>NC_044979.1:170889786-172141036 GCF_008728515.1 Papio anubis | reverse complement strand
TTCACATGACCTATCTCAGCCCACGTCCCCGAGAAAACAGAGCCTGAGGCAAGGATTAAGGGCAAAGGCTTTATCTGAAAGGTGCACTCTTTGGGCAGTGAGAGTGTGGCCAAGGGGAACTGAGGCAAGGAGGATGGGACGCAGTGCAGCATGCCATGTAGACAGAGGCCATTGCCTAGCAGGTATACTCATCAGCTCCATAGAATGTCCCCAGATGGGCTGTGTGGAATAATTGTGTCGAAGAGTAATCATTAGAGGGAGAAGGACAGAAGACTCTTGTCTGCCAGGCTTCCTCCAATCTCCTGTGTCCCACTAGCCCAAGTCCACACACTGGAAATTAACTCCCCTGTACTATCAATTGCCTCATCTAGTTCCTTCCTCAGCCAGGGAGAAGCCAGATCCCATATCCTATAGTGTGGATTTAATTTGAGCCCCCACACACCAGAAGGAGCTAGAGATTCTGGGCGTGGAGCTGGCTGGTTTCAGGCAGTAAAACCACATGGACTCATGGAAGTTGATCACCCATGGAGGCAGAACCCTCAGCTGAGGGCCCGGGGGAAGGGGAGGCTGAGAGAACCCGAGGAGTACCTTAAGTGTGTCCAATACATGAGTCCACTCGAAAGTCAATGAATAAATATTTATTAACTGCCTCCTCAGCGTAGGGCTTCTGAGGATGAATCACACGTGAAGCATTAATTGCACACGCAGTCGGGGGGATTTCCGTCTGTAGGATGGTCCAGGGGTAAGATATATGCCTGAGAGCATAAATAAAGTACCACGGTGTCCAGGGGAGAGGGAATGTTTGCTAAACAATGCTGGACACACTCACATGTTTCCAAAAGCTTATTAGTGCTACAAGCTTCAAGGTTGAGCTGCTGGTGCTATCCAGGTATTATTTAGCCATATTTCAATTTTTAACTGTTATTTATTTTAATTAATTAATTAATTTATTTATTTATTTACTTTTGAGACAGAGTCTCGCACTATTGCCCAGGCTTGAATGCAGTGGTGCGATCTTGGCTCACTGCAACCTCTGCCTCCTGGGTTCAAGTGATTCTCCTGCCTCAGCCTCCCCAGCAGCTGGGATTACAGGCGCTCGCCACTATGCCTGGCTAATTTGTGTGTCTGTGTGTGTTTTTAGTACAGACAGGGTCTTAGCATCTTGGCCAGGCTGGTCTTGAACTCCTGACCTCATGATCCACCTGCCTTGGCCTCCCAAAGTGCTGGGATTACAGGCGTGATTTTTTAACTTTTAAGTTCAGGGATACAAGTGCAGATTTGTTACATAGGTAAACTTGTGTCATGGGGATTTGTTATAGAGAATATTTCATCACCCAGGTATTAAGCCTCATACCTATTGGTTATTTTTCTTGATCCTCTCCCTCCTCCCACCCTCCACCCTCAGAAAAGCCCAGTGTGTGTCGTTCCCCTCTATGTGTCCATATGTTCTCATCATTTAGCTCCCACTTAAAAGTGAGAATATGCAGTATTTGGTTTTCTGTTTCTGCATCAGTTTGCTAAGGGTAATGGCCTCCGGCTCCATCCATGTCCCTGAAAAGGACATGATCTTGTTCCTTTTTATGGCTGCATAGTATTCCATGGTATAAATATATCATATTTTCCGTGTCCAGTCTATCATTGATGGGCATTTAGGTTGATTCCATGTCTTTGCTATTGTGAATGGTGCTGCAATGAACATACACGTGCATGTGTCTTTGTTATAGGATGATTTATATTCCTTTGGGTGTATACCCAGTAATGGTATTACTGGGTCAAATGGTATTTCTGGCTCTAGGTCTTTGAGGAATCACTGCACTGTTTTCCACAATGGGAGTGTAAAGTAGAACTAATTTACACTCCCACCAGCAGTGTATAAGCATTCCTTTTTCTCCACGACATCATCAGCATCTGTTATTTTTTAACTTTTTTTTTTTTTTTTTTTTTTGACGGAGTCTCGCTCTGTCGGCCAGGCTGGAGTGCAGTGGTGCAACCTCAGCTCACTGCAACCTCTGCCTCCTGGGTTCAAGTGGTTCTCCTGCCTCAGCCTCCTGAGTTGCTGGGATTACAGATGCATGCCACCACGCCCAGCTAATTTTTATATTTTTAGTAGAGACGGGGTTTCATCATGTTGGTCAGGCTGGTCTGGAACTCCTGACCTCGTGATCCACCCTCCTTGCCCTCCCAAAGTGCTGGGATTACAGGCGTGAGCCACCAAGCCCAGCCTATTTTTTGACTTTTTAATAATAGTCATTCTGACTGGTGTTATGTGTTATCTCATTGTGGTTTTGATTTGCATTTCCACAATGATCACTGATGTGGAGTTTTTCATATGCTTGTTGGCTGCGTGTACATCTTCTTTTGAAAAGCGTCTGTTCATGTTCTCTGCCCACTTTTTAATGAGGTTGTTTGTTTTTTTCTTGTGCATTTTTAACACTGTTTTAAATAACAGAAATAAACGCATTTCTAGAATGTCATTTCATTGGTCACTGATTCAACAGAGATTTGTTGAGAACGTACTGAGAACGTATTATGGCCTGGCCACGTGCTAGATGCTTTCTCAGATTGTCTTATTGAGTACTCACCCCTGCCCTGTGGAGTAAGTTTATCAGCCCTATTTTGTAGTTGAAGAGATTATGGCTTAGACAGGTTAGGTAACTTGCCCAGGGGCATGCAGGTTTTAGGAAGCAAAGCTGGGATTTTTTTCCCTGGGTTTCTGGCCGTATGGTATGAGGAAGTGAACGTGGGGCACAGTGAATGCCCACTTGGGCGCCGATCCACTCAGCAGGGGTATATTGAGTAACGCAACTGTGACTCAAACACCATGTCAGTGACACCAGGTGCTGACGGGCCTCCACGGCATGCAGGTGAGCCAAAGAAAAAGTGATTTAAAATCTAAATTGGCTCTTGCTGGCACCTGATTTTTTTTTTTTAAGTAGATTCATTTTGCTGCTTAGGATTTGTTTGAATGAGTGTTAAAAGCAATGAACATGTTGGGATTTGGCAGCCCAGTTTTGCTTAATAAAGAGACAAGAGGGTGAAGGTGAGTGTGGGGTGGAGGGATGCGCAGGATGGAAAACCTGGCCCCACGGAGCTGGACAGTGACAAGTCCAGCGTTGAGGAGGTGGTGATGGGATCATAACTCACTGCAGCCTTGAAATTCTGGGCTCAAACAGTCCTTCTGCCTCAGCCTCTGGAGTAACTGAGACTACAGGTGTGCGCCATAATCCATGGATAAATTTTGTGGAGACAGGTCTTCTTGTGTTTACCAGGCTCATCTTGAACTCCTGGCCCCATGTTCCCCACGCTTTGACCTCCCAAAGCACTGGGGTTAGAGGCGTGAGTCACTGCACCCGGCCAGGATAAGCTTTGAGCAGTGGCCTGTGAGATGTACTCTGTGACCAGGGAGCCCACCTGTGGATAGAGAATGGGAACTGGTAAACAGGATTATTAGGACACTGAGAGCCACAGCAGGGCAAAGTTGACACCCAGACTGGAGTTGAGCAGAGCCAAACGGGGCAGTCAGAGCTCAGGGAGTTTGGGTGCAGCTTAAAGACCCCGTTCCCAAGCATCGTCCTGTTGCAGAGGCCTCCCACCTTCAAGAGCTAGAAGACAAGTCTGAATACATGTCAAAATGCACAACACAGGAGGCCCTTGTTGGGATAATCAAGAGGGATCAGGTTTGCCAAGGAGTCTTTAGCGCATGGTGGTTTGTGAAACAACCTAACGAGAGAAGCCAAACCATTGGCATCATGGACTTTTTCACTGTTTAAAGACCAGGTCTTTCTGCTGGCCAGTCTTGATTAGATCCAACACTTGCCTTGCCCCAGATCCTGGTTCAAGTGCTCCCCTGTGGACCACAGCATGGAGAGCAAGGAGTTCCTGTCCAGTTCATCGGCCTGAGTTTGGAATGTTGTTTCCGAGTAATCAAAGTGTCTCCCAGGAGCTTGGGCAGGGAGAGGGGATGGAATCAGGAGAGAAATTCCTTCCGCAGCTTTACCCCCACTCCTGGGGAGAACCAAGTCCAGACCCTGGATCTCTTTCTCCACCGGCTTCTTCTCTTTCTTGCTTCCCTAGAAGGTGCCGCGGGCACGTCCCCATCGCCCCGGGCTGGCTGTAGATCAAGGCTGCAGTTGGGAAACCCCTCCTTTCGGAGCCACTGAGGCCTTTCCTTGGAGCCCCCTCCCCCTTGACAAATAAACCAGGGCATGGAGATCATTACGCCGCACATTATTAGGCAAAATTGGATTAATTAACCTCGTCTGGCCTCTCAGCTTGGGAGACAGAAAAAACGAGGTCTACTTCAAATACAGCATTTTGAAAATGTCAGCCATGACTTGGTGATAAATATTTATAAATATATATGCTGCGTATCAACAGGGTGGCCAGTGTATTTTTACATGTAAGTACACAAAGGCACTCTGTTGTTACCATGCATTCAAAGCAGGAGCCTTGAAAGGGCCATTATGGCTTGGGCTATGAATGTTTATTAAGAATAATATGCAAAACCGGGCCCTGGCTGAATGAGCCCATTGACGGGTATCAGAGCAGCCAGCCCCGCACGGCAGATCTTCAGGAATGATAATCATGTTCCTACCAGGACTCGGCCCTGGCTGGGAGAGTGATGTGGTGTGTCGGCAGCCCTTGCCGCTTCTGGTCGCCGGTGTTTGTTCTGGAAACGTTGACTTAGGGCTTGACCACGTCCTGAGACCGTGGCACTCAGGCCCAGAGTCACGGATCCATGTAAAGGATTTTTCCTGTGATGGAGCTCCAGGGAGTAATGGGAGGCCTAGATGCACGTTCCAACTAAATCGCTTCCTCCTCCCTGTCCTGGGAGTGGAAACATTTCCTAGGGGGTTTTCCGCAGCAGTCCCTTTCCTGCCTCTCCCCCTGCTTTTCTTGTTAGAGACCTTTTCAGCTTCATCTCTCTGGGCATCCCAAGATCTATTCCTCATTTTAAGGGACTTTCCATTCATTTATTCAACGAACATTTATTGAGTGCCTACTGTGTGCCCACATGGACCCAGGAGTAAGACGGGAGAAGGTAGACACATGGTCTCTACAAGTCCTTCTGGAAGGAGCCATGAAAATGCGGGTAGGCAAACCACACTGATGATTTAAACACCCAGCAGGCCCGGGCTGGGGAGGGTTGGGGAGGGGGGTGGGTGGCGGCTGTTTCAGGATGGGAAGTTCAGGAACCCTCTCCAGCAGCGGCATGGACAGCTGAGGCTGGAAAAGCCCTCCAGGCAGAAGATCAAGGGCAGAAGGCCCTTGATAGAGACCATTGGAGGCACCATCAAGGGCAGAAGGCCAGCGAGGTGTGGCCTTGACGTCTTCAAGGACCAGAAAGGTAGAAAGGGGAGCTTAGCAGAAGCCAGCAGGCAGGATGCAGGCGGCTGAAAGCCAGAGGAAGCCCATCTTGGATGTTAGTGTTAGAAAACCAAAGATGGCTCCTGAGAGGCTGGTTCCTTGAAATCTGGGTTACTCATGCCCCTACTGCTGAAAGCACTTGGAGAGGTCCAGAGATGTTTACAAATTATTGATTCAAAGTTGCCATTGTTGATTTATTTACTTGGAAACATCCTGGGGAACAAAACATGGTCCGTGGATTTTGGGTGTTTTCCCCTGTTCGGTAGGGAGTTTGAACTTAACTCTGTCTGCAATAACATTTTTCATCACAGGGCTGCATAGGACCCTCTCTATTTGATTCTGTTCCATCGGGGGCTTCCAAGGTGACTTATTTTCTTTCAGACACTCCTTGGCTCATTTACCACTCAGCATGGTTGAAAGATGAAATTTTAAAAATCAACTTTATTTATTATTCCAAGAATAGTTGACATCAAGATCAATACATCCGGACAGAAGCTATTAACATTTTAATGAGTTACTCAGTAATATTCCAAAGATGTGTCAACGAGTCATGGCCCCTTTGATTAAGGATGTACTTCAGAGACTACTGTAAATATATATAAGAAAGGCCTGGAGTGAGGAGCTGTCACCCATCAATCCTGCAGGAAGAGTGAGGGTTCATGAATAAAGAAGCTCACAAGGTGACTGTCCCTGGGCTACACAGTTTCCTGTAAGAGAAATAACCTTTTAAAATGCCATTGGTCTCCAATAACTGACAAACAAAGACGTCTACCTCTGCTGGGTGTCAGGTGTGTGTGTGGGGGGTGGATGCAGGGCTTCTGCCGCAGATAAGGTGGAGGAGAGATGTTCATGAGTCTCACTTTTAGATTCAGATAAGCATGGGGAGAGATAAAGCTTTGGAGGGAAAACAAAGCCAGGAAATCGGAACATTACTGGAAAAGAGAAGACTGGGAAGTTCTGAGAAGAGAGGACTGGGTGACAAAGGCCAACAGAAGGAAGTGTCCTCAGTATACCCACATGGTTCCAGCCAAGTATCAAATGCTTTGGCCCAAAGACCCGTCAGTCCCCATAATCACTGTTGGGCCCATTTTCTCCTCTCCTTCATCTAACTTCCTAACATTTCCTGGACAGGTACCCTAGAGGTCCCCTATGATCTGTCTGGGGTCTAGACCGTCAGAATCTAAAGCTCACCCCTCCCCAGGGAAGTGGGCAGTGGAATCTGATTCTGACATTGGGTTACCTCCGGACTGTGGTTTCTGAGAGGCAAACTTAATTCTGTGTTTGTGCCAAGGAGAAGAGGTCCACTTGTGTGTGAACTCGGGCCGAGGCACACTGCAGGACCGCGTGCGCCTGCTGGTGCAGACACCGAACCCATGGTTTGCTCTTGGGCTAGACCTGGGCGTGGGGAAGGGGTGGGAGCCTGGGGGAGATGATAGGGCATTACGATATTCATCGCTCTGGGAGGTTTCTAGTGGGGAGCTGCTATAGTTTGGATGTTTGTCCCCTTCAAACCTCATGTTGAAATTCAATCCCTAGGCCAGGTGCAGTAGCTCCCACTTGTAAGCCCAGTAATTCGGGAGGCTGAGGCAGGAGGATTGCTTGAGCCCAGGAGCTCAAGACCAGCCTGGGCAACATAGTGAGACCCCATCTCTAAAAATTAGCCAAATGTGGTGGCACATGCCTTTAGTCCCTGCTATTCTGGAAGCTGATGTAGGAGGATTTCTTGAGTCTGAAGAGGTTGAGGCTGCAGTGACTGTGATTGCGCCACTGTATTTCAGCCTGGGCAACAGAGTGAGACCCTGAAAAAAAAAACCAGAAAGAAGAAAGAGAGAAAGAGAGAAAGAAAGAAAGAGAGAAAGAAAGAAAGAGAGAAAGAAAGAAAGAAAGAAAGAAAGAAAGAAAGAAAGAAAGAAAGAAAGAAAGAAAGAAAGAAAGAAAGAAAGAAAGAAAAGTCGGTTCGTCTATTGGAGGTGGGGCCTAGAAGAAGGTGTTTGGGTCGTGGGTGGCAGATCCCTCATGAATGGCTTGGTGCTGTCTGTTCAGTCAATCCTAGGACCCCACCCCCTGGCCACAGGGAGTGACCCAGAGATGGGCCAGTGACCCAAGTCAAGGCCCCAGAATTCTCTTCTGGGGTTTTGTGTATGGATGCTGAGAAGAGCAACACTCTTTCTCTCCTTCAAGTTTGCTGAGATGGAATAGCATAGGTTGGGAGCTCTCTGTGGCTATTTTCCACCCCCCACCCCATAAACCACAGCAGGGAGCCCATCTTCAATCATGATAGTGACATCTAACGTTCACAGAGCAGTTACCAAGTGCCAAACACTATCCCAAACGTGCTTTATGAGAGTAACTCAATAGTCCTCACATCAGTCTTATGAGATAGGTTTTTATCCCCATTTTGAAGATGGAGAAATTAAGGCACAGAGAGTTTAAGTAAATCACCAAATGCCACAGAGCTATATAGCATGGAATTACTAGGACCTGAAGTCCAATAATTGGGCTTCAGAGCCTGAGTGCTTCAAAAATACAGAGAGAAGCAGGGCCATGAGACAGATGGATGAATGGATGGATGGATGCCATGTCTCACGTGGCAGAAGAGCAAAAAGGGCCTAAGCTAGTTCCTTCCAGTCCTTTTTTTTTTCTTTTTTCTTGAAACAGAGTCTTGCTTTGTCACCCAGGCTGGAGTGCAGTGGCACGATCTTGGCTCGCTGCCACCTCCACCTCCCAGGCACAAGCCATCCACCCACCTCAGCCCCCCAAGTAGCTGGGACTACCGGTTGACTACTTTTTAAATTTTCAGTAGAGATGGGGTTTTTCCTATGTTGCTCAGGCTGATCTCGAACTCCTGACCTCAAGCAATCCACCCACCTTGGCTTCCCAAAGTGCTGGGATCGCAGGCATGAGCCACCTTGCCCACCCCCTCTAGTCCTTTTACACTAATCTGTTCCTGAGTGTGGAGCCTTCATGACTTCATCCCTTTCCAAAAGTTCCACCTCTTAATACCAACACAATGGCGATTAAGTTTTAACCCATGAATTTTGAGGGAAAAAAATTCATTTTGAGGCCATCGTGGTGAAACCCCCTGTCTACTAAAAATACAAAAATTAGCCGGGACTGGTGGCACGAGCCTGTAATCCCAGCTACTTGGGAGGCTGAGGCAGGAGAATCGCTTGAACCTGGGAGGCAGAGGTTGCAGTGAGCCTGGATCGAGCCGCTGCACCCCAGCCTGGGCAACAAAGCAAGACTCTGTCTCAAAAACAAAATAAAAGGAATAATCTAGACATTCGTGGTGGTCCTTCATCTGACACAGGAGTGTGAGCCATGAGTCTCTGGAGTGTGTTAAGGGAGGGATCCGTGTACCAGCCGTGAGATGAGGTAGGCCCCCCTGGGTGCTTTAGCGCCTCACCAGATTCTGTCAGTCCCCGAAGGCTCACTGGGAGATGATACCCGCCTCTAAGGATAGCCTGTGGCATTTGACGCTCATCCTGGAAATGGCAGAAACACCATTGAATCCACCGTGGAACCAACTGATAAAAAGACTTCTCAACCAGTAGCTTGTTTCTGCAAATTGCAATTAATTGGCTGCTGGTACTTCCAAATAAATACGGTAACAATTTCCACCTCTGAGCAGCTTTATTTAATGTCCCGTGACAACTGACATACCGTCTCATTCTTCAAGCACCGAAACGAGAAACTCCATGTCATTCAACCCCTATTGCAGATGCGGAAGTCAATGGGTGGAAGGTGGCTTCCCAAGGACGCTGTTGTTATTGCTGCATGCTGCTAAAGGGAAATCAGCCATGCGTCAGGAACACGGGCTGGCGGGGATGGCCTGGCCATTGCGTGTTCTTCCCTCAACACCTCTATTCCTCAGTTGGTGGTGTTTCCCCGGAGGGGAGAGATCCAAATGTTCTGGAATTGGGCCCTCTACACCTCTAAAGCCAAGGGAGTTTTATTTTTAAAATATAAATACAATTTGCCAGAGATATCCAGGTGAAATCAAAGATTAAAATCATGGCCTCTTTTGGGATGTAAGCAATAAGTGTGCATGCGTGTGTGTGTGTATGGGGGGGGGTGGATGTATTGAAGTGAAGTTCACTTAACATAAAACCAACCATTTTAAAGTGCACAATTCAATGGCATTTCTACACTCACTCCCTCTATCTAGTTCCAAAAGCCTTTCATCACCCCCAGAGGAAACCCTCTATCCATTAAGCAGTTGCCCCCCATTCCTCTCTCCTCCCAGCCCCTGGAAACCACCAATCTGCTTTCTGTCTCTCTGGATTTGCCTATTCTGGGCATTTCATATAAATGCAATCATGGAATGTGTGGTCCTTTGTGTCTAGCCTCCTTCACCCAGCACGCCTTCAAGGTTTATCCATACTGTAGGGTGACCAGAACTATTGCTTTTCGTGTCTGAGTAATATTCTACCACTTGCATATAGAGTATGTGGGGGTTTTTTTCGAGACAGAGTCTCACTCTGTCACCCAGGCTGGAGTGCAATGGCATGATCTCAGCTCACTGCAACCTCCATCTCGCAGATTCAAGCAATTCTCCTGCTTCAGGCTAACTAGTAGCTGGGATTATAGGCATGCATTACCTTGCCCAGCTGATTTTTTAATATTTTTATTAAAGACAGAGTTTCAACATGTTAGCCAGGCTGGTCTCGAACTCCTGACCTCAAATGATCTGCCCACCTCAGCCTCCCGTAGTTCTGGGATTACAGGCATAAACCACAATGTCCAGCCTTTTTATGGCTGAGTAATATTCTACAGTATGTATATAGAGTGTGTGAGTTTTTGGTGTTTTTTGTTTGTTTTTTGAGACAGAGTCTGACTCTGTCGCCCAGGCTGCAATGCAGTGGTGCGATCTCGGCTTACTGCAACCTTCTTCCAGGTTCCAGCGATTCTCATGCCTCAGCCTCCTGAGTATTTGGGATCACAGGCACCTGTCACCATACCTGGCTAATTTTTGTATTTTTAGTAGAGACGAGATTTCACCATGTTGGCCAGGCTGGCCTCAAACTCTTAATCTCAAGTGATCCACCCACTTCGGCCTCCCAAAGTGCTGGGATTATAGGTGTGAGCCACCATGCTGGCAGAGTGTATGGGCTTTTTGTTTTGTTTTTTTACAAAGTTACTTGGACTCTGTCACCTTGGTCTTCCTTGCCCAGGAAGTCTTATGGCCCTGCCACTATGTATTTTATGCACACAGCCAAAGGTGGGAAGGGTTTCAACAGCTGCATCCTCTCCTCTACCTGCACCTGGAACTGCAACGGGGCAGAGAAAGATTTCCCAGAGACGCCTGCAGTAGCACGCAGAGTATGTTGGGAACAAATGGAAAATCGTGCGGCTAGTGAGGCTTAGGACCAAGGCATTTTGAGCTTGTGGGTCATCCATGGCTATAGTAGAGGTTTGGCTCACAGGGTTAAGCAAACAGTAAGGAGAGGGATAAAACTGGAGCAAGGCTTCTAGAAGGTTAGGGAATTCAGTGAGAGTTCTTGGGGTGAACATGCTGTCTAAGGAGCTCCTGCTGGCGCGGACTTCCTTAAACAGAAACTCTGATTGGGAAGGAGGGTCCCTCACTTTGGACAGCTTTTAAGACTGTTGTTAATTTGATTTCTTTTTGACAGTGAAGGATTTTATTCAGCTTTTCAATGTCTTACTCGAAATTTCCTTCATACCCCTCCCACTCCCCCAGCTACCTTCAGTCCCACTGTCCCGGCTGACGGGCCGGGCCGGAAGGATTTCCTGTGCCCTGTGAGTGCTGTCACATGATACCCGAGTGTGGAACCGCTTCTCCTGCTGACAAAGTCTGAAAGCTGAGCTTCCCCTCCTCTCGGGTTTAAGGAAATGGTCGCTAAAGTTCGTCCAGTGTTTTTCTTCTTTTCCAACCAAGAAACATAAATGTGTGTTTGAGACGAACACAGACGATTCTTGAGTGAAATGAGACTTTACACATGGGGGTGTTTGTTCATAGGTTTGAAACATTGAAAACCAATGCTGTACCGACTCTCAAGAGAAAAATGAGTTGTTTTTTTTCTTCCTAATGGAGTGTTGGTGATGGTTCTCCATTAGGGAGGAACTAATGGTGGAGGTCCCCTTTTTAGTGGCTTCTTCTGGGCATGGCAGGGGCGAACGCTCCCATGTACTCTCCTTCTCTCCTGTTCTCACTCACACACACAATTTAAAATGTTAATGGAATCTCTGCTCTGGGACCAGGACTCCGAGACCCAAAATAAATAGGATTCGTTCCTGCCTCCCACCAGGAGGGCAGCACCCCTGTTTGGTGTTGCTTGGCACCTAGCACAAGCCCTGGCACTTAGTAAGTGCTTTGTAAAATGCTGACAGAAAGAATGAATGCTACCCCTCACTTGGCTGTATCAATATTTTCCTGGTTCTGCCAGGCCTGGTATCTGCCATGTAGGCATTTCATGTTTGCACACACGTGGGAATGGCGAGATGTGGACACTCTCCACCTGACTGGCAACGGTGCCTGCCAGGCAGGAAGTGCTGCCATCTTGGAAGAAGTAAAAGAACCTGCTGATGGAATTCAGCCTGGCCAGGCTCTGCAGCACTTGGGGGTGTAAGAAGCCCATGCTAGCCTCAAAGTAGAGGTGTCCCTGCCACACAGCCCATTCTCTGCAATGTCAAAGCCAAAATGGAAAATGAAAAAAAAGAAACAAAACCAACAACAAGTAGTCCCAAGAGAAACAAAAAGGTGTTCGTAGTGGCAATCTCATGGGTGACTCCACAGGAGCTGGAAAAAGCTGATTCCCGGAGCCCACGGGGAGAAAGAGCCCACATCCACTTGCTTCTCAATTCTGCTCCAGGTCAGAGCAGAGAGCCAGGCAGCCTCCAAAGCTTTCTGGATCCCTGAGGACAGAGACTGAGTGGCCAGCTGGGAGCATCCCCAAACAATTCCTGCTTCCCAGGATATGGTGTCCGGGGACGAGAACGCTCTTTGTAGCACCAAAGTGTGTTTCAGGTGGGGCAGAGTTCACACACCACTGCAGGATTATGGCCAAATGGGAATTTTTCAAAGTGAATTGACTATGCTTATTCAGTTCTAGCTAAACCTTAAAAATGTGTATTTGGGGGGCACTCAGATATAAATATCATGTGACCCTTGGTTCGGTCAGACAATCGAAGTTGGGTAAGTTGGGCACTGTTTCATTTGTTACCCTGACTGAACTAGAACATGAGTGTTTTTGTGGGGTTGACCAAAGATGGGAATCTCGACTGAATTTTTAGGAGAACAATATCTAGTGTGCCACTCAAGAGGAGAATACTTTTGTTTGTTGGTGGCCAACTCAGGATCATAAGAGGAAAACAAAGACAACTTAAAACGTACAGGACAAGGAAACATCGATCAATGAATAGCACTGATTTATTGGCCAGGGTTGTCCAGAGAAACAGAACCAATAGAATATATATCATATGTGTATATATATGATCCCCCCATATATATATATGCAGAAAGAGATATTACACACACACACACACACACACACACACAGATTTTCAGGAATTAGCCCGCGGGATCGTGGAGACTGGCAAGGTTTTTTTTGTTTGTTTGAGGTGGAGTTTCATTCTTGTCACCCAGGCTGGAATGCAGTGGCAAAATCTCGACTTACTGCAACCTCTCCCTCCCAGGTTCAAGTGATTCTCCTGCCTCAGCCTCCCGCGTAGCGGGATTATAGGTGCCTGCCACCATGCCTTGCTAATTTTTGTATTTTTAGTAGAGGTGGGATTTCGCCATGTTGGCCAGGCTTGTCTCAAACTTCCGACCTCTGGTGATCTGCCCGCCTCAGCCTCCCAAAGTGCTGGGATTATAGGTTTGAGCCACCGCGCCTGGCCGAGACTGGCAAGTTTGAAATCTGCAGAGCAGACCAACAGGCTAGAGACCCAGGGAAGAGTTGATTGCAGCCCGAGTCTGAAGGCCTTCAGGAGACAGAATTCCTTCTTTTTCAGGAGACTCCAGTCTCTGTGTCGGGCCTTCCACTGATTGGATGAGGCCCATCCACTTGGTGGTACTTGGCTTTACTCAACATCCAATGATTTACATGTTAATTTCATCCAAAAAATACCTTCACAGCAACATCTATACTGATGTCTGACCAGACAACTGGGCCCCAAGGCCTAGCCAAGTTGACACCTACAATTAACCACCATAGCACCTTGCATTCCTTTTATATTTAAAATGTCCTTTTACTATCAGGGAACACTTCTACACTGCTGCTGGGAATGTAAACTAGTACAACCACTATAGAAAACAGTGTGGAGATTCCTTAAGGAACTGAAATTAGAGCTACCATTTGATCCAGCAATCCCACTGCTGGGTATCTACCCAGAGGAAAAGAAGTCATTATTCAAAAAAGATACTTACACACCCATGTTTATAGCAGCACAATTCACAATTGCAAAATCGTGGAACCAACCCAAATGCCCATCAATCATCCAGTGGATAAAGAAACTGTGGTATATATATACACACACACACTATAGATATATACACACACATACCATATATACACCATATATGCCATATATACACCATATATATACCATATATACATATATACACCATATATATCTGACAGAATACTACTCAGTCATAAAAAGGAATGAATTAACAGCATTTGCAATGACCTGGATGAGATTGGAGACTATTATTCTAAGTGAATCAACTCAGGAATGGAAAACCAAACATCCTATGTTCTTACTGGTATGTGGGAGCTAAGCTATGAGGACGCAAAGGCGTAAGAATGATACAGTGGACTGTGGGGACTTGGGGGGAAGAGTGGGAGGGAGGTGAGGAATAAAAGTCAACAAGTATGGTGCAGTGTATACTGCTCGGGAGATGGGTGCAGCAGGAGCTCACAAATCTCCACTAAAGAACTTACTTATGTAACCAAATATCACCTGTACCCCAATAACTTATGGAAAAAATAAAATTAAAAAAATAAAATGTCTTTTAAAAAACAATCTTTTGGAGTGCAATGGATGAGTTGTAAGGGTGAGCCACTGAAAGAAAATCAGCAGTTGGCACTTACCTGCTGTCTTGGGAGGTGGGGAAGCACCTCCGGGAGGTTGCAGGCTTGGCACGTGATGTGGAGCTGGTGGCTGACTCTGCAGTGAACCCAGGGATCTCAGGAAAGGGAGGCCACAGGGGAGATGGGGGTGACAAGATGAAAAAATCTCAGCTCAGGAAAAGAGGGGCCACACTGCACTGTATGCTATGCCCCTGAGGGACAGCTGTGCTCCGCGGTCCTGGGGGGAAGGAACCAGGCCTGCTGGGGACACGGTGGCTGTGTGGTTGCATGACCAGCACCCTTCTCTAGCGTTTCTCCAGCTGAGAAATAATAAAGGTAAATAAAAATATCAATAAAATAATTTCTCCACAAGTAAGAAATAATAAAATAATAATGATGCCAAATGCTGACTCAGTACTTAGTCATGGGACATTTAAATCAACTTTTATTTTTCTGGCAACTCATTGAAAATGGCTTTGGCTTTGAATTAATGAAATTTGCCTTCTGCCAATCAAGAAGTCTCTCCCAGGTGGAGGTGGTGGCTCACACCTAAAATCCCAGCACTTTGGGAGGCCAAGGTGGAGAGTCACTTGAGACCAGAAGTTTGAGACTTGCCTAGCCAACATAGTGAGACCCCCCATCTCTACAAAAAATAAAAATAAAAATAAAATAGTTGGGCATGGTGGTGGCAGGTACCTGTGGTCCCAGCTACTCCAGAGGCTGAGATGGGAGGATTTGTTTGAGCCCAGGAGGTTGAGGCTGCAGTGAGCCATGATTGTGCCACTGCACTCCAGCCTGGGCGACAGAACCAGACCCTGTCTGAAAAAAAAGATATATCTCTCTCCTGGAAACAGAAATGGAGGCCAGCAAGCCGAGTGGCATGTGCTTGTTGTCTCAGTTGCTTAGGAGGATTGCTTGATCCCAGGAGTTCAAGTCCAGTGTGGACAACATAGAGATCTAGTCTCTAAAAACCAAACAAACCAAGGGGCTGTTTTGGAGAGGGGTGGTGATCTGGGACACATGGTGCCTCTAAGTCTTGCAGAGATTGTCCAAAATCTTTAATAGTCAAATGGCCCAGGTCTCTTTCATTCATTTTCCTAAGGATTGAAAAAACTCAAGGGCATATGGATTTAAGACCATGCAAAATCCTCACCCTGTCCTTCCTCCCCTTGTCTTAGATAGACGCCAGCGTGAACGCCGCCTCCCGTCTGCTCCTGGTTGGGATCCTGTCTTCAAGTGCAACAGCCAAGCCAGCTGCCGGCTCCTCTGTGTCCTCATGGACCATGCTCTGGGTGTGTGTCTTCCCTGCTGGATTGAGGAGCTCACTGGGGCAGAGGTGCCTGCAGTCAGCAAAGCACTCAGGAAATAATTGCTGGAGAAGGGTGGGGAAGGGACCCCACATCTCCCCTCTGCCTGCACCTCCTTTCTCCCTGCACCTCACAGCCTCTTGCAGAGAAGTGTGGCCGTGGGACTAGACTCCTGCTGATGGGGTGTGCGTGGGAATGTAAGGAAATGCCGTTTCTGGGTCTGAGACTGACGTCTCTGCGTAGGTCTTGTCTCCTCTGTACTCTTTCCCCTTCCCCTGGCCGGAAGCAATGGAAGGCAACTGACTTCAGTCATGTAGACAACAAGAAAGCCATGGGGATGGTGGAGGGACATGGGGAAGGCACTTGGGTTTCTGAGTGACTGTGTGGAGCTGAGCAGCCCTCAGTACTTGGAGCTCTCTGTAAGACAAAGAAACTTCTGTGGTCTAAAGCCACAAGGACTGAGCTTTACCCCAAGAACAGAGCACACACAGTGGAGCACTGTGTCTAAGAAGCATGAGCACCCACAGCATGGAGTGTGCCAGATTGGACAACAGACATCCCCTAAGATTGAGTGACTTTAGGAGAGCAGGGAGTTGCTGGCTCAGGCAAGACGGTGCCTTTGGGGATCCCAGGTGGCAGACAGAGCTTTGCCTAGGTCGAACTGTCCATGGGCCCGAGGTGCTGGCCAGAGGTGGGGCGGCTGGAGTTCACAGGCCAGGCAGCCAAGGGGTTGGTCCGGCAGGTGAGTCTGCCACCACGGACCCAGGCCTCAGACCGAACAGGCAGGGGCTGCTAAAGTACAGGTCTTCAGGTCATCTGCAGGCAGGGTCTGGCCTGGACCCCAGGAGTCCACAGGCAGGGAGTGCCCTGGGGAAGAGCTGAGGATGCTGCATCAGAAAAGAGACAGGGAGGGTGGGGCAGGCCGGAGCACCCGCACATGCCCTGCGTGTCAGGCACATACACATACACCCATGACCCTATTTAATCTCCAACAGCCCTGACAAATGGGTGTCATTGAAGTCATTGTTAGCACCGTGGCTGTGGCACTGAGTCCAGGAGCCCTGGGTCCTCCTCTCCACATCACCCTGGTTACATGGGTAACGCATTTCTTCATTGTTTACACCATGTGAAGTTTGGTTTCTTTCCATTTATTTGTCAAATAAATGTTTTAAAATTTATTTTAATTTTTTTTAAAAAATGGGGTCCTGCTCTGTTGCCCAGGCTGCAGTGCAATGGCATGATCACAGCTCACTGCCGCCTCTAACTCCTGGGCTCACACAATCCTCCTGCCTCAGCCTCCCAAGTAGCTAGAACTACAGGCACATGCCCCTGTGCTTGGCTAATTTTTCTTTTTTTTTCTCTTTTTTTGGTAGAGACAGGATCTTACTATGTTGGCCAGGCTAGTATCTAACTTACGGCCTCAAGCAGTCCTCCCACCTCAGCCTCCCAAAGTGCTGGGATTACAGGCATGAGCCACCTTGCCTGGCCAACAAATGTTTTTGAACATTCACTCTGTGCCTGGAACTACATACAGTGTAACAGGGGAGGCAGAATATTAAACAGTTAACATGATAAGTAATGAAAATAGTGACTGAGCATAAATAGGATGCTCAGGGGAAGTCTCGTGGAGAAGGTGACATTCAGTTAGTAACTAATTCCCTTGGAGAAGGCTAATGCGAGAACACTGTCTAAAGCATGCTCTGAGTTCTTCCCAGCAAAAGTTCTTTCTAAGTGGTTCTCAACAGGGGGTGATTTTGCCTCCCACTCCCAGGGACATTTGGTAATGTTCAGAGACATTTTTTGATGGTCACATCTGGAAGGGGTGCTACTGGCATCTAGTGGGTAGAAGCTAGGGGTGCGGCTAAACAACCCACCACGAAGAAGACAGCCTCCCACGATGAAGAGTGATCCAGCTAAAAATGTGAACAGTACTGGGGTAGAGAACCTGCCCTGGAGGACAGATGTGCTTTTGCGCAGACACTTAGAAGGCAAGGTGGCTCCATCTGCCCTTCCCCTCTGCAGCCTGGCTAAAGGGTGGACCACACATTGTTCGGCAGAGCAGATGGGAGCGCCTGGCACCCTGGGATCCCTCATCCTGGCCGCCGTCTGCCGACATGGGGGTAAGGAAGAGAAAGATGATGATTTGTACTAACTGGTGCAATCTACTGCCAAATCGCCAGGGAAGACGAATGAAACACATCTCAAGAAACTCTTGTTTATGGTGCAGGAAGGGTTTAGTGACTTTACTGCTCAGATTACCATTTGGATATCAGTTTCATCATCGTCAACCTCCAATTTCCTGTTTTGCTTATCTTAGAATGACTTTTTAAAAAAATGTTTGCACTGCTCAGATGGCTTTGGCTTCAAGTTGATTAGATATGGAACTGGTTTATAATGGATTAGAATGCAGGATTTATTTGCTTTGTAATATTTTAAGAAAGCAATGAAAGAAGCTGCAATGACAGGGAGAGATATTGTATACTTACACTCTGATTCTTTTTTCATTACCGGAAAAGACAACTAATTTAGGAATGTGGAGTATGGTCGTTGGTCTCTTTTTGATTTGTGTTTCACTTCAGGGTTTTCCTGAGTTACAAATCCCTGCAGATTTGTGAGACTTAAGAGGTACACATGTACATTTAGTTTTCTTTTAGCATTTTTTTTTTTTTTAGCCTGCAGGATCCCATGGGTTTTTTTTTTTCCCCTCCTCCTTTCCTTTATGTGCTTCCTGATAAGCCAATCCGTGTACTGCTTTTCCTGCACTGTCTGTGCAGTTGGAAGCATTATTCATATGAGTCCTGTGAAACCGATGGCCTGTGGCCCCGGTTGTTAAACACCGACACGCTGCTCATTAACACTCAGCATCCGGATATCCTAATTTCAGCTCAGATTTTGGTAAATATATATTTTATTGATCATTTCCAACTACCATGCAAAGCCACATCCTGTCCTCTATGAGATGCTTAGAAGAGTGCGTTGTGCAGGGACGGCTTTGCAGACAGCAGCAGGAGGTTACACATGCTGATATGGGGAACAGGAGACCATCAGAGTAGTTGAGAGAGGGCTTGCTGTTGGGTCTAAGACTGAGAGCTTAGATTCCTGGGGCTCTCTGGGCCTCAGGGTTAGAGGTTGTCTTTGGTGTATTTCAATATAACCGATCTTTAGGATCCTTTGATGTCATTGTTAGAAACAGTATGCGTAGTCATGGGCTGAGAATTTGGGACCAGGATCTAGGATTTTTGGTCTCTCAGCCCTGGCTCCCCACTTCCTGGGATAGAACCAAACCAGTGTGTATGGAAGTTGGCAGGCACACTGTGCGTTGGGGGTTGAGCTATGTCCCTGCAAGAGATATGTTCAAGTCTGGACTCCTGGTATCTGTGAATGTACCATTTCCTTATTTGGAAATGGAGTCTTTGCAGATGTAACTAAGATGGAAGTTATAAGAGGAGGAAAATAGATACAGAGACACACATACAGAGGAGGCCACCATGTAAAGGCACAGACACGCGGAGGGATGACAGCCATGTGACAACAGGGATGGAGACTGGGGTTACGCAGTTGCAAACCAAGAGCAACCATTAGAAGATAGGAGAGAGGCATGGAACCAATTCTTCCTTGGAGTCTCCAAGAGGGTACCAATCCTGCCAACACCTTCATTTTGGGTGTCTGCCTCCAGAACCATGAGATAATAGTTTCTGTTATTTCAAGCCAGCCAGTTTGCAATACTTTGTGACTGCAGCCCTAGGAAGCTACTACAGTAGCTCATTAAGGGCAACAAAAGGATTCTTCAACTTCCAATTTTTAGGATAAAAAGAGGCAAATGTATTTAACTCAGAATAATTACATTGAAACTATTTTTTTTTAACGAGCGAGAAAACGTATCAATAGTGGTCAAATGGATCCCATGAATTAGTCAGTAAAGGGGTTAGGGGTAGAATGCAGGCATTTGTATTTTTAATCAAAATGAAGAACTAAGCAAGGCACAGATAGAGCCCCTACTCCAGGCTCAGTCTCTGGTGGTTACTAGTTTAGCTGGATAACTGGTCAACCTGGACAGGGCATGTAAATCAGTTTTGAATTTCTTGGTTACACAGAGTTTAAAATGTTCTTGGGCCGGGTGTGGTGGCTCAGGCCTGTAATCCCAGCACTTTGAGAGGCTGAGGCAGGTGGATCACCTGAGGTCAGGAGTTCAAGACCAGCCTGGCCAACATGGTGAAATCCCGTCTTTACTAAAAATACAAAAAATTAGCTGGGCATGGTGGTGGGCTCCTGTAATCCCAGCTACTTGGGAGGCTGAGGCAGGAGAACTGCTTGAACCCAGGGGGCGGAGGTTGCAGTGAGCCCAGATCACACCATTGCACTCCAGCCTGGGCGACAGAGAGAGACTCCATCCGCCCCCTGCAAAAAAAAAGTCCTTGATTCACCACTGCCATTGAGACCAATAGATTTTTCACTCTTTCACTAGAAGATTCTTCTTGAGTAGCATCCTTTCTCTTGCTTCTCTTAGCTCAGCTTTAACGTAATTCTAATGGTGCTGTTAGTTGATAGTGAACAACTCACACTCAGTTCCCCCTGTAGCTACTTTTGAGTGGAAAATGCATCCAACTATCTTTTATTAATCACAGCAATGTGGTGGCTGCAAGAAATAGCTTTCTGGTTCCTGGGAGTCTTTCTGTCCATCTCTAGGCCTCAATTTGTTAAGACCCCATTGTATATGAAGACAGAAAGAAATGAAAATAGCATTAATGCTTCAGACATGAACTGAGGACTATGGCGTATTGTTAAGTTCCATGACAGTGCCTTAAGTCTCGAGATCCAACATCTACCTTGATCACTGTGGGCATTGCCATAATGGTTTGTCAGCACCCGTTGTTTCAAATGGACCCCACTGCCTGGTCAGTCAGGTTGCAGCATATCTAGAAAGATTATACATGCAGGCACCAGCAGACTGTACAGGCTACTCTGGGCTACTTGGGTGTCTTAATTTCAGGGCTTCAACCCCCCCACCGCCCCCGCCTACAAAATGCTGTTATACACTTTGGACAGGGATCAGGTATCTACTGGACATTCAGGAAATGTGATAACCTGGCACCAAGGGGCTATCTTTGGAGATTTGCCCCAGTGATGATGAAGCCCTCAAAGAGATATCTTGAGCTGGCTCACACTGTAGGTATGGACTTGCTGGAGCTGCTGGATGGGCTCATTGCCCATGAAATAATCTAGTAGAGAAGAGCAAGTGGTCTATGTGGGGAGAAGATGAAATGCTAGAGAACAAATGGTTCACAATTCCCATTTAGACCATCCAAGCAGTTGGTCAGACTTACACAGTAACAGTACCTGTATTAACCAGTCCTGTCATTGGTGTATATACGAATGGCAACCAAAGATCACCACACATTAAAGGAAAAAGGGCCCCAAATAAGAGGACCAAGAGGATAAATAGAATAATTGATGCCAGGTAAAGCATAGATTAATTAGGCAATAGGTAAGAACTTAAAACAAAATTCCTATCCGAACCTCTAATAAGTTTCTTAGAAAAAATTTAAAAGATATTACTTTCTTAAAATGTGAATGGTTGCTCTGAAAAAAAGGCACTTAGAAAATAAGAAAGTTCTTGAAAAATAAAAACTTTATTACCAGAATAAAACTTCTAATAAAAAGCTTGGAAGATAAAGTAAACAAAATCTTCCAGAATAAAAAGTTGGAAAATAAGAAAGAAAATGTAGATGACATGGAGGACCAATTCCGTAAGTCCAGCATTTCATCAGATGGCAATTCCACAAATACAAAAGAGGAAAACTGAAAGGAGAAAATATTCAGAAAAAAATAATCGATTTGAAATTACCAGAGTTTTAAAAACGTACCAGAGCACAAAAGAAATACAAGGATTAGCTGGAAAGTGTTCACCAAATGCTGTACAAGTATAACAGGTTAAGTTTCACACCTAGGCACAATCTTGTGAGATTTCAGAGCACCAGACATAAAAGAGAAGATCCTAAAAACCCACAAATACAAAAAATCAACACCTACAAAGGGATGAATATCAGATTTGCATTGGATTCTTTGTCAGTAACACTGGATGTTAGAAAACAGTGGGACAATGCCTTCAAAGTTCTGAAGGTAAGTGATTTAACCATGAATCTTTATGTCTAGCAATCTGTCAATCAAATGAGAAGACAAAATAATGACAGTTCATGTATAAAAAGACTAAATGTTTTACCTTCCTTGTACTCTGTCTGAAAAGATTACTTAAGAATATGCTCCAGCAAAATAATGACAACAATAGCTAGCACTTACTGAGGGCTTACTAAAAGCCAGGCCCTGTCTTTAAGTACTTTATATACATTAACTAACGTCATCCTCACAACTACCCTATGAGTTGGGTTACTATTTTCATCATCACAATCCCATTTTACACACAAGGAAACAGATATGGAAAGATCAGATAACTTGTTCAGAGTTGTGCAGCTACTCTGTGGTGGCCCCAGGAGTTGCACCTGAGAGCATAGCTCCAGAGTCTAGCACTTGCCCACCATGACCTCTTGGAGCTAGAAAGGATCCAACAAAAGGAAGTTGGCTGCAGGAACAAGGGAGCTTAGCTGCAGGAAAGATGAGAGCCACACAGCAGAACTAGAAAGCAAATATTCCAAATTAGAACAAGAGCAGCTTTCAGGAAGTACAGCTTTACAAAGAAAGCAGATTCTCTTAACAAGCAGCATGATTAAGAAGCTACATGATCGTATGATGAAGTGAAGCAATCTGCTTCCTTTGTGAACAAACATTTAAGACAACAGTTAAAGCATGACCAAAATAAAGAAACTGCAAAGACGTCATGATATAAATATGAAACCAAATATAATAGGGTATGATGTGAATTACTGATGAAGTGTAAGAAAAGAGAATCCAGTTGACCTTAATACTTCTGTTCAGTCCCCTTTGAGTGAGTGAGAAAAACTGGGATAGAACCTTAGCAGCCAAGATTGAAGAGCGTTTTAGGAAGGGACAGTGACCAGCTGTGGCAGGGCACTTAGAGACTGTCGTATCAGTGTCCTGGGTCCACCACAACAAATGCCACCAACTATGGGACATAAAGCCATGGAAGTGGATTCTCTCCCAGTTCTAGAGGCCAAAACCTGAAATCAAGGTGTCACCAGGGCCACAATACCTCCAAAGGCCCAAGAAAGACCCTTCCTCGCTTTGTCCAGCTTCTGGGGGCCCATTTTGTTCCTCACTTGTGGCAGCCTCCGTCTTCATGTGGTTTCTTCTCTGTATGTCTCTCTGTGTCTTTCCCTTTCTGATTTCTGTGAGGACACCAGTCATTGGGTTTAGGGCCTACCCTAATCCAGGATGATGTCATCTCAAGATCTGTCCCTTCATTATAGCTGCAAAGACCTTATTCCAAACAAGGTCACATTGTGAGGTTCCAGTGGACATTATATTTCATTGGTGGGGTGGGGGGTACCATTCAACCCACACAACCATAGATCCACATGACCGTAGATCCACACGACCGCAGATCCACGTGACCGCAGATCCACATGACAGTAGATCCACACGACAGTAGATCCACACGACCGCAGATCCACACGACAGTAGATCCACACGACCGCAGATCCACACGACTGCAGATCCACACGACTGCAGATCCACACGACCGCAGATCCACACGACCGCAGATCCACATGACCGCAGATCCACACGACCGCAGATCCACACGACAGTAGATCCACATGACCGCAGATCCACACAACCGTAGATCCACACGACCGTAGATTAACATTTTGAGAGTGACAGAAGAGAAAGAAATACGATGCTGGTTAGAACAAGTGCCAGGGTCAAGAAAGAGGCGAACGATTTGAAAGTAGAGGAAGGAGAGGGGAGAGAAAGATCAGTGATATTGAAAGAAGAGGGGGGTGACTGAGAAACAAATTATTAAACGGACCAGGTTTGGAAATCATTTGCAAGCCTGACTTATGCTCAGTTCTAGCAAGAGCAATGTAATACTGATTGAGAAAGGAAAACACAAAATTTGCTGGGTTTTTTTGTTTTGTTTTTTTTGTTTTTGGCGCAATTGGGACCCAACCTGTGTCATCATGCTGCACACAAACACTTCCAACCCAAATTCACTTTAGTTTCCTGGGGTTGCTGTAACAAAGGATCACAAACTGGGTGGCTTAAAACAACAGAAATTAATTACCTCACAGTTCTAGAAGCTGGAAGTCTGAAATCAAGGTGTCAGCACCTGACCCTGGGGCCAGAAGGGAATCCTTCCTGGCCTCTCCTAGCTGCTGGTGCTGCCGTCACGCCCTGGCATTCCTTGGCTTGCAGACACATCCCTCTGATCTCTGCCTCTCTGGTCACATGGTGTTCTTCCTCTGTGTCTGTGTCTCTTCTCCTCTTCTTATAATGACACCAGTCCTTATTGGTTAAAGGGCCCACCGTACTCCAGTATAACCTCGCCTTAATGAATTACATCTGCAATGACCCTATTTCTAGAAGTAAACTCACCTTCACAGGCCCTGAGGGTTAAACCTTCCACATGTTTTTTTGAGCAGCACGCTATCCACAACAAACATGGTTTGCAGAGCTGGGGAAGGTTTTCTTCAAGAGCCTCAGCCAACACCTGAAGGAATCCAGGAAGCTTCACTGGAATCGCAGAGCAATCCAGGGTCTGAGTGTGTTCCTCGCTCAGGCCTGAGCATAGGTAGATACACCCAGACACTCTGGTGTAACAGGATTCAGGCAATAAATATTATATAGCAGTGCCTGAAGCAGCATATGTGACCCATGAGTGACTACAGCTTTTTTTTTCTTCTTCCTCTTTTGAGATGGAGTCTTGCTCTGTCGCCCAGGCTGGAGTGCAGTGGTGTGATCTCGGGTTGCCGCAACCTCTGCCTCCTGGGTTCCAATGGTTCTCCTGCCTCAGCCGTCCGAGTAGCTGGGATTACAGGTACCCGCCATCACACCTGGCTAATTTTTGTATTTTTAGTAGAGATGGGTTTCACCATGTTGGCTGGGCTGGTCTTGAACTCTTGACCTCAGGTAATCCACTGATCCACTTGCCTCAGCCTCCCAAAGTGCTGGGATTACAGGCATGAGCCACCGTGCCTGGCCAAGTGACTACAGGTTTGATGAGGGGAGGATTCATTCAGCACATCTGTGGACAACATCACTAACATGCTCCTCCCACCCCTTCCTGCCCCCGGAGCCATCCTGACCACCCCTTTCCAACCACACATGGGCCATACTAGCTGCAGCCCCACTTCTCAGTGGCCAGGGGTTGAGGGCAAGAGTCAGAGACTTTTTCCCCCCTGGCTTCCAGCAGCTCCCAGATTCTTGCCTGCAACTGAATCATATAAGTGAGCTCACCGAAACGATGTTTTCCCCATAGACTGCTGGCCCCAAACTCCCAAATGCCAGAAATTTCCGAAATACAGAGTTGTCCAGACCAGCTGCTCAGAGGTGTGGATAAATTGCAACACAGGTTGGTAGCGGAGATGGTGTGATTCCAGACTAATCCCTGGGCGGCTCTCACATCCCCGGACATCTGGAATCCTTTCAGGGCTGGATGGGAAAGCTGGGGTCACTTCACCTGTCCACAGGGTTTATCCCGTCCAGTGCCACCGCCTGAAGCGGATCATGCGCCCCCTGGTGGATGCTTTTCAATATTCCCCTTAGGAGAGGAGCTCAGGCGACCCTAGGAATGGTTGGTTCCAAAAAGTTGCAATAGGCTTCAGAAAAAGGGAAGACATTGAGATCATCTAAGACATATCTCTGATTTCAAAGATAAGGAAAGGGGGGCCAAGAGGATAAGCTCCATCCCCGTGGCTGTAGAGCTACTAAGGGCAGAGCAGGGATTAGACACGGCCAGTCCAACAGTACCCCGGGATCATCTAACATCACAAGGAACTTGGTCTTTCTACCTCGCCATGTCTTTAACTGGAAAAATCTCAAGTCAGGTGGGATGAATTTTAACCTTCTTCCAACTCCTGTGTGCTGTTGGCAATAGGTTAGCTATTTGGCGGAAACCAAATAGCTGGAGGAAACTGCCATATTTTAGTGAACTTTTGAAAGAATTCTGCTTTAGCAAGCGATGTATCTCCCAGCAACTGTTTTTCTTTTAGATCAATGACAGTTTGGAGTTTCTAACTAGGAATTTAAAAAATATATATTCTGGGGGAGGGGTGAGTGAGAATGTGTTCTTACAGGAATATTTATTTTTTCTTTTCTTTCTTTCTATTTTTTTGTCATCCATGCTGGAGTGCAGTGGCACGATCATAGCTCACTGCAGCCTCCAACTCCTGGCCTCAAGTGATCCTCCCATTTCAACCTCTGGAGTGGCTGGGATCATAGGTTCATGCCACCATACTAGGCTAAGTTTCAAATTCTTTGGTAGAGACACGGCCTCACTATGCTGCCCAGGCTGGTCTCAAACTCCTGGGCTCAAGTCATCTTCCCGCCTCAGCCTTCCTAAGTGCTAGAATTACAGGTGAGAGCCAAGGTGCCCGACCCAGAAAATATTTCTTACAGAAAATAGGGCTGCCTCTCCCCTCATATCCCAAGATTGAGCGGGTAAGTTGCCACTTTCAAGAGACCTGTGGCTGAGAACCCTCCAGTTGCAAAATCAGAGAATCTCAGCATTTTTATGCTGGCAGGGATTCCTCCTCCCCAGTTTTGGGGTTTGCAAATGTCTTAGAGACTTTGTTATTAATGGGGACCACCCACTGATCCCTTCGGGAGGTCTCTAGACCTGAAGATGCAGGTGATTCATGCAGATGTACAGAACAAAACTTGTTTATGGAGCTAGCAACATTTAGCACTACTTATTTATACTCTGTCTAGATCTAAAAAGGCTTGGAAACTGCTATAAACAAAGCAGATATATATGACAATGTTAATGCAACAGCAAAAACAATGACAAATGAAGACCATGCACAAGAAGAGGAAGCATTGATAGATATGACCAGCAGTATCCTTACAGACCCATCATTGAATTTAGTTCTAAACTTCCTAGTAGCCAGTGGGTTGCACAATATTCATGATTAGAGAGAAAGGAGTTTAATCTTTTTTTTTTTTTATTTTTGAGACGGAGCCTCGCTCTGTTGCTCAGGCTGGAGGGCAGTGGTGCCATCTTGGTTCACTGCAACCTCTGCCTCCCGGATTCAAGAGATTCTCCTGCCTCCACCTCCTGAGTAACTCGGACTACAGGCGCCCGCCACCACACCCGGCTAATTCTTTTGTATTTTTAGTAGAGACGGGGTTTCACCATGTAGCGAGCATGGTCTCGATCTCCTGACCTCGAGATCCGCCCACCTCGGCCTCCGAAAGTGCTGGGATTACAGAAGTGAGCCACCGCGCCCCGCCACTTAAACGTTTTTTAAAGGCATTTCTCTCCTGGCATTATATAAAAAAATTTTTTTTGTTACACCATCTACTGGGCTCCCTGGGTGATAAAACGCGGGGCACCTTTGATAACGAAACGACGTCAGCTCCAATGCAGAAAGTTCTTAATCATCTTCATCTGGATGCTTCTTGTAATGACCTCAATGAAATCAAAGGGCATAACTGTAAACATGAACATATTGAAGAAAGTCTAGGACCCAAATAATACAGTCCAGATAGTCGCCTTCCTTGTGGGCGAGCGTCATGAGGGGATGGAACATAAATCCACTTAGGATGGAAACCATGGCAAGGCATGGTTAGCAGATGGTGGAGAAGTCTGAGCTGCACAAAGCCTTCCCCAGGAGCGTAGCTTCGGAAGCTTGACGCACATCATGTGTGGATGCTTCAAAAGTTTGCATCACAGGCCGATCCTGGTGGATGGTCGCAGGGTCATTGTCTCTCTGCTGTTTTTTGGGGACAACCCTCATTTAGGGACAGCGCGCATGCAGTTAGCCTGTTCTTAAGCACTTGGGATGCCTGAATCTTTATTGCCTATATGCATTAACTAGCGAAAGTTGCAGTTTTTATTAAACTTAGCCCTGGCAGACGCCTGTTTAGTGTGAGTTAGAAAGCCAGGCTCAGCTCTGAGGATAATGCAACCCACATGTTGAGCGGCTTGCTTCAGTGACTTACAGAAATATTTCAGGTAGCAAGTATTTTCTTACTGCCCTGTTAGAAAAACATGCGCCCAGCTCACACTGTTTGCTTTTTGCACCCTTTGCCATTACAAAAATATAGTGGCTGTGCAGAGGTAGGAGAGTAGGTGACGCTCTGGCGTGGCTTTGGGGAGTCGTGTTTGCTGGCAGAGCAGAGCAGATGCTGCAGCGATAATATTCCGGAATGTATTTCAGGGTGTTTGTTATGATAGCCAGTAAGTCAGCGAAGGGACGAATTGACTCTGTGATCGACTTCCCCGCAAACAGAGAAAAGGCAAGTGGCTTTTGTTTGTTACTTTTAGTTCACCTTGAAGTCCTGGCCCGTGGAGTCTGATTTCAGACGGATGCCTGCAGGAGTGAAGAGGCTCTGTGGGGCCACCTGGCACCATTGCACTGTGTTCCCTGGAGTGTCCTCTAGGATGAAACCTTGGGCACAGGGTGCTGGGGGCGATGTGCACGCACTCATTAAAAGGTTATTTTCTCCTTTACAAAACAATGGCTTACTGTTCACCGATGAGGCCAGGAGGGAACGGACCCAGGCAATTAGCAGAGGTCCCCCTGGCTCATTCAGGTGTGGAGTGTGGGAACGCCAGGCCTCTCGGCTCACAGAGCAGAAGGAAAACCACCAGCTTTCCTGGCAGCCCCAGACATCAACGAAGGACTGACTGAACCCTTTCCTCAACCTGTTTTTGTCCTTTCTCTTACCTGCCGAAGAAGCAGGATTGGATGGGATAGGAAAGAGAATACTGAGAAGAAAAAGAGCCTCAGAGTTATTTGAAGACGTTTGTGATCTGGTAAAAGGAATTTCACGGCACTTTTCTTTTGACAAGTCTAAAAGATTTATAGTATTTTAAATATATTTTCAATCTGATCAGGAAAACAAACTGAAATGTTGGATTTAGTTTAGAGTAGACTACTAATAAAAATGGCAAACCACTTCATTCTGGACCAGTAATAGAAAGTATATGCAAATCTATGTGTCTTATCTAAATGCTGTGTGTGTGTGTGTGTGTGTGTGTGTGTGTGTCTACACACACATTTTATGTATGTACAGCTGTGTGCCACATAACAGTTTGGCCAACAATGGACCACATATATGATGGTGATCCCATAATATTATAATATTGTATTTTTACTGTACCTTTTCTAGGTTGAGATACACAGATGCTTTCTCTTGTGCCACAATGGTCTGCAGTATTCAGTAGAGTAGCATGCTGCACAGGTTTGTAGCCTAGGAGCAAAACACTCTACTGTGTAGCCTAGGTGTGTAGTAGCCTATGCCATCTAGGTTGGTGTAAGTCACTCCATGATGTTCGAACAATGATGAAATTTCCTAATGACAAGTTTCTCAGATCACATCCCCGTTGTTAAGCCGTGGGTGACTGCACATATTTCTGGAAGGAATCTTAGTTGGCGTATTAGTCAGCATTACCGCAGGAACAAACAGCCCCACATTCTCCATGGTTACAGTGATGAACATGTATTTCTCATTATGTTGCAGAGTTTTACATACATAACTCAGGACATGTCTGCATTATGCTGGTCACCGACATATTTAAACACATCATCTGGTTTGGCACTGGGTAGAAAGGCCACAGAGACACAGAGGTTGGGCTAGGGCTTTGTCCCATCTCCATGGCAGTGTGACGATGCAGTCATAGGGCACAATCAAGGCAATAAGGGAGACAGGCCCTGCTGCCCTCTGACACCCCTGCCCTCCACTCACCCTGTTTCCTAGAGTAGAAACGGCTCTTGGGTGTCCCTGCCTAGTCTTGGCATCATGGACCCATGGGCTCCTTTAGGCCAATGTCCACCTCCAGCAGCTGCAGAGCCTCAGAAACATTCATTCCAGGTGCCGCATAGGAGCTTCAAACACGACTCCCCAAAGCCCTTCATGTTAATGAAGGATGTTTCATCTGTGGAAGAGAAGACTGGGGAGGAAGACGACAGTCTTGAAATATTTGAAGGGACAGTCACAGGCTACAGGAATTAGACTCATTCCTCCTCCCTCAAGAGATGGAGACTGAAGGGAAGTACATTTTGGTCCCACATAAAGGACAACTTTGTATCACCCGACCTGTCCCTCGTGGTCAGGTGGGGGACTCTTAACTGTACTTATAACTCTTTCCAGCAGAAAAGTTTCCACCTTGGTGCAAACACAGTTGAGGCCCAAGGCTTGCCACTGAAACTCTCGGGTAAAACTGGAGAGTATTAGGGCACCGGCTGTGCAGTTACACAAAGATGGGGTTTGAATCCTGGGATCATGACTTCCTAGCTGTGAGCTGTACCTGTTCCTAGAGTCTACATGGTGACCTGGAGGGACGAAGCAGAGAGGACTCAGGCCCGGGTCCGTGGTCTTCAGGCCTCTTTTAACCGGAAGCCTGTGATCTGTGGAACCGCCTGCCTAAAAAGCAGGCCAAAAGAGTCGACCCTCCTGGCCACAGTTTCTAAGTCTATTCCAGCATATCAGAAAACTCTCTTAAAGGGGGGCTGGAGTATATTTTACAGTTTTATTTTTGAGCCATTTGAATAGGATTTTACTTTTTGAAAGGTTTGGGGAAATCCAAGGCCATATAAAGTTTATTTTAATTTCACATATGTTACAACTCAAAAGAATCATCATGGAAAAAAATACCCTAATGATTTGAGATGATCTAATTCTTGTAGCCTTTTTCAGAAGAGTCCCATGGCCCCAACCAGAAGCCATGTACGACTGTTTAAGATGTGTTGAGAATGACAGATATGCTGCCATGATCACAGCAAAATGTAGGTTTTTGCTTCGTGAAAACATATTTTTATTGTTGAGAGGTGATTTGTGATATTTGTTGTTTTTATTAAAGAAATAAAGGCTGTCATAGTAGACAAAAACATTATCCAGATCCCCATGATTCATCCACCAATGACTTTATGGATATCTGTTTCATTACATTTATTACATTTTCGGCTGCAACTGAAAAGAAATAAAAATGGAAAAAATAATCAAAATTAATGATGGCCTTACAAAGTAATGGGAACTTTCTAAAAATGAAAGCTGTGTCTATTTCTAAGCTGTGAAAAATTTATATGAAGGTTATGTTATTTTAAAACATTCCTTATAGCAACCTAAAACTTGAGTCTCATGTTGCCAGTGGTGCAGTAAGTCCATCTGACTTGCTGGTGTGGTGCTGCTGTGTTTCTCAAAGTGTGTTCCTGGGAGCACCAATCCCACTTGCCGTTCCTCAGATGGTTCTGTGGATTCTGTCGTTTAAAAAAAAAAAAAAAAGCTGAGAAAAGCTGAAGCCCACTTTCCTGACCTGGAGACGATAGATCTCAATGGCGTTTTGTTTGTTTGTTTGTTTGGAGACAGAATTTCACTCTTGTCACCCAGGCTGGAGTGCAGTGGTGCAATCTCAGCTCACTGCAACCTCTGCCTCCCATGTTCAAGCGATTCTCCTGCCTCAGCCTCCAAGTAACCGGGATTACAGGTGCACGCCACCATGCCTGGCTAATTTTTGTATTTTTAGTAGAGATGAGGTTTCGTCATGTTGGCTAGGCTGGTCCCGAACTCCTGATCTCAGGTGATCCACCTGCCTTGGCCTCCCAAAGTGTCAGGATTACTGGCGTGAATCACTGTGCCCAGCCCCTCAGTGGCATATTAAAGGCTCTGAGCTGTCTTATAACAAAGACCTCCCTGCCCATTCACCAGTTGGTTAATGTATTAGTCCATTGTCCCATTGTTATAAAGAAATGCCTGGGACTGAGTAATTTATAAAGAAAAGAGGTTTAATTGGCTCACAGTTCTGTGACTGTACAGGAAGCATGGCTGGGGAGGCCTCAGGAAACTTATGGTCATGGTGAAAGGCAAAAGGGAAGCGGGTATGTCTGACATGGCAGGAGCAGGAGCAAGAGAGTCAAGGGGAATATGTCACACACTTTCAAACAACCAGATCTCATTGGAACTCTGTCATAAGACAACACTTGGGGAGGATGGTGCTAAACCATTTATGAAGGATCCACCCCCATGATCCAATCACCTCCCATCAGGCCCCATCTCCAACACTGGGGATTACAATTCAACATGAGATTTGGATGGGGACACAGAGTCAAGCCATATCAGTTAATATCTCTTGGAAGACATTTTGAGAGTAGGATTAAGAACATTGGATTGATTGCCAGGAAATTTGGTGCTAGAGCTAGTTCTGCTACTAACTGGTTTGTGGACCTTGGGCAAGCCACTTCCCCTTTCTGTGCCTCAGTTTCTCTAGGCATATAACAGAGTTAGGGTTGCATCATCTGTGGTAGAGCTGGTATTGATAATTCTTCATACCCCCTTCCCTCTTAAAGGATTATACATCTCTGTCCCTTGACTTTGAGCTTAGCCAGGGGACATGCTTTAGCCACTGAAATGTGAGCATGTGGCCGGGCATGGTGGCTCAAGCCTGTAATCCCAGCACTTTGGGAGGCCCGAGGCAGGTGGATCCGCGAGGTCAGGATATCGAGACCATCCTGGCTAATACGGTGAAACCCACGTCTCTATAAAATAAAAAACAGCCAAGTGAGGTGGTGGGCTCCTGTGATCCCAGCTACTCAGGAGGCTGAGGCAGGAGTCGTGAGCCGGGAGAAGCGGGCTACAGTTAGTGAGATCCACATTTTTCACCTCCAGCCCTGGAGGCAGAGAGACTCAGATCTCAAGAAATGTGAGCATGTAAGGAGTTTGAAAGCCAGGAGTGCACTTACAAGCTCTATCCTAAGAAACTGATGGGAGGATTCCATGGCCCTCTTGCTCTTTTCTCTGCTTGGACACATGGCTGTTTCTTGAGTCTGGATTTCAGAATGAGAAGATGCGTGGAGCAGAGCAACAGCAGGGGCCCCAGTAATATAGTGAGAAAGGTGTGTTTGCTGTTGTGGCCACTGAGAATCTGGGGCTGTTTTTTGCTGCAGCAACACTGACTAATACACTGCAAGCTCAGGTTCCCTCCAGCTCTGATATTCTAGCATTCTTGAATGTGTCTCCCCCATCCCCATGTTGTCTCTTCTAATTTTCATATCCTCATCGTCCTCCCGCCCACAAAGATGCTCATGACACTTTTCCCCTCAAAATCTCTGAGTTGCCCCCTACACCCCCTACACAGGGAGGTCCAACAAACTGTGGTGTGGGCAGAACAAGAACCTAGGACTTGGATGGTTTGGGCATTTGTGAAACCTGTGGGTGCTTGAGCCAGATGTTTAGTCTGGACGCCCAAGAGGCCCCTTAGGAAAAAACCCATTCAAAGGTAAGAGCCAGTAGATCTTCCAGTCCAGCTTAGCATAATAATACTGTCCTGGTATGGGGATTCTGGAATCTTGTAGGACAGGGACAGAAGGAGTCTGGGGAATATCGAGTTTAGATTGTGTGTGATGGAGTCAAGGAACGACTTTGCCAATCGTCTGACAGCTCAGAGGCTTGTGGCTCCAGAGATGGGATCCGGGTCCCTGGCATGGAAATTGTTAAGGTCCTGACTACACCAGCCTCAGCTCCAGTCCCAGCCCAGGTTTGTTGAATGTGGGTGAGGACCATTGTCAGCTGAGAGGGAAAAGGGCGTTGGCATCTCATAAGATCGGTACAGGGAAGGTAAAAAAAAGTAAGTGGAGGATGCCGCAGGGTGGCTTAAAGGCCTATGTCTTGCCGCCCATGTACAGAATGTAGTGGGGGTGCTTCAAAGAGGCTTAGGGTTCTGCAATGGCAAGCACAGCAAAGCCAGGAATGTGGGTTGTGTTGTGACTGTGATGTGGGTGTTTACCCTTGGGGGATGTGGCCCAGCATAACACGCTTAGAGTCACCAGGCTTTTAAAAACTGCCCTGTAGCCTGGGCACAGTAGCTGATGCCTGTAATCCCAGCACTTTGAGAGACAGAGATAGGAGGATTGCTTGAGGCCAGGAATTCAAGACAAGACTGGGCAACATGGTGAGACCGCATCGCTATAAAAAACAAAAGCGAATTTACTGGGCATGGTGGTGCACGCTTGCGGTTCCAGCTACTTGAGAGGCTGAGGCAAGAGTGTCACCTGCGCCCAGGAGTTCAAAGATGCAATGAGCTATAATCTCACCACTGCACTCCAGCCTGGGTGACAGAGAGAGACCCCATCTCTAAAAATTAAAAAAGAAATGAAAAAATGTAAAAAAAATAAATCCCTGCCCTGTAAATCTGTCCTGAGGAAATACTTCAAGATGGGTAAAGATGTATAAGCATTCAGAAAATGCTCATGGCAGGGTTGTTTGTAATATCATGACATCGTAAGTGGGGAACTGTTAAGGGTTCATTCATCAATGAAGCTCTCACAGTTCCAAAAAAGCAAGCACTGCATGGAGTGTATTACCTTGGAAAGACGTCTTCATACACAATGGTGCCCATATTGTGGATTCTTCTTTCTTGTTATATAAAACCATCTATAGCCCATCTACAGCCTGGGAAGTCCATTCTTGCAGAGCAGGGAAAGGAATTGAAGAAAAGGGAGAGGAATCTTCCTTTTTCTGCCTTTATACATTCATGCTTTTTGACATTTTATAATGAACAGGTACTTCTTTAAGCAAGACAGCAACAAAGACATTTCCATTCTGGAAAAAAAAGTGGTTTTTTCCCCTGAGGAAACACCTAATGTTGCTTATGAATGATGTGTTAGCTTCCTGGCCTCTTGTTGCAACAAGGAGAGCACCCTGCTTTATTTTTCCAATTAATATTGGGGTGAAAACCATGCAAAGCAAGTTACTTTTGGATCTGTGGTAACTTACTCATAGCTTTTTCCAGCAGAAAAATTTCCACCTTGGCTCAAACACAACTGATCCCCAAGGCATGCTACTGAAACTTTGGGGTAAAATTGCCGAGTACTCAGGGCACTGGCTGTGCGGTCCCACAAAGACAGGGTTTGTAATCCTGTGATCACGACTTTTTAGCTGTGAGCTGGGCTTGTGTTCTGCGCCCCAGTTCCCACAAACGAGAAGAGATGACCACAGTGCTTTCCTCCCCACCACAGTTGTGGGAAATTCACAGGGTTCTGGGTATTAACCACTCAGCTGTGTGCTTACACAGAAACCAACCCAATAAAGAGATCGCTCTGCATCTTATTTATTTTTCTGTGTTTCTCCTTGCTTTTTTTTTCCCCCTGTTCTTCTGCCTCATTTTCATTCTACCAGTCATGGTCAGCCCAGTCATTTTCCACAAGTTCTTTATGTCCAGATGGAGAAAGGACTTCCTTTCTTCTCCTAATAGAAAGCAAGAGAACAAATTGGCCTGGCATTTGTTTATCTGTATCTGTGCTGTCCAGCACAGTAGCCAAGGTGTGCTTTGGCCACAGGGACAGCAAGCACCTAAGCCTGCTCACTCCAGGACTTAGATGGGTTTGGGCATTGGTGAAGCCTGTGGGTGCTTGAGCCAGGAGTTTAGTGGTCTGGAGAAGCGAGAGGCCCCCTAGCAAAGAATCCATCCAAAGATAAGAGCCAGTAGACCTTCCAGTCCACCTTAGCACAATAATACTGCCTGGCACAGGGGCGTTGGAATCTTCTGATTTCAGAGAGCATAGGCAGTAAACCTTTGCATCCACCAAGCTGCAGAGTGCATAAGCTGTAGGGGTGTGGCTGCCTCCACCTAGATTTCGAAGGATGGAACCCCCTGGAGTCTCAGGCATGCAACCCAGGCAGAGGGGCACCTCCAGGGCAAGCCCACTGCAGACAGCCTTCACTAGGGCAATGCCTAGTGGGAGTCGTGGGAATGGGGCAGCCTTCTAGACTCCAGACTAGTAAAGCCATCAGCACACAATTCCAGTCTGGGAAAGCCACAGGCATGAGACTCCAACCTGGGAGAACTACAGTGTGGGCTCGCTCCAGTGAAGCTTTTGGGGCAGAGCCACCCCAAAGCCTTGTGACCCCAACTCCCGCCCCAGTGTGTCCAGAAGGCAGAACGTGGAGTCAGAGGAGGTTAGTCTCAAGCCTGAAGATTTAGCGTTGTTTAGACTTACTTGAGCCCTGTTGCCCCTTTCTCTCTTCCCATTTTTCCGTTTGGGAATGGGAATGTCTGTCCTATGCCTGCCCCAACATTGTATTTGGGTGCACATAACTTGCTTGATTTCACAGGCTCATAGCTGGACAGCAATTTGCTTCAGGATGCATCCTACTTTGAGTCTCATCCATATCTGATTTAGATGATATTGAGAAGAGACTTTGGACCTTAAATTTTTGGTTGATGCTAGAATAAGTTAAGACTTTTGGGGCTACTGAGATGGAATTAATATATTTTGCATGTGAAAAGGACATGAATTTAGGGGGACCGGATCAGAATGCTATGATCTGTATGTTTGTGTCACCCTAAAATTTATATGTTGAAACCTAGTCCTCAAGCAATAGTACTAACAGGTGGACCCTTTAGGAGGTGATTAGGTCATAAGAGCAGAGTCCTTTAGAATGGGATCAGGGACATCTTAGTCTGTTTCGTGCTGCTCTAACAGAATGGTTGAGATTGGATAACTTACACAGAACAGAAATTTATTGACTCATGGTTCTGGAGGCTGGGAAGTCCAAGATCAAGGCAGTACCTCTGGTGAGGGCTTTCTCACTGAGTCATCCCATGGAGGAAGTAAGAGAGGGAACAAGAGAGGGTTGAACTTGTTTTTATGACAAATTCACTCTCTTGATAATGAACCCATTCTCTAGATAATAATGTGAAATCATTCATGAGGGTAGAGTCCTTATAACCTAATCACCTCTTAAAGGTTTCATTTCTCATCACTGTTGCATTAAGGATTAAGTTTCCAACACATGAACTTGGGGAGACACATTCAAACCACAGCAGCAGCCTTATAAAGTGGGGTCTGAGGAAGATTGTTCACCTCTTCTGCCATGCGAGTTCTGCCACGTGAGGACACACAGAAGGCACCATTTACAAGGAATGAGCCCTCACCATACACAGAATCTACTCCTACCTTGATTTTTTTTTTTTTTTTTTTTTTTTTTGAGACAAGGTCTCACTTTGTCACCCAGGCTGGAACGCAGTGGTGCAAATACAGCTCACTGTGGTCTCAACTTCCCAGGCTCAAGTAATTTTCCCACCTCAGCCCACTGAGTAGCTGGGACTACAGGTGCATACCCCTATGCCCAGTGAATTAAAAAAAATTTTTTTAGAGATGGGGTCTCACTATGTTGCCCAGGCTGGTTTCAAACTCCTGGGCTCAAGTGATCCTCCTGTCACAGCCTCCCAAAATGCTGGGATTACAGGCATGAGACACCATGCCCAGCCCACCTGGATCTTGAACTTCTTAGCCTACAGAACTGTGAGCAACAAATTTCCATTGTTTATAAATTGTGTCATCTGTGGCATTTTGTTAAAGCAGTACAAACAGACTAAGTCACCCGCACAGAGATATCCATGTGTTAAAATTGCTTAGCACAATGCCCTGCCCCCAGAGCTCCAAACATGGGGAGTCCTTTTTAGAAAGAAGTCACTACCCTATGATTTCATTCCTTTTTCTGTTTTGTTTCATGACGTACTACTACATATTTTGTTACACAAACAAAACACAACAGTAACAACAAAATTAAGCCCCTCGATCTTGGGACATAGAGCACCTCCAGAACCCAGGCTCCTGAAGTCTTGCAGGCAGCCCACATGTGGTTGAACTTGGGTGCACCCACCTCTTTCACACCCGCAGCCACGGCTCTACTCAATTCTCCTTCACCCCCAATCTGTTCTCACCAATCAGCCCTCTCCCCCCGAATCACGCTCTTCCTCAAACTCAGTTTATTTGGCTTTGCCAGTACAGGAACTAAGTCAACAAGAGGGCTGGCGTGCAGTATGTCCTGTCAAATAGGCGGCTGCTAAATGAGAACACGTAATCCAAACATGCATCTCCGCAGTGGGTGCACAGCGTGATCCTCCAACATTCCTTTGCGATTAGGGGTCATTGTGCTTCCCCACATTCGGGTCAGAAGATTCTACCCGGGAGGGAAGACCCAGGACAGGTACCCACGCATTTTGGGCTCCTCGAGGCACTGGATATCTCTGCTCACTTTTCTCAAGGAAAGCCAAGGTCTGCAAAATGCCCGGAACGGAAATGATTGAAACTGACATGAGCTACTTCCCACCGGAGAGAACGCCCTGCTGCTCCACGTGAAAGACTGGGCCAGGGGCAGGCTCATCATCTACACCCGGAATAAAAGCAGGAAGGAGGATGAGGGGTCGGGCAGTGTCTCCACACCAGACGGGAGAGCATTTCTCTTCTCCTTTCTCTCATCTGTCCATCACTGAAGGTTGTTTGGGCAGGGAATGGAGGGCACGTCAGGAAACGACAGCAACGACCGACCGGGCCAGCAGAATTGCCTGCATGGCCACGAACTGCCACTGAGTCCCAGCACAGCCTGGCCTGGCCAGATAGTTTGTAAATTCAGCTCTCCCTGACAGATACAGCCAAAAGTTTATTTATAAAATCGAAGTAAAAGAATGACATTTGAGTATTTTCATAAACCATGGGAACATGAGAGTTTAAGTTTTCCACAGAAGGAAAAAATTAAAAGACAATGTGCCTCAATGTTGAATGAAATAATATAATATAAATTAAATTAAAATAAAATACTAAAGGAGAGCATTCGGGCATGGGAGGGATCAGAGCAGAGGACCCCCCTCCCCCGCCCCACACTGTGCCACAGACAAGGACAATGACATAAAAGTTTATCCAAATCCTTGAGATGGTGCAGTTTCTCCCATGCAAAACATTTCTTCTGCATCATTTACACAATGACATCAGATTTCCTTGTGGTTAGGAAGAAACAAAAACACTATATATTAGTTGTAATTTTGAGGTCAAGAGGAAATTTTTGGACAGATATTTAATGGTATTCAATTATTAGAAACATCTGTTTGTTGTAAAATAAGGTAATCATCTTGAAAGATCACTTTAAAAAAAAAGAGGATTTAACTTTTTTTCACATTTACAGCAAAACATCTTTAACCAAATAAGAAGTCAAATCAGCTTTTCATAATTGTGTTTTTAAGTTAGTTGCCTCCAACCCTTTCTGGAACAAGGCAGGGCATAATAAATACGACCTATTTTGAAGCTAAATCTGGAAAATCTGACAGGAAGCCTGCTGGGTGGGACCTGGACCGCCATAGGTGTTCAACAGAGGACCTACTGATGGTTGTGTCTGTGTGGCATGCAAAGAGGGGTTTGCAAATTTAAGAAAGATGAAAAAGCAGAGTGAAGACAAACCCATTCAATCCACCATTTGCTTTCAGTCTTCCAAGAGCCTGACTGCACCTCTCTGGATTCCACTCAGATCAGACGACGTCCAGGAAAACCCAGAACCAGTCTATTGATGGAACATCTCATGGGTGCAGCCAAGATTGCACTCTGGGGCCAGACGGGTTGAATTCATTCTCTTGAAAACGAAGCCCCCTCCTCTTCCTTAAACCACCCTCCACCAGAGTCCCACCGTGGCCTTCTCTGTCATGTTCTGCTGGGTGGGTAAGGGACATCTCTACTTGGTCCTTGCCTTATGTGTGAAATTCTGCTGGTGAGTAGTCAGGACTAACCTCACTCTGTATCGCTAAAAGTCACAGGGAGGAGAGTCCGTGGCAGATGGGAGAGGCTGTGAATGGGATTAGTCACAGGTGGAATGCAGATTGCAATCATCTGCATGTTTTTCAGGCAAGACTGAAAGCTGGAACACCCATCCATGGATAAGGGATTATAAACAATGATCAGTGGTGGAAAGGGGACGGTTTCATCCTCATCAATGTCTGGCACATAAGGAAACAATGTAAGTGAGTGCTTGGAATTTTGCAGATAGAATCCGCTACATTTTCATCTACTCAACCCACGCTTTCCTGCCAAAGAGCTATAACCTGTGCCCATCCAACAAAAACACATCTGAGAACACACTGGGCACCTTTTAAACCCATGAAGGAGACAAGAAAGTTGGTGCATTAAGGCTTATAATAAATGTCGGGTCTGTGGAACCATTAATAAAAAACTAATTGCCTTAAACGTGGATTTGTCCCACTGTCTTACTCTGAGTTGAAAAATCTAATAAAAAAATAATATAGCCCTAAATGTGCAGACCATGTTACCTACGGTTACCTACAGTCCTAAAGGTTTCTTTTGTCAGGAAGCCTCAGGGAGTTCACAAAAATAAATGAAACCTAGGGGGAAATTAAGCTCGAGAGAAAGTTATTGAGGAGTTGGGATATGGTAAGAACGTTCTATGTGGCAGTCAGGAATGCTAGGTTGACAGATGTAGCTAATTCTGAAAGAATAACTTCCTATTCAAATAACAAGTAAAAGGTGTTTAAAGAGAGAAAGGTTATAGTTTACTTCAGCATGTACAGCTTCTGGGGAGTGTTACATAAATATTGTTTAAAAGCAATGTGTTGTTTTCCTTCACTTTGACAAGTAGAAAACACAAGACTATTAGAGTCTTTCCTCCTTGGTTGGTATGTTACAGGAATCAGGTTCTCCCAGGCACCTCTGCTATATTCAGGGGAAATTAGGAATTTAGGTTTTATATTTTTTATTTAAAAATGGGAGGCATGCTTGTTAGTTTGACATTTGGTTTGGCTTTGAACTTTTCAGAGTTTTAAAAAGATAAATATTGGCTTGGTAGTGTTTATTATATACTGAGCTTGATATGTTCTTTGGGGCCAGATCACATAAGATGAGTCATTTTCCTGGACACGTCCTGGAGCAACAGCTCATAAGGAATATTTCTGTAGCTTCTTAAAGGGCAGTTTATCAGCCAGAAATGGTTAGGGCAAGATTCAACTGGCACAGTCTTTTAATACTAATAAGAATAATCATAATAGCAGTAATAATAAGAAACTGTAGGAGTAGTGTCTCAGTTATCTGTTGCTGTGTAACAAACAACTGCAACAATTCATGCCTTAAAACAACAATCATTTTATTATAGTCCCTAATTTTGTGCATTGTGAATTTGGGAAGGGCTCAGCTGGGCAATTCTTCTGTTGCACATGGTGTTGATGGATGGAGGTCATTGCTGGTACCAGTTGGTTAGGCTGGAGGCCCTGTGATGTCTGACACCTTGATGGGGATAGCTAGGAGGCTGGGCTCAGCTAGGGCTGTGGACCAGAATGCCCCATCTGGCTTGTCCAGTATGGAGGTCTCAGGGTAGCACTCCAAGAGCAAGTGTTCCCATAAACAAGGAAGAAGAGGCATGCCCTTTTGTGAGCCAGCCTCAAAGTCACATTCCCATATCTCAGTGGTCAAGGCAGTTAGAGTCCACCCAGATTCAAGGGACAGGAACATAGACTTACTCTCCCCTCCATCCTCCCACCTGAAGAGAAAGAAGTGCAGAAGGATTTGTAGCCCACTTGAAAAGCTACCACAAGTGTTACAGTAATAGCTAACATTGATTGAGTGTTTCCTATGTGCCAGGCAATCTCTGTGAACTTTACTTGTATTAAGTTACTTAATTCTGGCAACAATCCTATGAAATAGGTATAATGTTCTCCACTTTATTGACAAAAAAAACCTGAAGAACAGAGTGGGGAGCTGGGCAATTACCAAGAGAGTGTGATCGATAGAGACAAGCAATTAGGAATAATTAGGTCAAAGACCCCTCTGTTTCCTGGAGCACCAGTTGGCCATGGTTGAGTTTCTGCCGGAATCACCTGGAGCTCTGTAGGCTCCAAAGGGTGGGAAAAGTGAATTGGGGGTCACCCTAGACCCACTTGGCCCAGGCTAGAGCTTGCATATATATTTGTTCAAAGAATAAATGAATAAGGAATACATGAATGAATAACGTGTCTAACACACACACTGCTTGGTTGGTAAGATTTGGTTAACTGGGAAACTAATTGCTTTCATGAGCACTCTGGAAAATGTTTGGGTTCCTCACCTTCTTCCTGGCCAACAGAACCTTCATTCTGTTTCAGCATTGGGCAAGCCTAAGGGAGGGTCTTCTCCAGCCCCCGGGGATGAATCACAGCAGGGGGATCCTGGGCCTCCTTGCCAGCCATTGGTCTAGTGGTGAGGATATGACCTAGTTCTGGTCCAAAAGACCTAGGAGAATGTGCTGGAATTTCTGGGGAAGATGTCCTTCCCTAACAAAAGGTGCCCATAGGGTAACCAACTTGTCCCAGTTCACTTGGGACTTTCTAGTAACCCCTCAGCCTTGGGCAAAGAGAGTTGGCTTGTCACCCTAGGTGTTCCTGTTTGAAATGTTGTTGCATCTACAGCTTTACACACATCTTCTGACCATGAGGTCATGAGTTTAAAGATGAAAATCTCACTGTGACTAGCCAAGCAGAAACGAGCCTTCTGTGACATCACTGAGCCACATGACAGCAACCCTGGAATTTTCTACTCTTGTTATGTGACTATAATGATAATTAAGTCATTGTCTTTATTGCTTAAGCCACTCTTAGTTGGGGTTGCCATTATTTGCAGCTGAAAGTAATCCTAACTGATAGAATCAATAAAATGCCAGGGGAAAATATGCAGGGAAAAGTAAATGGAATAAGACCAGTTGAGCACAAGTCATGCAGAAAGCAAGATTTTGAGCACTCCAAGTTCTATGTATAGTACACACCGGCCAAAAAATGGAAGACATTGGGATCTGGGTCTCAGGGTGGAAACTGTTGGGCACTTTCCTGTGCTGCCCCACATACCATCTGTTCAAATATTGTCAAACAGAGAAATCCTGTGTTGAAAAAACTCCATCACAATTCAACTGCAAGTTTTACCTGCTGCAACAGGCAGAGCCATTATTTGAGAATTTCCACAAAACAAATAAGCCTTCACATTTCATTTGGTGAGCCACGTGGGTGACTCGCATGAAAAGCCGAGTCACGTGCATGATTGTGTCTTGTTGATGCGCACATTTTTCATGCCCCAATAGAGGTGTGTGTGGTTTGGCTCAGTTAAAAAATTCTCCACCCTTCTCTGTAAGCTTAGAAACAAAAGTGCTCTCTTTCCACATCTCTCATCGGCCTTTCATCTGGAGCCTTCCTGTGAGTTGGATTGACTGAGTGCTTGGAATTTAAAAAGGAGGCCTCCCTTCGGACTGGCTCCCAGAAATGCACCGGACCTCTGCGCACCCTTTCACTGTCATTTGCTGTGGGTGTCTTGTGCCTTTTGGCTCCATTCCAAGTTAGAAGTCCCCTCTAGCTCTTCATTTCCCTCTGGGGGTGTGGGTGACCACCCTGGGCAGGCAAGAGTTGCCCACGTCAAATCACAATTCAAATAAAGTAGAACTACCTTCTACAAGATGTACTTTATAGTACATTCAGGGCACAGTCCTCAACTTCGGCATTATTGACATTTGGGGCTGGATCACCTTTTCTTGTGAGCGGTTGTCCTGTGCATTGTAGGATGTTTACCCCAGGCTTCTCCTCACTAAATTCCAGGAGCAATCCTCCCTCCCACTGTGTAATCAAAAAAGTTTCCAGATGTTGCCAAATGTCCCCTGGAGGGAAAATCGCCCCTCGTTAATAACCAGAACTTTCGGGGAACATAGATGTTATTACATGGAAGTTATGAGGTTCATTGAAGCTCACCGGCTCACATACCACAGTGGAGACGTTCCTCTGGGAGAGGTTGCCATTAATGAGTGAGATAGCCAGGACCTCCAATCAGTTCAATGTTTTGGTGAATGTAGGAAAAAGGTGGAGAAAAGGAACGGTGAGTCTGTGAGTTCTCCAGCATTTGATGAAAATGTCCCCACAAGTCCCAACCCATTGAGTTTGCATTTGATATTCAAAAAGTTTTTTTGAGCCAATAGTGCATGCAATTGTTGGGACAGAGGATCGGACACCAGGAGTGTGCCCTGGTGGGGTTGCAGCTGGCTGAAGCCTCTCCATAGACCAGCCTTGGGAGCTGCACACAAGTCAAAGTGTCAACGGTATTGGAACCACAAGGGCAGTCTGGGAGGGGACAGCGGAGGCCTGGCCTGGCCGTTCAAAGGGAATGGATTCCTGTGGAGTAGATGGCACTAGAATGCACCCGCTCTCTGAAGATGTCATCAACCAACAGATGCACACTGAGCTCTGCCCCAGCGTGACATGACGTTAGGTGCTGGGGCCTAAAGTCCGCCCCGGAGTCCTCAGGCTGACTGGGGAGTCAGGTACAGAAATGAGGGGAAGCCGATGCCCTCCAGACACAATTAGGGGTGCAGACCGTCGGTGCTGAAGGAGCTTGCAGGGAAGGTGACAGGCATGGGTCCCCTGGAGGCCAGAGAGAGCCTGAGTTGGCTGAGGCTGTCGGGACGGCTGCATCCGCAGGGGGACACCAGCCCCGGTGAAGGTCAGGCCAAGGGCTGAGTGCTCATTCTCAGGGTTCCCTTCAGAAATAATGAGCAGGGAAGCAGTTTGGGGGAATAGTGGGAGGTGAGGTGGGAGGTGTGAAGCTAGGGGAGCATGGAGGATCCCTGGATGCTGGGCCCAGGAGGCCAGGGCCCTGATATGGATGTCAGAAAGGGAACCACGGAAGGTTTCTGAACAGAATCAAGGGTTTGCAAACATCAGTGACCATGTAAGTGGGATCTGGGCCCAGATGGCGGGGATTCCCCCCGGGGCCAGGTCCACACTCAGCTTACATCAGCCCAGGTCTCTCTCTCTGAAGAGCCAGCCCCTGTCCCTCCCACGGCCCTGCACGCTCCCTGGTCGTGCTCCCTGAATTTTAATGGTAGTAAACAAAACACTCCTCCACAAAGGCCACAGTGTGTGGAAAGCAAGGGCCTGCACGTTTCTCAGCGTCACACCCCATTTATTCCACTCGAATGCAGGCCCCTGAGAACCACACTCCCCGCCCCAGAGTGGGGAGCTGGGCAATTACCAAGAGAGTGTGATCGATGGAGACAAGCAATTGGGAATAATTAGGTCAAAAGCCCCTCTGTTTCCTTGAGCACCAGTTGGCTGAGGTTGAGTTTCTGCCGGAATCACCTGGACCTCTGCAAGCCCCGAAGCATTGGGGAGCGAGGGGGGGTTGGGGGGTCCCCGTAGACCCACTCAGCCTCTCCTGGCTCTGGGGAGGCAAAGGAGCCTCCCAGGGCATCCTGCAGGGTGGAGGGTTGGGCTGTGGCCCTGAAGGTAGGCTCCCACGTCCAGGCATCATCTTGGGGGCATATCTGGAAGCTGCCCCCACAGTTTCCCCAGGAGCCTCATGTGCTAAGGTGACGGGAGCCAGGCTGGGTCCCTTCTCTGACCCTTGAAGTTACCCCAAGATAAGCGGTAACATGTGCCTCTTGCCCGCATTGGCACAGAGCCCCAGGGAGCAGCTCTGTGAGTTTTCCTACAGCCCCTCGCTCTGGGGGCTTAGGATGAGGACAGACCCCCAGGATCTCTGCTTCCTCTGGCGCCCAGCACCGGGCATTGGATCAGGAATGCATGGAACCTGACTCCCCGGGCAAGAGGCTTCTTTCTGCAGAAGACATTGGGTCCCTCCTACTCCTCTTCACCAGCTCTCCCGCTGCAATCTAAGCTGCCTGGCTCCAGCTGGGTCCACTGACCTCACGCCAGCCCAGCCTCCATCTCCGGGACTGGCTGAGTCCTTCACAACCCTATCTGGGCACTCCCTGCCTGGGGATGGGGCCATGGAGTCTTGAGGTTGTAATGCTGTTGTCCTGTGAGCAAATGGGCCATCTCATGGCACTCTTCTCCTTCAAAACACAGTTTTTAGGGTCCATGAGCCAGATGATATCCTAAAGGTTGGGATAGGGAGACAATTGGGACGCAGTCCTAGTCCTCCCTGAGCACAGAGAGAGCAGGAGACAGACAGTCAGACTGACAAGAAGCAACGCATGTTGGTGAGTGCTTCACGACACAACAGGGCATCTGTGGCTGCATCAGGATGCAGGGGGGTGCTTCTGCCCAGAGAAGCGGGGGTATTCTCAGAGCAGGGGCCCAGACTTGCCTGTGGGTGGGGAAAGGATGGTGAGTGACTGAAACATGTGGGGTGGGTGGAAGGCGAGGGACAAGGGAAAGGGACCATTTTCCATCTTCAAGTCCTACCACTGAAAATTCAAATTTCCAGGACAGAGACCCTGTGGTCCAGCTTGGATCCTTCCTGGTCCAGCAACTGGTGTAGGGACAGGGCTTCCCATCAGTAGCCAAATCCACGTGCAAAGGCAGAGAGGTGCGTACCTGGGAGAAACAGTCTAGGGTGCTATTGGTAGAGGGAGAGGGTACACGGCCTGCTAGTCATCGGGTTCAGGGAAAGGGGAGGGAATTTGTCCCCCTATGCTGGGATGGCCTGGGAGTGAGAGGAGGTGGAGTGAGCTGGCCAGCCATTGACCACACAGGCCCTGGAAGGACTAGGGAGGCAGGAGACCTTGGAGGGGCCTTTGAGGGCCTGCTCCTTCCATTGGGGGCTTCCCTCCCAGGGCAGCCATCGCGGTTTGCATTGATTGCTAATGAACTACTTTACGAAGGGAGCTCTAATACATTTGCTCATGTGTTCACCACCCCGCAAAGTAGGTGATCTTTCCTCACTTTACATGCAAGTAAGCTGAGACTCAGACACCCTGAGTTCCTCGCCTGAGTCTGCACCACCAGGATGTGGTGAAGTCCAGACTCCAAGCTGGGTTCTGAGACTCCCCGTCACTCAGCCGTCGCTGCTGATACCCCTCATTGCCGCCACACTCTCCCAGCCTCTAGGTGTGCTGTGTAAGCCATCTAAAAAATAAGTCAGAAGACTCAAATATTTCCGAAAATATCATGATATTCCCCACAGTAACTGGAGGTCCAGGCAGTGTCTCAGAACCAGGGTGAGGACCCACCCCATCTGTGGGGGCCACCACTCACCACTGTGGCACCCCTCGAGGGCTGTGGGGATTGTCAGGACTGGAGCCTCCTTGGCCAGGGCAAAGGAGGAAGGAAGATCAAGTACATGGCTGAGTGCCCCAGCTGGGCAGGAAATTTTGCCAAGTTCTAAGAGATGAATAAACGACATAATTTTATTCTATTTCAAAATTAAAATGTAAAAAATGTTTGCCCAGGTACTATGTTCAAAGCATTCAAAAATCAAAAGAGGCCCCCTGGGTGCGGTGGCTCATGCCTGTAATCTCAGCACTGTGGAAGGCTGAGATGCACAGATTGCTTGAGTCCAGGAGTTTGAGACCAGCCTGGGCAACTTGAAGAAACCCTGTCTCTACCCAAACAAAAAAAAATGTGTGTGTGTGTAACTATATGCATATATATGTATATATATGAGAGTATATATACACACATTTATATGTCTATACATGTATATATACATATATAAATTTATATATACATACATTATATATATTGTATCTACACACACACACACACATTAGCCAGATGTGGTGTGGTGATGCATGCCTATAGTCCCAGCTACTTACTCATATATATATAAGAGTATATATACACATATTTATATGTATATACATGTATATATACATATATAAATTTATATATATACATTATATATATTGTGTCTACACACACACACACACACACACACACAAATTAGCCAGACATGGTGTGGTGACGCATGCCTGTAGTCCCAGCTACTTGGGATGCTGAGGTGGAAGGATGACTTGAGCCCGAGAGGTCAAGGCTGCAGTGAGCCAAGATTGCAACACTGCACCGGGCTAGGTGACAGAGGAAGATCCTGTCTCAAAAAAAAAAAAAAAAAATCCAAAATAACACAAGCTGGGGACACAAACTCTTGCCTCTCTGCAGCCTCCGCTTCCTGTCCTCTCCCCACTCTCCTGCGCTCCTTTCTTACGTGTCTTTAGAAAGCATCCTTCACAGACTTTTCATGTTTGCCTTCAAGACTCAGGAAACCCAGCCTGTTTAGTGAATGTCTCATCCGCCCTTCAACTCAGAGAAAGGTCTCTCTCAGCCACTTGCAGGCACTTTCAAATCCTGTTCCGAAGAAACCTTGCTGTGAGGGAAAAACAACTTCATACCTTTGTTCACTGGATAAAGTAACGGGAGACTTAAACTCATGCTTGAAAACATAGTCTATCATCTAGGAAGAGGCCTCATGTTTCTTTCACTCAGAAACGCTGCTATTTTGTCTAACAGCCAGAAAATACATTAATAAAACCTGAGGGGCCCTTTTCTTTTGGAATCGCCTGTGTCATAACAAGATTCTGGATGCCCAGTTTCATTTCCATTTGAAAGGGGTTGGAGGCTTTGGTGAGTGGCGTTAGCCAAGGAGTGGTCCTATTTGGGCCACTGAAGAATTTACCGGAATGCAGGAGGGCACCAGAGTCATCGGGCATTTTGCTTCATGGTTCTTCTCCATGAAGCAAAATGAGCAGGAACCTCCCCTCTCTTCATCTTCAGAGGGTTGGCATTTGCCCAGCAAAAGGTAGTCATAAAGCATTCTCAGAACCAGGGCCGGTTGCTGAGAGCTGTATAAACGGCACATCAGAAAGGAACAAATTCCCAGGGAAGGATTCTGCAGTTTTAATGAGCAGCAGTGTGCTCCAAGGCACTAGAAGGGCGTGGAGGCCACCCAGTCTCACCCGCGTTTAAGACTTGGAGGCCACAGTGACCTGCAAGTCAGAAGAGCACGAGCTCTAGGAAGCGCTCAGGCAACCTGATGCGGAAAATGGAAGGGGAGCCCATGTGGCTTTTCAGGGAACCCCAATGTAAAGCTTTCTTTCTTTTTTTTTTTTTTTTTGAGACAGAATCTCACTCTGTTGCTCAGGTTGGAGTGCAGTGGTGTGATCTTGGCTCACTGTAACCTCTGACTCCCAGGTTCAAACAATTCTCCTGCCTCAGCCTCCCGAGTAGCTGAGACTACAGGCGTGCGCTGCCATGCCTGGCTAACTTGTATTTTCAGTAGAGATGGGGTTTCACCGTGTTGGCCAAGCTGGCCTTGGACTCCTGACTTCATGATCCACCTGCCTCGGCCTCCCAAAGTGCTGGGATTACATGCATGAGATTCTTTATCCTTACAGGCCGGGAGCTGGCAAACCATGACCAGTAGGTCAAATCCAGCCCACCATCCATTTACATAAAGTTTAATTTTTTGATTTGTTTTTTAGAGATGATTATTGGTATTTATTTGTTTATTTTTAATTTTTGTAGAGATGGGGTCTCTCTTGACCAGGCTGGTCTTGAACTCCTAGTCTCAAGCAATCCTCCTGCCTTAGGCTCCCAAAGTGCTGAGATTATAGGAATGAGCCACCTCACCTGGTTTAAAGATGATTATTGACAATATTTGGAAGGACATCCCTCCAGGCATGTCTATGCATTTCATATTGATACAAACAGATGTAAGCACATGCTTTTTATATATCACATGTATGTATTTACTATACGTGCTATTCTGAAACTTGCTTTTTATCACTCCTTACCATGTTCTGAACATATAAAATATTTTGTCGATCCTAAATTTTTAAAAATGTCAATATCTTTTGGGGTATGAGTTTTTTTTTTTTTTTTTTTTTTACATAGATGGATTATATCATAAGGTTGTTATAATACAATTTGCTCTATTATAACAAAATGGTGAATTCTGAGATTTTGGGGTACCCATCACTCGAGTAGTATACATTGTACCTAATGTGTAGTTTTTTATCCCTAGCCTCCCTTCACCTCCTGGGTCTCTGAAGTCCATGACATCACGCTGTATCGCATGGAGTTGTATTGGAATCCAGCCGCACCCTTTCATTTATGTGTTCTCCCAGCCCCTTTTGCAATCAAATGCAGGTTGAGCAGTGGCAACAGAGATCAAATGGCTCTCAAAGCCAAAGAGATTTCCCATCTGGCCCTTTCTAGAAAAAGTTTGCCAACCCCTGTTGTAGGCAATAAAGAGGGACATCTCCCGTAACGGAAAGACATGAGGGATTCTCCCAGACTTCCAAGGTACCTGGAAGCATGAGACAGAGAAAAACAGGACAGGTCATTTCCCACAGAAACAGAGAGAGGCGAAGCCGAGAACAGACCTCCCAGGACTCACCAGCTGTGCTGTTGGGAGGAGGCCCCCGCCCTGAGACCAACGCTGTGGGCTGACTTTGCCTGGACACGCAGGGATGGAGCTGGGAATTATCAGAAGAAGGGCATCAGGGCTGCCAAGGGACTCCCTGGCATCAGAGAGTCCTCAGAGTTGTTATGTCTCCAGCAAGAAATTGTACAGATGTGTGGCCCTTTAATCCCAGCCACCTGGAGGTCCTCAGCAAATGTGGCTCTTGGGTGCCACCTCCCAGGCAAGGTCAGTCATAAACTATCCCAAAACAAACTTCTCTCCACCCTGCAATGGCCTTCAGGTCTGTGGGCCAGGTCTGTGGGCATCTCTGCAGGTTTTACCCTCTGCCTGGGAAAGGAGGAGATAACCCTGTAGGCAAAGAGAGAGATGTGGGGGTAGGCCAGCCCTCCTTAGGGAGGTGGGGGACATATTGCTGAGTCGGTGACCCTCCAGGACTGGGCCTGGAAACCATGAAGAGCACCTTAAGCTGATGTTAAACCCCAGTCTCATGCTCTCCTACTTGGGTGGTTACAGACTTGCTTCAATTTCTTTTTCTTCTAGAAGATTACCTATATATTTAATTAACTCTTATGCATAGCATTATTACTATGTGCCATGCATTGTCCGAATATTACAAAACCCTTTAGTCCTACCAACAAACCTATGAGGTAGGTGCTACTATTAGCCTTACTCTGTGGGGCAAAGGAAGCACAGAAGGGTTAAGCAACTTGCCCAAGATCACAGAGCTGGTAAGTAGCAGAGCTAAGATTTCAACTCAGATGTTCTGGCCTCAGAGTCTGTGTTTTCATGCTGCATATGCTGATGCTTTTAAAAAAATAAAAATAAAAATAGACCGGGCGCAATTGTTCACACCTGTAATCCCACACTCTGGGAGGCTGAGGCAGGAGGATTGCTTGAGCCCAGGAGTTCAAGACTAGCCTGGGCAACACAGCAAAACCGTGTCTCTGTAAGAAATTTAAAAATTAGCCACGTGTAGTGGCACACACCTGTAGTCCTAGCTACTTGGGAGGCTAAGGTGGGAGGATTGGTTAAGCTTGGGAGGCAGAGGCTGCAGTGAGCTGAGATCACACCATTGTGCTCCAGCCTGGGTAACAGAGTGAGACCCTGTCTCAAATAAATAAACTAAAATAAAAATAGTATGTTTGCAATGCAAAAAATAAATCCAATCTCACAAATGTTTAACTCGGATTTTCTTTTTATTGGGCTCCTGAGTTGGCTCCACAATTTCCAGTATCTTGTCTTATCCATTCTTTGGTTTTTATCTTCATTTGGTTGAAGAGTATCCTTAAGTAACTTTTTCAGAGATACTCTATGAAAGGAAAAGCTTCTGACCACTTGAATGCCTGGAAATGTTTTAACAGTCAATTCTCATTTGTGGATTCCATATTTGCAAATTCTCCTACTCACTAAAACTTATTTGTAACCTGAAAATCAATGTCTGCACACTTTTGAGGTCATTCTTGGACCTGCAGAGAGAGAGGTGCAACATTTGAGCCCCCCGACGCGAATGTTCCCAGTTGACATTGAACAAGGTGATGCTCTGCCCTCTTGTTTAGCTCTCATACTATAAACAGTCCTTTCTGTGGTCTATTTAGCGCCATGTTGTTCACATTTTTGCTTTTTATTGATGATTTTGCTGTTTAAAACGGCCCTCAATTGTAGTGCTATCTAGTGTTCCTAATCACAAGAAGGCGGTCATATGCCTTATGGAGAAAATATGCGTGTCAGAAAAACTCTGTGTAGGTATGAATTCCAGTGCTGTTGGTCACCAGCTCAATGTTAAAGAGTCAACAGTATTTATTAAATAAGGTGGAGGGAGCCAGTGCAGGGCTTGCATGGTAGCTCCATCTAGGATTTAGGCTTTCTTAATTTTTCTGCTTGACTATCCTTATTAGCTTCCATTCTCAAGGTGGGCTTCTTGTCCCAAAATGGCTGCTGGCACTCTAGCTATCACATCTACATTCCAGATACGGAGCCAGCAAAGGGCAAAAGGCTTTATTCGAAGAGTTCCGTTTAGATGTTATTGGTTTCCTTCATATGTGAGAGAGGAGGGGAAATGAAGTCTTTTAGTTTGAGCACATTGCAGCCTATATAAGATCCAGTTGTATTAGTAAGGAAGGAAAGACGAAGATAGATTGAGAAGCTAGCTAGAAACCCCAGCTCAGGCCAGCTGGAGGTGGTGAATGCCATGGATGCGATTCTGCTGGTTTAGGTTGAGTGAAGTCTTTGAAAACTGATTTAATATATTCTGTATTTTCTTCTTTATTAAGCAGTTGAAACCAAACTAAGACACTCAGGATAACGTTTTTGTAGATTTAACATTTCACTACTGACATAGCAGAAAGCCATGAAGCACTGAATATTTCATGAAAGAGATTTAGATCCTTCAACAAAAGCCCAGCAAAAATTCAAGGCAAGTAAAAAATGTGTCTATCCTTGGCAGGGCGCAGTGGCTCACGCCTGTAATCCCAGCACTTTGGGAGGCTGAGGCGGATGGATCATGAGGTCAGGAGACCGAGACCATCCTGGCTAACATGGTAAAATCCCATCTCTACTAAAAATACAAAAAAAAAAACCCCAAAAAACAAAAGGTTAGCTGGGCGTGACGGTGCACACCTGTAGTCCTAGCTACTTGGGAGGCTGAGGAAGAAGAATCGCTTGAATCTGGGAGGTGGAGGTTGCAGTGAGCCAAGATTGCACCATTGCACTCCAGCCTGGGTGACAGAGCAAGACTCTGTCTCAAAAAAAAAAAAAAAAAAAGTAACTATCCTCGCAGACCTCCATGTTGCCACTAACAAAAACATGTGTTTGAGAGTTTTCTGGGCGGTCGGGGGAGGGTGTCTTTATTTACTGTCCAGATTAGACATCTATAGTAGTCTGTAGAGTCTGCTAAGCTTTCTCCTGTCTATTTGAGAACTGGAAATGGAAAACGACTTTTAAGTCTAGTCTGACCGCTCAAGTCAAATTGTTAGAAAATTTAATTCCATTCATTCCAACGACTAAATAAAAGAGGCCTGAATATGTCCATCTAAATGAACTACTAGAATTCTGTGTCAGTCATATTAGAGATTTGTCTCAAACTGGATGAGGCCAAGGGGATGCAAAGAGTCACCCAGCATCTAAGGCCGCATGTGCTTCCCAGGACAGAAGAGCTGGAGGATGCAGACAAGCGCTCTCTCTCTTTCTCTCTCTCTCCTGTCTTTGCTTCTCTCCCCCTCACTCTCTTCTTCTGCAAATGAACCCTCTCCACCAGGCAAGGCTTTTGGTTCCCAGAAAGACAGAATCAATAAGATAACCAAAGATAGGTAGGAAAGAAAGAAAGAAAGAAAGAAAGAGAGAGAGAGAGAGAGAGAAAGAGAAAGAGAGAGAGAGAAAGAGAGAGAGAAAGAAAGAAAAGAAAGAAAACAAACAAACAAACAAACGAAAGAGAGAAGGAAGGAAGGAAGAAGAAGAAAAGAAGAGAAAGAAAAGAAGAAAAAGAAAAGAAAGAAAAGAAAAGAAGAAGAAGAAAGAAGAAAGAAGAAAGAAGAAAGAAAAGAAAGAAAAAGAAAGAAAAGAAAAGAAAAGAAAGAAAAAGCCTGGGCATGGTGAAATATACCCTATAATCTAACACTGAATGAGGTGGGTGGATCACCTGGAGTAAGAGTTTGAGACCAATATTAACATGGAGATGGCTCCTAATCTCTAAACAAAATAAAAACAAACAAAACAAAAACCATGTGGACATGGTGGTGCCACCCCACTGCATAATCCTAGCCTATTCAACAGACTAGAGGAGGCAGGAGGAGAATTATTTGAGCCAGGAGACAAATTACAACAAGCAGATGGTGCACCACTTTCTACCTCAACAGGTGACAAACAAACAAAAGAAAGAAGAAGGAAGGAAGGAGAGAAGGGAAGGGAAAGAAAGGAAAAGGAAAAGAAGGAAAGAAAAGAAGAAGAGAGAAAAGGAAAAGGAAAAGAGGAAAAGAAGGAAAGGAAGGAAAGAAGAAAGAAGAAGGAAAGGAGAAAAGAAAGAAGATGGGAAGGGAAGGAAAGGGTCTCTGTCTATATCTATCTATATAGAGAGATCTTAAGGAATTGGTTCACATTATTATGGGAGCTGACAAGTCCGAAACCCTCCAGGCAGGCTGGCAACCTGGAAAATTCGACAAGAGTTGATGTTGTAGTCTTCACTATGAAGCCTGGAAACTCTGGAAGAATTTCTATGTCGCAGTCAGGAAGCAAAATTTCTTCATTCTGGAGGACATCAGCCTTTTCTCTTAAGGCCTTCAACTTATTGGACAAGGCCAACCCACATTGTGGAGAATAATCTATTTCACTCCAAGTCTACTGATTTAAATGTTAATCACATCTAAGAACACCTTCACAGAAACATCTGCACTGGTGTTTGGTCAAACAACTGGGCACCATGACCTGGACAACTTGATGCATAAAATGAACCATTATGGCACCCATTGCCTCTGCTTTCCTCTGCACTCTCCTCCTCTCCCACTGGGTCAGGCCTTGAGCTGGAGACCTGGGATTTCCTGAGCACAGGTTCCTAGAGCAGAATGCTGTGGACCTCACCTGCACAGCCTGGACCAGTCTAAGTCACAGGGAGCTTCTCGTTGAGCTTCCAACACTTCCCCTAGAAGCACAGGGCTTTCCCTGAGAGGTGCTTGTCAGGGCCCTGGGGCAGAGGGCTCTCCAGGGCCTGCAGTGTGGTTACCAGGCCTTGTTTTGTGACTTCAGCTTCTAGCCTTGCCCCATTAGTGTGAAGGAGTGGAGTGAATGGAGGCTTGTTGGGCACTGGGTCCTTGCTATTGATGGTGACTCACCCGGGCTGGATCTATAGTGATGTGGGCTGTGAGGCCTGGGGGGCAGGTGCACCTGACAGTCAGGAGAGAGAGATTCCAGAGATCCCAGCTGGGAGACATGCACAGAAGACCGAGGCAGCTGGGCTTATGCATGAAGGGGAGAAGTGTATTCTTTAGGGTGCGTAGGGGTTGATTGTGGTAACAAATAACCCTCAATCTCAGTGGCTCAGCGTGACAAAGTCTGCTGCAGAGTGAGTAGGGGCTCCCCACTCTTCCAGCAATGCCTCTAAGCTTGCCCTCGGGCAGTGGGCAAGGTCTGGGGCTGCTCAGGGCTTCCCAGGCAGGCCTGGAGTAGCATTTGTCCCACTAGCTGCAAGGGAGGCCGGGACATGCCACCTTCCAGTGAGGGGAAGTCTCTGGTGAGCATAGGGCACTGTTTCTGCCATGAGAAAGGGAGAAGGAAAGGGAGACAAAGAGGAGAACGAGAGAGGGAGGGTGGGAGGTGAAGGGGAAGAGATGGGAAAGTCAGGAACAAAGAGTGTTAAAGGAAAGGGGGAAAAACATGCTGCTTCCCCAGGAAGGGCATCAGTCAGTGTCCCTCTCTCTCTGCAGAATGGACACATTCAATGTCCCACTTGTAGGCAGTGAACACTGTTGCTAGGTGATGAGGCAATCCTGGGATAACATGGAGAGAAGCAGGGACTGGGGGAGAGAGAACGGGAGGGAGAGGAAGAGGGAGAAAGAGGGAGGAAGACCAAGCAGAAGGGAGGAAAGGAAGATGGGGAAGGAAAGGGGAGAGAGGAGAGAAGGAGAAGAGAAGGGGAGAGCAAGCTCACCTAAGACATGAGCAACAGGATAACCGTTGTGGCCTTGAGCCCACGGAGACCAAGTTGTATGTCATGCTGTCTAGTAAATTTCAATGTTTTTCAGTATATTTCAATGTAATTCAATATATTTTAATGTACTTCAATGTTGTCTAGGAAACAAGTTTGCCATCTTTAAAACCACCTCTTTTTCCTCCTTTTCTCCTTTTCTAAATGTTAAGCGTTTCCCATCCCACTGTCTAACAGCAGCTGAGTGGTAACGGTTTGCCCGCCTGCTTTAATTCCCTGCAGGTGAGCGGAATCCTCCCAGCAGCTCAACTGTGTAAGGAGGCACCCCGGCAGGAGAGTGGCCCCCCGATTCTGTTGTCCGACCTTGAATCCTTCAGGGCAGATGGGAGAACTGGGAATTATGTGTCCGTTTGGTGCCTGACACAGAGCCAGGAATGGAGGACAGCTTCACCAATTCTGAGGTATGCACCTGTGCATTCTCCTCCGACCCCTTTTTTTATGCTGCTGATGGTGACTCACCCCGGCTGGATCTGCAGTGACGTGGGCTGTGAGGCCTGGTGGGCAGGAACACCTGACAGCCAGGAGAGAGAGATTCCAGAGATCCCAGCTGGGAGATGTGCACAGAAGACCCAGGCAGCCGGGCTTATGCTAAAATAAAATTAGCTCACATTCAAGGCCTTCCTTATCCTCTAGAAGATGTGACCCAGGTGTGCAGGTGGATTTGGAGGGAGAAGCGAGAGAAGCAGCCCACTGCAGTGAGAAGTGAGGGGTAGGGGCTGGGGGCTGGGGGCTCGCAGGGGAGCCAGGTGGGCGATGGGCTTCAGCCAGTGCGGAAGGGTGTGACCTGCCCAGGCCCCTCTGCCTTCATTTAGACTTTCTAAGGCCAGGCCACCTGCCATATGACCTGGGGTTTGAGCCTGCATCTGGCTACCACAAAAGACAAGCAACCAAGGGCTGGAGCTGGGAGTGGAAGCAGCAGCCCAGCTCCCCGTTTCTGTTGCTGGGAAGCGGATGGAGCTCTCGGGTGCTTGCACCTTCCCGTAGGCAAGCTCTCCTGAGGAGGAACTGCACACAAAGCAGGACTAGCCTGCAGGCTGGAAGAGAAACCCTCGGATCCACCTCTTAGGTGGCTCTCAACCTGAAGTCAGGACTTGGTGACTCCTCCCGCTTAAAAGGACATTTTTTTTTAAGAAGGAGATCATTTTTTTTTTTTGGCACGGAAATGGATAGAGCTGCAGGCCATTATCCTCAGCAAACTAACACAGGAACAGAAAACCAAATCCCGCATATTCTCACTTATAAGTGGGAGCCAAATGATGAGAACTCAGGAGCACAAAGAAGGGAACAACACACACTGGGGCTGACTTGAGGTGGAGGGTAGGAGGAGGGAGAGGAGCAGAAAAGAATTACTGGGTACTGGGCTTAATACTTGGGTGATGAAATAATCTGTGCAATAAACCCGTGATGCTAATTTAGCTATATAACCAACCTGCACATGTACTCACAAAACTAAAATAAAAGTTAAAAATAAAGAAATTTACAGGGCTGGGTACGGTGGCTCAAGCCTATAATCCCAGCACTTTGGGAGGCCAAGGCAGACGCATCACTTGAGGTCAGAAGTTCGAGACCCACCTAGCCAACATAGCGAAACCCTGTCTCTACTAAAAACACAAAAATTAGCCAGGCATGGTGGTGAGGGCCTATAGTCCCAGCTACTTGGGAGGCTGAGGCAGGGGAATTGCTTGAACCTGGGAGGTGGAGGTTGCAGTGAGCTGAGATCACATCACTGCACTCCAGCCTGGGCAACAGAGCAAGACTCTGTCTCAAATAAATAAATAAATAAATAAGCAAAAAAAAAAAACTTTTTAAAAATTTTGAAATCATGCTCGATGCAAGAGAAGCTGCCAAGATAATCAAAGAGCTCCCGTGTATCTTTCCCTCAGTTTCCCCTGATGGCTCCATCTTGTGTAACTAACAGTGGGATGGTAGCAAAGTGAGAAATTTGGTACTGGTGTGGTACAAGGTGTGTGCAATCATTCTAAGTCTTTTTATCACGTGTTAAAATTCATGTAACCACCATGATCAAGACACAGAACTGTTCTATGGGCGACCCCTTTCATAACAAATCTTTTATAACAGCCTTTTACCATCCTGAAACAAAAACCATAGATGAGAGTGCAGATTCCTATTACATATACCTATCACAACACAGAATCTGAAATGAGAGAGGTGCATTAAATACACGTAATATATTAAGTGCAATATGAAGGAAAATACAAGGAAAGTGAAGGGTTGTAATAAAGCGAAATACATTCAATGCCTAGTGTGCTTGAGCATTCATTCTATCTACACTAGAAGACACAATGAAGACACCAGAAAGAGGCAACTTAAGGAATCCACAATCACAAAGAGGTGCTGATGCAGGTGTAATATACTGAGGTCTCAAAACCACAGATGCAATTTGTCATGCGAATAAAACAAAGTACAGTAGTTGCGTTCCTGGAAATATAGTACAAAATCCACTTTATGTTCCCATGGAGTGAGTTTCCAGGCTCAGACGGTCCTAATCAGGTTTGTCACTTACCTGAATGGTGTGTGGGGTAAAGGACAACTCTCTACAGAGAGGACTATTCCGGCAGGTCCTGGAGCACCCCTGGCTCCTGTCCCCTCAACGCCAGGAAGTCCCCCACTGTAATCCTGCCAAACACAAAGGCTTCCTCGAATTTCCAAAATAGCCCCTAGGGGGCAGCCCTGGCCCTGTTGAGAACTGCTGGCCTATTGGATACTGAGGCCATGTGCCCGGCAGTGTGCCAGGCTGGGGAGGGAGGAGAGAGGGTCAGGGAGCACAGATGAGACACATGTGGTGTCCAGCCCTACAAAACATGCCGTCTCATTAGATTCAGGTCACTAGATGTAGCAAATGAAAATATTGCACAGGACATGTTTACACCCAATATTATTTGTTGTTTATCTGAAATTTAAGTTTAACTGGGTGTCTTGTGCTTTATCTGGCAGCCCTACTGATAACACAAAGGCCATGGGGACAGGATGGCTGGTGCTGTCCTTGGGAACCAAGGGGACTTGGAGGAGGGGTCTGCAGAAGAAGATGTGGAGACTGATTCTGGCATGGGAGTGGCCTCTGCTGTTTGCAGAGTTTTAGACACTCAGTAGCTCCTGAATGTCCACGCTGATTCAGGAGGTGACATTATTATCCCCAGCTCGCCAGTGAGGCAACTGAGGTATCAAGAGGCCACATGACTCCCCCATGACACATCTGACAGGGGCAGGAGGCGGGTGCTGATAGAACGCTCCCCATGGTCAGTGGAGCCCCCACACTGGGGTGGCAGGGTATGCTGGGAAAAGCAGCGGCAGGAGGGCAGGCAAGGAAAAGCAGTGGCGGGAACTGTTGCCATCTCTGGACAAGGTCTCCTTGCAGGAAGAACTGAAGTCAGAGGGCTTGGTTTACGATGTGGGGATGGTCAGCAAATGCAGGCTTAGAAAGTGGTGAAGGTCTGTGTGGCTGCAGAAGCCAGAAACTATTAGGAGCACGGAAAGAAACCTGTTTTATGTTTTTGGGCTTTTTTTTTTCTTGTTCTTTTGCTTGTTTGTTTGTTTTCGGAGTCTAGCTCTGTCGCCCAGGCTGGAATGCAATGGCTTGATCTCGGCTCACTGCAACCTCTGCCTCCTGGGTTCAAGTGATTCTCCTGCCTTAGCCTCCTGAGTAACTGGGATTACAGGCATGCACCACTACGCCTGGCTAATTTTTGTATTTTTAGTAGAGATGGGGTTTCACCATGCTGGCCAGGCTGGTCTCAAACTCCTGACCTCAGGTGATTCACCCGCCTCAGCCTCCCAAAGTGCTGGGATTACAGGCATGAGCCACTGCGCCCTCCCAAGAAACTGGTTTTAAATTGCAGTACTTTGGGAGGCTGAGGCAGGCAGATCACCTGAGGTCGGGAGTTTGAGACCAGCCTGATCAACATGGAGAAACCCGTCTCTACTAAAAATACAAAATTAGCCGGGCATGGTGGCACATGCCTGTAATCCCAGCTACTCAGGAGGCTGAGGCAGGAGAATTGCTTGAACCTGGGAGGCAGAGGGTGCAGTGAGCCGAGATCACGCCACTGCTCTTCAGCCTGGGCGACAAGAGCGAAACTCTGTCTCAAAAAACAAAAACAAACAAACAAACAAAAAACAAAAGCTGCCTTGCACCAAGAAGCCTGGCCCACCAGGAAGAGAAGGGGATAAGAGGAATGCCCTTGTTCTTAAGAAACATGTGCTGGCCTCCCCTCAGCAGATGCCTCCAGCGGAGCCCAGCATCCACAGTCCCGCATGCTTGCCTTCCCAGTCCTGCCACCACCCACAGGGATGGGGGCAAGGCAAAGACATCATTAGAAGATGCTGTGATAATGAGCCTGACCGTGAGGACCAATGGAGAAGCCCCTGGACCTGGTGAAGGTTGCCTCCTTCAGCGCTCTGGTCTTCCGTGTTTATAGCTGATTTCTCCCAGACAGGGGTACTCTTCCAGCCATGGGGTGGCCGGGGGCATGGGGTCCCCAGGCACAGAGTAGAAACCCAAGCTCACGCTCTGAGACACAGGAAGAGCACAGAGAAGATGCTGGAATCCACCAGCCTGGTTTTAGCTCAGGCGTGTTCTTATTTGTACAGGGCTTACCTGGACTGGCTTTCACTGAAACTCAGATTTAATGTCTTTGGGAGATGAGTCCACAATGAGTCATGGAATGTTCTTTCAACTAGCAGTAGGAGAGACACTGGCCTAGGACGCGGTGTTTGGTAACTATTTCCATGCCTGTGGGAGACAAAAGCTGAGTTCTCCCGCTAAGAGCAGGGTGGGACACTCAGGAGACCGTGTCCTGTTCATTGGGGACCTGGCAGCTTCAGAGTGGAGTGGAGAGCTCAGGAGAAGGTTATCTTCAAATCACTGGGGAGAGTCAGTAAAAAGTCCTAAAAAGAAAGCTTCACTGGATCGCTTTTCCTTGCTCTCTTGGGAAAATTTAAAAGAGAAGCCAAACCCAATTCATGAAAAGTCTGGGTGCAGAAAGAGATACAATTGACTTGGATTTAAAAAAAAAAAAAGTCAACTTTTTTCCGATTATAAAAACATTAAAAATACATGGGACAAGACTACAGCATTATGCTTGCTGAAGAAGATTTAGAAGAAATATGGAAGAGTAAATCACCATAATCTTGCTACCCAGAATAACTTTTCTGAAAAATAGAAACAAGCTCTCACTATGTTGTCCAGGCTGGACTCAAAGTCCTGGGCTCAAGCAATCCTCCTGCTTCAGCCTCCTGAGTAGCTGGGACTACAGACACACGCCACTGCAACTGGCTAGAGTAACTTTATTTTTAATTAAGAATAAGTTAAAATAACCACTAACTAAACATTGCCAGTTCAGTTGACCCTCTTTTAGTATATAGATCAGAATGGTTTGTTATTAATACACACATGGTTTATATAAAAACAGAGAGAAAGCTGGTCTCTAAAGTTTCTTGAGGACATTGATGTCGCCTTTCTAGTTTGGCTTTCCTATGAATTTCCTTGTTAAACCCTTTTTAAAAATAAATGATATTATGGTAAACTTTATTTTGGTTATTGTTCAAGTCCTGCAAAAGTAAGCTGAATGCAATGTGCCTACAGTCCCAGTTATTCGGGAGGCTGAGGCAGGAGGATCAGTTGAGGCCAGGAGTTCAAGACCAGCCTGAGCAACACAGTGAGACTGCTCCCCCCCAACCATCTTTTTTTTTTTTTTTTAAAAGTAATGAGACTTTGGTATATGGCGTATACTGCCAATATAGTTGCAATATTTCAAATAAGGTGCTAATAAGGTGCAGTATTTCAAAAAGAGATCCAAAGTTGGGGAGGAAGGGCTAGGGGAAGAGAAAGAACCTAACTAATAGTCATTCCCCAGCTCGGGCATCTGTTAACCAACAGAGAGAACATTTAAACTTTTGAACTTCAGCTTCCCTGTCTGTAACATGGAAGGGTAGGACACAGCAGTGGTTCTCACCCAGGGTGTCCATTAGAATCGCACTGGAGAGCTTTTGAAAATATGCATGATGGCCAGGCATGGTGGCTCATGCCTGTAATCCCAGCACTTTGGGAGGCCGAGGCAGGTGGATCACCTAAGATCAGGAGTTTGAGACCAGCCTGGCCAACATGGTGAAACCCCATCTCTACTAAAAATACAAAAAATTAGCCGGGCATGGTGGCACATCTGTCATCCCAGCTACTCGAGAGGCCAAGGCAGGAGAATCGCTTGAACCCAGGAGGTGGAGGTTGCAGTGAGCCGAGATTGCACCACTGCAATACAGCCTGAGCAACAAGAGTGAAACTGTGAAAAAGAAAGAAAGAGAGAGAGAGAGAGAGAGAGAGAGAAAGAAAGAAGGAAGGAAAAGGAAGGAAGGAAGGAAGGAAGGAAGGAAAGAAGGAAGGAAAAGAAAAAGGAAGGAAAAATATCATATATGTAATAGTGTAGTCATGCATATCTGATTTGTCTAATAGACCTCACGCACCTGGTCAGAGTGAAGGAAAGATCTGTGACTTTCTCAAAAGCATCTGGATAATAGTGATATGCCTAGAAGGGAGAAGCTCACTAACGAATAGTCTCTCATATCTCACATTCTAGAGTTACATGTATTTATTGTTCCGGCTAAAGTTACTATTCAAAATTTTTGTCCATAAACTTACAATTAAATAGATTATATTACAAAAGTAATAATGCTCTCAAAGCTCATCACTTCCCTGATTGTTTTTAAAAGTAATTTCAACTTCCTAATTGTTTTAGCATTTTTGCTTCCTAGTTGTGTATTCTGGTACATTTCTTTTTGTGAGACGGAGTCTCGCGCACTGTAATCCTGGGCTGGGTACAGTGGCGCGATCTCATCCTGCAAGCTCCGCCTCCCAGGTTGCGCCGTCTCTACCCCAGCCTCGGTAGCTGGGACTACAGGCGCCCACCACCACGCCGTAGTTTTTGTATTTTTAGTAGAGACGGGGTTTCACCATGTTAGCCAGGATGGTCTCGATCTCCTGACCTCGTGATCCACCCGCCTCGGCCTCCCAAAGTGCTGGGATTACAGGCTTGAGCCACCGCGCCCGGCTGTGTTGGTACATTTCAGTAGTACCTAAGCTCTAGAAGTTGTTTGCACCTATTGTATCTGGAGGGTGGAACTATTATCCAATGATGTGGTGTTTTACATCTCTGTCAACGCTGGCATCTTGAAATCAGCTGCTGTGGGAATATTTACACCACAGAAATGGGCAGATGCTAGAAATCAGGAGTTTCTTCCCTTCTGGCAATCCAGTTTGTGGTTAAACATTCCTCAACATGTTACTGTCCCCGATGTGATGTAGGCTTAATTCAGAAGTGTGATCCTGGGCTCCTTTTAAATAACTTTGATCTGAAGATGAGGCTTCTGTGCTTTCACTTGCTGAGATGCTAGTGCCTCCTGGGGTGACTGGCTTTGTGGCTGCAAAGTCTCCTTCTCCAGTTTCTTTTAAAGGAGAGCCATGTTTGCTCTGTTCTCCCTAGCACTGAAGTCGCAGGTGTGTTTGTGCAGGTCTTTAAGGTACTCTTAAAGTAAACAGCCTTGATAAAATCTTTTTTTTCCTCTTTTCTTCATTCTTCTGTTACTTGTATTGATCCAGGTCTTTCTACAGGCACAGAGTATGCTGGCTGTGTTTGTACATTTTTGCAAATAGATAATCGTGGAAGTCTATTGTACAGAAACAGGCTTTATGACTACGAACTGTAACCAAGGGGGTGGCGAGCAACTTCCTCTCCTTTGAGATTTTGGTGTATGGAAAGTTCCCACTTAAACTCCTTTCCACAGTGTGGCCTTCTCTTTTGTTGCTGTATTTGGAATGCATACCAGCTGTCACAGGGCAATAATCCCACAGATGAAATCAATTCTCTTACTGGCCTTTTATGGAAAGTTCAAGCTTGTCTTGGGTTGGGCACTCTCCCTTTTTAGCTTCAGGTATATTTTTGGCGTATTAAGGGAATAAGGCTCCCATGCAAGGATTGTGTGTGAAGTGTTGAGAAGTTAATTGGTGTTCTAAGTGAGCCCTGTGTGTTGCCAAGGTATTTGGGGGTGTCTGGTAAATGGCACACTCTTCCTGCCCAAATTCTGAACCAAACGAAGGGTGAAATAAAGGCATGAGGCCAATGGAATCGCCAAGACCGTTTTTGTTGTTGTTGTTGTTGTTGTTTTTTGAGATGGAGTCTGGCTCTGTCGCCCACGCTGGAGTGCAGTGGCATGATCTTGGCTCACTGCAACCTCTGCCTCCCAGGTTCAAGCAATTCTCTTGCCTCAGCCTCCCGAGTACCTGGGATTACAGGTGCCCACAACCACACTCGGCTAATTTTTGTATTTTTAGTAGAAACGGGGTTTCACCATGTTGGCCAGGCTGGTCTCGATCTCCTGACCTCAGGTGATCCATCCGCTTCGGCCTCCCAAGGTGCTGGGATTACCACTGTGCCAAAGACCACCTTTATTCCAGCCCAAAGACTACCTTTATAACTGACAGTCTAGGTTGGAGGAAATGGCTTATATCTTTGGGCAAATAAGCTCATTAATACAGAAGTCCAATTTTGGCATGGTGGGTGGATGGAGGTGGGCGTGGTGGAACTGGACAGACCTCTACTCCACCCAACAGGGATGAGCCCATCCTTGGAGGAGCCTAGCCCTGGAAGTGCCAGTCACTCCTGAGAGTAAATCGAGATGCAGGAACCTCTTACTGCCCATGACCCGAGTCTCCTTTCAAACCTACCAATCGGGATGCTAGGAGTGCATAACGGACAGAGCAAGCCAAGGGTTATGCTAAAGAGCTCCCCCCTCTTTCCCGGATCGGATCCTGTGGGTTTCCTTCTTCCCACAGCCACCCCCAGTCTGGCCTGGCCAACAGACACTGCAAACAGGTGCCGTTACCTGCAGCAGCTCAGGAAAACTCTATTTGAAAGCTGAGCTCTGTCTGTATCAGACCAAGTTTATGGAATGGAAAAGGATCGATGGTCATTTCAGAGTGCTTTTGTGGGGAAAAAAACCAGGATATTGTAATTAAAGTTGATTATACCAACAAAGTCAAAAGTTCTGGCCTTCCTTACCCTTAAGTGATGACACGTGGATGAATAGCATCCCCCCACCTCAAAATTCATGCCCACCTGAGACCTCAGAATGTGGCTTGATTTGGAAATAGGGTATTTATTTATGGATGCAGTGAAGTTAAGATAATGTCATACTGGGCTAGAGTGGGCCCTAAATCTGGTATGACTGTACCCTTATAACAAGAGGAAGATTTGGACACAGAGACACAGACATGGAGGATATTGTGCGATGATAAAGGCAGAGACTGGAATCATGTTGCCATGAGCCAAGGAACAGCAAGGATTTCCAACAAATACCAGGAGCTGGAAGAGGCAAGAGGTTTCTTTCCTAGAGACTTTGGAATGGTCCGGCAGTTGGCCACCCATGTGGACCCCCTGAGGAAGGAAGAGGGAGATTTTCTTTGGGGGGAGAGATAATGGAGGAATGGGCAAAATCCAGGTGACATTGGGGCTGTCAACCACTGGATTGTGTGGTTGATGGCAGAGGTGGGATGTCTTACGGTGCAATCTCTACTGAGGCTCTGAGCCTCCTGGACACTTGCAGCCCTCCCAGCCCATCACCTGCATCCTTGATTTTTCAGTGAAATTGCCAAAATCCATGTGGTTGCTGTGAAGAGTCATCAGTCAGGCCCCCAAAGCTAATTCAGGGCCCTGGAGACCACTCTGTCTCCCCACTCAAGTCCAGCAACCCCCTCTCCTCCACTCTCTTCCTAAACAGTCTTTAACAGGAAGGAAAAATGGGTGAGACTCAGTTTAACCACACACCACAGAAGGGCTGGGAAAGGATTGCGGGGGAATGGGGTGGGTTTTTTATGATAGTCATTCTAGGGTGCTCTTATATCCTTCCAGATGCTTCTGTAGAGCCAACAGCTCATTCGAGGCCTTGGACACGTGCTCTGCCATCGCTCTTAGCATTGTGGAAGGCTGGGAACAGGAGGCCTGAACTGCAGGTCTTGCTGTGCCATTGCCAAGTTTCATCTTCAAGGTAACAGAATGCACTATCAAGAGAAGTTTCTGTTCTTGGAGATTTGAGACCCTTTCCTGACAGCTGGTTTGCTGGAGATAGAACTTTTGTCCAATAGGGTCTGAGGCACGGTGGGTGAACAATCGGTGGAAACTGACTGTGCACGTGCGGGCGTGGGTGCTGCCTCATGGAATGAGTCCTTGTGCGGAGGCTAGGCAGATATTAGCAGACTGAGTTTGATCTTGGGCATTCGAATTCTCTGTCCTCAGTCCTAGGCTTATTGTCTCTCTACCTTATTTTTTCTGCTCAGAAAATATATGTCAGCCTTTGACATCTGTTCTCCATCCTTTCCTGACCACTGAGATCCAAGCCATTTCTTAAGTTTCCCCCAAAATGTCTGATTGTATTGCTGAAAAATTGCCATGGCTGTTCTCAAGCACAATCTATTTCCTCTGTGAGCTCTTGTCTCTTTTGGTTAAAAAGGAAACGTTGCATTTTTCTATCTAATCCTGTCGTGAGATTTTTTTCATTCATTCAATGTGTGCATTCAAATAACACCTCTCAGCTTTCCCATTTCTCACTCCTAATCTTTACTTCTCTTTTCTGAGATTTACAACTTACACATGTGCCTGTCCCTGTCTTTCAGTGGATGGCATGCCTCGCTCTCCACCCTATCCCTTTCCTCTGCATCCTCCTGCAGTAGTAAGTCCTTGGGGGGACCCCACAAGTACCCACAGCAGGTTCTCCTTGCTCTCCTTCCCTTGGCCCAGTACATTCCATTTTCTTTTTCTTTCTATTTTATTTTGAGTCAGGTTCTCACTCTATCACCTAGGCTGAAGAGTGCAGTGGTGTGATCAAACTCACTGCAGCCTTGACCTCCCAGACTCAAGTGATCCTCCCACTTCAACCTCTAAGTAGGTGGCAGTACAGGCATGAGCCACCATGCCCGGCTAATTTTTGCATTTTTTGTAGAGACAGGGTCTTGCTATGTTACCCAGGCTGATCTCCAATTCCTTGGCTCAAGCAAGCCACCCATCACGGCCTCCCAAAGTGCTGAGATTATAGGTGTGACACACCGCGCCCAGTCACATTCCGTTTTTAAAATCAAAATGTGTCTCCTTCTAAAATGTCTTTACTCAAAGATGATGTTCATTTTTCCATTCACAACTTCTAGCATCCATGGAAAACAAAGCAGATCTTAACCTTCATGAGATAAAAACCACCAGTTTTCCCTTGGCCTCTAATCAAGCACTTATTTGCAACAACAAACACACAAAATAGAAAAAATCTTTGCAGAAAGTCTTTTTTAAAGTACTAGGGGAATCAGCAGTTTCACCATCACACCTCTCATGGAATCAACAATACATGTTCACTCTTTTAAGACCATTCAATTCTGCTGGAGAAAATAAGAGAAATGAATGAGAAGGATAGATGGGGACCATATGTGCTCTGCTCAAGAAATGCAAACAAAACCCACAGCTGCTCAGCAGGCCAGCTGGCGAGCCCCGGACACTGGCCAGGTGAACTTGCTCCTATGTTTCTTTGGTAGGACAAGGGCGTGCAGGTTCTGGGCACCATTCATCTGCTAAGCCTCCTTGTTTGACTATTTGACTGGTCCTGGTAACCACACCATCAGCAGGGGAGGCTGATGGGGAGATAGAGACAGATGTGTGAACACTGCATAGCCCAGGACCCACGGCTGTGGTCCTTCTACCCTGAAGGCACCAGATCCTAAGTGTGTCAATCAACTGCAGATATCTCCCCTCGTTTCTTGCTGCGTGTTTGGAACTGATATATTAAATGATGGGATTCAAGCAACTGAATGTGGTCCATCAGCCCTGCCGTTCTGTGTGGGGGGTGCTTATAGGCTGGCCTTGCATCAGCCCTGCCTCATATGGAGCACATAGACTTTAGACTTATGCTCCCCAGCTGTTTTGTGGATTCTTTTGGAAGATGCATTAGTCAGTATTCACTGGAGAAACAGAACCAATAGGGTGTGTGAATGCTGATGCTATGAACACGTGTGTATACATACCTTTTTGAGTCCCGGCTTTCAATATTGGGGAGTATATACCTAGAAGTGGAATTGCTGGATCATATGGTAACTCTGTGTTTAATTTTTTGAGGACCCCCCCCAACCGTTTTCTACAGTAGCTGCACCATTTTACATTTCCACCAGCAATGCACAAGGGCTCCAGTTTCCCCACATTCTCACCAGCATTACTTTCTGTTCTTTTGGTAACAGCCATCCAGATGGATGTGAGGTGTGCTGTTATTTTTAGTTCCTTACAGCTTCTTCTGCCCCACACCAACAGCTCTCACCAACTGCCCATCTCTGCACTTCCTCTGAGAGAGGAGGAATTTGATTGGTCAAATGCATCTTATCATGCTAGGCCGTAGGTCACAGTCATTGGCCAATCCACAGGTGGACAGCTCCTGGGTCAGTTGATGATCAGCTAAGACCAGAAAGAGGTGAGTCACTTGTTGAAGCATGGCATGGCTACCTACAGATGACCTCTTCAAAATTATCTTCCCTTAGGATAGGCCGTGGGAGCAAATCACCAAAAATATGTCCAACACAAGAGGGGAAAGATGCTGGGGAGCTAAGATGTGTCTCCCCTAAAATGTAATAAAGGAAGATTGCCCTTGGCACACGCCATCACTTATCTGGAAGCTTCTTTCTTGCCCTTTGTCCATGGGATCTTCGACAGGCCATGCTCATGTAATTCTCTCCTTCATAGGCACTCAACTGTGGTGCCGCATTTTAATGGGAAACTCTCCATAATAAAAACCCCTTTAATGTCCAAAGAAACTGAGCCATTCTAGGGGAAAGATTGGTGAAGAGATCGAGAGCCACCCTGTCTGGTGGCTACTCCATCATTTAATAAGGCTGGGGAGAAATTGCATCAATACTTCATTCTCCTCCACCTTGTATCACTGGCCAATGCTTGAGAAGGGATGTCAGAGACGTCTTTTGAAACTTACCATTGTTTCTGCTATAAGAGAAGCATTGAAGATGTCACTGCCTCACAAAAGGTTTTTTTTTTTAATGAGAATGCTTGTGGAAACCTGTCTGGGCTCTGGGCTGAGTGCTAGCTATTAGGTAGCTCTGTTTTTCATGAGTTTATGGAGATGAACTTGGGTAACTGTCTAGGTTTCCCTTTGGGTGTTGGCTGTGGAAAGCTTAGAGCAAATAGATTTCCCACAATTTGGGACTGAGTTGCATCTCCTCCATAAAATCCATCTGTTGAAGCCCTAACCCCCAGTGTCACAGAATGTGACTGTATTTGGAGACCGGCACTTTAAATAGGGACTTAAGTTAAATGGGGTCATTAGGGTCTTAATCCTATATGACAGTTGTCCTTATAAGAAGAGGAGATTAGGGCAAAGACATACACATAGAGATGACCATGTGAAGACAGGAAGAAGACAGCTGTCTACAAGCCAGGGAGAAAGACCTCAGAAGAACCAATTCTGCTTATACCTTAGTCTTGGACTTCCAGCCTCCAGAACCCTGAGACAACAAACATCTATTGTTGAAGCCACCCAGTTGGTGGTACTTTGTTATGACAGTCCTAGCAAGGTAATATACCTGCCCGCAGACATCATATACATATTTGTTTGCTTTTGGTTTTTGCCCCATGCTTAGTTTCATTTGACGTCTCCCACATTTATTTCCTGTACACCTATTTTTTGCAGTTACTTGATTGTATTTTAGTATCCTTTTATACTTTTTGGATTCAGGTGCAATAAAAATAATTTTTTTTTTAATTCTTAAAGTGATTTCTCCTGGGCACCTCCAGTGTATAAGACTGTTATGGACACCAGGAGATGCAGCTTAGAAGACCGGTACATGCCTAGCAGAGTGTCTGGTGTTAAAGGTCACAATAAGTGTTGGCCATTAGGGCCAGCTCTTAGTTACTATACCAGTTAGCATTTGCTACAAAAGCCAAAGACCTCCAAACTGAATGGCTTAAAATAACGAACATCTATTGCATCCCATGATTCTGTAAGCTAAGTGATCAATTCGGGTCTGAGCCAGCTCTGTTAGGGCTAGGTGGTCTAGGATGGCCTCTCTTTCATGTCTGGAACGTCAGGTGGAAGTCTGGATGGTTGGAGCCTTTCTCCACACAGTCTCTCATCCCCCAGGAAGCTAGCTTTGACTTGTTCCATGGTGGGTAAAGGATTCTTAGCTGCAGGAGAAGGCAAGCCCGAGTGCCTGCACCGTTCCGATCCCTGCTTGTGTCACATTTTCTAATGTCTCATTGGCCAAAGTAAGTCATATGGTCAAGCCCAGATCAAAGGATGGAGCATTAGCCCCGCCTTCTGACGGGAGGTCTGCCATGTCACATTGCAAGGGCATGGACGCAGGAAGCAGGGGACATTGGGGGCATTTATAATCACTGAGTGAAGAGTGCTGTGCTAGGCACTTAACGCCTCTTCTACTACTTGATTCTGCCAGTATTCCTAACCGCAATTTAACAATCAAAACAAAAACTCAGAGAGCATGTGGCACTCATCCAAGACCATACACGTAGTAAGTAACAGAGCTGAGACTCAAACCCTGGCTCAATAAAAACAACAACAACAACAAATAACCCCAGCCTGCCCATCTCCAAGACTGGTTTGCTTCCTGGTTCACCATGCTGAATTGCCCTGGTGCTCAGGAGAGAGGCTGAGACACCAGAAGCCCAAGTACATATGATATTGTTGATTAAACTTGAATCAGATGATAGACTTTGCCAGGGAAGAACAAACAATGAACAAGGGTGAACACGGGGTGCTTTAGATCCAGCTCTAGAATAATGTGGGCTCCCCCCGTGAGCAAGACAGCTAACCTGTCCATTCCCCAGGCCCCTGTGGGGAAATAGAGGCAGACAGGCTTAGGAAAATTACGGGGGCAGAAAACACACAGAGGGAAGACATTCTTTTTCTTTCACCTTTCCTAGGCAACAAAACAGTTTCAATCCTCCTCTTCAAGTTCCACTATCTCACTCTCTTTTTAAAGAATCTTCTTGTCTTTCCTTGGACTTCCCCTTTGCTTAAGAAGTCATTTCCTCTCTCTCTCTCTCTCTCTCTCTCTCTCTCTCTCTCTCTCTCTTTTTAAAGGCAAATTCTCTCTCTGTTGCCCAGGCTGGAGTCCAGTGGCATGCTCTCAGCTCACTGCAACCTCCATCTCCCAGGCTCAATCAATTCTCCAGCCTCAGCCTCTCGAGTAGCTGGGATTACAGGCGTGCATCACCACACCCAGCTAATATTTTGTATTTTCAGTAGGGATGGGGTTTCGTCAAGTTGGCCAGGCTGGTCTTGAACTCCTGACCTCAAGTGATCCGCCCGCCTTGGCCTCCCAAAGTGCTGGGATTACAGGCATGAGCCACTATGCCCACCATCTGTGTATATCTCTCTTGGCCGCCTGGGTGGATTCACCCATTGTCCACCACTTCCCTGTTCTTTTCTGTTCAACAGAGGCCTCCATGCTGGTCCTCCTGCCATGCATGTTTCTTCCATGGGCCCCTCTTCAAGCCCTTGCTTTCCCTCCAGAGATTTTCCTGTCTCCGAATGCCACTCTCAGTCTGGGCTTTCTTCTGAATTTGAACACCAAGAGGCACTAGCAGTCGCCAGCAACAATGAGGCCTAAGAAAACTGGTCATTCGAGCCGGGTGAGACGTCAGTGAAACCATCTTGGTATTTGATTGGCCTTTTGTTGAGAGAATAGGGACTCTGTGAGTGGAGCCCGAGAGAGACACTGGTCCCTTTTCAGAGTGGACAGAGTAGGAATGGCACGTACTGAGAGGGCAGCGTCGATAGCTGAAACTAGGTGTGCCACAGGCCTGGGATCTGGGGGAGGCCTGAGAGATATCCAATGCAGGCGCGGGCTGGGCACCCACCGGGAGTCCAGGAAGGACGACGAGCACCCTGAGTCCCAGTTAAAGCCAGGGGGGCCTGACTGGTGGGAAGGGCGAGCTGGGAAAAGCTGAGAGAGGCACGCAGCTCAGCCAGGCAGAAGTCAGGAGCCAGGCACCTGCCAAGAGAGGGAGTAAGATGTTCAAGGGGAGCTCCAGACGAACTTTCAGATACAGCACTGGACTTGGCTGGGGACACAGCAGCACGGTGAGTGACACTCACAACTTGTAAATTACATCTCTGCTTAGTTTTATTTCAAAGCTTGAGTTTCTGCCAACCATGGAAGGTTAAAATAATTAGAGCAGGCAGGTGAGTTAGATGCAGGATGGGCACGGATTTCAAGGAAAGAAAGAAAGATGGACGGAAGGAAAGAGAGAGAAACTTCTATAAGTTGTAATGAGCAGATTGGGTGTCAATGATTAGTTCACCAGCTTGTTTTATTAAGTGACTCTGACTGCCTAGAATTTAGGCAGGTTTATATATCTGGGCTTGAGAGAATGTCAGCAAAACATACTTCTATTCTTACCTCACTTTGGTAAGAGGGGACGGTTGGTTGGTTTTTAATCACTGAGTACACGGAAATGGGATAATTTTGGGTTACACAGACTTTGCCTTCATGTAGATTAACAGCAAGATCTAGTTCCAAAGAAAAGCTCAAATCAGTGCGTTTCTGGATTATGCGAGGGTCTTCGGGAGTCACTGCAGACATGCTGTTACAGTCTCCATTAACAAACTCTAAAGAGGTCGTTCGTAGGGTCTAACAGCTCATCTCCCTGGAAGGTGGGTGATGCTCTTATTTATGCCCCCAAAGCAAGAAGGCTTATCCCTCTAGGTAGTTCAGTGAAACCAGGTATAAATCCAGAGGAATGACATCAACAGCTGCAATGTAATAAAATTCAACACCATAAGCTTCTATGAAATCAGAACTACATCTGTGAGTGTCTACTTATGCTGATAAACATTGTCTATGTACAGTGCTCACTGTACCTATTGCCAAGACTGTCTTCATTATCAAACACAGTGCACAACAGTGGCACTTGCTTGTGGTTTTATTTGTTCCCTTTGGCTAAAACATCAGTGAGGTTGCATGACATTGTGACAAAGATGTGGATTCTGAGACAAACCATCTAGAATCAAACCCTAACCCTGCCACATACTTGCTGGAGGTTACTTAACCCTCCTGTACCTCTGTTTCCTCATCTGTAAAATGGGGATAATGATGGTCCTACCTCATAGGATAGTTGTGGAGATACAACTCAGCTAATATAAGTAAATGGTATAGGATAGAACCTGGCGTGTCGTAAGGGCTCAATTTATGTTATTTGCTATCGTTTGCTGATTATCACAGTTTGGCACCCCTAAGCATCAGGGTAAGTTAGAGGCGATAGAGTTCTATCGGCTCTATCAAGGGAGAAGCCAGGAGTAAACCAAGGGGTCCTGCACACTGCATGATGGCAGATGAGACAGCAAACAGCATGACTGGTGTTGGTCATCGGGATTCATTTACAAAAGTAGAAACTTCAATCCCATAAAAAGAGAAGAGAGGAGAATTCTTTAAGAAGACAATGCAGTGAGGTAGCTCTATCCATTTTTATTCTTAGGGAGAGACAAGTGTGTCTGTTTTTCAGTTTGATTTTTATTGCTAAATGCACTCTTGTTTCTAAAATCATCTCTGCCAGTATCTAAAGATGCAGTGGGCAGGGTGGGATGGAGGGAAGGAAGCACTGGAAACTGGATTAATGGCTTTAAGGACTTTCATGGCCTGGATCCTAGAGAAAAGTAACAGGGATGTAAAAGAATTCGATCAAAGATTTGTCATTTAGGATAAATGGAGAAGGTGGTTTCTCTGTGGTAGGAAACTATTCTACCACATTTCCTCCTCTAAGGAATTTTTATTTCTTATTTTGAAAAAATTAATTTAGGTATAAGTAACATAAATAAAATATAAAACTACCAAGGGTTCAGCTCAACACTCTTTCAGAATTGTATATACTTTAGTAACCACCACTCAAAACAAGATATAAAACATTTTTGAACACATCAGAAAGTTCCTTTGAGTCCTTGATAGTCGATTTCCTCTCCCCCATCACTTTCTGATTTATGTAGATATTTATACATATAGATTAGTATTGTCTTATTTGAATTTTCTATGAATCGATCAAACTATGCATTCTTTGGAGTTTGGCTTCTTTTGCTTACTGTATTGTATTTGAGATTCATCTGTGTTGTTGGACGTATCTCTACAGTTTATATTTTTTTATTTCTGTATAGTATTCCATTGTAGGAATAAGGCATATCTAGTTCTAGCAAAATTTATTACAAAAACTTTCCTTTCTCCATTGAATTACTTTGACATCTTTGTGGAATATCAGTTGACGATGTTTGTTGGTCTGTTGAGCAACTCTTTAGTTCATTCAGTTGATTTGTATGTCTGTCTTTATGCCAGTACCCTACTGTCTTGACTACTGTAGCTTAATCATATGTGAACTCATATTATTTAAGTCTTCCAAATCTGTGGGGTTTTTTCCAAAATAATTTCAGATATTCTAGATCCTTAACATTTCCATATATAGTTTAGAATCAGCTCATTTATTTCTTTAAAAGAAACCTGCTGTAATTTATATGTATGTTGTATAGAACCAATGAATACGTTTAAGACGTCTTAGCAATATTAAGTCTTCCAATCAATGAACATGGTATATTCCTTCATTTATCTAGGCCTCTTCCATTTTCTTCAGAAATGTTTTATAGTTTTTATGTAGATGTCTTATACATTTTTGTTAGATTTATCCCTAGGCATTTGAAGTTTTATTGTCATTGTAAATGGTACTGATTTTTGAAATTTCACTTCAAAGTGTTTGTTACTGGCATATAGAAATATAACTGAGTTTTGTATAGTGACTTTGTACATTATAGCCTTTCTAAATTCACATAATTCTAGTGATACTTTTGTAGATTCATTGAGTTTTCTTGATATAAAGTAAATAATTTAAGACTAATTAGATAGCAAATAAATTAAGAAACTGAAGTGTCATAGTTTTAACCATGTATTAATAGGTCTTTGCTTCTAAAAGTTTTATAGCTGTGGTGGTAGTGGTGTTGATAGTTTTGATAAGAATAATTTATAGAGAGTAAAGTTAACAAAATAAATATTACATATCAATGGCAAAATTTCACAACCACCTGGTTAAGCTTCTACATAATATCTAGACTTAAACAGGCCCCAGAACTTTGTAACTACTTAAAATTCACACCCTTTTCTATATACTTTTTGAGTTACAGTAATTATACTCTTAATACCTAGTATTGTAATTTCCCCTCCAATTCTTACAGTGTATTTCCTATATGTACATAGGAGACACTGTATTGAAATAACCTTGCAATTGTCATTTGGTAAATCACATTTTCAGTTTTGGCAGGGAGCAGGGAAGAGCAAGATTGAAAATACTAATAGCTATTATTTAGGAGGCATCTACTATATACCAGGAACTGAGCTAAGCAATTTGCATGCACCATCTCATCAATAGACCTATTTTACAAACAAGGAAACTAAGGCTTAGTTTAAGTTACATGTCAGGTCCCAAAGTTAATAAGCAGTAGAGTCAAGGTTTGAATCAAAGTTTCAGACCCCAGAGCCCACAATTTTGACCAGGATCTTCCAAAGCATCGGTTTAAAAAACAAATGTGATTTTCTACACCCTCTGATTATAGAAAAAGGAATTTAGCCAGGCTTCAAAATTCTTAGACTGATAAGAAATGATGCCAACTTCCATTTATTACCACGTAATGGGTTAAGGGATGGCGGTAAATCTCTTATGTCAGCTGGGTAAGTGTGGTGCTACAAAGACCAAGTTTTCCTCTTCCATCTTGGGTCAGCATGCAGACCTGGGTGGAGGGGAGAGGTTGGTGGCTAGAGAAACAGCCCCACACCTGGACTCCGCAGAGGGCAGGTCACCCAGAGCACCAAGCGCAAAGGGCCACATTACTCTCATGACAGAAGGCTGCATGGCCCACCCTTGGGGTCTTCCTGATACTTGGGGAGCACACGCAGTTCACACACACACACAACCCACACAAGCCCCCTGCACAGATTCAGGTTACGCCAGGGCTGGAATTACATAGCGACCCCTAAACAAAACAAACCAAACCAAACCACAGGCAGTAAAAGCCTGGGATAACAAGCCCAGAGAGCATCGGCACCAAAATTGCAAAAAGGTTCCCCTGTACTCTACAGATTACAGAATCATAAAGAGCACACTTATAAAATAAAGCCTGTTGTGTTTCAGTGAGACTGGAGTTGGCAATTCCATTGCTAGATCTTATTTCATGGAGTGGAGAGGGAGTCCTTAAGAAATGGGCTTGCAATGAATCAGTTGGACTCTATCCTTTGTGGATTCTTCTCGGTTGAATCCATTGCCATGTTTTTAGTGATAATTTAAATTTTCTATATGCTGACCTTTACCTTTCATACCTTAGAAATGTAGGGGTTGGGGAAGCACTTTATAACCCCTGGTGACATTCCAAGAAAATGTCACTCACTGGTACCAGCACTATCCTGGAATTTCCAGCCAAGAGAACGGAATTTGGCAGCGCTCATCTCCATCAATCTGGGCACCTGGAGGTAACGGTATGTTGTTAGTTCCAAAAGGCGCTACGTTCCAAGAGCGTCCATCTTTTCAGTTTATGGGTAGGTTTGAAGTTCACTCCTTCACACGCACCACCCACTTGATCCCACTGGAAATCTTCCAACTCTAAGAACTGCTCTGAAACCTGGGGTTTGCAATCTTAGATGTGAGGGTAAGAGTGTTTCTAAGCATTGAAGGGCACATTCTCTTGGGATTTCATAAGTCACTCTGAACACCACTGACCATGCTGTGGACAAAGAACAGAAATAACAGCTAGCAAACCTCCACATGACACTGTATGAGCTCTGCATTCCAAGAGAGGTAGGAGGAGGTTTTAAAAGCACCTTTACTGTACAACCTTACATACTGTTAACCACACATGACATAACCATTTTTATTAATGCATTGCAGTAGGGTGTTGGGAGGAATGTCCTGTTGCATTTCTGTGCTCTAACTGGCTTATTTTTCCAACTTCAGTTGTTTTTCATCTAAGCCAGTAATGCCACAAAACCTCCAAGAATATTCAGCTTTCTACACAGTGTCATTAGAATGTTTGGTAAAAAGGAGATGCAGGCTGGCCACAGTGGCTAACGCCTGTAATCCCGGCACTTTGGGAGGCTGAGGCGGGTGGATCACGAAGTCAGGAGTTCCAGACCAGCCTGACCAACATGGTGAAACCCCATCTCTACTAAAAATACAAAAATTAGCTGGGTGTGGTGACACGTGCCTATAATCCCAGCTACTCAGGAGACTGAGACAGGAGAATCACTGGTACTCGGGAGGCAGAGGTTGCAGCGAGCCGAGATCACGCCACTGCACTCCAGCCTGGGCGACAGAGCAAGACCATCTCAAAAAATAAAAAAAGGAGACGTATTCTTTTAGAAGTTTTCATTTTAAAATATTCTTACAGCATCCTCCTGTATTTTATGCTATTTTATGTAAATTAAATAACATAAATTATTATTTTATGTAAATTAAATAACATAAATTATTATTTTATGTAAATTATTTTATGTTATAAAAAAATTTAAATGTACAGAAGAGAAGAGCACATAGCATGAGAAACACCCATGTACTCACCAACCAGATTTAACAATTGTTCATAGTTTGCTAAATTTGTGCCAATCTATTTTTTGTTTTAATTTATTATATATATTAGTAAGCATCTCTAAAAAATAAGAATATATTCATTTACAGCCATACATTTTGTTTGCCGTCCTTGTTCCTCCCTGTACATTGGAAGTTAGATCTTAAGATTGACTTGTAAACCAAAAATAAAAGTTTAAGTCCCCCTCAACCGTCTGAATGGAGCCCTCCTCTCAGCCAAGGGCATTCCAAAGTCAACCTGAAAAACTAGTTCAGGTCACGATGGGAAGAGGGAGTCAGACATGCCTCATCAAACCCTCCTCCTTTTGGAATTCAGGAAAAGTTGACCAGCATTAGCATCAACTCAGACCTTAAGTCTGATAAGAAACTTTTTACAATTGATTGCCTCTGAAGCCTGCTACCTGGAGACTTCATCTGCCTGACAAAACTTTGGTCTCCACAATCCCTTATCACCATAACTCAGACATTCCTTTCTATTGATTCCAGGTCTTTAGATAATAACTCTTTCATCCATTTGCCAATAAGGAAAATTTTAAATCTACCTATAACCTGAAAGTCATCCCCGGAGTTTTCCCACCTTTCCAGATCAAACCAGTGTACGTCTTACAGGTATTGATAGATGTCTCGTGTCTCTGTAAAAAGTATAAGAGCAAGCTGTACCCTGACCACTTGGGCACCTGTCCTCAGGACCTCCTGGGGTGCGTCCTTAACCATGACAAAATAAACTTTCTGAATGGATTGAGTCCTATCTCAGATGCTTTTGGGTTCACAGATTAAATTCAGGTTAAACACTTGTTTCCCAGAAGCCTTCACTGCGGAAGTTGTACGTTTTGTATTGCATCACGTCAGTGCCAGGCTACCCACGCGCAGTGATTCCAAGATTGGTGCTTGGGTTGGGAGGCTGCCCACGGTTCTCTCTCCCTATTGTAAAGGCATCTTCCCACCCTCATGACCAGCAGATGATTTGTGAGACAGAACCTTGGTTCTGCGCATTACTAGGTTCTCTATCAACTCTTCCCTGAATACTTGTAGCATCCATTGATGGTCCTGGACTGAATCAGTTAATTCATTCAAGGTTACAAAATGGTGGTTTTCTAATCTGATAATTCATTTGACATTTGTTAGCTAGCGATCATATTTTTTCAGAATGAAGAGTTTTCCCTCAAAGTCAAGCCTCTTTTGTAATGCTGATACATAGCCTAACGCTTTTCCTTTATTTACTAAATTGTTTTCTTTTTTTGAAACGGAGTCTCACTCTGTTGCCCAGGCTGGAGTGTAGTGGTGTGATTTCAGCTCACTGCAACCTTCACCTCCTGGGTTCAAGCGATTCTTCTGCCTCAGCTTCCTGAGTAGCTGGGACTACAGACACGCACCACCATGCCTGGCTAATTTTTGTATTTTTAGTAGAGATGGGGTTTCACCATATTGGCCAGGCTGGTCTCGAACTCATGACCTTGTGATCCTCCTGCCTCAGCCTCCCAAAGTTCTGGGATTACAGGTGTCAGCCACCCCCACCCCAAGACTATTTACTAATTTTTAGAGTAAGAAATTGACTTCATTATCTGAGGGCTTTGAAATAAAATAATTCATTGTTCTTATATTGTAAATGTCATGTCATATTATTTATAGTTTACTGGTGGAAATGGCTTTACCACACTCATGTAACTTTAGGGCTATAAGACAGCAGAGCATACTGAATTCAGTAGAACCACTCAATTCAGAAATGAACAATAAAAAAGTCAAATTGGTTGATTGAATAAGTTGATGGGTTATTGGATTCAAAGGACAGTCAATGCCATACAAATGGCCTGTTCAGTGGCATCGTACTGATAGCCCCGGTCTGAACTCTTAAAGGAAAGAAAGGCATATGTGGGGTGTCTGTGAGAAGAGGAAAGAGGGTGTAGAAAAATGAATATTTCCCTTCATTTTTTCTTGAGGCAGGGTCTCACTCTGTGGCCCAGGCTGGAGTGCAGTAGCATGATCATGGCTCACTGTAGCTTCAACCTCCTGGGCTCAAGCGATCCTCCCACCTCAGCCTCTTGTAGCTGTGACTACAGGCCTGAGCCACGGTGCCCAGCCTAGGCTTTTAACATTTTGCTTTGTCATCAGCCAAAAGCGTGTTTGCAGTCACTTTGTTGGAACTCTCCCCCACTGCCCTATCTCCATGCCAGGGGCTCTAGGGAAAGACAGGGCACTCTAGAGCAAAGACTGCACACAGAGGATGCTGCACTGGTGGCACTTTTTTCCCCAGCTGGGACTTATTGCTTAGGGGTTGGCTGGGGCAAGCTGAAATCAGCGTGACCTTGGCTCAAAAGCTCAGGTGGACCCTAAAGTGGAGCCGGGAAGGCTTTCTTGAAGGAAGTTCTGAGCATGTAGGTCACACAGGTCAAGTAGAACCCTTTGTCCACCTTAGCAGCTCCGTTTCCACCAATGCTCCATCCAGCCCAGGCGACCTGCAATTCCTCGGTAAACCAAGTCCCTGCCTGGTCAAGCTGGCTTACCCCATCCACTCTGTAACCTCCCACTTGTCCTTTAATATTCAGCTCTAGGGCCCTCTCACCCCAGAGCACTTCTCCGAACCATTCCTGGTTGCCTTTCTCTACACCTCTTGCTCTTCTGTAATTATTGATTTTCTTGTCTGTTTCCCCTACTAGACTGTGAGCTCATGAGAAAAGGAAAACATATTTATTTGTGAATCTCATATAGTAGGTTAAACATCCACGTAGTAGGTACTAAATAAATGGTACTAAATAAAAGTCCTCTGATTGAAACAAATGTGTGAAAAAAAAATGAATGACTTTGGCTTATCCTAGGAAATTCATTGATTTCTCTCCTTCCCCCTTCCATAAACTAAATGGCCAGGCTAATTTTGCTCAAACCACCCTGAGTAAAATACCCCTGGGATTTGAGGAGAGTGGAGCCTGGACAGTTTCAAATGTTTTGCATATTAAGAACAGCCAAGGTGGATGTATATGGGTCTAGAGACGAGAGCAACCCAGGGCACTAAATGGAAACTGTTCTCAGTTTACAAAAATGCTTTCACCAAGAGCATTGTAATAAAGAGCTAGGTTATTAAAGCTCAATCAAATAAACAGACCCTTTTACCCCCAGCCCCTTAAATGAAAGTGGTCATGTAATCGTGCTGTGATTAAGGAAGGCCTGTGAGTTAAAGGTTTCGGAATATGTGAATAGACATAAATCAGCCAGTTCCCGTCTTGGAAGGCAGCATTCTTCAGCATCCATTAATCTGCGGTTGGCTCCCCTTGGAGCTCTTGGGCCCCTCTGGGCTTCTCTATCTCTTAATTGAAGTGATGTGCCTTGGAGATTTATTGCTATCTTACATCAACTTTCCCTTCCAAGGGTGGATTGCAAAACAAATACAGGAAAAAGAAACTGGATTCAATTTCTAGGCAAGAGCCTTCTTTGAGTTCATCTGTGCAAATGTGCATGCCCTCAAAGCTCCAACCTGAGGCAGGGTAGGCTTCTGCCTCCAAGCCACCTAATAGTTGGTGAGTCCTGGATGTCAGCCTGTCTTTTCTCGCTGACTTTGAGGTATTATATACTTGATGCAATCCAGGGCCACAGATCAATTCACAATGGGATGAAGATATGCCCTGGAAAATGTAGCTCCAGCATCTTTCATGTTTGCCTTTTCCTTTTATCCAAAACTTGACACTCCCAGGAGCTTATGAGTTTGTAATCAGCCCAGTGGCCACAAGCACCTCCTTCTTCCCGATGGCAGACGGATGTCTTCCGGCCTCCTCACCCATCAATGTGAGTCCCCTGATTTATGGTCCCTGAACCCAGCAAGCAGAGCCTGCTGAGGCTGAGCTCTCACCTAGCCTTTGGGGTGAATTTGGAGGGAAAGTGGGGCCAGAAGTGAATGGACCACCTCATTTAGGTTCTGGAGATTTGGTTCTCTGTTTTGACTTGATGTGCACATAAAAAAAACGCTTTTGCACATGGCAGCCTGCTGGTGCCCACATTTGGAAGGGATCAAGCCAAGGCCATCTAAATCATTCTGAGAGAGCAGCTGCAAGAAGCATCTCATAAATTGTAAGAGTAAGTGCTTGTGCAGAGGAGCTGCAGCGACTGTGAGGCCCCAGGACCCCAACTCAGAGGACAGAGTCATTGCATGGGTCCAGTTCTACTGAGAAGTCATCAAAAAGAAAAAAAGCTTCTGTGAAAACTAGAAGGGAGACGTGATCTAGTGATACTGAGGTTTTCATTCACAGGGCTGGGTGATATTTGACTAAGTCCCCTCCTAAGTTAGAGATCTAAGTTCTCAATTTTAAGAAGTCATATTTACTTGTTTCTTTAACAAAGAAATTTACCTACTTCTTTAACAAACTCTTACTGTTGACTGAGTGCTTTACAAATATTAATTCACTGAATCTTTTTAACAATCCTATAAAATATGCCTTGTTATCATCAAATTAGTGGTTATATCATTACATTCCTATGCTCTCTCCTATAAGTGTGTTAAGATTCCTCCAACAAACTGGTTTAAGTATTTCATACTGAATTACTAACCGATAGATCCTAGTATAGGCAGTGGTAGAAGTGAGATTTACTGATTTCCTTCTGTATGATAGATATAAAATGAGACATGCTAATATGATAAAAAAAATAAGACTGATGGCTTCAAGTTTCAATGGTTTTCAAACTAGACTTATGTTTGGAAACAAACTAGACTAAAAATAACTGTAAAAAGGACAAAAGATTTATAGAAAGTACCATCTGGAGTTACAACTGGCTCTGACCACTGATTCCCAATGTCTGTAATCAACTTATGACAGGTTGTGACTCTGCTCCTTGGCTCTTCTGAATTTCCATGGGTCTTGAGCAGCTGTGACAAGGGGCACCAGCTGCAGAGCAAAGCACAACTGCTTTGGAAGACTCCACAGCACTATTTATGGTAGGGGCCAATCCGCTCTCAGGGTGCTAGGCTTTCTGAAAGCTCAGGGGCATGGCACATAAACAGCCCTCTCCAGGACATTCAGAGTGGGCTGGAGCCCACCCTGTGCAGACTGTGGACATCTCTTCCCAACTCTGCATTCAGCAACCTTAAGCTGGTAGCTTGACATTTGCCATGATGGGAGTGTTTACACCATGGAAATTGGCAAATGCTATACACAGCACCCTGCCACTTCTGGAACCAGTTTACCAGCACGCCACCAGGAAAGGAAGTCTTAAGCTTTATGAATCTTTCCAACAAGGCACAGTTGCATATTAAAAGAAAAAAAAAAAAAAAGATGTTGGGAAAAAGGGAAACCATAGTGCTGTAATACGATTGCAGGGTTGGTCTGAAGGACCAATGTCTCTGGTGTTTGAGACAGCAATCTTGCAACAGAGCCAGGGAGAGAGGATGGTGACCTCATGCTCATTCTCACAGCAGCAGCAAGAGTTGAGTTGAGAGACAAACCGACCCCCTGCACCTCAAATGCATGTGTTGGGTGCAGCCAACCTCTGTTCTCAACCTCACATGCCATGAGGTGAATGATTCTGAGGACAGCAAAATCTGTGCTTGTGTAACTTGTGTCAATCAGAGGAAAACACTGAGGCAACTATATTAGCTTCCCACAGCCGCTGTAACAAATGACCACAACCAAGTGGCTTAAAACCACACAAATGTTATTATCCCACAGTTCTAGAGGTCAGAAATGAGGCTCACTGGGTTGTGATCAACGTATTGGCAGGGCTGTGTTTCTTTCTGGAGGCCCTGGGGGAATCCGCTTGCTTGTCTTTTCCAGCTTCTAAAGGCCACCTGCATTCCTTGGCTTGTGGCCCCTTTCTCCACCTTCAAAGCGAGCGACAGGTGGTCAAGTCTTTCTCATTCACATCACACTGGATCTGACTTTCTGCCTCTCTCCTTCACATTTAAGGACCCTTGGTATTACATTGGGCTCACCTGATAATCTCCTTATTCTAAAACCACCTGGTTAGCAAGCTTAATCCCCTCTGCAAACTTCACTGCCCTTGCATGTAACATAACATATTCATGGGTTCTGGAGATGAGGGCATGGATGTTTTTGGCGGGAAATTATTTTACAACCACAGCCACACATGTCACCTGAGGTCTTTGGTGAAACGCCCTGGAATTGACTCTAGAATTACATCTAGGGGGCTGCTCACTAAAGAGACTCAATTCCAGCCCCTTCTCTCAGCATCAGCCAAGGCTGTCCTCCAGGGAAGAAACCACACCTGTTCTAGATACTGGAAATGGGTTTTACTGGTGGTTCTGTCATCTTAAGGATCCAAATCAGAGGTGTTAATGTTTGCCTTCCCCAAGTGGGAAGGCAACTCCATCCCAACTCTTCACACTTTTCATCCTGAATTGATGGCTCTTGGCTTGGCGATAGCTGGTAGTTTTCTCTGGTGCCTGCACCCTTGCACGTAAATTTAAGTGGGGCACGTGGTGATTACACCTAACTCAGGAAAACAGGCATCTTTCTTGACACATGTTCTTGACACATGCCAGATTTCTATGGAAAATTTATATAACACTGCAAGAAAAGGCTAATTTTGCTGACAAACACTGACCCGAGCTCCTGGTTGGGTATCAGGTTTAGCTCTCTGGGAGCCATATTCACCACCTGCCTCATCTTCAGCATTTCTCAGAACTCCACAGAATGAGGGTGCAGCCCAGGACTGGGGAGCAGGGCAGCCAGATTTAAGGCACGTGAACTTTTAGGTCATCAAATACACTTACCCATTAAGGAAGGGGCACATTTCCTTAAGAGTTTGGGGGATCAGAACTGAATCCACGTCTGTCTCTTTGATAACATAATTCAAATACGGTGTAATGGCGCCTGGGGGAGAGGGAGTGAATTTAAGGATTATTAGTTTCACTGCTCTGGAATAGGCCCCAGAGGAGACCACGCAGAGACCTTGCCCAACAAATTGCTGGACCTCTTTTTGCACAGCCCTGTCTGCCAAAAGGCTCCACGTGTCTTTTGCATCTCCACTATCCCCACCATGAGGCCTCTTCCCACAGTCTCCGAACCTCCATGGGAGCCAACATTGTCTAATAGCCGTTTCCTACATAAAATCAACAAGGGGAAAAATTCCTCTTTAAGCACATGTCTAGATGATTCCATTTCTCTTTGACAGAGAATTATCAGTGACGGCCCCATGGCTCATAAGACTGTAGAGACTGTAAACCTCTGATTAATGGAGTAAGACAGATTGTTGTTATTCATGCAATTCAATATCCTAACCTCAGACCCATGTTTACAGCACATTGACTTGCAACTTTGAAAAAAGCCCTGCTTTTTTTTCTTTCTTTTTTTCTTTCTTTCTTTTTTTTTACATGTTTAGTTATTAGCAGAGAGCACTAGAGTAAGGAAACCAGGCCAGCATATCCAGTTGGGTAGCCTAAACCAGAATATGCATTGTATGTAGTGATTTAGGATTTAAAACCCCAATAATGCACGGAGATGCTATGACTGCAGTATTTTTCCAATATTACCTGCAACTGGTGCTAGATGAAACCCTTCAAAGCCCTCTGTGATTAACTTTTCAAAACAGTGTCATGCTTTTTTTTGTTGTTGTTTTTTAAGCAGCAGAGAATGTAGCCCGTGCATCTCAGGCTGCTGTCATTAATTTTTTTCTTTCCTTCTTTTACTTTTATTTTTAAGTAAGTGATTAAAACACAGAGGTCTTCATGAAATGTGACTCCCCTGAAGAATGATAACATTTCATTCTGCACTTTTGCAGTACCCAAGTTCATGTTTAGATGAAGGTGACCACTTTCATTTCCATCATCTTGTTATGGCTTCAAAATCATGCCGTATTATTATTTGCCCCATTTTGCAGAGGAGCCAAATGAAGAACAGAATGAATAACTTACCCCAAATTACCCATGAAGCCAGGGTTATTAGAATTCCCAGGCCAGTGGGCTCACCACAAAACTACACTGCTTGACTGTGCTGAGAACAAGCCAAGTCTCCATCCCAGATGATCACTGCCTATTCCCCAGGCAGGAAAGAGGGAAAGAGGCCAGATGTAATTTGCTCATGCAAAAAAAAAAAAAAAAAAAAAAAAAAAGCACAGAACAGATAGGGGATCCTTTGAATATTTTAGAGATAAGGGTGAATGCATTTCTTTAGAGATTATTAAAAATTAATTTTTAAAGCAAAACTGATGAGAAAATCATAAACACAAGATGACATATGGGTTGGAAGTGATCAACTCTGGAGACTTGGTGGGGCTTTTCATTAGAGAAGAAAATAGGTCCTTTTCCTCAGGAATATATCAGAAGAGGTCTTGTTATGGTTTAAGAGCCAGAAAATGGGAATAAGCTTAGTACTTAGCTGAAGAATGAGCTGGGTGCAGAATTACAAAGTGGATGCCCCATGCTTTTCCTGTGTCCTCTTGGTGCCCATCTCTTGGCTGCAGCCTACTTCCTGCCCTTGGGTCCCTCCTGGTGACTCAAATCTGCCAAAGAGGGTCTGAGATGCAGGCTCATGAAGCCCCATGGAAAGCCACACCCTGCCAGATTTCCACCCTCTTTCAACAGTACCCATTCTAGTCCTCTTCCTTCAGGGTATCTGTTTCCCTACGTGAAAAAGGTGCTGATGGATTAATCAGAGACATTACCCCTATGAATAAACCTTAGCTGAAGGATCTATCATCCCTCAGAGATGCATTTCATGCACCAAGGAACTTAGTAATATTGCAGAAGGAATGCAAAGAAAAGGAAAACTTCATTTTCAGCTTCTGTTATGCAAAACAGGATTTTTGCAGCAAAACAAGAGTCTTTAAAGTCAAGTCTTTTTGAGAGAAAGGGTTTCTTCAATCCTTGTTTATGCCACTTGCATACCAAGAGCCAGGCTTGAAGGACCAAACCATAGAGATTTGTATCCAGAAAAAAAGGAGGGAGTGGTGCCTGCTCCTTCCAGCCCTAAAAGATTGTGGGACATAAGTAGCCTACAGAAGGAGGAGTCGGCTGCGAGACGTGTGGGTCTTAACATGCCTCTCCTGGCTGAGACTCAGGGAAAGGGAAGTGCATTTGCTACGTTGAAGTGAGTAGAGAAGACAGAGGGCTTACATCATGCTCTCTGTGGGGCAACATTACTTTGCTGGATGGTTCCTCACCAACACAGAGGGCCTCTGAGAAACCAAGAGAGTGGAAGAGCTCTGTGTGGCGGAGAGGGTCTAGTGTCTCTAAACTGTGGCCACTAGATAGCTAAGCTGAGGGGCAGCAGGGCAGCCAAGTGGCCCACTATGGCGGGAACCAAGTGACTTGTGTCTGATGGTGTCCAGAGGCAGATGGAGGCTGTGGCAGAATTCCAAAGGGTTTCCTGTCCTCCCCCAAGTCAAGCGAGGTAGCCCCTTGGTCCTAATAGGTCAAGAAAAAGTTTCCCTTGGTTCTATCAGTCATAGACATCATGTGACTGCCCACCCCAGTGGGGACCAGCTAGACCCACCCACAGACCTGCAACAAGACCAGCCCTGCCCCTGAGCATGGAAACTCTCCTCCTTCCTCCACAGGCCTAGACATTACTTAACCGATAGGTCTAGTTAAGCCCTTGGAGTCTGTTTAAACCACTCAGAATGGGTCTGAAGACTGAGACACATCCACAAACTACTGCTGGCATGGGATGAGAAAGGTGCAAAAATTGAGGGTAGGTGTTGAGAAGCTGTTGTAGCAGAATAATTTCATGCTTATTGAAACCACTCATAAAAAATATAAGATTATGTTTTGTATGCTTTTAGAATGTTTATTTCCCAGTAATTCATTTCTCTTGAATTTTATGAAAGTATCTGCAACTGGTTAGAAATTAAAAAACAAACAACAACAAAAAAAGTTTCTTACCACAGATAGTTTGAGATGCACTGTGTTATGGATGGGACTAGGGCTTATAATATACTTTTTTCTCTTCTCCCCTGTGGATAGGGACTTGTTAAGGAAGATCAAATCCATTTTGGAAAAAATAAAGAAGCAACATTTCCTGCACATCTGAATTGTAGTAAGAATGAATATTGTCACATTTTCTATGCCCACTATTAGAGCCTCTTCAACTAAAAAATTAATCAGAAACAAGGAAGAATTAAAAAGGATCATACACCATGACTCAGTGACACCCATTTACCAAGGACAAGTGAAGTTTATCCTTGGGAAATCTAGGATGGTTCAACACGCAAAATCCATTCATGTAAAACAGCACATCCACAGAATAAAAGACAAAAATCACATGATATGCACTGTCTTATCTCAGATATTTGCACCCCCAATTACCCCATCTCCTGAAAGCTAGAACACTGCCAGCTAATCTGTTATACAGGTTCTTTAGAAACACGTAATTCACACTTAAGGTTGGGTGTTGCTAATTCTTTGCAAAAATCCAAATATTGTTAAGAGACCAGGGAGATGCCACTACCCCTTGATTTTTCATCTGAAAATATACATGTTTATGTAAGCAAATCTTTCCATATTCATGGCGACAAGAGAGAAACTCTGTCTCAAAAAAAAAACCTTTCAACAAACTAGGAATAGAAAGAAATGACTAAAGTACGTATGATAAGTATTTGAGCCTAAAGGTTTTGAACTCACATTTTTATACCTGTTTAAATTGTTCACAATTGTTACATACACATCAGTCATCAACTAAAGTTGTACTTTAAAAATTTGCTACAATGTGTACATTTCTAAGTCAAACACTTGTGAGTTTTGCTTTAATTCTATGAACGTTCTTGCCTCCTTGATATTTGTATTTTTTCTTTTTTTCTCTAGAGTGGAGGTATAATTGTGTGATATTTCAGAAATGAAATACAGATAAATAATTCAAAAAGTCACCTTAAGAAGAATAATGTTTCTTTGATCATGAAAAACTGATTAGTAATTCTTACCTATATTTTCCTGATGGCATATGACAAATGTTTCTAAGGTAACAAGATGAGAACAGATTAAAGATTGTGTGGTGTTTTGGATTTGGAGAGAAATATTTTAATTTTTAAATGCAGTTACAAATTATAATGTATTCAAATTTGTACTTTCTAGTAAAATGCACGATTGCAGAATTATTTAGATTTTATGTTTATTCTTGATGAAAAGCTTTGTTTGTTCTTGTTTTTAAATTTGCAGTCAAATCTTAAGAAATGAATTCATCCATGTTATCAAAAAAATCACATGATAATCTCAATAGGTGCAGAAAGAGCAGTTGACAAATTTTTGTATCCTTTATGATAAAAACTCTCAGCCAGGCTGGGTGGCTCACACCTGCAATCCCAGTACTTTGTGGGGCCAAGGTGGGTGGGTCACCTGACGTCAGGAGTTAGAGACCAGGCTGGCCAACATGGTGAAACCCCATCTCTACGATAAATACAAAAATCAGCTGGGTGCGGTGGCAGGCGCCTATAAACCCAGCTACTTGGGAGGCTGAGGCAGGAGAATCACTTGAACCCGGGAGGCAGAGCTTCAGCCTGGGCGATAAGAGCGAAACTTAGTCTCAAACTAAAAAATAAAATAAAATAAAATAAAATAACAACTCTCAACAAACTAGGAATAGGAAAAAAATGATCTAAACATAAAGGCCATATATGAAAAGCTTACAGCTAACATACTCAACAGTAGAAAACCGAAAGCTTTTCTCCTAAGATAAGGAACAAGGTAAGGATGCCCATTCTCACCACTTCTATTCAACATAATACAGGAAGTCATGTAAGAACAGTTAGGCAAATATTTTTAAAGTCATTTAAATTTTTATGAAATATACTCTCTTGGCACAAATCTTTAAAATATATCAACATTACATATAAATAAAATGTCTTCGTGCCATCAAAATATAACTCCAGACAAGGACAAGCATCTAAATTGAAAAAGAAGAAGTAAAATTATCTCTTTGCAGATGACATGATCTCATATGTAGAAAACCCTCACAACTCCAAAACAAACAAACAAACAAACAAACAAACAAACAAACCCCACCTTATTAGAAGTAAGAAATGAATTCAGTAAAGGCACAGGATACAAAATCAACATCAAAAATGAGTTGGAGCTTATACACCAGCAGTAAACTATCCGAAAAGGAAATATAAAAATAATTTCATTTATAACAGCACCAAAAAGAATAAAAAACAGGAATAATAGGTTGCTCTGCCTATGGAGTAGCTATTCTTTATTCCTTTCCTGTCTTAATAAACTTTCTTCCACACACACACACACAAAGGAATAAATTTAACTAAGGAAGTAAAAGTCTTGCACGCTGAAAACTACAAAATATTGATGAAATAAATTGGAGAAGACACAAATAAATAGAAAAGTGTCCCACATTCATGGATTAAAAGACTTAATATTGTTTAAAAATACTGATACTACCCAAAGCAATTAACAAGTTCACTACAATCTCTATCAAAATCCCAATAGCATTTTTCAAAGAAACAGAAAAAAAAAAAAATCCTAAAATTCATATGAAACCAGAAAGGACCCCAAATAACCAAAACAGTCTTAAGAAAGGACAAAGCTGGAGGCATCACATGTTCTAATTTAAAAATATATTACAATCTACAGTAAATAAAACAGTATGGTGCTGGCATAAAGACAGACATATAGACCAGTGGAACCGGAACAGAATAAAGAACCCAGAAATAAATCCACAGATATACAATCAATTGATTTTTGACAATGGTGACAGTAATACTGGTACACCAGAGAAAGGACTGTCTCTTCAACAAATGGTGCTGGGAAAACTATATATCCACAAGAAAAAGAAGGAAAGTGGACCCTTATCTTGAACGATACACACGAATCAACTCAAAATAGATTAAAGATTAAACCTAAGACCTGAAACTTCTGGAGGAAAACATTAAGGAAAAACTTCATGATATTGATCTTGGCAATGATTTTTTGGGTATGACACCCAAAGTGTAAGCCACAAAAGCAAAAATAGGCAAATGGGATTACATCAAACTAAAAAGCTTCTGCATAGCCAAGGAAAACAAACCACAGAGTAAAAAGAGAACGTACAGAATGGGAGGAAATATTTGCAAATAATGTATCTGATAGGGGGTAATCTCCAAAATATGTAGGAGTTTTTCAACTCAATAGCAAAAAACCAAATAACCCAATTTGTGAAATGAGCAAATGACCTGAGTAGATATTTCTGTAAAGAAGATTTACAAATGACTAACAGGTATTTGAAAAGATGCTCAACATCACTAATCATCAAGAAAATGCGAATCAAAACCACAATGAGATATTACCTCACATCTACTAGGATGGCATTTTTTTTAAAGATAAGAGTTGGCAAGGATGTGGAGAAGTTGGAACGCTTGTTCACTGTTGGTGGAAATGTAAAATGTTTTAGCAGCTATGGAAAACAGTATGGAGGTTCCTCAAAAAAGTTAAAATAGAGTTATCATGTTTTCCAGCAATCCCACATATGAGTATTATTTATCCAAAAGAATGAAATCAGGATCTTAAAGGGATATTATCACTCGCATGTTCATTGCAGCATTATTCACAATAATCAAGATGTGCCAACAACCTAAAATGTCCACTGACAGATGAATGGATAAAGACATTGTATATACATACAATGGAATATTATTCAGCCCTAAAAAAGTAAGAAGTTCTACAATATGAGACAACATGGGTAAACCTGGAGGCCATTATGCTAAATGAAGTAAGCCAGTCACAGAAAGGCAAATACTGCTTGAATCCACCTATATGAGGAGCGAAAATGGTGAAATTCACAGAAGCAGAGAGTAGATGGTGGTTGTCAGGAACTAGGGGGAGGGAGAAATGGGGAGTTGCTTTTCACTTGGTATAAAGTTACAGTTATGCAAGATGATTAAGTCCTAGAGATTTGCTGTTCAATTTTGTGCCTATAATTAACAGTGCTGTATTGCACACTCATACAATTTAAGAGGCTGGATCTCATGTTAAATATTCTTATCACCGAAAGATAGAAAAGGAGAGTGAGAAGAGAATCCACCAAAATCAGGGACCATCAACAATAACAGGAAATGCAATTCCATTGGTTGAGACTTTTCAGGAAGACAGCTGTGGACACGGAGAGAATTCACGGGAGCTGGTAGCTTTTATTTCCAAGATGCTGTTCTAAGTGCTTGTATATGGGTCATCCTGGCTGATGTTACCAGCCACCCGCTGAGGATGCATCGTTTTCTTCATAGAGGAAAGAAGTGACATAGTCAGGGAGTTAGAAAATTTGCCAGAAGTCACACGCAAGGCAGGGGCAGAGCCAGACCTCCAACCCAAACCTCAAAAGCTGGACTCAAAAGCTGTGGTCTTCCTACCACACCCATAGTTTTGGGGCCATGAGATCCCAAAAAAGGGGCTTGGTGGAGTGGACTATAGGGACCAAGCACAGAAAGGTCCATGGCCACCATGGGCAGCACTCCCACCTGATTCTTCATCCATCACTGTGTAGACTTCTGACTTTGGTCACCTCTGGCCCGGGTGAATCTGCTATAATTAGAAGACATTCCCACCTCTAATATAAGCCAGTTTAACTAGAAAGTACTGGAGGACACACTCATCAATTGAGGACCCAAGAGAAGCAAATGGCAAGTCCCTAAGTCCCTTTGCTCTAAGAACTGCAAACTAGAAGATGAAAGTGTCCCTGAGGTAAGCGGTGGCTCTCAGCACCAGGCAGTGAAGTGCTGAAATTAGTCACCGACCACCAGCAGCTTGGGCGCCTGAGCGAAACACTGTGACTGGGAGCTGATGTTTGCAGGAGTGATATCTTTGGGGATATAACTGATATGTGGGATAGGAAATGATCAAAGTGAGAATTCTTAAAATTCCTTATTCTAGAGAAGTGTGGCCAAAATCAGATTCACTGTGCAAAAAGTGTCCCTGTGTTGTGCGTGCACACACACACATACTCTCTCTCTCTCTCACACACACACACACACACACTGACCTATAGAAAATCGGGGGTAGAAAGTTGGGGGATGCCTGGCTGTGTGTGTTCACATTTGCAGTCTCAGAAGCTTCCGGTAAAGCTAAAAATGGAGGGTGGGACCTAGACATCTTTGGGCAATGTCCCACATACCACCTGACCAGCCTTAGGAACGAGAAAACGTCTGGAGCCCATGGGGTCGTAATGAGCTGGCTTTCAAGGCAGCCTGGAAAAATTCCTCACCAACTCCACATATATCCATCACCCCAGCAAAGCCCAGTGGGCTCCTGCACTCTTTGGTTTTACAAAACATTGGAAACATTTGAGCGTTGAGAAAACTTACGACCTTGGAACACGCTGCCTGTTTTCTTACAACTTAATGAGACTAAATCGTTGATAAGTCCTGTTTTGAAGCATAATAGCGTACCCCGTGCAGGGCGCGGGAGCCGAGCCACCTTCTCCACAGGACAATTCCCACGCGGAGCATGGGTCACTCAGACCCGAGACCTCCTCTTTTGGCTTGTGTTTTCCAGGGATTTCTGGCAAAGCCGAGGCGGTTTTAGCCTGCTATAGCTTGGCAATTCCTTTGAAACCCCTCCTCATGCACTCCAAATACTAGAAAAGCAACACTGTCAGAGTTACGCATGGTTGTAGGCAAGCCTCTCCACAGCCCCTGAGTTAGAGTTGCAGGTATCCATTCACTCCTTCATTTGACAAATCCCTGCGGAAGGCTTGCCGCGTGCCAGGCCTCTGCTTAGCCCAGGGGCATTCCAGGAAAGTCAGGGAGGCTGGGGCTGGCTGTTGCTCTCAGAGGGCCCTGCAGTGTGTTGAAGCTGCTCAATGATTGAGGAAGCAATTCTGTAAATATGGAAGAGTTTGGCGAACGGCATGTGTCGCGGGAGCTTTTAGAATTGGAAGGGTCATGGGGAGATCATCAAATTTTGCAGACCCTTGCCAGTCCTGTCAGTGCTGCAGAGGCAGGGGCGAGAGGTAATCAGTACTTACTAAATGCCTCCTCGATGTGAACGCATCCCGTGGCATCCTCCTCTGCCCTCAGGGAACTTTGACTGTCGATGAGCAGGTTGTGGGGGCGGGTGCGGGTAAGACATCCATAGGCCTGTACTGCTGGCAACCCTGCAATCTAGTGGCTCAAAAATCAGAATGCCAACTCTGACCTCAGAATCCCAGCTGTGTGACTCTGGGCAAGCTTCTTAACCTCTCTGTGCCTTGCTTTCCCCACATGTAAAATGGCAGTAATTATAGCATCCATCGTGCACGAATGTTGTGAGGAATAAGTGAATGAAACACTTGGAACAAGGCGGGCCTGACCCCACTAAGCCTCTTTTGTGTGGCCGTTTATCTCCTATGCTGGCTGTTATGCACCTGCCTCTGCTTTCTTAACGGGGCACCTGTAACCCTGTGTTGTGGTTGTACCTGGACAAGTCCTTCTTTTGAGACCGGGTCTGCGTTCCTGGAGCGCCAGGGACCAGGCCTGCAGCAGGAAACAATCAAAGTTCCTTGAAGGAAGGAATGAGCAGGAGCTGCTTCCTTGTGGGAATTACTGCAGGAGGCACCGCCAAGCCTGGGGCTTGGGGGACTTGGGATGCTGTCCTGTGAAAGGGCTGTATACACAAAGTGGCTTCCAAATGCCAACAGAGCAGAGAAACCAGAGAACAGTCAGTAAAGGGTGGCTTACTGGGGAACTTACAGACAGAAGCATGGTCTTGGGCAGCGGTAAGGCAGGTAGATGCCCCACTGTTACCCCCAGACCTGGGCTTATATACCATAGGGAAATGTGGTACATGCTCTATAGAGACAATTGAAGGCCACCTCCAGGACAGTCAAGGATGCTGTATTAGCTATAGCCAGTGATATGTGCGATGACATCAACATTCCCAGGCGGTGGCTAAACAGAGTCAACATGGCGATTAGCATCCAAGATGGAGTCACTTTTGTCTCCATAGATGAAGCGATGTGGTCTGGCCATGCCTCGTCCGCCATCTCACACGCAGTTGTCCTCGCCAAAAAGGGGAGCGAGAATATCTTCCTGGCCAGTGCTGCTGACTGCAGCAGGTCCTGCCAGGGGCCAGCAGTGAGGCCGCCAGTGTCAGAAGTTTAGCTGTCCTCTGCTTGGCTGTGGTGGGGGAGGGCTGGCTGACCATGAAGTGTGCGGCATCCCACCCAACCACCTCCCTTCCTAAGGAGTTGCCAAAGTGGCCCAAGATGGGGTGCAGGGAAAGGAGTGGCAGGAAATGGGTGCGCAGGGCCTCGGATGCTGGTGTTGGCCATCACTAACATTGGCTCAGGAGGAGGCAACAAAGGGACAATCACCGGAAGGCACACACTGCAAGAGCTCGCCATCAGAGACTGGGCCAGACACCACCAGGGGCCTGTTCTTCAGGTGGGCACCGCTGTCTTGCTGTGCTGCTGGGCCCTTCCTGTGTTGAAATCTACCCCCTTCCCAAGCCCACCTTCCCCTTCCTCTCGCCTTTTGCACCTCTTACTTCAGGAAACCAGGGGTCCATCGAAGGCAGAGGTAAGACTGTAGCAGACCCCATCAGTGCCCTTGGTCAGCTCAAGGGGAGTCCTTCCACCAGACGGGGGCCTCGAGGCTGCAGCTACCTTTACGTGTAATGCCTTGGTCCTAACTCAACAGCCTCATAGAAGAGCCGGTGACATCCAGCCGATGCTTTAGCTCCCATCTGTTGAGCACTGTCCTGTCGAGGCCCAGGGCCAAGGGATTTGGCGTGTGTCAGCTGGTCCCTAGGTGGCAGGAAAGCTGGGTTATCCCACTTAGAGGTGAGGGTGAGGAGGGGCCTCTGCACCCCCAAGTCTCAGGCAGGTTAAACCACAAGTCCAAGGAAGTAGTCCAGAAAGTGCCAGAAACAGAAATCCCAAAGCAAGAGACTTTCAAACTCAGAGCAAGAAAAGGGGTGGTGATCAAAGCTTCCTTCCTCCCAACAACAAGGCCAAAGTTTCAAAGCAGAGACCCGTGCTGTCCTGAGAATGGCCTGACATTCCTATGCACTCTTTCTAGAAAATAGAGAGGTTTTTTTTTTTCCAATTCAAGAAGGTATTTCTTTTGTTTTGTTTTTGTCTTGTTTTGTCATAGGGATTCAAATTTCATTTACTTCACAGGTCAGTAAAAACCAGTTTGGCCATAAATCAGGTTTATTTTTCTGGCTCAGTTATGAGCCTTAATCCAACCCAACCGTGGCCATCTCTAGAGGGTCAAACTGAAAGCATTCTAGGCAAAATTTCCAGCAAATGTCATTAGCTACCCTTTTAGGATAATGAGTCCTGTAACAGATCAGCTTAACTTGGCCGCAAATATAACATAAACCCCTAAGTGTCCTTAAGTGCGCCCACTCAACGTGGCCATCAGCTCCCTTTCACATGGGGCATCTTATACTGAGCACAGGACGCAGAAAGCCCACTTGTCCATTAAGACAGGCAGCAAAAGTGCACGCGTCTTTGCGGTTGCTAGAACCATTCTCATTTTATTTCCATTTTTTTAAAAGCAGCGCTGGATGCTTTGCCGCTGAGAAAAGCAACTACTGGTCTCCATATCTTTTTTATGACTTGGGAGAATGTTTCTTCTGAACGTGTTTCAGAGGTACCTTCTCGTTTTCCTGCCTTTGGCTCGCTCCAGCAAACTGCTTACAAGAATACCTCATGACTCAGTGCCAATTCTGAGGAACATAATCAGTTGCAAATGTTTCGGGGTGGATGACTGATGAATGTAGTAACTTTATCACTTCTCCCATTTTTTACTGTTAGCAAACTGTAGAAATCTCACATGAAACCACCTCCTTTCCTACTTCCTCCCACCCTCAACAGTCCTTTAAAAAATGATTAAAACAGCAGCCAAGAAGGATGGCGTGTCTGCGGCTAGGAGCAGCAGGGCTGTCAGGTCACGCTGCACCCTCCTCTAGGCCGACAGGACACGAGGAGCGGTTGCAGTCAGTTGCTGTCTGCTTCATTGATCTCTGACAGTGAGTGAGCATTTTGCTCGATGTGATTCTTCTTTTCATGTGAAAATTCGTCCCCCTGCTGCAGTCCTACAGCACAGCTGACCTAGGGATGGCACCTGGAGCGTCTGGGGTCTTCAGGAGGAGCTGTTGCGACAGGGCTGGCTCACGGTCACCCCTCCACCCACCACCCAAGGCGACATCTCAGACCCAGATCACAAGACCAGCATGCCCGGCTGTTAGACCCATCTCTTCCCTAAACAAGGGGCTGGCTACACTCCAACAGTTATTTGTGGTCCCCCTACCCTGTGCCAGCCACCCTGCCCAAAGCCACAGACAAAATGATGCTCAGACCTCAAGGGGTTTGTGGGCTGAAGAGGGAAGACAGGCAAGAAAAGGAGGCGGTGGGAAGTAGTGCCCAGTGTGGACTGGGTCTGCCCGTCAGCTTACGGGAGGCAGAGGCTCCAGGGATAAAGCCTGTCCGCAGGGAACAGCGCATCTGCTCGGAGATCTCACTGGGGTCCTCCTTGCTCCCAGTGCAGAGGCCAAGGGGAGGGGGCCAAGCCATCGTGGTCTCTCTGGATTTGTTTGCTTAAGGACAGTTGTAACAAAGTACAAGAGATTTATTGTCTCACAGGTCTGGGGACAGGAAGTCTGAAATTGCGGGGTAGGCAGGGCTGGTTCCTTCTGGAGCCTCCAAGGGGAGTCTGTTCCGTGACCTCTCCCCGCTCTGGTGGCTGCCGGCCGGCCATGTCATTCCTTGGCCTTGGCTCACAGCTATATCACTGCAGTCTCTGCCTCCCTCTTCATGCGGCCTTCTCCTGGTGCCTGCTTCTAAGGACACCAGTCATTTTGGAGCAGGGCCCATCCTGCTCCAGGGTGACCCCATCCTCACCATCGGCAACAATCCTATTTCCAAATAAGGCCACATTCTGAGGTTCTGGGTGGGCATGAATTTGGGAGGGACTCTCCTCAACCTGCTACATTGTCTGTAGGGACTGTGGCTGGTGGCCCCGGAGCCTCTTGCCTCGCACGGTGGCTGTTGCTGGCATTAGGCAGCAAGCAGATAGAGGGTTTTGGGGGTATGAGCAGAGTTGAATGGAGCAGGGACCTCTTGACAGGTCGCCAAGAACTGGAGAAAGCCAGGAGGAGGTCCCAGACCTCAGAAGGGAACTGGGAGGGGACTGGGAGCATGTGATCCAGGCCTGTGGTGGGGACCAGGTTAGACACGGGGCCGATGCCATGGGCCCAACTTGCCAGACAGCACCTGAGAAACCCTGGCGGCGAGCGGGGTTTGGCACCGCCCTTTGACTTCTCTTGAAAGGGTGGCAAACCTACTTACTTTAGGGCCCCTCCAATTCTCCCTCCACATATAGATACTAAAACAGCCCTGAGCTCTATTTGCATACCAATGAAGGTAAAGAGCTTATTCAACTTTTGGGGTCTGGGGGAGAGGAGCCAAGCTGGTATCATGGTGACAATGGTCAAACCTCCCAAGACCGGCTGCTTGTCTGGGCTATCTCAGGGTAGCCCCAAGAAAGTTCAGTGAATTTAATTTAATGCAGCGAATTTAAAGCAACGTTCTTTTGAAAATGCATTGCGTGTTTTGAAATTTAAATGTAGGTTGGGCCCACCTAGTACTCTGGGGCATTTAGAAAGACAGTATCTTGAAAAGAATCTGAATACAGGGTAGTCACCATTCTAAAAGGCAGCCTTCGATGACTCCAATTCATTCATTCTTGCAGCCATGCAATAAATAACCAATGTCACGCTATGTGCCAGGCAGTGTTGTAGCTGCTGGGGACAGAGCAGGGGGCAGTGCAGGTGCAGTGTTTATCCTCATTCCAACTGCGGTCTCGGGAGAGAGATGTTGAGAATCAGTAACATTAATGGGCTTTTGAGCGTCTTCCATGCTCAGGGGAAAAATCAGGCATGACAGGGGTGGGAAAGTGTCCGGTCCACGAGGCCAGGGGATGATTGTGAGTAGGAAAGTGGCCAGGTGAGGGTCCCCAGGGAGGTGACACTTGAGTGAAGACCTGAAGGAGGACAGGAAGTTCACCGATCCGAGTCCACCCTTGTCTCACTGTCTTCACCTGGGGCAGGTGACTTCCTCCAGGGCCCTTGTGTGCTGACAAGTGGCCATGCTGGCCAACCGTGGGCTTTCTGACAGCAGCTCCTGCTCTCCGGCTGGGCCTGTGGCTGGTCGACCCCCAGAAGCAATTCTTGCCCCACCGGCCCTTCCTCTGGGAAATGTTTTAGAGGTGATTTGTTCTCCACAGAAAGCAGGCAAAGGAATAATGTCTTCCAGGGCCTCTGTGGGGTGCCCTGAGAAAGCTGCACACCTGCCAGTTGGGAGGGCAGCTCGCCTTCCCCGGGGGCCACATGCTCCTTCTCCTCATCAATTTCCTTTTCAACACCAAATACATCTTTCTCATTTTGCAGCATTTTCTTACACGTCTACCACGTTTGGCTTCAACAAGGACTCTCAGTAGCCGAGGAGAGAGGGAGAGAGACAGAGGGGGAGAGAGAGAGAGACTGTGTGTGTGTGTGTGTGTGTGTGTGTGTGTGTGTGTGTGTGTGATGCACACATGAAGGAATAGAAAAGTCTTGCTTGAAGCCAACAGCTCCGTCCTTCAATCTCCATTTCTGTTCATGCTGACAGAAATTGTAGCAAGATGGACAAGTTAAAAAAAAAAAAAAACCAGCAGCTATGACCCCTCTGTGTGATGCCCCATAGCAGCAATAAGCTCACTCTGTAGAAGGCTGTTGGACACCTTAATAATTGGGCCTCTGTGCATGGTTTGAGTATTAGAAAAAAATGTCCCACAGTCCTTGCCCTCAGGGAGCTCACAGCCTAGCTGGGCACCAAACATCTAGAAAGAGCATCATCATGAACTATGCAGCAACTGGAATGTGCCCAGGGTGTGGTGGGAGCCTGGAGAAGGGGCAGCCACCGGGGTCACTGCAGTCAGGGAAGGCCTTGCTTTGGAGAGAGGAGAACATTTCCCCTTTCTCATGGGTCAGTGTGGAAGGGGCTTCCTTGTTCTCCCCAGATCACCCTGGAGGAGCTCTTAACTCTTCCACCCATGGCCTCCCCACATCCACTGACCAATCCAGGGGGTCATCGATGCCTTTGGCACCAAGGAAGTCTGCCTTACTCCATCGGGGACCATGCAGGAGAGGGGAGGAGCAGGAGATACCGCAGTGCAGTCTGGGTGATCATCCAGGCATGCCCTCTGACCTGCCACAGACTTGTTCTCCACCCTAGAAAAGCCATGGACGCTTCCAGGCTGCCCACACCCCATTCCGCCACATCTCGGAGGCCCTTCTGCTCCCCTGAGCTTGACTGCTCTTCCAGGATTCCCTCGACGAGCCACATGTTGATGCCTGCCTCTGGGGCAGGGCTGTTTTTATTCTCCATTAGGTCTCTTGGTCCATGGACATTTAGTGAGTCCCAGTGAATATGGGCCTGACGCGGCTCTGGGATGGGCAAACCAACGGGTCTTAAATGCAGCTTCCAGAGCTCATGGCCCAGCCAGGAGACGAGCATTTATCACATGATTGCACAGGTGATGAAGATGCATCTCTCCAAGAGCTGAGAGGAAAAGGACCAGGGTTGGGACAGTCTGTCATGACGGGGGTTGACTTACTAATGGAGTGGAGGAAGGGGGGCTTCCTGGAGGAGGTAACCAGGCAAGGAGGAGACGGAAGGGTGTGCCTGGTGGAAGGAACAGCATCTGCAGGGGCCCTGCGGTGGAGGGGAGTGTGGTGGATCCGAGGGACGGACAAAAAGCCATGGGAGCCAGAGTCGAGAGGCAGAGGATCCAAGGAGAAAGAGGAGGACCAAGGGCAGCCAGGAGCCACTGGGGTTTGAAGAATGGAAGTGACACAGCCAGGTAACGTTTCAAAAGATGTGTTCGCTGGGCCTTTCTTTTCAAAAGAAGCAAGGGGTTTGCCTCACTTCTGTCACCACTTATAGCTCAATGTAGCTGTGTCCTTTGGAGGATCAGAGGGTGAGTGACCCCCTGGTGCACATGGCCACCAGCTGACGGAGGCAGGACTGGACCTTCATCCTGCAGCCAGCTCTGGCCAGGTGGCAGGCGGCTCCCAGCCCTCCTGTCTGCTGCCCAGAAGCCACGTCAACCGCCTGGCCCTGGGAGACCCGCTCCTTGGAGTTGAGGGCTCATTAGTGTCAGAGGCTTGGCACAGGGACCCTCACATTTAACTTCGTTCTCACACAATTGATCCATCATGCGGGAGCAGCGGCCGCCTCTCCACGTGTTTCTGATTCCCTTAATGGCCCAGGCTTGCTGAGCCACACTAGGTGTCTGACAGACTCACAGTACTCTGGAAAGCTCTGTCGGAAGGTTCCTTTTCGTCTCTTTACACAACCATTTTAAAAGCTTTCTTTAAAATAAAAATTTTGTTTTCAGATCTTTTGAAAACATTCATGTACTCCATGTTATTCAAATGTATTTCAAGTAGGTAAGACGTGCGTGCATTATAACATATAAAAGACACAAATGGGGATAGAGGAAAAAGTAACTCTTTATCCTGCCTTGCCACCCAGTTCTCCCCAGAGACAACCACCGTCAACTAGTTTCTTACTGATATTCCAGCGTGTGTACCATGAATACCCTATAAACCACCAAACCTATGATATTTAGAACATTTCTCAACATGAAAACACAAGTTGTGCTTTAAAGTCAATTTCCTAGGAATAGTCTAACTTGAAAAATACTCATTTTAATTTAGTGCACAACCTCAGCACCGTGGCCATTCGAGGCTGACCGTTCTTTGTTCTGGGGACTGTCCTGTGCGTTGTAGGGCATACTCTATCCCTTAGATACCAAGAGCAACACTGCTCCCTGACCAGTTGTGACAACTAAAATCGTCTGCAGACATTGCCAAATGTCCTCTTAGAGGTGGGGAGGCAGCATCACTTTTAAATATAAGAACTGCTGATTTGTTGTGGTTATTTATAATGTACTCTCTATCTCATTAGAAAAAGAATTTGGGAGACTTACAAAGACTCCAATAATCTTGGTAAGATTAAAAATAAATATTTAAAGGTGGGCTGTAAGTTGAAAATTATTGAAGTTTGGTGATGGATACATAAGAGCTCATTATGTTTGCTATTCTTGCCTACATTTGAAATTTTTTGTAATAAAAAGGTAAGCGTTTACATTGTGTCTGACATTTTCCATAATAAAAAAGGTAAGTGCTTGAGGAAAGTTCAACAGAGGGGAAAGAAGGTAAAGGCAGTCGCTACAGAATGAACAAAAATTACCTGTGCTAAGACCACGCACGTTTTTGCTAGGGGTGGATTTGAATCTGAGGTTCCTACAGTCAACCCAAAGAAATGACATGATTAGTTACAAGCATCACAGTGTCTAGTGATAAAAAATAAATAAATAAATAAATAAATAAATAAATAAATAAGCCCATTACTCAGAACAAGCACAGCTATTTCTAGGCATGAACTCTCAAAGGTGTGTCACAGGGCAATCAAACTGACCACAGAGAGGCTTTGAAACTGACAGCTTTCCAGCGTGTTCCTGGAAATGCTGAATCAGACTCTGGGATGAGGCTTGAGAATTTGTTTTCTTAACCAAGCATTCTTTAGAAGTAGGTCAATAAGATAAGACTAACATACAATTTAGTGAGAGTGATTCTGCAAAAAGTGAAAATAATGCACGCCCATATGCAGTCTCTGAAGATCTGAATTAATCCAAGAATAAACTTCAAAGTAGCCAGAGGTTGAACGACCTCAGAAATATTATTTCTCTCCAAACTTTTAATAAGTCCCAGGTTACAGTCTCTGTTTCCTGAAAGGCGGCTGTTGGGCGGGACGACCTATTGAGGCCACCCCGCTGGCTCTCGCTCTTGCTGGAGGGAGGGCTGAAGGGCTCTTGCAGGAGCTGACCATCCTTGGTGAAGTCCTGGGTCCAAGAAGAGGTCGAGTTGCCTCCTCCCGCCTGGGCAGACATCTCCCGGGGATGCTCCAGGAGAAGCAAACTTGGCCTTGAAGACTCTGAAATTCTGGGCCAGGATCATTTTAATTGGGAGGGGGAAAAAAGCTACACTGCTCATTGTAATTATAAAAACATCACAATAAAGTACACACAGAGCTGCCAGCTTTAATGAATGCAACTTCTCATTGAGATATAAATGGTCAAATACAGAGTGGGGGCAGATACTAACATATTTCAAAAAATAATAATTCAGCCTTTTTAATAAATATTTCAGGGAAGAAAAGGAGGCTTGAATGATCCAAATGTTTGCAGACTTAAGCAACTTAAGAGAAATATAGGCACAAAGAGCCCCTCTAGTTAGGGAAATTATGGTCCTTTGCATCCCATGACTTATTGAAGGTGACACATTTGATGGTTGTCTTTGATCTTCTGGAGGGCTAAGGGACTCCCTTGCCTCCAAAAATACTGCATTCACTTCCGATGCCTAGGCACTGATACCTAATTTCTGTGAAGGATTATGTGTAGCAAGCAACCTGTGAAAGACTTGGGAACTCAGAGAACTTTTGAAGGCTACTCACCCAACCCAAGAATGGAGTCCCTTGCTACCTCATGTCTACCCACTCCACCTTAAAACACTTTAAGAATATTGTATTCGAATCTGTGTTTGTTAAAAATCAATTCTTAACCCTCCAAAATTTGAGTAATGCCTGTTGCTCTGGTTTAAGTGGAGAATGTGCAAAAAAGAGAGAGTCATGGAAGGGCAAGAGAGCCCTGCCTCCCTCTCTCCATGGGTTTCAGAAATGCCTCAAACCCCCATAGCCACTTGCATTGGTAGGAGGCTGGAGAATGGTTTATTTTTCAACTACCAACAGAGATGCAAGCTCTTTTCACTTAGCATCCGCAAACACTAGGGCACTGGCCTGATACAATCCCTCCTGCAAGCAAACTCCAATTGGCACCCGCTGCAGTAGCCAGGATTAATAACAGAGAGCATTGTGGTTTTGTTATTAAGTTACTTTCAGCAATTAGTAAATTTGTCGTCCTAATTGTTTTCACATGGTGGCTCTGCGCACATGTCTTACTTCGCCGATGTCCTTGCAGTCTTGCCCCTGTCATCATATTTCAGCGTGATCGCTGCCCATCTCTCCAAGCTGTCCAATCCCATCAAAAGCTGATTTGCAGTCGGGTCAGCAGGAAGGAGGAGTAAAGAGTTCGTTTCAAAGACCACAGCATATTTGGATAAAATAGGGAGAAATTTTGCTTAGCTCCCTGGGCGTCTGAGAGTGAGTGTGCTCTGGAGGAGGGGAGAGCTGCCTGTGGTCAGTGCACAGGAAAATCCAAATTCTCCCCAGCCTCGAACTTGCCTCTCCTTCCCAAATCCCAACTCCAGCGCCTTCTATGCAAACAGTCAATAGCTGCAGGCAGGGATGACTGCCTGAGGCCTGGGAGAACTTTGTTCTAGTCTTGGAGGATGAGCAAGATTTGTAAGACACCCACAATCCTGCAGGCCTACCCTGTGATGGGGTCTGGATCCTGGAGAGCTTCGGCTGCTCCCTCCTTCTGTACTGAGGGGCTTGGTTCCCTGGCACTCCTCAGCCAAGAAAAGGCCATTGTCCTTCCAACCGCCTTCCTCAAGGAGAGGGATGGATGGCAGCAGAGGTGGCCCAGGGCAAGGACCTGCCCAAGGTGCAGTGTGATCCTGCCAAGCTGGCAGGTGGCAACATGGTAATGGAAACCTGGGTTGTAGGCAGCCAAGGGCTGGTGTGGCTTCTGGGCTCCTGGGTGTCACCCACTGGGGCCCCAAATTGAAACCCGGCCACTAGCATTTCAGCCAGTGCAGGTGCGGCTCAGGATGGACGGTTGAATCCATGACACAGGCTTCCCTGGCTGCAGCCTTGGGAATCCTAGGCTGACTCAGTTTCTTTGCCAAGTAACCAGTCCCTGTCATCACGCGCTCTCTCTCCCACTTTAGGAATCAACTAGAAATGTAGACAAGAACAGGAAAAATGCCATGTTATAGGGCTGGCTGTTTATGTTTCAGATGCTCCTGATGCATATTTGCTTGCTTTTGACCGTGCCCCACATTTGGAAAGGAGGGGAAATGAATATATGTAAATTACAGTGCAGCATTTCAGAGTGGGGTCCCAGAACTAGATGCCTGGGTTCAAGTCCCAGCTCCACCATTCTTCAGCTACTGGCCTTGGGACCCATTGCCTCAATTGTACTCTTTTGTAAAATGAGCACAATTAGAAGATCCACGTCATTAGGTTGTTACAACGATTATGTAAAGCCAGCACTTATTACAGTGCCGAGAACACGAGAAGTGTTTGGTAAGTATTATTGTCAAATAATAACATACTTATTAAGTTATGGGCAGAATCTAAGCACAGCAGGACAGAAAGACGCTCCTCAACATCCTGAGAAACTTTCCTATCACTCTCTTTTGTTTGCCTCTCCCTGGTCATTGCTCTTATCTTCATACAGGAACTGTTATTTCTTTGAGTCTTTTTTAAATTGTCTCCCCCAACCCAAAGAGCAGGGACTTTTTTGTTCACTGCTATAGTCCCTACTGTCCCCCTTCACAGTGCTGGCACGTAGTAGGTGTTCAATAAATATCTGTTGGCAGAATAATGAATGAAAAAAAGAGAGAATGGAGGAGAAGCAGGGTGCTGACTGAGCCCTCACTTTGGAAACTGGGGGTCCCTCTATGCTGTAGGGCAGCCCCTACTCCAGCAGTTGGGTCCCTCTGCGCCCCCACTGGGGGTGTAGGGTGGGAGGGGGGTTTTTGAAATCTGCTGGGATTTTCACCCGCCTCCGGCCTGGTGGGAGGAGGACCCTCGTGCTCCCCCCTGCCCCCGCCAGGTTGTGCTATTTAATCCTGTTTAATGCGCAGGCATTTGAACCTGAAACTGAGCATGCAAATGTGTTCCCAGCGAGACGGCAAGGCATTTTGTACGTGCGGGTACCGGCGTCATTTCTGAAAAGAGCAGTAGTCCTCCGGGCAGGGGCAGAGGCAGGGACAGGGACAGGTGCGGGCTGCGGGAGGGACCCGGAGCCCACAGAGGTAATTCCACTCTGCGCGTCAATTATTCATGGCGCTCGGGCTGGCTCTGCGTGGTCACCTGCGCGCTGCAGAGTCCCCCAGCGCGCCGGGGACTGCTCGGGGGCTGCTGGGGGGCGGCTGGGAGGCCTGTCGCTCGAGGTGAGGCCGGATCAAGGAGAGTCACGCGGCTCCCTGGGGAAAAGGGGCGCCAGGCCCCCACAGACCCGAGAGCAGCCATGAGCTGGTGTCCAGACGCCCAGGAGGGGTGAGTTTCTAGCCCCGGGGGTTTCTTTCACTGCCAGCCTCGGGACTTTTAGCATGGAATCTGGCTCAGGCTGGAGTCTACAGACTGGTGCCCGCGGGGCTCCTCGGCCATCAGTCACAGAGGATCAGCTGATCAGAAATAAAGGAGTTTGCATCTTCCTTTATCTTAAATGTGAGCTAAACAAGGTCTGCAATGTCTGCTCTATGAGCTTTGCTCTCCCAAGGTGAGGGAAGTCAGAATTTTCCGGGCAGCGTGATAAGGGGTGCGAAGTTTATTTAAATGTTTTAAAAAGTCTACTGCCAGCCAGGAGCGGTGGCTCACGTCTGTAATCCCGGCACTTCGGGAGGCCGAGGCGGGCGGATCATGAGGTCAGTAGTTCAAGACCAGCCTGACCAACATGGTGAAACCCCGTCTCTACTAAAAATACAAAAATTAGCTGGACATGGTGGTGGTGGTGCGTGCCTGTAATCCCAGCTACTCGGGAGGCTGAGGCAGGAGAATCGCTTGAACCTGGGAGGCAAAGGATGCAGTGAGCCAAGATCGCACCACTGCACTCCAGCCTGGGCGACAGGGGGAGGCTCTGTCTGCAAAACTAAAGGAAAGTCTACAGCCAACTCCAGTGGTTCACACACGCCCACACATACATGCACACACATGTTTAGAGAGAGAGAGGGTCACAAAAGAAATTTACATTCTAAGACGAAAGAAACTGTAGTTAAGTAAGTGGGTAGCAAGGTACCCGTCACAAAGACACTATTAAAACCTAAGACAGTAAGACACAGGCCAAAGTATTCCCTTGCTACAGACCTGTGCCCCTGACCAGTGCCCTTGATAGTCCATTCTACCTGGCGTTTGGGACACCGGTTTTTTAGGTTTTATATAGAAATCCTTTGTATTTTGTGTAAAATTGTTATTGACAATATAACAATTCCACTGTATTGATCACTGGCCCTTAGAGAAGGTAGGTAGTAAGAAAAATGCTTTCGAAGTTGAGAATAAGGGCAAAATTTTATTTCTCTGAGTGAGCAGTCATGCTTCTTTTTATTAGACAATTGGCTTTATGAAACTCAACTTTCCTTTTTCGCTTTGGCTCCTGGGAAACTCACAGTTAAGTTTTGTTGCTTGTAATTGCAGCAGTCTCTTTTAGGATTAGGACTTGGATATGATTCTTTTCATCCTTTTGTTACTTGGCTCTTGTACTTTCACACATGCACCTTTTCAACAGTTTTCTTGTACCTATGAGTTTTATTACAAGTCATTTCAAATCACCTTTAAAAATATGTCAAGGTAAATGTGCAGAACTTAATACATGGTAAACCCTCAACAAGTACCAGATTGATAAACTGACTGACTGAAAGACAGCAGGTATCCTGCAGAGGATGAAGAACTCTTACCTGTTGACTTCCATGTTCTCCCCACCAGCCTGTCCATGTCAGTTCCTCTCTCTGGAATTGGCACCACCATTGACTTAAACCAGAAACCTGGAAGTTTTCCTTGGTTTCTCCTCTTTTCTCAACTCTAACATCCAACCCATTAGCAAAACCTGTCAATTCTACCTGCAAAGTGTATGTGGAATCTGTCCACTCCTCTCCCACTCCACAGCCACTGTCCTTGTTTAAGGAACTGATGTCTCACTTGGACTGGGGCAATACCTTCTACTCTTGCCCACCTCCAGTCGACTTGCTACAGAGTCACCATAGTGGCCTTTTAAAACTCAAGTCACCTCATGTCCATCCACTGCTTACAACAATTCTATGGCCTCCTCTTCCCTTAGAATAAACATCCAGCTACTTATCACCACCTGCAAGGTCTGGCTGATGTTGGCAAAAAGGCCAACATCAGCCAGACCTTGCACGCCCCACACACACTCCTCCCACACACTCACTCTACACACACTCACTCCACACACACTCTCTCCACACACTCCCTCCACACACACTCACTCCACACACTCACTCCTCACACACACTCACTCCACACACTCACTCCACACACACTCCACACACACACTCCTCACACACTCACTCCACACACACACTCCTCACACACACTCCTCTCACACACTCACTCTGCACACACTCACTCCACACACACTCTCTCCACACACTCACTCCACACACTCACTCCACACACACACTCACTCCACACACTCCACACACTTACTCCACACATACTCCACACACACTCTCTCTACACACAGTCCACACACACTCACTTTGCACACACACCACACACGTATTTTTTGCTTGTTTCATTGCCATGTCTCACAGTAGACCTTAGACACCATGAGTGTGGGGACCTTATCTGATTTGTTCACAAACATATGTCTGACATAGAGCCTGGCACAGAGAATTTTCTCTGTAAACATTTTTAAAATGAATGAATACGTGACTGAGAGCTCATTCTCGGCATCCCTTAAATTGGTGTGGGTTACAACAGAGACTTATCCAGCCATCATTCTGGAGTGGGGTCAGCGGATGCTGTGCAGCTCTGAATCCACGTTTAGGGCCTCGCCCAGGGGAAGCTGCGCTGTCCTGGCGTAGTTGAGAAGCAAGCTTTGTGTGTGGGTGTGACGGGCAGGAGCGCGACTGGGACTCCTGCAGCCTTGACCTGGTGCTAGGGATCAGGTGACTCGTACAGGACTCCCGGTGCCCTTATGTCTGCCCATTCCCGCGTTGGGGTGGTCTCGGCAGAGTTAAGAAAGCTTGGTACTGGCCAGATGTCGTATCTGCAGCAATCGGCCACTCCGACTGCGGAAAAAAATGTGTTTCAATGGAGGTGACTCGAGGGGGCGCTGCAGCATCCGGATTCTCATACATGGGCTTCTCTTACCAACTGCTGCTGGATGCTGGGCAGAGACTCCTTCTGAAATGCTGTCTCTTCTTTTCTCTCTCTCTCTCGCTCTCTCTCCCTCTCTCTCTCTCTCTCCCTCTCTCTCTTATTTCTTTGAGATGGAGTCCCGCTCTGTCGCCAGGCTGGAGTGCAGTGGCGCCATCTTGGCTCACTGCAACCTCCGCCTTCCGGGTTCAAGCGATTCTCTTGCCTCAGCCTCCCGAGTAGCTGGGACTACAGAGGCACGCCACCATGCCCGGCTGATTTTTGTATTTTTAGTAGAGACAGGGTTTTGCCACGTTGGCCAGGATGGTCTCGCTCTCTTGGCCTCATGAACCGCTGTCTCTTCTTGCCACGCAGTTCTGCGACCCGTCCTGCAGACAGTGGCAGCAGCAAAATTGTGGTGGTGGTGATTGTTTTCCTCTTTCTTGCTAAGTTTTATGACTGTTCCTTGAAACCCATTAACATTGATCCCAACCATTTGAGTTGTTTGGGGGTATACTTCGGGTTCCAGAAAATGAGTTTGCCATCAGATTTCACCGATTTCTGGTTGATCTATAAGTGTTGGACTTTCATAGACCTCCACCCAACTGACTGAAAATTTTCAAACAGGCAGTAAAGATGGAAGAATAGTACAAGGAACACCGGTAGACTGTCCACCTGCCTCTAACTATTGTTTATATTTTGCCATATACATTTCTCTCTCTCTCTCTCTCTCTCTCTCTCTGTATACACAGACACACACACATTTTGTTTTGTTTTTTCTTAACCATTTGAAAGTAAATTGTAGGGTTAGTGTGGTCGCTCATGCCTGAAATCCCAGCACCTTGGGAGGCTGAAGCAGGTGGATCACAAGGTCAGGAGTTTGAGACCAGCTTGACCAACATTGTGAAACCCCCTTTCTACTAAAAATATAAAAAGTAGTTGGGCACAGTGGCACAAGCCTGTAACCCCAGCTACTCGGGAGGCTGAGGCAGGAGAATTGCTTGAACTCAGGAGGCGGAGGTTGCAGTGAGCCAAGATCACACCATTCCACTCCAGCCTGGGTGACAGAGTGAGACTACATCTCAAAAAAAAAAAAAAAAAAGGAAGTAAATTGTAAATTGTAAACGGTCATGATACTTGACTCTAAATATTTCATTAGATATCTACCAAGGACATTCTCCTATGTCTCTGTGATACCATTATCATACTTCATAACATTAATTTTTTAAAAAATTAACTTTAGCATCATCGACTATCCAGTTCATATTCACGTTTTCCCAATTGCATCCAAAACGCCTTTTATAGCTTATTTTTTTTAAAAAGGATCTAATCAAAGATCAATATGTTCGTTGTTATGTCTTTTTATCGATTTCAATCTATAACAGTCTCCCAGAGTTTCTGTTGTGACCGACTTTCTGAAGGGCCTAGCTGAGTTGTCTTATAGACAGCCTCATGGCTTGATTTTTGATTTTTCTTGCTGCAGGTTTTTTTGTTGTTGTTGTTTTGTGGTTTTTTTGAGATGGAGTTTCGCTCTTGTTGCCCAGGCTGGAGTGCAATGGCACCATCTCTGGCTCACTGCAACCTCCGCCTCCCAGGTTCAAGTGATCCTCATTCCTTAGCCTCCCGAGTAGCTGGGATTACAGGCATGCGCCACCACACCTGGCTAATTTTGTATTTTTAGTAGAGATGGGGTTTCTCCATGTTGGTCAGGGTGGTCTCGAACTCCCAATCTCAGGTGATCTGCCCGCCTCGGCCTCCCAAAGTGTTGGGATTACAGGCGTGAGCCACTGTGCCCGGCCCAGATTTTTTTTAGTTGAGCAATGATACAACCTTGTTGAAGGTAAGAAAGTGTGTCTCTGCCAATAGTCAATTTCCTCAAGATATATTGCTATGCAGATTTATTGACATCTTATGTACTCCAAAAAAGAATTTGAGGCAGTTTATAATAAAAGAGAGAGTCTGTTGAAAAAAAGAGAAAATATTTTCTTAATATGTAGAAGGATGGTGGGTGGGAGGAAGGAGAGCAGTAGAGGTGCTATAAACACATTAATGTCGTTTGTATAACTAAACACAAAATTTCACTCTCAGCTTTCTACTGTCAATGAAAAAATAGTTTAAAAATCACCTTTAGGAAATATGATCTCTATGGAGCCTTAGACAAATGATACCAACAAAATAATCAGCCATCTCTTTCACAGCTCACATGAATGTTGGAACATTTTCATGGAGCTGCTTCTTTAATACACAAGCTCAAAGCCAAGAATGCAACATTGGAACAGAATGGAGTAAAGTCATTTTAAAAATGAGTTCAGTCGAGGTAACTTGATTTCTGCATCTAACACGAGGGAGAATTGGGCATGCCCTGAGGATGGGTGAGCTGCCTGGCCCCCACTCTTGTCCTCAGTCCCCCACCATCTCTGTCGGCCTTCCCTGGGCAGGTCCTCAGGTACAGGCAGATGCCAGCTGGACCCCAGATGAGAAAACAGAGCAGGTGCAAGGCTGGACCTCAAGGATGAAGCTAAGCCTGAGTCAGGGGCTCCCCTAGACAGACAGCCCCTCATCCAACAACCTCCCCACAGAGCTGGGCTGCAGCTGAACTTGCATTTTATGATCATTGCTTTTTCAGTCTGCTTAAGTGCTGAACAGCACAGCAAGGCTGCCTGTCTCCTCCCCTGGAGAACGTTTAGAGATGGTGTTGCAATGAGGATGGATTCCTGTCCTTTCCAAGGGTCGGGGAGCGCCGTGTTGTCCTTTCATGCCGGTTTGCCTCCTGCCAGGCCCATGGTGTGGGTTTGCTCTAAGGTATGCCCCTGGCTAAACTGAAGGGTTTCATATGACCATTTGAACTGCAGAAAATGCTGCCAAAATATACAAAATGCATGTGCTTTGAGATAATGATTTTTCAGTTGCATATGCATGATGTTATAGAAATTGTTGGCCATAAAGAAAAAATTCCCCATGATCTCACCGCTCCTGAAATCAACTAAGTCACCTGCTCAGAGCCACTCTCTGCGGACTCCCTTCTGCATTAAAGAAAATGCACCTGTTCGTCTCCTTTCTAGAATCAAACGTGACTATACATGTCATTTAGATGTGTATGTGCATGCACACATACATATTTGTATTCCTTTGTGGTCTTTCAATGTATTTTTATAGTTAGAATCATAATTCACATACCATTTTGTACAGTACTTTTTCTCACTTAATTTTGTATCTCATGCTTTTTTCCATTGCCATGTGGTCTTTACAAAGCATTTTTATTTGCTTATTTTTATTTTTATTTATTTATGTATTTATTTTTGAGACAGAGTCTTACTCTGTTGCCTAGGCTGGAGTGCAGTGGTGTAGTTTCAGCCCACCACAACCTCCACTTCCCAGGTTCAAGTGAGTCTCATGCCTCAGCCTCCCAAGTAGGTGGGACTATAGACACCCACCACCACGCCCAGCTAATTTTTGTATTTTTAGTAGAGATGGGGTTTCACCATGTTGGCCAGGCTGGTCTCAAACTCCTGACCTCAGGTGATCTGCCCCCTCAGCCTCCCAAAGTGCTGGGATTACAGGTGTGAGCCACTGCGCCCGGCCCACAAAGCATTTTTAAAAATAGATAAATGATTTTTCCATTGAATCAATGCACTGTAATTTAGCTCATCCCATTTTTGGACAAAGTCTATTGTTTCCACCTCTCCTGCTCATCCTTTATCATTCACACTTCCCTAACCATAATTATACAATAAGATCAATGGCTTGCCACAACCTTTCCTGGCTTGTGACGGTTAGATTACGCCGGCATCAGGGAGGGAGGTGATTGCATTTCCACTTGGTATGGCTGGGAAAGATGCCACCCACTAAAATTTAAATGTAAGGGGCAGGGACACAGCCTCTTGACCCAGTCTGAGACTGACACCTTGCCCAGGGCAATGAGCAAGCGCAGGATTGAACCCAGAGTTGGGTGGCATCGTGAAAATGGGACACTCAGGGTAGCGGTGACAAATAATTTAGAGGCTGCTTGCTCCTGGAGTAGAATGTTGGGCACATAAGGCCAGGTCTGTGTCTCGTTGGGGAGTCTGTGCGTCGTCTTGATGGGACAGTGCCATGGTGATTGCCAGCCAGCCTCTCCCCAATGCACGCTCATCCAGCACACGAGCCATGTTGATAAGGAACAGTGACTTGAAGAATTGCCAGGCATCGGCCACACGGAAGATGTGACCGGGAGTTGTCCTAAAGCCATATGTTTTTGATCATCCTGTACTTGTCAAAGAGCTTTGAAGTTCACAACCTTGCTCCGGCTCCCACGGGGGGTCATCCTGGGCTTCCATCATCCCTTTTTCCTGTCAACTGTGTGTTGCATGCAGATGCCACCCCCATGCCTTGCCCGAGACTCCCTTAAAAAGCTGGAATTATGTCTTTGAAATTGTTAGTTTTCATGAATAGCATGAAAAAAAATTTTGTGATCCCAGCTACCCGGGAGGCTGAGGCAGGAGAATTGCTTGAACCCAGGAGGCGGAGGTTGCAGTGAGCCGAGATCACGCCATTGTACTCCAGCCTGGGCAACAAGAGCAAAACTCCCTCAAAAAGAAAAAAAAAAAAATTTTTTTTAAGCCACTTCACTCCAGTGAACTAAGCTATTGCAATTTTTCTGTGTTTAGTTCTAGTCCTCAGCTGCACAGGCAAGTCAGATCTTACCAATTTATTTATTTATTTAAGTTTTATTTTAAGTTCAGGGGTCCATGTGTAGGTCTGTTATACAGGTAAACTTGTGCCATGGAGGTTTATTGCACAGATTATTTCATCACCTGGGTATTAAGCCTAGTACTCATTAGTTACTTTTCCGGATCCTCTCCCTCCTCCCACCCTTTGCCCCAGGTAGGCCCCAGTGTGTGTGGTCCCCCTCTATGTGTCCATGTGTTCTCTTCATTTGGCTCCCACTTATAAGTGAGAACATGTGGTATTTGGTTTTCTGTTCCTGCGTTAGTTTGCTAAAGATAATGGCCTCCAGCTCCATCCATGTTCCTGCAAAGGACACGATCTGGCTCTTTTTCATGGCTGCATAGTGTTCCAGGCAGTCTTACCAATTTATTACCATGGTGATGTTGCCACCCTGTGTTTTGTTTGCTCATTTTCTCTAGTGTGGTCTCATCATCCATATTTTCCCACGTGGTGCAAAGTCTACATGATCATTATTTTAACAGCTCTGTGTCTATCCAGAGAATGGGCAGGCCCTACTTTAAACTCTCGATGCTGGACACAGAAGCTGGGTTCACAATTGTAAGCTGGAAGCATCTTCAGGCATGTGGAGTATTTGGCCCACAGAGGGCTTCAACAGATGGAGTTTAGTGGTTAACAGCTGGTCACACCCAATGTCACCAACCTGGCACCTAAGTGTACACTGTGGGGAGTGTACCATGTGGCCAGAGCAGCCCCTGCCTGTGCAGACCGTCCAGTGACTCTCTGCCTGGCTGGACCCTGGCATTTCCAGGTCCTCTTCCCACACTTGGGGAGAGAAGGCATAGCCAGATGTGCAGCCCCGCCTGAGCTAAGCCCTGCTCCATTACCCACCGGCCCCTCTGAATGTGTTTTCTGTGTAGTTGGTGGCTACGCTCTGGAATTGCAGACCACGCTGAATTTACTTGTTTTATGGCTAGGAATTTCAGGAGCAGCACCACAGATGTTAAATGCAGGAGTCTCTTGGTGCTAGTAAAATAAACCTTACTCAAACAGGGGTGTCGTGACTCAAAGGGTTAGATAGCCCGTGATACAGGATGTTGGTCACCAGTACAGATGTTGTAAGTTGAGTCATTTGACAGCATGGTAACTTTACATGGCCAGAGAGCCAGCTGTGAATATTTAAAAGGGTGGCGGGTGGGAGGAATGCCTTTTTATTTCTAGACAAATATATTTCTGATCATAACTTAAATACTTTTTTTTAGTCAAAATACTGATTTTTCTTTCTCCCCGCATTCTCAAAAGAGAAGCCCTTCCTATCCTTTTGGTGTTCAACCCCACCAAACTAGGCTTCACATTAGAGATCCTGCAAGGCTTAAATTAGAATCTCGCTTTTGAAACCTGTTGGAAGGACATTTTTTAAGGCCAGCATTCTGACCTCCTGGATAAAAAAGTCTTTCTCCATTGTTGTGAAGTAATATTTCCCGAGGGCTTCGGAAATCCCCGCTGCTGCGATGAGCAGGCTGAGGAGCCTGGTGATGGGCTCATGCCAAGGTCATGTGGTGGCTCCCGGGTGGAATTTGAGTCTGTTGACTCCCAGCCTAGTACTCTTGCTAGCATGTCACACTCGGGTATCGCCAGTGTGTGCCCTCTTCGGAGAAAATATGTTTTGAGGTTGGTAAAATGAATTTTGTAGAAAAATAGCATCTTAATGTAGTTTTTCATAGTTATCTGGAAAACTTCAAGGCCACTATGACTTTTCCATGAATTATTTCACGTACGTCTTCCTGCGCCTATCAACAAAAAGACTATGAGAAACCCACACTTCTCAATTTGTAAAATAAGGGAATTAAACTGGGCGAATCTAGGTTTTCTGGGTCAGTATTTTGGCTTCTCCAGAATCTGCTTGACTTTTACTTATCAAACCTAGATGTATTGGACATAACATAATAACCTTAAGTGCCACGTGTTATAATGAAAAGTAAATAGGTAATTTATTAGATTTTAAACTATATTTTAATTACATAGGTAATGCAGAATATATATTTCCTTAGTTTAAAAAAAAAAAAAAAACAAAGATTAAAGTCCACTCTGACACCCCTGCCCCATTCCAATTCCCTCCTGTCCCACCCCAGACGCTGTTACTGATTGAGGATATATAGAGGCCTTTTAAAGATACATTTATAGGCCAGGCACAGTGGCTTATTCCTGCACTGCTAGTACTTTGGGAGGCCAAGGCAGGTGGATCACCTGAGGTCAGGAGTTTGAGACCAGCCTGGCCAACATGGTCAAACCCTGTCTCTACTAAAAATACAAAAATTAGCTGGGTGTGGTGGTGCATGCCTGTATTCCCAGCTACCTGGGAGGCTGCAACTGGGGAGGAGGAGACTTCAGCCAAAAGGGTGCCACTGCACTGCAGCTTAGGCGACAAAGTGAGACTCTGTCTCAAAAACAAACAAACAAAAAAAAAACCAACAACAACAAACAACATTTATAGCAAATATGTATATATTTATATATTTCCCTAAAATTTCTATAACATTATTAATTTTTTTTTCAAGACAGAGTCTCACTCTGTCACTCAAGCTGGAGTGCAATGGCATGATCTTGGCTCACTGCAACTTCCACCTCCCAGGTTCAAAGTATTCTCCTGCCTCGGCCTCCTGAGTAGCTGGGATTACAGGTGCCACCACTCGTGGCTGATTTTTGTATTTTTAGTAGAGATAGGGTTTCACCATGTTGGCCAGGCTGGTCTCAAACTCCTGACCTCAGGTGATCTGCCCACCTGGGCTTCCCAAAGGGCTGGGATTAGAGGCGTGAGCCACTTCACCTCGGCTAACATTATTTTAAGTGTTGCTTTACTGAACATAATTTGTTTCCCAAACTTATTTTTAACACAATCTGTTTTGCATCTTGTTTCAGTCAACAGGCTGTCTTAGAGACTTTCTTTTATTTGGGCTATTTGAAGATTTGCTCCTCATCTCGCATCTCCCTCCCAAACTCCCCCAGGGACACGTGAAACACAACCTCCTCCCACTTTTTGAAATATCTCCCTTTTGCTGCCTGTTTATTCTCCAAAGCCCTCTCTGCCCCTCTCCTTTGGTGGGAATCAGTCACTCCCTCCATGATCCCCTCAACCTATGCTTGTATCTGTCGTGGCTTGGGTTTCACTTACTGTTTTTGTTATGACATGGCCTGCCCTTTGTGAGATTTATTAGTTTCTACATCTGTCTCATCTACCAGACTCTCTCTAGGAAGACAGAGACCTCCTTTATGCCTATCGGTCTGCCCTGCACATAGCAGATGCTCAGTAAAAGTTGGTTGACCTGCCTGAGGTGGGGCGTGTGAGCTTGTTTAAGGCAAGTGCTGCATAAAGGTGAGGCCAGAGAGAAGGCAGAGTCACTGCAGACCTGCATGTGGCCCGGATCTCTGTGCAGGGGGAGCTGCCTCCTCAGAGCCCACCCCCCCATACACACCGTCCCCATCCCCAACACACCGTTTTCATTAGGGAGAACCCAGGCTGTGTCTTCGTTTGCACAGCACAGTCCGTGGCTGGAATGAAATCTGAAAACCAGCTTCCCACAATGCTTCTACCCTTGTTAAAAATAAACCAACTCTATTTACAAGGGTTTGTTTTTTAAAAAAATAAAGAAAATATTCACATCCCTCCCCAGCGTGCCTCAGAACTGAAATCTGATGCAAAGACTTAATCTTTAACTAAAAGGCAGGGTGAAGCATAAGCAAATCATGGAAACGCTCCTTTCTAATCATCCTAGCAAAGTCCATCCCCCAGCAGGTGCCTGCTCAGGTGTCTGTTATTCGGGGTCAATGAGAAGGATCGGAGGCTGGAGGCAGGAGTGCTGGCTCCGACATTAGCATGATATAAAACCTACACAGCACTATGTTGTTCTGCATAAAACAGCTGCTTTCACGACATTTAATTTGTCAGGTAACAATGATGTTTTGGACTAACAAATATAAATATATTTAAACAAATATATTTAAACAAATATAAGTATAAATAGGGAATAAGGAAAAGATGAGACAATGTCCACAGCTCATACTTCGTATGTCAGATAATGGTAAGTTTTTAGACTTACAAATCCAAATAAGGGTTAAGGGAAATTATTACAGAAAAATTTCCATAGTGGTTCACTCCTTGGATCCTCAAGCAAGTTACTAAGGAAGAGACTGATTCAAAGGACACGTATTAATCTATGGGTTTTTTTGGCCGAATGTGAGTGGCTCACACCTGTAATCCCAGCACTTTGGGAAGCTGAATCTGGCAGATCACTTGAGGTTAGGAGTTCGAGAACAGCCTGGTGAAACCCTGTCTTTACTAAAATACAAAAATTAGCTGTGCGTAGTGGTGGGCACCTGTAATCCCAGCTACTCAGGAGGCTGAGGCAGGAGAATCGCTTGAACCCGAGAGGTGGAGGTTGCAGTGAGCCGAGATCGTGCCACTGCACTCTAGCCTAGGTGACAGAGCAAGACTCCCTCTCAAAAAAAAAAGAAAAAGAAAAAAATGCAGCTTTTTTATCTGCATAGGAGGTGGATATGAAAGGACTAAACAAAACAAGTTACGTACTCTGTGTGCTAGAAGCTACCATCAGATATAAGTAGAGATCGGGGAAAGCATTTTTAGATTAAGAAAACCCTTTGTACCAAAAGATACATCCTTTCAAACATGATTAATATGTCTTCCCTATAGTTTTCTGCTCAAATTATTTGTAATTCTAGTGAGGAGGAAGTGTTTCTTTCTAGCCAAAACAACCGTCTGGATGAATACCAATGAGTGCATAAAAACTTGAGTTACTAAGTGGGTAATCTCCTGGACAGGTGACCTCCTTGCTTGGAGTTCCGCTCCTGAATGCTGTCAGCCGCAACCGAGCTCGCGTCCTCCTTAGGCTTGGTGGAGGGCCAGGCAGGGTTGTAGCTTACACTATAGCAGATGCTGCCTGTGGTGGAGAAGGGGGAGAGGAGGAGGGAGGAAACTGTTTCCAGAACCTTCCACCACTTCTAGAATTTTCTGCAGCTTCCAGAACCTTCTGGTGCCTCCAACAAACAGATTCTTTCACTGAAGAACAGCAACTTGCCAGCAACCAGCCTGCGGCCCAGGATGCATCACTGTCTGCAGGAGAGGGACAGATGCCCCTTGCATGGGCGAAAGACTCAGGAACCTACATACCCCAACATCTCCGGACCAGGGAAGGGACCCTAACCCAGTTCCTTATTGCTGCCCTCCTGTGAGGACAGGGTGGGCAGAGACCTGCAGCCTGGTAGGAAGAGCAGAAACTGGGAAATAACAGGGCTGACTTCTCTCTGAGAAGAGAAAAATTGGAACATTCCAGAAAGATGAGTTTCCTAACACTTGGCTTCCCCAGTGAACAGAGGTGAACAACTTGGAATCAGATCCGTGGGTTCAAATCCTGCTCAGGCTGTAGGACAGGGACTGTCTCACTTTCCACGTCTGGAAGATGATAATAGTCCTGGCCTCTAAGGATGGCGGTGACAATAAATGGCTTAAAGCATGGAATACCCTTGCCACACTGCCTGGCACATGTTAAGGGCTGAATAAATGTTAGTGATAATTATTCATACCTTATTAATAATATTTTCATTTTTACTTACTCATCTTTAACAGTAATTAAAGAGTGACCAGCTAAAAGAATTTGCTGGAATCACACAGAGAAGTTGAAAAACAAGGATGATCTGAGAGTAACCGACAGCTTTGTAACACTAAATACTAAATACTGAAGAGAAATTACTAAGATTTTTTAAAGTAACAATTTGACAATGGCTTTGAATGAGAATCAATCATCTGAGTCTGTTCAGGAGATGAAATTGGGCTTTTTGAAAACTAATACTTGCATCCTCACCTCAGCATCAAAACGGGTGCTTTTGAGAAGAGATATCTAGGGACTTGACCAAAACTGGGTCTTCCTAAAAAACCAGAGCTTAAATGTTTTAAACAACCAAAATAAGTTTCTTCTCCACTCAGATACAGAAGAATAAGCAATAAGAAAAAAAAAAGAAAGAAATTAGGACATTAGATTTCAATGTCCTAGTGAATGCCTTACCAATAACAATTCCCTTTTCCTGCCAGACACTAGTGACCTGTTGTTTCTCTTATTTTCTCCCTGGAGAGTTGAGAAATTATTGCATGATTTATCTTTAGTGCAGGTACAACAAGGATATGGCCACATATTACCCCAAATGAGGGATTTGTATCACATTATTTTCCATTGGTGAGTAATCGACGGGAAATGGGAAATGTCACTTCAAGGCAGGCTGGCCATCTGGTGGAAGCCTCTCCATGAACACAGCAGCTGATCTACATGGAAATATTAAAGCAACAAAGTCTGAAGCTGTTTTCCTTCTCCAGGGAACTTCAGTTCATGCATGGAAGGAAGGCAATAAAGTCCAATTATTCTGGACGCAGCTACACAAGGCATATGAAAATTATCTCATGGAGGGTAGCGCTAAGCTAAGTATTTTTTAAAATAGCCATCAGTCACTCCCGGTAACAAAATCAAACAAACCAATCAATCTCTAAGGAACTCCTCATTAATCAAAAGACGGTGGTGAGATGTTGGCAATTTTTCATTATTCTACGTGTAATATTTTAAATCTGACATGCTGACAGGGTGGTCTGAACATGTGAAATTATCCCGTCCGAGAGGAGGAACAGTTGAGCTTCATGGTGCTGGATGGTTCATGTGTTACCTATTTATTGTGAATCTTCAAGTCTGCCCTTTTAAGGTGTTTGCTTTTTTCTTATTTGGGGGGCATGATATCTGTGGTTGAAAATGACAATAATACAAGGCTCTTACTACTGAGCGTGGCCAAAACTTTGGGGAACCCAGTGCTTCAATGGTCCTCAGAGCTGAGATTTTGTCATTCAACATCCCCATCTCGGGAGGTGGGTCTATCAGACTCACCATACAGAAGTACATTTGTGCTAATGAGATTTCTCACAACCACACCTGGAAGCCGCCTTCAGTAATGAGATGGATTGAGCTATTTAGCAGGTATGGAAAAGCCTGGAGGGAAGATTAATGACAATTAAATAGGAGTGAGATTTGTCTCAGCTATTGCTGAGCCTATCTCAGGATTGTGAAGTGCCCGTGGTTGCCTGGTGGGATTTAAAGTTTTATTTGAATGAACACTCCATTTTTAAAAAATGCTGAAGTCCTTCATCTGTTTTTGTTTTCTCTACTTCATTGAAAACACAAACATCCCAGCAGGATCTACTGGACTTTCGGATCTCTTGAGTCAATAAGATTCATGGTCTTTTCCAGGACCCCACTTTGCCAGGAGGAAGCAGTTGGTTGAACAGTATTTAAAAAGAGATTTGAAGATTGAGGAGCAGACGTTCCGAGTTCTGGTCTGGTCCTGGTAGCCATGCAGCCTTGGTCAAGTCAGTTCCATCTTCCTGAGGCTCCACTTTAGCATCTGTAGGATGGGAGTGTCGAGCGTGAGATCTGTGACTGGTGGGTCAAACCTGCCCTGCTGCCTGCTTTTGCAAATAAAGTTTTATTGGAACACAGCCATGCCCATTTCACGTATGTATTGTCTATGGCTGCTTTGGGACTACAACAGCAGAATTGAGCAGGTGCAACAGAGACACTGTGGCCAGCAACACCGAAAATATTTACTGCCTGACCCTTTCCAGGAAAAGGTTGCCACCCCCCGGACTAAATGATCTTCAGCTAGGCTCCTTCTGGATTCCAATCTGTGGTTCTGAGATAAGGAAAGAGCATGGGGCTCTGTAGGAACCTGGGTGAAGGGACATCCCTGAGGTGGAGAAAGTCAGAGCACAGAGGCTGAACCTGCCAACAGAAACACTCTCATACCCTCATCATGCCGCTCCCCTCTGGTCTGGGGGCTGGGCTTTTTGTGGGCAGGGACCATACTTTCCAAGCAATCCTCTGGCTCAGCCTCTCAAGTCTTTAAAACCCAGCCCCAGTTTTAAAGACTCCATGCAACCGGTTGGCAGCGGACAATTGATGATACCAATGGCTCCTTGGTACCATTCCTGCTGGGAAGGCAGCTGTATCGCTGGAGGAGTCAGAGTGTGGTCGGTGGTGCCTCGTGGTCAATGGCAGAGCCTCAGCTTTACCATGAGGGCATCTGCCCAGCACACCACACATAGGGCTGCCACACCCATCATCCGCCCTTTCCGTCCTGCTGCCCACCAGCTTGGAAGTCACATTCACACCTCTGCCAGGTTTCCAAAAGTCCCTCTGTCTGGCCTCCCTTTGGCCTCATGCCGGCTCTTCTGTCATCTTTGGTGTCCCCTGTTGTGGCTGAGGGGCTGCTTGCCATCCTCCAACCCCAGTCATCATCCCCTCTCTGACCACTGTCCTGTTAACCTGGCCTCGGAACCTTGTCTTTCTCCTCACTGCCAGCTTCATTTCTCTATTTGTACTTTTTGTTTGTTTGTTTGTTTTCCCCATTTAGCTTTGACTTGAAACTCACCTTCCATCCTCTTCATCCTTCAAAACTCAGCATGGCGTTCACCTTCTCCTTGAAGCCCACTGGTCCCTCCTGCCCCAGAGACCCCTAGCGCATGTCATCATCCTGACACCCCCTCATTCTGTGCGCTTGCGTTGGGCTGCACACGAGACCACGCATTCTTGATGTCAGGGTGTCCACCTTATCCTTCTCTCGAGGTCTTAGGGCTGGGCTGCGTAGGACGTCAGTGTCTGGCTGCTTGTTGAGTGGTTTGGCCATGCCTGCTGAGGTGGGCCTTGGTGTTCACTCTCCCTGAGGGAGCCCTGACTGGTACATTCCACAGAGTGGTACATTCCACAGAGCACCTGGGGTGGGTGTTGGAGCAGCGCCGATGGGAAGCAGGTGATGGAGAAGGCTCTTGAGGGCCCAGAACTCCAAGGGCAGTCAAGGTGGCCCAGCAGCCGAGCGTGGGTGGAAGGGGAAAGTACCTAGCACCCATGCCTTGCATCCACAACATGGGCTAGAAGGAGCTGAGAAAAGATGGCACCCTGGGCTCTGATGTCACCTGGGTGCAGGACCCCAGTGCCTCCACGAGTCACAGCCCAGCAGAACATACCAGGCTGAACCCCTCCACATGGGTCCAGTTTCCCATTCTCACAAGGGCCCACCAGCCCTGCTGGAAAGTGCCCAGTGGCTGTCTCTGAATGTGACATTGGAATATCAGGTGGCAGCACTTGCTCTACTGGGCCCAGGTCCAGCAGGCTGTAGGTATACAATCCTGCCTGCATGTGGCAGTCATACTCCCCATCCCCCTCATTTCTGGGCCCATAGCACGGTCACACGGTCACATGGATCTCAGGGTCAGCATCTGCCTCACTTGAAGGGAGGGGTCTCATTTCTCGCCCTAACTGAGTTCCCCATTCCCTCATGCAGGTTAAAATCTGAGGCAGGCCAGCAGTGGTGGCTTATGCCTGTAATCCCTGCACTTTGGGACGCCAAGACAGGAGGATCTCTTGAGTCCCAGAGTTTGTGACCAGCCTGGGTAACATAGGGAGACCCTGTCTCTATAAAAATAAAAATGAGCCAGGCATGGTGGCACACGTCTGTGGTCCCAGCTACTTGGGAGGCTGAGCAGGAGGAGGCTTGCTGGAGCCCGGGAAGTCAAGGCTCTGCAGTAAGTTGTGGTCATGCCACTGCACTACAGCCTGGGCGAAAGAGCAAGTAAGACCCCATCTCATTAAAAAAAAAAAAAGATCTTAAGCAGATGCATATTCCCGCAGCTCACACTGCTGATGCGGATGGATCCAAAAACAAGGTTCCTTGTGCTTGGAGAGAGCAGTCAGCTCCTGGTGTTTAGGTCACCTGTGTCCCCATTCAGCGTTTGGAACTGGCATTCAGGGTGGTGACAGTGCTGCTTTGTGTCCCTCAGGTCACACTCCAGGGGCCGACAGGACTGGAGCATCTCAGAGCGGGAATTAAGGGCAGTCCCTTCCCACCTGTCACTGGGGATGGTGCCAAATCCACTTTTTTTTTTTTTTTTTTTTTGAGATGGAGTCTCGCTCTGTCACCTAGGCTGGAGTGCAGTGGTGCAATCTCGGCTCCCTGCAACCTCCGCCTCTCAGGTCCAAGTGATTCTCCTGCCTCAGCCTCCCGAGTAGCTGGGGTTACAGGTGCGCACCACCACGCATGGCTAACTTCTTGTATTTTTAGTAGATATGGGTTTGCCATCTTGACCAGGCTGGTCTCAAACTCCTGGCTTCAAGTGGTCCACCCACCTCGGCCTCCCAAAGTGCTGGGATTACAGGAATGAGCCACTGCATGTGGCCTAATCCACTTTCTACCTAAACCAGGAAACTTCTAGATTGCTTTTATTGAAAAGAAAGTTTAAGTCCAGAGTGCAGTCTCTTGTTTTCAAAAGTTTGGGGGAGCACAGATCATCTAATCATGTAGCTTAAGAGTGTTTTAAGAGTGTTTCTCTCTTTTTTTTTTTTGAAACAGAGTCTCACTCTGTCACCCAGGTTGGAGTGCAGTGGCGCGATCTCGGCTCACTGCAAGCTCTGCCTCCCAGGTTCACGCCATTCTCCTGCCTCAGTCCCAAGTAGCTGGGACTACAGGTGCCCACCACTATGCCCAGCTAATTTTTTGTATTTTTATTAGAGACGTGGGTTTCACTGTGTTAGCCAGGATGGTCTCGATCTCCTGACCTGGTGATCCTCCCGCCTCAGCCTCCCAAAGTGCTGGGATTACAGGCATGAGCCACCACACCCAGCCCAAGAGTGTTTCTTTCATCACACATACACATCTTATTTATGTGTATTCAGATGGAAGTTTCAAGAGGAGATGGATCAGTCCTTTCTAAAACCTGGGACAGCCAGAGCACAGGTGCATGAAAACAGCCTGTTATTTGAAGCCATCTGTGTGCTCTGCACAAAGGCAATTGGAAGAAATGTAGCCCTCAAGTCTGGGACTCCTGGGTGCAGACAGTCAAGCTTGCTGCTGACCCTGGGAGGGTCAGAAAGGGTCCAGCTGGGACAGTGAGTGTCCCTGGGGAGGTGGGGAGGGGTGGTCACTGCCAAGTGCCTGGTTGGTCTCGGGTTCAGCCTCCACAGTGACACAAAGGTCTGCCTGCCTCTGTGTGGGCCACCCCTTCTCCCCTTTCCCTTGAACAAATTCCTCTGCTCCCAGAAAAGACCAAAGCCACAGTGAACACTGGATCTTGGCTGGCCGATGGCAGGGCACTGAAGACAAGGGTCCTCCCTGCTGATGACTTAGTCACCGAGACCCAGCGGATGATTGAAATGGAATGGGAAGAAGTCATCTTAGGGTAAAAGCTACACTCCTCTCAAACTTACCTTGAGCACAAAAAGGCCAAAGTTTGGGAAAGAGAGGAATGGCAATACTTGCCCTCGAATTTGCAATTGTGCTTTGTAATTTATGTGTTGGGCTCCAGGGACAGCCGCATCTTCTTGCGCTGTTCTCCAGTTACCTCCCCCGCGCATCTGCATCCTGTTGTCTGGAAGGCGCCATATATCACAGAGTCCTCCAAACGCGGTGGGTTGTGTGGGGTTGGTGAAAACGAGGGCGGCTGAACAGGCCCCAAAGGCGGATGGAGGGGAGGGAATTCCTGGCTGCCTGGGCACTCAGGTTTTACCAGGCTTTGGGCAGGAATGTGTGCAAACCCCCAACGCATCCTGGGGAATGCTCAGTGTCTCCCAAAGTTAATAAGCAAGGACAAGGAAGAGCATTTGCGCCAAGTCAGGACACACAATTCAGGATTGAGTCACTCCCCTGTGGTTCTTATTTGCTTTATTTCGAAACAGCCTCTGAGCCCACCAGGAGTAATAATATGCATTTTCACATGCAGTGGGGCCTGGATTCGGGGAAAGGAAGGCCGGAGCGCTGCGTGTGGGGTGTGGCTGCCTTGGTTATATTGGACGTGAAAAGAAGATGGGTTTTATAATAAGCACAGGGACAGGGAGCTGGCTATGATCTCAGTTTGGGAATCAGTCTGATTCATAAAGAGGAGTCCAAGATTTTTGCTTGGAGTTGCAGGCCTTTATTTTTAAAGATAAGGCATAAATAAACTTCATATAATGACTTGATAGGGAATTTTTTAGCTGGCATGTTGCCACTGATAGAATATTCTAAAACCTAAGGTCATGATATCAACCTCTGGACTTCTTGTATAAAACACTAGATATTTTCCAATGTGATTTTCATTTGGGGAATTGTGATGATGCTGCCATTTTCCTTGAGAGTGAAGGGACAGGGAACAGGAAGGATAGATGTATTACTGAGTCCTCTTTCTATTGCCGACCTCTGTCCCCATCAGCTGACCCAGGGACCCCAGGTCAACATTATCTCTGCATCAAGTGGTACCATTTGCCCTCTCCAGTCTGTGTCCCGGCCCCTACTCCCAGCAGTGACCACCAGCTTTGGGCCCCGCTCTGTCATTCCCAAGACAGACATCTGCCCACACAGATGGACCACCAATGTGTGGAATATTATTTCCTTGGCAAAACAATCCCAAGCCCTCTACAGGACTCAATTTCCGGATTTCCTTGGAATGTTGTGAAAATCTGTGTTTTTGCCATGGGAACATTCAGAAGTAGAGGTTTGGATGGCTCCAGTTACAAGATGGTATGTCTGAAGCTATATTTTCTGAACTCAATGGCCATTCAACAAGCCACCAACTCTCCTTTCCTGTGTACCAGTGAGCCCAGGAGAGGAGGGAAACTGCCTTTATAAAATGTCCCCATTCATGCCCTAGCTTTACTCTCTGTCCATCACCACTCCTCTCCAAGTTAGCAGAAGGGGCCACGTGCTTTCCTCATGCTTCCCTTGGGGCAGTCCTCTGGCCACTTCGACGGGTCCCTTGGGCCCTGCCAGGAGCCTGTTGGACAGCCTGGTGATTTAGGAAGAGGTTGATCTTTACAGAACGACCTCTACTTTCAGATATATTGTGGTCAGAGCCAAGTTTTTAAATCTTCGATACTCAATGCCTATCTAAAAAATAAGTGATATTTTTTTCTTTCTTTCTGAAATGACAGCTTTTCAAGAAAGTCTGGCTTTTCCCCAAGTCACTGCCATTTTGTGCTGTCTGCTCTGCACAGCTTGCAAATCGAAGCAAGCAGTTGCTTGGGCTGCAGCATGTTACCTTGGACCAGGTCCCCAGGGGGTCATTCTGCAGATCAGTGAGCCCTGTCCACGGGCAGCATTGAAGGGGGTTGGTGTTTTCATTATCTGCCCAGGTGCCATAGTGCAACTGGACTGGCCTTGGAGAGAAATGATCTTTTGCTGGGGGCCTTTGTGGCTCCTGGTGGATTGTTGAGAAGTATGGAGTCTCCATCTGTTGTGACTTGAATTGTGTCCCCTCAAAGGATCTATTCAAGTCATAACTCCCTTATGTGTGAATGTGAGCTTCTGTATTAGTCCATTTTCACGCTGCTGATAAAGACATTCCTAAGACTGGGTAATTTATGAAGAAAAAGAGGTTTAATGGACTCACAGTTCCACATGGCTGGGGAGGCCTCACAATCATGGCAGAAGGTGAAAGTCACATCTTACATGGTGGCAAGCAAGAGAGAGAATGAGAACCAAGTGAAAGGGGTTTCCCCTTATAAAACCATCAGATCTTTTGAGACTTATTTACTACCATGAGAACAGTGTGAGGGAAACCACCCCCATGATTCAATTATCTGCCACTGGATCCCTCCCACAGGATCCCTCCCACAACACATGGAAATTATGGGAGCTACAATTCAAGATGAGATTTGGGTGGGGACACAGCCAAACCACATCACCTTCCTTGAGAAAAAGGTCTTTGCAGATGTAATCACGTTAAGATGACGTCACACTGGAGGAGGTAGGCCCCAGTCCACTGGTCGGTGTCCTTATGAGAAGAGGGAAAGAGGGAAACTTGGACACACAGACCCACAGAGGGAAGACGGCCATGTGAAGGCAGAGGCAGAGGTTGGAAGGATGCAGCAACAGGCCAAGGAGGACCAGAAAACTGTAGAAGCCAGGGAGGGGCAAGGAAGGATCCTCCCTGGAGGCCTCAGAGGGAGAATGGCTGTACTACAATCTTGATTTGGGACTTCCAGCCTCCAGAGCTGTGAGAGAATACATTATTATTGCTACAAACCACATAGCTCATGGTCATTCGTTACAGAGCCCTAGAAAACAAAAACACCGTCTCTGATGGCCGTGGCTATGGCATCTGGACTCCATGCCCAGGCACTGTGACTTTGCACTGGGTGAGCACCGGTCTGAGTGCTGGGCTGAGTGCTTGGAAGGAACAGAGAAGATGCTCTCACCAGTGGCATGTCCCCTGCTCTGGTGGCAAGAAAGACTTGACTGGACAATAGGTTGTGGGGTTTTTTTGTTTTTGTTTTTTTTTTGTCTTTTTTTTTTTTTTTTTTGAGACAGGGTCTCACTCTGTTGCCCAGGCTGTAGCACAGTGGCACGATCTCAGCTCACTGCAACCTCCACCTGCCGGTTCAAAAGATTTTCCTGCCTCAGCCTCCCAAGTAGCTGGGACTACAGGCATGTGTCACCATGCCTGGCTAATTTTTGTATTTTTAGTAGAGATGAGGTTTTGTCTATTGGCCAGGCTGGTCTCGAACTCCTGACCTCAGGTGATCCACCTGCCTCAGTCTGCCAAGTGCTGGGATTACAGGCATGAGTCACCACGTTTGGCTAATTTTTTGTATTTTTAGTAGAGACAGGGTTTCACCATGTTGGCCAATCTGGTCTTGAACTCCTAACCTCAAGTGATCCACCTACTTCGGCCTCCCAAAGTGAGGACAATTGGTTTTTGTTGCAGTAAGGAATGAGATGAGGAAACGAGAACAGATATAACAGATTTTCACGTTTTATTTTCTGCACTGCCATATGGTTCACATCCTTACAATGACAGCGTACTAATGCAGTTATTTCGTATGATTAAAAAGACAAGAAAGAGTCTTAAACAGAAAACAATTAGCCACATCTAGGTAAAAATGGGGTGTGTAACCAACGTAGATGACCCCTTCCTGTTCTGCAGCTGCAGTGGGTGAGGTCCTCGTGGTGTGAAGTGGTGGATGTGAAAAACCAGCATATGAACCCACGACTTGTCTCTCTCTGGACATGGGCGAGACACCAGAGAAGCTTACGACTTTTCACTGATAATAACTGGGAGATAAATAGTTCAGAAGGGAAAAGAAAAATAGGTTTTACTAGCGGGGAAGTTGCATTGGTTGGAGTTATGACCTTCTCCTGTGAGAAGGACTCCCACAGGTCCTGATTTGTGCGTCTGTAATAGGGCCTCTCAGAAATGGCCTGGTATTCCCATTAATTGTGTGCCTGATAGTCGCCCTGTCGCTGTTCTGGGTAAATTGGGACAGAGACTATATTTTATCTTTATACCACTCCCCAACAGTATCTGCCAAATGGGTCACTGGAGGTCAATACACATTTGTTTAATTAAACACCACATTTATTGAATTAGAGTCCTATATGCAGAAGTGTAAATTGTTGTTGTTGTTTATTTTTTTTGAGACAGAGTCTTGCTCTGTCACCCAGGCTGGAGTTCAGTGGCACGATCTTGGCTGACTACAACCTCCACCTCCCAGGTTCAAGGAATTCTCCCGCCTCAGCCTTCCGAGTAGCTGGGATTACAGGCACCCATCATCATGCCTGGCTAATTTTTGTATTTTTGTAGAAACAGGGTTTCACCATGTTGGACAGGCTGGTCTTGAACTCCTGACCTCAGGTGACCCACCGGCCTCAGCTTCCCAAAGTGCTGGGATTACAGGCATGAGCCACCATGCCCAGCCAGAAGTGTGAACTTTTTTTTTCACATTTGATGAGATGAAATTTGCAATGTCAACTTATTTTTGAAATTTCCTGAATTTTGAAATTTGAAAAAGAGGTAGAATTTGCAAAGCACAGGAATAAGTGCACTGAAAATCACTTTCAGACCAGAAACTGAAACTTTGGGGTAATTATATTAGTCAGAGTTCTCCCAAGTAACAAAACCAACAGGGCGTGTGTGTGTGTGTGTGTGTGTGTGTGTGTGTGTTTTTAAGTGGAGAGAGATTTATTTTACGGAATTGACATGTAATTGTGGAGCCTTAGTGAGTCCCAAATCTGATGGGGTAGGCAACAGTCTAGAGGCTCAGGGAAGAGTTGCAATTGATGCCCAAAAGCCATCTGCTGGCAGAATTATTTCTTGCTCAAAGAGGTCAGAAGTTGTTCTATTCCTGCCTTCAACTGATTGGGTGAGCCCCACCCACGTTAGGGAGAGCCATCTGCTCTATTTCAACTTGGCTAATTTAAATGTTGATCTCCTCCCAAAAACCCTCATGAAAACATCCAAAATAACAGCTTAGCAAATATCTGACCACCATGGCCTATCCAAGTTGCCCTGTAAAATTAATCAAGGCAATTTTCTGGATCCCTGTTTCTCAGGGTACACCTTGAGCTCTATTGCACAGGACTGTACCCAACATTGTCTGAAATTTAACATTTTTAGTTCCTGCCTACTAAATATGCATGGCGAGTCTTGTCATTGCAACAAAAGCTGTGCCCACACATTTCTCTACACTCTCTTGGGAGCTGGGTTTGCCCAGGCTGGAGAACCACTGATGAAGGCTGTCTAACTCTGCAGTAATGCTGCCAAAACATTGGCAGTATCAAGAAGGTGAACTTCTCAGGTTTTGATGTTCAGACTTCACATGGAGATGGTTGTTGTCTAATGCAAGTGTTGGCAAACTTTTTCTGCAAAGGGCCAGATAGTAAATGTTTTAGGCTTTGGGACTCTATGGCCTTTCTTAGAACTACTCAGCCCTACAGTGGTAGGATGAAAACAGCTAGACAGAGTACACAAACAAATGAATGTGGCTGCGTTCCATCAAAACTTTATTTTATGGACACTGAAATTTGACTTTCATATAATTTTCACATCTTCAGATATTCTTCTTTTAATTTTTTTTTAACCATTTAAAATGTAAAGACCAGGTCAGGCATGGTGGCTCATGCCTGTAATCCCAGAACTTTGGGAGGCCAAGGTGGGTGGATCACTTGAGGTCAGAAGTTCAAGACCAGCCTGGCCAACTTGGTGAAACCCTGTCTCCACTAAAAATACTAAAATTAGCCAGCCATGGTGGGGCATGCCTGTAATTCCAACTACTTCAGAGGTGAGGCAGGAGAATCGCTTGAACCCAGGAAGTGGAGGTTGCCGTGAGCTGAGATTCCACCACTGCACTCCAGCCTGGGTGACAGAGTGAGACTCCATCTCAAAAAACTAAAATAAAATAAAGAAAAATAAAATGTAAAACCATTCTTAGCTCAAGGACAGTCAGAATTTAACTTTCCTGTGTCTCATCTCTCACCAATGTACTGTGTGTCCAGTTAAGAACTGAACAAAATCTTCAATGAGCATTCATTTAACTGAACCAAATGGGAATTGAACAAATACAGTGCTGTTCAAACTTTTGTTATTAGCAGAAACTTTTTGGAATTCAAATCTGATGGAAACCTCAATGTCTGAAACAAACGTAGTACTTTATTGGTAAAATTTTATTTCACAAGTTCAGATTTACAATACTTGTACCTTTTGATGAATACAGAAATTGAGAGGAAGTTCCAGATGGCTGTGTCAAGATGCTCTTTGCTTAAACTGATCCAGATGCTTGAGAGAGGAGAACGAGAGGGAAGTTTCTGTTCTGAAGCAGAACCATGGACAATATCTAACGGTCGCTTGTATTCTTATTCATAACTATAAAAGTCAGGCAAGAAGCATCAAAACTTTACCATAAATGACAAACATAATATCGGCATGTCTCAAGCTGTTGATACACAACTGGCTCTTTCGGTTGTGATAAGGGCATGTTATAGCTGTATTCCCGCAACTTTATGTGGGTGGAGAAACGCAAGTATGAATTTTTAAGAGATCCATACGAGAGATACAAACTTCCTAGCCACTGGCATAGTTGCAATAAATGCAAACTCCCGGTGGAAATGCTGGGAGAACTTTGATTCCCAGGTGAGCACAAAGAGAAGGTAAAACAGCCGGGCCCAGTGGCTCATGCCTGTAATCCCAGCACTTTGGGAGGCCAAGACAGGTGGATCACCTGAGGTCAGGAGTTCGAGACCAGCCTGGCCAACATGGTGAAACCTCGTCTCTACTAAAAATACAAAAATTAGCCTGGCATGGCAGTGCACACCTGTAATCCCAGCTACTCAGAAAGCTGAGACAGGAGAATCACTTGAACCCGGGATGCGGAGGTTGCAGTGAGATCGTGCCATTGCTCTCCAGCCTGGGTGACAAAGTGAGACTCTGTCTAAAAAATAAATAAATAAATAAATAAATAATAAAAAAGAAAGAAAGAAAAAAAAGGAGGTAAAAAGGAAACCCAGCTTAGCTTAGCACACAGGTGGGCCCTGTGTGTATTTTTAGTATCCGAGTGTCCTGTTCTTATTACAGTTTTGTAAATAGGAATTTTTTTTCTTTTTCTTTTCTTTTCTTTTTTTTTTCTTTTTTCTTTTTTATGAGACAGAGTCTCGCTCTGTCACCCAGGCTGGAGTACAATGGTGCAATCTTGGCTCACTGCAACCTCCGCCTCCCAGGTTTAAGTGATTCTCCTGCCTCAGCCTCCCGAGTAGCTGGGATTACAGGTGCCTGCCACCACGCCCAGCTAATTTTTGTATTTTTAGTAGAGACAGGGTTTCACCAGGTTGGCCAGGATGGTCTCGAACTCCTGACCTTGGGTGATCCACCTGCCTCAGCCTCCCAAAGTGCTGGGATTACAGGTGTGAGCCACCACGCCCAGCCACTTCATTACTTTTTTAAGGCTGAATCACGTCCCATGATATGGATACATCATAGTTGATTTATCCATTCACCCATCGACGGACATTGAGTTGTTTCAACCTTTTGGCTACTGTGAATACTGCTGCTATGAGCACTGGGGTACAAAGAACTGTTTGAGTCTCTGTGTTCAGTCCTTTGGGCATGTATCTAGCAGTGGAATTGCTGGACCATGTAGTAGTTCTGTACTAAATTTTTGGAAGAACCTCCTTACTGTTTCCACAGCCGGTGCACCATTTTACATCCCCAATAGTGCAAAAGTGTTTCAATTTCTCCGCATGGTCACCAACACTTGTTGTTTTCAAGGGCTTTGGTTTTTGATACAGGCTATCCTAACAGGTATGAAGTGAGAAAAATGTTAAATGAGATTTGAGTTGAGCATTTACGGCTCCTGAAGCATTTTCAAGTCGCTCTGAGTGACCTTAGGGTTCAGTAGATCACAGTGGGAAGACCGGGGCCGGGTTTTACACTGTACGAGTAAACCTTCCTCGACTTCATTCCAAGAAAAGGAGGGAGGTGGTTGATTTCAAGCTGGAGGCGAGACAAGAGAAGGAAACAGCTATGTCTCAGTGCAGAAACCAGCCACCCCTCCTCAGGACCAGGTGAAATGAGGACTCATTCCTCCCCTTCTCCCCTTTCTCCTCTCCTCTCTTCCCATGCCCTCCTCTTCCCTCCCTTCTGTCTCTACACACACACACACACACACACACACACACACACACGCACAATCACAATAAAACTTTATTTCCCCGTTCTCTCTTCAGGGGCACAGCGCCAACATACTGCAAGAGATTATCCCAGTTTAAAATATTTAAATCAATACCAGTTTGGGTTGAATGGAGTTTAATTCAGGGAGACTCATCTACAAACCAGTTGAAACCCTCATTGCTTCTGGCGCACCCTGGAGACACCTGCAGTGGGCTTTCTCCCTGCCTGCCTCTTCCCCACCACAGCACGGCCGCGGGCTCTGCCTGCCTCTTCCCCACCACAGCACAGCCGCGGGCTCTGCCTGCCTCTTCGCCACCACAGCATGGCCGTGGGCTCTGCCTGCCTCTTCCCCACCACAGCACAGCCGCGGGCTCTGCTTGCCCAGCCCTTGCAACCTACCCATGGCTCTGCAAGGCTGGCCACTGTCCCAACTCCAGCCTCACTCCAGCTGCCATGAGGCTGCTAATATTCTTCCCCCATGACAGCAGTGATGCTTTCTGCTCTGAAGGAAGAAAACTTCCCTCCAAATATCATGAAGCTGTGATGGCTCTTTTGTCTCCCAGCTACACCTTCTGATTCTGTTAAGAACTTGTAGGCTGGGCACGGTGGCTCAGACCTGTAATCACAGCATTTTGGGAGGCTGAGGCAGGAGAATCGCTTGAGCCCAGGAGTTTGAGACCAGCCTGGGTAACATGAAAAACCCTATCTCTAAAAATAAAAATTAGCCGGGCATGGTGGTGTGCACGTGTGTTCCCAGCTACTTGGGGAGGCTGAGATGGGACAATTGCTTGAGCCCAGGGGGTCAAGGCTGCAGCGAGTGGAGGCCGTGCCACTGCACTCCAGCCTGAGCAAAAAAGTTAGACCCTGTCTCAATTAAAAAAAAAAGAAAAGAAAAAAGAACTCGTATCAAATATCCCAGTTGCCAGACTGAGAGGCTGCTTGTATTAAATATATCTCCCTTCCTCACCCTAGCAGTCCCTCTCACCCACTGAGGTGCCAGGGCAAAGAGTGACCCTAGCTCAGGATGACTTCTCCGTCTCCCCAGTCACAGACGGTTTATGACCCCTTCTCATTCTTGTCCCCAGAGGGCATGTCCCTGAGGACTCAAACTTACCCTGAGATGCACCCAAGGGGCTTGAAGTCCTACAAACAGGGCTCCCTGTGACTGGCATGTGAGCTGGAAGGTAATAGATATTCCCACCTCAGCCGGCTTTAACAAAAAGGAAAATGTGTTCCGTCACTGAAGCTGAAGTCCTGAGCTAGGACAGCTCCAACATCCTCTCTACCAACATCCTCAGAGTTTGGCCCGGTCCCCAGGATAGCTCCCTAAGGCTCAGATGGTTGCCACATTGCCAGTCGTCACATCCAGAAACGGTGCTACCTTGTTGAGGGAAAAAGTGGTCCTTCGGCGCTTTGTTCCTCTTTTTAAGAGCAAAGAAGCTTTACCCAAGAGCCCCCCGACAGTCCCTCCAATCTCATTGGCCCTGATGGCATCACATGACCAAGCGCAACAAATCACTGCAGAGGGATGGGATGGGACCACCATGATTTTATGTTTTTCCAGATATCTCCTGAGACACAAGCAGGTAGATTCCAGAGCAAAAATGGGATTCTGTAAACAAGGAGGAAGAGGAGCGGCAGAAGAGTTTGTGAGGTGATGGGCAGACTACGCCACCACTTTTACCGTTAGGGTCACCCCTTGGCATCAGTCATGTACTTGCTTTGTTGCTACATTTTTCATTCTTTTCCTTTTTACATAAGAAATGTAGACTTTCTTGTTCTAAATAATGTATTCAATACAAAAGTATGTGCGGTAAAAATATGAAAGGTGCCCTTCTCCGTCCTCCCCAGTTTTACTTCCCTCCCCAAGAGGAACCTCTGGCTCTTTTTCTATGTGCTGTCCTCCAGACCCCTTCAGATATGTGCATACACATGTATGTTCACACACATATGTGAGCTCTGCTTTAACTTTTACATAGATGGTGTCTTGTTCTGCTACTGGCCTTTTCCCGCTCAACTCTGAGTACATATGGATCTGATTCATCCATTTTAATGGCCGAATATTACTCCGGACAGTGGATATTCTATTGTCTTGTATTTTAACTAGCTTTTCAATCGTGTGCCTTATGTCCCCAAGTAAATTATAAACTTCCTGAGAGCATGCCATACTTTTTTCTATCTCCAAACACTTAATACAACATTCTTCTACAAAATGAAAGTCAATAGTTATCGTTGGGAAGATTCCCTTTCCCTTACCACATAAATCTTCTCTTACTACTTCTGACTGTCTCAGGTGAAGCCCTCCCTCAACCATAGAAGGGACACAGCACCATAGTCTATCAGTTTGTCACTCTTCTATCAGTTTGGCAAGTCAACCTCCTAGCATGGGAGAGCTGTTAATCTCCCACTGTTCCTTTGGCGATGTCTTCTAGGCTCAGGATGGCACAGCATCTCCCTCTCCCTGAGCTAGTCATCAATTTGGAGCACTCAGCTACCTGCAAAGTTAGACATTATCTCTTTGTTCTGCTCACATAGGAGCATCAGGGCAGAGTCATTAACAGCCAGCACTTCCTGGAGATCCATTTCAAGGGCTACTAATGATGTTCACAGACCGTTGAGCTGAAACAGTTAACCACATGCCTAGACACACACTCTTAATAACCCTGTGCAGGTGTCTTGAGGCAATCACAGCTACATAAAATAGATTACAAATAAACCTATTCTAGAGTCTTTGGTGGGGAGAAATTACTTCAATATGAGGTTACCACCTCAAAACAGACCAACCAAACTTAAAACTGGGGTAAACTTCTCAGGGTAACCACTCTCTAGGCAAATGTTGGCATCAGACCTGCTGATAACATCAATGAATATCATCTTAGGTCCTGGTGTGGCTTCTTGTACATCTGAATCTGCTGGGCTTCCTGTAGTAGCTAAGAAAAAATTACCATTGTACAGGAGCAAAGAAAGGAAACACATGGGTCACAGATGTGCTCCCTGCAGCAGGGAGGACTCTCTAAGTGTAGGCCAGACAGGAAACCTAGAATGATGGAAGAAAAATCAAGCACTAGGAATGAGACTGAAATTAGCTTATGTTCCTCAGCTGATTGCACACAAGAGGAAACTTTTGGTTCAATCATTTAAACTACTATTGATTATGGAAAAATTCTGGTCCCTGTTACTAAGACATCTACAATTGAATTGGTAAAATCCACATAGGACAATTGGACAATGACACAAGGCAATATGGGATCTGGTCTAAGTAAACACCTATTATGGGTTCTGAAGGAGAACCCATTGAGATGGCAACGTTGTGCTTCCAAACAGGGCTGGTAATCTGCTTCAACACACCGTGGAAAGGTTGTGCTTAACTACACCTGCTCGCTTAGAAAAAAAAAAAAAAACACTGCCCTCTGGGAACCCAGCCTGAATTTATTTGCCGACTTCCATGCCCCTATGTGTGTCTTCATCTGTTGGGGTTGGAGGCTCCCCGGCCTGCCTCCCTCTCTGTTTCTATCACTTCCCTTATCTTGAAATAGCCATGACCATTGGAGAACTAGATTTCCCTTCTCCCCTCTTCTACATCCACCACCAACTCATATTAATTTGTTGAGGAAAAACATTGCTGGCAATAGAGAAGATAGAATCAGAAGAAAACATGTCTACCTCTTACTAAAAGAGTTAAGAGGGTTCTTAATAAGTAGTCCAGGTCTTGACCTGAAGGATTTTGCTAAGGGCTACTGTACAAGATCCAACCTCCTTCCCTTTACCGGTGTCCCCAATACCTCATGTGGGTTTTTCTGTAGCCAAATATTTTTCCAGACCAACATTGGATTACATGGCTGCAGACCTTGGGATTCAAAAGGGAAAGATGAAACCTTCACAGCAACTTGGAGTTTCTTTCAAGGGGAATTTTCATTACAGAATGTTTTGTTTTAACTGGTAATTAAAGGTGCGCAAAACACTCCTGCAGGAACGGCTTTTCCTCCTCTCCAACCTGTCCCTCCAAGAGAAACAGGCACAGGCAGGGCCACGAGGCCTGCCCTCCTCTCTAGAGATAACTGCTCCTGAGAGTTTATGGTCTGGTCCACTTCAATTTCTCATGTGTCACCTTTCTAGGGGCTGCAAGGCCCAGAGATCTGGACACAGGCCAAGAAGTCAAGAACTGTTGAAGCCGCAGTCTCCACTCTCCTACTGACACCAGAGACCACCCAGCCCAGCCACACCATATGGCCTCTTGTTTTCCTGATGTATGAGGTGGGTAGAACGCTTTTCCCCCAAAACAGGACTCCAAGGGATCAATTAGTTAAAATCTGTAAACATGTAGCATTATAATTACGATTCCGGCTTCTAGTCGAAATGAAACTGGCCAAAAGGAAAGAAAATACTGACACTGCCTCTGAGGGCAGCTGCCACTGCTTTTCCGGTATTTCCAGTCTGGTTGGTTGAAGAATGTCTTGGATCAGCTCAGCGCTTGACTGGCCCAGAGCTGTGCCTGCCCCATTTGAAGATAAGGAGGCCAAAAACCCAACTGAGCCCTGGACATAACTAGGCCATGGGAGTTTACACCATTTGCTGTAGCAAAGGCTGGGCCTCTCAATAGGTTACAATGTGTCTAAGGCAGGGCCCTAAACCTTCAGGTTGTTTAGGAATTGACAGGTTGTGTAGATGGCCAGTAAACAGATTTTTGGTTTCTAAAGTGTGAGTCTAAAAGCAGTGCTGCTGGGCCAGGCACAGGTGACTCATGCCTGTAATCCCAGCACTTTGGGAGGCCGAGGCGGGCAGATTACGAGGTCAGGAGTTCGAGACTAGCTTGGCCAACACTGTGAAACACCGTCTCTACTAAAAATACAAAAATTAGCTGGGTGTGGTGGTGCGTGCCTGTAGTCCCAGCCACTAGGGAGGCTGAGGCAGAAGAATCACTTGAAGCCGGGAGGCAGAGGTTGCAGTGAGCAGAGATCGGGCCACTGCACTCCATCCAGGCAACAGAGTGAGACCCAGTCTCAAAAATAAAGAAAGAAATAAAAATAAAAGCGATGCTGCTAAGACATCTGCGGCTGTCAGGGAGAAGGAATTTCTGTGTGGGACAGGCAGCACTCCCTCTCAACAGGGACTCTGCCCCCCACCATATGTATCTTCTCCATAGGAGTCCTTCAATAAATGCCTCAGCCAACAATCACTGCTCCCCTTCTCTGGGCCAAAAATTTTCATCCCATTCCAACTCCTTCTCCCCTGTAGCCAACACCACCTCCAAACATCTACCCTTCTCCTAATTTAGCCCAAAGCAACACAAAGAGCCACACCTACTTTCCATTCCCAGTTGCGTTCTCCCACCTGTGGTTTCCGGTCTGAGCTCCTCCCAAGATGGCGGACACCAGAAGTGCTTTGACGGCCGGTGGGCGGCCATCTCCACCTGTAGCGCTAAGGCCGCCTCCTGCTCAACCAAAGAGAGTCAGAACACAGCACAATACACACCACAGCCATGCCCAGGGCCAGGTGGAGACAGGATAATAATTTGACACTGTTTAAACTGGTGGTTTTAAAAATATTTGTTCAGTATTTACCTAGAGGAAAGGCTGAGTACTCTAAATAAATAAAGGAAAGGCCCAGCAGGAAGAAAGGGCCAAGGGGGAGCAACCTCAGCCACTTCTTTACCTCCAGGTTCATTTTTTGCCTCAAACTTGCAGCCTCCTCTCAGCAAAACAAAAGCCTCACAATTAAGGACGCCTACCGACCCACAGGACAATGTCCTGAAGCCGACCCCTCGAGGTATAACCCCTCACTCCAGAACCTTCCATCTCCCACACTGCTTCTCCCAAGGGGAGTTCTGGAAAAGACCATTGGCTCTCCAACTTAGGACTGTTTTCAGTGATGTTGCAGACATTTAGCTGGCCCACCCTGGCTAACAGAAACCTTGGTGATTTCTTCCTGAGTGCAGTGGCCTCAGTGCTCCAGTGTCCCTGTAGAGGGTGTCTCTGTGCTTGCTTGCCCTCTGCCCACTACTCCTGGCTCTCCGGGGCCCCCCAACGCATCTGTCAGATAGGCCATGACATGGAAGGACTGTGTGCTCTATAGATCTTTATAAGCTTAATTCCGGCTTCCTACCCTAATACTCTTTTCAAATCCCCTTGGTCATCTCTCCCAGCCTTGTGGTGCTGTTAATGATGCCTGATAGGCTTCTGAAGGATTTCCACCTGTCCTTAAACTTCACCCTCTGCTTCCTCCATCATTTCCATGAAGGCAACTTGAGCTGCCTGAAAAGTAGCCTTTCGACACTTGGCATAATATTCTTCCTTTGTCTCTTTAGGGCAAGTCTAGAACAGTCACTCAAACACCTTTTACCTGTAACTGTGAGTCAAAACTGTTCCCTAGAACATGAAATGAGTGGCAGAAAGGAAGACCACAGTGGAGTAAACAATGCATTTTGAAGAACACACTCAACTCAGGACAGCACTGAAAATACTCTTCGGCAAAGAGCATTTGTAATATAGTGTAACGTGCCAAGGGCTCCAAAGGCAGTCTCCTTCCCCAGCTCTCCCTGAGAGCACAGAGTGTGATATGTGTGTGTGTGTACACATATATGTGTGTATATTTTTATTTATGTGTATATATGTGGTAATTATATACAACTTTTAAGAAAAGTATTTCTGAGACCAATGGTATCATAATGAATCAGCATTGTGCAGGGTGGAATTAAACAGGAAATGTGTGTGTCCCATTTGTAAATGTTAACAGTGCTACTGGCTCCCAAGACACAAGACACTCCCTCTACTTATGAACCAGGGCCAGGAAAACTTTTTCTTTTTTTGAGATGGAGTCTTACTCTGTCACCCAAGCTGGAGTGCAGTGGCACAATCCCAGCTCACTGCAACCTCTGCCGCCCAGGTTCAAGTGATTCTCCCGCCTCAGCCTCCCAAGTAGCTGGGATTACAGGTGCGTGCCACCACACCCAACTAATTTTTGTGTTTGTAGTAGACATGGGACTCCACCACATTGGCCAGGCTGGTCTCGAACTTCTGACCTTAGGTGATCCACTCACTTTGGCCTCTCAAAGTGCTGGGATTACAGGTGTGAGCCACCACACCTGGTCAACCATTTTTTACTGAAGCAACCAAACCCAATTTCCCTCCCTCTCATTCCATTTTCACATAGTAATTAAACACGCGATTGCCTCTGGGCTTTCTCACCTAGTGATGGCCACGACCCCTGGAAGCCTTGGCTCCTCTGCCACATGTTCCTCTGGGTTTTATGGGGTCCCCAAGGCTCGTCACTAGAAGATATACACAGCCATGGGTTGAGAGCACACTGGGAGTTGTGTGTTTTTTCCTTGTCAACATCCCTGGAGCTTGAGGGCAACTACTATTTTGTGCAGCTGCTTGTGTCAGGTTATGTCTTTGGCTGACTGATATTTAGTGCCATTGCCTGTAGCGCCTTTTTTTAAAGAGGGGGCATCTCATTCTGCTGCCTAGGCTGGAGTACAGTGGTGTGATCATAGCTCACTGCAGCCTCGAGCTCCTGGGCTCATGTAGCCCTTCTGCCTCAGCCTCCTGAGTAGCTGGAACTGCAGGCACACACTACCATGCTCAGGTAATTTTTTATTTTTATTTTTTTAGAGACAGGGTCTTTTATGTTGCCCAGGCTGGTCTCAAACTCTGGGCCTCAAGGGATCCTCCTGCGTTGGCCTCCCAAAACACTGGGATTATAGGTGTGAGCCACTGCACCTGGCCTCATGTAACTCTTGATGCTCTGCAATAGATACCTTGATCCATATTAAATTCATCAATTTTACTTTTTAAAAAGTCAGACCACATACAAGGGTGTGAAGTTAAAAAATGAAAGTCCTCCCCAACCTTGACCCTTAACCCTTGGCTCCACCCCCAGACGCGATCGCTGTGAACAGCTTTTTGTGCTGTTCACCTCAGAAGGTCTCTCTGCATGATAGAAATGCATTTGTTCTTTCTTTATTTTCTTTTTTTCTTTTTTTTTTTTTTGAGACGGAGTCCCGGTCTTTCACCCAGGCTGCAGTACAGTGGTCCGATCTTGACTCTCTGCAACCTCCACCCCCTGGGTTCAAATGATTCTCCTGCCTCAGCCTCCCAAGTAGCTGGGATTACAGACGTCCACCACCACACCCAGCTAATTTTTGTATTTTTAGTACAGTTGGGGTTTTGCCATGTTGGCCAGGCTGGTCTTGAGCTTCTGACCTCGGGTGATCCACTGGCCTCGGCCTCCCAAAGTGCTGGGATTACAGGCATGAGCCACCGTACCTGGCCGCATTTGTTCTTTTTTACACAAATAGGATCGTGCTGTACACACTGCACTTCAACTTCCTTCCTTCACTTAACATTGTGTCTTGGAACTCTTTGCATATGAGTAACTGCAGAAGCATTTAATCTTTTAACGGTGCATACTAATCTGTATTGATGTACCGTAGTTAATATAAGTAATCTCTTATAAAGGACATTTAGATTTTATACTGTTTTATTCTCTCAGAAAGAGCCAGAGAGTATTGAATCCTGTATTATTTGTGTCTTTGCTTACTTTAGGAGTACAACTGGGGGATGAATTTCTAGCAGAGAAATAGCTGAGTTGAAGAGTATTCACAGTTTACATTTTGATAGATATTACCAAGTGGATATCCAAAAAAGGCACTGACAGTATGCTAGTGTAACAGAGCATTTTTCAGAGAAGCAAAAAAGCCAGCTCACAGTTATCCATAAATGGCAGTCCACAGTGCCTTACGCCTCCCCTCCATCCAAGCCGGCTGACTTTGGGTGGATCAAACCAGGAAGGGGTTAACAATGGACCTCTCTGTGTGTTTCTCTTCTGAAGCTAAATATGTCAGACTTGGGCAGTTCTGAGTGGTTTTGCATTTTCTTTTCACTGTAACCACCTGAGTTTCTCTTGTCCCAAGGTCAATTCTAGGCTGATTGTCTATACATTGGGCAGGGGAGCTGCTGGGAGTAGCAATGGTGGAATCTCTGAGCCTTTGCAGAAATGGTAGGTTCTGGTGAGCTGCTGACTGTGGGTTCAGAGGCTGGGACTCCCTGAGGTGTTCTGTTCTTTGGATTTCTTTTTACCTCTCCAGTCATCCTGTCCTTTACCATCAAAGTGCTCCTGTTCTTCAGCCCTTTCTTACCTATTTTGTGTACTAGAACATTATTCAGGGGTGTGATGGGTTCATCGTCCTGGAATTGGCCCCTCCAGCAGCTTGGGGTGGGCTCTCTGCAGTGCTTCAAAAGCTATCTGGGCTGAAGGGCTATTTTTTAAAAAAATTCCAGTCTATTATGGACCAATACTTTTGTAAAATACTAAAAGAATTGAATTACTGGAAAAATGAAATATGAAACGAAGACATATGAAATACTATCCCAGTTTCTTTTTATTAGATTTAGCAGATGTAAAACTGTTTAAATTTGTTATATAAGTTTTGAGATACTTATTCTCCATTTCTGTTCTCATATAGTGGAGATTGTAAGAGTTTGAGAAGCATTGCTCTAAGCATGTCTCTGGAAGCTTCATGGGCTTCCTTTTGGCCCTAAAGCTTGTATCGTTTTGCTGAAAAAGTGATTCTCACCCAGCAGGGAAAATCTTCCAGATTTTCAGCCAGGGAGGACCTGGGTCAATGCCCAGGGTTAACACTGGGCTTGGCTTCAAGCTCAGGGCCCAGTCCTATCAGCCCAGATTTTCTTTTCCACCCAGCTTTTCCTGTCGCTGGGAGCGGTGAGTACAGGGTACCATGATCTGCTGTCTTCAGATCAGAAGATGTCATACTCTTTCCTTCAAGTTTTATTATTTCATTGAAGTCAACATCAGCCTTCCTATCGGTGTTACCGTCCCTTCTCTATAACCCACTGCAGGCTAGTCATGAGTTACACGCAAAATGTGAAATTTGGGGATGTGGATAAAAGGGAAGCAACTGTTTTCTATCAAGTCATTAAAACTTTTCAATTTCCTTTTTAAATAATTTTACACTTCATAAGATACTTCGGATAGGTCTTAACACAGAGAAGGAATGAGCCACAACCCCCTACAGTATGAGGTGGTTAAAATATCTTTTGTCTTTAAAGGGGGTGAATTATTTCAATTTTAAATCCTTGGAGAAAATTGGCTTTCAGGTTGCCTTTGGGAACCTAAAGTAGCAGATCACAGCGGCATCTAGTGGAAATTAATGGTATAACAGTTGGCGTAGACTAAGCAGAAAAAGCAAAAACAGTAATTTCAAAATATTGTATTTTTTCTTGTTTTTGACTTTTTTCTGAGACAGGCTTGAGTGCAGTGACACGATCCTAACTCACTGCAGCATCAAAATTCTAGGCTCAAGTGATCCTCTTACCTCAGCCTCACAAGTAGCTGGGACTACAGGCGTGCACCACCATGCCCAGGTAATTTTTTTATTTTTACATACAGATGGGATTTTGCTATGTTGCCCAGGCTAGTCTTGAACACCTGGCTTCAAGTGATCTTCCCACTTTGGCCTCCCAAAGCACTGGTATTACAAGCGTGAGCCACCACGTCTGGCCTTTTTAACATTTTTGAAGTTAGGGTGTGACATATACTAGATAGCATGTCATAATTTAATGAATTTATTTTCTTTATCAGTGATACTACATCTTACAATTGATGGCGTCTTAATTTCATCAAAATATAATTTTTCATATAAAACTTTGTAGGATGCCATTCATTCAGTAATTCAGTCATATTTATTGAGCATCTGCTTATACCTGGAAGCTAATGACTCATTGTATGTATTGCATTCATTGCATATATTTTAGTGGCATTATATTTAAAACTCCTGATTGTAATGCATAATGTGTAGACCTTTATACATTAATGCATTGATATTAATCAGACCTAACTCCATTAATTTAAAAATCCATTCTTGGCTGGTGTATTAGTTCATTTTCATACTGCTGATAAAGACATACCCAAGACTGGGCAGTTTACAAAGGAAAGAGATTTAATGGAGAACTCACAGTTCCATGTGGCTGTGGAAGATTCGCAATCATGGTGGAAGGCAAAGAGGAGCAAGTCATGTCTTACATGGATGGCAACAGGCAAAGAGAGAGCTTGTGCAAGGAAACTCCCATTTTTAAAACCATCAGATCTCCCGAGACTTATTCACTATCACGAAAACAGCGTGAGAAAAACCTGCCCCCATGATTCAATTACCTCCCACTAAGTCCCTCCCACAACACATGGGAATTCAAGATGAGATTTGGGTGAGGACACAGCCAAACCATATTAGCCGGGCCTGGTGGCTCACGCCTGTAATCCTAACACTTTGGGAGGGCAAGGCAGGCAGATCACTTGAGGTCAGGAGCTCGAGACCAGCCTGGGCAACATGATGAAACTCTGTCTCTACTAAAAATACAAAAATTAGCACGGCATGGTGGTACACACCTGTCATCTCAGCTACTTGGGAGGCTGAGGCAGGAGAATCGCTTGAACCTAGGAGGCAGAAGTTGCAGTGAGCTGAGATTGTGCCACTGCACTCCAGCCTGGGCAAGTGAGTCTATCTCAAAAAACAAAAAATCCATTCTTGTCTAAACCCAGTAGTTCTCAATGCTGGCTGCATGTTAGAACCGTCTGTACAGTTTTCTAAACCATCAGTTCTCAGACCACACTTCTCAGAGATCTGAATTAATTGGTCTCAGAGTGGGGCCCATGCATTAAGAATTTTTCAAAGCTTCCCAAGTGATCTAGTGTGTAGCCTAGGTTGAGAACATTTTCCCTTCTTTAGATCAGATGGATTCAAGATTACATAGATGTTTTAGTAGTTGGGAAATATAAGTGTTTTGTTTTATAGTAGACAACTCGTATTTTATTACTATTATATTTATGAATGCAAAGAAACTCTATCTATTAAAGCATTAGTGGATAACGTTGAAACCATGATATTTGAGGAAATATTGGCTCCTAAAGACATCCATGTCAAATACTGTACAATTTGCGTTTGATTCTTACACACCCAACATTATTTGAAGTAAACACCATAAGATCAGGAATGCTGATGAAGTGTAAAACAGTAGCTGTAAAGTTTACAAGATGTCTGAGTAACATGAAGCCTCTCAAGTGATGTCTATGCACTGAAAGAAAGCAATCTAAGATATCGTTTCCTCGGAATATCCTTTTCATGGCTGTAAGTGAACTCTGCTAATTTCAGGACAGACCTCTAAGCATACTACAGAGATGGCATAATGCCCTTGTCCCCCCAGCTGGTGCAGTAGTATAATGTGATACCACATCAGACCTCAGGTGGCATAAGAATAGTATTTCATGGGAGCCAGCTTGCAGAAGAAAGGACCCTGTTCATTTCTGGGCCCTACCTCTTGCTAACTTTGTAATCTTGGACAAGTTACTAAACTCATCAAATCTCTTGTTTCCCAGTATGCACATTTCAGATAATAATTCTGAGGTTCAGCTCTTGTGGATGTTGGAGTTAATCATAGGTAAAAACATACTGCTCCTCATGATGGTTCCCTCTGACTGTTTTTGGCTCATTGTGGTGTGTTCCAGAATATTCAAAAAAGAATAGCACCATTAACCCCTTCCATCCTGCCTCTTCCAACCTCTACAAACTAGTGTGCAGGATTTGGGCACTGTCTGTGTTTGAACAATAGCTTAATGCCTTTTGGGTTCCTTAGATTTGATTTTTTTAAAAAAACAGGCTTTTCAAATTCATAAGACTTTCCATCCAGTGTTTCCTTGTGGCCTAGTAACAAGATCCTAAAATACGTTCACTTTTGTCTCCCTCCTGCCAGCAAAAGCAACCCCTCTCGAGGGTCAGGGGCTGGCTGGGAGCCTGGGGTGTGTTCAACTAGAGAGGACCATGGGCCCTTTAATTTAGGGCCAGGCTGCTGAAAAGAGACTAACAGAGCCTCCCAGTCGCCACCCATCGCTGGGTTGAACACGTGAGTTTGAAGTCAGGGGGTGGCGTCCACGTCAAAGCAGCAGAAGATCTCGAAGGAAAACAGGAGGAAGGAGACCTTCAAGGAGGAGATTTAGGAGCTTTCGGGCTTGTTCCCTAAAGCCCATAAGTTCCAGTTCAGTTTCACAGTCTCAGGCCCAAGTGTCCCACTGACTTCAGGGGGACCTTGTCTGTGCTCTTTGAATGTGACCTGCCCTGGGTCAGATGACCATCTCCATGTCCCAAAGGTCAACCAAAGGTCAGATTTTACCTGGTTTCTACCACTCACGCTAGTGTAACCCAATCATGGTCTCAATTTCTTAAAAAAAAAAAAAAAAAAAGCGAGATATTGACAGAAACTCCCATTAATAATGTATTTTAATGCCCTACAGATGTGGCAATATAAACAGGTAGCTTTCTTTGCTCTTCATGTTGCTGACATAAACTGGGCAGATACATTTCAAGCAAATGGGGCTTGACGTGGGTGAAATCTTTCAGCCCTCAGACAAGCCATCATCCTTTTCTCTTCCAAGGCAGAGAAGGAAAGATGAAGGTGACACTGAAGGGTTCAGGATGAGGCAGGCCATTAGCCAGGCAGACAGCAACCACATCGCCAAGAAGACCTGCTGCTGAGCTGCGCCCTCAGGTGTTAGCTGGGCCACCTAGGGCTGCTGATTTAAGCTCTCCGAGTTTTCTTTCTCATCATTAAATGCGATCTAATCATATCCCCCGCGTAGAGTTCTGTGCAGATGAAATGAAGTGATGGAAATGAAGTGGCTGGCACAGTGATAACGAGTCTTCTTAAAATATAAGGTGGTGTCTATTTGAAACTCAAGAGTAAACATGAAAAAGAATTGGCAACTTCCTATTGAAAGTGAGTTGACTTTGTTAAAAGAAAAGAAAATGTGTAAGCAAAGAAGGAGCTAAAGAAAGGAATGTATCAGCCGGGCACGATGGTGCGCACCTGTAATCCCAGTACTTTGGGAGGCTGAGGCAGGCAGATCACTTGAGGTAAGGAGTTCAAGATCAACCTGGCCAACATGGCGAAACCTCGTCTCTACTAAAAATACAAAAATTAGCCTGGTGTGGTGGTACACATCTGTTGTCCCAGCTACTTGGGAGGCTGAGGCAGGAGAATTGCTTGAACCCAGGAGGCAGAGGTTGCAGTGAGCCGACATTGCTCCACTGCACTCCAGCCTGGGCAACAGAACAAGACTCTATCTAAAATTAATAATAATAATAATAATAATAATAATAATAATAATAATAATGGAATGTATCCCCTTCCTGGAAAATTATCCTCCAAACCCTGTGGTTGGTCAGCAGGACATGTCACTGTCTGAGACATCACTGTTACTCGGGCTGCAGTAACAGGTCTGAGGCTGCAAAGTCTGCGGTGGCCTCGTGCCCAGCCTGACCTCAGGCAAGCTGCCGGCTGAGAAGGCGGGTCCAGGGAAGCCCAACCCAGCCCTCCCAATGTTTCATTTCATTGCGCACTCCCTGATTTCTGCGGGGTCTGGTGTTAGGCTCCTGGATATGGGGCCGTGTGCTAACTTGCCATAAACAGACTAAAAAGGGGGAACTTTGCAGCTACGCCAAGTCAAACACCACAGTGAAAACCTGGCCTGAGTTGCCCCAGGGTGTTTCCAAAAGCAAAGCAAACATTATAAATGAACAACATGCTCTAATTCTCCACCTCGCGGGACTCACGTTGGGAGACATGTAGACTCTGTGTGTGCGGCTGGGGCTGGCTTCTGGGCCCAGTACTGCCCCCGGGGTTGCTCCGGAGACCCCCTGATTTTCTCCACCACCCCCCTGATGCTGTGAGAACGTTGCTCGTCATCAGGAGATGACAGCAGCCCTGGTGGCAGCGTTGATCATCTAAGGAGCAATAAATCCCTGCTGGCTTTGCCCAGCTGGCTCCATGAGCTAGAATATGTCACTCGATTTGTCTTTGGCTCTGTAGTCCAAGAATCGGTATTTATTGTCTACGTGTCTAAATCAGGGAATCTCAACCTCACAATGCATAAGAGTCACATGGATTGGAACAGGGGCTGACATAAAAGCACAGATTCCTAACCTCCCCTCCTGAATTTCTGATTCGGTAGTTCTGGGTGGGGGCCCTGGAATGGACATTGCAACAAGCCCCCTGCAACAACTGCAGAGACTCTAAACACAGATAAGCCACTCTATTCTAATCTCGATCACTTTGTACTAATAGCCTCAATGCACTCAATCCCTCACTAATAACTCTCTGTAGGAACCCAGCCCATAAAACAAAAAGGCTGTGTGTATGCAGGTTTCAAGTGAAAAACTTGGGAGGCTGAGGCAGGAGAATTGCTTAAACCCGGGAAGCAGAGGTTGCAGTGAGCTGGGATCGCACCACTGCATTCCAGCCTGGGGGACAGAGTGAGACCAAAAAACAAACAAACAAATGAAAAAAACCTTGGAGAAAGCTGAAGTCCATGGCCCCGTTCACATCAAAGCTCTGAAGGTCCGTTTCCCAGCAGTTGCGCGGTTCATTGTCCCCGCCAAACCGATGTGTGCTCTGGGCTTATCTCTTGAGTCCTGTGGTCAATGATATCATCTCTCTACTCCTCCTTCAATGGAATTTCCTAAGATGCAACCCCAGAAAGGTTACCCTTCTGTCGTATCAGTGATTGTCACGTGCCCTGCAACTGGCCAAATTAGAAAATAAAGGTGCTTCATCCAGGTGGATAGAGTGCAAGAAGGCACCCCCATCTGGGTGGCTGAATTACAAAAAATACCCTTGCTGAGTGAACCACCTAGACGAAAGAGACAAGTTCCTGGCAACTCAAGCAGGGACCAAGGCTTGGTTGGATTTCAGCCCCCACGAGGGCCCCCCAGCAGCCACCTTCGTGCAGGGCCGATGGTGTCCAGGCAAACGCAGCCAGTGGAGCCTAAACCTGAACCGAGGCTGGTTTTCCCATGTCTGTATAGGAGCTGAAGGCCAGCTGAGAGGTGCCCCCACCTTTCTGTAGGCTGCTGTCTGCCACAGCCAGTTCCTATGTGCATTTTTTCCGGGGTGGAAGGGAAGAGAGCTTAGCCATCGGTCCTACCCAGTTCCACATCCCCATCGCCTGCAACAGTGCTCAGTTTATAGAGGCTTATACTTGGAGCATGTCTGCTGATATTAAGTGCACGTACCCAATCCGAGACTGGAAATCTCTTATTTTATTCAACCAACCTGCTGCCGTGCAAGTATTTTTCCCACCAGTTGGTCTACTGGTCTTTCACAGCTAAATTCAGACAAGACATGTAAAATACAAGTTCGTGTAGATCTTCCAGGACCAGAGAAAAGGCATTATTGGTATTATTATTTTACTTTTTTTCTTCTATTTCCACTCACAATTGTCCTGGCTCACAAACGCATCTTCCTGTCTGGGCGCAGTGGCTCATACCTATAATCCTAGCAATTAGGGAGGCCGAGGCAGGTGGACTGCCTGAGGTCAGGAGTTCGAGACTAGCCTGGCCAATATGGCAAAATCCCATCTCTACTAAGAATACAAAATTAGCTGGGTGTGGTGGCAGGTGCCTGTATTCCCAGCTACTCATGAGGCTGAGACAGGAGAATCGCTTAAACCCAGGAAGTGGAGATTGCAGTGAGCCAAGATTGCACCACTGTACTCTAGCCTGGGCAACAGAGCAAGACTCCATCTCGAAAAAAAGAAAAAGCACCTTCCTCTTCCTGACAACAGTGTCACCCTGTGCTGTCACCACCAGTGGCCAAGACACAGTTCAGTGGCTGAGACTGAGACTGAAGAGCTAAGGAAAGTAGCAAAGGAAATTAAACCACAGCCCTCACGGGGCAGCCCCCGCAGGTGCCCCCATGCAGCCCCCCGGAATAACACTAAAGCTACCGGCCAAGGACCAGGAGTGCGGCTCATAACTCATTGCTTTGAGGGTGGATCATGCAGGTGTCTCAAGGTGGTTGGGACCTGGGCGGGGGCAGTAAGGGGGCAGTGACAGATGTGACCTGTGGACGGGAAAGGTGTCTTGGCTAAACGGCAATGAAATAAGGAGTGATTTCTGGGCTTCATTCCGGCTTTCCCAGGCTTAGGTCAGGCCTTTAAGATGATTTGTGCAAAACCTTTGAAGTTGGATATTTTCTCAGCTCATTTGGGGCCTGCTGGAGTTTGCTGAAAGATAAGAGTTATTGGAGATACGAAAGATCCATTTGAAAGGAAGGGAAAAGAACACAGACCCTGAGCCCCTTCCTGTTGGAAAGCAAAGCGAGCCTGTGTGCCTGCCGCCTCTCTTCCTTCCTTCCTTCCTTCCTTCCTCTGCTTTCTTCTCCATTGGCTGGGAGAGCATCCTGAGTGATTTGCAAGCATTTGCTTTCAGGCGTCCATGTCATCTGATTTAAACTAGAAATGGGGAGCAGGGGATGCTCGGTGGAGACACCCTGGGAACCTCTTGTGCCTAAATCTCCTGCCTGGTTCTACATTTGGAGGAATTTGTCCCTAGAAAAAAGGTTCTAAATCATTTCAGATAGAGCACAGGCTCTAGAAACCCTGAATTTTTTTGAAACAAGGTCTCACTCTGTCTCCCTAACTGGGGTGCAGCGGTGTGATCATGGCTCACTGCAGCCTCAACCTCCTGGGCTCAAGAGATCCTTCCACGTCAGCCTCCCAAGTGCCTGGGACCACAGGTGTGCACCACCATGCCCGGCTAATTTTTGTATTTTTTTGTAGAGATTGGGTTTCACTATGTTGCCCAGGCTGGTCTCAAACTCCTGGACTCATATGATCCTCCCTCCTCGGCTTCCCAAAGTGCTAGAATTACAGGCATTTTGGGAGCCACCGCACCCGGCAGAAACCCTGATTTTTATAACACAGTATATTAGCATCCTAGGGCAGCTATAACAAAGCACTTCAAATTAGGTGGCTTAAAACAACTGAAACTTACTCCCAATTCTGGAAGCCAGAATTCTGAAATCAAGGTGCCGGGAGGACCATGCTGTCTCTGAAGGTCTAGAGAAGGAGGCTTCCTTGCCACTTCCAGCTTCCAGTGGGGTCTGGCCATCCCCGGCATTCCCTGCCCTACAGCTGCAATCTACGCCTCGGTCTTCACATACCCTCTTCCCCCTGGGTCTCCCCTGCTCTTATAAGGACACCAGTGGCATTGGTGTAGGGCCCACCCTAATCCACTGTGACCTCATCTTAACTCATCATACCTACAGCCCTGCTTCCAAATAAGGTCACATTCTGACGTTCTGAGTGGACAAGAACTTTGCTGGGTGAGAACACGCTCCAACTCAGTGCATGGGTTGTAAAATCACCTTTGCTTCTTAGCCTGTGGGCCGGGGCTCTAGCCCCAAGCTCCAGACTGTCAGGAGGGAAGCTGCTTTTTCAACCGCTCATTGTAAACATCAGCATCTGCACTGATCAAACGTGCATCACAGCGTCTGCTTTTCTGATTAAGTCGGTATGATTTCCTGAGACTCCAAAACTCAAGTGGGCAGCAAAAAATTTCAAATTCCCTTTTCCATAACTAAGTATCATTTCTGTCTCAAGCCTTCATCCCACCCCATAATGGAGTTCTTAAACTTGACAATTAAACAAAGTTCAGTCAATTCAGCAAAAACTTGATCCAATCAGACTTTCTGGTTCCTATTTATTTATTTATTTATTTTTGAGGTGGAGTTTCACTCTTGTTGCCCAGGCTGGAGTGCGATGGCACGATCTCGGCTCACAGCAACCTCTACCTCCCGGGTTCAAGTGATTCTCCTGCCTCAGCCTCCTGAGTAGCTGGGGTTACAGGTGCCCGCCACCACGTCTGGCTAATTTTTTAATTTTTTAGTAGAGAATAGGTTTCACCATGTTGGTCAGACTTCAAGTGATCCACCCACCTCGGCCTCCCAAAGTGCTGGGATTACAGGCGTGAGCCACCACGCCCGGCCTCTGGTTCCCCTTTCTGTGCGTGGGGATTAGTTCCTCCGCCCAGGGAACTTGGGTAACAGCAGGTATCTGAGGGAAGTTTGGGAACATCCAGGCCTCCTGTGTGGTCCTCCTCTGGATACAGATGTCTGCAGGGATGCACAGGAAGACCCGTGGTCCTTGAGCAGAATCATTGTATTCGTCTGCCAAGAATACTGTAATGAAGTTCCACAGGCAGAGTGGCTTAAACAACCGGCTTTACTGTCTCACAGTTCTGGAGGCTGGAAGTCGGAGATCAAGGCACCCACAGGGTGGGTTTCTCCTGAAGCCCCTCTCCCTGGCTTGTAGATGCTGTCTTGTCCCTGTGTCTTCCCAGGGTCATCCCCCTGCATGTATCTGTGTCCTTGTCTCCCCTTCCTGGGAGGACACCCATCAGATTGGGTCAGGACCCCCCATACGACCTCATTTCAACTTAATCACCTCTTTATACACTCCGTCTCCAAGTACAGCCACATTCTAAGGCACTGGGGGCTAGAACTTCAACATATAAATTTGGAAGGGGACACAGTTCAGCCCCTGACAATCATCTTTTCATGCCAAGGCGGTAACAGCTCAGATTCACTCGAACATACCAGTGTGCAGGGACCACGAAGCTTCTTTAGTTCTCCTCCTCCTGAGACCCTCTCCCACGGGCAGCCCAGGGGACTTTAATCTGTTAGGAATATCCTCTCAGCCCTCTCTGTTTGAAACAAGCTTCTTTGATTGAAACAGGCCTTATTAGGTAAATATGTGTTTGTAGATTCCAGTCTCGTCAGTCCTGTTTCTCTCTTCCCTGGCATCATATCCTACATGGCGAGCAGCGTGCAGGAAATCTCACAGTCCCCCTGGGAGAGGCGATTGTCTCCCGGTCTGTGCCAGAGGCTAGTCCGACAGCAGCCTCTGTTTCCCAGCAGGTGTCCAGCAGGATTCTTTGTGAATCCAGCTGATGTCCCTGCAGAAGAGCCTGAGGTCCTGCTCTTGGGGACTCTCACGTGTGACCAAGTACACCATGGTGATCCCCCCAAGATCTAGTGGGATTCCCACCCCATCCTGGCCAAAGTGGGCTCTTGGCATCCACTGGCTTCCAGCCAGGTCTTGGCTCCCAGCCACCCTGTTCCCGCTTTGGGAACACATGAGGATCCTGGGTCTCCTCCACACCATGGAGGAGATGAAGGGCGTCAGGAACGGTAGTGTGTGCTCATCCATCCCACCTTCCTTCAGCCACGTGTGTTCCTTCAATACCCACCCACACTCCCATACTGAGATGGGGCCTCCTCCAATGTTTCCTAGCAGGGGGAAGAAAAAAAGCCCATTTTGCAGAGGCTCCCGCTCCACAATGTTATCTGCAGGAGAGACTGTGGCAAGTGTGCGGCCATTCGGCTCCCCTTCCTCACCCTGCCTCCTCCTCCTCATGCCCCAGGACTGGCAGGACTGGACTTCCCTTGCTCCTTGAAGCCGACACTGGCATGCAGTGTCCTGAGTTTTCTGGATTATAAGAACCTCAAAGATCAGACCTGCAGGCCTAGGTCTTTACACGGTAATCGGAGCTAAAGGAACCTTGAAGATTATCTCTTACCAAAGCCTGGCTTATTAGAACACTGTCTTGCTGAGAACATAAGAGCCTATGTTATCAGAACCCACATTAAGAAAGCTTAATGTGTCTTGCTGTTTCTCCTCCACGCCCTGCTTCCCAGGGCAGGCAGAAGAGCAGCCCTCTCTACTCACAGACCCCAGCTCAGGACTCCTGTGGTGACACCCCCATCTGTAGGGTGGACCCAGAGAGCAGGACAGGATGAAGGCCCCTCTGAAACCCTCACAGCTGCTCTCAGGGCGGCTGCCCTGTTGCCTCCTTGAGCCTAGGAGTCTCGACCTCCTCCCAGAGGGGCAGAAAAACAAACCAGTAAACAAAACATGGGCTCAACAATATTCTCTCAAGGTTGGTTCTGTTCTACTCTTGGACTTCAATGCCTGACTTAAAGGCCAAGAGCTTGAGGGGCTTCTTTGCGATCTTGTCTGACCCGTCTCTCCCCACAAAGACACAGTGGCTCAGAACTCCCAGGCAGAAAGGGGGACTCTGAGAGCTTCCTTCTACAGAGAGCATCATTCTCTCATAGCTCCAGAGGCTGGAAATCCAAAATCAAGGTGCCGGCAGGGCCGCGACCCTCTGAAGGCTCTAGTGGAGGCCCCTTCCTTGCTGGTCCCAGGCCCTGGTGGCTCCAAGTCTCCTTGGCCTTTCCTGGCTCATAGTCGCATCACCCCCGTCTCTGCCTCTGTCGTCACGTGGCTGTCCTCCCTCTTCTGTGCCGATCCTCTTTTTGTAAGGACAGCAGCCATTGGATTTAGGGCCAGTATAACTTCATCTTTAGTTTTGTTTTGTTTTGTTTTTGAGACAGCATCTTGCTCTATCACCCAGGCTGGAGTGCAGTGGCACAATCAATGCTCACTGCAACCTCCACCTTCCAGGCTCAAGAGATCCTCCCGCCTGAGCCTCCCAAGTAGCTGGGATTACAGGTGCTCGCCACCATGCCCTGCAGCTAATTTTTGCATTTTTGTGTAGAGACAGAGGTTCGCCGTGTTGCCCAGGCTGGTGTCAAACTACTGACCTTACGCGATCCTCCCTCCTCAGCCTCCCAAAGTGCTGGGATTACAGGCATGAGCCACCGCACTGAGCCACATCTTAACTTAATCACACCCATAAAGACTCTATTTCCAGAGAAGGTCTGAGGTTCTGGGTGGACATGAGTTTTGCAGGGACACTCTTCAACCCACTTCAAGGACTCCTGACTTAATGCATCGTGATATTGTTCTTACTCCAGCGGTGAGACCCCAGCCCAGAGTGAGTGCTCGGGAAGAGAGGGGTGCCTGTGCACATGCACCTGTCCTCCCCCCATGCACCATATTTACCGCAAAGCTGTGCAGCCTCACACATGACCATCAGTAGTCCCCAGCCTCCTACGGTCGCCAGGCCCGAGTCATGCACTCCAGGCTCCCCACTTTCCTGAAACAGCCCCACCCTTCTCCGGATCTTTTACGACCATTTGCTTATTTGCTTATACCCCTCCTTGTTCCAAAAAGGATTTCAGGCAGATGGTTTTTATTACCAGGCTAAATGAACACAGCGAGATCCTGTAGCAAATACAGTCTTCTCGGCAAACATAAATTTCCATGAAGCCCCCAAAAGTACTCGGAAATTAAAATGATCGTGTGAAGCTTGACATCAGGCCCCCTTTCTTATTTTCGTTGACTCGCTGACACACAGTACATTCCTCACCATTTTGCTTTTGAAAGCTTTGTGTGTTGCTTCTTGCTTTCTGCTAACTCCTTTATGGAAGAGGTCCCCAGCTGGGAAGGGAAGTTCTTGAGGTTAAGAGCTGAACACAGTAAGTGCCTTGCTTTAGGGCACAAACCTTAGGAAAGAAACTGTGAGTGAAGTTCATCAGGGTATCTGGGGACCCTAGTTTCTGCACCAGAGCTGAGCCCTTTAATCATATTGACGCTAATTAATTTGCTGGGGTGAGGGTTGAGGAATGCCATTGACTCATGTTTTGTACTGAAAACAGCAGAGGAGATGCAGCCTCCCGAGTTAACATGATGCAAATTAAGGCCTTTCTCTGGCCTTTGGAAAGGTTTGGCTCTGCTGCTGCCAAAAGTCATTTCAAGAAAACAATGTGTGTGTCCAGGGCTGTGTGTGTGGGTCTGTGTCTGTGCACTTGCATGTGTGTGCCCACACCTGTTGGCGCATGTGCACATTGATGCATATCTGAGTATGTTCCTGTGTTTGGGAGGAGCAGAAAGCAGAAGCGATGAGGAGGGTGCAAGCAAACCTGGTTCCATGTGGATCAAACTGAACAGTCAGAGAAAGGCCAACGTGGGAGGGTCTCTTGAGGCCAGGAGTTCGAGACCAGCCTCGGCAACATAGGGAGATCCCATCTCTACAAAAAATTATAAGTAAAAAAAAAAAGTTTGGCCAGGTATGGTGGCTTACACTTGTAATCCCAGCACTTCGGGAGGCCGAGGTAGGTGGATCACTTGAGGTCAGGAGTTTGAGACCAGCCCAGCCAACATGGTTAAACCTTGTCTCTACTAGAAATACAAAAATTAGCCAGGTATGGTGTCAGGCGCCTGTAATCCCAGCTACTCCAGAGGCTGAGGCAGGAGAATCACTTGAACCCAGGAGGCAGAGGTTGCAGTGAGCCAAGATCATGCCACTGCACTCCAGACTGCGTGACAGAGACTGTCTCAAAAAAAATTAAAAAAAAATTAAAAAAAAATTAATTAGTAGACATGGTGGTTCACACCTGTAGACCCAGCTCTTTGAGAGGCTGAGGCAGGAGGATCTCTTGAGCCCAGGAGCTCAAGGCTGCGGTGGCCCATGATCAAGCCATTGCACTCCAGCCTGGGCAACAGGGCAAGATCCTGCCTCTAAAAATTAAATTAACAAAGTTAAATAAAATGAAATAAAACAGAGCATTCTTCTCCCTTTGGGAGGGGATCTGATGATATCTAAGTGTCTCTGGAGCCTCTGACTTCCTCACCGCTAGACTGCCTGGTCCATGGCAATCTAGAGAAGCACGTCCAGCCAGGCCCCAGGAAAGTCATCCTGATCCCTCAGCCGTAAGAGATACAACTGGGCCTGGGAGTGGAGAAAAAGACCTTGCAGAAAATTGTGTTTGAGATTCATACTTGTTCATTCAACAACTCCTGGTGGAGGGCTCAGTGCTCATCACAGCTGCCTTCTCTGACGGCTTGAGGGAGGGTTGGTGGCTCTGGCTGGCTACTGGGGGAGGAAAGAACTTGGGGCTTGGATGGGAGGCCCAGGTGAGGCCCAGATCTTCCTATGGCCAGCTGTGAGGACTGGATGTGATGCCTGGCAGTGATAATAGCTCCCTCACAGAGTCATTGGCAAGACTAAATAACAGTCTATGCAGACGTGCTTAGGAAATTATAAGGTCTGAGGCAGGCCGGAGGGTCAGGTTAAGAGGGCAGCAACTAGGTGGCATCCAAGACAGGTTTGGCCTTTGTCCAGAGTGTCAGTGGATGACTCTGCCATCATCCCTGGCCCCCCACCAGGCCCTGCCGTCAGCTACTCAGCTGCCCCGTCCGGTGAGAGCTGAGCCCCTGCCCAGGCTGGGGAGGCCTTCCCACAGCACACCCTGGAGAAGAGGACACTGCAGGAAGCTCCCTGTGTTGTGGCCCAAAATCCTGACTATCGCTCATCCTCCTGGGGTGGGCATGGATCAAGATTTGCCATTGGTGTCTCAGCATCAGCTGGAACTGAGAAGGGAGGGTGGTGTTGTGCTGATTAATAGCTGAGAACATTTATTCCAATAAAACTCCTTACTCCTAAACAAGTGGAAAGCTGCAAGACCACATTTGAGGGGGCAGTCCAATTCAGAATGGCTAATATCGGTCCTGGATGTTCTCTCTCTTTCTCTCTCTCTCTCTCTCTCATATATATATATATATATATATATATATAAAAAATCTTTTTTTTTTTTTTTTTTTTGAGACAGTCTCACTCACTCTGTTGCCCAGGCTGGAGTGCAGTGGCTTGATCTCGACTAACTGCAACCTCCGCCTCTCAGATTCAAGTGATTCTCCTGCCTCAGCCTCCCGAGTAGCTGGGATTGCAGATGCATGCCACCACACCCAGCTAATTTTTGTACTCACCATGTTGGCCAGGCTAGTCTTGAACTCCTGACCTCAGGTGATCTGACCACCTCAGCCTCCCAAAGTGCTGGGATTAGAGGCATGAGCCACCGTGCGTGGCCCTTTCTATATTTTTTATTGTAGTATAACATACATAACATAAAATGTACTATTTCAGGCATTCGAAGTACATAGTTCTGTGGCATTAAGTATATGCATATTGTGCAACCATCACCACCTTTCCTTTCCAGAGCTTTCTCCTCATCCCAAACTGAAAGTCTGCACCCATTAAACTGTAACTCCCCATCCCCCCGCCCTCAGCCCCTGGTACCCGCAATTCTACCTTCTGTCTCTATGAATTTGACTATACTCGGTATCTCATAAAAGTAGAATCACAGGCCGGGCACGGTGGCTCACGCCTGTAATCCCAGCACTTTGGGAGGCCGAGGAGGGCGGATCACGAGATCAAGAGATCAAGACCATCCTGGCCAACATGGTGAAACCCTGTCTCTACTAAAAATACAAAAATTAGCTGGGCATGGTGGTGCATGCCTGTAGTCCCAGCTACTCAGGAGACTGAGGCAGAAGAATCGTTTGAACCCAAGAGGCAGAGGTTACAGTGAGCCGAGATCCCGCAACTGCACTCCAGCCTGGGTGACAGAGCAAGACTGTCAAGAAAAGAAAAAAGAAAAGAAAGAAGAATGAAAAGAAGAAAGAATGAACGAAAGAATGAAAGAGAGAGAGAGAGAGAAAGAAAGAAAGGAAAGAAAGAAAGAAAGAAAGAAAGAAAGAAAGAAAGAAAGAAAGAAGGAAGGAAGGAAGGAAGGAAGGAAGGAAGGAAGGAAGGAAGGAAGGAAGGAAGGAAGGAAAGAGAGAGAGAAAGAGGGAGGGAGGGAAAGAAAGAGAGAGAGAGAGAGAAAAGTGGAATCACAGTATTTGTTTTTGCAATGGGCATATTTCACTTAACAGAACATCCTGAAGGTTCATCAGTGTTGGAGCGTGTGTCAGAACTTCCTTGTTCAGGCTGGATGTTCCATTGTGTGGTTACAGCATATTTTGTTTATCCATCCATCTCTCAGTGCACACCTGGACTGCTGCCACCTCTTGACTATTACAAATAATGCTGCTATGAATGTGAGTGTGCAAATACCTGTTTGAGTCTCTACTTCATTCTTTTTATCTCTTTATATTTTAAGACATAGTTTTTTGGATGTCACTTCTCATCAGTTCGTTCCTGAGAAGCTCAGCTGGGAAGTTACTGGTGTCTGTCTCATCCAAAAGGTTAAATCTTCCAGTGTCCTGAGTACACACCAGCAATTAGCAAATGCAGGACCACATTGAAATGCCTGTTGCTGAGATTGTTGTCAGCTGAATTATGGGCTCCAGGTAGATAACAGTGAGGTTGCGTTTCACAAATGTGTCATCTGACTTTCAGAAACTTCCCATTTCATACCAACTATGCTCTGACAGCACCAAAGAAGCTGCAGCCTGAGCTAAGGTGTACCTAGCCTCAGAGAAGAAAAGTGTAAAAGGAACCTCTTTAATTCATTTCCTCACTGATCTTCTCTATTAATACGCTGCCATCAGTTAACTTTTCTATTCTCTATTTGGAAATTTCCTTACTAAACAAAATTCTATCTGATTCTTTCTAAGTAGACTATGAGGCACTATTAACCCAAATTATGCATGAAGGATTATCTCAAGAAATGAGAGGGAGGAAGATGGCAGGATGGTGTTGGAAAGCACTATGGTGTGTGTGGACAACACTGAGTATGTGTGGAATGGGGACTTTTTACCTACCTGGCTGCAGGCCCAGCAGGACGCTGTCAACATAGTATGTCATTCAAAACCCGCAGCAGGCTGGGCGCAGTGGTTCACACCTGTAATCCTAGCACTTTGGGAGGCCGAGGTGGGCAGATCATGAGGTCAGGAGTTCGAGACCAGCCTGACCAACATGGTGAAACCCTGTCTCTACTAGAAATACAAAAATTAGCCTGGTGTGGTGGCGGGCACCTGTAGTCCCAACTACTTGGGAGGCTTAGGCAGGAGAATGGCGTGAACCCAGGAGCCAGAGGTTGCAGTGAACCAAGATTGCACCATTGTACATCAGCCTAGGTGACAGAGCAAGACTCAGTCTCAAAAAATAAAATAAAATAAAATAAACAAAACCTGCAGCAACCCTGAGAACAACATGGCCCTCATCACACTGGCTAATGACTACGAAGTGCTGACCACACTCACTCCAGACACCGGCCGTATCCTGCCCAAGCTACACACCATCCAACCCAAGGGCAAGATCACCTTCTGCACTGGCATCCACCTGGCCCATCTGGCTCTGAAGCGCTAACGGGGCTCACACTCTTCCTACCTCACTCATCTTTGGGGCAGTTTTGTGGGATTTTCCTAAGGAAAGGGTCTATTTTTAAAAAACGGCCCCAAGGCCTACAGTTCTAAATCCAGACCATGTCTGAGCATGAGTCTAGGTTCCTGTATCCCTGCCCTCCCCCGTGGGGCCGGAAGCCCTGCATCCTCCTCAGTGAAGGGCGGAGACTGCCCATCCCTGCAGTGGGTCCGTATCTGGCCCTGTCCCCCTTCGCTTCTTACAGGGCAAGGGAGGCTCTGAAGCTGCTTCTTTCTTTCTTTATTGCAGTTGGCTTAGTTCCTGCTTCTTTTCCTGCCTGTGTCACCAGCAGGGAGGGAAGGAGTCCTCCAGCAAGAAGGTCCCCACCCCACATAGTGCCATTATCAATGCCGGGAATCCAGAAGGTCCCAACCCACAAACCACAACAGCCCTCTCCAGGCACGGGGGACCAAAGCTCTCCTTCGGCAATACCTACGATGGATAAGGCACCAAGCCGGGCACTTTGCATCCATCAACTCACACAGCTCCATCATTACCAAACCTGGGCTCACCGTTCTTTTAACCAAAGATGGAGGATCCTTTTCCAAGGCTGAGCTGCCCTCCTAGTTGCCATGGAGAAAGAAGAAACCCTGGTTCCTTCACTGCATGGCTCCTATGAGGCCTCAGAGGCAGCAGCTGCCTTGTGCTTCTCTCTCTCTGGACCTCACGTGACCTCTAGGCCTCACTGGACACAGACCCTGTGACTCCAGACAAAGGGTCAGCAACTTTCTGGGGCCCAGTCCAGCAATTCCTGCTCAGAGAGACCCATGGTTTGAAACCAAATGATGCATTTGTGCAGCCCTCCCGTTGTAACATTTGCCCAAGGGTTATGAACTGCGAAGCTAGCCCTGGACCGGGCTCGCTCCTCAGGGCCTCTGAACCCAGTGGTGCAGAGAGAGATGCAGACCCCGAGTCAGAAACACCACCTGGGCAGTGCAAGGAGCTGATGCCGAGATGCAAGGGCTGCAGTGAGGCCTTGGGGAGAACTTGCGGCTGCCAGTTCATCCTGGAAATGGATACAGGGTAGTAACATGAGACAGTGTAGTGGTAGGAGCCCACAAAGTGAGGCCAGTGTGCTGGGTTCACACCCTGCCTCCATCACTTACAGGTGTATGACCTTGGGCGGGTGATTTCACTTCTCACAGTCTCTTTCCCATCCATAAAATGAGGTTAATAGGAGTACCTAAAGCAAAAGTTGTTTTAGGATTAAATTAGTAAATAGATGTAATATGCTTAAAACCATAGCTAGCACACAATGAATGCTGCCTTTGTGTTCAGGACCACTGTGATTGTTGTTACTATTAACACAAGGAGTCTGCTTAGGTCAGACCTCTGAAAAGATATCGTAGGCCTAGCACCAAGGTTTTCATGGAAGTGTAGTGACTTTCACAGGATATGCTGTTGATGAATAGAGCAAGGTCAAGTTTTACCACGACCTTTTCTCTAGCAAGTTAGCTAAGGATCCACTAACTGCAGACTCAAGTTGTCACCATGTATATCGCTCAAATCAAAGGGAACCCAAACCGGTAACCCAAACCCCAGGTATCTCTGCATACATAATTTTCCCTTCATTAATGTATTTAGTCAACAAACTTTTGCCAACTTCCTATGTGTCCGACCCTAGCGTGGCTCCATGAGAAATCAAAAAATGAATCAAGCTTCAAAGACCAGTTGAGATTAAAATAAAGGTGATTTGTCTATCCATCCATCCATCCATCCATCCATCCATCCATCCATCCATCCGTCAATCTATCCATCCATCCATCCATCCATGCATCCATCCATCCTTTGAAACATTGACTAACTTCCATCGTACCCAACCCATCAGGATAGTTGTTGCCCTAACTGAATGGGATGATTTTAGGAGTGTTAGGAAAATGCTCAAGACCTTCCTCCAAATCCTCACTTACCCCCGATTGGCATTCAAAGTTTTACTTTTAAATCTTTATTCCTTAAAGTACCTCCTGGGAGGGACAAAATGTTGAGCCATTATGATTCATTTACACCTTAGAGTTTAAAACCAGATCCAAGGGCAGACATCGATGGAAATTGGAGGAGCCAGAAGAGTCCCCCACCCACTCAGGGAGAGGATTGGGGGAGAGGGGCTGGAGCCTCGGGGCCAGCCTCCCTACCCCCTCATTTTCCCTGGCTCTATGTGTGCCTGTGGCCCTGACTCTGAGAGGCGGGAGGGGAGGTATAGTGCTAGCCAGGCTCCCTGCTACTCATACATGCTGGAGTCCAATAACTGTTTGATGAACGAAGAACAAATCAATACCTTTCTATTTAGATTTCGTCACATCGTGTTTCTGTGACTTTGCCCTCTGGTCCAGGAAACACTGTTTTATCCAAGAGGAGCCTTGGGCCAGGGTCACAGGGCAGGGAATTTTCATACTTCAGCCCAGAACAGGAATGAATTCTTCCAGAGAAAATCAAGACTAATGAAAGTTTCACGAAATATCTACAAAATGGAACATTATGTCCATTTCATTCACTGTCATAGAATAATATCCCTAAAAAATATCATAATATTTTAAAGCAATTTGGAGTTTATATTTTCTCCCAGTGGGGTATCCTAATACACAATGATGCCAAGAAATCAAAGCCAGTTGTAAACTAAATGTTATGAACTTGTAACCAAATCATCTCAAAGGCAAAGTTATAAAAAATAATTTTTTAAATGCCCAGCATAAAATTATAGATAATATGGGCACATTTTACTATTATGCTAGTACCCCTACATATTCCCATATTCTTAAAATGTTTTTCAGCAAAGGCAATGATTCTATCTCCAAGTTAGTTCATTCCTTTAACAATTTCATTTCAGCCTGTGTAACTTCTTTAGGTGGGGTGGAGGATCTAACGAAAAGGTCTATTTCGTTGTCAGGTAAAATTCTGCGTGGTTTTACGTAACTTTCCTGGCATAGATAGTGAAATAGTATATCTGGTGGGAAACCTCTAAGGATAGAGGATCTGGGCTTGTAAATGACCTGAACCAAAGTTGTTTTTGTTTGTGACTGTTCACTTCCAAAGAAAAGACCAAAAAAGCTATGCAGGTGTGGGTGATGTCCATCCTCCATCAATAACATTTAACAGATGCTTCCAAGTTCCTGCTCCAAGCTCCTGACACTACTAGATGTGCTGCCTTTCTGTCCTTCACCGTCCCATTGCCAGGGACACAGGGGCCAGGCTTCCAGTCCATGCCCAGAGCACTCATCCACACCAGATTCCTTCGCTGCATCTTTTTTTTTAAGCACCAACCGGAGCCTGGCGGATTGATGCAAGCTATGGAAGACACACAGAAGCCCAAGTAAGTCCCTGGCCCTGGAGCATCTGCGGTGGGCTCAGCGAGTACGGGGTGGAAATGCTTGTCATGTTAAATCCATGGCTGTCAGCACACTTCTGAATTCCAGAATCGCCCACAGTGATTTTCAAAATTGAAAAGGAACTGGGATTTGTGCCTTGAGAGCGTCCCCAAACCTTGGAGCCACTCAGGGTGCTGGCTCTCGGCTACACATTCCCACCAAGAGATTTCATTCTTGCAATTTTCAAGGCCAAACATCTCCTAATCATAGAATCACTCCTCAAAGGGCTGGAGGCATTCCCAGCCCCGCCCAGTTCCCTCAGCCACCCTCAGGTGCTGCCTTCACTTCCGGAAGAACTCTCCCTAGCCCTCCTGGACATTGCTCTCAAGAAAATGTCTTGATCTTCCAAGAAAACCACCTTCTTCCATCAGCACCGGCTTCACGGTATGCCACGTCTCTTATCTCCAACTCATAGCAAATTGTCCCTCTTTCCACTCTGTGCTCCTCAGCCCATCCAGCTCCACATTCCACCAACAGACCACCCGAATCACTCACAGCTGCAGTTGTAGAAAAAAGCAAACAAACAAAAGCAGTTGCTCGTTGATCGGAATCGACCAGCATGCATCTAGGGCCCATAGCAGCCTGAAGGCTGAGAAGCTGAGTCACTCAATAGCAGAAAAACCCAAAGCTGTGTGGGGACAACCGCCAGGTGGTGGCTCAGAGGAGGACACAGTCGCTGTGGGCAGGTGGTCAGGGCGCAGGAGGGAATGAGCTGTGGATTTTTAGTAATCTACAAGAATCAGGCAGTTCCAGGACACAGGGACGTGAGTGTGAAGAGCCAATGGACCCAGAGCCGAGAGCCTGGGCAGGCGTGGGCTGGACTCTGGACGCCCTGCAACCCTGCCAGGCTGGGAAGGGGAGGCTTGATCCTGAGGGCGTGTTGGGAAAGAGATGCCCAGGTTCAGGTGTATTGCGCGTTTTTTTTCCACAGGGCAGAAATGACATTTCTGGTTGGTCTTGAATGTCTGCTCTGGCCAAGCCACCTCCTCTCATGCTAGTTAACCAAGTGGCACGTGTGCCCACGCAGGCCGTTCTAAGGAACACTATAATTGTCTAGGCAATTTCCTCTCAAATACTCCGGCCTGGAAGCGTCCGGTCAGCAGAAGAGGGAAGGCAGGAGGGCGGCAGCGTTCCGGCTGAGTCCTCTTGTACATGGGAGCTAGAGTCCGGCCAGGCTCCAGAGTGGCTCCAGCTGGCAAGGGACCTGAACAGGAAGATGGGACTCGAGGTTTTCTGCATGTGAGTTTGGGGTGAAGCTGTGGATGTGGGGTGGGCAGGGTTGGGGTTGACAGTCATCTGTTTTGGAAGCCCTGAAGCCCCGTCCGTTGCATATGCCTGTGGCCTGGAGCGTTCTCCAAGGGGAACTGGCTGTGCTGGCCCCTGCAGGAAAGACAGCTGGAGGCTGGGCTGGGCAGCCCCCAGAGGACCCCACGCAGTCGGCCGGAGGGCAGCCAGGCTCCTAATGAGCCAGGAAGGACAATAATCCGGTTCCTGAGAGTTTGGGCAGAACTCTTTTCATCGCTTACCAGGCCTGCTTGGGAGCAAGGACTGAATCTGTTGAGTGTTTTGAGGCCACGGGTCAGCTCCGGGAGCTTGGCGCCACTGCCCCCTTCTGTCTGCTGGGACTCCCTCATTTTTCTGCAAAGAGGGCCAGGCGGAACATTCTCCTCCTCCCTAAATACACCTCTGCCCTCCAACACAGACACATATTAGCATGGCAGAAGGGGTGGGAAAGTGATAGATCTCTCTCAGTAAGGGTAAAACAATGGTGCTGAAGAGGAATGTCATGCAATTTGAGACATGAGCTAATCCTTCAATTACCTGGGGCCCCACATCCCCAACAGCTGCCACCGCTTCCCAGGATGGGCAGGAGGGACCCAGGCAAAATAGAAAAGGAACCAGGATTAGTGTCCTGAGACGGTCCCCAACCTTGGAGTGCTGTCCTCACTGGCTTTAATTGGATGCTGGCTTTAATTCCTGCAGTGTTCAAGGCCAGACATCTCTTGATCACTGGGTTTCATTTTTGAAGTTTTGGGAAACCAGAGAACAGCTCATCATTGCGCGTACCCAGGGGCTGGGTCCGGGTCTGCTGTGAAAAGATGCTGTCATCTGGGCTCAGTGCTCATGCCTGTGTCTCTTGGTCACTCACTGGAGTTGGGGACGGGCTTATCTGTTAGGACGATAAAACTTCAGTAGCATACGCCTTGCATGTGCTGGTATCCTTCCCAAAGGGCTTGTCGGTTTTTACATATATTATCTCAGCATCTTCTAGACGTCTCTGGGGGAGGAGCTCTTCCAATGTAGACAGTCAGGTGAGTAATAGGCTGAGTAGCTTGCCCAAGATTAGTCAGACTTGAAGCCAGCACCAGCCCCCATCCTTATCTGGCTCCAATCTGATTTGCAAATCTCAAGCTTACTGTGTTTTATTCACCCATCTGTATAATGGGTTCAATGCTTCTTAAGGCATCTACAGAAAAATCTATAAAAAGGAAGACACATAGATTCTTCCTTTGGTGCTATGAAAAAAATGTCACTATTAAATATTTCCTGTTTTCCAGTTAGTTTTTTTTAAGATAAAGATCAATAAAATGGAATATGTCCATTTTTGTTTTTAAAAAAATCATTCTGTTGCCTATCTATCGAAAAAGATCTTTCATTACACAGAACAAGAAGTCTGAAAGTCTGTTTTCAAGGCTAGTACCGATGTATTTTTAAAATGCAGGTGGTCAGCCTTGCCAGCTCAGGAATGATTCTTGGCGTTTTCAAACTCAAACGTTCCTCCTTCCCGCTGATCTGTGGATTCCTCATTCACACCATTTGCAGGACAAGTGGCTGCCAGGGCCAAGGACTTTTCACTGAGTGGCCAACAGCAACATCGTGTGGGGAATTTTCTACTCCAGGCCATTTGCTGGGAGGGCTCCTGGGCCTGAGCTGCTGCGGCCTCCTTCGTCTCTCCCTGTGGGGTGACTCTGTAAAAAGAAAGACGGGAGAAGCGGAGGCTCATTCACTCACTTTGTCCACTTTGTTCCCAAGAGAAGTATCGGGGGGACCTGCCAGGGTTAGGGGAAGCTCTGAGCTGAGCGCCTTGTGCGAAGAGGCAAGGCATTCGGAGGAAGCTGTTTTCTTCCAGGCCTGGAAGTGCACATGCTCGTCTACAGCTTTCCTGGAAGAAGAAAAAAAACAAAAACTGAGATTTAGAACACCAGGTCTGTTTCCACTGGCGGCCACTCTTGGGCACAGGAGACCAGCAAGAGCTTTGCTTTCAAAAGGCTCTTCCATGGCAGATATTCGCAGAGACATCAGGGCTACACTTAAATGAAGGAAAAGTAAACGTATGAAACCATATTTTTGATTCCACAGAACACTGCAAGACTGTCTCTGTTCCTTCCCACATCCTAACTCGATGCACTCATTGTTTTAAGGGAGGAAACCCAATGCCCAGTTCCTGGCATGTCCATAACAGGCAGGGTCAGCTTCATGGGCACGTGCGCTGTGCAGTCACAGGGAGCCCCGTGCTCAGACAGGCTTGCACTGGGCTTGATGTTCTGCAGACGCCATCTTGACATTCTTAATAATTTCTGAACAAGGGGTTCTGTATTTTCATTTTGCACTGGGTTCTGCAAATTATCTAGCCAGTCCTGAGAGCAGGCAAAGGTAACCTACAGAGCCTGGTACTCTTCAGAGCAAACGTACAACCTGGCCACTGTGTATATGTCTAAAGGCTAAGCTGTACCCGCCATGCACTACTTTATCTGCAAGGCCTTTGCTTACACAAGGATTTCTGCAATCTGAAATCTCATATCTGACCCAATTAATTCTAAATGTCTTTATATCAAAGTATCACAGGCTTTCGTGAAAGACTGACCCAATCATGTCCTCACCACTGTGAGTGTATGCTTTAGGGCCTGGGCCAGGAGGAGATTTGTTCTCAAAGGTCATCCATGGGCCGGGGGCAGTGGCTCACGCCTATAATCACAGAACTTTGGGAGTCCAAGGTCGGCGGATCATGAGGTCAGGAGTTTGAGACCAGCCTGACCAACATGGTGAAACCTTGTCTCTACTAAAAATACAAAAATTAGCCAGGTGTGGTGGCAGGTGCCTGTAATCCCAGCTGCTAAGGAGGCTGAGGCAGGAGAATCACTTGAACCTGCGAGGTAGAGGTTGCAGTGAGCTGAGATTGCGCCATTGCACTCCAGCCTGGGTGACAAAATGAGACTCTGTCTCGGAAAAAAAAAAAGGTCATCCATGAAAATATAAATGCCTGTGGGGTAACTTCTTGGCCAAGATTAACAGTGAGGGAGGCTCAGTGTCCACGATGGACTGGGGTCCCAGGAAGAGGACCCAGGTTGTAAGAACAGGCTTCCATGGGGCTCTGGGAAGGTAAGAGCCAGATGGCAGCAAGATAAATAAGGAAACCCCCCACACACACTTTTTCTAGATGGCGGAAGACAGGGGTGCAGGGTCACATGAGGGAAGATAAGATTGTAACTAGAGAAGAGAATCTTAGACAAAGGCAGTGGGAGAGCCTAGCCTTAGGGGTAGGTGAGACAATATTCCAGGGACAGGCCAAGCACAACCGTCCCCATCTCAGGAGATCCCAAAGAGAGCCTGCAGTTGGCAGGCAGGCCCAGCAGAACTGACATCTGAACTATGACTCTCTGTTACACCGTTTTGGACTCTTTAAACTCCTAATAAGACCTTTAAAAGTTACATCAGGTACGGTGGTGGCTCATGCCTGTAATACCAGCACTTTGGGAGGCTGAGGCAGGCAGATCATTTGAGGTCAGGAGTTTGAGACCAGCCTAGCCAACATGGTGAAACCCTGTCTCTACTAAAAACACAAAAATTAGCTGGGTGTGGTGGCGTGTGCCTGTAATCCCAGCTACTGGGGAGGCTGAGGCAGGAGAATCGCTTGAACCCGGGAGGCGGAGGTTGCAGTGAGCTGAGATCGTGCCATTGCACTCCAGTCTGGGCGACAGAGCAAGACTCTGTCTCAAAAAAATAAAATAATAAAAGTTACATCAATGAAGCCAGTGGGGCTGGGTGCAGTGGCTCACACCTGTAGTCCCAGCTACTCGGAAGGCTGAGGTAGAAGGAAGGATCACTTGAGCTTAGGAGGTCAAGGCTGCAGGGAACCATGATTGTACCACTGCACTCCAGCCTGGCCAACAGAGCGAGAACCTGTCTCTAAAATACAAATAAAATACAATAATTTTTAATGAAATAAATAAGCCAGTGGTTCTGAAACCTGGCTGCACATCAGAATCACCTGGTGGGGGAGAGGAGCTCAAAAATTCCCATGCATGGACCCTACCCTAGTCGGTGAATCAGAATGTCTGGAGGTGGCCAGGGCATCTGGATCTTTTTAAAACTCTCCAAGGGCTGCAGCTATAGCAGGAGGATGGAGAGCCACCAATCCAGGTGACTTCTCCAGGATGTGTCCTCTTGTCCCTCCATCCCAGCTTCAAATCCATGGCCTGCCATGATCTTCATTCCTTTGTGTGCATGCTTATTTCCCTTGGCTGTCCGCCTTCCTCATTTTCCCGTAGGAAAACCCCCACCAAGTCCAGAGCAGCCTTTTGTCCACTTAGGACCCTCGCAGTGCAGCTGCCAGTGCTGGGAAAGGCTGTCTGGCGCGATGGTCCAGTGGTACCCTCAAGACCATTTGCCCCACCTGCACCCAGCACTGACCAGCACTTGACCCCTTGACTTAGTCCAGGCCTGCTCTCATTCTCCTGGATGACTGTGCTCTCCTCTGTGCTCAAGCCCCCTGCACCTCATCCCCCATCTCCTGTCTCAAGACGTCATGTTGCTTCTTATTTCCCTGAGAAACTTGGAGCAATCTCAGAACATGTGCTAGTGTCCACTGACATCTCCCCCAGCCTCCTGCTCCTGCCTCCCCTCCCGTTCTGGAGTGCGCTCTCTCCATGCTGGTCAGAGCTGGTCTCTCCATGTGTGCACAGGATCCCTGCTGCCCCTACAGATGTCTCCCTCCTCACTGGACCGTTTCCTCAGGCATGCAAACATGCTTCCGTGTCTCTCATCTTCAAAACAACAGCAAAACTAAAGAGTCCTCTCTTGCCTACACATCCCACTGGCAGAGATTTCCAACTCCTTTGGTTTTGTTTTTTGTTATTGGTGGTGGTGTTCTGGGTGGCAGGATGGGGATTGCCTGGGATCCCTTTGGCAATCTGGCGAAGCTGATGTATTCTTCTCAGCACAATGCTTTTAAATGTGTAACATAACACATAACATGCAGGATTATAAAGGAAGTGAATTATAGTAAAACATAGTTATCAAAATATTTTAGTGCAATTCTATTCCTAGTAATGGATGACCTTCCTTATTAATGCATTACATTATGAGGTCTAGCAAGGGTCTTAAAGTACCATGTGAAATTGTGACAATGGTAAATGTTCTTTGCAGGTATCTGCAATGCCTGTAATGCGATGCAAAATATCATGACCTCTATTGCTGATTAAGGCATAGGCACTGGTCGTGTTGCTGTAGATGGCTGCCTTCACTCAGGATTGAAGGAAATGCTAATTGTCAGTGAGAGGTCAATGAAATAGAAGATGTCGCTTTTTTTCCTAGCTGAGTTGAAAGATACCCTGAGGTCTATGGGCCCTGGACCCTGTCCTAAAACTGTTGCCTCATTTCCTGATTCTCCCGGAGGGTCCAAGTTCTTGAAAGAATTCTCTCCTGTCCCTCTGTCCCTATTCTCTCTTGAATCCACTCCAATCAACTCCGCTGAAACTGAGCTTATCAAGGTCTCCGATTTCCTTCATGTTGCTAATCCAGCGATCACTTCTCAGTGCTCAGATGACCTGATTTATCAGATTACTTGACTTGACACAGTAGATTGCTCTCTCCAACATGGAGCTCTGTCCTCCCTCACCAGTCTCCTCTGGGTTGACCATTCTCTACTGGCCACTCCTATAGCCCATGGCTGGCTCCTCTTCCTCCATCTTCATCCCTCCCCTGATGTTGGAGGGTTCCTAGAATCAGCCCTGGAGCCCCTGCTTTTCTCTATCTAACGCTTCCTCCTAAGAGCATCCATCCCGTCTTTTAATCCCATCTCCATGCGGTAGAGACACAAACAGACTTCTCCGGTTCAGTCCCTCCCTGAACCCTGCACTTACATATGCAAGCATGGTTATCCCCAGCTGGGTAAGCACAGACATCTCAAACTCAACAAGTCCAAAACAAAATTCCTCTCTTCTGCCCTTCATCCTCTGTATCAGTCAGAGTTCTCCAGAGAAACAGAGCCAATAGGATGTGCATCTATATAGAAAGAGATCTATTTATTCTAAGGAATTGGCTCACATGATTCTCAAGGCTGGCAAGTGCAAAATCTGCAGGGTGGGCCAGGTACAGTGGCTCACACCTGTAATTCCAACACTTTGAGAGGCCAAGGCTGGAGGATTGCTTAAGCCCAGGAGTTCAAGACCAGGCTGGACAACATACTGGGACCTCCATCTCTACAAAATATTTTTAGAAATTAGCCAGACATGATAGCACATGCCTGTAGTCCCAGCTGCTCAGGAAGCTGAGGTGGGAGGATCACTTGAGCCTAAGAGGTCAAGACCAGCCTGGGCAATATAGCAAGACCCCATCTATAAAATAAAATTCTGCAGGGTGGGCTAGCAGTCTGGAGACCCAGGATCACTGACACTGCAGTTTCAGTTGGAAGGCAGCCTGCTATAGAGCCAAGAAGGGCTGATGTTGGAAATAAAGGTCAAATACAGTCTGCTGGAGAAAGTTTCTTGCTCAGGGGAGGCTGCATGTTATGGACTAAACATTTGCATTCTCCCAAAATTCCTACATTGAAGCCCTAAGCCCCTATGTGATAGTATTTGGAGACGGGGCCTTTGGGAGGTCATTAGGGTTCAGTGAGGTCATGAGGGTGTGTGCCCTCACGATGAGATTTGTGCTCGAAAAAGAAGGGAAAGAGAGAAAGATTTCTCTCAGCCTGCGTGCAAAGAAGAGGTCAGGTGAATTTCCACCAGGAACCAAAGCAGCCAGAACCTTGGTCTTGGACTTTCCAGCCTCCGGCATTGTGAGAAAATTAATTTCTGTGGCTTAATCCAGCAAGTCTGTGGTATTTTGTTGTGGCAGTCTGAGCTGATGGAGACACCAGTTTGGTTTTTGTTCCAGTCTGGCCTTCACCTGACTGGGTGCGGCCTACCCACATTACGGAGGGCAATCTGCTTTCAATGTTAACCTTGTCCAAAGACTAACTTCACAGAAACATGAAGAATAGTGTTCAATCACATATCTGGGCACCCCATGACCCAGCCAAGTTGACACATAAAATTGATCATCACACCCTCCATACCCAGATCTCCAACCCTCTTCAAGCTCTCAATAAATGGCAACTCCATTCTTCCAGTTGCCCAAGACAATAACTTTAGGCATCTGTGTCTCACACCCCACAGCTAAACCACCAGCACATCCTGCTAGCCTCACCTGAATATAGAAACTGACCTCTTCCTGGCACCCACCTTTGTCCCACTACCTTGGCTCAGCCTCCTAGCATCTCTTACCTGAAAGATCACAAGAACCTCCTGCTTGGTCTCCCTAATTCAGCCCAGATGTAACCTTGGACAAGTGATGTAACCTTTCTACACCTCAGTTTCCCTATCTGTAAATAAGGATGGCAACATGCACATTGAGATTGTTTAAGAGTTAATTAAATGCCCATAGAAGCACTTAGCACATGTTTGGCATATCATAAACCCTCTGGAACTTTAACTATGACTGTTTTCACTCCTATCATTAACAACTAACAACTTTGGAGCACCTGGGCTTCAAAGCTAAATTTACAAAGAATGAGTTTTAAACCTCATGTTTAATAGTATTTTCCTTACCATTAGAAAATCTTAGCCTCATGTTTTCATTTGACACCACATTTTAACCACTGCAATTTATTCACAGGTCAATTCTCAAGTAAATAATTTTCAGAGGCTTACAAAATTCACAGAATCGTTGTCTTATTCATGAAGGTTTTCAGTCAGTTGAGACAATGACCTACTGCTTGTTTGGAGTTTGCTTTGTTTTTCTATTTTGGTGTAAGTCCTGACTAAAGGGGGAGCCCAGTAGGCTCTGCTGGATTTCCAAGGTAAAGCTTCAGCAGGCTTCTGAGTCACCTTATTCAAATTTGGACTCTGCCCCAAATTTGGGCTTTTATGGTCTATGAAACCAAGACATGTTGACTTAAGAAAACCAGACACCCAGCCTGAAAAGGTCAGTCACCAATTTGGGTACACCCCAGCCAATTGCACACAAGCTGGAGACATGAGCCCCCCAAACTCCCTGTGAGATAAGTGAATGCACACACTTTTTAAGCCTGGAGAAGCTGAGTCATTTGATTACTATATGGGTTACTTACTATAGATTGTGTTTGCACTTGAATTTTCAAATTTGCAGGGGACTTTCCAGATTCTTCTTTCTCCATGTCCTCTACCTTTTCCTTGGATTTTGTCCTCCACACTTTGAGACAAGAAGCTAACCGTGGCTTTGATTTTTTTTTTTTTTTTTTGTAAAGACAGGGTCTCACTATGTTGCTCATGAATGGCCTTGAACTCCTGGAATCATGTAATCTTCCCACCTTGGCCTTCCAAATGTTGAGATTACAGGTGTGAGCCACTGCACCTGTCCTGTTTTTATCAATGAAGCCACCAGATCACACTCAATGCCTGTCCTGGAAGCCGACCCAGTTCTTATAATCACAGATGAGGTTTTTTTGTTTGTTTGCTTTTTGAGATACGATGTTGCTCTCTCACCCAGGCTAGAGTGCAATGGCACAATCTCTGCTTGTTGCAATCTATGCCTCCCAGGTTCAAGCCATCCTCCCACCTCAGCCTCCAACGTAGCTGGGATTACAGGCTTGAGCCACTATGCCCAGCTAATTTTTCTTTTTATTTTTAGTGGAGACAGGGTTTCACCATGTTGACCAGGCTGATCTTGAACTCCTGAGCTCAAGTGATCCTCCCACCTCAGCCTCCCAAAGTGCTGGGATTATAGGCGTGTGCCATGGGGCCTGGCCAAGCGTCTTCTCTGTAATGCCCTGTGCTGCCCTTCAGCTACTCTCCTGTGTTTGTTTCCTGGGGCTGCCATAACAAAGCACCACAACCTGGGAGGCCTGAAACAACAGAAATTTATTCTCTCATGATTCTGAAGGCTGGAAGCTTGAAACTAAGGTGTGGGCAGGCTGGTTCCTTCCAGGGCTGTGAGGGAGCATCTGTCCCGGGCCTCCTGCTGGGCCTCTGCAGGTTGCTGGCGATCCTCCGCGTTCCTTGGCTTGGTAAGTTCTCGCTCCACTCTCTGCCTCCTTGTTGCAATCTATGCCTCCCAGGCTCACGTGCTTTTTCTATTCCGTCTGCACGTGTCTATTTCCGTCTTCATATGCCCATCCTCTTATAAGGACACCAGCCCTATTGGTTTAGGGGCCACTCTGTTTTAGTATGACCTCATCTTAACTAAATCTGCAATGACCCTATTTCCAAATAAGGTCACATTCTGAGGCACTGGGAGCGGGGAGGACTTCAACATATCTCTTTTGGGGGACCAGGTCAGTCCATCGCATCCCCTAGATAAAGTGTTCCCACAGAACACTTAACCGTTAGTCATCTAATAATCAGCTAAGGCTTTAGGAAATGTTTTTATGTCCTCCTGGGTTTTGGGGGGTATTGTTTCATTTTGTTTTGTTTTACTTTTCTAGTATTTTTTTTTAAATCTCAGATGGCAAGTTTTTAATTACCTGCACCTTGAAAATTGAAAAACAACAGCAACATAGCAAACCTGCCTGACTATCTTGTCAGGAAAAATCGCTCTGAAAAGGCACCCATGGATTTAAGCAAATGAAACTCAATCATTTCATTTTAAAATGCTGATCTACTGCATTTTCAATGAATTCTAATGAAATTTGGTGGGTTGAAATGAGAGAGATAAGGCCTCCGGAAAGGGTTTTAATTTTTGTGGTCATGGTCCCTTAAGTTTGTAGTTTTCGGTAAATCAATAGGTCATTCAATCTTACTGAGCTGAAAATAGCCTCTGTAACCATTTAACTGCGTACCATGGTTTTCATTTGTATTAATATAAACTTTTCTTCAAATCAGTTCTTGTTATAAAAAAAATAGATTTTTATTTCTTCATCCAAAAGAGAGGGGAGGAATTCATGGAACGTGTCATGTCCATATGATTTTGAGTAAGATATTTCACGCTGGTTTTCTCAAATAACAACAGCAAGCAGTAACTATCATGATAGTAATAAGTTGTAGTCATGTAAGTGTCCTGTCTCTGCCTCTCATGGAAAGGCTTCATGAGCGACTCTATGCGGATGGCATAGAAAGTCCTCACACATTTAAAATCTAGATGCCTGCCAGTCTGAAAAATAACCCAAGGAAAGTTACAGGAAGTTTGGAATAGTGATGAAGAAAGTTTTATTTTTAGAGCCAACACCCCACAGTGTAACCCATCTGAAATGAATGTGAAATGGTTTTTCCAAGGTACTGCTTGATCACTTTCTCATCATTCTTACATATTTCTGTAAGAAGATGTGCTAAAAATAGCCCCTCTAAAGTATCCCTAAGCTTCTTGAAAAGATATGCATTTGTTTTGCAAATTATTAAGAAACACAGTGTCCAGGATGTCCTTAGGAAATGCTAGTTGAGGCTGGGCACAGTGGCTCACACCTGTAATCCTAGCGCTTTGGGAGGCAGAGGTGGGTAGATCTCTTGAGGCCAGGAGTTCGAGACCAGCCTGATCAACACGGTGAAACCACATCTCTACTAAAAATATAAAAATTAGCCAGACGTGGTGGTGGGGGCCTATAATCCCAGCTACCCAGGAGGCTGAGGCAAGAGAATCACTTGAACCTGGGAGGCAGAGTTGCAGTGAGCCGAGATAGTGCTACTGTACTCCAGCCTGGATGACACAGTGAGACTCTGTCAAAAAAAAGAGAAAAAGAAAAAGGAAGGAAGGAAGAAAGGAAGGAAGGAAGGAAGGAAGGAAGGAAGGAAGGAAGGAAGGAAGGAAGGAAGAAAAGAAAAAGAAATACTAGTTGAAGTTATTTCATGCAGATACCTCATAGCATAAGAATTACTTTCTTTTCTCTGTGTTGAGTAGTTTTGCTAATAAATCTCATCTAGATGAATCCAAATCTCCCTTGAGTTTATTTTTAGTTCCCAAATTCAAGCATTTATGATTTTGTTTGTTTATTTTGTTTTGTTTGCGACAGAGTCTCACTCTGTCACCCAGGCTAGAGTACAGTGGTGCAATCTCAGCTCACTGCAACCTTCAAGCTATTGAAGCCTCCAAGTAGCTAGGATTACAGGCATGCATCACCAGACCCAGCTAATTTTTGTATTTTTAGTAGAGATAGGGTTTCACCATGTTGGCCAGGCTGGTCTCAAACTCCCGACCTCAGGTGATCTGCCCACCTCGGCCTCCCAAAATGCTGGGATTACAGGTGTGAGCCACCGTCCCCAGCCAAATCATTTATGAAATAGCTAGACAATAATGAAGAGGCCATTTGATTGGGGTGACAGTGAGGACATTCAGGTTTTTGAACCAGACATTTTCTTAAGTGGCTGAACATCAATGTTGAAGCAACTCTACATTATTTCAAGGGCCAAGGACTATGTTCATTTTAAGGCGGCACTTCATTTTTCTCTAATAAGTTTACAGACAGAAAATCAGGTTTTACGCTATTTCTATAGTGGACCCAACATCATGTCAGAGCATTTTAGGGCAAACATGTATAATGGCTCATTCCCAAACATCTCAAGAGCCATTCCGACCACAAGGCAGGCAAAAGGCACTGGTGACCACATCCTCCAACTCTCTGCCTGCACAGTGGGGCTCAGGGCAGTTCCGGGTAAAGAAACTTCCACCTGGTGGGCGCCTGTAGTCCCAGCTGCTCGGGAGGCTGAGGCAGGAGAATGGCCTGAACCTGGGAGGTGGACCTTGCAGTGAGCGGAGATTGTGCCACTTCACTCCAGCCTGGGCGACAGAGTGAGACTCTGTCTCAAAAAAAAAAAAAAAGAAAGAAAGAAACTTCCACCACACCTGGCTTGTGCCCCAACTCCCTGCTGATGACCTGCACCCCTCCATTCTGGGGCTGACATTTCCTTCACCAGGGTGGGTAGACAAGGGCTGTGGAGCAATGCGTATCCATAGGAAAGCTTTCATCACAGGGGCTGATTTTGCAGGCATGAGGTGACAGCAGCAGGTGAGACTGCTGAAGGTTAAGGAGAGTAAGGGACTCAGACACCCCACCCATCCCACCCCTGCACCCCTCCAAGAAGCCTGGTCTCTATATGCAGCATCCACTAAACTTATTTGACTAGAGACACCCCTGCCACCTCCTTTACCAAAGAATAAGAACTTGCAGTGAAATCACTTTGGTACAATCACTTGGACTTGGCAATGGTAAGATAGGGTGGCCCTGTCCCTATCCCTTGACTGCTCTGACCCCAGGCAGTCAAGACACAGGCTGGTAGACAACACGTCCTCCCCTTAGTCCTGGCCAGGCCATCCCCATGGCCACTGCTGTTGAAATGATGATTAATCTGGAGCCAAAGTTGACGCAGTTGGGGTCCAGGTGGGCCAGGAGGTGAGCAAAACAAGGGCACCCTACTTTGTGCTCCAGAACCCTGCTTTTTTAAAGAAAAACATAGCTCAGAGAAAACAGAGGGAGACAACATAAAAGTTTATAATGGACACACACAAAAAAACCCTCTCCCTTCAGAGCTGGTGATCCTGAAACCAGAGCCAGTTGGAAGGGCCTATAGCAGCTCTGGCGTTTCACCGGTGCCCTTCACAGATTTTCAAAATTCTTTACAGCTCTATTGTTTTCTGATACTCTCTGCTGGGGACAAAGCCGACCAAAACTCTAAGGTTTAATGACTGCCCTATTGGATTTCGAACTGGCATGGGGCCTGTAGCTTTGTTTTGGCCAATTTCTTTCATTTGGAATGGCGGTATTTACCCAATGCCTGTAACCCCATTGTATCTAGGAAGTAACTAATTTGCTTTTGATGTTGCAGATTCATAGGCAGAAGGGACTTGCCTTGTCTCAGATGAGACTTTGGACTTGGACTTTTGAGTTAACGCTGCAATGAGTTAAGACCTTGGGGGACTGTTGGAAGGGCATGATTGTGTTTTGAAATGTGAGGACATGAGATTTGAGAGGGGCCAGGGCAGAATGATATGGTTTGGCTGTGTCCCCACCCAAATCTCATCTTGAATTATAGTTCCCATAATCCCTACATGTCATGGGGAGGGACCCGGTGGGAGGTAATTGAATCATGGGGGTGGTTTCCACCATGCTACTCTCATGATAGTAAGTTCTCACGAGATGTGACGGTTTCATAAGGGGCTTCACCCTCAGCTTGGCACTCATTCTTCTCCTTCCTGCTGCCATTTAAAGAGGATGTGTTTGCTTCACCTTCTGCCAGGATTGTAAGTTTCCTGAGGCCTCCCCAGTCCTGCGGAACTGTGAGTCAATTAAACCTCTTTCCTTTATAAATTACCCATCTTGGGCGGTTCTTTATAGCAGCATGAGAACAAACTAATACAGCAACCCACTCTATCTCACCATTGCCAAGTCCAAGTTATCATGCCAAAGTGATTTCACTGCAAACTGTTCTTTGCTAAAGGGGTGGTGGGGGGTGTCTCTAGTCAAATAAGTTCAGGGGATGCTGCACATGAGACCTTTTCTGGGAGAGACACAATGCACATTGACACGTTTCCAGCTATGAGAAGTCCTACAGTCACTAAGGTTTTCTTAAACATATTTGACATTTGTGTCCTTGACACACGACATCCTGCAAATGCAGCATTCAGAGATGTGGTCGTTGGGAAACTCAGCCCTAAATCCTGCTCTTTTGTGCAGCTAAGCCACATACTCCCCACCCAGGATTGTAATTTTGGGGTTTTGTGAACCCAAATGCAGGACCCAGCATTGATTCCTCTAACACATCCTGTTAGATTCTGCCTTCCCACCACCACTCAGCCTGTTGAGGGCTTTCTGGAGCTTGATGCTTGGAACCCTATTTGTTTTGGACCCGTATCTCTCTAGCAAATCTTCCCACATGCACACACATGGCTGCAGAAAAATGGTAGACCACAGGTGAACACCAGTTCAGCCCTGCATGGGCTGCTCCCCCTGGGAGGTGAGGCTTGGGCAAGTTCCTTCCTATACAAACAGCCCTGCAGGGCAGGGCGCTTCCGGAGCATCACGGAGGAATTTTATGTGGCTTCCAGGGAGATGCGTTCAGTTAAAGTTGTTTTTCCCTTGAAAGGCCCCAAAGTGAAAAGCAGTTGCAGGGAAGTTGAATTATTACCTAATGCCAGTAGCAGCTGCTGGTAAGGAAGAAGGAAAGCAGGTTGGGGAGCTGGTGTCTGGGATTTGGGGGCTCATTAACACTCATGTCTTAAATTAGCAAATCCTTATAGCACACGTTTAAAAATAGCAGCCTAATGGTTTCTAAAATTAGCCATCATTGCTCTCCATAAATATTTAGACCTCCAATAAACCTCTGGTCCACTCGCCTAGCCTAATGGGCTTGGCTTTTATGCCACATTCTTTAGGGTCTGTATACTTAACTACTGACCTTGACAGTGAGAGCTGCAAGAAGCCCCATTATGCTTGGACCAGGGACACCCTGTGTGGCCGTCACGCTGGAGGCAGCCTCAAAGCAGGGCGGGAAGAGATCTCAGAGGCCATTCGGAGATCTAGGTACCTGGAGGAGCCTCTGGTCCTGGTTTCCTTGGGACTGTCTTAGTTTCAGCCCTGAAGGTCCCTGTCCTGGGCAACCCCTCAGGCCCTAGCAAAGCAGGGCAGTTTGTTGTCCTGGCTGCCCAAACCACTGCAAAAGGGACAAGGTCACTGTTCTGAGATCTCTGTGGGAAGGAGAATCTGTTGCTAACACCATCCCTCAGTCCTTACACTAACTTCAGTCCCATCTCATTGAAGCATTAGTGTTTAAAGGGGGAATGACACCAAGCAGAACACTAGCCAGGCCAGGCATAGGACTTTTGTCCTCTGCTCCTCTTGTTCCCCCAAGTGTAAAAAGGGGATGGTAACAGTCACTGACGCATTAGGTTGTTGGGAATAAACTAGGAAATGTGTCAGTGTTCAAACCGTGCTCAGGCCCGGTCATCTGGTGCCATCAGTGTGCTCAGGGTGTAGGGTGGGTCCGCTGGCAGCCCCACTGGCTGTGCCTATCAGGGTGGCCACCTTGGCCTTGTTGCCAGCACCTCCCCCAGGGCAGTGACCATAGGACAGCCGGCCCTGGTCCTTCTCTGGCCAGCAGGGACTGTGATGGTGTCCCCAGTCCCTGGACAGAGTGAGTGCTTGCTGTGTGGAGGGAAGAAAGGCTTTATGCAAAGCCAGCATCGTGCATAGTGCATGTGACAAATTCTGGGCTGTGAACAAATAGTCATCCAAAACAGCAGCAGAAAAATACTCGGTGTATCAGTCCATTCTCACAATGCAACCTGAGTCAAAGAACTACCTGAGACAGGATAATTTATAAAGAAAAGAGGCTTCATTGGCTCTCACAAGCTGTACAGGAAGCATGACTGGGGAGGCCTTAGGAAACTTACAATCATGGCGGAAGGTAAAGGGGAAGCAGGCATGACACGGCCAGAGAAGGAAGAAGAGAGAGAGGGGAGCAGGCAGGTGCTGCACACTTTTAAACAACCAGATCTCATGAGAACTCACTCACTATCACAAGAAGAGTAAGGAAGAAGTCTGCCCCCATGATTCATTTGCCTCCCACCAGGCCCTTCCGCCAACACTGGGGACTGCCATTCGACATGAGATTTGGGTGGGGACACAAATCCGAACCCTATCACCTGGACACCCCTTCAGTCTACTCCGTGTCCTGTGAGGCACCACATTGTTTTGTTATTATTTATTTTTGTTTGTTCATTCATCAGGACAGAACCAATTACCTCCTACAATGCTAAAGCATTTAAACCCAGTATATGTTTTTAAATTAGCAAGATGACGGTTTAGACTCCCAGTGGAAACATCAGTTATTATTTACTCACCAAGTGATTTCCATCTAGTAGGGGATTTATTTATTTATTTAGTTAGTTAGTTTTCAAGACAGAGTCTCGTTCTGTCGCCCAGGCTGGAGTGCAGTGGCACGATCTAGGCTCACTGAAACCTCTGCCTCCCGGTTCAGGCAATTCTCCTGCCTCAGCCTCCTGAGTAACTGGGGATGACAGGTGCACACCACCAATGCCCAGCTGATTTTTGTTTTTTTTTAGTAGAGGCAGGCTTTCACCATGTTGGCCAGGCTGGTCTCAAACTCCTGACCTTAAGCGATCCACCTGCCTTAGCCTCCCAAAGTGCTGGGATTACAGCCGCCAAGCCCCACTGGAGATTTCTTGACAATGTCTCAGGGTCTCATGGGCAACACCCTGCAGCCCACTTTTCCTGTCTGCAGCCTGCACTGCTTAACTGAGGCTCAGCCCTCTGCAGAAGAAGAAGCAGGTTTTGCCTACTGAGTTTTTCGCCGGTTTGGGATGCTGAAGTGACTTGTCGTCAGCAGAGACGCTTCCCTTTTCTCCCTTCAGAACCAAAAAAGAAGCTGAGCCCCAGGTCACCCACTGGATGGGCGCAGCCAGGGCCCGGACCTCCTGATGCTTGGTCTCGCTGATTACCTTGCCCCAGGCAGGAGAGAAAAGCTAGTGGTGTCCACTCAAGACTTTCACTCCCCTCCCTTTCTGCCTTCATCCCTTCCTTTTTTCCTTCCTTTCTCTGTGCGCCCGCTTCCTTCCTTTCTCCTTCCTCCCTCCCTCCTCCTCTTCTTCCCTCTCTCCTTCCTTCCTTCTGTATTTCCTACTGTTTTTTTGTTTGTTTGTTTGTTTTGTTTTTTGAGACGGAGTCTTACTCTGTCTCCCAGGCTGGAGTGCAGTGGTGCGATCTCAGCTCACTGCAACCTCACCCTCCCTGGTTCAAGCAATTCTCCTGCCTCAGCCTCCCAAGTAGCTGGGATTATAGGCACCTGCCAACATCCCCAGCTAATTTTTGTATTTTTAGTAGAGACGAGGTTTCACCATGTTGGCCAGGCTGGTCTTGAACTCCTGACCTCAGGTGATTCACCTGCCTCGGCCTCCCAAAGTGCTGGGATTACAGGCATGAGCCACTGTGCCCGGTCCCTAGTGTCTTCTATATGCCTGGCCCTACATAGGTGCCGGGTCCTTGTCCCCAAAAAGTGTTCTGGATTTTGGTATGCTAAGAATTCTTTAAAAGCCTTTGAAAGGGCTCGGCATTCCCATATCCCTGAAAGCCAGGTAGCAGCCTCTGTTTGATAATAAAGTCACCCTCGATCAGCCCTCAGCAGTCACAAGTGGGCATAGCGAATGGGGAGCATGGTGGGAGCGGAGGTCCATGCTGGAGAGGAGGGATGCTGGCCTGTGCTCCTGCTGCAGCTCCTGAGGGGCTGTGACCTTGGAAATTCCTGCCCTGGCATCAGCTGACAGTCTCTGGGTCACATCCAGCTCTGGAATTCTGAAGGCAGCATCTGACCTGCCGAGGGGACGAAACCTCTCCCTGCCTGAGCACGTGGGTGGAGAATTTGCCCACTTCAGAAAACCCCTCATGCTGACAACCGCCCAGGGCTATTTTCTAAGTCACAGCTGGCACACACCTGGGCACTGTCAGGCCAAGGCATGAATAGCACATGTTGATTTAACAAGTGTTATTCCTGGTTACTGACGAACGGAAGGACAGGAGATGCCAAAGCAGCAGCAGTGCTTGAGGGTGGACATGAGCAGAACTTCCGGCAGGAGGCTGGAGTCCTTCCCCGAGACCAGCGTCGGCTGTCATCCCTTCAGATCCTGCCTTCCCGGGAAAGCAGCTATTCTCCCACCCAGTGAAGTCTCAGAAACTATTTTTGAAAACATGTTAATTGCCACACCAACCGCCTATGGAAAACTTGGTTTCGGTGACAGAAATAAGTGCATGAGATAATCTTTAACCCGTTTCCTTTCTCTCCCTGCTCCCGCCTCCCTCGGCTTCATTAGGGCTCCGGCCGGCACCTGAGGAGCGGCGTGACCTCGAGGGCCCAGGGAGCTGCCAGGCTGGCCTAGGCAGGCAGCCGTACCATGGCCAGCACGGCCGTGCAGCTCCTGGGCTTCCTGCTCAGCTTCTTGGGCATGGTGGGCACGTTGATCACCACCATCCTGCCTCACTGGCGAAGGACGGCGCATGTGGGCACCAATATCCTCACGGCCGTGTCCTACCTGAAGGGGCTCTGGATGGAGTGCGTGTGGCACAGCACAGGCATCTACCAGTGCCAGATCTACCGGTCCCTGCTGGCGCTGCCCCAAGACCTCCAGGCTGCCCGTGCCCTCATGGTCATCTCCTGCCTGCTCTCGGGCATAGCCTGCGCCTGCGCGGTCATCGGGATGAAGTGCACGCGCTGCGCCAAGGGCACACCTGCCAAGACCACCTTCGCCATCCTCGGCGGCTCCCTCTTCATCCTGGCCGGCCTCCTGTGCATGGTGGCTGTCTCCTGGACCACCAATGACGTGGTGCAGAATTTCTACAACCCGCTGCTGCCCAGCGGCATGAAGTTCGAGATTGGCCAGGCCCTGTACCTGGGCTTCATCTCCTCGTCCCTCTCGCTCATTGGTGGCACCCTGCTTTGCCTGTCCTGCCAGGACGAGGCACCCTACAGGCCCTACCAGGCCCCGCCCAGGGCCACCACGGCCACCGCCACCACCGCACCTGCCTACCAGCCACCAGCTGCCTACAAAGACAACCGGGCCCCCTCAGTGACCTCGGCCACGCACAGCGGGTACAGGCTGAACGACTACGTGTGAGTCCCCACGGCCTGCTTCTCCCCTGGGCCACTGTGGGCTGGGTCCCTGGCAGGACTGTCAATGGAGGCAGGGGTTCCAGCACAAAGTTTACTTCTGGGCAATTCTGTATCCAAGGAAATAATGTGAACACAAGGAAATGTCTTCAGAGCACAGAGACAGAGGGAGGAATAAGAGGAGGAGAAAGCTCTCTATACCAAAGACTGAAAAAAAAGCCTGTCTGTTTTTGTATTTATTATATGTATTTATGTGGGTGATTTGATAACAAGTTTAATATAAAGTAGCTTGGGAGTGTGGTCAGTGGGGTTGGTTTGTGATCCAGGAATAAACCTTGTGGCTGTGGCTGTTTATGAAGTGGACAGTATCTGTTTCTGCTTCCAGACTGTTATTCTGTCTCCTAAGATGCTGGTAACCACAGTCAGAGCCCAGTGGGGCTCAGGGTTGCAGGGCCGTGCAGCCGTGATGACCACAGCACCGTGGAGTCCTGACTCTGATGCGGGGTGAGGATGTCGGAGGAGGACGGGGCTGATCTCCATTTGTAAGATGCTTGAAAATACTAGGAGCTGCACCCCGGCTTGAACTCAGAGGCAGGGCAGAAGGGAAGGGGCTTCCTTGGGAAAAGACAGTTGCCAGAAGTCACAAAATAAGGACAATGTCATTTTCTTCCTGTGAGCAATAGGTTCCCACTGGTAAGAAAACAAGAGTCAGAAGGAAACGGGGCTGGGCACAGTGGCTCATGCCTGTAATCCCAGCACTTTGGAAGGCTGAGGCAGGCGGATCACCTGACGTCAGAGTTGGAGAGCAGTCTGACCAACACGGTGAAACCTCATCTCTTATAAAAATACAAAAATTAGCTGGGTGTGATGGCGGGCACCTGCAATCCCAGCTACTCAGGAGGCTGAGGCAGGAAAATCACTTGAACTCAGGAGGCGGAGGTTGCAGTGAGCTGAGATTGAACCACTGCACTCCAGCCTGGGTGACAGAGCGAGACTCTGTCTCAAAAAAAAAAAAAAAAACACACACGGGAAAAACGGAGTGAAACATGGCCGGTGTCTTATCTTTCTAGGCTTTGGCAAAAAGCCCAGTTAGGAGCCCACTTGCCCCCAAGGGCCTCATTGGGACTTCACTGGCTTCTTTTCTGGGCTGGCCAGTCCCGGCTGCCACGAGAGCAGCATCTGTGGCTGTTCCTGCAGCTTCGAAAAATGTCTGGGGAGCTGGGGGAGGCCTGATGGCTCTGAGAACACTCCTGATCCCTGCTGGCTGTGATCTAAGTCACATGGTGACACACAGGAGGCCTGCTCTCACATCCACATGGGCTCATGTCCTTGGCCCACATCAGACAGCACCTGGCTTCTGTCCCGAACCTGCGGCTCTGAATGTGGAAGGAAACAGCTCACTCCACGGAAGGGCTTGGCCTGAGACTTACACACAGAGGGGCTGTCACGTGAAGTCGCTCTATTCTCAGTGGTCTGGGAGTCAGGGCTCCAGCAGTCACTGAGTGCAGGGAAGAGCCGCAGTGGGTCAGTGGCAGGCATGCAGCCAGCTGGCCAGGCTCGCTCGTGTGGCCTGCTGAGACCCTGGCTTCAGTGCCAGGGAGCCTCTAGTAGAGTGGTCAAGAGGCTTGAGAACTGCTATCAAAAGGGCAGGCCAGGCAGCCCACAGCCCAGAGCCCTGGAACCAGCAAGGCCTGAGGCCTGCTAATGCTCTCCTGACTTCGTGCCTCCTCCTGGCCTGACTGGGTCAGGCACCTGCTTCTCCACTGGCCAAGGCTCACACCCGTAACATGTGTACACTGGGCAGCCCTCTTCTGATTGCTGTAGGCTCTGCCATTTATACCTAATAAACTATGTTGTGATAAAATCTCTCAGGGGCCTCCTAGCAATATTGAAGAACAGAGGATTTAAGGAACGGCTGTACACATACTTACATACTTCTTTTTTGTTTGTTTGTTTGAGATGGAGTCTTGCCCTGTGTGCCCGGGGTGGAGTGCAGTCGCACTGTCTCCACTCACTGCAACCTCTACCTCCCGGGTTCAAGCGATTCTCCTGCCTCAGTCTCCCAAGTAGCTGAGACTACAGGTGCATGCCACCCCACCTGGCTAATTTTTGTATTTTCAGTCGAGATGGGGTTTCACCATGATGTTGGCCAGGCTGGTCTTGAACCCCTGACCTCAAATGATCCTCCTGCCTCAGCCTCCCAAACTGCTGGGATTACCGGTGTGAGCCACTGCTTCTGGCTTCTTGTCTGTTTTGTATGAGCCTCTAGACCCCAGGCAACAGATGACTCTTCTGGAAGGAGTGGGTGCCACACATCTCAGCCTTTATCTGACCACAGAGAAGATGAGGAGGCTGGGATCTGCCATGCTATTTAGGCCAGGCATCGAGATCTGAGAGGTCCTTATTTATTTAGGATGAAACAAGCAGTTGTTATCTATTCTTTAAGTTATAAAAAAGGAATAAATCTGAATCCATACAGAGGAGAAAAACAATTTTCTACCGGCAGAATGATACTGTCAGTGTTTGCTTGATGGGCACAATCCAGACAGCATTTTATGAAGTTATTCTAGTTAATAGACCTGTTACAAATGAAAGAAAAAATATCTTTTCTTTTTGTTTTGAGATGGAGTCTCGCTCTGTCACCCAGGCTGGGGTGCAGTGGTGCAATCTTGGCCCACTGCAACCTCCACCTCCCAGGTTCAAGGCATCCTCCCAGTTCAGCCTCCTGAGTAGCTGAGCTTACAGGCACCCACCACCATGCCTGGCTAATTTTTGTATTTTTAGTAGAGATGGGGTTTCACCGTGTTGGCCAGGCTGGTTTCAAACTCCTGGCCTCAAGTGATCCACCTGCTTCGGCCTCCCAAAGTGCTGGGATTACAAGAGTGAGCCACCACACCCAGGCATGAAAAAATAACTTTTTCAAACTCTTTTTCTGAATTCTGTCACTACTAAAATAAAATATGGCTCTCTCTCCTCCTCAGGTGAAAGTCTAGTAATAATGATTACAATTTATTATCACTTACTGTGTATCAGGCATAGTTTTCTTTTCATCTACTAATTTGATTCAATGTGAGAGAATTTTTTTTTTAGTTTTCTGTTTTGTTTTGGTTTTTTGAGATAGGGTCTTGCTCTGTCACCCAAGCTGGAGTTCAGTGACTCAATCACAATTCACTGCAGTCCAACCTCCTGAGCTCAAGCAATCCTCCCATCTCAGCCTCCTGAGTAGCTGGGACTACAGGTGTCCACCACCACACATCTGACTAATTTTTTTTTTTTTTTTTTTTTTTTTTAAAGAGACAGGGTCTCACTGTTTTGCCCAGGCTGATCTCCCACTCCTGGGCTGGCTCAAGCAATCCTCCTGCCTCAGCCTCCCAAAGTGCTGAGATTATAAAGGTGAGCCACTGCACTAGCTAAATATTATACAAAGGAGAAAACTAAAGCACAGAGATTAAGTTACTTGCCCAGGGCCACAGGGCAAGTGAGTAAAAGACCCAGGATTTGAACCCAGACAGGTAGGCAAGGGGTGAATACATTAACTCAAGAAGACACATGACCTATAGTCTAAGCACATTTATGTCCAGACTATATCCAAATAACACAGGGAACTGCTTCATGGCCATATTCGGCTCTTTGCAGAACCATCACTTGACAGGGCTTGTGTTAACTGGGTCCTAGGTGGATTGGATGAAAGATGATGTCAGACCCAGAGGTCCAAGATGGAATCCCATGGGAAACAGGCAGTGGCACACAGGAGGGGATGTGCGTGGCTCCATCATCCGAAAGCTGGCCAGCTCAGATAGGAAGTTGATCTTCCTAAGACCTTGGTTCCCACCCTCAGGAAGAAGGTGTAAGAATGCAGCACCCAGCTCTCCCTTCTCTCTGGCTCTCGCCATTCCTCAGGTCCTCTGAGCCCCTCTTTGCCACATTACAACCTTGGCCGTGAGAGATGCCTGTATCCACCCAAATCTTTGGGACTAGGATTTCTTAACCAAGGTTGTTTCAACAACAGCATGATCTCCTTGTGGAGGTGCAATGCACAACTCCACATTTCTGAATGAAAAGAGAACATGAGCCTGACTCATGTGTTCCAGAAAACCGTCGTTATAGGCAAAAACTTACAGCATGACCCTTCTGGATTAAGAAATGCTGCATTTCTTTATTTCTCTAAATCACATCAAATTTGGCTCCAATTCAGAGCGATCTAAAGTCATTACGGGGAAAAAATATATATGAAAGTCAAGCATGTTTTCTGGTCCCCTCTGCCTGCATTGAGGGGGTCTCAGGGGCCCAGCACTAAGGGAGGCCCTAGACTTAGAAGGGATGCGGGGCTCAATCTTCAGTCCTTGGGGTGGCCCTGGTTTCCCGCTGATTGCCAGGCCTGATGCCTTCACAGCCTAGGAGCTCCCGGTGCTCCTCATCCCTCCCTTTAAATAGGCACTGGAATCTTCCACCCTGTAGAAGCCTGGAGCAAAAGTAACCTTTTTCCCAGCCAGTCTCTGGGAAGCTGTTTCCTGAGATGGAGCCGCCCCCTCCTACACTGAAAGTACCTGTTTCCCCTCTTGGACAACACGGCCTAATTGGTTTCATGAATTTAGCCTTTTGAAATCAAAGGCTTCTGAAACGTCCCAGAAATCCCACTTTCATGTCAAGCACTGTGGACATAAACGGAAATAATTTGAAAACTACAGCACAATTTGAAATGTGTATAATAACAATCAATTTCTTGATAGTAATAAACCAAAGATGGCACCAGAATTTGCACCCAAAAATCCTGGCCCCAAAGCCCCACACTTGGCCACAATGCCATCCTGCCTCCCTGCCTTGGTCCCCCTGTCTCTCACTGCCAGGCAGAAGGAGCAGCATGGATGGTGACAATCCAGGCACGTAGACTCCATGTGGGTCTGGACTAGGCGGTGGCAGTGGAGAGGTGGGAAGAAAGAGCATTACCATTTTCTGAAATGAAGAAGATTCCAGAAAGAATGGTTGCTGATGAGGTAGATCAAGTTTGCTTTCATCTATTTGGTCTGAGCTGCCTCGGGTGGAGAAGTTGAGTGGGTACTTAGCTATATAAACCTGGAGTTCAGGGACAGCCCTGAGCTGGAGAGATTGGCCCAGAGATGGAATTTAAACCACGCAGCTTGAAAAGATCACACTGGAAGTGAATATAGATGAGGAACTCAAGAGACTGGGCCGAGCCCTAGAGAGAGTGGCATACAGAAGCTAGCAGAGGCGGGGGATTCAGCACAGGAACCAGGTGAGAAGTGCCCAGGGGGCGAGGGAAACCAAAAGAGGAGCGCCCTGGAAGCCAAGGCCAGAGCCCGTTTCAAGAAGGAAGGAGCAATCAACAGCACGGATTTACCACCTTTAATCTTCACAGACACTCAAGAAGTCAGCACTATCCTCACCTTCCTTCCACAGACGAAGCAGAGCATTTGCTCACGTGACTTGAAGATGCACATAAAGCCCCTTCACCATGAGAAAACTTTCATGCAACTGGAAGTTCAAATTTCCTACTGCGTGTAAGTGATGGTTTAGCTCCTAAGAGCTACACGGAGACCCAATAGGACTTCATGTGTGTGGGTCTCAGGGGAGGAGAGGGCAGCAGAACAGGAGGGTGGAGCCGAGCACCCTTCCTGAGGCCAGCAAGCACCTGGGCCCGTCTTTCATGCTCAGAGTGAGCCTTCCCCTATTTGTCCTAGAATGCAATGCTAAGTTGGCAGTGGTTTTTCATCTGTGCACTGTAAGGGCCATCTCAGTGCCTTGAAGGGAATGAATTGCGATTCCCCCCAAAGGCAGTTTTTCCATCTCTGACAAACAGAATGGGTGGCTCCTCACCTGGCATTAGATGCCCCTGGCAGGGCAGGGACCATGGCTGTCTTTGCGTGCTCCGCAGACTGGAGACTGAGTCCCTGGGGGAGGCCTTGCTAAACCGAGATAGGCCAAGCTCAAAGGCAAGCCAACAGCACATTTCTTCTGCCAGAAGCACCAATTTTAGACAAACAAAATTAGAATTGGCAATGCTCTGTGGCTTAAGGTCACTGTGAGAGGAAGGAGGAGAAAGCAGAGAAGCCCCAGAGAGAGTGACAACTTAGTTTAAGAAGAATTAACTAAGACTTCCACGATTTAAAGAAAAGCCATCTTACATCTCCTAGGGTGAGGACCCATTTCTTACCTGAGACACGGGTGTGTGTGTGTGTGTGTGTGTGTGTGTGTGTGTATGAGAGAGAGACAGACAGTGAGACAAAGACAGAGAGAGACAAACAGAAATATTGAAGCTTAAGATCCTGCATATTTTAAGCCATTTTTAAAAAAATAAAACACACAAAGCCAGTTACTGGGCAACTATCCAAACGAAAACACAGAAATTTCATTCTAGTAAATTATTTTAAAATACTACCAACTGGCTTTCACAGGTGTGTGGCAGGGGGAAGGCATTAGTAAACAGCCCATTTCCTGCCTGGGAAAGGCCAGTGGGGGTCACCCCATAAATCAGGGAGGGCCCAGCCCCTGGGGGGCTAATCACCTGCCTCTTCCTCGCCCCACCTCTTGCTCTGCCAGCTTCACCCCAGGAAAGCCCAGCACAATACACACTTGAATTCCTTTCTCCTGAGGGCTTTCTATTTAAAAGCTCCCCACCTTCCCCATGCCTGCTGGGTAAATGATTGACTGGCTCAAGCTCTCCCGCCTGCTGGGAGCCCACCAGCTCCTGCTGGGAGCCTCCAAGGCCTCCAGCTCTGGGGAGGTCTCGGATTTGTTTTCTGTCATCCCAGGCATTTTTCCAAAATAAAGCATTTGTGTAGGTTCCCATCCGGCATAAGACAAAGACAGAAGGTAAGACTGAACAGTCCGGAAAATATAGGAGAGTTTTGGTCTAGTGGCTTCAACAGGTATCTGGGGAAGCTGAGGCCTGCCTTAGGTAGGAGCTCATCATGATCTTGCTGACATGAGTTGGAGGCAGTGAAGGCCCAGGATGGGGAAGAGGTTGTGACAATGGGAACATCCAGTGCTATACTTGGATGACCTTGAACCTGGATGGCACGTGATTCCCAGCCCCCTCCTGATATGTGTGCACAGTGGTGACATCCCAGACAACCCTCTGAGTAGAAGGGGTATCCTCTTTTTCCATCTATAGCCCCTTAGATACATCTGTTGTAAAATTTAGTATTCTGGCCGGGCACGGTGGCTCACACCTGTAATCCCAGCACTTTGGGAGGCCAAGGCAGGCTGATCATTTGAGGTCAGGAGTTTAAGACCAGCCTGGCCAACATAGTGAAACCCCGTTTCTACTAAAAATACAAAAATTACCCGAGTGTGATGGCGCATGCCTATAATCCCAGCTACTCGGGAGGCTGAAGCAGGAGAATCTCTTGAACCCGGGAGGTGGAGGTTGCAGTGAGCCGAGATCGCGTCACTGCACTCCAGCTTGGGCAACAAGAACAAAACTCCATCTCAAAAAAAAAAAAAAAAAAATTAGCATTCACCTTGGTAATGACTACAAATTGCTCCATAGTACCCAGGCAGAAGAACATTTCATGCTTTTGTTTTTCCAAAATCAAATCTGGTTCCCATTAAAACTACAATGAGCCAGGCACAGTGGCCTGTAATCCCAGCATTTTGGGAGGCCGAAGTGAGAGGATTGCTTGAACCTAGGAGTTCAAGACCAGCCTGGGCAATGAAACAAGACTTCAGTCTCTACAAATAAAACAATTAGCCGGGCATAGGTGATGTTCACCTACGGTCCCGGCTACTCAGGAGGCTGAGGTGGGAGGACTGCTTGAGCTCAGGAGTTCAAGACCAGTCCGGGCAACATGGCAAAACTCCATCTCTACAAAAAAAAAAAAAAGAAAAAGAAAAAAAGAAAAAAAATTAGCAGGGCATGGTGGAGTGCACTTGTAGTCCCAGCTACTCAGGAGGCCAAGGTGAAAAGATTGCTTGAGCCTGGGAGGGTGAGGCTACAGTAAGCCAAGAGCAGACCACTGCATCCCAGCCTGGGTGACAGAGTGACACCCTGTCTCAAAACAAACAAATAAACAAACCACACATACACAATGAGATATCACAACAACACCTACCAGAATGGTTAAATAGACGGACAATATCAAGTGTTGGCAAGAAAGTGGAACAACTGTGATACGGTTTGGCTCTGTGTCCCCACTCAAATCTCATCTTGAATTGTAGCTCCCATAATTCCCACATGTTGTAGGAGGGACCCTCTGGGAGATAACTGAATCATGGTGGGGCGGTGGTGTCCCCCATACTGGTCTCATGATAGAGAATAAATCTCATGAGATCTATTGTTTTTATAAGGGGTTTTTGCTCTCCCTTGGCTCTCATCCTCTCTTGCTGCTGCCACATAAGAAGTGTCTTTCACCTTCCACCATGATTGTGAGGCCTCCCCAGTCACGTGGAACTGTGAGTCCATTAAAGCTCTTTTTCTTCCCAGTCTCGGATATGTCTTTATCAGCAGCATGAAAATGGACTAATACAAACTGCAACTTACATTGCTGGGGAGTGTAAACTGGTAAAATTACATACTTTGGTAGCTGGGATGGAGCATGAGGTAGAGGCAGCTTCTAGGCTGGTGATGTTCCCTCTTTTGACCTGGGAAGTAGTTACACAGGCATATTCATTCTATGATCATTTATCCAGGTGGACACTTATAATTGGGATTTTTTATTTGTTTTTGTTTTTGTTTTTTGTTTTTTGTTTTTTTGAGAGAGAGAGTGAGTCTCAGTCTCTCAGACTGGAGTGCAGTGGTATGATCTCGGCTCACCACAACCTCCACCTCCCGGGTTCAAGCAATTCTCCTGCCTCAGCCTCCCCAGTAGCTGGGATTACAGGTGTCCACCACCATGCCCGGCTAATTTTTGAATTTTTATTAGAGACGGGTTTTTGCCATGTTGACCAGGCTGGTCTCGAACTCCTGACCTCAAGTGATCTGCCTGCCTTGGCCTCCCAAAGTGCTGGGATTACAAGCGTGAGCCACCGCACTGGGCTTGTTTTTGTTTTCTTTACAAATCACCCTGTGCTCATCTTTTACCCCACTGGATTGTGAACCTTGCTGTCCTAGTCACTTCTTTATCCCCATGTATGTGGATGTAGTAGTTGCTGAACAAGTGATGGGTGGCTGAATGCATGGCTCTGTGCTTTACAAATGATTGCCATCATTAAATACCTTCAGATATGTGACTCCTCTAATATATTTGACATATGATTTAATATAACTTAAAAATTCATTTACACAGAACTTTCCAGGACCATATTGTGTGGAGAACAAGGTCTCTTGGCACCATAGTGGCTGCCACTCCACTGCGAAAAGAAGAAAGAAAAGAAAAGAAAAGGGTAAGGCCTTGACCAAAGCTGAAAGAGAAGAAAAAAATGTAAGAGAATGCATTTTGTGCAGGACCCAAGAGCCCATGCCTTTTCCTAAATGGAGGCTGAACCCAGTTTCATCATGAGAGTCAATAATAAATAGCAGAGACAGACACATTCTTCCACCATGCCCAAATATGGTCAAAGCTACAGTCAAATCAGGGTCTTTTGGGAGAAGCTCTGAAGTGTGACTTTCAGTGCTGTAAAACAGCACCATCTGATCTTTTGTGCACAAAATTCTTTTAATGAAGGCAAAGCCTTTCTATTCACATTTAAATAAAATAGGACAGGTACAGTGACTCACGCCTGTAATACCAGTACTTGGGGAGGCTGAGGTGGGCAGATCATGAGGTCAGGAGATTGAGACTATTCTGGCCAACGTGGTGAAACCCTGTCTCTGCTAAAAATATAAAAATTAGCTGGGCGTGGTGGCACGTGCCTGTAGTCCCAGGTACTCAGGAGGCTGTGGTAGGAGAATCACTTGAACCCAGGAGGCGGAGATTGCAGTGAGCTGAGATCGTGCCACTACACTCCAGCCTGGCAACAAAGCTAGACTCCATCAGAAAGAAAGAAAGAAAGAAAGAGAGAGAGAGAGAGAAAGAAAATAATCTTCCTGCTTCTTATCTCCAAATCCTCAAACTTACTTGTTTCTATTCCCATCTGCTGCTTCCTTTCTGCTCCTCTCCCAAGTCAAAAGCCAGTCTTTCACATAAAGACGTGTCCCTGCTCTTCCAGACTTCTTCAGACTGTCTCCTTGGCAATTTCTCTCTCTCCTGTGTTGTTTGATTCTTTGGTATCCACCCTGCTTTTTTTCCCTTTTTTTCTTAGAGACAGGGTCTTGCTCTATCACCCAGGCTAGAGTACAATGGCATAATCATAGTTCACTGTAACCTCGAACTCCTGAGCTGAAGCAATCCTCCCACCTCAGCCTCCCAAGTAGCTGGGACTACAGATGTGTGTCACCATACCCAGCTAATTTTAAAAATTTTGGTAGCAACAAGGTCTCGCTATGTTGCCCAGGCTGCTGGTCATGAACTCCTGAGCTCAAGCAATCCTCCCACCTCAGCCTCCCAAAGTGTTGGGATTATGGGTGTAAGCCACCATGCCCAGCCTGCTTTTCTATATCTCTATCAATTATTGATAAAGGAGTATTGAAATCTGACTATAAATTAGGATCTATTTCTCCTCACAGTTCTATAAGTTTTTACTTCATGTATTTTGAAGCTCTGTTGTTAGATGCATAAACTAGAATTGTTATAGTTTCTTGATTTAAACCTAAGCATATCAATAATTACATTAAATGTAAATGGTCTAAACACATCAGTTAAAAGCAGAGACTATCAAATTGGATAAAAAAGCACATCATTGGGTTGGGTCTTCCCCATTATGTGCTGCCTACATAGAAAATCACTGTAAAAATAAAGACACAATAAGTTAAAAGTAAAATAATGGAAAAGTATATGATATTAACACTGATTTATTTAAAAGATGGAGGGGTTATATTAATATCACACAAAGAGATTTCAGAGCAAAAAATGTTATCTAGGATAAAGAAGTTAATTTCCTAATGATGAAAGGTTTATAACAATTCTGGAAAGTTGTAGAATATTATTCAACTTTCCACTTCCTTCTGATAAAACAGCCAAAGTAATCCTTTAAAATTGGGAGCTATCCGTTTAATACAGCAGACTAAGTTCATATGTTTAAATCCCCATTCTTCCATGGCCCCATTAAAATAATAGTAAATAATAAAAGAATATAATACAACAACAAAGAGAATGTGAGAAGTGTCAAAAAACTTTTTTTTAATTCTTGAAGACAGAAAGCTGAAGTGAAATAATATATATATTTTTTGAGACAGGCCATCACCCATGCTGGACTGCAGTTGTGTGATCATAGCTCACTGCAGCCTTGACCTCCCAGGCTCAAGTGATCCTCCTGCTTCAGCCTCCCAAGTAGCTGGGACTACAGGTCACGTCACCATGCTGGGCTAATTTTTTGACTTTTCATAGAGACAGGGTCTCACTATGTTGCCCAGGCTGCTCAAAAGATCCTTCCACCTCAGCCTCACAAAGTGCTTGGATCACAGGCATGAGCCACTGCTCCCAGTCAAAAATACAATGTTTTTGATATAAATACAAAAATACAGGGTAGCAGGAGGCACAGCTGGGAGTATAAACCTGGAGTACAAGTGGAGAGTCTGCAATTGAGTTAACTAACCTGACAGGCAGACCCTGAGAGGGAGTGGAGCTGAAAATGCAAAATGCCAGGCAACCAGGTATTTACTTGTGTATTGCCTCCCCCTCCCACACATCCCACCACACACATACAGAATATTCTTTTAAAACAACTAAATAGGGCATGCATGGTGGCTCACACCTGTAATCCCAGCACTTTGGGAGGCTGAGGCAGGTGGATCACCTGAGGTCAGGAGTTCAAGACCAGCCTGGCCAACATGGTGAAACTCCATCTCTACTAAAAAAAAACAAAAAAACAAAAAAAATTAGCCAGGCATGGTTGTGGGCCCCTGTAATCCCAGCTACTTGGGAGGCTGAGGCAGGAGAATCGCTTGAACCCAGGACGTGGAGGTTGCAGGGAGCCGAGATCATGCCATTGCACTCCAGCCTGCACAACAGAGCAAGACTCCGTTTCAAAACAAAACAAAAAACAAAACAGAAAAACAAATAAACCATTTGGAAAGAAACTTATGAGGTTGGTAGTACAAGTGCTGGCACCTCCCCAAGAAGCTCTCTACTTCTGTCATTTGAGAAGTCCTTGCGGGTAAACCCAGTTTCTCTGGTTAAAGGGAAGCCTCCCTTTTGACAAACCTTGCTTATGTAAGCAACACTCCCTGCCAGCCTCTGTATTGCCTCACATGCCGAAGAGTCATCAGACATTTGAAGAAATACTGCATCACGAAAGGGGGAGAAAAGAAGAACAAAGAGAAAACACCTGACACCAGAGGAAACAGATCATTCAGGGAAGAAAATCTCAATTTAGGCCAGGTGTGATGGTGCATGCCCGTAATCCCAACACTTTGGAAGGCCAAGTTGGGAGTATCGCTTTAAGCCAGGAGTTCCAGACCAGCCTGGGCAACATAGCAAGACCCTCATCTATACAAAAAATAAATTACTCGGGAGTAGTGACTTGCGCCTGTAGTCCCAGCTACTTGGGATCTGAGGAGGAAGGATCTCTTGAGCCCAGGAGGTCGAGGCTGCAGTGAGCCACTACTGCACTCCAGCCCGAGTGACAGAGACCTTGTCTCAAAAAAAAAAAAAAAAAAAAAATTCTCTATTCTCAGAAAAATTCAAGTTCACATTTTGTCTATAAGAATAGAATGCTATGTAATCCCAGCACTTGGGGAGGCCGAGGCAGGCAGATCACTTAAGGCCAGGAGTTTGAGAGCAGCCTGGCCAACATAGCAAAACCCCGTTGTTACTAAAAATACAAAAATTAGCCAGGCGTGGTGGCTGTAATCCCAGCTATTTGGGAGGCTGAGGTGGGAGAATTGCTTGAACCTGGGAGGTGGAGGTTGCAGTGAGCTATGAAAAGGTTAGAAAATGGAAAAGTCTCTTAAATTTAAAAAAATTTAAATAAAATATTTAAAAGTTTAAAATAAAATAAATACATTTTAAAAAAGTAAACAAAAGGGTTGGAATATACAGCAGAGAAAACGTTCCAGAGCATAACAGAGATTACAACACAAATAAAGGGAATTACCTTTTGAATGAAGGACACAGAAGTTCCCCGTAGGAGGCCAAGCATCTGACAAGTAGGAGTCCCTGAAAGAAAAAGAGGCTCTGAGGCGGTGGAGGTGGCTCAAGCCTGTAATCCAGAAATGGGCGAATCACCGAGGTCAGGAGATAGAGACCATCCTGGCTAACATGGTGAAACCTCGTCTCTGCCAAAAAGCGGGGCGTGGTGGCTGACCTGTGAGTCAACTACTCTGAGGCCGGGAGAGTGGCATAAGCCAGGCGGAGCTTGCAGTGAGCTGAGATCAGCCACTGTACTCTATACAGGTGACAAGGCGAGGACTCCATCTCAAAAAAAAAAAAAAGAAGAATACAGAAAACAGATGAGCGAAAATTATCTTTAAAAATGTTGAAATAGGCCAGGCGCAATGGCTCACACCTGTAATCCCAGCACTTTGGGAAGCCAAGGCACGCAGATCACCTGAGGTTAGGAGTTCGAGACCAGCCCGGCCAACATGGTAAAACCCCATCTCTACTAAAAATACAAAAGTTAGCCAGGCATGGTGGTGCACGCCTGTAGTCCCAGCTACTTGGGAGGCTGAGGCAAGAGAATTGCTTGAACCCGGGAGGCAGAGGTTGCAGTGAACTGAGATCACGCCACTGCACTCCAGCCTGGGCAACAAGAGTGAGACTCCATCTCAAAAAAAAAAAAAAAAATTGAAATAAATTTTCCAGAACTAAAAGGGGACCTGAACTTCCAAATTGAAAGGGCTTAAAAAGCATCAGATAGAATGAATGAACAAAGATCTACATTAAGAACTAAGATACATCCTGGCCAGGTGCAGTGGCTCACACCTGTAATCCCAGCACTTTGGGAGGCCAAGGCGGGCAGATCACGAGGTCAGGAGACAGAGACCATCCTGGCTAACACATTGAAACCCCGTCTCTACTAAAAGTACAAAAAATTAGCTGGGCTTGGTGGCGGGCGCCTGTAGTCCCAGCTACTCGGGAGGCTGAGGCAGGAGAATGGCGTAAACCCGGGAGGCGGAGCTTGCAGTGAGCCGAGCTTGAGCCACTGCACTCCAGCCTGGGTGACAGAGCGAAACTCCATCTCAAAAAAAAAATAATAATAAAATAAAATAAAAGAACTAAGATACATCTTCATGAAATTTCTGAACATAAAAGAAAAAGGACCCGAAAAAGCTCCAGAAGGAAGGATTAAATCCAGATCGTATAGAAGTGGTGACTGGCTCCTTCTCACCCAACGCAGCCCCCACAGCCCTGCGAGTCATTATCTCAGCACACTGTTCATTTCCCACACAGTTTTTCTCAGAATAAAACAATTACCTTTTTTTTTTTATTAATTGGAACACACGTTTTTCTGAATCTTCCATTAGACTCTAGGATCTGAGTTCAGAGACTATGTCCACGTCATTCGTTATTCTACGTGCAGGACGAGACACAGCCCCAGCTAAATTTCAGGTCTGATTTTTTTTTTTTTTTGTATGTGTGTGTGTGTGTGAGTGAGACTGAGTCTCGCTCTGTCGCCCAGGCTGGAGTGCAGTGGTACAATCTTGACTCACTGCAACCTCCACCTCCCTGGCTCAAGCAATTCTCCTGCCTCAGCCTCCTGAGTAGCTGGGACTACAGGCGCCTGCCACCACGCCCAGCTAATTTTTTGTATTTTTAGTAGAGACGGGGTTTCACCATGTTGGCCAGGATAGTCTCGGACTTCTGGCCTCAAGCAGTCCACCCACCTCAGCCTCTCAAATGTTGGGATTACAGGCCTGAGCCACTGCACCCGGCCCAGGTCTGAATTTTAATTGGAGGGGGGATGCAGGGAAGGCAGGAGGCAGGAGTTGTTCCTTGGAAAGCTAGCAAATCAGCTTTGACTCCCACTAAGGTATAAAGCCTGTTGCCTCAGCACGCTCAGGTGCCTGAGGGTGGAGGGAAAGGGCACCAAAAGGGACAACCAGGGGCAGGCTCGGAGATGGACTTGAGTCTAGCACCACCTGGCAGCCTACACAACACAAGAATATTCTTGGGAGAGGCCTCAGCCCAGAAGCTGCCTTTGGAGGTTGGGTTAACTACAAAATGAATCTGGTTTCCTAGAGCATGAAGTCTGGAGGAGGGAGAATGGAGCACAGGGGTGAGGGCAATGGGACCAGAAGGAAACTTTGGGTGCCCCAGGAGCAGTGGGCTCCTTAGCTGCTCTGTCCGTCTATAATAGACTGCACTCTCTCACAGGCTCAAGTTCACGCTCTGATTAGCAGTGGACACTCATCAGACTCCTCTGCCTGACCCAAGGGCCACAGGTGGTAGCACTGGCCCTCCTTCCCTCACAGGGCTGCTCCGGGTCACTGGTCTTGCAGCAATGACTGACTCTGCTGGCAAGGGAGGGTCCAATGGTAGCTAAAGAATGGCAGCCTCGGCCAGGCGCAGTGGCTCACGCCTGTAATCCCGGCACTTTGGGAGGCCAAGGTGGGTGGACTGCCTGAGCTCAGGAATTCGAGACCAGCCTGGGCAACACAGTGAAACCCCATCTCTACTAAAATACAAAAAATTAGCTGGGTGTGGTGGCAGGCACCTGTAAATCCCAGCTATTCGGGAGGCTGAGGCAGGAGAATCACTTGAACCTGGGAGGCAGAGGTTGCAGCGCGCCCGGATCACACCATTGCACTCCAGCCTGGGCGACAAAGCAGGACTCCATCTCAAAAAAAAAGAAAAAAAGAATGACAGCTTCATCCCATCTCTGTCGCCTTCCCCCTCAGCCCTGCCACAGCAGCAGAGCACTCTTCCTCTTTTAATGACTCTCTCTATTTCAGCGCAGACCCAGAGCAGCGTGTGAGAGGTCAAGGCCTTCACAACACGCACCTCGGAGTCCATGAGTGGTTCTACGGGAGGCCCTCAGGTAGGTGAAACTAGAGAATTCAGAAAATGTGAAATGATGGACAGGAATCCTTAAAAAGCCACAGACAGTGATGCCACCAACACATTTCAGAGGGTAGAGAGTCCTTCTAACTAAAATGCAATAATGACCCCACAATTGCACTCCTAGGAATATATCCAAAACAGGAGAAAGCAGCAGGGACTCAACAAACACTTGTACACAAATGTTCATAGCAGCATTACCCACAATAGCCCAAAGGAAGAAACAACTCAAGTGTCCATCAATAGAGCAATGGAGGAACAATGTGGTCTAGCTCTGTGGAGATAGTATACGCGCCCCGTGCCTTCTGATACATGCTGCAGTGTGGCTGGACCTCCAAGAAAACACTATGTTAAACGAAAAAACAACAGATACAAAAGGCCACATATTATGTGACTGCATTTATAGGAAGTTGCATAATGTCTAAGATTCATTCATGTCACAGCTCATATCCAACTTACATTTTTTGGTGGGGCTCGGTGGCTCACGCCTGTAAGCCCAGCGCTTTGCGGGGCCGAGGTGGGTGGATCACCTGAGGTCAGCAGGTCGTGACCAGCCTGGCCAATAGTAGAAACCCTGTCTCTACTAAAAATACAAAAATTTAGCCAGGCCTGGTGGTGGCCACCTGTAATCCCAGCTACTCAGGAGGCTGAGGCAGAAGAAATGCTTGAACCTGGGAGGCAGACGTTGCAGTGAGCCGAGATCATGCCACTGCACTCCACAAGACTCCATCTCAAAAATGGAGTTTTTTTTTTTTTTTTTTTTTTTTTTTTGAGATAGGGTCTCACTATGTCACACAGGCTGGAGTGCAGTGGTGAGATACGGCTCACTGCAGCCTGGACCTCCCAGGCTCAAGCAATCCTCCCACCCCAGCCCCCCAGGTAGCTGGGACCACAGGCATGCACCACATACTTGGCTGATTTTTTTATTTTTTTGTAGAGATGGGTTCTTTCTATGTTGCCCAGGCTAGTCTCAAACTCCCAGCCTCAAGTGATTCTCCTTCCTTGGCCTCCCAAAGTGCTGGGATTACAAGCCTGAATGACAGCACTTGGCCCATTTTTTAAATGGTTGAATAATAGTCCAATGTACAGATGTCCCCATGTGCCATGTGTGTGCCCCACTGTATCAGCCCAGTCCCACTGGTGGTTGCCAGGGGCTGCGAGGAGAGGAATAGACAGTGAATTCCTAATGAAGTATGGCATGGCATTTTCTTTGGGGATAATTAAGACATTTTTCAAGAGTAAAATATTTTTCACTAGATAGACGTGGTGATTGTGCAACATTGTGTATGTACTAAATGCTACTGAATTGTACATTTTTATGCATTTATTTAGTTTTGAGACCAAGTCTCATTTTGTTGCCCAGGCTGGAGTGCAGTCACATGATGTTGGCTCACTGCAACCTCTGCCTCCTGGGTTCAAGCAATTCTCCCACCTCAGCCTCCCAAGTAGCTGGGACTACAGGCGTGCACCACCACACCTGGCTAATTTTTTATATTTCTAGTAGAGACATGGTTTCACCATGTTGGATGGCTGAATTGTACACTTTTAAATGGTTAATTTTATGTTATGTGAATTTCACCTCCATTTTTGAAACACATAATAGGAGATGATTTCCCAAGCTGTGACCAGGGAGGAAGACAGGAGCTCCCAGCCCGAGGCTGCAGCCGGGAAGGAGGAGGCAGCAGCCATGTGGGAGGGACATGGACAGCCCCGCACTCCTCTCTGACCACTCGCAGAGTGAGAGCGATCTCTAAGGGGTGGCACCCACTGAGGGGTAACCTAGGGGTAACCCACAGAGCAGCATCAAAGGAGGATTTTCCATTGTTTGCGATGGAGTACAAGATGCAACTCCCTGCTGTCTCCGTACTAAACCTTCAGTAAAATTTGTGAAACCACAAATGCCTTTGAGCAACTGGAAATGTTTGGAGGGAAACTGCAGAAACATTGAGTTCCACAACTGGGCTGGCACAGCATGGAACAGACACATAGAGACTCAGGAGCAAAAGGACAAAGGGACAATGGATAACTGAGTTCCATGAGAAAGAAAAGTCCATTTCATCTGCAGATATGAAGAGCTTTGGCCTCTTGTCATAAACATCAAAGGCCACTGGCTGGGTGTAAGTGAGAAAGGACACACCAGGGACACACACAGACATCGGATTGCGAGCACGGCGAGGGTTGTCACAGGAAGAGAAGGAAGTTCTGAAGGGCTCCCCACAACCCCGAAACCCTGCTGGCCTAGAAGGGCTAAAGGCATGAGTGGGTTCATTCGAACACTCTTCCCACTGTAGACCAGCAAGGCGGGAGGAAGAGGCTCCTGGCCAAGCAGCATCAAGCCCCCGCAGCCCAGGGCTTCCTTATCTGCTGTTCCCTCTCCCTGAAATGCTCCTCCCCACAATCTCCAAATGGCTCTTTCCTTTCCTTCATTCAAGTTTCTCCTCAAATGTTGACCACTCAGAGAGGACCTCCCTTCCCAACCGGGAAGACCTGAAGACACACACACACTTCACAGCTGCAGACAAGCAGCGACTGTTGGATAAAAATAAGCGCTCACACACAGAACAGAAGTCTCCAGGCCAGGCTGCAAGGCACCACTCCAGCTCGAACTCTCCGTGAAGTGACTGCCTCATACCAATGCAGAAAAACAAACTGAAATCCAAAGGTTACCCCCACATGCACAGAACAGCCAGTTTCCCATGGAGTCAACACATTCAGAGAGAAGCCACAGGGCTGGAGTTTCCAGAAACCACAACCTCCGTCCTCCTCCCAAACGCTAAGGCAACCACTCAAGCAACTAACGATCTAAAGAGAGAAGAGACGGTGAGATCCCACTTCGCAGAGTAAATGCTAAGGGGAGGATTCCAGCCGTGCTTAGGAAGACAGGAAAGGGAAATTTCTCCCATATTATTTTTGACAATTAAGATAAAGATTTCTATCACCCACAAGCTTAGGCAGTCTCTCCCTCTCTCCACCCCATCCTCAGGTAACTACCAGATGGTTCCATTTACATAAAACTCTATACTTTGTGACTTCCTGTGTTTATGTCTTTTCCTTACCTTTGCCGTGTCTGTAACCTCCAGAACCATGGGGAATAGACGTGTTGAAAGTGAGCGTACTTACTGCCAACCTCAGGGGAAAACACGGTCTTTCATCCTGTGATATGATGCTAGCGGTAGTCACGTACATTTCAGGGAAGACTGAATGAATGACGTAGTTCATAGATTCCTGGCCGTATAACATCTTTCTGTGGACTTGTCACATGAATGACAACTTGGCTAGGTATGGAAAACAGGGTCATACAACACCCCTCAAACATAGTCCTCAGTAGACATTACTCCATCTTCTTCTTTCACTTAAAATTGCCAAGAAGGCAAGGCACAGTGGCTCATGCTTGTAATCCCAGCATTTTGGGAGGCAGAGGTAGGAGGCTCACTTGAGCCCAGGAGGTCGAGGCTGCAGTGAGCCAAGATGGTACCACTGTACTCCAGCCTGGGTGACAGACTGAGACCCTGCCTCGAAAAGAAAAGAAAAGAAAAGAAGAAATCTGAGTTAGACTACTTTTCTTGGTATATAGCTTTATTTTTGCCATATTCTTTTTAACTTTGTCTTTCAATAATTTCTCTCAGAGTTTATAGTTCTTTATTATAATGAAGGACTTCTTTGATGTAGACATTTATGTCTTCCTTCATTTCAGGGAATTCCATTTTTATTATGCTTTTAACTTTTTTCTGTTCAATTTGTTCTATTGTATTTTTAGGTCTATAAAATTAGTGGCACATTAGATATTTGGGTTGTCCATCCTCCATATAGAGCATTGCTTTTCCTCAAATGGAAATGCCTGTTCTCTTTATTGCAGTGATAGTTTCACAGGTATGTGTGAACCTAAACTGATCCAATTGTACATTTTAGATACATGCAATTTAGTATACTGCAAGTATACCTCAATAAGATTGAAAAAATCTACTTGAAGACACAATCTATGTTAAAGACAAGATTAAAATAATTAACTTAGGCTGGGTAAGGTTCATGACTGTAATCCCAGCACTCTGGGAGGCTGAGTCAGGAGGGTTGCTTGAGCCCAAGAGTTCAAGACCAGCCCGGATCTGAGGGCAAGGCAAGGCCTCGTCTCTCTTTTAAAAATAAATAAATAGCCAGGTGCAATAGCTCACACCTGTAATCCCAGCACTTTGGGAGGCCGAGGTGGGCGGATCACGAGGTCAGGAGATCGAGACCATCCTGGCTAACACGGTGAAACCCCGTCTCTACTAAAAATACAAAAAATTAGCCGGGCGTGGTGGCTGGCGCCTGTAGTCCCAGCTACTCAGGAGGCTGAGGCAGGAGAATGGCGTGAACCCGGGAGGCGGAGCTTGCAGCGAGTGGAGATGGCGCCACTGCACTCCAGCCTGGGCAACAGAGCGAGACTCAAAAAATAAAATAAATAAATAAATAAATAAATAAATAACTCAGAAATGAGGAAGTCATATGATTAAAAATCAGCACGGAGCACTGAATCTATTAACTATAAATTACATCCAAGTAATGCAGAAGCTCTAATTATAAGAATATTATTGTAATTCCTGGGGAAGAAAGGACTATTTCATTATTTTCAACAGACAATGGTATAAAGTAGGACAAACACTCCAGAACAAGTACATAAAATTAGGAAATGGAGAAATAGATGCTCCAAGAGTACATTTTCTTTCTCTCTCTCTCTCTCTCTCTCTCTTTTTTTTTTTTCCTTTGAGACAGCCTCTTGCTCTGTCACCCAGGCTGGAGTGCAGTGGTGCAATCATAGATGACCGCACCCTTGAGCCCCGGGGCTTAAACGATCCTCCTGCCCCCGCCTCCCAAAGTGCTGGGATTACAGGCGTGAGCCACTGCGCCTGGCCTCACATTACATTTAAAAAGATAACTCTAAATATATGCTGATATATTAAAACAAGGTGGTTCAGAAGAGCTGCAAGTCAAATTACAAGCAAAATAATATGATGGTACCTAAATAAATGATGGTGCCTGAATAAAAAGCAAGCAAGGGAAATGTATAATAGTCATATCTGAGAAAGCCGAATGCAAGGAAAACTCAGTAAGTTAAACAAAAAGGTCACTTGATTATGATGAACCTCGTGATCCACAGTGAAAAGATATTTCTCAGGATCTGCAACAAAGGCCAGTAACATATTAGCGTAGGATATTTTAACTCACTTGTCTCAGTCGCCAACATCAAGTAAGGGGGTAAAAAAGATGCAGAGGGTCTGATAACAAGATGGACAAGGCTGATCTTACACTGTACATGTATATCTCATTCTTTGTCCTGAAAGGAAAGTGAAAATAGAATACACTGTCTTTTCAAAAACAATAGGAGACTTATACAATTTTACAATATATTAGATCACAAAGAAAACCTCAATACATTCTAAGAAGTGAAATAGAAACCACGTTCTCAAGCTACAATAAAACTAAAAATAATAAGGTTGAAGCAAAAAGAAAATTAATACTCAACCTATCGGAAATGTAAAAAAAAAAAAAATCTTGTTTTTCCTCATTTTAAAGAGGAAATCAAACTACAACTGCAGCCTATCTAGGAAATTACAATAATGAGGATATTATATATCAAAACCTCATGGGACAGGGTCAAAGCCGAAGGCAAAATGATATTTATATTCTTAAATACTTCATGGAAAGCAAAAGTGAATCGAGTATTCTGCAGGGAGGAGGGACTTAGAAACATTAACACAAAAAGGAGACAGAAGGGGGAAACAGAATTGTTAGCAAATTCGTGATTTATCACTGAGTGCAGTGGCTCACTCCTGAAATCTCAGCACTTTGGGAGGCCAATGCGGACGGATCACCCGAGGTCAGGAGTTCAAGACCAGCCTGGTCAACATGGCAAAACCCCATCTCTACTAAAAACACAAAAATTAGCTTGGTGTGGTAGTGGGCACCTGCAGTCCCAGCTACTCAGGAGACTGAGGCATGAGAATCGTTTGAACCTGGGAGGCGGAGGTTGCAGTGAGCAGAGATTGTGCCACTGCACTCCAGCCCGGACGACAAGAGTGAAACCCCGTCTCCAAAAAAAAAAAAAAATCACGATTTAGTTCTCTTTGAAAAACAAAGTAAAAAGATCACAAACTCATTTGATCATTTTTTTTTTTAAAGGCAGGGGTCGGGGAACACAAGTAATAAAATTAGGATCAAGTAAGGGAAATAATTACAAGACAATATTTAGGCAATTCTGTGCTAGTTAGTGGTCTTCTAGGAAAGTACATCTTACTAAAATTGATCAAAGGAAAGATGGAGAGGGTTACTTAGTAATTTTGGAAAATGGAAGAAGTTGTCAATGAATGATTCCCCCCAAAAGCTTCACATTCAGATGGTTTCATAGCAATTCTGCCAACTTTTTGTTTTTAATTTCCAACATTTACTTTAAGTTCCGGGCTACATGTGCAGGATGTGCAGGTTTGTTACATAGGTAAACATGTGCCATGGTCGTTTGCTGCACAGAGGATCCCATCACCCAGGTATTAACCCCAACATCCATTAGCTACTCTTCCTGGTCCTCTCCCACCTCTCTCCCCTCACCCTCTGACAGGCCCAGTGTTTGCTGTCCCCACCCCCACCCCCACCACCCCCCACTATGTGTCCATGTGTTCTCATCATTTAGCTCCCACTTACGAGTGAGAACATGCGGTATTTGGTTTTCTGTTCCTGTGTTAGTTTGCTAAGGATAATGGCCTCCAGTTCCATCCGTATCCCTGCAAAGGACATGATCTCATTCCTTTTTATGGCTGCATACTATTCCATGGCGTAAATGTACCATATTTTATCTAGCATCTATAAGGAATTTAAATAAATTTACAAGAAAAAACAACCCCATTAAAAAGTAGGCAAAGGGTCGGGCACGGTGGCTCACGGCTGTAATCCCAGCACTTTGGGAGGCCAAGGCGGGAGGATCATTTGAAGTCAGGAGTTTGTGACCATCCTGGGCAACATGGTGAAACCTCATCTCTACTAAAAATACAAAAATTAGCAGGCATGATGGCGCATGCCTGTAATCCCAGCTACTCAGGAGGCTGAGACAAAAGAATCGCTGGAACCCAGGAGGCGGAGGTTGCAGTGAGCCAAGATCATGCCACTGCACTCCAGCCTGGGTGACAGAGCATGACCCTGTCTCAAAAAATAAATAAATATTGATACAAATGCTTAATAAAACATTAGAAAATAGAACTCATAAAGATAAATGTATACCATAAATGAGTTTATTCAAAATCCATCCCAGAGGACTCAGTAGTTCAAAGGAGGAAAATAATACAAGCATCACAAGATGAGCCATTGAGACACTTGATAAACTTCCATTGCCTTTTCTAATCAGAAGGAGAAGGCAATCATGAAGAAGTTCTCACCTTCTACTCCGGTGACACACCCACTCTATCTTCCTGGCACCTTCTATTGTGGTGACACCCACTTTCCCTTCGTGGCACCCGTTTCCCTCTCAGCCCAAGTACTTTGGGTGAAGCTAACTTCACTCTGGCATTGACTCAGGCCTGCCCCAGGATGGGCCTGCGATCCCATTAATGCCAATAGGAGCCAGTGGGGTTCACAAAGCACCCAAAGAGAGGCAGTTGGACTTGAACCTGGGAAGAGACAGGCTCTGGCCTAGGTTGGGAACAAGGTTGAGTGACAGCAGTTAGAAGTTCTTTATAAAGTATCTCTGGAAAGACACACCAGAAACTGGTAAGATTGGCTGCCTCTGGGAAGAAGAGCAGAGGATGAGGGTGGGAAGGGGACATTTAATTTATTTTTATTTATTTATTTAATTTTTGAGACAGGGTAAAACTTTGTCACCCAGGCTAGAGTGCAATGGTACAATCTCAGCTCATCGCACCCTTGACCTCCTGGGCTCAGTGATCTTCCCACCTCAGTTTTTTGAGTAACTCATACTGCAGGCGTGCGCCACCACCCTCAGCTAATTTTGTTTATTTTTTGTAGACATGAGGTCTCACAATATTGTCCAGGCTGGTCTCAAACTCCTGGGCTCAAGTGATCCTCCCACTTTGGCCTCCCAGAGTGCTGGGATTATAGGCATGAGCCACCTTGCCTAGCCAGGATTTTTTATATTATACCTTCTTATTATAGCCTTTTGTACCTTCTGAATTCTGAACCACAGGAATGTGTTACATATTCAAAAAAGTTTTAAAAAATTGAGTAAAAAATAAAAATTTTCTAAAAACTAGAAAGATACTTTTTAGTAAACTATGTTTGGGTTAAGATTTCTTTAAAATGGTGATATATTTTTTGTACACATGTGGGCATGTTACAACACATGTTAGGAAGGGCACCCACTGCCTTCATTATTGACCATTATTTAGGAAGCATTGTACTATAAAATAGAACAAGAGAGTCAATAAGATTAAAAAAACGGTCGAAAATAAGAGAAAAAAATTATATTTATTTCCTGATAATATAGTTATATGTCTGGAAAATCTAGTTCAATAAGATGACTAGTTACAGCATTAGACAGATAGATGATTGATAGACAGATAGATGGATAGATAGATATAGAGAGATGGTTTTAAAAGTTTCAGGTAGCACGCAATGACCATAGTATCAAGATGAAAATCTACTTCAATAAGATGACAGTTACAGGATTAGACATAGACAGATAGATAGATAGATAGATAGATAGATAGATAGATAGATAGAGATGGATAGAGAGAGAGAGAGATGGTTTTAAACGTTTCATGTAACATGCAATAACCATAGTATCAATATGACACAGGATCTAGTTAGGAACACAGAAACTACCATAAGAGAGAGTAGTTAATATAAGGAGTTGGTTAAACAGGCATTGGAGAAGTGAAAAGGGAACTGTGGTGGGCAAAAGAAAGACCCCCAAAGATGCCCATAGGGCAATGCTCAGAGCCCGTAAATACGTAAAGTTACAGAGTACAGGGGACTGAGGCGGCAGGCAAAGTTGCAGTTGCTAGTTCCCTGACCTTAAAACAAGCAGGTGCCCCTAGATTATCCAAGTAGGCCCCATGTCTTCACAAGGGTCCTTATAAGTGGAGGAAGGAGGCAGGAGCCAGAGAACCAGACAGATGGCAGCCTGAGAAGGACTTGGGCCAATGTGGCTGGCTTTAAGGAGGGGGCCACAAACCAAGGATTGCAGGTGAAACTGCTATACAGGAAATGGATTCTCCCCCAGACCGTCCAGAAAAAACACAGCCTGCCAACACCTTAGTTGGACCCCAGTGAGATAACGCTGAACTTCATTTATTTATTTATTTTGACAAGGTCTCCCTTTGTTGCCCAGGTTGGAGTATGGTAGCACAATCATGGCTCACTGCAGCCTCAACCTCCTGTGCTCAAGCGATCCTCCTGCCTCAGCCTCTTGAGTAGTTGGGATTACAGTTGCAGGCTACCACACTTGGCTAATTTTTGTATTTTTAGTAGAGACAGGGTTTCACCATTTTGGCCAGGCTGGTCTCAAACTCCTGACCTCAAGTGATCCGCCTGCCCCGGCCTCCCAAAGTGCTGGGATTACAGGAGTGAGCCACTGCACCCAGCCTGGATCTCTTGAGTCCAAGAGGTTGAGGTTGCAGTGAGCTGAGATCACACCATTGCACTACAGCCTGGGCAACAGAGCAAGGCCTTGTCAAAAAAAAAAGAAAAAAGAAAAGAAAAAAAAAAGGAAAAGAAAAAGAAATAGACTATCAAGCCATAAAAAGACAGGAAGAAATCTTACATGCTTATTGCTTAGTGAAAGCAGTTAATCTGAAGAGGCTACATAGTGCATAATTCCAACTATGGGACATTTTGGAAAACACAAAAACTATGAAGCAGTAAAATAATCAGTGGTTGCAAGGGGCTCAGAGGAAGGAAGGAAGGGAGAGGGAGAGGGAGAGGGAGAAGGGGAGAGGGAGAGAGGGAGGGAGGGAGGGAGGGTGGGATAAAGGGGCCCTGGCATTTCTAGGGCAGTGAAACTGCTCTGTATGATACTGTAAGGATGGATAACTGACATTATACATGTGTCAAAACTTTGAATGCACAGCACAAACAGTGAACCCTACTGTAAACTGGAGACTTTAGGTAATAATAATGCATCAATATTGGGGCATGGAATGGTGGCTTAAGCCTGTAATCCCAGCACCTTGAGAGGCCAGACTTGGGCTCAGGAGTTCCAGACCAGCCTGGCCAACAGGGCAAAACCTCATCTCTATTTAAACAAACAAACAAGGTATCCATATTGGCTCATTAACTATAGCAAACGTAGCACTTATGCAAGATGTTAATAACAAGGGAGATTGGGTGGGGAGCGGGGCAGAGTGGGAGGTACACAGGAACACTCTGAACTTTCTGCTTAATTTTTCTGTAAACTCAAAACTGTTCAAAAAAATACAGCCTATTCATTAAAAAACAAAAAGCCCCAGTAATGAATTTGAGAGATATGTGGAACCCATATGAAGATTTTAAAACTCTCCTGAGAGTAATTAAGGAAGACTTGAGGAAATCAAGACGTAGCCCATGTGTTTGGATAGGATGACTCAATACACTCAGTACCGTAAGCGCGTCCTTTTCCCTGAGAACAGTCTATAAATCCAATGCAATCGAATATAAGCTTTCATTTTTCTCTTTTAGAACTTGAAAAAAATTATTTTCTGAATTCAAATATAAGAATTAACATGTGAGAGGCCGGGCACGGTGGCTCACATCTGTAATCCCAGCACTTTGGGAGGCCGAGGTGGGCGGATCAGCTGAGGTCAGGAGTTCAAGACCAGCCTGGCCAACATTGTGAAACCCTGTCTCTACTAAAATACAAAAATTAGCCGGGTGTGATGGCAGGCACCTATAATCCCAGCTACTTGAGAGGCTGAGGTAGGAGAATCGCTTGAACCCAGGAGGTGGAGGTTGCAGTGAGCCAAGATTGTGCCACTGCACTCCAGCCTGGACAACAAAAGTGAAACTCCACCTCAAAAAAAAAAAAAAAAAAAAAAAATTAACACATGAGAATAGCCAGGGAATTTCTGCAAATGAGGAGAAACACGTTCTGCATGGGGACCAACAGTGATTTACAAATGGAAGACATCCTTTGGTCTCACTGCCCAGCCCCTACTGGCTCTTACCTTCCATTCTGGTGACACACCCACTTTCCCTGCGTGGGACCCCATTTTCCCTCTCAGCCCAAGTACTTTGAGTGAAGCTAACTCCACCCTAGCATTGACTCAGGCCCGCCCCAGCATGTGCCTGTGATCCCATTAATGCCAATAAGAGCCAACAGGGCTCGTGCAGCAGCCAGAGGGAGGCAGCTGGACTTGAACCTTCGAAGAGACGGGCTCTGGCCTAGTTTGGGAGCAAAGACAAGTGACAGAAAAAGAAAGGGTCCTGGTGACTCTCAGCACTCCCAGTCTTTTCATTTATTTGAGCCAATATATTGCCCTGTGCTTAAACCAGTTTAAGATGGATTTTCCAGCACTGGCAACAGAAAGGCTTCCTAACTGACACATAAAGCTACAGTGATTAAAACAGTATGGTACTGATACAACAGCAGACAAGTTCATAGGTAGACTCATGGAACAAAAAATAATTCAGAAATAGAGCCACCAATATGTAGAAATTCATTGAATAAGAAGAGTGGCATTTTAAATTGATTGGAGAAAAATAAATTGTTCAAGAAATGGTGTTGAAACAGCTGGCTAACCACTTGGGAAATAAAGCTTGGCTTTCAACCTCTCTTGTGACACCAAAATAATTCTATAAAGATCAAAGCTTCAATCTTAAAAAGAAACTATAAAACATAGAAGAAAATGAATATTTTTATAATATTGGGGTGATGAAGGCGTTTCTAAGCAAAAAAGAACAAAACTGACAAATTTAACTATGTAATAAATACAGAATTTAAAGTTGGCAAGAAAAAACACTTAAAAACCAAAAGGTAACCATAAACTGGAAAAAAATTATATATATTGTGTGTGTATATATAAATATATGTATATATTATACACATACACACACATTATATATATATATGAGCTCTGATGAATCAACAAGATAAAAGAGCCCAGTGTCGTGGCTCACACCTGTAATCCCAGCACTTTGGGAGGCCGAGGCAGGCAGATCACGAGGTCAAGAGATCCAGACCATGCTGGACAACATAGTGAAACCCTGTCTCTACTGAAAATACAAAAATTATCCGGGCGTGGTGGCACACACCTGTAGTCCCAGCTACTTGGGAGGCTAAGGCAGGAGAATCACTTGAACTTGGCAGGCGGAGGTTGTAGCGAGCCAAGATGACGCCACTGCACTCCAGTCTGATGAAAGAGTGAGACTTCGTCTCAAAAGAAAAGAAAAAATAACTGAAAAGAAACATAAGGAAAAACAGGAATGCAAATATCCAATGGGAAAAAAAAGATGTTCAAATGAAATTAACAAGAGTTTTCAACTACCAGATTAGCGAAGATTTAATTTTGTGTTAAACTAAAACTCAAAAACACTGCTGATGGGAATGTAAATCGGTATAACCATTTAGTAGACATCGGACGATGTGGATTACAATTTAACATATGCATACCTTTTGACTCAATGGTTTCTAGACCTTATCCAAAAGAAATACTTTCACAGGTTTGCAAACATATATGCACAAGACACTCATTGTAGCATTGCCTTCATTAGCAAAAAAGCAGAGAAAAAAGATACAAGTCTCAGTCCTATGGGATCTGGGGGTGAAAAAAGAGAGAGACAAGCCAAGCGTGCGTCATTAAAGGAGTGGCTACATCCACCAGCCAGTGAGTAAAAGTTCTTATCAAGGACACGAATGGCCCGTATTTTGCCAAAACCACCAGTTGGTTTTCTGTCCTCATCTTATTCACAGTCTCAGCAGCCAAGTCAGATATTTGACCACTTCTTCACCTTGGAAACCTTCCTCCTGGGGCTTGGGGAACACTGCAGGTTCTGGTGCAATCTCTTCGTTTGCTCTTCCTCCCTCCAGACCCAGGTCTCTGTAATGAATTTTTTATTTTTTTATTTTTTTGAGACAGAGTTTCACTCTTGTCGCCCAGGCTAGAGTGCAATGGTGTGATCTTGGCTCACTGCAACCTCCACCTCCCAGGTTCAAGTAGCTGGGATTACAAGTAGCTGGGATTATAGGCGCCCACCACCACGCCCGACTAATTTTTGTATTTTTAGTAGAATCAGGGTTTCACCATGTTGGTTAGGCTGGTCTCAAACTCCTGACCTCAGGTGATCTGCCCACCTCTGCCTCTCAAAGTGCTGGGATTACAGGCATGAACCACTGCATCCAGCCTGTCCTGGACTGTCTCCTCTCCTCTGCCTGGTGATGTCACCCAGTCCATGGTTTTAAAATTTCATTCATATGCAGTGCTCTCAAATCTGTATATCCTGGAGCTCCAGGTACGCATGTTCCACTGTCTCCTTGATTTCTCTACTCAGAAATCTCACAGGCATCTCAAACTGAATGTGGCTAAAAGAGAAGTATTGATTTCCCCAACTTTATGTTTTCCAAATCAGTAGACAGTGTCATTGGCTTCCCAGTCCCTGGGGCCCAGAGCCCAGATATCATTCTTGTTTCTCTCTTCCTCCAACATCTTACAACAGTTAGTCAGTGAGACACTGGGCAGATGCTACTCGTTGTATACTATTATCCCTTCTATCATTTTTTCTTTAAAAAACTCCAGTATTGTTTGGGGTGAGCAATGTACCCAGATAAAGACATTCATTTTTCCCAATCTCCCTTACAGCTAGATCTTGGCCAGTGAAATATAAGTGGAAATTACCAAGGCTTCCAGGAACTCATTTCAGCAGCTTTTTAACAAAGCCTAAAACACATAGGTGATGCTGGAGGTGAGCAGCCACATTGTGACCATGAGGCAACAGACATGAAGTAGTTTATGTTTACGTTTCAATCTTTCGACTATCTGGTATTCACATACATACACACACACACACACACAGTGGGGTGCCATTTTTAAGCCACAACTTAAAGTTTACTCGATCAATTATTATTTGTCCAGGAGACCAATATTAGCTGTCTTCACATTACTGCATTCTAGGTCTAGCTTCTGGCTCCTTCTAATTTTTTTTTTTTTTTTTTTTTTTTTTTTGGTGACAGAGTCTCGTTCTGTTGCCTAGGCTGGAGGACAGTGGGGTGATCTCGGCTCACTGCAATCTCCACCTACCTGGTTGTGCCACCATACCCAGCTAATTTTTTTTGTATTTTTAGTAGAACAGGGTTTCATTGTGTTGGCCAGGCTGGTCTTGAACTCCTGACCTCAGGTGATCTGCTGGCCTTGACTTCCCAAAGTGCCGGGAAAATTAGCAGCAAACAGATTTATAGATGTCCCCAAAGCTCAGCAAGCTGTGAGATCCTCTCCTGTTCCTGTAACCTGCCTAAATTGCTGGTCTGGCAAAGAATGATTTTTTTTTTTTTTTTTTGAGACGGAGTCTTGTTCTGTTGCCCAGGCTGGAGTACAGTGGTGCCGTCTTGGATCTCGGCTCGTTGCAACCTCCATCTCCTGGGTTCAGACGATTCTTATGCCTCAGCCTCTCAAGTAGCTGGGACTACAGGTGTGCACCATCATGCCCAGATAATTTTTGTATTTTAGTAGAGATGGGGTTTCACCATGTTGGCCAGGCTGGTCTTGAACTCCTGACCTCTCATGTGATCCACCCGCCTTGGCCTCCCAAAGTGTTGGGATAACAGGCGTGAGCCACCACGCCTGCCAAGAATGATTTTTAAAAGAAAAATCTTTTTTTTTTTTGAGATGGATTCTTGCTCTGTCACACAGGCTGGGGTGCAGTGGCACAATCTCGGCTCACTGCAACCTCTGCCTCCCAGGTTCAAGCGATTCTCGTGTCTCAGCCTCCCGAGTAGCTGGGAATGCAGGCATCTGCCACCTCGCCTGGCTAATTTTTGTATTTTTAGTAGAGACAGGGTTTCACCATGTTGGCCAGGCTGGTCTGGAACTCCTGACCTCAGGTGATCCACCCACCTTGGCCTCCCAAAGTGCTGGGATTACAGGTACGAGCCACAGTGCCCGGCTGAAAATTCATAATTCTGAGTTGCCCCAACCCTCCAACAGTTGATACCACCTCTGATCCCCAGGCTAAAAATGGGGGGCCAGCAGCAGATGCGTGCAGAAGCCTCAGCTGCAGCTGGCCGGGAAACACAGACACGCACACCCAGGCCGGGGCGTCTGCCTTCGGAAAATCATTGCAGATGGGGCTGCTTGAAAAGACACTTCTCCCTTTGAGCATTAGCACTGCGGAGAGGGGAGTCTCAGTCAATCCATTACGAGAGAACCAAAGAAGAACCCTTTCCAATAGGCATTTTATTGGCTTTTTTTTTTTTTCTTCCTTGAGAGAGTCTCACTCTGTTGCCCAGGCTGGAGTGCAATGGTGTGATTTCGGCTCACTGTAACCTTTGCCTTCCAGGTTCAAGCAATTCTCCCACCTGTCTCCAGAGTAACTGGGATTACAGGCGCCCCCCCACCACGCCTGGCTGATTTTTGTATTTTTAGTGGAGACCGGGTTTCACCATGTTGGCCAGGCTGGTCTTGAACTCCTGACCTCAAGTGTTCCGCCTGCCTCAGCCTCCCAAAGTGCTGGGATTGCAGGCATGAGTCACCGCGCCTGGCTGCATTTTATTGACTTTTAACACATGCCGGACACTGCCTTTTGTTTTTTTCTGTATTCCCACTGTTATTTCCTCTCTTTACCCCACCTTTTGTCTCCAAAGGTACAGTTTTTCTAAATGAACTAAATAAGTCCGTGAAAAGCCGAATCCATAGCAGAATACGGGGGACTTGGCAGGGTGGTGGGGGCGGAAAATGTACTTGCAGGGCTTTGATAGAGTCATCTCTCTTTGGAGGTGTGCTTTTGAATTTGGGAAAGTCTGGATTTGTCAGGCGGGAGAAATAACGTTCAGAGGCCCCAGCGCTCTGCAGGATGCTTTGGTGCAGGCACAAGTCTCAACAGGACAGCCTAGAAGGTGTGAGTGATACGCGGAGAGGCTGCAGGGAGAACCCAGGGTTATACATCACGCTCAATTACTGAGGCTGGCCGGGCCCTTAAACCACCTGGCTGATTCTCAGCAACCTCCCTCCCTTGAACTAGGGCTCTGGCTTCCGTCTGACTGCAGACTTTTCCAGAAGGGGCTCTCCAGGGATAAGATAAGCAGTGCAGATTATGACCCCAGACAGTACTGGCGTGACTTCTTCAATAGATGTTAGCACCCTTGTGTTTAAGACACAAAGAATTCCCTAGTCTGTAGCAAGCGTTTAAAATTTTAAAAGACACAAAGACAGTAACCCTGTTTACTACAGCTAAATGGCATGCAGGCATGGTGATCTCCCAAAGACTATGGAGTCAGAGAAGGGGACATCCCATAAAACAGAATCACATCCTGAGGCTGTGCTTGGCCTGGCAGGTCCCCCAGAGACTCTGGCTGGACACTGGTAACAGTAGCCCCTGGCCCAGGCTTCCTCCTCTGCAAAGGAGGGATTGGCTGGAGCTGAAGGCCCTGGCAACACTCAACATTCTATGACTCCAAACACATTCTCTTTCATCTTCTGGTGGCAAGAAAGCAGCAAGGGCTGGCCGGGCATGGTAGCTCATGCCTGTAATCCCGGCACTTTGGGAGGCCAAAGCAGGCAGATCACAAGGTCAGGAGTTTGAGACCAGCCTGACCAGCATGACAAAACCCCTACTAAAAATTAAAAAATTAGCCGGGCATGGTGTCGCGTGCCTGTAATACCAGCTACTCAGGAGGCTGAGGCGGGAGAATCGCTTGAACACTGGAGGCGGAGGTTACAGTGAGCTAAGATCACGCCGCGGCACTCCAGCCTGGGTGACTCCGTCTCAAAAAAAAAAAAAAAAAAAAAAAGCAGCAGCAAGGGCTGCGTGTGAGAGCAGCAGCGGCCTCGCAGCCCTTTCTGACACCCTACGACTCTCCCCTTGGGTGGGAGATTGTCAAGCACGAACCACTGGGTCCAGGCAGACACATGCACAGGCTGATCTTTGCAATAACCAAGCCTGCCTCTGTGGCTGGGCCTTCCTGTGTCCCCAAATCACCAGGTCTGGACGGAAATCTCAGGTATCTCTCCTCATTGCTTTATTCACATATAACCCTCATCTTTGGACACTTTGAAAGGGAGCTCCCCTAAGTCAACCATTCCCCCCACTGGTAATACTCAGCCTCCCGTGGGGCCACGCAACCATGGCCAAGTGCCAGGGATGGGTGGGTGTGTGCTGGCTTCGTGGGTGCTGGAGGGGATGCGAGGTTAGATGGTAGGCAGATGGTGCATGGACGTTGGTTGGAATGGTGGCTGGGTGGGTGGATGCATAGGTGTTAGGTGGATTGTGGGGGTGGTAGTGAATGGTCGGGGGGAGTTGGGGAGATGAGTAACTACAAGAAAGAAAGCAGGAGCTGTAAAAACCCATTCTCACAACAGCTTAAGGGAGAAACACCATTGACAATGATTCCAACCCATCCTCTGGTTGAAGTACAATTTGAGAGGCAAACATTCCTCATTGGTTTAATATTTTCCAGCTTGCAAGTTTGCTCTTCGCAGAATGTGGATCTTCAGACAAGTTTTATCAGTTCCCAGCTGTCATCTGTATAGCCACACAACACTGCCTTTCTTACCATTATGAATAGCTCATTCCTTCAACAGCTATTGATTTGTCATCTAACTTTTGTCAGGCACTGGGCAACATGCTGGTTCCAATCCGTTTCAAACAAAAAACAAATACAGTCTAGAGTAAGCAGACAGAAAGCAGGTAAGCAATGAATTGATCATCTTGAACTCTGATCCATGCAATGAAAAAAATAGGCAAGGAGTGGTGAGAGGGTGACAGGGTAGGTCTCCCCTAGACAGGCATGTTGGCAGAGGCAGCCTGAGAAGGAGACACTGGAGGTGAAACCCGCAGGCCAGGAAAGAGCCAGCAGGGAGAAAAGCAAGAGAACAGCCATCCGGGCTCCGGGGCAGCCTGTGCAAAGGCCGCACACGGGGAAGAGCTGAGACGCTCAAGGACACACTAGGGCCAGTGTGGCTGAGAGCAATGGCCAGGCTGACCTCCCCTCCTGGTGTGCTGAAGACAGTCCCAGTGGATGTCTGTTGTCCTCGTTTATCTTTCAAAAACATCCCGTGTGCACGCTGTATCTCATGATCTCCCTTGGTCATGAGAGGGAAGAAGTGAAGTGGGTGGGGAGTCGGGGAGCCACCGTGAGGACTGTGTGAGGAATTCAGGTTTATTCTAAGCCTTCTGAGAAGCGACGGGATGGGGCTGCTGTAACGTTCTTACTGAACTGGCTACACTGAATGAAAGCAGTGGGGAAGCCCAAGGCCAGGGCTTCCCACCCACTCATACATCCAAACAGAGTGACTAAGCAAACCAGACAGGGCACTGTGCAATGGGGAGTTAAATACAAATGAGAGGGAGAGGGGCCGGACGCGGGGGCTCACACCTGTAATCCCAGCACTCTGAGAGGCCGAGGCGGGCGGATCAAGACGTCGGGAGATCGAGACCATCCTGGCTAACACAGTGAACCCCCATCTCTACTAAAAATACAAAAAATTAGCCGGGTGTGGTGGCAGGTTCCTGTAGTCCCAGCTACTCGGGAGGCTGAGGCAGGAGAATCACTTGAACCCAGGAGGCGGAGGTTGCATTGAGCTGAGATCACACCACTGCACTCCAGCCTGGGTGACTGAGTGAGACTGTCTCAAAAAATAATAATAAAAATAAAAAACAAGAGATGTACAGATGGCCAGTGAAGATGCTGAGCACCCCACTCACGAGGGAAATGCAAGACAAGACACAGTGAGCTCCTACTCCATGCCTACTAGGATGGCGATAATTTTTTTTTTTTTTAAGGAAGGCTGGGCACGGTGGCTTACGTCTGTAATCCCAGCACTTGGGAGGCTGAGGCAGGTGGATCACTTCAGGTCAGGAGTTTGAGATCAGCCTGGCCAACACGGCAAAATCCCAATTCTACTAAATATACAAAAATTAGCTGGGCGTGGTGGCACATGCCTATAATCCCACCTACTCAGGAGGATGAAGCAGGAGAATCACTTGAACCTGGGAGGCGGAGGATGCAATGAGCCAAGATCGCACCACTGCATTCCAGGCTGGGTGACAGAGCAAGACTCCAACTCAAACTATAAATGAATGAATGAATGAATGGAAAATAGCAGGTTTTGACGAGGATGTGGAGAAATTGGCGGCCTCTTACATTGTTGGTGGGAATGAAAGTGGTGTAGCTGTGGAGGGAAGTGATTTGGCAGTTCTTCAAAAACCTAAACAGAATTACAATATGTATTAGTTTCTTAGGACCGCCATAACAAAGCACCACAAACTTAGTGGCTTAGACAAAGAAATATGTTGTCTCCCAGTTCTGCAGGTGGGAAGTCCAAAATCAAGGTCTTGGCAGGCACAATGGATCATGCCTGTAATCCCATCACTTTGGGAGGCCAAGGCAGGTGGATTATTTGAGGTCAGGAGTTGGAGACCAGCCTGGGCCAACATAGTGAAACTCTGTCTCTTCTAAAATTACAAAAAACTACCCAGGTGTGCTAGCAGGTGCCTGTAATCCCAGCTACTCAGAAGGCTGAGGCAGAAGAATCGCTTGAACCTGGGAGGTGGAGGTTGCAGTGAGCCGAGATCACGCCACTGCACTCCAGCCTGGGCAACAGAGCCAGACTCTGTCTTGAGAAACAAAACAAAACAAAACTTAAATCAAGGTGTTGGCCGAGTTGGCTCCTTCCACAAGGGAAGGATCCGTTCCAGGCTCTCCCAGCTTTTGGTGTCCCTAGCTTGTTGGTGCCCCTTTCTCCCTGTGTGTCCACAACGTCCTCCCTCCATACACGTCTACGCGTGTCCAAATCTCCCTGGTTTAGAAAGACACCAGTCAGACTGCTTTAGGGTGTGCCATTTTCAGTTGATTACATCTGTAAAGACCCTCCTTATTTCCAAATAACATTACATGCTGAGGTAATGGCGGTTAGGACTTCAACATATCTTTCTGGGAGTACATAATTCAACCCTTTACATCATTTGATCAGTAACATAACCGTCTCTACAAAACATACAAAAATTAGCCGGGTGTAGTGGCACATGCCTGTAGTCCCAGCTATTTTTGGGGCTGAGGTGGGAGGATTGCTTGAGCCCGGGCTGTCGAGGCTGCAGTGAGCTGAGATCGCGCCACTGCACTCCAGCCTGGGTGACAGAGTGAGACTGTCTCAAAAAAAAAAAAAAAAGTACACACCCAGAGAAACCGACTCCCCCACAGGCTTGTGTTACATATTGTGGGCATCTCGACGCGGGCTCCATTTCCCGTTCTCTCATTTAGCCCAGTGTAAAAATCCCACGTTACCTTGGAAAATGAAACTCTGGCTGCACAATTCCCTGCCTCTGAGCAGGGAAGCCCGAGAGTCAGCCTGAAGGCGGAGGCGAAGACTCCTGTGCCTGTGACTTAGGAGTGCCCAGAGGTGGTTTCTGGTCCCACCCAGCTGCGCTCGCTCGGGTAGTCACTCCGCAGGGTCATGAGCTTCGCGCAGCCTCCGGGCGGCCAGATCGTGTTTCTTCCACCTGCTTCATCAGCCAGGAAACAGGAGCCCCTGACTAATCTGAAGCCCTGGCCTCAGAAGAAAAAAACGCTAATGACTGAGAGGCCACAGCTGAGACCAGACAGACCCCGTGCAGCCTCTCGGGCCAGGCTGCTCTGTGAAGCTGTTGTTTCCTCTGCTGCCGAAGCGATGTCTTCCACCCAGGGCAGTGCGGTGATTTGGCGACTTAGAGGTTTGGAGGTCCCCCTCTTCCTGAGAGTTAACTGTCCTGAAAAAGAAAGCTGAAAACAAGAGCGGTATGATCTTAAATCCTGGGGGAGAGGACACACCTAGAGCTGGGGTTTTGTTTGTTGGAACCAAGGTCTCGCTCTATTGCTCAGGTTTCAGCACAGTGGTGCGATCTCGGCTCACCGCAGCCTCGACCTCCCTGGGCTCACATGATCCTCCCACCTCAGCCTCCTGAGAAGCTAGGATTACAGGCACACGCCACCACCCCCAGCTAATTTTTTGTAATTTGTAGAGACAGGGTTTTGCCATGTTGTCCAGGCTGGTCTTGAACTCCTGGGCTCAAGCAGTCTGCCTGCCTTGGCCTCCCAAAGTGCTGGGATTACAGGCGTGAGCCACCGTGCCTGACCACAGAGCTGAGTTTTGATTCCATATGTGGAGAAGCTGCCTGCCTGGGGCTGAGTGGGAAAAGTGTCTAGGGCTGAGCTCACAAAGTGATGAGCTCCCCATTGCCAGAGGGCTTCCAGCTGAGGCTGAGTGAGACGAAGCACGATGGAGTGAACGGTATCCCTGTGTTGGAAGGAGGGTGGATTATGTGGATACTGTCCCTTGTGGAAAACAGCCCAGCCCTGGGCTCCACTTTCTTGAAAGCGAATTTGGCATCTGCTCCTTGGACAGACCAACACAAGCACCTACCCTTCCCGGGTCTCAGTCCCTTCTTCACCCAGAAGGGAAGTTCAGGAAAATTGGGCAGACATGGGCAATGCCACTGGGTTGGCTGCTTCTGGCTGTAAAATTCCAATCTCTAAGACCTTCCCAATAACAGAGTCCTAAAATTTCACATCATCAGCAAAGTCATGATTGCCAAAACACCCCTCCAGTGCACCTATTGTTCCACCCCGCAAGCCAGCATCTGGCCCAGGCCCGTCCCCGCTGCCTGGACTATTGTAGTAACCGCCTGGCTAGGATTCTGTCCACAGTTCATTGCCCGCCCAGCATCCAGACAGCTCTGTGTAAAATGCAGATGGGGAGTCCCCTGTGTGCTGTGAATATACTCAGACTCCCCTCTGTCCTCAGCATACATCCTCTGCCTGCTGCTGCACAAAGCTCCAGCCACACGCATGTCTGTCTGTCTGTTCCTCAAATAGGCCAGGCCTTCCCATTTCAGGGCCTGCTGGCTATTTCCTGTGCCTGAAATGCCCACCTCCACTTCTCTTTGTATTTCAAGCCTCTACTGGCTCAGATGTCATCCCTCAAGTCAGCCTTACATAAACGTGCTTTTAAAAATAGGTACGGCCGGGCACGGTGGCTCACACCTGTAACCCGAACACTTTGGAAGGCCAAGGTGGGCAGATCACCTGAAGTCAGGAGTTTAAGACCAGCCTGGCCAACATGGTGATCTCTACTAAAAATACAAAAATTAGCTGGGTGTGGTGGCACGTGCCTGTAATCCCAGGTATTTGGGGGGCTGAGGTATAAGAATCGCTTGAACCCAGGAGGCGGAGGTTGCAGTGAGCTGAGATTGTGCCATTGCACTCCAGCCTGGGCAACAGAGCAAGACTCCATCTCAAAACATTAAAAAATAAAAATAGGTCCACTCTCCTATGATCCCCTACCCCTATTGTCCATTGCGGCCTTCTGGGACCACCTGCTGCATGGGGTGGGGACCACAGTCAAGCCCAGAAATCCTTTTCTCTTTCACTGAAGCCTCCACCTCAAAATCCCTCATCTTCCCTTTTACTCTAGGGCTCTCTCACGAGCTACCTCCATGGTCGGAGTGACCCAGTCTGACCTGTCATGGTAGAGCTGAGCTCAGAAAAGCTAAGCCAGATGCCTGCCACCTTCACTGGACCACCAGGTGGCAAGTCTTTTCATTCTTTTTTCTTTTTGAGATGATGTCTTTCTGTGTTGCCCAGGCTGATCTCGAACACCTGGGCCCAAGCAATCCTCCCACCTCACCCCATCAAAGTGCATCTTTTCACTCTTTTACTAGTGAAAGGAAAATCCGTCCTCGAGGAGGGATGGAGTGAGTTTGGTCCAGCTTCACTTGAGCTCTTGGAGCTTCTCCTACACCCAGGGAAACCCAGGTTCTGGCTCATTATATGCCCACATTCCTCAGGTAAAGATAGGATTCCAGTCAGGTATCAGAGTGGGTGGGAGCACAGGGTTTGGAGCCAGCTAGCTCCCAGCCAGTTACTAACTGCAAGTTTCAGACTATGAGCAAGTTTCTTATGCTCCCTGTGCCTCGGTTTCCTCATACCTCCAAGAACTGTGTGAGGATCTGGGAGCTAACACTGGTGCCATGAGGCTAACTTCAGCAGCCCCTCTGGCTGCCCACATACCATCGCCTCCTCTCCTCCAGCCAGCACCAGCCAAGGCAAAGGAACCTTCAGAAGGGCCATGCCTAGCCAGCTGAGGACAGTTCCAAGGACATGTTGCATTTCTGCAATTATGGTGGTTTCTTCCTGGCTTGGGTTTACCCGCCACGTGTTGTCAAACTGCTGTTCATCTTCCAGCCAGCCGTCCACACAGGCCCATCTCATGGTATAGTGTAGATCCTGTCCCTCCAAATTTTGTGTCCACCCGAAACCTAAGAACGTGACCTAATTTGGAAATCACGTCTTTGCAAATATAATTAGTGTATTCATCCATTTTCATACTGCTATGAAGAAATACCTAAGACTGGGTAATTTATAAAGAAAAAGAGGTTTAATGAACTCACAGTTCCACATGGCTGGGGAGGCCTCATAATCATGGCAGAAGGCAAAGGAGAAGCAAAGTCATGTCTTACATTGCAGCGGGTAAGAGATCATGTGCAGGGGAACTGCCCTTTATAAAACCATCAGATCTCATGAGATCTATTCACTATCACGAGAACAGTGGGGAAAAACCTGCCCCCATGATTCAATTACCTCCCACCAGGCCCCTCCCATGAATTATCTTGAGGCCGGGTGCGGTGGCTCATGCCTGTAATCCCAGCAATTTGGGAGGCCAGGCAGGCGGATCACCTGAGGTCAGGAGTTTGAGACCAGCCTGGCCAACATGGTGTAACCCCATCTCTACCAAAAATATAAAAAATTAGCCAGGTGTGGTGGCGAACGCCTATAATCCCAGCTACTCGGGAGGCTGAGGCAGGAGAAACACTTGAACCCAGGAGGCGGAGGTTGCAGTGAGCCAAGATCGTGCCCTGCACTCCAGGCTGGGCGACAGAGCGAGGCTCCATCTCAAAAAAAATAAAAAAGAATCTTGAGATATCATCCTGAATTAGGGTGGACTCTAAAGCCAATGGCAGGTGTCCTTAGAAGAGAAGGGAAGGAAGAAGACGGGAAGACAGGAGAAGGCCATGTGAAGACGGAGGCAGAGGTTGGAGTGATGTGGCTGCAAGCCAGGGAAGACCAGAAGCCGGCAGGAGCTGGCGGACGCAAGGGAGGATTCTCCCCTGCAGCCTTTGGGAGGTGTGGGGCCCTGCTGACCCCCCGACTTAGGACTTCTGGCCTCCAGAATGGACAGAATACATTTCTGTTGTTTCAAGCCACTCTTGACAAAGTATTATGGTGGCCCCAGAAACGAATACACATGAACTCCAGTATTCTGTTTCACGCTGGCTTGGTGGATAGAATCTTGTTCTGTTTTTTGTTTGTTTTTGAGACACAGTCTCACTCTGTTGCCCAGGCTGGATTGCAGTGGCACGATCTCGGCTCACTGCAACCTCTGCCTCCCGGGTTCAAGTGATTCTCCTGCCTCAGCCTCCCAAGTAGCTGGGATTACAGGCGGGCGTCACCACGCCTGGCTAACTTTTTTGTATTTTTAGTAGAGATGGGGTTTCACCAGGCTGGTCTCGAACTCCTGACCTCGAATGACCCACCCACCCGCCTCGGCCTCCCAAAGTGCTGGGATTATAGGCATGAGCCACCGTGCCCAGCCTTGCTCTGTTTTTTAAATGCTTCTTTCTCACATTGGCTGTTTTAAATGCCTTTTTGCAAACGTGTGCGTGAGAGCCTCACTCAGGACTGTCAGCTGTAGAAGCCTTGCCACACATAGGAGCCTCGTCTGCCTCACATCACCGGACGTTTCTGCAGCTGCCTCTAGTTCACGGCTCCCACCCTGCCTGAGTCAGCTCCCCTGGAGGCTGCTCTGGCCTGGGCTTCTCTGGTGGGTGTCAAAGCCAGCCGTGGAGGGCGAGAGGATGGTGTTATGACTGCAGCTTGAGAATGTGCATCTCACTCATCCCTCAGGATGGTCCAAGGCCACCAGCCTGCCATGGGTAGCTGCTCCTTTGTTGGTGAACAGTACGAATCCCACCGTCCCCCAAAGGGAACTTTCTGCCCAACATCTGCTTCTCAATAGCAAGAAACCCAACGGTAAAGGATTTTTGGGTTTTTTTAGAAATGGAGTCTTGCTGTGTTGCCCAAGTTTGAGTACAGTGGCATGACCATAGCTCACTGCAGCCTTGAACTCCTGGGCTCAGCCTCCTGAGTAGCTGGGACTACAGGCTCTAGCCACTGCCTCCATGTAGGGCTTTTGAGATGTTAATTTGATAGCTTTCAGCAGGGCAAGGGTCCACTAGGAAGAGCAATATGAGCTGGGGCCCAAAAGCATTGGTTTGGACCGAAACCCCTGTAGCACATGTGCCCATGAGGCGGTCAGTGGCGACGGTGATGGGGTCCAGAGAGGAGCAACCCTGGCTGACGGGTTCTGAGACTCACCACAGGGGACACCAACACCAGACACTCCACACAGGGTCTCTCATTTAATCTGCACTGCAAGACCCTGAGCCCAGGGCTCTCTGTCATGTCACTTTACAGATGAAAAAAGCAAGGCTCAGAGAGGGTTAGCAACACAGCCTTGGGCACACAGCAATTGGCAGAGCCAGGATCCAAGCACGGACACACTGGCTGGGAGTCTGCAGCCTTTAAACCATGTGATGGCCGAGAACCTGTGTCGTGCTGGGTTCAGCTACGTATTAACTCACAAATGCTTTGGGTTGTCCCTGCTCACAGGGAAGGAACCAGCTTAACCCTGTTTGAGTAGTTCCTGAATTGTCATGAGAGGTTCTGAGAGTATGGTATTTTATTGCTATCCTCAGAGTATTCTCATTTTGTCGATTGGAAAATTCGGAGGGAGAGAGGGTATTGTAATAAATATCTGGGAGGCCAGGTGAGCCATGGATTAAGGATCCAGACCCACGGCTGTTTGGAGTCTAGACTGTTGGTCAGCCCACCAGGCCACACACATTCTCAATTCCCAATTCCTAGTGCTGGCCTGGGTGCGGGCTGATTTTGTGTGTCAACTTGGAGGGTGTTTTGGAGAAATTAACACTTAGATTCATGAACTCTGAGGAATCGGATTGCCCTTTATCATGTGGGTGGGCCTCACTCAGTCTGTTGAAGGCCTGACTAGAACAAAAGTTGACCTTCCCTGAACAAGAGGGGACTCTCCAGCAGACGGCCTTGGCCCTCCTCTGCATTGTTGGCTCTCGGGGGTCTCCAGGCTGCCAGTCCACACTGTTGATTTGGACTTGCCAGCCCCAACAATCACATGGGCCCGTTCCTCATAGTGAATCTCTCTACACACGTCCTGCAGAACCGTGACTGACAGTGGCTGAGTATCCCTCCAGAAGTCTACATTTCTCCTGTGAGAAAAATGGAACTCTCAACTTCAGAGGAAGCTACACGGGGTGCGGTGGCTCACGCCTGTAATCCCAGCACTTTGGGAGGCCGAGGTGGGCGGATCATGAGGTCAGGAGTTCTAGACTAGCCTGGCCAATGTGGTGAAACCCTGTCTCTACTAAAAACACAAAAATTAGCCAGGAGTGGTGACATGCGTCTGTAATCCCAGCTGCTCGGGAGGCTGAGGCAGGAGAATCGCTTGAACCTGGGAGGTAGAGGTTACAGTGAGCTACGATCGAGCCACTGCACTCCAGCCTGGGCAACAGAGTGAGACTCTGTCTCAAAAAAAAAGAGGAAGCTACCTGTCTCAGGTAATCCCTTCAAACACCATCAGGCATATGTTGCATCCCCATTTTACAGAGAGGAAAATGGAGGCCGAGGTCGGTGAAGTGCAAAGACCCACGGCAATGTATTGCTTAAGACAGAATTAAGCCCCTCTTCTAGCTCGAAAGTGCATGGCTTTCCACTCTCACCTCCCACACCCCCTTTCGCAGCATCCCACACACTCCAGCAGCCCACCTTGGGGGAGAAGCCAACAGTCACTTGGCTCGCTGGCCTAAGGTCCCCTGCCACCATCAAGGACAACTCCCTTGTCAGCCTTCCACCCACCCGCTTGGTTTAAGGTCTAACGCTAATATTAGGTGCCGCCTGGCCTCTAAAACTGGAAGGGCCTTGAACGACTTAACTGCAAGCTCCCCTCCCCACTCTCCTCCCACGGATAAGGTCCCCACAGCCAGGCCTTATCATGGCCCCCCAGACACATCTCCTGTTTATCCCCGAGCAGCGGGCTTCACTCCCTGACCAGCCCAGGAGTTAGTCACATGAGCCATCGCATCTCCTGTGGGAACCAGGGGAACCCTGTCCTCTTGTTACTGCAAAGCCCGCTGCCCACCACCCCTGCTGTTCACCCTGCCCTCGAGTGCTGCCCCGTGTGGCCCTGCCTGGCCTGCAGTGCTCCTCCTCCCAAGCTGTGAGTGATGCAACTAGCACACAGCTGTGCACCTCAGGTGTCCTGTGTTGGGTGCTAGGTTCGACCATCCTGAAACCCCAGTGTGGGAATCCCTCCCTCACCAACGGGGTGGAAAGGAGGCGATCAAAATGCACCTCTGGTGCAGGGGCCGTGGAGAGAAGGCCGCTGCTAGAGGGCGGGCAGGCCACCTGGCCAGCCAGGCAATGTGGCAGAGCAGTGGCCCAGCGACATCAAGGATTAGGAGACAGGCCACGTCTAAGGCGGCCTTGAATGTCGAGGATTCTGTAGAAATCAAAAGGACAAACACTCAAATGCCTCTGGTGTCGACAACCCGCAGATACGTCAGTCCTGGAGGAATGGTCGGGCTCTGGATGGGACAGTCACGGGTACAGCTGCCTGTCTGATGAGGGGCCACCAGGGAACTCACAGCAGTTTCCAACAGCAGAGCCCCACGGAGCAGGGACAAGAGACCTGGGCCCGGGAAGGAGACCCGGACAGGGCTCTTCGGGGCAAGCAGGAGAGGATTAACAATACCGCCCCCTAGTGGCATCCGCAAGTGCCCGGCCTGTTAGGAACCCGAGTTCTTTGCTTTGGGGGTGGCTGCAGTCACAAGGCATTTACTCCTTCCTGTAACTGTCACGTGAAAGCAGAATGACGCCAGCGTGGGGGGTGACTTTTCTCCAACACTCAGCCCCTTGGGTTGTGGAATATGGATGCTCGTCGTGAAATGGCTGAGCTCAAAGTATTCCATTCCCCTTCAAATTTTCCAGACTTCGCAATTCCCCCGTGGGGGGTTCCCTACGCTGAGGGCCTGGAGTCTCCTGAGCTTTGGAAATTGCATGTGCCCGGCTCACCTGCAGAGGCTGACTCGGGATCTGGACAAAGGCCAGGCTTGAGGTGATGTTCTTTTGTTTTGCTTTTGAGCACAGCCAGCTCCACAGACTCGGGGCGGGGGGCGGGGGCCGGAAGAGACCAGGAGGAAGTCGCGGGAAGAGAAGAGCTGGAGCAGGAGGGGCTGACGCCAGCCCTCACTTCATCCCAAACTCGCATTTCTCCACAGACCCGCCAAGGGCTCCGACCAGGAACAGAGAGACCAGTGATTTCAAAGAAATAACCTGTGATGACACTTGAAATGGCTTTTATAGATAATATTCTATGACAGAAGGAGACATCAGGTTGTTCTGGGTATTAAGAAAACAGGGGCTGGCTGGGCGCAGTGGCTCACGCCTGTAATCCCAGCACTTTGGGAGGCCAAGGCGGGTGGATCACAAGGTCAGGAGTTCAAGACCAGTCTGGCCAACATGGTGAAACCCCGTCTCTACTAAAAATACAAAAATTAGCTGGGCGCGGTGGCAGGCAACTGTAATCCCAGCTACTTGGGAGGCTGAGGCAGAAGAATCGCCTGAACTCGGAGGGCGGAGGTTGCAGTAAGCCGAGATCAAGCCACTGCACTCCAGCCTGGGTGACAGAGCAAGACTCCGTCTCAAAAAAAAAAAAAAAAGAAAAGAAAAATCCCAGCACTTGGGAGGCTGAGGTAGGTGATCACTTGAAGCCAGGAGTTCAAAACCAGCCTGGGTAACATAGTGAGACCCCAGGAGTGAGATCTACAAAAGAAAAAATTTTAAAATGAGCATGGTGGCACATGGCTATAGTCCCAGATACTCGGGAGGCTGAGGCAGGAGGATTGTTTGACCCTGGAGGCTGCAGTGAGCCGAGATGGTACCACTGCACTTCAGCCTGGGCAACAGTGAACCCCTATCTCAAAAAAAAAAAAAAAAAAGAAAGAAAGAAAAAAAGAAAAAAGGACCAGTCTATTACCCAGTCCATATAATCATTGCTACAAATTTGTTAGACTCTTTTAAAGGGGCAACACCTGTTGCTTCACGCCATCTCTCAGAGCTGAAACTTGAGGGAAAACAGCCCTCTACAGGGGGCCCACATCAGTGGAAATATTTTCCTCTCTATGCTGACCTTGTCTGCACTAAGGCAGGACATAAGGTACAGGGCCAGTGGAAGAAAGCGCCCTCCACAACCACCACCTCTCGCAACTGAGAGGTTAAAACCACCACAGAATTTGCTAAAAGCAGAACATGGAAGGTAACAGCTAGATGACACGTAGCTCTGCCTTCGATCTGGGACAAAAGATCTCTGACCAGAGACAGAGGGCCACCCAACCGCATCCCCAGAGGCTGCACACAAGCAGGCATGGGGTCGACTCCCGAGGTGAGGATAACAGGGAGGCCGGGTGATGGACAGGGCAACTCCAGCCAATCTGGGGATTCATGCCAAGTGGGGAAGCAATAGGGGACCCCAAAACACCCAGGCTGCCCAGAGAACACACTGGTTACCCTAGATGACAAGGATATCCTGCTCCTAGAAAAATCTATAACACCCCATCCAATCACTTTCCCTTCTCTCTTGTGTTGCCTCTTGACCTTCTCAATTCGGCCCTCCTCACTCCAGGCTGCAACCCAGTCTCCAACCCAGCTCTCCCAGGGCACCTCACCGTTCTGTTTTCCCTGTATTTACTTATGTTGGTCTCCCCGAGCCAGGATGTAGGCCCCATGACGGTGGTGGCTTTTGTCTGGTTTGTTCCTGAGGTGTGTACCAAAGGATATTTGATAGACATTTCTCGAATGAATGAATGAATGAATGAACGAACGAACAAAGGCATGGCCATGCACATACTGCTTTCACCATCCTCTCCCACCCGTGTCTGCTCAACAATGCTCCACTCCGGGTCTGGCCACCAGGGGTGGAAGCTGGCATCTAAGGCCACTCTGTTCCCAAGACCGGACAGGGACACGGATCACTTAAAGGAGGTAGGGCGGAGAGATGGGGCCTTCAGGCCTAGGAGGCACAACTGCTGAGTGGATTCAGTGGGGACAGTGACCCCCAGTGGCCACTGAGAATTTGTGCACGAAAACAAGTGTCTGTTACTTCCGCATGCCAGGGAAGGGAAGTGCGATCTGGCTCAACTTCAGTTTCTCGTTTCTGCTTGGGTGACTCCTCTACATTTTCTCTTACCCCTCTCCCCGACCAAAGCAAGCAAATCCAAGGTTTTCTAGCTGTAGAGATTTTTCTGGTGAAGAAACAGGCACAGACTCATGAAGTAATTTGTTCAAGGTCTGTCTGTCCTACACATACACTCAAGGTTGAACTGTAGCCAAATAACCAGGGAAGCTGCAGGAGTCCTGGGAGACCCCAGGCCAGGGAAGAAGGGGCTGGAGCAGCTCATCCTCCACCTCCTCCCTCTCCCTACTTGATGTTTCCAGAGCCAAGGACTCAGACCTATGTTGTTTAAGTGAACGCTGACAACTATTTAGGTAACGAGGGCCAAGGGCATCGTTACACAGATGTGCTTTCAGCAAAGACGACGGAAGTGGATGTAAGGAAGGAAACTGGAGTAAACGAGGACCCCAGGAGACTTTCTCCCCTGCCCCGTGGCACATCCTCCTGCCTCTCCCTGCTGGAGGACCCTGGCCCTGCGGGCACCTGCCAAGGATGGCTGGGCCCGTTATCCACGATAACCCGAGGCCACCGTACGTGCCTCTGCATGAAATGGAGGCTTCACCCTCTGCTGCCCACACTGTGCCTCCAGCTTTCTTCCTTCAAACGCCCGACCTATCGTCACAATCCCAGATTCCAGGGAACACAGGTCAAATTCTCCCAAGCAGTCTCCCCAAGCCTGAGCCTGATTTTCTTCTAGGCACCCCCAGCAGCAGGAACTAATATTCAACAGTAGTGTTACTGGAGACATCTGGAAACACTGCTCAAAACAGAAACAAAGACCCCTCCGAGTACAGCTCCAGAACGGTGGGAAGCATCTTCAACACAGCAGCCACTGTCAGGCGGAACCCTGCCCAGCCTTCAGGCTGGGCTCCCTTTGCAAAGCCTTTCCCAGTGCACTGCCCAGATGGTCGCAGGCAGTTTTACACTATGACACTGAGGTGACTTCACTTGGTCTTTTATTGCCAATTTTGATTTATATTTAAGGATGATGGCTGAGAACAGGCGGGCCATCATTCCAATAAATGCGCACTTCAGGCTGAAGGCGCACCCTGCCCCCAACCCGAACCCCCACTATCAATGCATAAGAAACAGATTTGTAAAACCTAATATTGTTCTTTTCTTTTTTTTTTTCCAGACAGAGTCTCAAAAAAGGCTGCAGTGCACTAGTGCCATCTCAGCTCACTGCAACCTGTGCCTCCCGGGTTCAAGCGATTCTCGTGCCTGTCTCCCCAGTAGCTGGGATTACAAGTGCATGCCACCGCGTCTGGCTAAGTTTTGTATTTTTAGTAGAGACGAGGTTCCACCATGTTGGCCAGGCTGGTCTCGAACCCCTGACCTCAAGTGATCCGTGCACCTTGGCCTCCCAAAGTGCAAGGATTACAGGTGTGAGCCACCGCGCCCAGCAAAACCTAACACTGTTCCTCCCCAGGTGTGGCCAGGAAGCGGGCTGCTCACTAAGGACAGGGGACCCATGGTCACTCATCTGTCGGCACAAGATCAACAACTGCACATCCCACCTCACAGCAGCTGCATGACACTGAAAGCCGTCTCTTTTCAGAAGACCTGACGGCACCTCCTACATACTCTCCTTCAGTCCAGCGGCCCCAGTAAAGGAGGATGTCAATCAGTGACGGGGCAGAGAAAATCAAGAAAATGCTTTCAGCAGGGCACGGTGGCTCACGCCTGTAATCCCAGCACTTTGGGAGGCCGGGGCGGGCGGATCACGAGGTCAGGTGTGGGAGACCAGCCTGACTTAACATGATGAAACCCCGTCTCTACTAAAAATACAAAATTTAGCCGGGCGTGGTGGCATGCGCCTGTAATCCCAGCTACTCGAGAGGCTGAGGCAGGAGAATCACTTGAACCCAGGAGGTGGAGGTTGCAGTGAGCCAAGATGGCACCACTGCACTCCAGTCTGGGTATCTCAAAAAAATAAAATAAAATGCTTTCAGTGGAAATGCATTTAACCAGAACAGATCATATCCAGGGAAAGTTTTTTCCCTTAGATTTCTCAACCTTGGCTGTGCATCAGAATTACTCCCGGAGCTTTAAGAAATCCTAATGTTCAGACCATGCCCCAGACCGATCAGGCCAGATCCTCCGGAGTGGGAACCCAGGCACTGGTATGTCAACTCTTGGGTGATTTCAATATGCAGCTACAGTTGAGAACCACCCGTCAAAACAGATACCATTTGACCAGGCGTGGTGTCTCACGCCTGTAATCCCAACACTTTGGGAGGCTGGGGAGGGAGGATTACTTGAGCCCCAGGAGTTTGAGACCAGCCTGGGCAACATGACAAGAGCCCCATCCCTAGAAAAAAGGTTTGAAAAATTAGCCGTGTGCAGTTGTGTGCACCTGTGGTCTCAGGAGGCTGAGGCAGGAGAATCTCTTAAGCCCAGGAGATCAAGGCCACAGTGAGCCACGTTCAGGCCACTGCATGCCAGCCTGGGCGACAGAGCAAGACGGCATCTCCAAAAACAAACAGACAGATATCATTTGACATTTTAATACCTTTTCATCTTGAATGTGAGCCACACCTGCATTACAAGTATACGTGTGTTCCCCTTTCCATTCTCTACAGTGTAAATCATCTCTAGGTTACCACCTTCCATCTAAAACGGAGGCAGACTCTCTGGTTTACTAGGCTGTGGATTAAGCAATAAAGTGATGCTTCTTTCCAACTAATTTCTTTGTTGCTGGTGACCTACGTTAAAAAGGTGCCTCCTCGCCAGGCGCTGTGGCTCACGCCTGTAATCCCAGCACTTTGGGAGGCCAAGGCGGGCGGATCATCTGAGGTCAGGAGTTCGAGACCAGCCTGACCAATATGATGAAACCCCGTCTCTACTAAAAATACAAAGGTTAGCCAGGTGTGGTAGCAGGAGCCTGTAGTCTCAGCTACTCGGGAGGCTGAGACAGAAGAATTGCTTAAACCCGGGAGGCAGAGGTTGCAGTGAGCCAAGATCGCACCACTGCACTCCAGCCTGGGCAACAAGAGCAAAACTCTGTCTCAAAAAAAAAAAAACAACCAAAAGTGCCTCCTCAAGTCCTCAGCGCAATTTCCATCAGATTGAACTGCAGGTACTGAACTCTCTGGCCAGCTTCAGACTGTGAAGATGGCCCTGAGGTTAGTGCCTTCCTGTGTCACAGCGACAGCATCGCACATTAGGAAATTCAACTGTGACAACGTCTCTCAAGGGGAGGCAGCAGCACTAGCTTCTAGAGGCCTCAACCCTCTCATCCACACAGCCAGGGATCTCCTGAGCTAAGACAAGGCTCCAATGTATGTGACTGCCACCTTCGGTCGACAGCATCACTTTGTACATTGAGCCCACAACTCTCATGCTTACTTCTAATAAAGAGAACACATGATCATCCCGGCCTAGAGGAAGCAAAGGCAGACGTAAATTGCTAAGTAAAGATACTTTGTTTGGTCCGGGTGCAGTGGCTCATACCTGTAATCCCAGCACTTTGTGAGGCTAAGGTGAGAGGATCGCTTGAGCCCAGGAGTTCGAGACCAGCCTGGTCAACATGATAAAACCCTGTCTCCCCTAAAAATATAATAATTAGGCCAGGTGCAGTAGCTCACACTTGTAATCCCAGCACTTTGGGAGACCAAGGCAGGCAGATCACCGGAGGTCAGGAGTTAAGATACCAGCCTGGCCAACATGGCAAAACCGCATCTCTACTAAAAATACAAAAATTAGCTGGATATGGTGGCACACGCCTGTAATCCTAGCTACTTGAGAGGCAGAGGCAGGAGAATCGTTTGAACCCAGGAGGCGGAGGTTATAGTGAGCCGAGATCATGCCACTGCATTCCAGCCTGGAAGACAGAGCGAGACTCCATCTCAAAAAATAAAAAAAAAAGAAAAAAATATACATATATAATATGTGTGTGTGTACATATATATATGAGATATATATATATCATGCGTGTGTGTGTGTGTGAAATTAGCACGGCATGGTGGCACATGCCTGTGGTCCCAGCTACTCGGGCAACTGAGGTGGAAGGATCGCTTGAGCCCAGGAGGTCGAGGCTACAGTGAGCCGAGACAGCACCACTGCACTCCAGCATGGGCAACAGAGCAAGACCCTGTCTCAAAAAACAAAAAAGATACTTTTTTTGCTTTGAAAAACCGATCTAAAAAACTAACCTATTTAGATACCAAATTGTATATGAAATAAAATCTCAACTCTCTCTTTAGAATAAATAGATCCACAAAAATGCTAAGGAAATATACTACAACATTAACGAGGGTTACTTCTGGTGGGAAGATGATGGGTGATTCCCATCTTTTTCACTTCACTTAGTTACTAATAGAATAAGCACCGTTACCTTTAAAATCAGAAAACAAACACAACTACCTTCCAAAGTTTAATCAATAAACTCCTTAGAAGTGAAATCTAACAATCACTTCAAATACTCTAAAATTCAACAGAGTAAAATCTCAAATTACTTTCTCCTCTTCCTAATTCTTATTTAAAAGGAGTCCCTCCATGAAGTGTGTGCACTTTCACGAGGATGCCAGGGAGGACTCACCGATTTTCACACGGGATAACGGTGAACCGCTCCAGTTTCAGAAACTCATCAAAAAGAGGATTTACAATGTTAACATGTTCATGTCCCCAAGTTAAAAATGGATACTGAATACAACGGCATCCATATTTCTGGAGAAAAATCAGTACACGTGTCACTTCTGTTACAGAAATCCATTTACAGTGTCTGTCCCACGCCACGGAAGCCCTGGTCTCAGGCACCTCCAGCTTCACCGTCTCCCTGCACACACCGGGGGCCTGGTAAGTGTCAGGCAGAAGCCAAGGTCCCATCAAGGGTCCAGACTCTCCGTGCCTCCTTTGTTTCCATCGAGTCTGGGCCGCTTTAGCTCTGGGGAACTGCCCTGAGCATCTCCAGGCGTCTCTGCAACATTAACAAACATAAGGTTGGCAAGTAAATGAAGAATTCTGGAAGTCAAGGGCTGACATTTACAGAATACAGAGCCAAGACATGGAACTGAGCTGCCTGGCAAGATCCTATACTGATATAAGGGAAGGGTCTATAGAGCGGTTCTCAACCAGGGCTGATTTTGCCTCTCAAGGGACAGTGGGCAATGCCTAGTGGCATTTTAGAATGTCATGGGCAAACCGGGCACAGTGGCTCACGCCTGTAATCCCAGCACTTTGGGAGGCTGAGGCGGGTGGATCATTTGAGGTCAGGAGTTGAAGACCAGCCTGGCCAATATGGTGAAACCCTGTCTCTACTAAAAATACAAAAATTACCCGGGTGTGGTGGTGCATGCCTGTAGTCCCAGCTACTCGGGAGGCCAAGGCAGGAGAATTGCTTGAACCCGGGAGGTGGAGGTTGCAGTGAGCCGAAATCGTGTCACTGCATTCCAGCCTGGGCGACAGAGCGAGACTCCATCTCAAAAAAAAAGAAAGAAAGAAAAAAAAAGTATGTCATGGGCAAGAAGTAGCACCCAGGGATGCTGCTAAACATCCTGTAATACACAGGACAGTCCCCCACAACTAAGAATTACCTGGCCCAAAAGGTCAATAGCCATCAGGTGGAGACACTTGAGCTAAACGATCTCCTACTGAACCCACTCCATGGCTCACCAGGATGCTCTCACTGGCCAGGTGCCTCCCTGCTGAGGGGTCAACACGCAGCCAGTGGGTTTAAACAGTGGTTCCAATAAGGTGCATCCTTGCTGTCTCAGAACTGACTTAAAATTAGATAGCATTAATTTCCAAAAGAACAAAAGAAAAGATATTGCACCTTTAATTATATTAAACCAGTAACAATATTACGTACCTGACTGAATTTCTTCTGTAGAAGGGGTGGAAATCACACTGGTTGGTACAGAATTTGGTGGAGTGTCTGTCTTTAAGGGTGTTAAGTTTATTCTCCTTCATTCAAAAAAAAAAAAAAAAAGTAGAGGGGTGCATGGTTCATTAGTATCACAGGAATTGTTTATGTACCATATCAACCTTCAAAACTACCAAAGGAAATACTTAGATTTTCAGCTGAACATATGGTTCAAGGCATTAAATAGTAAGATGTGACCACTTGTTTAACAACTGAGGGTTACATTCATGTATTAAGTTAAACCATCACATTTATAATAGTCAACTTAAACCATAACCAGTCATCTAAAAGTTTCAAAACCTGGGTTCTGTTCATTATCCATGGTTTTGTGAACACTCTGCTGGCTGCTGTAAAAGGCAGTCAGATATGGCTTCTACACATGGAAAGTGCCAAAACACAGATAATACTTTTTACAAATCCAGAGTGTTGGGCTGGGCGAGGTGGCTCATGCTTGTAATCCCAGCAGTTTGGGAGGCCGAGGCGCGCAGATCACTTGAGCTCAGGAGTTTTTGACCAGCCTGACCAACATGGCGAAACCCCATCTCTACTAAAAATACAAAAAGTCAGCCAGGCATGGTGGCACATGCCTGTAATCCCAGCTACCTGAGAGGCTGAGGTAGGACAATCACTTGAACCCAGAAGGCGGAGGTTGCAGTGAGCAGAGAGCGTGCCATGGCACTCCAGCCTGGGCAACAAAGTGAGACCCTGTCTCACATGAATAAATAAATAAATAAAAACCCAGAGTCTTAATTTTCAACAGCTATTCTTGTTTGTAAAAGATTACACCTTCAAGAAGCTTGGTAAATAATTCAGAAGAAATCAAGAGGGGGAAAATAATTTAATACCAAAAATAGTTCAAGGAATACCTTCTGTCACATAAAAACAAATAGAAAAATTGTAAAATACCTTGCTAATCTGCAGAAAGAAATGAGAGATTTTAAGAGGGCGGTAAAGCCAGCAACCCACACACATATTATGAACTTGCCAAAGAAGACCTGTGGCCACAGGAGAGGCTGAGAGGCACAGGGCGCTCTGTCCAGCTCGCCGTCCCCACCACTCCCCTCTGCATGCCACTCCCCAGCCCTCCTCCTGACTCAGTTTATGGGAAGGCTGGGAAGCAGAGGGCCTGGTGGAGAAGGAACTACACAGGATCAGAGGAGTAACTGGGTATCAGCTGCAGGGAAGGATGGAAACGGGAGGCTGTGCTGCCTGACGGCGAAGGATGTGCTAGGCGGCTCTGTATCCAGTAGGAGTGGCAGACACAGGCGTGCGTGCCAGACATAGAAGTAAGCAGGGAAGAAATGACTCTGCACCTCCCTGGGGATTATTTATGAGATCAGGACCCCCGTTTCTCACGGACCAGGCTGCTGGAGACATCAAACGGAGTCTCAGGAAGACACTCCTAGAATTGCCTACATCCTGGGCAGGACAGCATAAATAAAAAACAGGACCTGCTTCCTGTCCTTGGGGGCTCATAACCAGCAGGGAAACTGAAGCATCAAAGCACCTGCTACAGAATCTGATGTGTGGTGACAAGGGAAAGGCTGAAGGGCCACAGAGCCTGCAAACAGAGAGGCTACATTCACATGGGTCTTTCAGAAGACTCCCGGCGTCACCAAGAGGAAGAGAGGTACAGGGTTTCCCCAGAGAAGGGAAGGACAGAAGCCTCAAAGGGCAGAGTGTGCTCTGGGAAGATGACATTCAGGTCTGGGCTAGAGATGAAGGCCACGGACTCAGGAGAGAGAGTGGCCACAGTCCTGGATGACAGGCTGCAGCCAAATCACAAGCCTGGGCTTTATCTGACAGGCAGGAACTGAAGGAACAAACAGGCCTATATGCAAGAAATGACACTCTCGGATTTGAAGTTAAGAATCTCTCTGGCAACCTACTGGCATGAAGTATTCGCCGCCTGGAATTTCACCTGCGGCAGGGTGGGAGCGTTCTGTTTGCATTTCACGTTTCATTTTGCAATGACAACTTGTTCCAACAAGGTCTTACCGGGGCGTTGTCTTGCTCCAGGCTTGCAGTGTGTTCAGAGTGACCCTCCGGGATGGGTGGCCTTTTGTGTTTTGACTCCTGGGCTGCAGGGTCTTCTCCTCTGAAGGCCCCGGCAAGGGGCTTTTGACAGCAGGAGTGATGGAGGGAGGGTCTCTGATGGCTGTTGGGGCTGGGGCCTGTCTGGCTTGAGGAGGGGTTGTGCCGGGGCTGCTGGGGTCTTGGCTTCTGCTGGCAGGGGCTCCCTCTACCGGTCTGGGTCCTGGCGAAGACCCTCGATGTGTCTGACTCTTGGTTTTCTTTGCTGTATCAGGAGTTCTCATGCTCAAAACTGGCTTCTCTTTCAAAGGAATTCCAAGTTCATCTTTCTCAAATGTCACAAACGAGCAGTAACCGTCCGTGGAAGAAATGGCCAAGAAGGCGCCATCACTGGACCTTCATCCCCAAAATAGGGAAAAGTTACAGACCTTACCAACACTCTCACATCTAGTTAGAAGAGGGAAGTTCAAGCAAAATCACAAGCTTGTCTGAAGGCAAAAACCAGGGAAAAGATACGACTGGAAAAGAGTGTGTGATAGCAACTCACTCATGCAGTTTCATCACGATTTGCTAAGTCACTGCAACCTATCTGTGCTACTAGCAACTTGCACTTGAATAGGCCGGGCACAGTGGCTCACACCTGTAATCCCAGCACTTTGGGAGGCCAAGGCAGGTGGATCATTTGAGGTCAGGAGTTCAAGACCAGCCTGGTCAACCTGGTGAAACCCTGTCTCTACTACAAATACAAAAAAATTAGCCAGGCATGGTGGCAGGCGCCTATAATCCCACCTACTCGGGAGGCTGAGGCAGGAGAATCGCTTGAACCCAGGAAGCAGAGGTTGTAGTGAGCTGAGACTGTGCCACTGCACTCCAGCCTGGGTGACAGACTGAGACTCCATTTCAAAAAAAAAAACTCACACTGAGCCAAGCAAGCCGCGGAGGCTGAATTGGGGACCCAAAGGTGGTGGAAGGGCAGCGGTGAGTGACATTCTCTAGACAGGCCCAGCTCGGGGCACTTCCCTGTCCTGGGCAGCAGGGACATGCAGGGGAGGGCTTCTTCCCAGAGGGCCTCAGGAATCCCCAGATGGCCAGGGAGTCTACAGGGCCTCCGCTCAGTTTATCAGAGTCCAGTTAACCCCACAAGGCAATCTGAATGCCATCAAAACCCATCAGTGTGAAAATAAGAAGCAAGTATTATGGCACACTAGAAATGGCTTTTCCTTTTAATGTTGATTCCTTTAAAAAATAAAATTGGGCCAGGTGCAGTAGCTCATGCCTGTAATCCCAGCACTTTGGGAGGCTGAGGCAGGAGGATCGCTTGAGCCCAGGAGCTTGAGACCAGCCTGGCCGACATGGCGAAACCCCATCTCTACTAAACCACAAGAATTAGCCAGGCGTAGTGGTGCACACCTGTAATCCCAGCTACTTGGGAAGCTGAGGCATGAAAATCACTTGAACCTCGGAGGTGGAGGTTGCAGTGAAACGAGATCACACCACTGCACTCCAGCCTGGGTGACAAGAGTGATACTTGGTCTCAAAAAAGCAAATAAGAAACAAAATTGGTGAATATGTCCCCCAAAGCCATCTTTAGTAACGAAATGCTCCCTAACCCCAGGGTCTCTTCCAGGGTACGGCCATGGGCTCCTTCACTCACTCTCCCTCATTAGCAGCCACTCACCATGAAATGTCACTGAGCGTGTGGTAATGTATATTAGACACGTAACCGAAAGGGAAGGACTGCTGGGTGTCATACAGAAGCACGGAGTCCTCCGAGGCCACAGCAAACACGAGGCGGTAGGGCAGAGTCATCAGCTCCACACCTGGGGGTCGGGGACAGAGACAAAGTAAAACCACAGAAACAAGGCTTCTGACCGGGCGCAATGCGCAATGGCTCACGCCTAGAATCCCAGCACTTTGGGAGGCCGAGCTGGGTGGATCACTTGAGCTCAGGAGTTTGAGACCAGCCTAAGCAACATGGCAAAACCCCGTCTCTATCAAAAATACAAAAATTAGCCAGGCATGCGGGTGTGTGCCTGTAGTCCCAACTACTCAGGAGGCTGAGACAGGAGAATCGCTTGAACCCAGGAGGCGGAGGTTGCAGTGAGCTGAGATTGTGCCACTGCACTCCAACCTTGGCGGCAGAGGAAGACTCTATCTCAAAGAAAAAAAAGAGAATATTTATAGGAATAAAATACATCCAGCATCCACTAAGGTCAAATTCAGTGTCTGGTATCTAATCAAAAAGTACCAGGCAAACAAAGAAACAGGGAGATATGACCCACAAGGAGGAGAAAAAAAATCAAAACCAACCTGTATACAAGGACATTAAAAGAGCTATTATAACTGTGTTCTATAGGCTTAAGAAGCAAGAGGAAACTGAGGTGGGCAGATCACCTGAGGTCAGGAGTTCGAAACCAGCCTGGCCAACATGGCAAAACCTTATCTCTACCAAAAATAAAAACATTAGCTGGGTGTGGTGGCACACACCTGTAATCCCAGCTACTCGGGAGGCTGAGGTGGGAGATTCACTTGAACCTGGGAGGTGGAGGCTGCAGTGAGCCGAGATTATACCACTGCACTCTAGCCTGGGCAACAGAGAGAGACTCCTTCTCAAAAAAAAAAAAAAAAAAAAAAAAAAAAGAAAGCAGCAAGAGGAAAGATGGAGCGTGGAGAGGCACAAATATATAAAGAAAACCCAAAGTGAACCTCTAGAGATGACAACCACAACAACGAAAAACACACCAGATGGGACCAAGGGCAGAGCATGCAGCAGAAAGGGTTAGCAAACTCAAAACACAGCTATACAGACTTCCAAAATCAAACACTGGAAGAAGAAAAAAACAAAAAAAGTAAGCAGTATCAAAGGCCAGGAACGAATTTCAAAGGACCTAATATAATACATGTGCAATGGGGAGTATTTGAATAAGAGAAGGGGATGACAGAAATAATATTTGAAGGAAAAATGGCTGAAACTTCCCAAATGTAATAAAAACTATAAACTGATAGGTCTATGAAGTTCAGTGAACCCCAAGCACAAGAAAACATAAAGAAAATGGCTGGGCGTGGTGGCTCACACCTATAATCCCAGTATTTTGGGAGACCGAGGTGGGTGGATCACCTGAGGTCAGGCGTTCGAAACCAGCCTGGCCAACATGGCAAAATCTCGTCTCTACTAAAAATACAAAAATTAGCTGGGTGTGGTGGCGTGTGCGTATAATCCCAGCTACTCTGGAGGACAGGTTGGGAGGCAGAGGTTGCAATGAGCTGAGATTGCACCACTGCACTCCAGCCTGGGCAACAGAGCAAGATTCCATCTCAAAAAAAAAAAAAAAAAGAAAAGAAAAGTGATAATGAGAGACATAGACAAACAAAAGGAGTATGGCTATTCCTTTTAAAGTGCCTTAAATAAGAAAATAAATCCTGAAAAAAGAAAAAAAAAAAAAAAACTGACATGTATTTTGATAACCTCAGTCTTTGCTCCAGCTTTTAAGAATAACTAAACCAGGCCAGGCATGGGGGCTCACACCTGTAATCCCAGCACTTTGGGAGGCCGAGGCAGGTGGATCACTTGAGTCCAGGAGCTCAAGACCAGCCTTGGTAACATGCTGAAACTCTGTCGCTACCAAAAATACAAAAATTAACCAGTCTCATAACCTGGTCTCAAAATAAATAAATAAATAGATTTAAATGTAAAAATAAAATATTTTAAAAATAACTGAACTGAACCAAACCCGCATACCCACCTTTCCCTGTAAGACAGAATCCAAATCTCCACCCCACTCTGGTGACCCATTTCGGAGAGAAAACATAATGCACCCTGAGGCACTGAGGATACCTGTTTCCACCACTGGCCTCAGTTCAAAGTAGACCGGACAGCAGCGAACAGCAAGAGTGGCTTTTCCAGGACACGGAAGATGAGCGATGGGCCTAATGGATTAATTGCAGTGTTAGGAAAAGGCACTGTGACTCAGCGAAAGCAAAAATAAAAGGTAAACATTTCGGCAGGGCACGGTGGCTCACGCCTATAATCCCAGCACTTTGGGAGGAGGAGGCAGGCAGATCACCTGAGGTCAGGAGTTCAAGACCAGCCTGACCAACATGACAAAACCCCATCTCTACTAAAAAAAAAATACAGGCCAGGTGCAGTGACTCATGCTTGTATTCCCAGCACTTTGGGAGGCTGAGGCAAGCGAATCACTTGAGGTCAGGAGTTTGAAACCAGCCTGGCCAACATGGTGAAACTTCATCTCTACTAAAAACAGAAAAATTAGCTGGGGGTGGTGGCGGGCACCTGTAATCCCAGCTACTCGGGAGGCTGAGGCAGGAGAACCACTTGAACCCGGGAGGCAGAGGTTGCAGCAAGCAGAGATCGCACCATTGCACTCCAGCATGTGCAACAAGAGCAAAACTCTGTCTAAAATAAAGGTAAATATTTCAAACATTTCCTTGACTGCATACCTTTTAAGATTCTTCCTGGAGAAAACATAAGTGGTATTCATTACATTTTCACCAGATTCCACACATCCAGCTGGGGAGCAGGGAAGGGAGGGAGAGGAAAGAAAAGTCACTGTTTCAGCAAACTGTTCTGTTCTGTTCACCAACGGAAACTCAAGAGCCTTCAGTTCCGGTTTGCAAAATAGCTCCCCCTGAAGTTATATTCTCTAGACAATGTTGTGACTGAGCACAAAAACAAATATTCCAGCACTGTCTGGTCTCGGCCTTTACTCCAGTTCTACCTACTTGTCATCTCCACCTACCTGTGGGCAGTCCCCGGGGACCCGGTTCTGATCTTGGGCCGGGAGAACATAGTGAGCCTTTGCCACAGGGCACCTTTGAGCCTCCAGGCAATTCCTGGATTGACGCACCGTGACTAGATTCAGCTGCCCAGGCTCCTTTCTCCCTAAGACCCTCATCTCTATTCCCTAGATTCCAGCCTTGGATGCTATCCAAAGGCTGAGACTAGCCTTTCCCCAACTTCCCTATCCGGCCATGAGGCTACCAGGAGACCTTGCCCTCTGCTGAAACCTCCAGCCTCCTTCAGAACCTGACTTTGCTCTGGGGAACAGTCTCCATCTGAGAGCTCTTCTCCACTCACCCCGTGCTGTACTTAAAACAGTTCAGCCCTGTCAGAGTGACCATCATACACTGCTGCTCTTACACTAACATCTCCCTGTTTTATGTTATTTCTTGATACATATACACACACATAACTTTACATATGACCGTTTCATATCTACCAGGGAGGGCAGTAGACAGTATCAATAGTCTTTTTTTTTTTTTTTTAATTAATACATTCTACATAGCTGCCCTCTTTTCTTTTGAGACAGAGTCTTGCTCTGTCACCCAGGCTGGAGTGCAGTGGCGTGATCTTGGCTCACTGCAACCTCCACCTCCAGGGTTCAAGCAATTCTCCTGCCTCAGCCTCCTGACTAGCTGGGATTACAGGCGCCTGCCATGATGTCCGGCTAATTTTTGTATTTTTAGTAGAGATGGGGTTTCACCATGTTGGCCAGAGGGATCTCAAACTCCTGACCTCGAGTGATCTGCCCTTCTAGGCCTCCCAAAGTTCTGGGATTACAGGCATGAGCCACTGCACCCAGGCCCCTCTTTTCATCCCACTCCATTCTTCCATCCCCAAGAAATCCATTTTAACATTCAACAAACCATTATGTCATCTGTATATTTCCCCCATGCTCACAAAATCATTACAATCAGTTATAACTCAATCACATATATACCTCTATGATTTTTTTTTTTTTGAGACAGAGTCTAGCTCTGTCGCCCAGGCTGGAGTGCAGTGGCACGATCTCGGCTCACTGCAAGCTCCGCCTCCCAGGTTCACGCCATTCTTCTGCCTCAGCCTCCCGAGTAGCTGGGACTACAGGCGCCTGCCACCACTCCTGGCGAATCTTTTTGTATTTTTAGTAGAGATGGGATTTCACCGTGTTTGCCAGGATGGTCTCGATCTCCTGAACTCATGATCCGCCCACCTTGGCCTCCCAAAGTGCTGGGATTACAGGCGTGAGCCACCGCGCCTGGAGGAGGATTTTTTTTTATTTAGTCCATTTGTTTTACAAAGCAGGGTATTATTGACACTTCTGCTTATTTTGCTACTTTCAATCCACTACTCACGAAAATTAACTTGCATAGCACTGATGCATTATTTTTTTGTAGCTGCATAATATTTACTGCAAGATTCATTCACCCAGCCTCTGTTAATGAGTATTTATTTGCTTTTGGTTTTTTACCACTATAAACAATGCTTGCAATAAGCATACTTGAACATACACTTTTTTTTTTTTTTTTGGAGACAGAGTCTCACTCTGTTGCCCAGGCCGGAGTGCATTGGCGTGATCTTGGCTCACTGCAACCTCTGCCTCCTGGGTTGGAGCAATTCTCCTGCCTCAGCCTCCCGAGTAGCTGGGACTACAGGTGTGCATCACCACGCCTGGCTAATTTTTGTATTTTTAGTAGAGACAGGGTTTTGCCATGTTGGCCAGGCTGGTCTTGAACTCCAGACCTCAGGTGATCCACCCACCTTGGCCTCCCAGAGTGCTGGGATCACAGGCTTGAGCCACCACGCCCGGCCAGTTTCCAGCCTTAATTGGGTCTTCTCCATTCATAGAATGTCCTTCTATATTTCCTTACAAGAGTTTTCTATTTTTACCTTTTGTGTTTAAGTACTGAATTCACCTGGAATTTATTTTTTAGATCTAGGGAAGGGGTCCGATTTTATCTTCTTCCACATATCTGGCTACCCCAGCACTACTCATTCAATAACAGAGTCCTTCCTTTGCAAGATCCATCTCTTGTACAACATGGTGATTATGGTTCATAGCAATGTACTATATTCCTGAAAAATGCTAAGAGAGTAGATATAAAGTGTTCAAACCACAGAAATCCTAATTATGTGAGATCATGCTATGCTAATTAGCTAGATTTAGTCATTCCACAACATATATATACTTCAAAACATGTCATACACAACTACATACAATTTCATCTGTCAATTAAAAAAAAAGAGAGGAGGCTGGGTGTGGTGGCTCATGCCTGTAATCCCAGCACTTTGGGAGGCTGAGGCAGGTGGATCGCCTGAGGTCAGGAGTTCGAGACCACCCTGGCCAACACGGTGAAACCTTGTCTCTACTGAAAATACAAAAATTAGCTGGGCATGGTGGCAGGCGCCTGTAATCCCAGCTACTCGGGAGGCTGAGGCAGAAGAATCGCTTGAACCCGGGAGATGGAGGTTGCAGTGAGCCACGATCACGCCAATGCACTCAAGCCTGGGCGACAGGGGTGAAACTCTGTCTCAAAAAAAAGAGGAATAGGTCTTTGTCCAATCTCAACACTTCCCAGCCTTCTTAATGACAAATTCTTGTCGTATTTGCCTTCAGTGTCTAATTCTCTTGAGAATTATTTAAGTAACATACAATTAATTACAAATAAATAACAGATTTGTTTTCCACTGGAACAGTACCTGAGGTCATATATTAAATTGCCTTATATCCTGAGATCTTCTTCTGGACTCTGTGTTCTGGTCCACTAATCTATTTGTTTGGTCCTCTAGCAACACCATACTGATTGGATAAAAGTAGTGTTATAGTATCTTCTGACATGTGGCGAGGCAAATGCCCTCCCAACCAAGTATCACTGGGTTTTTTTCATACTTCCTTGGCTATTCTTCAGCATTTATTCTACTAAACAAAGCTGAAATTTCATCCAATTAAAAAAAAAAAACTTTAATGCAATTCTAATTGGAAATGAAATTGGTATGTTAATTGTTAGAACATGATATATCTTTCCATTTGTTCAGAACTTGTTTTATAACCTTCAATAAGACCTTCTAGGCTTCTCCATAAAGGTCCTGCCCCTTCCTTCTTAAATTTACTTCTGCCAGGGTGTGGTGGCTCACACCTGTAATCCCAGCTCTTTGGGAGGCTGAGATGGAAGGCTGCTTGAGCCCAGGAGTTTAAGACCAGCCTGGGCAACACAGCAAGACCCTGTCTCTACAAAAAAATAAGAAAATTAGCCGGGCATGGTGCTACATGCCCATGGTCCCAGCTACTAGGGAGGCTGAGATGGGAGGATTCCCTGAACTCAGGAGATCAGGGCTGCAGTGATGCAGTGGGCCATGATCACACCACCATACTCCAGCCTGGGTGACAGAGTGAGACCCTGTCTCAAAATAAATAAATACATAAATACATTTACTCCATGTGTTTTGCAGGCTTTGCACTACAATGAATAAAATATTTCTCCTCCTTCCATTTCTAAGTACTCACTGCCAATATAGACGAAAGATCACAGATTTTTATATATTTTACACTATCCAGCCATCTTATCAAATTCTTTTAAAAATTCTAATAGTATTTTGAAAATCTCTTGGATTTTCTAGAAACACAATCGTATTGCAGATTTTTATCTCTTCTTTTCCGATCTTTGTAATTTCATTTTCCTGTTTTTCCCACACTAACACCACAAACAATAATAATGTTGATAACAGACATCCACCCTGCTTGATTTTAATTGAAAATATTTTTAGAATGGCCACTAAGTAAAGGATTTGAAACTGGGGCCGGGCACGGTGGCTCACATACCTGTAACCTGTAATCCCAGCACTTTGGGAGGCCAAGGTGGGCAAATCACCTGAGATAAGAAGTTTGGGACCAGTCTGGCCAACATGGCAAAACCCCGTCTCTACTAAAAACACAAAAATCATCTAGTCATGGTGGCAGACGCCTGTAATCTCAGCTACTCAGGAGGCTGAGGCAGGAGAATCGCTTGAACCCAGGAGGTGGAGGCTACAGTGAGCCAAGATGGTGCCACTGCACTCCAGCTGGGGTGACCAAGCGAGATTCCTTTAAAAAAAAAAAAAAAAAGGCCAGGCGTGGTGGCTCACGCCTGTAATCCCAGCACTTTGGGAGGCTGAGACAGGTGGATCATAAGGTCAGCAGTTTGAGACCAGCCTAAGCAACATGGTAAAACCCTGTCTCTACAGGCCGGGCGCGGTGGCTCAAGCCTGAATCCCAGCACTTTGGGAGGCCGAGACGGGCGGATCACAAGGTCAGGAGGTCAGAGACCATCCCTGGCTAACATGGTGAAACCCGTCTCTACTAAAAATACAAAAACTAGCCAGGCGAGGTGGCGGTAGCCTGTAGTCCCAGCTACTCGGAGGCTGAGGCAGGAAGAATGCGTAAACCGGGCCGGGCTTGCAGTGAGCTGAGATCCGGCCACTGCACTCCCAGCCTGAAGTGGGCCGAGACTCCGTCTCAAAAAAAAAACCCTGTCTCTACTAAAAACACAAAAAAATTAGTGGGGAGTGGTAGCGCACGCCTGTAATCCCAGCTACTCAGGAGGCTGAAGTAGGAGAATCGCTTGAACCCAGGAGGCGGAGGTTGCAGTGGTGAGCGGAGATCGCACCACTGCACTCCAGCCTGGGCAACAGAGCGAGATTCTGTCTCAAAAAGAAAAATGATTTATTACTGGGTTTAGTGAATAACTTCTAATAAATGTTTAGTAACTAACTTTAGTAAATATAACCTAAACAATTACTTATTCTTGGGCCTGAGACTTCTTGAGCCACAGTGTCGTTCCCACATGTTCCGCAGTGTTCTTTAAAGCCCTACCCACACAGCTGCATGTGTGATTCACACCCTTCTCAGGCACTCCCTGGCTCAGCTGGGATGGGACTCAGTGGCAAAGCTGGCCGGTGCCCTCCCGTTTGGCCCAACCCTGGGCTCTGTTGTCATCTTTATGCACAGGATGGTCCTGGAGCCATGGCAATGAGCAGACATTCTCCTCTGAGAACACTGTGGCCACAACACTGCCTAGCCTTACTTGCTGGGCTGAGCTCCTTTCCTTCCTAGGGACAATAAACCTATCTTGTCCTTGCTACTTGGCTGACCTTTTGATTTTGACCACTGCTGCTTTACAAGTTTGTCCATGTGTCTAATGCTGTCACAAATGCGCTTCTTTATTGTGGAGAATAAAAACAATAAAGGAGCTTTATTTTTGGCTTTAGCACTATGACTTCCATATACGTGTTAATGAATGGAAAAGCATTCATTGAAAGGTTTACATAGTAAAGTTTATTTTATTTTATTTTATTTTTTTGAGATAAGTCATCACTCTGTTTCCCAGGATGGAGTACAGTGGTGCGACCGCGGCTCATTGCACTTCCGCCTCCCGGGTTCAAGCGATTCTCCTGCCTCAGTCTCCCAAGTAGCTGGGATTACAGGTATGAGCCACCAAACCCAGTTAATTTTTGTATTTTTAGTAGAGAGGGGGTTTCACCAAGTTGGCCAGGCTGGTCATGAACTCTTGACCTCAAGTGATCCACCCACCTCAGCCTCCCAAAGTGCTGGGATTAGTGGTGTGAACCACTATGCCCGGCCAACAGTTAAATTTATCTAAGAGAAAATGCCTATCATTTTAATCTCATAACTCTCAAACTTTTCTGCACGTTAGAATCACTTGGAAATCTTCTTAAAATTCCAAAAGCCACGCCACCCAGACCAATTACACTATAATCTCTGGCGGTGGGACATAGGAGCCAGCGTTTGTTTTTTTAAGCTCTCCTGGAGGTTCCAATGGGCAGGTAAGTCGGGGACCCTCATTCTAACCAGCATTCACTGAACTGATAAGCAGCAGTGTAAAACGGGAGCTGACATCCCCGCTCGGCCCTCATTCCCTTAAGTCCAAAACTACGAAACACACCTGGCGTGAGCAGCAAAGATCCATCGGGAGTGAAACTCAGTCTACGGAAGAAAGACTTCATGCTGTCGTCGTGGAACATCCGGTAGCTTCTTGCCTGTCACACACAACATTTATTTTTATTATTATTTTTTTATTATTTTGTTTGTTTCTTTCTTTTCTACACACAAAGTTTAAACATTTTTCCAAATCTTTACACTCACAATAAAGGCTTCCCAACTGCTGTATGTGCCTATGGTTTTCTTTACATAGTGTCATTTATTGTTGACATAATCATAAATGAAACTGAAACATTACAAATCAGATAATTGTACAATACCGCAAGGGTAAACGTTCATGAAAACTGACCACACGTTTTTGTTAGGTAAAGCTATATGTATATATGTGTGTTTTATGTGTTCTAAAATTATTTTTAAAAACTCTTAAGAACACAAACCACAGGGTCAACAGTGGCATGTCTGGGGCTTGAGACTGGGAGATACTGGGAAGATGACCAGGAGACCTCTGCTTTCTATCTGTGTGGATTCATTTAGAATTTCCAACTGAACGCACTCTTTAGAGACAGTCTCATTCTGTCACCCAGGCTCAAATGCAGTGGCGCAATCATAGGTCAATGCAACCTAGAACTTCTGGGCTCAAAGCAATCCTCCCTTCTCAGCCTCCTGAGTAGCTAGGACTATAGGCACATGTCACCACATCCAGCTATTAATAAATGCACCCTTTAAAAAAAGAAAATTGTGGATTATTAAACTGGTAACCATTAATCTTTTAAAACAACATTTCTTGAACACCTGTGTGGGACAGTTTTTACTACTATTTATTGACATTTTATAAACATCAAGCATTTGCCAGACATGGTGGCTCACACCTATAATCCCAGCACTTTGGGAGGCCAAGGCAGGCGGATCACTTGAGTCCAGGAGTTCGAGACCAGCCTGGCCTACATAGCAAAACCCCATCTCTACTAAAATACAAAAATTACCCAAGTGTGGTGGCGCACACCTGTAATCCCAGCTACTCGGGAGGCTGAAGCAGGAGAACCGCTTGAACCCAGGAATTGAAGGTTGCAGTGAGCCAAGATCGTGTCACTGCAGTCCAGCCTGGGTGACAGAGCCAGACACTGTCTCAACAAACAAGCATTTAATTCTTAAGACTACAAGGAAGCAGGCATTACTATTCATATATATTGAATTTATATATTCAAATATATGTAATATATATTTATTTATATGTAATATAAAATATGTAAATATATGTAATATATAAATACAAAAATATAAAAAATCATATAAAATATATAAAATATATAATATATATTATATAATATACAGAAATATATATTTTATATATATATTTTTTTTGAGACAGAGCTTCACTCTTGTTGCCCAGGCTGGAGTGCAATGGCGTAATCTCGGCTCACTGCAAACTCCACCTCCCAGGTTCAGGTGATTCTCCTGTCTTAGCCTCCAGAGTAGCTGGGACTACAGGCATGCGCCACTATGCCCAGCTAATTTCTGTATTTTTAGTAGAGACAGGGTTTCACCATGTCAGCCAGGCTAGTCTCGAACTCCTGACCTCAGGTGATCTGCCCACCTCTGCCTCCCAAAGTGCTGAGATTACAGGCGTGAGCCACCACACCTGGCCAGCATTACTATTCTTACTTCACAGGTGTGACCTCTCAGTGCCTGTCAGCGCCCAGCCCACACTGCCTTACCCTGGTTCCTTGGGTGCATTTGCACCTTGTCCCCGTGTGGAGCCAATAACCAGCTTGCTCGCCTGCACCTTGCTGCCTGCCTCAGTAGCCTTGATTCCTTTAGAAATAGGGTCTTATTTTCATTTGCCAATTCTTTCAAAGTCAAAATCCTTCCTATTCCTAAATACCAGTGTTTTGGCTGGGTCTCTGCTGTCTGCTAGCAAAGCTCTCTACCTACCTGCCAAGAGAGTAAACTGCCTGCTGCCAGACAGATCCAACGCTCGACCTGCCTGTCTTCTGTTGCCTCGTGTAGGGATCTTCCCAGACCAGTAGTGACCAGCCCTTGCTACACCTGAGAATCACGGAGGCCCTGCTTAGCTCCAGCCAAGTGAATCACGCCACTGAGGCTGGGGCCATGGCATCCATATTTTTATTTTTATTTTATTTTTATTTATTTATTTATTTAGAGACTGAGTTTCGCTCTTGTCACCCAGGCTGGAGTGCAATGGCGCGATCTCAGCTCACTGCAACCTCTACCTCCCAGGTTCAAGCAATTATCCTGCCTCAGCCTCCTGGGTAGCTGGGATTACAGGCATGTGCCCGGCTAATTTTATATTTTTTGTAGAGATGGGGTTTCACCATGTTGGCCAGGTTGGTCCCAAACTCCTGACCTCAGGTGATCTGCCCGCCTCAGCCTCCCAAAGTGCTAGGATTATAGGCGTGAGCCATCATGCCCAGCCTTATTTCATTTTATTTTTGAAATAGAGTCTCGCTCTGTCGCCCAGGCCAGAGTGCAGTGGCATGATCTCGGCTCACTGCTGAGACCTCCACCTCCCAGGTTCAAGTGATTCTCATGCCTCGGCCTCCCTAGTAGCTGGGATTACAGGCCTGCACTACCATACCTGGCTAATTTTTGTAATTCATTGAGATGGGGTTTGGCCATGTTGGCCAGGTTGGTCTCAAACTCCTAACCTCAAGTGATCCACCCGCCTCAGTCTCCCAAAGTGCTGGGATTCCAGTCATGAGCCACCGCACCCGGCCAGCAACCATATTTGTAATTCTTCCCAAGTGATTCCACGGTGCAGCCAGGGTGAAAAACCACTGTCCTATCCTCCATCAGTGGCTCTCCCCTGGGCTCCAGATGTCCCCATTTCCATACAGACTAGCCCACCACAGTAACTGAGCCTTGACTGTCCAAAAGGAAACCTTATTGTAGTTCAGGAATCGGCTCCTTGAGGCCAGTGATTTGGCCGCAAGGGTATGGGAGGAGCTCACGACTTCCTAAGTCTCAGTTAAAGCGCTGCTGAAAAAGAATAGCAAAATATTTTATACCTCTCCTTCAGCACCTATTCCAGACAGCATCTTCGAAACATTAAAAGCCACACGCTTCTTCTGCATACTGTACACTCGCAGCACCCTGAAGAAAGAACATGTCTGATTTACCACTTCTAGTAAATGAATTATGCTTCACACAGAAACAACCTATTACCAACAGCCTATCACCACCTCAGCAACTTTCAGTCTGCAAAAGCCTTTACCCATGATATTCACAACTGGGTAATGAAGAAGGAAGCAAGCATTAACAACCTAAAGGATACTATAGGCTGGGCGCAGCGGCTCACGCCTGTAATCCCTTCACTTTGGGAGGCAGAGGCGGGTGGATCACTTGAGGTCAGGAGTTTGAGACCAGCCTGGCCAATATGGTGAAACCCCATCTCTACCAAAAATACAAAAAAGTAGCCAGGTGTGGTGGTGGGCGCCTGTGATCCCTGCTACTCGGGAGGCTGAGGCAGGAGAATCACTTGAACCCGGGAGGCAGAGGTTGCAGTGAGCCGAGATCATGCCACTGCACTCCAGCCTGAGCAGCAGAGCCAGACTCTGTCTCAAAAAAAAAAAAAAAAAAAAAATTTTGGTAAGTCACATTACTCCCACTAGCTAATCAGATTGTTTTACTGATGACTGTCTGAATAAAACACACTTATCAGAAAATAAATGGTATTTAGAATACAACAGGAAATTCTATGAAAAATAAACACTAACTCCTCCCTACCACTTTTATTCCAAGGCCATCTTATATTCAATTTGTTTTAATTAAAAGTAGTTAGATAAATATTCAAAAGGACTATTAAGTAATATAGGAGGCACTCCTCATTTTTAAAATATTTATTCCAACAATACAATTAAATGCAATTATGCCAGTAAACACAGCAACAAGACTTCTTTTCAGAAAGGACAAAAATAGTTTATTTTTATATCGATTTAAATGGAGTCATTAAAATCACTGGGCTTGGCGAGGTGGTTCACGCCTGTAATCCCAGCACTTTGGGAGGCCGAAGCGGGCAGGTCACCTGAGGTCAGGAGTTTCAGACCAACATGGTCAATATGGTGAAACTCTGTCTCTACTAAAAATACAAAAATTAGCCAGGCATGGTGGCACATGCTTGTAATCCAGCTACTCAGGAGGCTGAGGCAGGAGAATCGCTTGAATCTCAGAGGTGGAGGTTACAGTGAGCTGAGATCGCATTCCTGCACTCCAGCCTGAGGGACAGAGTGATACTCTGTCTCAAAAAACAATTAAAAAATAAAAATAAAAATAAAAATCACTGTAGCACACCTGTAATCTTAGCACTTTGGGTGGCCAAGGCAGACAGATGGCTTGAGCTCAACAGTTCAGGAACAGCCTCAGCAACATGGCAAAATCCCATCTTTACAAAAAATACAAAAAGTAGCCAGGTGTGGTGGTGCACCACTGTAGTCCCAGTTACTTGGGGGGCTGAAGTACGAGGATTGCTTGAGCCCAGGAGGTCAAGGCTGCAATGAGCTGTGATTGCGCCACTGCACTCCAGCCTGGGTGACACAGTGAGCCTCTCTCTCTCAAAAAAAAATAGTAATAATAATAAAGATTTACTAAGTTCAGGGCCAGGTGTGATAGCTCATGCCTGTAATCCCAGCACATTGGCAAAGGCGGGCAGATCATTTGAGGTTAGGAGTTTGAGAACAGCCTGACCAACATGGTGAAACCCTGTCTCTACTAAAAATACAAAAATTAACTGGGCATGGTGGCATGTGCCTGTAATCCCAGCTACTAGGGAAGCTGAGACAGGAGAATCGCTTGAAACCAGGAGGCAGAGGTTGCAGTGAGCTGAGATTATGAGACTGTGCCACAACACCTGCCTGGGTGACAGAGTGAGACTCTGTCTTAAAAAAAAAAAAAAAAAAAAAAAGATTTACTAAGTACAAACTTCGTGGAAGGCACTTGTCCTAATTAATTTCCAATTTCTGATTATGTTGTAAGAATGAGTATGAAAACAAGAACAAAAGAATCAAAGCTAGACTATGATAAATCTTGGTTAAGTGGCAATAAATACCTCTCTTCAGAAAATTACAAGTAAATACAAAGAAATTCCAAGTAAATGCTAAAGCTAAATTTACCTGTCACAGCTCAGAGTAGCCACATATTGACCCAAAGGGTCCCAGGTTACTCCTTGGACATAACTTTTATGTTCATTAAAAATTGATATCTTTTGTCCTACAAAAAAACACACACACCGAAACAGCATTATCAAAACCTATTTGAGCCCAAATAGTATAAACTATGACTTAAATATTATTCCCTTTACCATGCATCACTCAGCAGGCAGTAAGTGAGAGACTCCGTACTGAACCCCGTGTCAGGCTCTGGAGCCACAAAGATGACTTCATGCAGTCCCCACCCTCAGGGAGCTCACAGATCAGACAGACCCATCAACAGGCAACCATCACACACGTGGACCCGGGGAGGCGAGCTGACAGCACAGGGCAGAGGGTCTGAGAAGATCTAAGTTCAGTTCCCCAGGTCAGGCAGGATGAAGAGGAGATGAAGGGTGGAAGAAGGTATCGTCAGGGAATCCCCGGGTTAAGACACCTTAGTGAAGAGAATATGGAGCAGTGAGAGGCAGCTGAGAACTGCTAATGGGCACACAGGAGGGCCAAGAACACAAGATAAGGAGGAAACGAGAAGTGTTACAGAGACCTTGTGTGTAAGGAAAAGGCTGTGGGTATTCGAGCCGAGGAGTCACCTGCATTTTAAAGGTGAAACAGGTTTAGAAGATGACAAAGAGGGTTGCTAGTTAGGAGGTGACAGAGTAGACCAAGAGAGAGATGAGGAGGGCCCTCCTCATCACAGAGCAGACAATGTGAACAGGGATGAACAAGGGACTTTGGGGAAAATATTTAGCACACAGAGATTGCCTGCATTTGTTTTTGTTTTTGTTTTTGTTTGAAACAGGGTCTGGTTCTGTTGCTCAGGCTGGAGTGCAGTGGCGCTATCAGAGTTCACTGCAGCCTCAACTTCCCAGGCTCAAGAGACTCAGCAGCCCTAGTAGCTGGGACTACAGGCATGTACTACCACATCCAGCTCATTTTTGCATTTTTTTTTTTTTGGTAGAGAGAGGTTTTTGCCATGTTGCCCATGCTGGTCTTAACTCCTAGGCTTCAGCAGTCCTCCCAAAGTGCTGGGATTATAGGCGTGAGCCACTGTGCCTGACAAGTCGTTCTTTTTTTTTGAGGTTTTTGTTGAGGTTCAGTAACAACCCATCACACTTATGGTAAAACCTAAAATCCTGGCTCACGCTTGTAATCCCAGCACTTTGGGAGGCTGACACAGGCAGATCACTTGAAGTTAGGAGTTCGAGACCAGCCTGGAAAACATGGGGAAACCCCATTTCTACCAAAAATATAAAAATTAGCTGGGGTGGCGGGGGGGTCGGGGCGGGGCGCCTGTAATCCCAGCTACTTTGAGGGCTGAGGCAGGAGAATTGTTGAACCTAGGAGGCAGAGGTTGCAGTGAGCCGAGATCGCACCACTGCACTCCAGCCTGGGCGACTGAGGGAGACTCCATCTCAAAAAAAAAAAAAAAAAAACATGAAACAAGACAGAATGGAGGATGGAGGATGGCTTGGCTGGACAGCACGGAACTAAAAAGAGCAACAATTTTTATAGACTGAATGAGAACTGGGCTGACACAGTGCTGCAGGGGCAGCCAATAACAACTGCCCTACCCAGGTACTTGAGTTGTAGAATTGGCAGGAAGAGGTTTGGGAGAAAACGAAGTTTGAGTAAAGGATGGCGGGAGATAAAAATGGTTAGGAGTTAGCCACTACTTGCTTTTGGCATTTCACAGCTATTTTTACACCACTATAACTTTTCACATGTCCACTGTCTCCCCAGCTGGAGAACAGAATGTCCCTGGCTTTCCTTGATCTTCTAAAATGGAAACCTGATCCCATCTACTCCATCAACTAGCATGCAATGCCCTATAAATTATAAGTGACTTGTTAATCTTTCCGAGATCCTAACCTCCATAAAGGCAGGGCTCGGGCCTGTCATCTTATCTGCTGGCCGCACCATGTGGGATTTACCTGGCCTCAGTATCAGTAACTTGCAGCACCACTACTAAGCCTCTGACCTTCTGACAATCCATGGCATATGGGACTAAACCCTATCCTGTTGAGCCAACCACCTACTCTAGTTCACTAAAACAATTTTTTGTGTTGCTTTTAAAGTTAAAGCAAGTAGGCCGGGTGTGGTGGCTCATGCCTGTAATCCCAGCACTTTGGGAGGCCGAGGCGGGTGGATCACCTGAGGTCAGGAGATCGAGACCAGACTGGCCAATGGTGAAACCCTGTCTCTATTAATGATATAAAAATTAGCCGGGCCTGGGGACAGACACCTGTAGTCCCAGCTACCCGGGATGCTGAGGCAGAATTGCTTGAACCCAGGAGGTGGAGGTTTCAGTGAGCCAAGATTGTGCCACTGCACTCCAACCTGGACAAGAGTGGAACTCTGTTTCCAAAAAAATAAAAATAAAAAACAAAGTTAAGGCAAGTTAGGCCCAGGGCGGTGGGTCATGCCTGTAATCCCAGCACTTTGGGAGGCCGACGTGGACAGATCACCTGAGGTTAGGAGTTTGAGACCAGCCTGGCCAACATGATAAAACCCTGTCTCTACTAAAAATACAAAAATTAGCTGAGTGTGGTGGTACGCGCCTGTAGTCCCAAGTACTTGGGAGACTGAGGCAGGAGGATCGCTTGAACCTAGTAAGTGGAGGTTGCAGTGAACCGACATCATACCACTGCACTCCAGCCTGGGTGGCAAAGCGAGACCCTGTCTCAAAAAAAAAAAAAAAAAAAAAAGTTAAAGCAAGTTAGGCTTTTAGGCTTTTATAGACGCTTAGAATATTTCTTCCTGCTAATAACAAAAACATATAATTTACCTTTATTGACATCCCATATGATGGCTGTGTTATCCACAGAGGCAGAAGCCATTAAATTCCCGTCAGTTGCCCAGCAAATATCATACACATCTTCTAAGTGGCCCCTAGAATCCAAAAACAAAGAGGAAAAAAGCAATTACTCCCCAGGTATAGCAGCTTACAACTGTAATCCCAGCACTTTGGGAGGCCGAGGTAGGCAGACTGCCTGTGGTCAGGAGTTCAGGGAAAGCCTGGCTAACATGGTAAAACCCCATCTCTACTCCAGATACAAAAATCAGCCAGGTGCGGTGGCTCACGCCTGTAATCCCAGCACTTTGGGAGGCCAAGGCAGACAGATCACGAGGTCAGGAGATCGAGACCATCCTGGCCAACATGGTGAAACCCCATCTCTATTAAAATACAAAAAATTAGCTGGGTGCAGTGGTGCACACCTGTAGACACAGCTACTCGGGAGGCTGAGGCAGGGGAATCACTTGAACCTCAGAGGTGGAGATTGCAGTGAGCTGAGATTGTGCCACTACACTCCAGCCTGGCGACAGAGTGAGACTCTGTCTCAAAAAAAAAAAAAAAAAGAAAAAGCCAAAAAAAAAGCCAGGCATGGTGGCGCACACCTGTAGTAGTCCCTGCTACTTGGGGGCTAAGGCAGGAGAATCCCCTGAAACCAGGAGGTGGAGATTGCAGTGAGCTGAGATCATGCCACTGTACTCCAGCCCACACGACAGAGTGAGACTCCATCTAAAAAACAAAACAAAACAAAAAACAATTATTAACTCAAAAAAGGACAAGTTATCAAAAATATAAGGGCAAGCTCCAGAACTATGCATAAAATGAGGTTCCAAAATTTCCACTGGCACTATATTAGCTATAAAAAACTACTTTCAAGGATCACTGTATCTCGCCGGGCGTGGTGGCTCATGCCTGTAATCCCAGCACTTTGGGAGGCTGAGGTGGGTGGATCACCTGAGGTCAGGAGTTTGAGACCAGCCCGAGCAACAAGAGCGAAACTCCATCTTAAAAAAAAAAAAAAAGGATAGCTGTATCTTTAAAATTGAATCCTTTTTACTGAGAAAAATTCATAGGAGAAACTAAGAAAATCCATTTTAATTATGCTTTCATCCTTTAAAACTATTGTCTTAGGACTGTTTCACATAAATAAAACTTCTAAATTAGACCAGCCTGGGCAACATAGTGAGACCCCGTCTCTACAAAATATGTAAAAATTAGCAGGGTGTGGTGGCATATGCCTATAGTCCCAGCTATTTGGGAGGTGAGAAGATCACTTGAGCCCGGGAAGTCAAGGCTGCAGGGTACTGTGATCACAGTACAGCACTCCAGCCTGAGTGACAATGAGACCCTATCTCAAAAGAAACACACCCAAAAAAAGTCAAAATGTATATTCCATTTAATGCGCTCGGAGTAAAGAGAGGTCACTGCCAGGGTCCCTCCCAAGTTACCGCAGAGTCTTCACAACTGTCCAGTTCTCCTTGTTCAGCTGGGCCTCGTCCTCATCCTGAAAAGCGATCTGCTCCGGCTCCTTGTTATCATTCACCTTCCACAACAGGATGACGGCATCTGCGGGGCGATTCAATTACAGTGATCCACGCCTCACCCACACTCCTTCACGTCAGGATTTTTATTTATGTATGTATTTATTTTTGAGACGGAGTCTCGCTCTGTCGCCCAGGCTGGAGTGCAGTGGCGCGATCTTGGCTCACTGCAACCTCCGCCTCCCGGGACTATCCTGGATAACTGTCTCTACTAAAAATACAAAAAAATGAGCCGCACATCAGGATTTTTAGGGCATTAAAACAACATTTATGTTGTTCAGTGGACACCATGGCCACGATGATTTACTTCCAAGCATTTCAACAGGGAAAGTAGGTTTGCCTTCTCAGCTAAAACTCCAAAATCAAATTCATAATAGATCAGAGCTATACAAAATCACCTTAAACAGAAGGGTCCTAGGCCAGCAAAATGCCACTGCAAAATGACACTGGCTACATTAACAAAACTGAAGGCATAATCTATAAATAGCCGAACAGAAAAACAAAACAGCAAAGAACCCCTAGTGCAGGGGTTGGCAAATGTTCCTGCTGAGAAACCTTCAGCAAGTCACTGAGCATCTTAATGTCTCAGTTTCCTCACCTGTAAATGGGGACAATAGGCAGGGTGGGGTGGCTCACGCCTGTAATGCCAGCACTTTGGGAGGCTGAGACGGAAGGGTTGTTTTAGCCCAGGAGCTCAAGACCAGCCTGGGCAAGACAGCAAGACCTTGTCTCTACTAAAAACCAAAAACATTAGCCAGGTGTGGCGGCACACACCTGTGGTCCCACTACACAGGAGGCTGAGGTGGGAGGATCACTTGAGTCCGGGAGGTAGAGGCTGCAGTGAGTCCTGATCTTGCCACTGTGCTCTAGCCTGAGTGACAGAGCAAGACCCTGTCTCAAAAATGGGGAAAACAATATATCTACCTCACAGGCTGTTGTGAGGATTAAATTGGTCAATGTGTATAACACACTTACAACACAACGGCTGGCAAACAGTAAGCCCTATGGAAGTGTCAGCTATTAATATCATTATAGACATATCAGGTACTTTAGCCTGAGGTCACCCATTGTCTGAGTCCGATGACTCTCCACATTCTGACTCCACGATTACCACGTAACCTTCTGACCATCCCTTGGCTTCCTTTAGAAATGTGCACAGCAGGAGAGTGAATGAATGAGGTTGTGAGGACATGCGCATTCCCATTCCTTTTTTTTTTTTTTTGAGATGGAGTTTCACACTTGTTGCCCAGGCTGGAGTGCAATGGCACAATCTCAGCTCACCGCCACCTTCGCCTCCCAGGTTCAAGCGATTCTCCTGTCTCAGCCTCCTGAATAGCTGGGACTACAGGCATGCACCACCACACCCAGCTAATTTTGTATTTTTAGTGGAGACGAGGTTCCTCCATGTTAGTCAGGCTGGTCTCGAACTTCTGACCTCAGGTGATCTGCCCACCTCAGCCTCCCAAAGTGCTGGGATTATAGGCATGAGCCACCGCACCCAGCCTGCATTCCCATGCTAAGTTAACCGGAATCCTGGTTGCACACATTAGTCTGGGAGCTTGGTTAAGATGCCATTGGCCCTGATGGATGAACACTCTCTGTGTGCTGACAACAGCAGGTTTCTGGGCCTCCAAGGCCAAGGCACTTTGGAAAATGGGGGCTTGCCATGTGCCACCTCAGGGCAAACAGCAGGCAGCCACCCCTAGGTGACGCTCCTGCTCCCCACCTTTCCCTCTACAAATCAGCATGCGTGCACACACACATACACACACACACACACACACACACACACACCCCCGTCATGCGCTCTGGGCATCATGGCACTGAACTCAACCAGGTCTCTTTTCCTCCTTCTGCAAAAATAAAACTTTAGATTTCTGTTTTATTTTGTAATAGTTTCTAGATTGTTTCAAAGTATGGTAAAAAGGAAGTTTACTTTTTGTTTTTTTTTGAGACAGAGTCTCATTCTGTTGCCCAGGCTGGAGTGCAATGATCCTATCTTGGCTCAGTGCAACCTCCACCTCCCAGGTTCCAGCGATTCTCTGCCTCAGCCTCCCGGGTAGCTAGGATTATAGGAGTGCACCACCATGCCCAGCTAATTTTTGTATTTTTAGTACAGACAAGGTCTCACTATATTGGCCAGGCTGGTCTCCAACTCCTGACCCCAGTGATCCACCTGCCTCGGTCTCCCAAAGTGCTGGGATTATAACAAGTGTGAGCGACCACATCCAGCCTGGTTTACTTTTTCCATATAGTTTTATCCCATTTAAGCACAGGCAGAAAACAAGAATCAATCTATTCCCACCAAATAAGTAAGCACAAATCACAAGACCATTCATTAACGACACTCCCGGTATGCTCCCTCCCCAGCACCCTCCAGCAGCCCGGCACTGCAGACACCAGGACTCCAAAGCAGCATCAGGCACAGCAGGGAATGGGAGAAAACGCATGGATGTCAGACCAGAGGAGTTGCCAAGCTGGGTACCGATGTGGGATCTTACCCCGACGGGCACTGCTGGAGCGTTTCAGAGGCTACTATGGGTATTACAACAAGTATGTCACTGTGGGGAAGGGGAGCATTGCGGGGCTTTCCACAGTGCTGGCAGCTTATGTGCTTTTCAGCTACTAGTTTTCTTACAGGGAGATCAAACACGAGCAGCTACTCAGAGCCCATTGAAGAGGGGCCAGTGGGAGGGCATGCTGCGCTTCTGAGCCTGGCACCCCTCCATGAGGAACTTGGCCATTGCTGAATTCTTTCATATCCCACTTTAGAATTCATGCCCAAATAGCCCAGGCACGGTGGCTCACGCCTGTAATCCTAGCACTTTGGGAGGCCGAGGCAGGCAGATTGCCTGAGCTCAGGAGTTTAAGACCAGCCTGGCCGACATGGCAAAACCCCATCTCTACTAAAAATACAAAAATTAGCCCGGGGTGGTGGCAGGCGCCTGTAATCCCAGCTACTTGGGAGGCTGAGGCAGGAGAATCGCTTGAACCCGGGAGGCGGAGGTTTCAGTAAGCCAAGATCGTGGCACTGCACTCTATCCTGGGTGACAGAGTGAGGCTCTCTCAAAAAAAAACAAAAACAAAAACAAAAAACCCAAATAAAAGATGACTGGTTTAAAAAAAAAAAAACTCCCAAAGCCAATTAATTAATAATGCAGTCCTAAAGCTAATTAATTAATTATACAGAGACACTGAACTGACTCTGATCACCACATTTATTAAACTAACAATCAAACAAAACCAGAACAGCCGCCTTGCTTGGGATGTGATGGAAAGGTAAGTGCCTCTCCATCTTGTCTCGGAACAGCCCAGTGGGAGCTAGCAGGAAAGCAGCTGTTTTCAAACAGGTGTTCCCGGTGTCATCTTGCTGTCCTCCCTCTCCGATTCTACCGCACTCCCTAGAACATTATTTTACTGAACTACCTAAATGACAGATTGAGAAGGTCGGCCATATCTGAAATAAAAAGCATATCCAGGCCAGGCCCGGTGGCTCATGCCTGTAATCCCAGCAATTTGGGAGGCCGAGGCAGGTGGATCACCTGAGGTCAGGAGTTCGAGATCAGCCTGGCCAACATGATGAAACCCCATCTCTACTAAAAATACAAAAAAAAAAAAAAAAAAATTAGCCGGGCGTGGTGGCAGGTGCCTATAATCCCAGCTACTCGGGAGGCTGAGGCAGGAGAATCGCCCGAACCCAGGAGGCGGAGGTTGCAGTGAGTCGAGATTGCACCACTGCACTCCAGCCTGGGGAATAAGAGCAACACTCTATCCCACCACTCCTAAAAAAGCATATTCAGCTCAAATCTCACTATCTGACACGAGACACACAGGTATCTATCTGGTTCCTAAAGAATCTCTGAAGAACAGCAATACTCACCATCTCCTCCCGATGCTAAAATTTCCCCAGTTGGAGAAAAACGCACGACATTGACGGCTTTGGTATGACGAGCAAGATTGGACAAAAATTCCACGATGGCTTTTCCATCTGGTCCCTTTTCTACCTTCCAGATCTGTTGATACCAAAACATTCATTTGAAAAACATAGAATGGGCACATATTATACTGTTTGTATTAAAACAATACTATGGGCTGGGTGCAGTGGCTCACAACTGTAATCCTAGCAGTTTAGGAGGCCAAGGTGGGTAAATCACTTGAGGCCAGGAGTTCAAGACCAGCCTGGAAACATAGTGAGACCTGGTCTCTACAGAAAATTTTAAAAATTAGCCAAGTGTGATGACACATGCCTGTAGTTCCAGTTACCCGGGAGGCTGAGGTGGGAGGATCACTTGAGCCCTGGAGGTCAGGGCTGCAGTGAGCCGAGATCAGGCCACTGCATTCCAGCCTGGGCGACACAGTAAGACCCTGTCTCAAAAAAAAAAAACAAAAAACTATGCTTATTTTCAGAAAGAAATCCCTATCTAAAACATAAATGTCTACTGTTCCCCTCCGCCTTCTTTCTAGAGCAATTTGTTACCCAATAGGAACCAGGATCAGAATCCCAAAACAATGAACGTCCAGTTACAATAATCTAGGGAAAATGAATCAAATAAGAAAGCAGAGCCGGGCATGGTGGCTCAGGTCTGTAATCCCAGCACTTTGGGAGGCCAAGGTGGGTGGATTACCTGAGGTCAGGAGTTCGAGCCCAGCCCGGCCAACATGGTGAAACCCCATCTCTATACAAAAATCAGCCGGGTGTGGTGATGAGTGGCTGTAGTCCCAGTTACTTGGGAGGCTGAGGCAGGAGAATAGCTTGAACCTGGGAGGCAGAGGTTGCAGTAAGTCGAGATTGCACCACTGCACTCCCACCTGGGCAACAGAGCGAGACTCCATCTCAAAAAAAAAAAAAAAAAAAAAAGCAGCTCTCTTTTGCTTTCATTGTTCACCGCAGGCCCTGGAAATTTAGCATTCTGGGCTAGATGACAGAGTAGTTTGAATTTGTTGACATATGTTCAATTCATTCATTCATTTACTTAAGAGAAGGGTCTGGCTGTGTCACCCAGGCTAGAGTGCAGTGGAGTGATGGTTGCTCGCTTCAAACTCCAAGGCTCAAGCGATCCTCTCACCTCAACCTCCCAAGTAGCTGGGCCTACAGCTGCACACCGCCACGTCCTGCTACTTTTTCATTTCTGGCTATGTTGCCCAGGCTGGTCTCGAACTCCTGGACTTAAGTGATCCTCTTACCTCAGCCTCCCAAAGCACTGGGATTGCAGGCGTGAGCCACCGCGCCCAGCCGACATTGGTTTTAAATAAAAGAATGAAAACTATTGCTTCAAGCAGTGTTCCCAGATGGCTATCTCTGCCCCAGTTTACCCTGACAGCGGTGTCCACGCCTGCAGACGCTAGTCTGTGGATCCTCCCGGCCGCCCCATGCTGGAAGTCCAGGCTGTACACGGGCTCCTTGTTGTGCCAGGCTATTTCACAAGTGATGACTTTCATCCTCCTGAGTCTTGAAGGGGCAAAACGCTTCTCGGGCACCGTTCTACTTCAAGACGGAGGAAAGCTGCAAAATGCTGGTGATGGATTAAACAACAGTGTTAGCAGCAGCGAAGGGTTACTGAGAGCTGAATAGGGCAGAAGCCATTTAAAATGCACACTGCATTGGGAAAGGATGTTAACGTTGCCATCTGACAAGAACACCTTGCTAGCTCCACCTAAAATGCTTCGCTGGGTCCTGACATCCACAAGTTTATGATACGCCACTATGTCCAGAAAAGCAAAACCAAACATCCAGGTAGAGGCTACCTAGGGGCTCCGGCCATCTGCACGGCCTGTCCCCGCTTAGTAGGGTCTAGGGGCGCGCCCTGAGAGCCCAGGTAGGGGCCTGCCCCGGGAGGGGCCTCCCGGAAGAGGGGGGCAAACGGGGTAGAGGACCGGGGCGGCGGGGCGAGAGCAGAACCCCGCCTTTCCCAGGGAACGGGCGCTGGGCCCGGGAAGCTGGGACGGAGGCCGCCGGGAGGAGGCCGCGCGGGGCCGGGGGTGGACGGGGCCCCGCCGCCCGAACGCGCGCCTCCGGAGCTATCCCGGGCCCCAGGGGCCCGCCCTAGGCGAGGGCCTCTGGCCCCAGATCGACCTGACCAAAAGAGCCGCGGAGCCGCCCGGGCCAGCCCCGGGAAGCCGTACCTGCAGGGACCCGGACGGTCAGAGGCGCCGTCACCTCCCGCGCAGCGCGCGCCGCTTCCCGCGCGCCGCAGGCCCCGCCCCCCGCATGGGTGGGACCTCATGGACGCCCCGCCCATCAAGCGCCCCTCAGGTCCCGCCCGACGTGGGCGGCACCCCAGGGAAGCCCCGCCCCCTCCTAGGCCCCGAGGCGAGTCCCGGTCTGGCCTTGGGGTCGGAATCCGGGCCGGAATTTATTCCCGCCAGACCCACGACTGCAGGAAGAATGGATTCACTATTATTTATTATTATTATCCATTATTTATTCCCTGTTGATTCGTTCTTTTAGCAAACGTTTACAGAGCCTGGGCTGTGTGTTAGACCGACCCTATGCTGGCGCTGTGCACTTGGGAGGGCGAATACGACCGGTTCTCTTGCCCCTTCTGCAAACAAAAACTGAGATCTCTGGGTTTCTATATTGGCTTCTAGAACATTTTGGAGAGTTCAAAGTTATGAAATTCTTCAGTACCTAGCGCAAGGTTGCTTACATTTTATTATTATAGTAGACGCAGTTATAAACCCTTTCTAAGAACAGACTCACATTTTAAAGTGAGGCGGTAAATTGATCGGTAGGCACAGATACGGCAGGCCTTTTGAAATGGGACGTTTCCAGATGAGACCTAATTTATCTGTGGGCTTCGCAGAAGGCCAGGAAACAAGTACCTGTGGATGCGCTGCTTTTACTGGATAAAAGAAACAAACAGGTTTATCTGAGGAACCAACTGCTCTAGGATTTTTGGAAAAAAAGAACAGACATGGATTCTTATATAAATACTGGCTGATGCTTTTAGCCAGCTTTATGAAAGGTACAGATATTGCCTAAAAATCAGTGTCTCATGTTGATAAGAATGGCTGTATGCTCCTTGAAGCCTGATTTCTACAGGAAGCTAGAATAACATAATCCGAATATGCCATTTTTAGATTTTTTCTCTCCAGAATTTACAGAGTTTGGACTGGGAATGACTATATACTTTAGATAATTTGGCTGTTATGAAAGTACAGACTCCTGGCCCTACCAGCCCCATGATTCCGAACATCCAGCAGAGGCCCCTGCTCCAGGAGCTTGCATTTTTATTCAGTCTGTTTTGGAAAGCTCGGGATTCTTCGTGTCTCTCCAACATCAAATTTCTCCAAATTTCTCATAAATGCTGTTTATTCACAAATGAATAATCTGCCCACCTCTTGAAGTGTCACGACGCTGAACGTGGATTTAAAAGATAAAAACACATGCTTTAAGTACTAAAAGTACATGAAGGAGTTGACTTTCTTGGTGAACATTTTAGAGATCCAACTTCAGTGCCAACTTGATAAGCCAACACGGGCAGGGGATGCGGCTCCAGAGAGAGGCCCTGGGCTATCTCAAATATTTTCTCAAAAAAAAAAAAAAAAAAAGAAAGAAAGAAAGAAAGAAAGAAGTTATTTGCTCAAAACCTCAAAGTTTGCACCACAAATGTTGGACTAAAGAATTCCTGCCGGGCGCGGTGGCTCACGCCTGTAATCCCAGCACTTTAGGCCAAGGCAGGTGGATCACGAGGTCAGCAGATCAAGACCATCCTGGCTAACACGGTGAAACCCTGTCTCTACTGAAAATACAAAAAATTAGCCGGGCGTGGTGGCGGGCACCTGTAGTCCCAGCTACTGGGGAGGCTGAGGCAGAATGGTGTGAACCTGGGAGGCAGAGCTTGCAGTGAGCTGAGATGGTGCCCCTGCGCTCCAGCCTGGGCGACAGAGCTAGACTCCATCTCAAAAAAAAAAAAAAAGAAAAAGAAAAAGAAAGGAATTCCTCTAACGCAATTCTAACTAGATTCCTCAACAACCACTGGCCTTCAGCTTGGGCCCCAAGCATCCATTTTGGGCAGAACTGCCTCAATTTAAGGGGACCAATGTTATTTGGTTCCTGAGAACTTTTTAATAATGAAAATTGATATAAAAGCACTAACTCTTAACTCAGCTTCGAAAAAAACTTCTCAACACACTTTAATTTCCATTTGTAAGTGTGAACATTCTAAAATCAAAATCTGAGCCAGGCATGGTGGCTCATGTCTGTAATCCCAACACTTTGGGAGGCCAAAGCAGGCAGACTGCTTGAGGCTAGGAGTTCCAGACCAACCTGGCCAACATGGCAAAACCCCTTCTCTACTAAAAATACAAAAACTATCCAGAGTGGTGGTGTGTGCCTGTAATTCCAGCTACTCGGGAGGCTGAGGCAAGAGAATCGCTGGAAGCCGGGAGGCGGAGGTTGCAGTGAGCTGAGATCGCACCACTGCTCTCCAGCCTGGGCGACAGAGTGAGACTCTATCTCAAAAAAAAAAAAAAATTTTTTTGATAACAGAAATAAAAAGTTCAGTAAAGGGTTGGAAAAAAATGTTGAGGAAATATCAGAATAAGAAAAATAGGGAGAAGGCAAGCGTGGTGGCTCATGCCTGTAATTCCAGCACTCTGGGAGGCTGAAGTGGGTGGATCACTTGACGTCAGGAATTCGAGACCAGCTTGACCAACATAGTGAAACCCCATCTCTACTAAAAATGCAAAAAATAGGTCAGGCGCGGTGGCAGGCGCCTGTAATCCCAGCTACTTAGGAGGCTGAGGCCAGAGAATCGTTTGAACCTGGGAGGCGGAGATTGCAGTGAGCCGAGATTGCGCCATTGCACTCCAGCCTGGGTGACAAGAGCAGAACTCCATCTCAAAATAATAATAATAATAATAATAATAATAATAATAATAATAGCCAGGCATGGTGGCGGCGCCTGTAATCCCAGCTACTTGGGAGGCTGAGGCACTAGAATCACTTGAACCCAGGAGGCGGAGGTTGCAGGGAGCCAAGATCATGCCACTGCGCTCCAGTCTGGGTGATAGAAAGAGACTCAGTCTCAAAAAAGAAAAAAAGAAAAATAGGAGAAATGACAGAAATCAGTACAGGAGAATGGCAACAACAGGACCTCTGGCACACTACTGGTAGAAGTATAAACTGATGTAAATACTTTAGAAAACTGTTCAGCAGTGTCTAATAAAGTTAATGATATGCCTACCCCATGACTCAGCAATTCCACTCCTTGGCATATGTATCAGGAAGACAAAAGCAAACTCATACAAGAATCATTATTCATAATAGCCCCAAACTGGAAAGACACCAAATGTCCACCCACAGGAGAAAAGGTAATCAGACTGTGCCATATTCATACCACAGCATTCTACTCAGTAATCCAAAAGAAATACTGACTGTGATAGTTAATTTTATGTGTCAGTTTGCCCAGGCTAAGACATAGCCGAGAGGTGGTCAACATTATTTCTGACTATGAGGGTGTTTCTGGAAGACTTTAGCATTTGAATCAGTAGACTGAGTACAGAAGATCTGCCCTCACCAACCTGGGCAGTATCTGGAGCATCATCTAACCTGTTGAGTCTGAAAAGAACAAAAAGTGGAGGAAGGGCGAATTCTGTCTCTTCTCGAGTTGGGGACATCCATCTTCCACCGTCAGATGTCAGAGCTCCTAGTTCTCAGGCCTTTCGGCTCCAGGACGTACGCCATTGGTGTCCCTGGTTCTCAGGGCTTAGGAGTGGGACTGTTATACCACTGGCTTCCTTGGGTCTCCATCTTGCAGACAGTAGATCATGGGACCTCTCAGCCTCCATAACCACTTAAGCCACTCCTCCTGATCAATCTCTTGCATCTATCATATTGGCTCTGTTTTTCTGGAGAACTCTACACTGACTGACACAGGCAGCAACATGGATGAAGAAACATTGTGATGCACACAAGGAGTTATTTCAAGTGATTGGCAAACACAGAAATTTTATACTACCCCAAAGAAAATTTACCTCCAGTCATACTATGGCTAGAAAATACTGGTATTGTTACATATATGCATACATATGTATTTATGTATACACTGGGAAGAGCAAATAATTATGTGGTTAGGAACCAAGATTTTCAGCAAAAGAGACTATAGTCTCTTTTAGTTCAGTCCACTAAAAAGGCCTAGAAATGCCCAAACTAGGCCAGGCACAGTGGCTTATGCCTGTAATACCAACACTTTGGGAGGCTGAAGCAGCCCAGGAGTTCAAGACCAGCGTGAGCAATGTAGCAAGACCCTGTATCTAGAAAAAAAAAAAAAAAAATCAGCCAGGCATGGTGGGACACACCTATAGTCCCAGGTACTTGGGAGGCTGAGGAAGGTGGAGCACTTGAGCCCAGGAGTTTGAGGCTGTAGTGAGCTATGATTATGCCATTGTACTCCAGCCTGGACAACAGAGCAAGACCTTGTCTTAAAAAAAAAAAAAAAAAGCAAAAAAGAATAAAAAAAAGAAAAAGAAAAAGAAATGGCCTAACTAAAAACAATGACTATATCTGTGCCTAGATTATGGTCTTCAAATAGCATTTCCCACAAAACGAAGCAGAGCTCTTGGAGAAATAGCTGTCACCAAGTCTAGACAAGGAAATGTATTAGATGTATTGAAATACCTTACATCTGAAATACCCTGGAGTATACAGAGTACAGAAAAACAACAAAAAAAACAAAACCATAAATTAGGGCTCAATCCTGTAATCCCCGCACTTTGAGAGATTAAGAGGTGGGGGAAGTGCATTGCTTGAGCCCAGGAGTTTGAGACCAGCCTGGGCAACAAGGCAACAATCTGTCTCTACAAAAAAATACAACAATTAGCTGGGCATAGTGGCGTCTGCCTGTGGTCCTGGCTACTCAGGAGGCTGAGGTGGGAGGATCGCCTGAGCCTGGGAGGTTACGACTGTAGTGAGCCGTGATCGCGCCACTGCTACTCCAGCCTGGATGACAAAGCAAGAGCCTGTCTCAAAAATATGTATTTTTTAAGGCCGGAAGCAGTGGTTCACACTTGTAATCCCAACACTTTGGGAGGCCACAGTGAGCAGATCCCTTGAGCCCAGAATTTCTTGAGACCAGCCTGGGGGAAAAAAAAAACCCAAAACAAAACAACTAAGCAAGGTGGGTTGGACAAGCTTGCTGGTACCTCAATTGCCTCCATGAATATCACATTTTGAGAGAGATTCCCACCAAGGGAGTCACAAAACAAGGGACAATTGCCTAGAAAAAAAAAATTATATACTCAAATTACCTTGAGTCTTGGTTCAGATCACAGCACAAACCAAGGGCCTCACTTCCAAAAGGAACCCCATGGGAGATTAGGAAGACTTGACTCTTTTGTGAATATAAAACACCATTACATTTTATTATGAAGAGAAAGCCAGGTGGGCATGGTGGCTCACGCCCGTAATCCCAGCATTTTGGGAGGCCAAAGCAGGCAGATTGCTTCAGGCTAGAAGTTGCAGCAGCCTGGGCAACATGGCAAACCGTCTCTACAAAATATTCAAAAATTAGCTGGGTGCAGTGGCATGTGCCTGTAGTTCCTGCTACTCATAAGGGCTGAGGTGGGAGGATCACTTGAGCCTGAGAGGTCGAGGCTGCAGTGAACTGTGATCATGCCACTGCACTCCAGCCTGGGCAACAGAGTGATACTTTGTCTCCAAGAAAAAAAAAAAAAAAAAACCCACAAAAAAACACAGAACTACAGCCAAATTCTAGATATTCACATATCAAGCACATACATAACCTAAATATTGTTAGCCAGGTTGGGGTAAAAATCCTTTATATTCAAATTTAAATTTATTCTGTCTTGTTACCAAGATATTGAGTCCTGATGACTCTCTAAGAAATTGTGGCTCTAAAAGGTTTCTTAACTCTTAACCAGACTTTCTTCCTACAGGCTAGTATATGAAAATTAACTCTGTGATCAAGAAACAATTCTAAAAAGCAACACATTTATTTTCTCCTCTACACCAATCAGGTATTAATAGCATTCACTTTGTGAGCTGTGACCAACATTCAACAGACAAATATGCAAAGATAGGATTCTATTTAGATTTTCAAGCCACTTCAGTGAGTCCCTGTTTATGAGACACTGCACAAAATAGGACTTAACCAGTCAGGTGCAGTGGCTCAAATGCCTGTAATCACACTTTGGGAGGCCCAGAAGGGTGGATTGCTTGAGTCCAGGAGCTTGAGACCAGTCTGGGCAACATGGTGAAACTGTTTCTACAAAAAAACAGAAAAATTAGGTGGGCATGGTGGTGCATGCCTATAATGCCAGCTACTCGGGAGGCTGAGGCAGGAGAAGCATTTGGGCCTCGAAGGTTGAGGCTGCAGTTAGCCATGATAACACCACTGCACTCTAGCCTGGGCAACAAAATGAAACCCTGTCTCAAAAATAAGAAGACAACCAACTGTGAATTTTCTGAAATAGGAAGAAATGGGTAGTGTCTGGGTAGTTTTGGGGTGATGTGTGGCCAAATTAAGGCAAGCTTTCAGCTTCTTTACAGCAAGAAGAACCCAGTAGAAAAGAATAGGCAAAGAATATGTATAGAACACAGAAAATTAAAATGACCAATATAATGACTGAGACAAATGTCAGCTGTCATATTTTCACATATCAAATTAAGTTTGAGAGATTTTGAGGAAAAGTCGTATTTATTACTCATCTTAAGTATAAATTCCTGCAACCTTTTTTGGATGGCAATATTTAAATGTACATGGCATACATTCTTTGACCTATTATATTCACTGTTAACAATTTACACTCTGGATGTAATCGGAAGATCATGTGTGGTATGTATTAATTTTCACAGTATATTCTTTTTTGAGATGGAGTCTCGCTGTCGCCAGTCTGGAGTGCAGTGGTGCGATCTCGGCTCACTGCAACCTCTGCCTCCTGGGTTTAAGTGATTCTCCTGCCTCAGCCTCCCAAGTAGCTGAGATTACAGGAGCCCGCCACCACGCCCGGCTAATTTTTGTATTTTTAGTAGAGACGGGGTTTCACCATGTTGGCCAGGATGGTCTCGATCTCCTGACTTCGTGATCCACTCACCTCGGCCTCCCAAAGTGTTGGGATTACAGGCGTGAGCCACCATGCCCGGCCAGTATATTCTTCCTAGCGAAAAGTAACCATTAGGAGCATATTCCTGTGACGAAATGTTACTTAAGCTTTTTGAAAGAATGGTATGGAAATGTTATTATATGGTATAATCCCACTGTGTAAATTTCGATACAAATATATGCAGTTTAATGTAAATAAAATACATACACATGAATGTGTGCATGTATGCACACAAAAGCCAATAGTGGTTACCTTTAGAGGCCGTGGAGAAAGTCTTTTCACTGTTCATTTACATCTCTAACAGGGGCACTGCTCTGCTTCCCCTCCCTCTCCCTGCTTGCCCCAGTGAAAAAGTGGATATGTTGATCCCGTTTGTTTCATGAACCACTCAAGTTCAACATTTATAAATACTCAACAGAAGACACAGATCAACGGTGCTCGGTTCTGATGGTACACTGGAATTAACCCGGGAGGCCCTGAAAAAGTTATCTGGGTCTAACCCCAAGGACACTGACTTAATTAACGTGAAGTGCAGCCTGACTTTGGGAGTTTAAAACACTCCCCAAGTGATTCTACTATGCAGCCAGAGGTGAGAGCTTAAATTTCTCAATGACGTATGACCCAATCTTAAGAGGTCTATGTGACAGCAAGAATCAAGTGTCTGAGATCACGGGCAGCATCATCAACTGGACCTGCCACATGAAGAATTTGAGGCCCAAAGGAAGCACACAGGGACATGCCATGCCCTCCTGCTCTGTGTGCTCACTCAGCCTTCACTGATCTTGCCACCCTAGGTCCTGTTTGAAGACTGTGGACTGTTTTGGCTTACTTCCTCATACCTTTTGTGTTTTAAAGTAATAAACGTTAGTTGAAGCAATACTGTCCCGCACACACAACAAAAGAGAAAGGCACATACATCATGAAAGCCCACATTGTTCCATTAAACAACAGTTGTTCTGTCTGAAACTGTTAGCCACATTTTTGAAGTCTCATATCTTGGCAATACTTCAATATCTTCATAAAGAGCAAAAAATATCTAAGTGCTTCCAAAGAATCAATTTAGCAAGCAAGTTTCTCTTACTAATCCCATGATTAATTTTCCCATCAAGCCAGATAGCCACAGGAAATATTTTTGCAAGAATACATACAGAAGCTGGCCCAAAGGAAGGGAAAAATAGCAAATTCCAAAAAGAACCACTGCATGAATTAGATATTCACAAAACTTACACATGATTTACATAGCTGCTACTATTTAGGCAACGTTTCTCTAGAGTAAATGACTTACACAATGAAAAGTCTTTTTTTTTTTTTTTTTTTTTTTAAGACGGAGTTTCGCTTTTGTTGCCCAGGCTGGAGTGCAATGGTGCAATCTTGGCTCACCGCAACCTCCACCTCCCAGGTTCAAGTGATTCTCCTGCCTCAGCCTCCTGAGTAGCTGGGAGTACAAGCATGTGCCACCATGCCTGGCTAATTTTTGTATTTTTAGCAGAGACGGGATTTCTCCATGTTAGTCCGGCTGGTCTCGAACTCCTGACCTCAGGTGATCTGCCCGCCTCAGCCTCCCAAAGTCATGGGATTACAGGCGTGAGTCACCGTGCCGGGCTGAGAAAAGGCTTTTGAAAACAGAATACACATCCTCTGAGGAAAGAGCAGCTCAGCCTCCGTCTTAATAGAAACAGTCTTCAAAAAATAACCTGCAATTAAGGTAGTTAAAATGAGCTCCAGTTGAGGGTCTAATGAATACATTTTTAGTTTTAAAATAATTTAAGGTTAATATTAATTCTTTAAAAGTAGTATCTGAACAGTTAGCCATCATATATTTTTATTTTATTACAAGATATTTTAAAATTTGGGAAATTACAACTGTGACAGAAAACCAGCTTCATACCAAAAATACACTTTCAATTACTTTATCAGGCAAATAAAAACAATCTTCATTTATTTGCTCTTTCCAGAATTACTATACAGTAAAAATTCAGTATTGTATATGACAGACATGTATTAAGCATACATACAAAATGAACGGATTGAATGTTCAAAAACAAAGGTAAAATAAATAGCAATGATAAAACTTTGGAAAAAATAATGCACATTTTAGTTGTGGAAAATATGGTTCTTATATATACATAGTTTATACTTAATAGAAAGCCATCTCTTTAAAATTGCACAAAACATGGGACCAATAAAGCATAGTATTTTATGGCATGTAATACTATAATCCTAAGGAAATTTGTTCCTTGACTCCAGGATATAAAACACTTAGGTTTGTAATATAATAAAAGGTATGTAGTATTGTTCGAGAAAGACTCTCTTCCTCAACTCACATTAACCTGTAGTAATCCTACAAAAGGCTGTACAGGAAATTTCACAAAAAGAAATATTAAAAAATTATCATGCCCACTTCATGCTGACTAAACAGCCAAAAATGGGCTTCAAAGTAAACTTGGTGGCCATTTAATATTTCAATACCTTTTTTCTGTTAAAGACTGTTTCTTTGTTCCATAAAAACACTTTGTGTTTAACCGTGATTGGCAATCTCAGCACAAGAAAATCCTGGCAAAATGGAGTTGGTTTTTGCTTACCTTATTTTCATGAATAAAATATTTCAGGATAGGAATTTATACAAAAGAAACATTAATGCTCAATTCACTTATAACCAGAGTTGTATCAGGAGTGTTACTACATTATTTAAAAATCCTATTTAATAAACTCCTTTATAAGAAAATCAAAGGTAACATTTCCATTTGTATTATGGCATAGCCCTCGACTTAGAGAAAAATACACTTTGGGGAACCAGAAAAAATTGCACAAAGCTTAGGGGCAACCTGAAAAGCTCTTGGTGAAAAACACTTCAGTACTCTAGGGCAATAAAAAAATATGTGCAGGCTTAATTACAAATATTTACATTCCAAACAGAGTCATGACTTAGCTTCAGCTGCTCAATGCCAACAATTCACAGGTATTTCAAAACATCTGATAATGTGTCCACAATATCTGTGACCACATTTGAATGCATAGAATACAGTAAAGATTATGGTTTGCAGTCTGTTGCCTATCATATCTATAAAACAAACATACTTATATTTTAAAAGCTGTACAACCAAAAGAATGAGCAAATGTCTTATCTTACATAATATATACTTTAAGTACTACTGATTTCACTCATTTGTTCAACAACTTGTCCTAAAATCTCATCAACTACATCAACATCGTAATTCACTTGCTGAAGATCAAGATCAGGCACAATCATAGCCAGCAGTTGTCCTACGTTAACTCGAAGAGATCGGAGTTTGAGGCTGCAAATATAAATATGTAACTTATTAGATGAGCATTACAAGTTAATATTCATGTAGACCTTAAAAAGTAAAATACCAAAATCAAATCTCTGTAGAATAATATACAATTAAACAAAAAGAAAAGCAAAACCTCCCCTAGAGAACTCAATTTACTTTTATCAGTCAGGTGCACTTGCTCATGCCTGTATTCCCAGCACTTTGTGAAGCCAAGGAGGGAGATCGCTGGAGCCCAGGAGTTTGAGGCCAGCCTGGCCAACATGGTGAAATCCTGACTCTACTAAAAACACAAAATATTAGCCGGGCTTGGTAGTGGCACCTATAGTCCCAGCTTCTCAAGAGGGTAAAGTGGGGGATCACCTGAGCCCAGGAGGTCAAGGCTGCAGTGAGCTGCGATGGCACCACTGCTCTCCAGGGTTCATGCAATTATCCCACCTCAGCCTCCCGAGTAGCGGGAAGCACAGGCCCACACCACCATGCCCGGCTAATTTTTTTAAATTATTATTTGTAGTAATAGGGTTTCACTATATTGCCCAGGCTGGTCTCAAACTCTTGGGCTCAATCAAGCATTCTGCCCACCTCAGAGTGCTGGGATTACAGGCATGAACCACCATGCTAAGCCGCAATTATCTAAAACATGTTCTATAAGATATTCATAGTTGTATAAGAGGTAATAAAAGGTTCTGTGGTCAAACAAGCTTGCAAAACGTGTTAAACAATGTGAAAGAAGTTTTTTTTAGGCTGAGCACAGTGGCTCACGTCTGTAATCCCAGCACTTTGGGAGGCTGAGGCAGGCAGATCACCTGAGGTCAGGAGTTCAAGACCAGCCTGATCAAAATGGTGAAACCCCGTCTCCCACTAAAAATACAAAATGTAGCTGGGCGTGGTGGTGCACACCTGTAGTCCCAGCTACTGGTGAGGCTGAGGCAGGAGAATTTGCTTGAACCTGGGAGGCAGAGGTTGCAGTAAGCCGAGATTATGCAACTGCATTCCAGCCTGGGCGACAGATCAGGACTCTGTCTCCAAAAAAATAATAATAATAATAATTGCAGGACTGCTCTGATCCTATTACATTAAGTTACCATGCATTTACAGAGAACAATGGTTTTCTGAAAACAGTCGGAAGCCCTAGATTAAGATAATTATGCCTTCCAAGTTTATGAATATCAGCATTCTAGACTTTTATTAAAATGCCCAAAAGTATTTAAGCAATAAACACCTAAACTGTAAGGCAGCTTTTGTTTCAAATATTATGGCAAACACATAAAATGAGTGTTACAGTTGTTCTTGTTCCCCATCCCATTACAATATAGTAAGTCCATATTTAATTTAGATACTGATTTTTCTCAAGTGGAAATATATGAAGGGATCAAGATGTTCTTCCTTAGGCTGACAATGCAGAAAATGCGATTTTGAGCATGTCCGTTTTGTGAGCTTTTGCGGTAAGAGTCCACTAGACCTTTGAAAATACTTTAATCGTTCCCATGCCAGCTTTTCTTTTTTTTTTTTGAGATGGAGTTTTGCTCTTGTTGCCAAGGCCAGAGTGTGGTGGCGCGATCTTGGCTCACTGCAACCTCCTTCTCCCAGGTTCAAGTGATTCTCCTGCCTCAGCCTCCCAAGTAGCTGGGATTACAGGTGCGCGCCACCATGCCAAGCTAATTTTTTTAGTAGAGACGGGGTTTCACCATGTTGGTCAGGCTGGTCTCGAACTCCTGACCTCAAGCGACCCACCCACCTTGGCCTCCCAAAGTGCTGGGATTACAGGCATGAGGCACCATGCCTGGTTTTGAGACGGAGTCTTGCTCTGTCACCCAGGCTGGAGTGCAGTGGTGCAATCTTGGCTCACTGCAACCTCCACCTCCTGGGTTCAAGCGATTCTCCTGCCTGAGCCTCCCAAGTAGCTGGGACTACAGGCACCTGCCACCACGCCCAGCTAATTTTTGTACTTTTAGTAGAGACAGAGTTTCACCATGTTGGCCAGGCTGGTCTTGAACTCCTGACCTCAGGTAATCCGCCCAACTCAGCCTCCCAAAGTGCTGAGTTTATAGGTGTGAGCCACCACACCTGGCCTACTTGTTTTAATAGGACTTCTTCCTAATATCATCTGTACTATGGCAATTTTTAGTAATTCTGTGATTTCCTAAAAGATTACAGAGAGCATATCGTGAAATAAGGACAGCAAGCCATAAAGAAATGGTACCAAGTACGACAATAAAAGAAAAACAGGCTGAAGGAGTGAATTTCAGTAACAGTCTCGTGTCTTCTACTCATGGCCAAATTCCCCCTATTCTTCAATATCGTGCCCATTTTTATTTTTCTTCAGAAAACATTCTAAAACCACTCTGACCAATCAAATGCTTTATTCCTTCTAAATTCCTATTCCACTTAAATAGAACCTAAACGGTCAGAAACTGGAAAGGAAAGATAATGAAGTGTCACTTCTTTTGTATCTATCATATAACACCAGGGTCACAGCACACAATCAATAATTTCTTCTGACAGAACAGTATCTATCTGATGGGTGCTAGCAGATAACAATAAATAGTATCCTAACCATAATTGCAGCCCCACAAAAATGCCTCATTTAATATTACCTTTCCCCATCCATATAATTTACAGACTCCTCAATGTTACTTGATGTTGAAACATCTGTTGCTGTCTGTTGATTTGTAGATTTTAACTGTTCAACTTCAGTTTTGAGTTCTTCACACTGTGAACGGATTTGTGATTTTTCCATTTCCAGCAATTCAACCTAACAAAAAATATAAATGAACTTTATAACTGCAAAACTTAAAAATGCTAATGGCAAAGTGAAATTTCAAGCTAAGAAATATAAAGAACCTGCTTGATAACATTATCAACTATCAAAAAACAAATACACAAAGAAAAACCAGTAGTTTTCTATAAACAAAGCTTCATTCGTTTACAGCTTCACTTCTCCATCTTTTTACATGGAGAGAATACAACATATTACCACTTGATTTAAAAAAAAGTGATACCTAGAAAATGAAAAACCAGCCAGCACGGCGGCTCACACCTGTAATCCCAGCACTTTGGGAGGCTGTGGTGGGCGGATCACCTGAGGTCAGGAGTTTAAGACCAGCCTGACCAACAAGGAGAAACTCCATCTCTACAAAAAATACAAAATTAGCCAGGTGTGGTGGCAGGCACCTGTAATCCCAGCTACTCGGGAGGCTGAGACAGGAAAATTGCTTGAACCCAGGAGGTAGAGGTTGCAGTGAGCTGAGATCACGCCACTGCACTTCAGCCTGGGCAACAAGAGCAAAGCTCCGCCTCAAAAAAAAACAAAAAACAAAAAACAGAAAAACCAAGATACTAATGCCTAAATTATGTTAATGTCACAGTGGCTTTTATTTCTTGCATACTCATCAACTTATAATTAAGTTACAATAGCGAGTTTATGCTTTTTATAAACAGATGGTCCCTGACTTACAACGGTTTGACTTTATGATTTTCCAACTTTATGATGGTGTGAAAGTTACATGCATTCTATAGAAACCGCACTTCGTAAACCAATACAACCATTCTGTTTCTCGTTTTCAGACAGATTCAATACATTATATGAAATACTCAGTATGTTGTGATAAATCAGACTTTGTGTTAGATGATTTTGCCCAAATGTAGGCTAATACAAGTGTTCTGAGCACTTTAAAGGTAGGTTAGACTAGGCTAAGATTTTGGGAGGTTGGCTGTAATGAAATGAATTTTGGAGTTAATGCTATTTCCAACCTATGATGGGTTTTCCAGGACTGACACCATAAGTTGAGGAGCATCTGCATTTTGTCATTCAGCTCCTGAGCCAAGGCATCAAGATTAGTGTTTGCATGAGCAGCACTAGTCCTAAGGAAGAGACAGCACAGCACTACATCATGGTTCCCAAACTCTTTAGCAGGAAAATCCTTTCTTTTCTTTTTTTGAGGCAGAGTTTCGTTCTTGTTGCCCAGGCTGGAGTGCAATGGCACGATTTCGGCTCACCGCAACCTCCGCCTCCTGGGTTCCAGCGATTCTCCTGCCTCAGCCTCTTGAGTAGCTGGGATTACAGGCATGCGCCACCATATCCGGCTAATTTTGTAGTTTTAGTACAGACAGGGTTTCTCCATGTTGGTCAGGCTGGTCTCGAACTCCTGACCTCAGGTGATCTGCCCGCCTCAGCCTCCTAAAGTGCTGGGATTACAGGTGTGAGCCAGTGCGCCTGGCCGGAAAATCCTTTCAAAAGCCTCACACACGGCCGGGCGTGGTAGTTCACGCCTGTAATCCCAGCACTTTGGGAGGCCAAGGCGGGCAGATCACGAAGTCAGATAGAGACCATCCCGGTTAACACAGTGAAACCCCGTCTCTACTAAAAAATACAAAACAAAATTAGCTGGGCGTGGTGGTGGGAGCCTATAGTCCTGGCTACTTGGGAGGCTGAGGCAAGAGAATGGCATGAACCCGGGAGGCGGAGCTTGCAGTGAGCCGAGATTATGCCACTGCATTCCAGCTTGGGCGACAGAGCAAGATTCTGTCTCAAAAAAAAAAAGCCTCACACACAAAAATGTATAAAATAGATTAAAAGGAGCTACCTGAATTTGAAGTGGGGGCATACGAAGAGGCTACTGATATTTATCATTTGTCTACCGGTATTTATCGTTTTTCTCCTCCTTTCTTCAGTAAAAGAACCCACACATAAAGACTGCATTTCCCAGGCACCCTTTAGCCAGATGACTCAGCACTGGTAGTCAGAACATAAGCAATTCAGGCCAGACACAGGGGCTCACGCCTGTAATCCCAACACTTTGGGAGGCCAACGTGGGTGGATCACTTGACGTCAGGAGTTCGAGATTAGCCTGGCCAGCATGGTGAAACCCTGTCTCTACTAAAAACACAAAAATTAGCCAGGCGTGGTTGCATGTGCTGTAATCTCAGCTACTGGGGACGCTGAGGCAGGAGAATTGCCTGAACTCAGGAGGTGGAGGCTGCAGTGACTCGAGATCGGGCCACTGCACTCCAGCCTGGGCAACAGAGTGAAACCTTGTCTCAAAAAAAAAAAAAAATATATATATATATACACACACACACACACACACACGTATATATCAATCAAGATTTTAAAAGGGATAAGTCAATTTCTCTCAGGAATCTTGAAAGACATAATCTAGAAAAATGAATGACTCCATAACTAAAATATTAACTATACTTAAAAGTAGAATTGATGCCCAAAAAAGAAAGAACATAATTAACTGTATTAATGAGGTATTAAGTTAATATTGGTATTCTGAACAGGGTATTTACCATACCTGGCTACCCCCATTATTTTTCAGGAATGCACATCTCAAGACATTGAAAGAACCAAAAATGCCCCTAACACATTTCCATATGCCTCCAGGAAGCCCTCTCCTCAGGTGAGAACCAGTAGAATAACAGACACTCAATAAAAACATAATTATTTTTAAGTGAAAGTATTCCAATCTAACAATTGGTAGTTGTTTTTTTTTTTTTCTTTTTTTCATTTTGGAGACAGAGTCTCGCTCTGTTGCCCAGGCTGGAGTGTGGTGGTGCAATCCTGGCTCATGGCAGCCTCTGCCTCCCAGGTTCAAGTGATTCTCCTGCCTTGGCTTCCCAAGCAGTTGGGACTATAGGCGCCTGCCACCACGCCCGGCTAATTTTTGTATTTTAGTAGAGATAGGGTTTCACCACGTTGTCTAGGCTGATCTCGAACTCCTGATATCAAGTGACCCACCCGCCTTGGCCTCCCCAAGTGGTGGGATTACAGGCATGAGCCACCGCTCCCAGCCAACTGGCAGCTTCTTAAGGTTTAAATGGCCCTGGACTCCACGACTACATGTTGGATGATATAACTCACCTCATTTTTATACTGGTCCCTCTCAATACTGCATTTGTCCAGTTGTCTAAACACATCATCAAGCTGCACGGCCATCTCATCCATTTCACTTTTACTCTCATTATTGGAACACTGGCTGCATTCAGCCTTTACATGTTGCAAAGCACTACATTGTTTTTTCAGCCTTTCTATTTCTTCCAAAGCTTGCTGATACTGAGATACCATATGGTCTGGACTTTCAGATTTGCCATTAATACTTTCAAGTAAAAATACAGCATCGGTTTCAGTGGACTGATGGCAAGTTTCTTTCTTAACATACTTGTCATTCATTTCTAATATCCTCTGTTGTAACACTTTGACTTGATCAGTAAACATATGACACTGTCTTTTATAATTCTCTTTCTCCTCGGTGACAAGGAGTAGCTGGTTTCTCAGTTCTTGTAATTGGCAGCCTGCATCATCTGCAGATTTATCAGTGGTTTCCTGGGTTTCATGTATCTTTGCTTCAGCTTCTACACAGGAGGGCTGAATCACTGCATCATTTCTTACGTCTATCTCGTCTTCAACAGTTTCTTCTTTTTTAACAACTAAACTTGGTACTTCAGTCTGGGTAGCTGCAGTATTTCCCTGGTCGCATCGGGATGATGAGGTGCTGGTTGAACTAGTCTGGCCACAAGGTTCACTGTCACCCACAAGCTCGACCTGAACACCACCTTGCTCAACGTGACTCTGTTCTGATTTCATATCAATATCATGATCTACTGCAGGTTTGGGGGTACTGTTTTCTTCTAAGATGATGACATCTTCGTCATCGTCATCACCTTTATAAACTGAATTTTCAAACTGACTACTCAATTTCCGATTCTTTGCATTCAAAATTGAGGAACGAGTAGAAAGTCTCCGTTTCAGGCTGAAAAAAATTTTATATATAAAATATAAGATTATAAAATATGGACAAAATAGATGACCTTGAAGTAATCATTCTAATAAATGCAGTATTATAACAATTTTTTTGTTTGTTTTTTGAGATGGAGTTTCACTCTGTCGCCCAGGCTAGAGTGCAATGGCATAGTCTCGGCTCACTGCAACCTCTGCCTCCCAGGTTCAAGTGACTCTCCTGCCTCAGTCTCCTAAGGAGCTGGGATTACAGGCACCCGCCACCACGTCCAGCTAATTTTTATATTTTTAGTAGAGACGGGGTTTCCCCATGTTGGCCAGGCTGATCTCAAGTCAAGCAATCAGTCCACCTCAGCCTCCCAAAGTGCTGGGATTAGACGCATGAGCCACTGCGCCCAGCTTGTAAGTTTTGAAATACTAAGAAATACCCAGGCTCATTTTTTAAAGTGACACATTGTATAGTAGCAACCACTGATTTAATGAAGTAGAGATTATTTTCTCTTTTTACAGATGAAGACAATGGACTATTGAGATCTTTTTGAAGTACCAGATCTATTTACTGCCAAACATCTCTGCATTTGACGACCTCCAGGCATTTCAATGTATACATTTTCAGAACAGAATGCTACCCACCCCACAGCCCCTTCTTTGTATTCTTCAGCTCGGGGAATGGCATCACCATTTTCATTTGCCCATAATAATTTTTATCAGTAATCAGTGATCCAAGGTTAAGCCATAAAACAAACCAGTATTTATCCTTCCATATGAAACAATTTTATCTGAATTAAAAATTGTCCCAGTTTCTTCATTTGCATCATTTCCTGTTCATTCATGTTAATATGTGCACAGTTCACATTTATTTGATTGCCTTTTTCCACACTTGGAAGAATATTTGTACTGGTTTGCTATTTGGGCCTTGTGTTAGACCTCCTACATCTCAGGAAGGATTTCCTCCTTTTTAGACTGTCTCACAAGGAGCACAGCCTGCAACAGCATCTTAATGAAGGGTACACAGAACATAACAAATGCCAAGTTTTGCATGATGAAAACATCTTTATTTCCCTCTCAAGTCTATTGCTAGCTTAACTGTTATACAGGCTTCCAAGTTGAAAAATTATTTTCTCAGAAATTTAAAAGCATCATTCCATTTTCATCTGCCATTCAAGTGTTTCTGCCTAATTCCTCATCTCTTGCACGTATATAATCTGTTTCTTTCTGAAAAAATCTTTTATTCCCTGTGTTAAAAAAATGTCATGATCCTATGTCTCTGAGTGGCTCTCTTTCTAGACATTATGCTCTGTAGCTAGTGGAAATGCAGTTTTTCTGGTATGATTTCCCATTCTGGAAGGCAGCTATGTTTACTATACCATACCACCACCACCAGTGCCTACTTCCCATTCTGAAACTCCCTTATTCAGATGGTGGCTTTCTAGTACAGATACTGTATCTTTTCTTCTTTCTCTGTCTTCCAACTGTTAAGCTTTTCGTTCTAAATGATTTATTTATTCAAGTCCACACCACTTTCTGCCAATACATTTCACAATGTTTTCTTCTGTTCCCTTTGTTTCCGTTTGCTGTCCCATGTGAGAGATAACACATGTGGCTATCCATGGCTATCTGTGTATACCTAAGAGTGAAACTGACTAGCAGCAGTGAGGGCTGAGCTTGTGATTCAAAGGGTGCTCAAACTGCCATCATCATTTAGGGTTTCTCTCTTGGAGCACAGTGAGGAGGGGGGGTGGATTTCTCACCATTCAGTATCCAAACTTTCCCTTACTTATACTGTTTTAAAATAATGGCTCATCTACATCTTCAGCAGTAAAAAACGCTCCGTAAAGTAAATCCCCTATCTTCTGACAGAGGCAGAAAAAGAGCAATCGCCAGACTTCGCAGGTTGGGAAGAAGTCTCGACTTTAAATTTCCAACCAAGCCTCTGGTTCTCGCCCCTATCTATCTTCCACCTTCAGCAGTCCCCAGTGCTTCCAAGTTAGGGGACTTTCTAGAGACCTGTGGAGTAAACTGGTTTCTACCATCCTCCAGTAGCCTTAGGTTTCAGCTTCCGTTGGTTTGCTGTATCAACTACTTTTTGCTTACTCTGCCCTGTTTAATTTGGAGTTACTCTATTATTTTTCTTACCAAGCTAATTCCTATTTGTATTTCCTAAGACTTAGTTTAGATACACCCTTTCCACAAACTTTGGTTTCTAAATTTGAGAATAAATATGGCTTTCAAAACTGTTTAATAGGCCGGGCACAGTGGCTCACGCCTGTAATCCCAGCACTTTGGGAGGCCAAGGCGGGCAGACTGCCTGAGCTCAGGAGTTTGAGACCAGCCTGGGCAATACAGTGAAACCCCATCTCTACTAAAATACAAAAAATTAGCAGGGCGTGGCGGTGTACATTTGTAGTCCCAGCTACTCGGGAGGCTGAGGCAGGGGAATTGCTTGAACCCAAGAGGCAGAGGTTGCAGTAAACTGAGATTATGCCACTGCACTCCAGGCTGGGCAACAGAGCAAGACTCTGCTTCAAAAAAAAAAAAAAAAAAATTGTTTAATCAAAATTTCCCTCTTTACTCTTGTCTTCCATTTTGATGACAGCCAACTTTTAAAAAATTCTCTTTGCAGCCATAAAAAAGAATGAAATAATGTCCTTTGCCACAACATGGATGCAGCTGGAGGCCTTTATCCTAAGCGAATTAATGCAGGAACAGAAAACCAAATACTGCATGTTCTCACTTGCAAGTGGGTGCTAAGTGCTAGGTACACATGGACATAAAGATGGGAACCACAAACACTGGGAACTACTAGAGTTGGGAGAGAGGAAGGGAAGTGGGCAGGGCTGAAAAACTACACATTGGGTACTATGCTCAATAGCGGGGTGATGGTATCATTCATACCCCAAACCTCAGGATCACGTCATACACCCATGTAACAAACCTGCATGTGCCTGAATCTAAAAGTTAAAATCATTAAAAATTACTTTTAATCTCTTATCTGTAAACTATAAAACCATCCTTACAAAGAAAAGCCAAAAATATTAAGGAGACCTGTAAAATATGAGTTCTTAATAAAGTAGCAATCCAGCTCCAAAATGAGTGTCCAATACACAGGTTATAAAGAGCAAACTGGCCAGGTGCTGTGGTTCACGCCTGTAATCCTAGCACTTTGGGAGGCCAAGGCGGGCGGATCACCTGAGGTCAGGAGTTCGAGACTATCCTGGCTAACATGGTGAGACCCCGTCTCTACTAAAAATACAAAAAATTAGCTGGGCATGGTGGCGTGTGCCTGTAATGCCAGCTACTCGGGAGGCTGAGGCAGGAGAATCGCTTGAACCAGGAGTCAGAGGTTGCAGTGAGTCGAGATGGATGGCACCACTGCACTCCAGCTTAGGCAACAAAAGCGAAACTCTGACTCAAAAAAATAAATAAAGAGCAAACTACTCTAGAATATGCCCTTTTTGATTTATATATGCATAAAGGCAGTTAGTTATTTATAATCTTCCTTGGGGTCAAAAATTCCTTTGAGAATTTGATAAAAGCTACAAAACATCTCAAAAAAATCTGCCCCCATTATCTTAGAGAAGCTTGTTTCAATGTTCCTCTTTGAATAACAAACATCAGTATAGTCAGTCTGATCCACTAGTTTGTAGACATGATGTTCATTCTTCTTCACTTTTCTTCATTCTATTAACTTGGAAGAGGCCATCTACAAGACTACTGTTTTCAGAACTTCAGGAACCAACCCAAGTACCACCTCATCACAAAGCCTTCGCTGATCAATCCAGTCAAGATGGCTGACTATTCAATTCATATATCACTTCCTTTTTGTCCTTTCCTTCTCCTTCCACTCCTCCAATAAATTAAGTCCCTACAGTGTGCCACAAGTGTTGCAAAGGACTTCCGGGTCACTATAGTGTCGTACTGTTAATTGCTTCACTTTTTTTCTTTTTTTTTTTTTGAGACAGAGTCTCGCTCTGTCACCCAGGCTGGAGTGCACTGGCGTGATCTTGGCTCACTACAATCTCCGCCTCCCAGGTTCAAGCGATTCTCCTGCCTCAGCCTCTCAAGTAACTAGAATTACAGGCATGTACCATCATGCCCATCTAATTTTTGTATTTTTAGCAGAGACGGGGTTTCACCATGTTGGCCAGGCTGGTCTCGAACTCCTGACCTCAAATGATCCACCTGCCTCGGCCTCCCAAAGTGCTGGGATTACAGGCGTGAACCACTGCGCCTGGCCTGCTTCACTTTTTTTTTTTAAGTCCTGATCATCTTAAAAGCAGGAATTGTCATACTATATAGAAGTTCAAAGAGGTGACAATGTGATCAAACTCTACAATCAATACAATTAATGCTTTTTTTTTTTTGAGGCAGAGTTTCCCTCTTGTTGCCCAGGCTGGAGTGCAGCCTCAGCCTCAGCCTCAGCCTCTGGAGTAGCTGGGATTACAGGAGCCCGCCACCATGCCTGGTTAATTTTTTTGTATTTTTAGTAGAGACAGGGTTTCACCATGTTGGCCAGGCTGGTCAATTAATACTTTTTAACTCATTTAACAGGTGATAGAAGTAGGGTTTAGCTTAAGTTTAGACAATAAAAACAAGACAATTTGTCCTTAAGATTTTCACATTCATGGAACCTACAATTCACAATGTAACCTACAATGATCCTGAATTGCATCACTGTCATATAAGTATCAAGTAAAGGTTCTGTTTAATATTCCCCAAATGGAAAACCAATCTTAGCCACTGACCTGTTGCTCTCAGGTTCAGACTGGGGTGAAACTTGATGATTATTTAGAAGTCTTGTTGCATAAGAATTTGTTCCTTCTGAAAGATGTCTTCTTGGAACACTTTCCTTAGGAGAAGAAAAGCTTGGAGTTGAAAGAGCAGTTGGCCGAAACAACAGTTCAGCATTAATCTGTTGGAGAGAAAAATCATCATCTCAAAGGAACTATTTATAGTGTGAAATGCCCAAAACACAAGATATAATCTTCCTTTTCCCCTTTATCCCAGAAGACAGAAAAACAATTCTAAACATGTAAATTCCTTGTGCTATTAACAGGACTCGACAAGTCAACCCATGAACTAAATCCAGCCTGCAAGTAGGCTAAGAATGGCTTTGTATTTTTAAAAGATGTGAAGAAACAAAGCAACAAAACAAAGAAGATGCAACAGAGACTTTATGTGGCCCGCAAAGCCAAAAAGATTTACCATGTGGTGACCTCTTTGCTGCTGGACTTATCAAGACCCAAACTTCTCAAGCAAGAAGCACAACCGCCTACTTGTATTCAGATGGCCCGATTTACAATGGCATCAACTTTATGATGGTGCAAAAGCAATACCCATTCAGCAGAAACTGTACTTTGAGTACTCAAGCAATCATTTTGGTTTTGTTTTTCACTTTCAGTATTCAATAAAGTTCATGAGATACTCAACACTTTATGATAAAACAGACTGTTAGATGACGGTCCAATGTAGGCTAATATAAGAGTTCTGAGCACAATTAAGGTAAGCTAGGCGAAGCTATGATGTTCAATAGGTTAAGTGTATTAAATACATTTTTGATAACAATATTTTCTGTGTTTTTGGGGTGTATTTTTTGTTTTTTTGAGGCAGAGTCTCAGTCTGTTCCCCAGGATGGAGTGCAGTGGTGCAATCTTGGCCCACTGAAACCTCCACCTCCCGGGTTTAAGCAATTCTTATGCTTCAGCCTCCTGAGCAGCTGGGATTACAAGCGCCTGCCACCATGCTCAGTTATTTTTTATATTTTTAGTAGAGACAGGGTATTGCCATACTGCCCAGGCTGGTCTCTAACTTCTGGCCTCAAGTGATCCGCCCACCTCGCCCTCCAGAAGTGCTGGGAACACAGGCATGAGCCACCACGGCTGGCCAAAAACATTTTCAACTTATAAGAAGCTTATTACGATATAACTCTACGGTAAGCCTAGGAGCATCTACACTCAACCAAAGCTCTTTAACACAGTAAGTATTAAGACAGAAGAGAGAAGCCAGGCACAGTAGTTGACACTGGGAAAAACACTATGGTTTTTGTCCAGGTTAGGACTAGAATATGGCTTCCTGGGTATTCCTGGGACGTTTTCCTTAACTGCTTATCTAACAGTACAATTTTTAAACGTTTGTTTCCCTTTCCTCAGAAGATACCCAACTAAACAATAAAACTAACGGTTTGAATGATGTTGGATTAGAAAGAGTTGGAAAGGTGGGCAAGGAGAAGTACAAGAGAAGAGAAGAAAATGAACTAAATAAACCAAATCCCTTTGATATGTATTAAACTTTAACATTCACTACTGATTAAACTAAGCATCACACAGTATAAGACACAGCTACAAAATGGAAAGTTTGGACAAGTGTGGTGGCTCACACCTGTAATCCCAGCACTCTGGGAGGCTGAGATGGGAGGATAACTTGAGGCCAGGAGTTCAAGACCAGGCTGGTCAACATAGTGAGACTCCATCTCTATTTTATGTATTTTATTTTTTGAGATGGAGTCTCGCTCTGTGGCCCAGGCTAGAATGCAATTGCACCAATCTCTCTCACTGCAACCTCCGCCTCCCAGGTTCAAGCAATTCTCCTGTGTCAGCCTCCCAAGTAGCTGGAACTACAGGCATGTGCCACCACATCCAGCTAATTTTTGAATTTTTAGTAGAGACAGGGTTTCACCATGTTGGCCAGGCTGGTCTTGAATCCTGACCTCAGGTGATCCACCCACCTCAGCCTCCCAAAATGCTGGGATTACAGGTGTCAGCCACGACACCCAGTCCCAATCACTATTAAAAAAAAAAAAAAAAAAAAAAATGAAGGCTTAATTACCCGAGGGATCATTTCCGGTTGTCTGATCCTGAATTTTTCCTTGTTGCTTTAAAATAAAGATGAAAAACATGTTGTTATTTCTTAATCCCATTTCCCAACGATATACCTGCCATTTATGCAGTTACTAAGGTACTCTGAACTCTGCATCTATTTCAATATAATCAGCAGTAAGCCCTTTGGGAAATATTTTCTACCTTTTATCTCGGTAGCACCCTAATTTCAGCCTGAATTTTTCCATCCTCACGGGTATAAACTGCAGATCTTTGGTGTTTTTTCCTCCACTAAGACCAGATAACTCAGTCCAGAATCACAGACTTTTGAACTAGAACATCACATAGGTTATTTTTATTATTTTTTTTTTTGAGAGGGAGTCTTCCCCAGGCTGGTGTGCAGTGGTGCAATCTCAGCTCACTGCAACCTCTGCCTCCCAGGTTCAAGCGATTCTCCTGCCTCAGCCTCCCAAGTAGCTGGGATTACAGGCACCTACCACCACACTCAGGTAATTTTTGTATTTTTAGTAGAGACAGGGTTTCACCATGTTGGCCAGGCTGGTGTTGAACTACTGATCCACCCACCTTGGCCTCCTAAAGTGCTGGGATTACAGATGTGAGCCACCACGCCTGGCTTTTTTTTTTTTTTTTTTTGAGACAGAGTCTCGTTCTGTCGCCCAGGCTGGAGTGCAGTGGTATGCTCAGCTCACTGCAACCTCTGCCTCCTGGGTTCAAGCGATTCTCCTGCCTCAGCCTCCTGAGTAGCTGGGATTACAGCACATGCCACCACACCCAGCTAATTTTTGTATTTTTACTAGAGACGGGTGTCGCCATGTTGGCTAGACTGGTCTCAAACTCCTGACCTCAAGTGATCCACCCACCTCAGTCTCCCAAAGTGTTGGGATTACAGGTGTGAGCCACTGCACCGGGCCCACATGGGTTTCTATACTTCTAATACTATTGCTGGATTTCATTAAAGAATAGTACACTACAAATCAAAGCCATCTGAAAGGCTTAGTAACTTGGCCTTCTGTGTGTGGTAGATTAGCATGAAGTCTCCACTGGCTGACTATCCTTATTCAGCATCTGTCCCGCCTCCATTTTCTTTCTTTCTTTTTTTTTTAAGATGGAGTCTCACTCTTGTTGCCCAAACTGGAGTGTAGTGGCGTGATCTTGGCTCACTGCAACCTCTGCCCCCCAGGGTTCAAACGATTCTCCTGCCTCAGCCTCCCAAGTAGCTAGGATTACAGGCACCCGCCACCACATTCGGCTTGTATTTTTGGTAGAGACGGGGTTTTGGCAGAGATTTGTATTTTTGGTAGAGACGGGGTTTCACCATGTTGGCGAGGCTGGTCTCAAACTCCTGACCTCAGGTGATCCACCCGCCTCAACCTCCCAAAGTACCACATTCATTTTCCATTATTCCCATTCACATACTGTAGCTAAACTGAGCAAATGTTTGTTCCCTGTACATTCTCATCGTTCCCATCCTTCAAGGCCTATTACAAAAACGACCTCCTTCGTGAAGTTTCCTGATCTATTTCTGCTCTCCCACCCATCAGACAGAACCACTCTCCCTATGAGCTTCCTTACAGGACTGGACCAGAGCTTCTATGGCACTCACCAACACCTAACTGGTAAAATTCACATCTCACCTCTTCTGTTAAACCTTCTCTATAAGCTTGAATGGGGCAGTATTCACTAATGATTCCTCTGTGTACAGCTCAAAACAGCAGACTGCTCTTACACAAAACATCTGGCACATATGGCAGCAATAAGCATGAAAGAAACACCAGGTATTCAGAGCATAAGTTTTTGTTTTTAAAGCCCTTGATATTACACACTCCACATTATAAACTTTTTCAGTTACACGAGCTTTACCTTGGAGAAGCATCAACTAATGTTGCCAAGGCATCAATGTTCATGATCTGGGCATTATTACCCACCATACACCACTACAACACTCACGTCTTTTTGTAGGTTTTTTCATAAGTGGGATGTACCAAATCCTCATCTTCAGGTTCTTCTGGAACCTCACAATTTCTATTCAGAAAAATCACACAGGAATAACATGTCACCAGTGCCTATCCATACATTGTGAACAATACTTTCCATCTTTCCAAAAAGGGTACTACCAACTCTATGGTACCTGAACTGTGGGTCAGGGTTATTGGAGCAATACCATTTTTCAGGAAGTTGATCCATGCCATCAGGTAATTTCCGCCACTTTAAACAGGCATCACACTGAACCCATGTCTGATCAGGACGCTTCCTGTCCCAAAACAAGAACAAAATATTAACACAGAAATATGGACTTTAAATACTGCATTCCATATCATTTCTACCACAAGATGCCGTTATTGAATTCCTTTCCTAAAAATTATGACATTAACTCTTTCAAAATTACGCTGGGTGCAATGGCTCATTCCTATAATCCCAGGAGTTAGAGACCAGCCTGGACAACATGGTAAAACCCTGTCTCTACAAAAGACACAAAAATTAACTGGGCGTGGTAATGTGCACCTACTACTCAAGAGGCTGAGGTTGGCGGACTGCTTGAGCCCAGGAGGCAGAGTTTGCAATCACACTACTGTGCTCTAGCCTAGGCTACAGGGTGATCAAAAAAAAAAAAAAAAAAAAAAAGCAAGGCACGGTGGCTCATGCCTGTAATTTGTATTTTGGGAGGCCAAAGCAGGAGGGTTGCTTGGGCCCAAGAGTTTCGGACCAGCCTGGGCAACACAGTGAAACCCTGTCTCTACAAGATTTTTTTTAGAAATAAATTTTAAAAACAACTATTTTGAGTCAGGTGTGGTGGCATACACCTTAGTCTCAGATACTCAGGAGGCTGAGGTTGGAGGACTGCTTGAGCACAGGAGTATGAGGCCAGCCTGGGCAACATAGTAAGACCCTATCTCTCAAAAAATAAAACACAACCATTTTGGTTACCTTCAAAAGATTAAAAGTCACAAGCCAATTTGAACAATGTGACTTAAATGTCTTAATAGCATTAAATTTTTTCCATAATAACTTAATATTCCAAATGCCTTGCCCTGAACTTTGTTGTTTAGTGTCTACAATGTCTGTATACATTATACTGTATTTATTAGCATAATAAATCACTGAAGTCCAGAAAACAGAATTCTGTGGTTATAATTTAAGTAACTTTCAATCAGACACTTTTGACCTCTATATTTCTAAATAACTAAAATTAGTATACTTCTAGTTTACAAAATGCTTTCATATTTTTCTCATTTAAAAGTCACAGCTGGGCGCGGTGGCTCACGCCTGTAATCCCAACACCTTGGGAGGCCAAGGCGGGTGGATCATAAGGTCAGAAGATCGAGACTATCCTAGCTAACACGGTGAAACTCTGTCTCTCCTAAAAATACAAAAAATTAGCCAGGCGTGGTGGCGGGTGCCTGTAGTCCCAGCTACTCGGAGAGACTGAGGCAGGAGAATGGCATGAACCCAGGAGGTGGAGCTTGCAGTGAGCTAGATCGCGCCACTGCACTCCAGCCTGGGCACAAGAGAGAGATTCCGTCTCAGAAAAAAAAAAAAAAAAAATTAAAATAATTCCTGTAAAGAACTTGTATATATTCTTCTTCTTTTTTTTTTTTTTTTTGCTTCTACTTTATTATTATTATTATTATTTTTTAAGAGATAGGTCTTACCACATTGCCCAGGCTGGTCTCCAATTCCTGGGTTCAAGCAATCATTCTGCCTTAGGATTACAGGCATGACCCACTGGATCCAGCCTATGTAGACTTATTTTACATATGAAAACTTCACCTTAATGTCAATAGCTTTTTAAATCTAGTTTTATTTCATTTTATTTATTTATTTTTTTTGAGACAGAGTTTCACTCTTTTTGCCCAGGCTGGAGTGCAATGGTGCAATCTCGGCTCATTGCAAGCTCTGCCTCCCGGGTTCAAGCTATTCTCCTGCCTCAGCCTCCCAAGTAGCTGGGACTAGTGGTGTGCGCCACCATGCCCGGCTAATTTTTGTATTTTTAGTAGAGGCGGGGTTTTACCATGTTGGTCAGGATGGTCTCAAACTCCAGACCTCAAGTGATCCGCCCACCTCAGCCTCCCAAAGTGCTGGGATTACAGGTGTGAGCCACCGCACCTGGCCTGCTTTTTAAAATCTAGCTTTGAAAAAAGTATTTAGATATTTATAAAAAACTTCAAAACAGGCTGAGTGCAGTGGCTCACACCTGTAATCCCAGCACTTTGGGAGGCTGAGGCGGGCGGATCACCTGAGGTCAGGTGTTCTAGACTAGCCTGGACAACATGGTGAAACCCCATCTCTACTAAAAATACAAAAATTAGCCGGGCGTGGTGTTGCACGCCTGTAGTCCTAGCTCCTCAGGAAGCTGAAGCAGAATTGCTTGAACCCAGGAGGTGCAGGCTGCAGTGAGCTGAGATTACACCACTGCACTTCAGCCTGGGTGACAGAGTGAGGCTCCATTTCAAAAAACAAAAAACAAAAAACCAAAAAAAAAATCCAACCAACCAACCAACCAACCCAACCCAAAACTTCAAAACAATCCAGAGATTTATAAAGCATAACTTTACACTTTATAAACTCCTTGTCTCAGGAGATTACCACTGTTAATTTTTAAAATACTGGCAGAATTTTTCTATGCTTATAAAGTATGCATGTGTATACTGACACATTAAAAAAATACAAGCTGGGTACGGCGGCTCATGCCTATAATCCCAGTACTTTGGGTGCGAGGCACCTGAACCCAGGACATTGACCAGCTTGGGCAACATAGTGAGACCCCATCTGTATAAAACTTTTTTAAATATAAAAAAATTGAAAAGTACAATGGGAAGCCTATAAACTGAGCTGCATCTTTTCTTGTTTTTCATTATATATCTTGGTTATCTTTGTAATAATGTATAAATTATGAGTAATATACATAATGTATAAATTATGTATAACAATGTATAAAGAATACACAGATAAAGAACACATATTGTTCATTCATTCATTTATAGGACTATTATCACATGATGTGTTACTAAGTGCCTGTCAGGCATATTATTTAATTCACATAATTCAAGGAGGCAAATGCTCTTAATGTTCCCATTTTATACACAAGAAAATGGAGGCTTACAAGAGGCCAAGTAATATGTTGAATGTCACATGGCTACTTAAGTGGAATGAGAATATGAATTCAAGATGGGTTTCAGTCCCCTCATTCTAATGATACACTACACCAGTGTTTTTCAAACTATTATATAATCCATTCATAGCATCTTAAAATGAAATAACATTAACATGCATCACATATGGGTAAACATTGTTTTATGAATGTTTTGTGTACATGTATACATGTTTACATTCTATTCACTGATTTTGCAGTGTGCTAATTCATGTTGCAGAATTTATTCCTTACTATGAGTTACAGTCCTAAGTTTGTGAAACATTGTAGAATCCCTTTACTCTCTCATACCACATCTTGATATCTAAGTGAGTTGACTGATATTTTTTAAAAATGTACTTACTGTATATCTTCAACTGGCAAATTTAGAGGATATTCTGTATTTTTCTTCACTTTCATTTCATTCCAGTAATCATTCAGCTTTTCACCTAGTGCTGTTATTGTAAGTCTTAAAAAGTAAATCATAAAATCAATTTAAGAAAAATATTCCTTTCAAACATAAATCATAAAAAATCTAGTAATGAGTAAAAAAACTCCAAAATATATAGTTAATAAAGAACATTCAAGGTACAGGTGACCCTTGAACAACACAGGTTTGAACTGCACTTATATAAAATTTTCTTTCAATAAATCAGAAAATTTTTTAGAAAGTTATAACAATTTGCACGAACTGCATTGCCCAGAAATATCCAAAAACTTAAGTTAGATATGTCATGAATGCATAAAACATGCAAATACTAGTCTATTTTATAATTTACTACCATAAAATATACACAAAGCTATTTAAAAAGTTCAAATTTATCAAGACTTAAGCATATACAGACTGTAGGTGGTTTCATCTGCAGTCAGAAATGTAAACAAAGATGCAGTCTTAAAATTATAACTGCATAAGATTAATTATAGTACATACAGTACTATTATAATAATTTCATAGCCACCTCCTGTTGCCATTTTGGTGAGCTCAAGTGTTTTATTTGCTTCAAGTGCCTTATGACATGCTTATCTCCATGTAAGCATCTCCAAGAAATTTTGTATTGCAGTAAAAATCATTTAGTGCAAGGCCGGGCGCGGTGGCTCAAGCCTGTAATCCCAGCACTTTGGGAGGCCGAGATGGGCGGATCACGAGGTCAGGAGATCGAGACCATCCTGGCTAACACGGTGAAACCCCGTCTCTACTAAGAAATACAAAAAATAGCCGGGCGAGGTGGCAGCGCCTGTAGTCCCAGCTACTCGGGAGGCTGAGGCCGGAGAATGGCGTGAACCCGGGAGGCGGAGCTTGCAGTGAGCTGAGATCCGGCCACTGCACTCCAGCCTGGGCGACAGCACGAGACTCCGTCTCAAAAAAAAAAAAAAAAAAAAAATCATTTAGTGCAATCCTGTAAACCTTGAATAACACCACAGGACCCACACAAACTGCCACTAGTGATGCTAGCTGTTTTCCAAGAAGCAAAGTCATACTACAAGAAAAAGTCTAAATTGCTTGATATGTAGGTTGAGCCTCCTGAATAGCTGGGGCTACAGGCACTTGCCACCTCACCTAATTTTTTTATTTTTTATTTTTTTGTAGAGACAGGGTCTTACTTTTTTGCCCAGGCTGCTCTCGAATTCCTGGCCTCAAGCTATTCTTTTGTCTCAGCCTCCCAAAGTGCTGGGATTACAGGGATGAGCCACCATGCCCAGCCTGTTTGAACAGGTGTTTAATGCAGACAAAAGTACTCTATTCTGGGAAAAAATGCCACAAAGAACACTTATTAGCAAAAAAGAGGAGCATAAACCAGGATTTAAGTCCAAGAAGGGACAGGCTAACCCTACTGCTTTGTGCAAATGTAGTCAGGTTTATGATCAGGACTGCCGTTATCTATAAAGATGCTAACCCTCAAGCCTTGAAGAGAAAAGACAAACACCAGCTGCCAGTCTTTTGGTTGCACAAACAGAAGGCCTACATGAGAAACCCTTTTTCTGACTGCTTCCATTGATGCTTTGTTCCCGAAGTCAGGAATTAACTTGCCAGTAAAGGACTGCCTTTTACAGTTCTTTTGATATTGGACAAGGTACCCTGGCCACCCATAACCTCATGAGTTCAACACCAAAGGCATCCAAGTGGTCTACTTGTCCCAAAACACATCTCTAATTCTGCCTCTAGATCGTAAGAGGGGGTAAGGGGGGGTCATAAGACCTTTAAGGCTCACTACACACAGCAAGTCTATGGAAAAGGTTGTTAACGCTGTGAAAGACAACTCCGACAGAGAAAACATCATGAAAGTCTAGAGTAACGACACCACTGAAGATGCCATTATTAGTACAGAAAAAGCTGTGAAAGAAATCAAGCTCAAAACAAATTCCTGCTGTCCACATGTTGTGCATGACTTCACAGCATTTACAAGAGAGCCAACTGAGGAAATCATCAGAGAGACTGTGGATATACAGGAAAAAAAAGGCAGAGGGCAAAAAGTTTCAAGATACGGATATTGCAGGAATTCAAGAGTGAACAGACACCACACCTGAGGAAATCAACTGAAGCCGACTTGATGGAGATGAGTGTTTCTGAACCAGTGTTAGACAGTGAGGAAGAAGACAGAAGAAGCAGTGCCCAGACAACAAATTGACATTAGACAATCCAGCAGTTGGGTTCCAATTATTCAAGACTGCTTTTGACTTCTTTTACAATATGGACACTTCTATGATACAGGCACTGAAACTGAAGCAGACAGTGGAAGAAGGATTGGTACTGTACAGAGATATTTTTAGGAAAATAAAAATGCACTGGGCATGGTGGCTCATGCCTGTAATCCCAGCACTTTGGGAGGCCGAGGCAGGCAGATCTCAAGGTCAGGAGTTCAAGACCAGCCTGGCCAATATGGGGGAACCCCATCTCTACTAAAAATACAAAAATTAGCCGGGTGTGGTGGCACGGGCCTGTAGTCCTAGCTACTCAGGAGGCTGAGGCAGAAGAATTGCTTGAACTCAGGAGGTGGAGGTTGCAGCAAGCCAAGATCTGGACAACAGAGCAAGGCTCCGTCTCAAAAAAAAAAAAAAAAAGAAAGAAAATAAAACTGTTAAAAAGTCAGACAGAAATTACAATGTGTAAAAATTAAACTGAGTGTGCCTGCCTCACCTTCCACCTCTTCCCGTGCCATGGCAAAACCAATCCCCCTTCTTCCTCAGCCTACTCAACATGAAGACTACGAGGATGAAGACATATGAACCACTTCCACTTAATAAACAGTAAATATATTTTCTCTTCCTTATGATTTTCTTTGTTTTTGGTTTTCTTTTCTTTTTTCTTTGGAGACAGGGTCTCGCTCTGTCACCCAGTCCAGGGCGCAATGACGGTATTTAGGCTCACTGCCGCCTCCACCTTCCAAGTTCAAGCGATTCTCCCAAGGACCTGGGATTACAGGTGCCCACCCCTGTAATGCCTGGATAATTTTTGTATTTTCAGTAGAGATGGGACCGGGAGTGGTGGCTCATACCTGTAATTTCAGCACTTTGGGAGGCCAAGGTGACCGGATCACCTAAGGTCATGAGTTAGAGACCACCCTGGCCAACATGGCAAAACTCTATCTTTACTAAAAAAAATATATATATATATATATACACACACACACAAAATTTAGCCGGGCTTGGGGGCAAGCGCCTATAATCTCAGCTACTTGGGAGGCTGAGATAGGGAGAACTGCTTGAACCCGGGAGGCGGAGGTTGCATTGAGCCGAGATTGTGCCACTGCACTCCAGACTGGATGACAGAGTGAGACTCCATCTCAGAAAAAAATAAATAAAATAGTAGAGATGGGGTTTCACCATGTTAGCCAGTCTGGTCTCGAACTCCTGATCTCAAGTGATCTACCCGCCTCAGCCTCCCAAAGTGCTGGGATTGTGGTTCCCTGGTGGTCTAGTGGCTAGGATTCAGTGCTTTCCAAAGTGCTAGGATTACAGGTGTGAGCCACCGCACTGGCCTGAGCCACAGCACCTGGTCATGGTTTTCTTAACAACGTTTTTTTTCATTAGCTTATTTTAAGAATACAGTATATATTTAACATATGAAATACATGTTAATAGATCGTTTTCCTTTTTTTTTTTAGAGACAAGGTCTTGCTCTGTCACCCTGGCTGGAAAGCAGTGGCACTATCACAGCTCACTGCAGCTTCAAACTCCTAGGCTCCCATGATCATTCTGCCTCGAGCATCCTGAGTAGCTGGGACTATAGATGGGTGCCACCATCCCCAGCTCAATCAACTATTTATGCTATCAGTAAGGCTTCCATTCAACAGCAGGTTCTTAAGGTTCTGGGGAGTTATGTGTAGATCTTTGACTGAGGGGTAGTCAGTCCCCCTAACCACTGTGATGTTCAAGGGTCAATGGTACTTAACGTTGTCAGCTACGGGTACGAGTTGAACATCCCAAATCCAAAAATCCAAATTGCTCCAAATCTGAAACTTTTTGAGTACCAACCTGATACTCAAAGGAAATGCTCATCAAAGCACCTTGGATTTCACATTTTCAGATCTGCGATGCTCAACCAGTAGTTATAATGCAAACATTCCAAAATACAAAAAATCCAAACCAAAACACTTCCGGTCTCAAAGATTTCAGATAAGGATACTCAACCTGTAACAGAGCTTTATGTCTTCCTTTTCAACACCCCCTTTTTTTCCTGGCCTTATTACATTAGTTATTTCCTCAAGAGCATTAGTGAATAGCTGATATCCTTAACTCTTTGCCACCCTTCCAGGGAAAGCTATCAATTGTTCCCCATTAGTAATGTTACTTGCTGTGTGTGTATAAATACTCTGTTGTTATGCCCTTTGATTCACAGTTTTTGTAAGTGTTCCTTTTAAAAATAATCGCAAGTGCTTTTTCCCTACGTAGATGACTATAAGAGCTTTCTCTTATTTAACATCAATATGATGACTATACTCATTTCTTACATTAAAACCACCCATGTTGTCTTAGAACACAGCCCACTTGGTTTTAATGGTATTATTCTTTTAGCGTGTACTGGATGGTATTTACCAATATTTTAACTAAGACTTTTAATTCTATGATAAGAGATTGACATAAATTTCCTTTCCTGTACTCTTGAGCTTATTATCAAGGTTATGTGGCTTAATAAAACCTTTGACTATTGTGAACAGTGCTGCAATAAACATGAGTGCAGGTATCTCTTCGAATATACTGATTTTCTTTCTTTGGGGATATTTATCCAGCCATGTGATTACTCAATCATATGGTAAGTCTATTATTAGTTTTCTTGAGGAACCTCCATCCTATTCTCCAAAGCAACTATACTAATTTACTTTCCCACTAATAGTGTATAAGGGTTCCCCTTTCTCCACATCCTTGTCAGCATCCATTAATGAATAAATGAATAAAGAAACTATGGTACATACACACAATGGAATATTATTCAACCACAAAAATGCTTCATTTGTAATGACATGGATGTAAATGGATATACCTGAAGGACATTCCGTTAAGTGAAGTAAGTCAGGTATAGAAAGCCAAATATCTCATGTTCTCATTCATATATGAGAGCTAAAAAATACTGACCTCAGGACATAGAGAGTAGAATGAGGGTTACCAGAGGCTGGGACAGGTAGTGAGGAGAGGGAAATAAAGAAGGGTTGGCTAATGAGTATAAAAACACAGTTAATAGAAGGAATAAGATCCAGTATTTGGTAGCACAATAGGACAACTGGGACAGGCGCGGTGGCTCACACCTGTAATCCCAGCATTTTGGGAGACCAAGGCAGGAGGATGATGAGGTCAAGAAATCGAGACCACTCTGATCAACATGGTAAACCCGGTCTCTACTAAAAATACAGGAAATTAGCTGGGCATGGTGGTGCGTGCCTATAGTCTCAGCTACTCGGGAGGATGAGGAAGGAGAATCACTTGAATCCAAGAGGCGGAGGTTGCAATGAGCTGAGAGGCCACTGCACTCCAGCCTGGTGACAGAGTAAGACTCAGTCTCCAAAAAAAAAAAAAAAAAGACAACTATAGTTAACAATAACATCTTATACATATATTTCAAAGTAACTAGAAGAGTAAAATTGGAATGTTCCTAACACAAAACATGGCAACTGCCTGAAGTGATGGATATCCCAGTAACCCTGACTTGATCATTACATGTTGTAAGCTTGTACCAAAATATCACATGTATTCCATACAAATGAACTATTATGTATTGTTTTAAATAGTTTTTTTTTTTTTTTTTTAAATAAAAGGACTGATGCCACTTCTTCCTTAAATGTTTGAATTTAATATGTGGGACGTTTTCTAAAAACTGATTCAACTTCAAAGGAATGTCTCCATGTCATCTAAAATGGAGAAAATGTATTTGTGCTATTTGCTTAATGTTTCATGTCTGCAGGCTCTGTAGTAATTTCTTCTTTTTCATTCCTAATATTGATGATTTGTATCTTCTACTCTTTTTCCTTAATCAGTCTTGCCAAATGCTTATAGACTTTATTAGTCCTACCAAAGAACAACTTTTTGGATTTTTTTTTTTTTTTAGGCAGGGTGTGCAGATTTTTTTTTTCACCCAGGCGGGAATGCAGTGACACAATCACAGCTCACTGCAGCCTCAATCTCCCAAGCTCAAGTGATCCTCCCACCTCATTTTTTTATTTTCTGTAGAGATAAGCTCTCACTATGTTGCCCAGGCTGGTCTCAAACTCCTCAGCTCAAGCGATCCTCCTGCGCTGGCCTACTAAAGTGCTGGGATTACAGATGTGAGTCACTGTACCTGGCCTTTCTTTTCCTAAGATGGGATTGATCTCTGTCATCCGCGCTGGAGTACAGTGGCGCCATCTCGGCTCACTGCACACTCCACCTCCCCAGGCTCAAACAATCCTCCCACCTCAGCCTCCTGAGTAGCTGGGACCATAGGCACATGCCACCACACCTGGCTAATTTTTTGGTAGAGACAGGGTTTTGCCATGTTGCTTATGCTGGTCTCAAACTTCTGAGCTCAAGCAATTTGCCCACCTTTGGACCCCCTTGGTGCTAGGATTACAGGCATGAGCCACCACACCCGGCTGACTTTTTTGATTGAGTCAGTTACCAATGTATTATCTCTACGCTCCAAATCTAGCCCAAGTTCTGGTACTTTGTTACTATTTTGCTAGGGCCCAGTGACCTCCCAGAGGAGCTTCAGCTGTGCCCACCAGGCCATGCTCTGCCCACCAGCAGTCTTCTGCTAGCTCCAACAACATAAGGCACCCTCTACAGACCAGCTCCAGCCTATCCACACACCCTATGTCAACCAGAGACCATGTCAATAGGCCAGCATTGGCCAGGCCCTCTATTTACCTATTTAAATTATTGACTTCTTTTTAAAGTTTATTTTCAAAACACCTGCATAACTTCTCTTAAATGTTTTGCCACCTTGTGGATTTTTTATTTTAATTACAAAATTATAATTACATTATCAAACTTTAAGAAAATGGGTAGGTAAGGGACTTACATAGAAAACTAATATAACCATCTTCCATTCTAGGAATTGTAACCTACACCATCACAAGTAGCATATGCATATTCAAACCTTTCTTTACTAATAAGGTATTTCTGAGATTCGCAGAAAATAGAGTAGTTCCTGCTTTCTTGGTAATCCATTTCCTAGGAACCTCAGTCAATAATTTAAATAGGTAACATACCTGTACTCATTAGTATAGTCGAAATCTTGTTTATTATGAGTTGGCTTAAGGAAATTACACTCTATAATTCCAACCACTCCAACACCCATGTTGTTTGCCTGAAAAAATAAAATGAAATCAGCATTTTAAGCATAAGACATGATGTTCAAAGTAATTACCCTTAAAGAATTATAATTTGAATATTTTCCTATATTTTATCTTGCATGATTCTCATCACATTTATGCATTTTTATTTTTATTTCTATTTTTATTTTTTGAGACAGAGTCTCATTCGGCCACACAGGCTGGAGTGCAGTGGCATGATCTTGGGTCACTGAAAAAGCCAAGAGGCCTCCCCAAGCTCGGGTGACTCTCGTTGCCTCAGCCTCCCGAGTAGCTGGAAGTACAGGCACGCACCACCAAACCCAGCTAATTTTTCTGTTTTTCGTAGAGACAGGGTTTCACCATAGCTAGTCTCAAACTCCTGACCTCAAGCAATCCACCAGCCTTGGCCTCCCAAAGTGCTGGCATTACAGGAATGAGCCACCGTGCCCAGCCAATTCTCATCAAATTTAGACTGGAAAAAACACTGGTAGGTGATTTATTTTCCTGGGAGTTAATTTCTAAATACACTAGAGCCTTCCTCAAAAACCCTTTGATTGTTGACAAGTATCCATTTAAACAAGTATTATCATCCCCAATTTTATACAAGAGAAAAAGGACTACCTGCCGGGAGTGATGGTTCACGCCTGTAATCCCAGCACTTTGGGAGGCCGAGGTGGGCGGATCACCTGAGGTCAGGAGATCGAGAACAACCTGGCCAACATGGTGAAATCCCATCTCTACTAAAAATACAAAAAATTAGCCAGGCATGGTGGCAGGCACCTGTAATCCCAGCTACTGAGGAGGCTGAGGCAGGAGAATCGCTTCAACCCGGGAGATGGAGGTTGCAGTGAGCCGAGATCGTGCCACTGCACTCCAGCCTGGACAACAAGAGCAAAACTCCATCTCTCAAAAAGAAAAAAAAGAAAAGAGAACTACTTTTACTAGGGTACAATTTCTTAGAGAACAGAAACCACAAATAATTCATCTTGATCTTGTAGTGACTAGCTAAGACTCTGAAAGGCAATATTCCATAAGTTTGTGAGATAAAAGTTCAAAGTAAGGTATCCAGTTGCTAACGATGAAATAAAAACCTAGGTTGGTTAAATTAGTTATTTTTTAAAATCTGCTAGCTAAAATGTTGAACTCAAAGTATACGAGTCATCTTCTGATTATCTACATGTGACTAACCAGTATATTTTGTTCATGATTGTCGCTATACTTCTTAGCCTATGAAGAAAAAAGTAAAATAATGTGTAACTCATGAAATGAACATTTTTATAAACACAACTATAAGCCAAACCATACAACTAATCCTAATTCTGCTCTATTAAAAACCATCAGGTTCACCATTTCAGACTATTTGTAAACTACAGTAATAACAAGATCCTTCTATCTGTGGTTCTTATCCATCTTCCTTCCAGCCTTATCCTGTCTCTCTCATTCCTCTGTTCTCCCCTTAAAATATGGTCCAGCCACAGCAAATTACTCCCTTTATGATGTCATACTCTCAGATGCCTCTTTCTCTGCCTTTGCACATGTTGTCTCTCCCTGGAAAGCCCTTCCAGACTTTGTAGCACAGTGAAGTCAACTGAGACTCATCTCAATCAACACTTTCTCTAAGAAGTCTTTTCTGATGCTTCCAAGGATGTTCCACAGTCCCCTCACAAAACTGAGCCTTGAGGGCATGCTCTGTATTTTATCAACTTTTTATGCTGAGCACCCAGCACAGCAAATCACGATGGGTATCTGATACTTATTTAATGCTTACTGAATCCACAGAACGCAAATACCAGGCCCAGTCCATCATCTGGTAAAGACAAACATTGTAATTTAGCTGCAACAGCCTATTTTTACAAGGTCAAGCTTAACTAGGAAATACACACAGTGCAAATTTAACTCGGTTGGGAAAATGGGCTATGTATCTTGGTTAAGTCAGATTCATAAGTGATAAAAGAAAAAAATTTACATTCTGTGGTAGATATAATGTTCATTTACTTCTGCAAATATGCTATATTTGGGCTCATGCCTATAAAGTAGGTGAAGCAGAGTCAGAACCCCTGTTAAGTGATATTCAAGGTGAATCCACATTGTTATACCGTGTAGAGCTCACATCATTCTACAAAAAACTCAGAATAAAGTAAGATAAAGAATTATCACCAAAATCTTAAAAATATACACTGGATCCATATCCAAACGCAGTTAAATGATGCGTTTCTGTCTGAGATCCAGGCTGTTATGTCTTAGACAAGTTGCTTCATCTATTTATTATTAGCCCCAATTTCTTTTCTTTTTATTTTTTTTTATTTAAGAGACAGGGTCTCACTCTGCTGCCCAGGCTGAAGTACAGGGGCAAAATCATAGCTCAGTTCAGCCTCAAACGCCAGGGCTCAAGCACTCTCCCACCTCAGCCTCCCAAATAACCAAGACTACAAGGACGTACAACCACACATGGCTAATTTGTTTTTGTTGTTTTGTAGAGACAGTGTTTTTGTGTGTGTTTGTTTGTGATAGGGTCTCACCCTGTTGCCTAGACTGAAAAGCAGAGGCACAATTTTGGCTCACTACAGCCTCAACTTCTTGGGCTCAAGCAATCCTCCCACCTCAGCCTCCTGAGTAGCTGGGACCCACCAGGCCCAGCTAATTTTTGTATTTTTTTGTACAGACAGGGTTTTGCCCCATTGCCCAGGCTGGTCTTGAACTCCTGGGCTCAAGCAATGCCCTTGCCTTGATCTCTCAAATGTGCTAGGATTACAGGTGTGAGGCACCATACTCAGCTGAGATAAAGACTTGGTATGTTGCCCAAGCTGGTCTTGAAGTACTGACCTCAAGCAATCCTCCTACCTCAGCCACACGAAGTGCTAGGATTACAGGAAAGAGTCACTGTGTCTGGTCCTCAACTTTCTTATGCATCAAATAGGGATAAAAGAAATATTCTGTCCCCACCTCAGGGCTGTTCAGTATCAAATACGAAATTAATGTAATAGGCCAGGCACAAGGGCTCAGGCCTGTAATCTGAGCACACTGAAAGGCCAAGGTGGGTGGATCACTTGAGGTCAGGAGTTTGAGGCCAGCCTGGTCAGCAATCTGTCTCTACTAAAAATACAAAATTTGGCCAGGAGTGGTGGCACACACTGGTAGTCCCAGCTACTTGGGAGGCTGAGGCCCGAGAATAGCTTGAACCAGGGAGGCAGAGGTTGGAGTGAGCTGACATCACACCACTGCACTCCAGCCTGGGTGACAGAGTAAGACTCCATCTCAAAAAACAAATAAATAAATAAACAAAAGAAATTAAGGTGCTGGCATGAACCTGTAGTCACAGCTACTCAGGAGGCTAAGGTGCAAGGATCACTTGAACCTGAGAGTCGGAGGTTGCAGTGAGCCAAAATTGTGCCACTGCACTCCAGCCAGGCACAGAGTCTCTCAAAAAATAAAAATAAAGCCGGGCGTGGGGGCTCACGCCTATAATCTCAGCACTTTAGGAGGCCGAGAGGGGTGGATCACCTGAAGTCAGGAGTTTGGGACACGCCTGGCCAACATGGTGAAATCCCGTCTCTACTAAAAACACAAAACAACTGGCTGAGTGCGGTGGCTCACACTTGTAATCCCAGAACTTTGGTAGGCCAAGATGGGCGGATCACCAGGTCAGGAGATCAAGACCATGTTGGCTGACATAGTGAAACCCCGTCTCTACTAAAAATACAAAAATTAGCCAGGCGTGGAGGTACCTGCCTGTAGTCCCAGCTACTTGGAAGGCTGAGGCAGGAGAATTCCTTGAACCTGGAAGACGGAGGCTGCAGTGAGTCAAGATCTCACCACTGCACTCCAGCCTGGGCGACAGAGCGAGACTCTGTCTAAATGAAAAAACAAAACAAAACAAAACAAAAAACAGGCATGGTGGCATGTGCCTGTAGTCCCAGCTACTTGGGAGGCTGAGGCAGCAGAATCGCTTTAACCCAGAAGGTGAACGTGGCAGTGAGTTGAGCCAAGATTGCGCCACTGCACTGAAGCCTGGGCAAGAGTGAGACCCTGTCTAAAAAAAAAAAAAAAAAAAAAAAGAAAAGAAAGTTCAAATACCATACTAATGTTATTTTTTACAAATTTACATTAAAAAGTCATAGGCAAAAAGGTACAATAAAATTATTTAACATTTGACCCAAGAGTGTATATTATCCTAACTTTTGTGGAAAATAAACATTTTCTTTTCAAATAAAAAATAAAGCTTACCCTTAACTGACATCCAACTTTTTCATAAGCTTTGATGAGCCTATTTCTGTGATACATCATTATCCCATAATGATCTTTATTTCTGCAGTTGAATCCAAAGGTAATTCTCACTGTTTTAGACTTAAGATATTAAGGTAAATTTTGAACACAATACCTCACTCAGTTCAAATCATCCTTTCTATTTCATTATTTAATAAGTCCAAAAGCACAAAAGGAGGGCAAAGCTAGAGCAGACTAGAATCCCTATCAGCATATAAGGCGAAAGGGGCAAAAGAGAATACACCTGACTAACATATCTCTATAAGGAATCATAAAAAGAAAAAGGATACTAAAAATTTGGGTCGATAAACATCACGTTCGATGTAGGCAAGACTCTTCGAAACCAGCTGCGTCTTCACTTTCTGTCCACGTAGGATGATCTGCATTCTTGGCTTTAGATATAATATACTGCAATAAGCCTGTAAAATAACATAACAAGAAGTTAGTATCTACAGATTTGCTCACCATTACTTAGACACGGATTTACACAGAAGCTCTCCTATTAACTTGATAAAAGACCAATTGACTCTTCAATAAAATAGACTATAAGGCTGTATGTTATTCTGATTTGGTTGTTTATTAAAAATAAGCTCAATATACCGCAGCCAGTAAAAATGACTTGCAGAATACAATCAACTGATCTACATAGACACTGATATAGTTAATATTACTGAGTGAAAAAGATTACAAAACAGCACATATGGTATGACATTTTAATTTTTAAAAATGTATATATGTACAAAAAAGTACATTTTCTGATTTTTCTGTCAAGTACGGAGGTGGAGGCTGCAGTGAGCCGAGATCACACCACTGCACTCCAGTGTGGGCGACAGAGACAAGACTCACACCTCAAAAAAAAAAAAAAAAGATTCAACACGAAACTAAAACTTAAACATTTCTCTTACTTTTCCTGACCCTTGATTTCAAAAGAAGTGGTGCTTTGTGTCATTTAAAAAACATTGTATTTTGTAGTGTACTAAAACCATACCATCTTCTCTGGCTGCCTCTGAACTTGTTTTGTACTTGAGTAAGACTTTTTCAACACTAGGAACACATTAGGATACATCAAGGAATAGTAAATATCTGCTATTTACTATTACTATTACTAATACTGTAATTGCTAAGACCTTAGCAAAAATTACATGGAAAATCTGTAAATATCAAATACATCCACAACTTGGGATTAGAGAATTATATTAACACAAGAAATAAAGCAAAAAGTGGCCAGGCTAGCTGGCTCAAGCCTGTAATCCCAGAACTTTGGGAGGCCGAGGCAGGTGGATAACGAGGTCAGGAGTTCAAGACAAGCCTGGCTAACATAGTGAAACCCCATCTCTACTAAAAATACAAAAATTGGCCAGGCAGGGTGGCGCATGCTTGTAGTCCTGGCTACACAGGGAGCTGTGCCAGAAGAAGGGCTTGAACCCAGGAGCTGGACGCCATGGTGAGCCAAGATGACGCCATTGCACTCCAGCCTGGGCAACAGAGTGAGACTCTGTCTCAAAAAAAAAAAAAAGAAAGAAAGAAATCAAGCATAAAGTTAGTATCACGTCTTATCAAAACGACTAAAAAACTTTAGGGTGCAGTGGTTCATGCCTGTAATCCCAACACTTAGTGAGGCCGAGGCAGGCAGATCACCTGAGGTCGGGAGTTCGAGACCAGCCTGGCCAACATGGTGAAACCTCGTCTCAACTAAAAATACAAAATTAGCTAGGCATGGTGGCACATGCTTGTAATCCCAGCTACTAGGGAGGCTGAGGCAGGAGAATCGCTTGAACTCGGGAGGCAGAGGTTGTGGTAAGCCAAGATAATGCCATTGTACTTCAGCCCGGGCAACAAGAACAAAACTCTGTCTCAAACAAACAAAAAACCTTGATATTAATTTATCAATATTGTTATATCAAGATATTAATTTCTTCAATCTTTTTTTTTTTTTTTTTTTTAGATGGAGTTTCGTTCTTGTTGCCCAGGCTGGAATGCAATGGTGCAGTCTTGGCTCATCACAACCTCTGCCTCCTAGGTTCAAGACATTCTCCTGCCTCAGCCTCCCGAGCAGCTGGGATTACAGGCTCCTGCCACCATGCCCAGCTAATTTTTCTATTTTTAGTAGAGACAGGGTTTCACCATGTTGGCCAGGCTGGTCTCCAACTCCTGACCTCAGGTGATCCACCCGTTTCTGCCTCCCAAAGTGCTGGGATCATAGGTGTGAGCCACTGTGCTGAGCCAATTTCTTCAATCTTACACAGACACTCATTTTGACCAGGCGCGGTAGCTCATACCTGTAATCCCAGCACTTTGGGAGGCTGAAGCAGATGGATCGCTTGAGACCAGGAGTTTGAGACCAGCCTGGACAACATGGTGAAACACTGTCTCTACCAAAAATAAAAAAAAAAAGCCGGGTGTGGTGGCACACACTTGTAGTCCCAGCTACTCGGGAGGCTGAGGTGGAAGGATTGCTTGGGGCCAGGAGGCAGAGGCTACAATCAGCCAAGATTGCACTGCTGCCCTCCAGCCTGGCTGAGAGAGTGACACCCAAAGACCTAATCTCCAAAAAGAAAAACAACAAAAGCCTCATTTCTAAAAGGAAAATCCTAGAGGCATTTATCACAAAATTATATTAATGTGCCTTATCTATCTATAGTCTATAATTTATTGCTTTAGGAGGACAATTAAGGTACGTATTCTAGAACATGTTAAATTTTTTTGTGTGAGTGACGGAGTCTCACTCTGTCACCCAGGCTAGAGTCCAGTGGCGCAATCTCGGCTCACTGCAACCTCCGCCCCCTCTTGCCCCACCTCCAGGTTCAAGTGATTCTCCTGCTGAGTAGCTGGGATTACAAGTGTCTGCCACCGCGCCCGACTAATTTTTGTATTTTTAGTAGAGACGGGGTTTCAGAATCTTGGCCAGGCTGGTCTTGAACTCCTGACCTTGTGATCCACCCATCTTGGCCTCCCAAAGTGGTGGGATTACAGGTGTGAACCACCACACACAGGCAAATACATCAAATTTAATAAGACTTTGAATTTGTTGTCTGTTGAATTAATTAGTCTGGCCACCATACACTAATTAATATAATAATAATATACTGATTCTAATATGATAATAATGTCAGCATATAGTAAAAACTACAAGCATTGTTAGGCCTGACGACTTTACAATTTAAAAAGGGTTTCTAAGCAAATAAATCAACCAGTGTGCTAATGAAAAGTTTAACTAAGCTGGTTCATGTCTGAGATACTTTCATTCAGAGAGTACTGGCAGCCTTTATATCACAAGTAGGTAACATGAGCTCTCCTAATACTACCATGATTCAATGATTTTCTCATTTCTACAAAGAGAGTTGAATACGTACCCTCAGGGAATAGTCACTCTCAGGGGCAATCTGGTCCATCCTTTCCTGCTTCTTATACCCCTTCTTCCCTGTTATCTCATCTAAATCCTCAGGAATTCTGATATCATATTTATCCTTTTCAAAATCGAACTCCGTTGCATTTTTGTAACTGCAAAAAAAATTTTTTAGAAAGAACCAAAAATTAACTTCACAGCAAGATAAGAAAGCAAACACTGTAAGCCATTAAAAAGGTAAGCAAATAAATAAACCTACACATGGTGCATGTCAGTGGGGGACTGGGGGTGCAAAGGCAAGAGAAAAAAAAAGAAAACGGATCCTGGAAGATGTGGAGAAACTGTATCACTCGTACATTGCTAGTAGGAAAACACTCGGTAAAACAGTCTGGCATTTCTTAGAAAATAAAACTCAAGTACTATATGATACAGCAATTACATGCCGGATATTTATTTCAGAAAAATGAAGACTATATTCCCACAAAACCATGTACACAAATGTTTATAGCTTTATTTGTAATATCCCAAAACTATAAACACAGATGTCTTGAATAGGTAAACACACTGGGTTCCACACATACAATGAAATACTACTCAACATGAAAAAGGTGCAAACTGGCTGGGTGCGGTGGCTCACACCTGTAATCCCAAGCACTTTGGGAGGCTGAGGCGCGTGCATCACCTGAGGTCAGAAGTTCAAGACCAGCCTGGCCAATATGGCAAAACCCTATCTCTACTAAAAATACAAAAATCAGCTGGGCATGATGGCAGGTGCCTATAATCCCAGCTACTCAAGAGGCTGAGGCAGCACAATCACTTGAACCCAGTGGGCGGAGGTTGCAGTGAGCCGAGATGGTGCTACTTCACTCCACCCTGGGGGAAGAGCAAAACTCCACCTCAAAAAAAAGAAAGAAAAGAAAGAAAAGAAAAAGGTCTATACATACAAGAACCTGGAAAACATCAAAAAGTTATGCTAAGTGAAAAAAGTCAATCCCAAAAGGTTTCCATGTTGTTTATGTAATATTCTTAAAATGGCAAAATTATAGAAATAGAGAACAGATTAGAGGTTGCCAGGGATTAAGGAGGGAGAGGGGTTATGAGGGAAGTGGGTATGGCTATAAAAGGGCAACATGAGGGATTCCTGTGATGACTAAAGTGTCCTGCATTCTGACTGTATCAATGTCAAAATCCTGTCGATATCAATAGCACTACTGTACTACAGTTTTGTTAGATGTTACCACCAGGGGAAACTGGATAAAGTGTACATGAGATCTCTGTATTACTTCTTACAACTACACGTGAATCTACAATTATCTCAGAAAGTATAACTGAAAAAAATCCTCCAGGAGAAGGAGGGGTAGGGAAGTGAAAGCATGAAAAATGAATTCAGGTATCAGAATAGCACCAGTTGTTTCAGTTCTTTAGTCTTATCACTACCCTGTGCTTTATTCCTGTGATTCAGTATGTCTTAGATCTTTCAATATTAGACATTAGTCTTAAATTTTAAAATTTATTTGTGAAGGATTTTATCCTCACAAAGATAAAGGATTATAAATTTTAGCAACGCAAAAATTTCACCTATATTACTTTTCTCATCAGGTGTTACATCACTTTTAGCTTTAAGTAATGGACATAATGAAGAAAGATTTATCCTCCTAAATTTGTCTTCTCATTGCTTTTTTTCTCTTTCCTTTTTTTGAGAAGACGGGGTGGAATAAATGAGACATAATGGAGTGCTAACGGAGACTGAATGGCAGGGATAGAAAATTTTATTTTTTTTGGCTGGGTGCAGTGGCTCATGCCTGTGATCCCAGCATTTTGGGAGGCCGAGGCAGGTGGATCACCTGAGGTCAGGAGTTCTAGATCAGCCTGGCCAACATGGAGAAACCCCGTCTCAACTAAAAATACAAAAATTAGCCGGACGTGGTGGCAGGCGCCTGTAATCCCAGCTGCTTGGGGGGGCTGAGGCAGGAAAATCGCTTAAACCTGGGAGGCAGACATTGCAGTGAGCTGAGATCGTGCCATCACACTCCAGCCTGGGGGACAAGGGCGAGACTTCATCTCAAAAAAAATAAATAAAAAAAGAAAGAAAAGAAATTTTTTTTAAACAATATGAAAATATCCTGGGCAAAGACAAATCAGTAACTACACCAAAAAATGAGTACCTTTCCATGTATTTCTACTATGTGTAACAAGAGATGAATGTAGGGACACCACCCTACACAAGCACGTTACTCCCAAACGGTCAACATCTATGTCCACATTTACCTTCTGAGATTCCAAATGATGATCCTTGTCCCCTTCTTGCCCATAATAGCATCAAGTTCTGCCAGTAACTTCTGTTCCGTAGAAAACAGAGAATGTTCCAGAATTGCAGCAAGGCTGGCTTTTGATTCTGCTAAATTAATCATCTGTCGTATATCGTAAGTTAAAGACTCAGATTGCCAACATATTTTTCATAATTACAATATGAAAACCAACTCTGTAAACTTAAATAACAGAAAAACTATTTATACATAGTTTTCCAAGGTTTTTTTTTTTTGAGATAGGGTCTCACTATTGCTCAGGCTAGAGTGCAGTAACATGATCAGGGCTAACTGCAGCCTAGCTGGGACCACAGGCACCCACCACCATGACCGAGTAATTTTAAATTTTGGTAGAAGTCTCCCTATGTTGCCCAGGCTGGTCTGCCGAAATTCTGGACTCAAGCAATCCTTCTGCGTTGGCCTCCCAAAGTGATGGAATTTCACGCATCAGCCACCGAGCTCAGCCTATTTTTCTTTTTTTTTTTTTTTTTTTTTTTTTTTTTTTTTTGAGGCGAGGTCTGGCTGTATCACACCAGGCTGGAGTGCGGGGAGTCGGATCTCAGCTCACTGCAAGCTCCGCCTCCCGGGTTCGCCATTCTCCTGCCTCAGCCTCCCGAGTAGCTGGGACCACAGGCGCCTGCCACCTGCGCCCGGCTAGTTTTTTTGTACTTTTTAGTAGAGGCGGGGTTTCACCCGTGTCAGCCAGGATGGTCTCGATCTCCTGACGTGATCCCGTCTCACGGCACTCCCAAAGTGCTGGGATTACAGGCTTGAGCCACCGCGCCCGGCCTCTCAGCCTATTTTCTAAGTTTTACCATGGCAGTTTGATTTCAAACAAACATCAAGAAGAATAAAAAATGAGCAGGTTATTATTCCTAACTAACTTAATACTTTCCAATATTTCAATGTGTTCATACAAAAGGCATTTTCTTAAAGTTATCCTGCCTTTCGTGGTCACTAGTCAAATTTTCAAGCCAGACCATAAAGTCTTACTAGTCTACAATAACTCTGAACTAAACAGAAGAGGTATAGGAAGTTTAACATAAAATGTTGAGTATTTCCATAGTAGGAGTCCAACAGAGAAGAGAAAGGAACAAACCCTTAGCCTCAGGTGTATGGTAAATGCAGAGGACAGAGGTAAGAAATGGAATAGGTGTTATTCAAAGGAAATAATTTGGAAGAAGGTAAAAATAGGCAATGTTTCCGAATTATTTCTTCAGTTTCTCCACAGCTTTTGCACAACCAAAAGGATATGGTGCTTGTTGAATGCCACTATTGGAACAACAACATGCTCCGCTTTTATGACTTCCAAGTAGGTCTGAGACAAAAGGCCCACACTCATGCTTTCTCCATTTTTGGTAAAAACAATTGCATCTTTACCCAGACGCATAGAACCTGACTTGAAGCCATTCCCATATAATCCAACTGGCACATGACCATTCATGGTGACTTTGTCACTGAAGCCAAAGCTAAGAAGAAAAGAAAGATTTAAAAAAATAAATACCTATCATCAAAAATAAATAAATAAATACCTACAATTTTTTTTTTTAATTCATTAATTGTAATACCAAGTAAAAAGCCTGGGTTCAAATGCTGGCCTCACCCTTCCTAGCTGTATAATCTTGGGCAGATTACTTTTTTGTTGTTGTTGTTGATTTTTTATGTATTGGGCAGATTACTTTTAATGTATCTTGATGTGTTTTCCCAGCTCTGAAATGAAGGAAACCAAATCTACGTCACAGGGGAGAGAAAGGATCACAAGTAGTAACATGGAAACTCATTGCTGGCACACCCTGACTAAACAGCTGAGTATAACCCATGCTCCTGGGACTGTGAGATTTCACCCCATGAATCTCTTCCTCTAAAAATTACTCCCAACAAAGTGGTAAGTTTTATTACAAATACTGGTTAAACCTAATTTACACTAAAGTTATCAGTAATTGATATAAATATACTACAACTCTAAAGGAATGGTGGACTTTTAGGGAGTTGGAGGTAGGGTGGAGTAGGTGATGAGAATGGTGAGGACTGACTAATCAACTACCAGGAGTAGAAAATCATGGGAAGACTCTTAGAGAACAGCTCACACTGTACAAACAGCATTTCATTTCAAAAAACAAAAACCAAGAATAGTCAGTATGGCTCGGGAAACCCTTTATGCAAAAGCAACAATTTTAAGAAGTGTGGCACATTTTTACGTACCTTAGCATTTTATGTAATTTATCAGAAGTCATCCCATTCCCATTGTCAGTGAATGTCAAGCATATATGGTCATTTATTACTGTTTTGTCAATCCATATTTGTTTAGCGTTCACATCAGGATCGTAAGCATTATCTGGGAAACACAAGTTTGAAGAAATTCTGATTTTCCACTTTAAAAAAGAGCAATTAGTTCAGAACAATCCTATAAGAAGCAATAGAAGACTATGTTTTAAGACAACTTTAAAAGCTGCAATTTTTAGCAACTCCTAAGATTTAAGAACTTGAAAATAAACTGCATCCTGGTATATATTAATTGACTATTACAGAATTAACACCTTCCATGTTAAAGAGACAGCAAAGACTGGTACCCAGCACACCAAAGAAGTACAAAGAAGAAAAATCACTACACTGCAGAGATGATTAAAAGAGGGACTAAGGCTGTGTGCGGTGGCTTACGCCTATAATCCGAGCACTTTGGGAGGCTGAGGCTGGCAGATCACCTGAAGTTAGTTAGAGACCAGCCTGGCCAACATGGTGAAACCCCACCTCTACTAAAAATACAAAAATCCGCCAGGCATGGTGGCGCATGCCTGCAGTCCCAGCTAATCCAGAGGCCGAGACAGGAGAATTGCTCGAGCCTGGGAGGCAGAGGTTGCAGTGAGCAGAGATCATGCCACTGCACTCTAGCCCGGGCAACACAGCAAGACTCTGTCTCAAATATATATTAAAAAAAAAAAAAAAAAGGATGACCATGGTGGCTCACGCCTGTAACCCCAGCACTCTGGGAGGCTGAGGTGGGCGGATCACCTGAGGTCAGGAATTTGAGACCAGCCTGGCCGACAGGGTGAAATCCCATCTGTATTTAAAAAAAAAAAAAAAAAAATTAGCCAGGCATGGTAGCTGGCGTCTGTAATCCCAGCTACTCGGGACGCTGAGGCAGGAGAATTTTTTGAACCCAGGAGGCGAGGTTGCAGTGAGCCAAGATAGCGCCATTGCACTCCAGCCTGGGTGACAACAGTGAAATTCCGTCTCAAAAAAGGAAAAAGAAAAAAAAGAGAGAAAAAAAAAAGAGGGACTAACCTGGCTATCATAGGGGAAAAAGATCTGATTGTCAATGGAAGGTACACAATAATCGATGAATAAATGAGAAGGTAGCAACATTTTCTGCTAAGCTACATATAAGGATGGCAGATTCACTTTCTACTATTTCTTTAAATTGTGGCACTTCTCAGTTTCACCAAGTTAAATCAAGTTTCTGGCAGCTTTTACATTATTTCTGTATACCTCTCCATTTAACATCCTTGTTTAACATACTCATTTCTCTCAGAATAGGTGTACAAAGAAATATATTAAAAAATAAAAACTAGGGCTGGGCGCAGTGGCTCATGCCTGTAATCCCAGCACTTTGGGAGGAGCAGGTAGGTGGATCACCTGAGGTCAGGAGTTTGAGACTAGTCTGACCAAAAGGGTGAAACCCTCTCTCTACTAAAAATACAAAAATTAGCCGGGAGTGATGGTGGGCGCCTGTAGTCCCAGTTACTCGGGAGGCTGAGGGACAAGTGCTTGAACCCAGGAGGTAGAGGAGGTTCCGTGAGCCGAGACTGAGCCACTGCACTCCAGCCTGGGTGACACAGCAAGACTCTGTCTCAAAAACAAACAAAAAAAAAGTTTCTTCTTTTTATTTTTTCTTCCATCTAAGATAGAACTCTTCCTTGATAAAAATTCTAAAATATATCTAAGAATTCCTAAGAATACAATTTCCCTTTATTATCTGTTTCTTAAACATATGCCTAAATTTTTCAACTAGGCATATGTTTGTGTGCATGACTTTTTCTTTTCCTTTTTGTTGGAGACAGGGTCTTATGTAGCCCAGGCTGGAGCAAGACTTACTCCACTGCAGCCTTGACTTCCTTGGCTCAAGTGATCCTCCTACCTCAGATTCCCGAGGAAGTAGGACTACATGCATGCACTACCACCCTGGCGAATCTCTGTATTTTTTGTAGAGATGGGGTCCCCACTATGTTTCTCAGGGTGGTCCCCAACTCCTGGGCTCATGTGATCCTCCTGCCTTAGCCTCCCAAAGTGTTGGGATTACAGGTGTGAACAACTGTGAGCCCAGCCTATGCATGAATTTTTCCCAAGAAAAAAATCATGACCCATAAATGCAAATCTGACTGCAACCTTGCTGCTTTCTCATGTTCATTGAAATGCTGTTAAAATACAATCCTAAACCTTAAACTTCCCATTTATTGAAAGAGGCAAGAATGTATCACAAATCTAACACAATACTAATCCTCCTACTGATACCAGAAAAACGAATCCATGCTGTATGTTACACATACTTTTGTGCTACTAATAAACATAATTCTGCCAGACACTGTGGTGCACACTTGTAATCCCAGATACTCCTGAGGCTGAGGTGGGAGGATCGCCTGAGCCCAGGAGTTTTACACCAGCCTGGACAACATGGTGAGATCTCATCTCAAAATAAACTCCTTACAATTCTGTTTACTTTTATAACAAAAATAAAAATATTTTCAATATAAACACTTGAGGAACTTAGCAAAGTAAATCCTAAAAACTATGAAATCCTTGGGTAGTATTAAAGAGAAAGCTGAACAGTGACTAACCTGACATCCATGTGAATAGCTGTTATGCTATGTAATTTTTATCATTAATGTTATCATTCAAGGTATTTGCTTTTGTTTTTTTTCTTGCTCTGTCGCCTGCCCAGGTTGGAATGCAATAGCACAATCACGGCTCATTGCAGCCTCAACTTCCTGGGCTCACGTGATCCTCCCACCTCAGCCTCCTGAGTAGCTGAGACCACAGGCATGCACCATCATACCCAGCTGAGTTTTAAATATTTTTGTAATGACTGGATCTCACTATGTTGCCCAGATTGGTCTTGAACTCCTAGCCTCAAGTGCCTGGCCAACACACTTTTTTTTTTTTTAAAGGACACTTGTACTTAAGTTTTCAATAAAAGGTTTTTAAAATTACAATTGTAGGCCATGAGCGGTGGCTCATGCCTACAATCCCAGCACTTTGGGAGGCTGATGTGGATGGATCACGGTCAGGAAATCGAGACCATCCTGGTTAACACAGTGAAACTCCATCTCTACTAAAAAAATACAAAAAAATTAGCCAGGCATGGTGGCAGGCGCCTGCAGTCCCAGTTACTCAGGAGGCTGAGGCAGGAGAATGGAGTGAACCCGGGAGGCGGAGCTTGCAGTGAGCCAAGATCGCGGCACTGCACTCCAGCCTGGGCGACACAGCGAGACTCCGTCTCAAAAAAAAAAACAAAAAAAACTACAATTGTAAGCAACAAATGGTATATAAAATGTCAAACTACATACCTATTAATTCAGCAACTGCACTGAATGGCCAGGTGTGACTAGTAGAATTTGTATGTAAAAACTTCGGGCAAAGCTGAAACAAACAAAAGGTTCATGTAAATTAATTCAGGTCTTACTTTTGAAAATAAAAACCAGTATTTTTATCCCCATGTTAAACAACATTGAGACCAAACAAAAGGGACTTAGCTGCTTGTTCCAGGATACATCTGGAAGATACAATCTAGAATATTCGATTCTTGGGAGATAACATTGGGAACCAACTAAACAGCTTACTCACCAAGACTTGGTACAAAACACTGCCCTCTTTAAGTCTACAATGTCATAATTGTCCAATCCCAAATAGGGACCTACCTTGCCAAGACCTACCTTAAAATGATCCAGCCAAGGCCCTAAAATCCTATAAACACCATTTCCTAATTTCTCTATTTTGAGACACAACTAAGACTTTGTCAAGGAGGCATTTTCTCCTACGTGTATCAGGCCTAATAAACTTAACTTGGCTTGATCAATAAGCTTTTCTGGCACTGTGACTTGATTATTTACTCCAAGTTCATTATAGCTGAACTTGTAGCAGTGGAGTAGTATACAACTACAAACTCTTCAAAGAATTCAGAGTTCCAATTGTTGGCCGGGCACGGTGGCTCACACCTGTAATCCCAGCACTTTGGGAGGCTGAGGTGGGCGGATCACGAGGTCAGGAAATCGAGATCATCCTGGCTAACGTGGTGAAACCTGTCTCTACTAAAAATACAAAAAAAAATTAGCCGGGCTTGGTGGCAGGCGCCTATAATCCCAGTTACTCAGGAGGCTGAGGCAGGAGAATGGCGCGAACCCAAGAGGCGGAGCTTGCAGTGAGCTGAGATCGCACCACTGCACTCCAGCCTGGGTGACAGAGCGAGACTCCATCTCAAAAAAAAAAAAAAGGGTTCCAATTGTTAAACTAAACTTGGCCCGAGAATGCCTCCATACTCCAGTCAGTATATAAGGAATTACAACCTAACAGTATGAAAACTAACTGAATGCCTAACAGGAGAATTTGTACTCCAGTAACAAACATCTGCGTCTCAGTCAATTACAGAAGCCCATCTTCAGACAATCACAGGTCACCAGGTGATTTAAATAAGGCAAAATGCCAAGCTGCAACCAATTAAACTATTTCTGTACTTTACTTTTGTTTTGTCCATAAATATTGCCTGATCACGTTGCAGGTCAGAGTGCTTAGAACCTGTTCTGGTTCTGAAGCCTGTCCTATTTTTTTCTGAGACAGAATTGTGCTCTGTCACTCAGGCTGTAGTGCAGTGGCACAATCTCGGCGGACTGCAACCTCCGCCTCCTGGGTTCAAGTGATTCTCTTGCCTCAGACTCCCGAGTAGCTGGAATTACAGATGTGCACAACCACACATGGCTAATTCTTTGTATTTTTAGTAGAGATGGGGTTTCGCCATGTTGACCAGGCTGGTCTCGAACTCCTGGCCTCAAGTGATTCACCCACTTTGGTTTCCCAAAGTGCTGGGATTACAGGTGTAAGCCACCGCACCCAGCCTTAGTTTTTTAGAGACAGAGTCAGTCTCTGCTGCCCAGGCTGCAGTGCAGTAGTGTAATCATAGCTCACTGCAGCCTTGAACTTCTGAGTTCAAGTGATTCTCCTCCCTCAGCCTCCCGAGTAGCTGGGACCACAGGCATGCACCTCTATGCCTGGCTAACTTTACACTATTTTATAGAGACAGGAGTCTCACTACGTTGCCCGGACTGGTCTCCAACTCCTGGCCTCAAGTGATCCTCCCACATCAGCCTCCCAAAGTACTGGGATTGCAGTAGTGGGCCACTATGCCCAATACTGAATCATTCTTAGCTCAATAAAACTTTAACTTGTGTAAGGTTTTTCGTTTGAACACAATGCAACAAATTTGCATTGAGTCTTAATTCCCAAAGCTTTATGTCAGATTTTACTCACAATTCATTATGGAAGAATATGCCAGTCAACCTCATGCTATTGGGAATTCTCTAAATTCCTGAATAGTGCTATGTACAAGTGTATAAAAACACACATGTAGTTCTTTTTTTTTTTTTTCTGAGACAGATTCTCACTGTCGCCCAGGCTGGAGTGCAGTGTTGTGATCTAGGCTCACTGCAAGCTCCGTCTCCCAGATTTATTTACACCATTATCCTGCCTCAGCCTCCTGAGCTGAGGACTACAGGCGCCCGCCACCACGCTCAGCTAATTCTTGTATTTTCAGTAGAGACAGGGTTTCACCGTGTTAGCCAGGATGATCTCGATCTCCTGACCACGTGATCCACCCGCCTCGGCCTCCCAAAGTGCCAGGATTACAGGCGTGAGCCACTGTACCTGGCCAAAAACACACAAGTAGTTTTAAAAGGCAGAGCCTTAAAAATTTCAGTATCCAGAGAATTTTCATGCAATTTTTTTGTTCATTCTGAACAGATTCTCTCCTAATTAGGGGAAAAAAGGTGGAAAGCACTTTGCAGTGTGAAGAGCCCTAAAAAGATGATTAGACTGTAGATCAAGCCAACTACATCTGTAGTTTCCAGGTGCTGCCACAAGGTGTCAGAAAGGTCTACTTTTCCTCTGTCCACACTTGCTTCTGGACAATTCCCAAACCTTATTTACCATTAAGTTGAAGCACACAAGTGAGAAACAGTATCCTGAAGAAGACTGTTCAAACTAGTATACATGCAATTCAGACTTTCTCTGGCAGACATCATATAATACAGCATACATCCATGAAATATGGAGTATAGGTAACTCAGACTTTCTAAAGCACACATCACAAACAGTTCTTAATGAAACTAAATTTCCAGCTCTTCAACTTGCACAAGAAGTCTTTTCTCAAAACTGAGGCATCAGGAAAACCTTCCTGTCCCACCTCCTCCCCTGTACAAATATCATTCTACCATTGATAAAAGAATGATACACTCCTCCCCCAATCTACATCTTAACCATGGGGCATGGCCCTGGGGTGTAAAACCTCTGCCTACTGTCGACGAAAAAGAGTCAAACTTTGTAAAATATTTGAAGACATTTATTCTGACCCAAATATGAGTGACCATGGCCCATGACACAGCCCTCAGGTGGTCCTGAGAACATGTGCCCAAGGTGGTCGGGGTACAGCCTGGTTTTACATATTTTAGGGTGGTATGGGATATCAATGAAACACGTTTAAGATGTATATTGGTTTGGTTCAGAAAGGCAAGACAAGTCAAAGTGGGGACTTCCAGGCTCTAGGTAAATTTAAACATTTTCTGGTTGATGATTGGTTGAGTTTGTCTAAGGACCTGGGATCAACAGACAGGAAATGTTTGGGTTAAGACAAAGGATTGTGGAGACCAAAGTTTCACTATGCAGAAGAAGCTCTTAGCTAGCAGGCTTAAGACAGAAGAGGCTGTAAAATGTTTTCTTATGAGACTGAAAAGGGTGCCTGACTCTTAGTTTGATTATCTCCCGGATCTGGAAACAAAAAAAAAAAAAACGGAATGGCCAGGTGCGGTGGCTCAGGACGGGTCTGGCGGATCACACCTGTAATCCTAGCACTTTGGGAGGCCGAGGCTGGTGGATCACATGAGGTCAGCAGTTCAACACCAGCCTAACCAACACGATGAAACTCCACCTTTACTAAAAATACAAAATTAGCCGGGCCTGGTGGCTCATGCCTGTAATCTCACCTACTTGGGAGACTAAGGCAGGAGAACTGCTTGAACCCAGAAGGAGGAGGTTACAGTGAGCTGAGATTGGGTCACTGCACTCCAGCATGGGCAACAAGAGCGAAACTACATCTCAAAAACAACAACAAAAAAAAGAAAGAAAAAGAAAAAAAAAGGGAAAAGGGGATTCTCTACACAACGTACATTTTTTTCCACAAGAGACAAACTTTGTAGGGCAACTTCAAGATATGACAAAGAAATCGATTTCTTTCCTTGTTATGTGATGTTACACCAGAGAGTAATGAAGCAGGTCTGATCCCAACTTTCTGTCATGGCCTGAACTAGTCTTTCAGATTAAATGTTTTGAGTGCTCTGGCTGAGAAGGAAGTCCACTCAGATGGCTGGAAGAGCCTTAGAATTTTATTTTTGGTTTATACTACCAAACAAGAAGAAAATTATTAGTCAACTACCATAAACCCTTAGAGCTTCCTGTAATTCATAAATTGGGTGTTCATATGATTCCTTCTTTATGTTTGATAATGTGCTATAATGCTCACAAAACTCAAAAAAACACTGATTCATTGTAAACCAAGCCTGTCTAGCCCTCAGCCCGCGGGATGCACGTGGCTCAGGACAGCTTTGAATGCAGCCCAACACAAACTTGTAAACTTTCTTTTTTTTTTTTTGAGATGGAGTCTCGCGCTCTGTTGCCCAGGCTGGAGTGCAATGGCACGATCTCGGCTCACTGCAACCTCTGCCTCCCGGGTTCAAGCGATTCTCCTGCCACAGCTTCCCAAGTAGCTGGGATTACAGACACCTGCCACCACGCCCAGCTAATTTTTTTGTATTTTTGGTAGAGACGGGATTTCACCATGCTGGCCGGGCTGGCCTCAAACTCCCAACCTCAGGCGATCCGCCCACCTCGACCTCCCAAAGTGCTGGGATTACAGGCATGAGCCACTGTGCCCGGCCTGTAAACTTTCTTAAAACATTATGAAGTTTCTTTCGTGATTTTTTTTTTTTTTTTGGTAGCTCATCAGCTATCATTACAATTTTTTTTAACCTCATCAGCTATTGTTAGTGTATTTTATGTGTGTGGCCCAAGACAATTATTCTTCCAATGTGGCCCAGGGAGGCTAAAAGTTACAATGTAAAGGATATTACAGGCTGGGCCCAGTGGTTCATGCCTGTAATCCCAGCACTTTGGGAGGTTGAGGCAAGTGGATCACCTGAGGTCAGGAGTATGAGACCAGCCTTGTCAACATGGTGAAACCCTATCTCTATTAAAAATACAAAAAATTGGCCAGGTGCGGTGGCTCATGCCTGTAATCCCAACACTTTGGGAGACCGAGGTGAGTAGATCACCTAAAGTCAGGAGTTCGAGACCAGCCTGGCCAACATGGCGAAACTTCATCTCTACTAAAAATACAAAAAATAGCCAGGTGTGATGGTGTGCACCTTTGTCCCAGCTACTGGGGAGGGTGAGGTGGAAGAATCACTTGAATCCAGTAGGTGGAGGCTGCAGTGAACTGAGATCGCATCACTGCACTCCAGCCTGGGCGACAGAGGTGGGGGACTCCATCTCCAAAAAAAAAAGAAGTCAGCTAATTAGCATAAACTCAGATGTGCTTAAAAAAAAAGGGCGGGGGCTTATTACTATAAATAACAAAAGATGTTCTTCTCATGGTTATCAGGAAATACCAAAGATTTCAAGAGCTCCAGTGCCAAGAACTAGGACAAAAACAAATATACTTTTTGATCATATCAACTTTATATAAATGTGAAATTAAAAATAGAGGAAGGCAGCTGGGTGTAGTGGCTCACACCTATAATCCCAGGACTTTGGGAGGCCGAGGCGGGTGGATCACTTGACATCAGGTGTTCAAGACCAGCCTGGCCAACATGGTGAAACCCCGCCTCTACTAAAAATACAAAAATTAGCTAGGCACAGTGGCACACACCTGTAATCCTAGCTACTTGGGAGGCTGAGGCACAAGAATCGCTTAAACCTGGGAAGCAGAGGTAGGAGTGAGCTGAGATCGTGTCACTGCACTCCAGCCTGGGCGACAGAGTGAGACTCATCTCAACAACAACAAAAAAATTTAAATTTATAACGTTGTCTTCTGACATACAATAAAATATTAACCTTAAGCAAAGAAGGAAATCCTAAGGCACACTACAACATGGATGAACCGTGAAGACATTAATGAAATAATGCAGTCGGCCGGGTGCGGTGGCTCAAGCCTGTAATCCCAGCACTTTGGGAGGCCGAGACGGGCGGATCACGAGGTCAGGAGATCGAGACCATCCTGGCTAATACGGTTAAACCCCGTCTCTACTAAAAAAAAAAAAAAAATACAAAAATTAGCCGGGCACGGTGGCGGGCGCCTGTAGTCCCAGCTACACGGGAGGCTGAGGCAGGAGAATGGCGTGAACCCGGGAGGCGGAGCTTGCAGTGAGCTGAGATCTGGCCACTGCACTCCAGCCTGGGCGACAGAGCGAGACTCTGTCTCAAAAAAAAAAAAAAAAGAAAGAAGGCAGTCACAAGTCAAATACTGTATAATTCCACTGATATGAGTACAGCAGTCTGCCTTTATCCTCTGACTCAGAGAATGCATTCTAAGACCCTCAGTGGATTCCTAAAACTGCAGATGGTACCAAACCATATATACGATTTGTCCCTGTACATACTTATGATAGAGTTCAATTTATAAATAAGGCACAGTAAGAATTTAACATTGTATTATTTATTTATATAGAGATGGAGTCTTGCTCTGTTGTCCAGGCTGGAGTCCAGTGGCGTGGCTCACTGCAACCTTCGTCTTCAGGTTCAAGCAATTTTCCTGCCTCAGTCTCCTGAGTAGCTGGGACCACAGGTGTGTGCCACCATGCCCAGCTAATTTTTTCGGATTTTTGGTAAAGTTGGGGTTTCACCATTTGTCCAGGCTGGTCTCAAACTCCTGATCTCAAGTGATGTGCCCGCCTCAGTCTCCCAAAGCTGGGATTACAGGCATGAGCCACCGAGCCTGGCCAAATTAACAATAATTTATTCTGTTTTATTTTTTTGAGAAGTTTCGCTCTCGTCACCCAGGCTAGAATGCAATGGCAAGATCTCAGCTCACTGCAACTTCCACCTCTCGGGTTCAAGCGATTCTCCCGCCTCAGCCTCCCGAGTAGCCGGGATTACAGGCACCCGCCACCACGCCCAGGTAATTTTTGTATTTTCAGTAGAGACAGGGTTTTACCACATTGGCCAGGCTGGTCTCGAACTCCTGACCTCAAGTGATCCCCCTGCCTTGGTCTCCCAAAGTGCTGAGGTGTGCGTCACTGCGCCCAGCCAAATTAACAACAATTTCATAATAAAATAAAATGACACAACGACAGCGAATCTGATAACTCACAGCTACTAAGTGACTAATAGGTTGGCAGCACATATCCACAGTGCAGATATAATGGACAAAGGGATGATTCACATGCCAGGCACTACTCAGATGGGGGCACAGTTTAGAATTTATGAACTGTTTCTACAATTTTCCATTTAATACTTTCGGACCATGGTTGACTTTGGGTAACTGAAACTGAAGAAAGCAAAACTGCAGATAAGTGGGGACTACTGTAGTCAAATTCCTAGACAGAAAGTAGAATGGTGTTTGTCAGGTGCTGGAGAAGTGACTATTTAATGGGTACAGGGTTTTAGTTTCACAACAAGAAGAGCTCTGGAGAGACTGATCATTACACAACAATGTGAATGTACTTAGTAGTACTGAACTGAAACTTTAAAATGGTTAGCATGATGAATTGTATGCTACATGTGTTTTATTACAATAATAAACAAATAAACAGCAAGTTAGCAAACTGAACAATGTGATATGCCTTTCTTCCTTTCATGCCAATTTCCAAGAGCTAGCAGCCAGGATTATGCCATGGCAGGAGACTACATACAGTAGAATTCCTCCTTGGGAAGCTGATTTCTAAAAGTTCTATTTGGTTCCTTAACAATTGCGCCTGGCCTTTCTGGATAGCATCTTGGTTTTTTTTGTTCTCGTTTTTTAAAATTACTTTTTAAGATTTTCAGTTTTTAAAAATATACTTATCTTATTGTCCAACAGTTCCCATTTTTTACAGTCTACAGACACCAACGTAAAGCACCCCCAACAAAATGACTCCTTCCTATGTGATCACCCAACAGTGAAACCCACCAAACTAGCTCTATTCACATATGAAAATCTTGCAGTCAGTTTTTAGTGTCTCACTTAAAAATGTGAGAAGGCTGCCAGGTGCGGTGGCTCACGCCTGTAATCCCAGCACTTTGGGAGGCCGAGGCGGGTGGATCACTTGAGGTCAGGAATTCAAGACTAGCCGGGCCAACACGGTAAAACCTCGTCTCTATTAAAAATACAAAAAATTAGCCAGGCATGGTGGCACATGTCTGTAATCCCAGCTACTTGGGAGGCTGAGGCAAGAGAACTGCTTGAACATGGGAGGTGGAGGCTGCAGTGAGCTGAGATCGTGCCACCACACTCCAGCCTGGGCAACAAGAGTGAAACTCTGTCTTAAAAAAAAAAAAAAAAGTGAGAAGGCTGTTTCCAGACATTTGAGAGTGTTTAAAATTAGAAACCAAAAACAATACACAGTAAAAGAAACATGAATAGAGATAATGCAGTGAGCAAAAGAAAACTTCAAAAATACTACGGTTAGGCCAGGCACGGTGGCTCATGCCTATAATCCCAGCACTTTGGGAGGCCGAGGCAGGTGGATCACGAGGTCAGGAGATCGAGACCATCCTGGCTAACACGGTGAAATCCCCGTCTCTACTAAAAATACAAAAAATTAGCCGGGCGTGGTGGCAGGCGCCTGTGGTCCCAGCCACTCGGGAGGCTGAGGCAGGAGAATGGCGTGAACCTAGGAGGCGGAGCTTGCAGTGAGACGAGATTGTGTCACTGCACTCCAGCCTGGGGGACAGATGGAGACTCATCTCAGAAAAAAAAATAATAATGATAATACAGTTAATGTATCTAGCAATAAGAATGAACATTTTGTCCAGGGAGAATTCAAAAAGACATTAAAAAACTAAGACATTATTTGTAACAATTAAAAGCGTTGTGGCTGGGAGTAGGCTCAGGCTTGTCATCCCAGCACTTTGGGAGGTTGGGGTGGGCAGATCACCTGAGGTTGGGAGTTCAAGACCAGCCTGACCAACATTGGAGAAACGCCGTCTCTACTAAAAACACAAAATCAGCCGGACGTGGTGGTATATGCCTGCAATCCCAGCTACTTGGGAGGCTGAGGCGGGAGAATCGCTTGGACCCGGTAGGCAGAGGTTGGGTAGGCAGAGGTTGCGGTGAGCCTTGCACTTCAGTCTGGACAACAAGAAAGAAACTCCATCTCAAAAACAAACAAACAACAAACAAGAAAAACACTACAATAGCACGAGAGGAGATAAGTGGAGGAAATCCCGCAAGAGGAAAAACAATGAGAAGACAGTAAACAAAAAAGAGGAAGAAAATTGGTGGGAAGAAAATTGTCAAAATAAATAAGAACATTTTCCAGATGTTAAGGACTTGAGCTTCCAGGCTAAGTGCCCAATAAAATGCACAGCCTCTATTAAACAATCAAGCACATTTTTAAAATTCGGAAAGAATTTCCAATCCAGAATGCAAATCTAGCCAAATTATAATTCAAGAAAGAGCAAGGGTAGCATGAATGTATTTTCCAGAAATGACAAAATTTTTTTCTTCCCATGAACCCTTTTTTCAGGAAGCTACACCTGTTTCTGGAAATGGTTTTATTGTTAGTGGTGGATATTGTCCACCACTAACAGTAACAAAAATAGCAAACACTATTGTGCACGTACAGCCCTTTTATTTATCTATTTGCTCATGTAATTTTTAAAACAACACTTTGAAGTGGGTAAGATTATTATTGCCATCATTCAGATTGGAAACTCTGGCACAAAGAGGTTAAATGACTTGGCCAAGGACACACATCTGGTTATGAGTCAGGAATTGAACCGGAGAGAGTAGGCTTCAGAATGTCAGCCACTAAGCTACATATCAGACAGAAGGATATGTGAGATGGAGACACATGAAAAGAGGAAGGAAATTTCCAGACAGATGTTAAAGGGAAGTCCCCAAATTACGACTGAGCCGATGACTCCCAACTGACTTCCAAATGACAAAACACTGGGTGTGTCTGAATCCATCTGGAAAAGAGCTCCCAGTTCTCTGGATGTCTGGATGATCAGTACAGAGAAAAACTAAACAAACAAAATATAAATCAATTAACTTCAGGGAAAACGAAAGGTTTGTATAAGAAAGAAAATGCAATCATACTATACACTGGTTAGCTCATTTGCAAGAGTAATAACAAACCATATAGTAATTCAACCAAAAAAAGTGATAAAAGCATTGAAGTATGGGAGGTGGTGACGAGTGTGCATCAGCTAAATCCACAGTAGGATTTCTGAAAAAAATCAACAACAAAAACCAAAGTATATGCATCTCACTTCACTAGAATTACAGGCGTAAAAAGCAAAAAATTTAAAAACTTTTTGTCACTCTGCATTTCATCCTGGTATCTCTGACCTCCTAAATGACTGTTTAAAACGTGTATACATTGGGCCGGGCACAATTTGAGACCAGCCTGGCCAACATGGTGAAACCCTATATATACTAAAAATACCAAAATTAGCGGGTGTGGTGGCCCACGTGTGTAAACACAGCTACTCAGGAGGCTGAGGCAGGAGAAGTGCTTGAATCCAGGAGGTGGAGGTTGCAGTGAACCGAGATCGAGATCGTGTCACTGCACTGCAGCCTGGAGACAGAGTGAAACTCTAGCCCCCCCCCCCCCCCCCAAAAAAAGTGTATACACTAAGGGTTCACCCTTTGTGCCTTTAAAATGTAGGACTTTTGACAAATGCATAAGCTCATTAACTTGTATCTCTATTAATGCACGCATTTGAGAACTATAAGCAAATAATGTTTATGGCTATATTCCAATAAAATTTTATGGGAACTGAAATTTGTATTTCGCATTATTTTTTACCTCACTAAACATTCTTCTTTCCTCAACCGTTTACAAATGTATAAATCACTCTTAGCCTTCAGGCCATATAAAAACAGGTGCTGGGCTGGATTTGGCCCATGAGCTGTAGTTTGCCAACTCCTGACCTAAAGCAAAAGCAAAGAGGCTGCAGATGGGAGATTTCTGTCAGTAAGGTTCCCAACAGCCCATATTACCCACAAAACAAAGACCCAGCACATGGACAGCAGCAACATCCAGAGGGCCCGCTAACAATGCTGGTGTCTAAACGCTGTTTGACCATTATCTCTGCTTCCTTTCTCCCCTCAATCTTGAAGAGCCAGAGTCTACAAGAGTCCCGGGGCCGGGAAGGGAGAAGAGAATCAAAGGACAGAAACAGGAAATCAACTCACTGCATTTCTCCCCTACAGGTTTCTGGGACTGAACAAGACTCAACCTCGAGAGGGGAAGGAGAGAGAAGCCGGGAAAGAAGAGAGGGGGAAAAGGGAGAGAGAGAGAATAGAGATTTTGAATTAGATAAGGCCAGACTTTACAATACCTTAAGCTAATGGGAAAGCGTTAGTCAACCCAGATTCACACAAGTGGGGAATAATTAATGTTTACAGCCAATGGTTAAAAAAAAAAAAAAAGAATAAAATTGTCCTCTATTTTCAAATTACCAAAGCCTAGCTGGCTCAATAAGCCAGTTACATAACGAAAGGATGGACCTTTATCTAGAATACGTAAAGAACTCTTACAAATCAATAAAGATCCTCCCAAAAGAAAAATAGAAAATGGGCAAAGGATATGAATAGGCAATTCAAAAAAAAACCAAAACAAAAAACCACAAAGACATGCGAAGAGCTCAACCACACAAAATAGTCAAGGAAATGCAAGTAAAAGCAGATATCATTTCACAAAGATCGGACTAGAAAAAATTTAAAGTCCGTCAAAACCAGGCGTTAGAATCTGCCTAAACGAATGAAAGAAGTCGCAGAGTAATGCACCAATTATTCTCTACGTGTTCGTACCCCAGCAGTCACTATCCATTCGAATGTTAAAATTAGTGGCACTAGGGCAGTCATTCTTCGGCAAGAGTCAACAACCTCCAGAAAAGAGGAACGTTTCAGCATAACAACAATTGCGCTCACAAGGAAGTAAAGTTTTTTAGGATAATCAGGTGGGGAAGCCACGCCCACATTTCCTGGACGTGAGATTTCAAGTTATCTTGTGTGACCGCTCCCTACGATTTAAGATACATGAAATGTTCGCAGGGTTTCCAAGAACTCGAAACGCCCCAAAACAGACGCAACGTGGGATAGAGGAGAGCTCGAGCTCGGCGATCTAGGGTCTGGGCCCCAGGGCTTCCACTGCCAAGGAAGCTGCGGGCACTGACAGGTATCAGGCACACTCATCCCGACTCTACCCGCCCGCGGGCAGGCCCGGAGCCCAGTCCCCGCCCCCGGGAGGTCGAGGCCGCCGGCGTTTCTGGACGCGGAACCCGCTCCTTTCCCACCACGGCGCCCAGCGGACAGAAAAGTCAGGGGCGCCGCGGCCCCGGGAGCAGTCCGGTCTCCCGCCGAGGCCTCGCCCGCGGACGACAGCTGCGGGTAGACTAGAAGGGAGCTGGGAGGAGGGCCGCGACCCTGGCCCTCCCCGAAGCAAAACAGAAACACAATGCAGAGGCGACGGAACGCAGCCCGTCCCGCGCCGCCCCAGCCCGACCCGCAGCCGAGCCGCTCCGCCGACGGGAGCGAGATGGCCGCCCCCTCCCCTGACCCCGCCGCAGCCCCCGCCGCCTCGCCGGCCCCACAAGCCGCCACCGCCCACTGCCGGCCCACCCTCGCTTGCCCGCCTGCCGGCCCTCCTGGGATACGGCCCGCTCCACCCCTCGCGGCTGCTCACCGCGCTGAGGCGTATCCCGCGGGGTGGCTGCGCCGCCATCTTGAGCTAGCTACAAAGCCAGGACCGGCCTCCGCCGCAACCCGACTGGGCGGCGGCGGAACGACTGTGGAGCCCTTGGGTCCCGCCCACTTCCGGGGAGGGGCTCGCATCTGGCCCCTCCCACCCACTTCCGCCTCCAGGCAATGCCGAATTGGGAGCTTCGGGAAGGAAGGTGAATTGGCTGGCTGGTTAAAGCAGGGTACACTGGGAGCTGAGCTTCGAGCGCGGGGCCCTGCGGGCCTAGGGCGCATGCGCGAGGCGCGGCGGGCACGTACCCGTCTCCACGCCCAGCTGGACCTCGAGACTCGGGGATCTAGCTTCTGAAGCCTGGCGCAAGGTGCGGTACACCCGAGACAGGTGAACTCCAGTCACTTGACCTGGTAGGATGTGAATTTTTGTGCTGAAAAAAGCCATTGCATATCCTCTAGTGTTCATGTGAAACCTTAACGAAATAAAGACAGACATTAATGGAGACTCTTTGGATTTGCCCTGAAAATTATCAGCCTAACTCATGATTTAAAAAAAAAAAAGAGTTCTAGGGCCGGGCGCGGTGGCTCACGCCTGTAATCCCAGCACTTTGGGAGGGCAAGGCGGGCGGATCACCTGAGGTCAGAAGTTGGAGACCAGCCTGACCAACATGAAGAAACCCCATCTCTATTAAAAATATAAAATTAGCCGGGCGTGGTGGCGCATGCCTGTGATCCCAGCTACTCGGGAGGCAGAGGCAGGAGAATGTTTGAACCCAGGAGGCGGAGGTTACAATGAGCCGAGATTGCACCATTGCACTCCAGCCTGGGCAACAAGAGTGAAACTCCGTCTCAAAATAAATAAATAAGAGTCCTAAAGGCATAAGGCCAGTCGCAGTGGCTCACGCCTATAATCCCAACACATTGGGAGGTCAAGGCTGGGGGTTCACTTGATAGGGTTCAAAACCAGCCTGGCCAACATGGTGAAACCCCATCTCTACTAAAAATACAAAAATTAGCTGGGCATGGTGGTGGGCGCCCGTAATCCCAGCTACTAGGGAGGCTGAGGCAGGAGAATTGTGTGAACCCAGGACAGAGAGGTTGCAGTGAGCCCAGGTCGCGCCACTGTACTCCAGCCTGGGCGACAGAGCGAGACTGTCTCAAAAAAATTATTTATTTTTAAAAAGAGAAATTGGCTGGGTGCAGTGGCTCATGCCTGTAATCTCAGCACTTTGAGAGGCTAAATTGCGAGGATCTCTTGAACACAGGAGTTCGAGACGAGCCTGGGCAACACGAGGAGACCTCATCTTTACAAAAAAAAAAAAAAAATTGAATTAGCTGGCAGGGTGTGGTGGCTCACACATGTAATCCCAGCACTTTGGGAGGCTAAGGTGGGCAGATCACTTGAGGTCGGGAGTTTGAGACCAGCCTGACCAACATAGAGAAACCCTGTCTCTACTAAAAATACAAAATTAGCCAGGCATGGTGGCACATGCGTATAGTCCCGGCTACTGGGGAGGCTGAGGCAGGAGAATCTCTTGAACCCAGGAGGCGGAGGTTGCGGTGAGCTGAGATCACGCCACTGCACTCCAGCCTGGGCAACAAGAGCGGAACTCCATCTCAAAAAAAAAATTAATTAATTAACTGTGCTTGGTGGTGTATGCCTATGGTCCCAGTTACTTGGGAGGCTGAGGTCAGGACGACTACTTGACCTGGGGAGGCTGAGGCTGTAATGAGCCATGATCTCACCACTGAGATCATGTGAGCAGTGATCAGTCTGAGCAGCAAAGTGAGACTCTGTCTCAAAAAGCAAACAGAAACAAAAGAGAAAGGAATTTTTTTTCTTTCTAGAGACCTGTTGCTCATGCTGTAGTATAGTGGCACAATCATAGCTCGCTGCAACCTTGAACTCTTGGGTTCAAGCAATCCTCCCGCCTTAGTCTCCCAAGTAGTTGAGACGACAGGTGTGTACCACCACACTTGGCTGATTTTTAAAATATTTTCTATAGAGAAAGGGGTCTTGCTGTGTTGCCCATGCTGGCCTTAAACTCCTGTGTTCAAGCGATCCACCTTCTTTGGCCTCCCAAAGTGCTGGAATTACAACCGTGAGCCACCGTGCCTGACCAAGGAAGTAAGTAACCAGGATAGAGAGGAATTTACAAAGAATTCAGAGGGACAGCATTCCAGGGAGACACCACTCTGCAATTCCAGAGAAACAGCAGCAGAGGACTAGAGATTTGGAAAGGGCTGCTCATGTTTGAGGAACTGAAATGGGACAAGTGTAATTAGAGCCTGGCATTGGAGGCAGAGTGCAGTAGGATAGTGATGAATTGATGACATAACCTATTGTACAACAGACTGGTCTGCACAACCTGTTGTACAATAGAATATGTCTTCAAATTTTCCTAAGGTTCAGAGGATTCTGGAAAGATACTGTGGGGGCATGGTTTTTGAGCCACCCCAAAAATACCACTACATAAATCCCTCCATAAACACACATAGAGGGCTGGGCGTCATGTCTCAAGCCTGTAACCTCAGCACTTTGGGAGGCTGAGATGGGCAGATCACTCAAGCCCAAGAGACCAGCCTGGGCAACAACGCGAGACCCCATCTCTACAAAAAAATATATAAAAATGTTCCTGGCATGGTTGTGCACCCCTGTAGTCCTAGCTCCTCAGGAGGCTGAGGTGGGAGGATCCCTTGAGCCTAGGAGGTTGAGGCTGCAGTGAACTGAGAACACATCACTGCACTCCAGGTAGGATGACAGAGGGAGACCCCTGTCTCAAACAAACAAACAAACAATAGCAACAACAAAACACATGGAACAATTAGAATAGCAAAACCAAATTTCATGGATGGTGTCTAAAAAACATGGTGAAACGCTATCTCTACTAAAAATGCAAAAAACAATTAGCCAGGCGAGGAGGCAGGCATCTGTAATCCCAACTACTTGGGAGGCTGAGGCAGGAGAATCACTTGAACCTGGTAGGCAGAGGTTGCAGTGAGCCGAGAGCCACTGCACTCCAGCCTGGGCAACAGAGTGAGACTCTATCTCAAAAATAAAAAAAATTAAAACACAGTTAAAAGGTATCCTCATCAACCCCAAGACAGGAGCAAGTGGAACAACATGCATGAGTGTGTCCATTTAAGAACAAAAGAGGGGGGAGTGGCAAGATGGCTGAATAGGAACAGCTCTGGTCTGCAGCTTGTCTCCCAGTGAGACCAACGCAGAAGGCAGGTGATTGCTGCATTTCCAACTGAGGTACCCAGCTCATCTCATTGGGACTGCTTGGACAGTGGGTGCAGCCCACAGAGAGCGATCAGAAGCAGGGTGGGGCGTCACCTCACTCGGGAAGCACAAGAAGCCGGGGAACTCCCTCCCCTACCCAAGGGAAGCTGGGAGGAACTGTGCCCTGAGGAATGGTGCACTCCGGCCCAGATACTACGCTTTTCCCACAGTCTTCGCAACCTGCAGACCAGGAGATTCCCCTGGGTGCCTACACCACCAGGACCCTGGGTTTGAAGCACAAAATTGGGTGTCCATTTGAGCAGACACTGAGCTAGCTGCGGAGTGTTTTTTCATACCCTATTGGCGCCTGGGATGCCAGCGAGACAGAACCGTTCACTCCCCTGGAAAGGGGGCTGAAGCCAGGGAGCCAGGTGGTCTAGCTCAACAGATCCCACCCCCACAGAGCACAGCAAGCTAAGATCCACTGGCTTGAAATTCTCGCTGCCAGCACAGCAATCTGAAGTTGCCTTGGGATGCTTAAGTTTAGTGAGGGGCGAAGCGTCCACCATTACGAGGCTTGAGTAGGCGGCTTTCCCCTCACAGTGTAAGCAAAGCTGCAGGGAAGTTCGAACTCGAGGAAGCCCACTGCAGCTCAGCAAAGCCTCCATAGCCAGACTGGCTCTCTAGATTCCTCCTCTCTGGGCAGGGTATCTCTGAAAGAAAGGCAGCAACCCCAGTCAGGGGCTTATAGATAAAACTCCCATCTCCTTGGGACAGAGCACCTGGGGGAAGGGGCGGCTATGGGCACAGCTTCAACAGAATTAAACGTCCCTGCCTGCCAGCTCTGAAGAAAGGAGCAGATCTCCCAGCATGGTGCTTGAGCTCTGCTAAGGGACAGACTGCCTCCTCAAGTGGGTCCCTGACCCTTCTGCCACCTGACTAGGAGACACCTCCCAGCAGGGGTTGACAGACACCTCATACAGGAGAGCTCCCCCTGGCATCTAGTGGGTGCCCCTCTGGGACGAAGCTTCCAGAGGAAGGAACAGGCATCAATCTTTGCTGTTCTGCAGCCTCTGCTGGTGATACCCAGGCAAACAGGGTTTGGAGTGGACCTCCAGCAAACTCCAGCAGACCTGCAGCAGAGGGGCCTATTAGAAGGAAAACTGATAAACAGAAAGGAATAGCATGAACATAAACAAAAAGGACATCCACACAGAAACCCCATCTGAAGGTCACCAACATCAAAGACCAAAGGTAGATAAATCCAAGAAGATGAGGAGAAACCAGCACAAAAAAAGGCTGAAAATTCCAAAAACCAGAACGCCTCTTCTTCTCCAAAGGATCACAACTCCTTGCCAGCAAGGGAATAAAACTGGACAGAGAATGACTTTGACAAATTGACAGAAATAGGCTTCAGAAAGTGGGTAATGACAAATTCCTCTGAGCTAAAGGAGCATGTTCTAACCCAATGCAAGGAAGCTAAGAACCTTGAAAAATGGTTACATGAATTGCTAACTAGAAAAACCAGTTTAGAGAAGACCATACATGACCTGATGGAGCTGAAAAACACAGCACAAGAACTTCGTGAAGCATACACAAGTGTCACAAGCCAAATCAATCAAGCGGAAGAAAGGATATCAAAGATTGAAGATCGACTTAATGAAATAAAGCGTGAAGACAAGATTAGAGAAAAAAGAATGAAAAGGAACGAACAAAGCCTCTAAGAAATATGGGACTATATGAAAAGACCAAACCTATGTTTGATTGGTGTACATGAAAATGACGGGGAGAATGGAATCAAGTTGGAAAACACTCTTCAGGATATTATCCAGGAGGACTTCCTCAACCTAGCAAGGCAGGCCAACATTCAAATTCAGGAAATGCAGAGATACTTAAAGATACTCCTCAAGAAGAGCAACCCCAAGACACATAATCATTAGTTTCACCAAGGTTGAAATGAAGGAAAAAATGTTAAGGGCAGCCAGAGAGAAAGGTCGGGTTACCCACAAAGGGAAGCCCATCGGACTAACAGTGAATCTCTCTGCAGAAACTCTATAAGCCAGAAGAGAGTGGGGGCCGATATTTAACACTCTTAAAGAAAAGAATGTTCAACCCAGAATTTCATATCCAGCCAAACTAAGCTTCATAAGCAAAGGAAAAGTAAAATCCTTTACAGACAAGCAAATGCTGAGATTTTGTCACCACTAGGCCTGCCTTACAAGAGCTCCCGAAGGAAGCACTAAATATGGAAAGGAAAAACCAGTACCAGTCACTGAAAAACATACCAAATTGTAAAGACCATCGCCACTATGAAGAAACTGCATCAACTAATGGGCAAAATAACCAGCTAGCACCATAATGACATGATCAAATTCACACATAATAATATTAACCTTAAATTTAAACAGGCTAAATGCCCCAATTAAAAGACACAGAATGGCAAATTGGAAAAAGAGTCAGGACCCACTGGTGTGCTGTATTCAGAAGACCCATCTCATGCAAAGACACACATAGGCTCAAAATAAAGGGATGGAGGAATATTTACCAAGCAAATGAAAAGCAAAATAAAAGCAGGGGTTGCAATCCTAGTCTCTGATAAAACAGACTTTAAACCAACAAAGATCAAAAAAGACAAAGAAGGGCATTACATAATGATAAAGGGAGCAATGCAGCAAGAAGAGCTAATTATCCTAAACATATATGCACCCAATACAGGAGCACCCAGATTCATAAAACAAGTTCTTAGAGACCTACAAAGAGACTTAGACTCCCACACATTAATAGTGGAAGACTTTAACATCCCACTGTCAATATTAGACAGATCAATGAGACAGAAAATTAACAAGGATATTCAGGACTTGAACTCATCTCTGGACCAAGCGGACCTAATAGACAGCTACAGAACTCTGCACCGAAATCAACAGAATGTACATTCTTCTCAGCACCACATCACACTTATTTTAAAATTGACCACGTAATAGGAAGTAAAACACTCCTCAGCAAATGTAAAAGAATGGAAATCATAACAAACAGTCTCTCAGACCACAGTGCAATCTAATTAGAACTCAGGATTAAGAAACTCACTCAAAACCACACAACTACATGGAAACTGAACAACCTGCTCCTGAGTGATTACTGGGTAAATAACGAAATTAAGGCAGAAATAAGTAAGTTCTTTTTTTTTTTTTTTTTAAATTATTATTTTTAATTAATTGATGGCAGGAACCCGGGAGGCGGAGTTGAGTTGGAGTCTCGCTCTGTTCCCCTGGCTGGAGTGCAGTGGCGTGATCTCGGCTCACTGCAAGCTCCGCCTCCCGGGTTCCTGCCATTCTCCTGCCTCAGCCTCCCAAGTAGCTGGGACTACAGGCGCCCGCCACTGCGCCCGGCTAAGTAAGTTCTTAGAGACCAATGAGAACAAAGACACAATGTACCAGAATCTGGACACAGCTAAAGCAGTGTTTAGAGGGAAATGTATAGCATTAAAAGCCCACAGGAGAAAGTGGGAAAGATCTAAAATCGACACCCTAACATCACAATTAAAAGAACTAGAGAAGCAGGAGCAAACAAATTCAAAAGCTAGCAGAAGACAAGAAATAACTAAGATCAGAGCAGAACTGAAGGAAACAGAGACATGAAAAACCCTTCAAAAAATCAATGAATCCAGGAGTTGATTTTTTGAAAAGATTAACAAAATAGACCACTAGCCAGACTAATAAAAAAGAAAAAAGAGAAGCAGCAAATAGATATGGGCGGAGGACTACCCAGGTGCCGAGGCAAGAGACTGAAGGCACAAACTGTTTCAGTATAATAAAGAAAATAGTTAGAATAAGAATAGTCATAATATAAATTAGATACAGAGATGATCATGGACAATATCAATCATTAGTATAGACATTATTAATCATTAGCCTTTAATATTACTCTTTGTTTTATTACTAATATAACCAAGGAATAACCGGCAGATATAGGGTCAGGTGCTGAAGGGACATTGTGAGAAGTGACCAAGAAGGCAAGAGGTGAGCCCTCTGTCACGCCCGCATAAGAGCCACTCGAGGGCTCCTTGGTCAAGCTCCTTGGAGGAATCAGGGAACACTCTGCTCCACCAGCTTCTCGTGGGAGGCTGGATATTATCCAGGCCTGCCCGCAGTCATCTGGAGGCTTAAACCCCTCTCTGTGGTGCTGTGCTTCAGTGGTCACGCTCCTTGTCCACTTTCATGTTCCTCCCGTACTCCTGGTTCCTCTTTAAAGTTCTTAGAAAATAGCGGTAGAAAAAATATAGCGAAAGTCTTAAAGTCTTTGATCCTTCTGATAAGTGCATAAAAGAAAACACTGACATATGCTGCCTTCCCTCTCTGCTTCGGCTACCTAAAAGGGAAGGGCCCCCTGTCCTATGATCACGTGACTTGCTTGAGCTTCTCAATCACTTGGACGACTCACCCTCCTTACCCTGCCCCCTTGTCTTGTATACAATAAATAGCAGCATGCCCAGCCATTCGGGGTCACTACCGGTCTCCGCGCCTTGGTGGTAGTGGTCCCCCAGGCTCAGCTGTCTTCTCTTTATCTCTTTGTTTTGTGTCTTTATTTCTTATAATCTCTTGTCTCCGCACACGGGGAGAACAGCCACTAAGCCCTGTAGGGCTGGACCCTACAAATAGACACAATAAAAAATGATAAAGGGGATATCACCATTGATCCCACAGAAACACAAACTACCATGAGAGAATACTATAAACACCTCTATGCAAATAAACTAGAAAATCTAGAAGAAATGGATAAATTCCTGGACATATACTCCCTTCCAAGACTAAACCAGGAAGAAGTTGAATCCCTGAATAGACCAATAACAAGTTCTGAAATTGAGGCAGTAATTTATAGCCTACCAACCAAAAAAAGCCCAGTACCAGACAGAGTCAAAGCTGAACTCTACCACAGGTACAAAGAGGAGCTGGTACTGTTCCTTCTGAAACTATTCCAAACAATAGAAAAAGAAGGACTCCTCCCTAACTCATTTTGTGAGGCCAGCATCATCCTGATACCAAACCCTGGAAGAGACACAACAAAAAAAGAAAACTTCAGGCCAATATCTCTAATGAACATCGATGCAAAAATCCTCAATAAAGTATTGGCAAACTGAATCCAGCAGCACTTCAAAAAGCTTATCCACCACAATCAAGTCGGCTTCATCCCTGGGATGCAAGACTGGTTCAATATATGCAAATCAAGAAACATAATCCATTACATAAACAGAACCAATGACAAAAACCACATGATTATCTCAATAGATGCAGAAAAGGCCTTCAATAAAATTCAACACCCCTTCATGCTAAAAACTCTCAATAAACTAGGTATTGATGGAACGTATCTCAAAATAATAACAGCTATTTATGACAAACCCACAGCCAATATCATACTAAATGGGCAAAAGCTGGAAGCATTCCCTTTGAAAACTGGCACAAGACAAGGATGCCCTCTCTCACCACTCCTATTCAACACAGTATTGGAAGTTCTAACCAGGGCAATCGCGCAAGAGAAGAAATAAAGCATATTCAAATAGGAAGAGAGGAAGTCAAATTGTCTCTGTTTGCAGATGACATGATTGTATATTTAGAAAACCCCATAGTCTCAGCCCAAAATCTCCTTAAGCTGATAAGCAACTTCAGCAAAGTCTCAGGGTATAAAATCAATGTGCAAAAATCACAAATATTCCTATACACTAATAATAGACAAACAGAGAGCCAAATCATGAGTGAACTCCCATTCACAATTGCTACAAAGATAATAAAATACCTAGGAATACAGCTTACTAGGGATATGAAGGACCTTTTCAGGGAGAACTACAAACCACTGCTCAAGGAAATAAGAGAGGACACAAACACATGGAAAAACATTCCATGCTCATGGGTAGGAAGAATCAATATCGTGAAAATGGCCATACTGCCCAAAGTAATTTACAGATTCAATGCTATCCCCATCAAGGTACCATTGACTTTCTTCACAGAATTAGAAAAAACTAATTTAAATTTCATACGGAATCAAAAAAGAGCCCATATAGCCAAGACAATCCTAAGCAAAAAGAACAAAGCTAGAGGCTTTATGCTACCTGACTTCAAACTATATTACAGGGTTACCGTAACCAAAACAGTATGGTACTGGTACCAAAACAGATGGATAGACCAATGGAACAGAACAAAGGCCTCAGAAATAACGCCACACATCTACAACCACCTGAACTTTGATAAACCTGACAAAAACAAGCAGTGGGGAAAGGATTCCCTATTTAATAAATGGTACTGGGAGAATTGGCTAGCCATATGCAGAAAACTGAAACTGGATCCCTTCCTTATGCCTTATATAAAAATTAACTCAAGATGGATTAAAGACTTAAATGCAACACCTAAAACCATAAAAACCCTAGAAGAAAATCTAGGCAATACCATTCAGGACATAGGCATGGGCAAAGAATTCATGACTAAAACACCAAAAGCAATGGCAACAAAAGCCAAAATTGACAAATGTAATTAAACTAAACAGCTTCTGCACAGCAAAAGAAACTATCATCAGAGTGAACAGGCAACCTAGAGAATGGGAGAAAATTTTTGCAATCTATCCATCTGACAAAATGCTAATATCCAGAATCTACAAAGAACTTAAACAAATTTAAAAGAAAAAAAACCCCATTGAAAAGTGGGTGAAGGATATGAACAGACACTTCTCAAGAGAAGACATTTATGCGGCCAACAAACATATGAAAAAAAGCTCTTCATCACTGGTTACTGGAGAAATTCAAATCAAAACCACAATGAGATACCATATCATTAAAGAATGGCAAGCATTAAAAAGTCTGGAAACAAGAGATGCTAGAGAGGATGTGGAAAATAGGGAATGCTTTTACACTGTTGGTGGGAGTATAAATTAGTTCAACCATTGTGGAAGACAGTGTGGCGATTCCTCAAGGATCTAGAACCAGAAATACCATTTGATCCAGCAATCCCATTACTGGGTATTCTATATCCAAAGGAGTATACATCATTCTACTATAAAGACACATGCACACATATGTTTATTGCAGTGCTGTTCACAATGGTAAAGACTTGGAACCAACCCAAATACCCATCAATGATAGACTGGATAAAGAAAATATGGCACATATACATCATGGAATACTATGCAGCCATAAAAAAGGATGAGTTCATGTCCTTTGTAGGGACATGGATGAAGCTAGAAACCATCATTCTCAGCAAACTAACACAGGAACAGAAAACCAAACATCGCATGTTCTCACTCGTAAGTGGGAGTTGAACAATGAGAACACATGGACACAGGGAGGGGAACATCTCACACCAGGGCCTATCGGGGGGTAGGGGGATAGGGGAGGAATAGCATTAGGAGAAATACCTAATGTAGATGACAGGTTGTTGGGTGCAGCAAACCACCATGGCACATGTATACCTATGTAACGAACCTGCATGTTCTGCACATGTATCCCAGAACCTAAAGTATATTTAAAAAAAAAAAAAAACAAGAACAACAGCAAGATGGCACCTATATCAATGAATGAGAACCACCAGACTGTAGCTAGGACTCAGGGAGCAGGAGCAGTCTGGCCCACTTGGATTCTGAAAAATAAACCAACCAGCGTGCCTTTCCAGGACAAAGCCCTACATGAGGTGAAAGTACTGGGAAGACAACCAACTGAGCAGCAGGGAATCAATAGGGTCAAAGGCAAAAAGACATCTATAAATGTCAGGAAAACTAATTTCATATAAAAATGAGGTGTGGGCTACGCGAGGTGGCTCATGCTTGTAATCCCAGCAGTTTGGGAGGCTGAGGCAGGTGGATCATGAGGTCAGGAGATCAAGACCAGCCTGGCCAACATGGTGAAACCCTATCTCTACTAAAAATACAAAAATTAGCCAGGCGTGGTGGTAGACACCTGTAATCCCAGTTACTCAGGAGGCTGAGGCAGGAGAATCACTTGAACCCGGGAGGCGGAGGTTGCAGTGAGCCAAAGGGTGCCACTGCACTCCGACCTGGGCAACAGAGCGAGATTCTGACTCAAAAAAATAAATAAGTAAAAAATAAAAATGAGGTTTGATTTCTTTGTTCTTTCTCCACTTCCACCACTCTACGTGACTACTCTTTAAAGAAAATGAACATATAGTATGGCCAGGTGCCATAATACATGGCTGTAATCCCAGCACTTTGGGAGGCTGAGGTGGGAGGATTGCTTGAGTCTGGGAGTTCCAGATCCTCCTGGGTAACAAAGTAAGACCCTCCTCTTTGCAAAAAATTAAAAGAAGAAAAAAAAAAAAAGGTCTGGCACAGTGGCTCACGCCTGTAATCCCAGCACTTTGGGAGGCCAAGGCAGGTGGATCACTTGAGGTCAGGAGTTTGAAACCAGCCTGGCCAACATGGTGAGGCTCGGTCTGTAATAAAAATATATATATATTTTCTTAAATTGGGTCAGATGCGGTGGCTCACGTCTGTAATCCCAGCACTTTGGGAGGCCAAGGCGGGCAGACCACCTGAGGTTGGGAGTTTGAGACCAGCTTGACCAACATGGAGAAACCCTGTCTCCACTAAAAATACAAAATTAGCCAGGCGTGGTGACGCATGCTTGTAATCCCAGCTACTCAAGAGGCTGAGGCAGGAGAATTGCTTGAGCCTGGGAGGTAGAGGCTGCAGTGAGCCGAGATCTTGCCACTGTACTCCAGTCTTGGTGATAGAGTGAGACTCTGTCCCCCAAATAAACAAAAAAAAGAAACAACATATTAAAAGGACACAGTAGGCCAGGCGTGGTGGCTCACACCTGTAATCCCAGCACTTTGCAAGGCCGAGGCCAATGTATCACCTGAGGTCAGGAGTTCAAGACCAGCCTGGTGAACATGGTGTGTCTACTAAAAGTACAAAAATTAACTGGGTGTGGTGGAACACGTCTGTAATCCCAGCTCCTCGGGAGGCTGAGGCATGAGAATCACTTGAATCCAGAGGCAGAGGTTGCATTGAGCTGAGATCATGCCACTGCACTCCAGCCTGGGTGACAGAGCAAGACTGTCTCAAAAAAAAAAAAAAAAAAAAAAAGCCAGACACGGTGGCTCACACCTGAAATCCCAGAACTTTGGGAAGCCTAGGCCGGCAGATCTCAAGGTCAGGAGTTCAAGACTAGCCTGCCCAACATGGTGAAACCCCATCTCTACTAAAAATACAAAAAATTAGCCAGGTGTGGTGGCAGGCGCCTGTTATCCCAGCTACTAGGGAGGCTGAGGCAGGAGAATCACTTGAACCTGGGAGGCGGAGATTGCAGTGAGCGGAGGTGGCGCCATTGTACTCCAGCGTAGGCAACAGAGGGAGACTCTGTCTTAAAAAAAAAAAAAAAGGCACAGTTGACTGAGTGCAATGGCTCACACCCATAATCCCACGATTTTGGAAGGTCAAGGCTGTTGAATTGCTTGAGCCTAGGAGTTTGAGACCAGCCTGTGCAACAACACAGTAAAACTCCATCTCTATTAAAAAAAAAAAAAAAGGCCGGGCGTAGGGGCTCACGCCTGTAATCCCAGAACTTTGGGAGGCCAAGGCGGGCGAATCACGGCGTCAGGAGATCGAAACCATACTGGTCAACATGGTGAAATCCCTGTCTCTACTAAAATACAAAAAATTAGCCAGGCATTGTGGCATGTGCCTGTAGTCCCACCTACTCAGGAGGCTGAGGCAGGGGAGTCACTGAACCCGGGAGGCAGAGGTTGCAGTGAGCCAGATCATGCCACTGCACTCCAGCCTGGCGACAGAGCAAGACTCCATCTCGGGGAAAAAAAAAAAAAAAAAAAAAAAGACAGTAAATGTCTGAAGAAACTAACCTAGAACCACCAATACCAAGGCTTACTCTAGTAAAATTATTGGACTTTAATTTCTTACAAATCCAGGCAAAATAACCAAGTTATTTGTAAAGGAAAAAAACATCAAACTATCATCAAACTTTGCCAGCAGTGCTTTAGGCCAAAAGAAAACTCAATAGTGTATGTTTTTTAATATACTGAAGGAAAGAACATATGCGCCAAGAATTTTATAATTAGCCAAAGTGAGATTCAAGATAAAGGCCACAAACTGTCATCAATATTCAATAACTCAAGAAATATTGTTCCTATGATTCTTTTTTAGGAATCTTCCAAAGAACAAACACTAGACAAATAAAATGTCTGGAAGTATATTAACATAAAGACGATGATGAATTTTAAATATATATATATGTTTACTTGTAGGAAGAAATCAAAATCAGGGATGTAAAAGATGTAAGGGCCGGGCGCGGTGGCTCACACCCATAATCCCAGCACTTTGGAAGGCCGAGGTGGGCGGATCACTTGAGACCAGGAGTTCAAGACCAGCCTGGGCAACGTGATGTATTTTTTCTCTACAAAAAAAAAATACAAAAATTAGCCGGGCGTGGTGGCACATGCCTGTAGTCCCATCTACTCAGGAGGCTGAGGCAGGAGAATCGCTTGAACCTGGGAGGCAGAGGTTGCAGTGAGCCGAGATCACGCCACTGCACTCCAGCCTGGGTGAAAGAGCAAGGCTCCGTCTCAAAAAAAAAAAAAAAAAAAAAAAAGACATACTATATAAACATAATATAGAGAGTCAAGTAAATACCCAGCCAGCAGTTTTGACTGTGAACTGGAGGCATCAAGGCTTATGGGGGCTTCCTGACCATAGGAGCTGCTCAGCCACACACCTGTGCTGCTCATATCAGACAAATTCAAATTTACTTGTAAGTCTAACGAACAAAAAGTCAGACCGGGCGCGGTGACTCACGCCTGTAATCCCAGCACTTTGGGAGGCCGAAGCAGACAGATCACAAGGTCAGGAGATCGAGACCATGGTGAAACCCCGTCTCTACTAAAAATACAAAAAATTAGCTGGGCGTGGTGGCGGCGCCTGTAGTCCCAGCTACTCGGGAGGCTGAGGCCGGAGAATGGCGGGAACCCGGGAGGCGGAGCTTGCAGTGAGCCGAGATCGCGCCACCGCACTCCAGCCTGGAGGACAGAGCGAGACTCCGTCTCAAAAGAAAAAAAAAAAGACCAAAAAGTCAAATCTGAATTTGCTGTGAATCAGAAATATCACTATGAATTCATGAGAGTTTTTCTGGGGGTGGGGTTGTTTTTGTTTTTTGTTTTGAGACAGAGTCTTCGCTCTCACCAACGCGGGAGTGCAGCGGCGCGCTCACGGCTCACTGCTGCCTCAACGTCCTACGCTTAAGTGATCCTCTCAAGTCTCAGCCTCCCAAGCAGCTGGGACTACAGGGCGCTACCACACCCGGCTAATTTTTGTATTTTTTTTAATTTTTATTTTTGTAGAGATGGGATTTTGCCATGTCGCCTAGGCTGGTCTCAAACTTCCAGGCTCAAAGCGACCCACTGCCCTCAACCTCCTCAAGTGCTGGGATTACAGGCGTAAACCACCGGGTCCCCTCCAGCACTTTAAGAGGCTGAGGCAAGTGGATTGCTTGAGGCTAGGAGATTGAGACCAGCCTGGGCAACGTAGCAAGACCTTGTCTCAACAAAAATAAAAAAAAAATTAGCTGGGTGTGGTTGTGTGCACCTGTGGTCCCAGCTACTTGGGAGGCTGAGGTGGGAAGACTGATTGAGCCCAGGAGGGCAACACTGCAGTGAGCCCTGATTGTGCGAGTACACTCCAGCCTGGGTAAAAAAGGGAGACTGTCTCGAAAAAAAAAAAAAAAAAGTCTGTTTTCTAGCTGTTAGTTCTTCACTGAAAAGGCCTAGAAACAATGACCAACCTAGCAGCAATGAGCACATATAGAATTAGGATTGTAGGCGGGGCGTGGTGGCTCACACCTGTAATCCCAGCACTTTGGGAGATCGTAGCGGGGGGATCTCCTGAGGTCAGGAGTTCGAGACCACACTGGCCAACATGGCGAAACACTGTCCCTCCTAAAAATACAAAAAATTAGTTGGGCATGGTGGTGGGTGCCTGTAATCCCAGCTACTTGGGAGGCTGAGCCAGGAGAATTGCTTGAACCTGGGAGGTGGAGGTTGCAGTGAGCTGAGATTGCACCACTGCACTCCAGCCTGGGCAACAGAGCGAGACTCTGTCTCAAAAAATAACTAACTAAATAAAAAGAATTAGGATTGTAATCTCAAAATACCATTTTCCTACTGTTTATTTGTTTGTTTTTCCCAGGAAGAAAAAAAGAACAAGACATCTAAGATGACTGATTCCAAGTCTGCTAAGAGAATCCTGGAAACTCTTGTCACAACAGATCGCAAAGACACTATTAAAGACCATCACACTGTGTCAAACAGATTGAGAGCCAATTTGAACAGACAGTTTTGTTAGGTTTCTCAAATGACCACATTTCAACAAATTTAGTTTAATGATAGAATTGGCTATTTTTGTGAGTCATGAATGGGGAGCATCTCATCTAAAAACACAGGTGCTCTGTTGGGCAGAACAGTTGGGTTTGGAAGGTAACTTGAGCAAGAACAAGAAAACAGCAAATACAAAAAGCAGATTGGTTAATATCTGGTTACTTCAGGTTACCTTCCTTGTAAGGGAAAACAGTGGACTTCCTTATTACGCTGGCTGACACTGGCCCATTTGCGTCAAATTAACAACTTAGTTTTGTTTGGTGACGTGCAACTTTGGCATGAGTGACTCCATTTTGTTTTAGTCTGTTGGGTCTATTGCCAGTGTTGTGTCCAAATAAATGTCTCCCCATATATTTTATTTATTTACTTATTTATTTTTATTTATTTGTTTATTTTTTTGAGATGGAGTCTTGTTCTGCTGCTCAGGCTGGAGTGCAGTGGCGCAATCTTGGTCCACTGCAACCTCCACCACCTGGGTTCAAAGGATTCTCCTACCTCAGCCTCCTGAGTAGCTGGGACTACAGATGCGTACCACCACACCCGGCTAATTTTTGTAGTTTTAGTAGAGATGGGGTTTTGCCATGTTAGCCATGCTGGTCTTGAAATCCTGACCTCAGGTGATCTTCCCACCTCAGCCTCCGAAGTGCTGTCATTACAGGCACCAGCCACCTCGCCCACCCCATAGATTTTATTTAATAGGCAGAATAGCCAAAGATAGCCACATCCTGATCTCTGGAACCTGTGAATGTAAACATATATGGCAAAAGGGAATTGTAACTGCCCAATGGGTTTATTTTGCCAACTGCCTGGATAGAGCCGATTTATCAAGACAGAGGGATTGCAATAGAAAAAGGGTTTAATTCACACAGAGCCGGCTGAATGGAGTTTTATTATTACTCAAATCAGTCTCCCCAAAAGTTGTGAGGACTAAGCTCTGAATTTTTTTTTTTCTTTTTCTTTTTTTTGAGAGGGAGTCTCGCTCTGTTTCCCAGGCTGGAGTGCAGCTCACTGCAAACTCTGCCTCCCAGGTTCAAGTGATTCTCCTGCCTCAGCTTCCTGAGCAGCTGGGATTACAGGCACACTCCACCACGCCCAGCTGATTTTTGTATCTTTAGTAGAGATTCGGTTTTGCCATGTTAGCCAGGCTGGTCTTGGAACTCCTGACCTCAGGTGATCTGCCCGCGTTGGCCTCCCAAAGTGCTGGGATGACAGGCGTGAGCCACCGCACCTAGTTTAAACTCTAATGTTTTTCTTATCTTGATGATTCCTATCTAAGGGATCTGGGGATTCATGCCCTACAAACCATAAATTCTCATCAGACGGGTTTTATTTAACCCTATATATTGTGACTTACTTTCCAATCTAACTCTGGCATAACATTAGGTGACAAGAAAAATTTTAACCCAAAACATGTTTCTTTGTCATATTTTGCAATGGCCCTGCAAAGCCATCCTTTGTGCAGGGAAATTTGCATCTGTAAAGAATCTCTATTAACATAGCTGGATCTCTTTCTTCCCCACCCTTCCAATCTTGAAAAGATTAAGACTCTAGTACCTTTTGGCCGGGCTGTAACCCCAGCTACTGGAGATGCTGAGGCAGGAGCATCGCCTGGGAGACGGAGGTTGCAGTGAGCTGAGATCACGCCACTGTACTCCAGCCTGGGCGACAGAATGGGACTCCGTCTCAAAAAAAAAAAAAAGAAAAGAAAAGAAAAACAAAACAAAAAAGATAAATTGGCTCATTTGGTCTTGTGGTCTCCACCCAGGAGCTGACTCTGCACGAGAGGACAGCTTCAACCCCCTATATTTCATCTTCAACCTGACTAATCAGCACTCCCCACTTCCTGGCCCCCATCCACCAAATTATCCTTTAAAAACCCCAGTCTCTAGGGAGAGGTTGCAGTGAGCCAAGATCACGCCACTGCACTCCAGCCCAGATGATAGTGCGAGGCTCTGTCTCAAAAACAAAACAAAACAAAACAAAACAAAAACCCAGTCTCCAAATTTTCAACTGTCTACGAAAAGAATCAAACTGTGTAAAATATGTGAAGAGATTTATTCTGAGCCTAATGCAAGTGATCATGGCCCATGCTGGTCCTGAGAACATCCGCCCAAGGTGGTTGGGGCACATTTTAGGAAGGCATGATAAATCAATCAAATACATTTGAGAAATACATTGGTCAGCCGGGTGCGGTGGCTCACGCCTATAATCCTAGCACTTTGGGAGGCCGAGGTGGGTAGAACACCTGAGGTCAGGAGTTTGAGACCAGCCTGGCCAATATAGTAAAACCCCATCTCTACTAAAAATACAAAAATTAGCTGGGCAAACTCGGGAGGCTGAGGCTGGAGAATCTCTTGAACCCAGGAGGCAGAGGTTTCAGTGAACCAAGATCCCAACAAAAGCGAAACTCTATCTCAAAAAAAAAAAAAAAAGAAATACATTGGTTTGGTCCAGAAAGTCAGGATAACTCTAAGTTGGGGGGCGGGGTGGTGGGCCGGGTTGGAGGCTATAGGTAAATTTAAACATTTTCTGGTTGACAGTTGGTTGAGTTTGTCTAAAGACCTGGGATCAACAGAAAGGAAATGTTCAGGTTAAGATAAAAGATTGTGGAGGCTGGGTATGGGGGCTCACGCCTGTAATCCCAGCACTTTGGGAGGTTAAGGTGGGTGGATCATTTGAGGTCAAGAGTTCGAGACCAGCCTGGCCAACTTGGTGAAACCCCACCTCTACTATTACCAAAAAAAAAAAAAAAAAAAAAAAAAAAAGCCAGGGATAGTGGTGGGCACCTATAATCCCAGCTACTCAGGAGGCTGAGGCAGGAGAATCACTTGAACCCAGTAGGTGGAGATTGCAGTGAGCCGAGATCACCCTACTGCACTCCAGCCTGGTCAACAGAGAAAGGCTCCATCTCAAAAAAAAAAAAAAAAAAAAAAAGAAAAAAGATTGTGGAGACCAAGGTTCTTTCGAAGTCTTTATACTGGCTGCCCTTAGAGACAAAGATGACAAATGTTTCCTATTCAGACCTTTAAAAGGTGCTAGAGTCTTGTTTTTGTTTTTGTTTTTGTTTTTTGAGATGGAGTCTTGCTCTGTCGCCCAGGCTGGAGTGCAGTGGCAAGATCTCAAGCTCTGCCCCTGGGTTCACGCCATTCTCCTGCCTCAGCCTCCTGAGTAGCTGGGACTACAGGCGCCCGCCACCATGCCTGGCTAATTTTTTTGTATTTTTAGTAGAGACGGGATTTCACCGTGTTAGCCAGGATGGTCTCGATCTCCTGACTTCGTGATCCGCCTGTCTCGGCCTCACAAAGTGCTGGGATTATAGGCATGTGCCACAACACCCAGCTAATTTTTATTTTTTATTTTTCAGATGAAATCTCACTCTGTCACCCAGGTTGGAATGCAATGGCATGATCTCAGTTCACTGCAACCTCTGCCTCCCAGGTTCAAGCGATTCTCCTGCCTCAGCCTCCCGAGTAATTGGGACTACTAGCACAAACCACCATGCCCAGCTAATTTTTTGTAATTTTAGTACAAACGGGGTTTCACCATGTTGGCCAGGCTGGTCTCAAACTCCTGACCTCAGGTGATCTGCCTGCCTCAGCCTACCAAAGTGCTGGGATTACAGGCATGAGCCAACAGAAGATTATTTGACTGCTGAAGCAGAGAGAGACAAGAAGATGCTGTGCTTCTAGCTTTCAAAATGGAGAAGGGGCCTTGACCCAAGGAATGTAGGTGATGCAGCTCTGAAAGCTAGAAAGGCAAGAGACTGCATCCTAGAGCCCTTAGGGCCTCCAGAGGGATCGAGACGCTGTGGACACCTTGGTTTCAGCCTAGTGAAACTCATTTTGGACGTCTGGCCTCCAGGACTGGAAGAGAATACATTTCTGTAGTCTTGTTTTCTTTGTTTTGTTTTGTTTTTGTTTTTGTTTTTTTGTTTTTTGAAACAGAGTCTCACTCTGTCACCTGGGCTAGAGTACAGTGGCATGATCTCGGCTCACTACAACCTCCGCCTCCCGGGTCCAAGCAATTCTCCTGCCTCAGCCTCCCAAGTAGCTGGGATTACAGGCACCTGCCACTATGCCCAGCTAATTTTTTGTATTTTTAGTAGATACAGGATTTCACCATGTTGGTCAGGCTGGTCTTGAACTCCTGACCTTGTGATTCACCTGTCTCAGTCTCCCAAAGTGTTGGGATTACAGGTATGAGACACCGAGCCCGGAATTCTGTGGTCTTAAGCCACTAAATTTGCAGTAATCTGTTACAGCAGCAATAGGAATAGAAAATAGTCTATTCATGTCTAAGTAAATACATACCTATACATACAAATTCTTGCCCGTCCCACTTCCCCACTTTTTTTAAACACAATAATAACATACTGTGAAATTAATTCTACATTCCCAAGTTTTACTTATATAAGAGAAGCAGATGGCAATCAAGTAGAGGTTAAACTTACAAGAGGTTGGTATAAAATGATTTTTTTTTTTTGAGACTGAGTCTCGCTCTGTTGCCCAGGCTGGAGTGCAGTGGCAAGAACTTGGCTCACTGCAAGCTCCTGCCTCCTGGGTTCGGGCCATGCTCCTGCCTCAGCCTCCCGAGTAGCTGGGACTACAGGTGCCCGCCACGACGCCCGGCTAATTTTTTTGGTATTTTTAGTAGAGTCAGGGTTTCACCGTGTTAGCCAGGAAGGTCTCAATCTCCTGACCTCGTGATCCACCCACCTCAGCCTCCCAAAGTGCTGGGATTACAGGTGTGAGCCACTGTGCCCGGCCAGGATTTTTTTAAATTATAAAAACTACTCCAGATGTGGTGGCTCATGCCTGTAATCCTGTAATCCTGCCACTTTGGGAGGCTGAGGTGGGAGGATCACTTGATTCCCGGAGTTTGAGAGCAGCCTGGGCAACATAGTGAAACCCTGTCTCTACAAAATATTTTTAAAAATCAGCTGGGTGTGGTGGTGCACGCCTGGGGTCCCAGCTACTTGGGAGGTTGAGGTGGGAGGATCGATTAAGCCAGAGAGGTTGAGGCTCCAGTGAGCCTTGATCCTGCCACTGCACTCCAGTCTGGGCAATAGGGTGAGACCCTGTCTCAAAACAAAAACAAAAACAAAAACCCAAAACAAAACAACATAAAAAAACAAACAAACAAAAAACAAACAAATCCCTATTTGCTCTCTTGGGTCCTCGCCTCCACGATGACAGAGATAAGGACTTTGGGAGTCTGAGGCGGCAGATCACTTGAGGTCAGGAGTTTCAGACTAGGCTGGCCAAAATAGTGAAATCCAGCCTCTACTAAAGATACAAAGGAAACGAATAATGGTCCTACCAAAAGGGGCAGCGGCCACATGCAGCCAATTCGCTGCACAAACTGTGCCCCATGTGTGCCAAAAGACAAGGCTATTAAGAAGTTCCTCTGGCCGGTGCTCATGCCTGTAATCCCAGCACTTTGGCAGGTGGATCACCAGAGGTCAGGAGCTCAAGACCAGCCTGGCCAATATGGTGAAACCCCGTCTCTACTAAAAATACAAAAACTACCCGGGCGTGGTGGCGCACGCCTATAACCCTAGCTACTCAGGAGGCTGAGGCAGGAGAATTGCTTGAACCTGGGAGGCAGAGGTTGCAGTGAGCCAAGATCGCGCCACTGCTCTCCAGTCTCCAGAGTGAGGCTCCGTCTCAGAAAAAAAAAAAAAAAGAAATTTCCTCACAGTATTTTGCAGCTTCATAATATTCCATTAAATTGATGTATCACAATTTATTTAGCCAGTCTCCTACTGGAGAACACAGAGTTTGTCTCCAAACTTATGTTACTATCAGTACTACTTTATATTTTATTTATTGATTTATTTTGAAACAGGGTCTCACTCTGTCACCTAGGTTGGAGTACAGGGGCACGATCTCAGCTCACTGCAACTTCCGACCCCCCGGGTTCAGAGATTCTCCTGCCTCAGCCTCCTGAGTAGCTGCGATTACAAGGACATGCCACCATGTCTGGCTAATTTTTGTATTTTTAGTATATATGGGGTTTCACCATGATGGCCAGGCTGGTCTTGAACTCCTGACTGACTTGTGATCCACCTGCCTCAGCCTCCCAAGCGCTGGGATTACAGGCGTGAGCCACTGCACCTGGCCAGTACTACTTTTTTTTTTTTTTTTTGACACGGAGTTTCGCTCTGTTGCCCAGGCTGGAGTGCAGTGGCTCGATCATAAGTCACCTCAGCCTTGAACTCCTGGGCTCAAGTTATCTTTCTGCGTCAGCCTCCTGAGTAGCTGGGACTACAGGTTTGTGCCGCCATGCCCAGCTGATTTTCTGATTTTTTGTACAGATGTGGTCTTGCTACATTGCCAAGGCTTGTCTCAAACTCCTGGTCTCAATCAATCTTCCTGCTTCAACCTCCTGACTAACTGGGACTACAGGTGTGTCATGGTGCCTGCCTAGCTTCATGTGTACAAATTGTAAAAAGTAAAGTAGAGGTTCCTCTTCAAAGACTTTCCTCCCCATTTAATTAGGAATAAATAGTAACTTCTCTTAGAAGCAAAATGTATTCAAAGACCTGTGCTAACATTCTCAAACATCTGCTAGCCGCGATAATCAATGTACTTTATGTTCTTCGCTCCCACAAATTAGCCTAAATATTTGCCTGGGCATGCTTATACTGGTCCAAGCAAGCATTAGGTCATAGCCTGCTCCTCTTCCTTATTTGAAGGTGTTTTTACCTTTCTCAGCATTCCACAAGTTACTTCCTCCTTTCTTTTCTTGCACTGTCATCCAGGCTGGAGTGCAGTGGCGTGAACTCAGCTCACTGCAAGCTCCGCCTCCTGGGTTCCCGCCATTCTCCTGCCTGAGCTTCCTGAGTAGCTGGGATTACAGGCGCCCGCCACCGGGCCCGGCTAATTTTTTTGGTATTTTTAGTAGAGACGGGGTTTCCCCATGTTAGCCAGGATGGTCTCAATCTCCTGACCTCGTGATCTGCCCACCTCAGCCTCCCAAAGTTCAGGGATTACAGGCGTGAGCCATCGTGCCTGGCCTTCCTCTTTCCTTTGTTCTCCTCTACCTTTGCCTCTTTTAAAAAGTTCTAAGTTGCTAGCCAATCGGGACAAATACAGAATGTGAGGTCCCGTTTCAGCCAATGGAAACCGGACACAGCAGTATAAATGACCCTGTCTCCTTTGTTCCGTGTACTCGTGTGGCAAAACTGCTGGTGACTGTACCCTTTCTGCAGGAAGTAAAAATGGCATTGCTGAGTAAATTAAATGTATGTTCAAGTGCTAGTTCTTTATGGCACCGGGGAACAAGCATTTCAAACAGTATTAACCTAATCGGTTGCTATTAGGCCAATCATCGTCTTCAGCTGGCCACAAGAACTACCCCTCCCAAAACATTAAACAACTTGTCTGTTTCCTGACACAATTTATTTATTTTATTTATTATTTATTTATTCTTTTGAGACAGAGCCTCATTCTTTCACCCAGACTGAAATGCAGTAGTGCAACCTGGGCTCATTGCAGCCTCTGCCCCGCTGGGTTCAAGCGATTCTCCTGCCTCAGCCTCCCAAGTAGCTAGGATTACAGGCATGCATCACTGCATCCGGTTAATTTTTGTATTTTTTGTAGAGACAGGGTTTCACCATGTAGGCCAGGCTGGTCTCGAACTCCTGACCTCAAGTGATCTCTCCCAAAGTACAGGGATTACAGGCGTGAGCCACCACATCCAGCCACGAAATTTAGATTGTTATCTTGGATAAGATGGAAACAAACAAAACATAATACGAGGAGAAACATGGAACAATATTTGATTGAGTACTTCTTATTTAACACAGTACCATTCATATAACACAAAGAGCTGCCAGAAGTGCAGCTGTTCACCGAGTTCTGTTTGCTTGTCAAAGGGTCCAGTGAGAATTATGGACAAGCCTAGTAAAGACAGCATGGGTGGTCTTCACTGAGATGCTTTAGTGGGGTTGGACCGAAGCTGGGTAGTGCTGGAACCAGCAGGGAAGAGGTAAAAAGCATGTCAGGGAGCTCGGTGTGGTGGCTCACACCTGTAACTCCAGCACTTTAGGAAATTGAGGTGGGAGAATTGCTTGAGCCCAGGAATTTGAGACCAGCCTGGGCAATATAGGGAGATCCAGTCTCTTCAAAAAATAAAAAACAGGCCAGGCGCAGTGACTCATACCTGTAATCCCAGCACTCTGGGAGGCCGAGGCGGGCAGATCACCTGAGGTCAGGAATTTGAGACCAGCCTGACCAATATGGTGAAATCTTGTCTCTACTAAAAATACAAAAATTAGCTCGGCGTGGTGGCGGATGCCTGTAATCCCAGCAACTCTGGGAGCTGAGGCAGGAGAATTGTTGAATCTAGGAGGTGGAGGTTGCTGTGAGCCAAGATTGAGCCACTGCACTCCAGCCTGGGTAACAGAGCCAGATTCCATCTCAAAAATAAAATGAAATAAAAATAAAAACATTAACTGGGCATGGTGGCACACACCTGTGGTCCCAGTTACACAGGAGGCTGAACCTGGGAGGTTGAGGCTGCAGTGAGCCATGATCACGACACTGCACTTCAGCCTGGGCAACAAAGCCAAAGTGAGACCTTGTTTCAAAAGAAAAAAAAAAAAGAACCAGTCATGGTGGCTCACGCCTGTAATCCCAGCACTTTGGGAGGCCGAGGTGGGCACATCACTTGAGGTCAGGAGTTCGAGATCAGCCTGGGCAACATGGTGAAACCCTGTCTCTACTAAAAATACAAAATTTAGCCAGGCGTGCTGGTGCATGCCTGTAGTCTCAGCTACTCAGGAGGCTGAGGCACAAGAATCACTTGAATCCGGGAGACAGAGGTTGCAGTGAGCTGAGATCACGCTGCTGCACTCCAGCCTGGGCAACAGAGCAAGACCCTGTCTCAAAAAAAAAAAAAAAAAAAAGCATGCCAGGTAGAGCATCCTCGTGAGCAAAAGGTGGGTGATCAGTGAAATAGCATCTGCCTTGGGGAGATGATTATTAAGATGATGAAATGTCCAAGTTTGGGGCAGAAAACCCACTGTTCTCTGAGCCCCCCACCTGTCTAGTCCTACAAATTAATTGATGAAACATTTGGTTTAGTACCTTCTCTCTTCCTTCTAGCACCACCTTGGGCAGATACCTCAATCTTCATGTTTATTTAGTCACGTACCGGGCATCTATATATGCCAGACACTGCTAGGAACTGAAGATAGAGACCCTGTTTGTTTCAAAAAGTACTCCTGCCCCACAGCCCGCAGTGGGCAACCACGGTTTTAGGTGCAATCATAAGGCCACCCTGTGACAAAGTTCCTCCCTGTACCTGAGGAAGTACAGAAAGAGAGCAGGAAGCTTCTCAGAACCAGATCTCAGACTGGCTCCCATCTATTTGTTAAATAAACCAACAAATGACTTAACTAGGACTCTGCCAGGTGGAGGAGGAGGATAAAATAATATCAAGCAGATGGAATGGCATATGTTATGAAGTGCAAGAGATGATAATGCTGAGTGGTTGAAGGAGGCAGAAGAGACAGATAAGTGGCCGCCAGGAAGGAGGCTAAAGAGAAGGGCCATCTGTTCCCAAAAGTCATTATTATAACATCAGTTTAGGGTAAAATGTCAAGTGACTTCCATTTCTATAGCCAAAACATTGAAGGGCAAGCTTCTGCTTAATTTGCTACCTCTCATCTGCTTCTGGTTGACTTAGGGGTGAAAAACGCCTCTGAGGATGGGACAGGTGCTTGCTCCTCGGAGAAGGCGGAGCCCCGGCTCTCTCCAGCTGCAGAACAATCACACTTGTCTCCCCTGCCCCCACTTACAGCCCACAGTGTTTTGTTTTTAATTTTTTTTCACTGTAGTAAAAGATACATACAACTTTTACTATTGTTAACTTTTTTTTTTTTTTTGAGATGGAGTCTTGCTCTGTTGCCCAGGCTGGGGTGCAGTGGTGCAATCTCGGCTCACCGCAACCTCCACCTCCCAGGTTCAAGCAATTCTCCTGCCTCAGCCTCCTGAGTAGCTGAGATTTTAGGCACACACCACCACACCTGGCTAATTTTTGTAGAGACGGGGTTTCGTCATACTGGCCAGGCTGGTCTGGCACTCCTGACCTTGTGATCCTCCTGCCTCGGCCTCCCAAAGTGCTAGGATTACAGGCGTGAGCCACCATGCCCTGCCAACAGCTGCATTCTTTTACCTTAGAGCATTTAAGACCAATAGCACAGAAGACTATCTGCCCCCCAAGACAGTTGTTTAAAACTTTACAGTCTTCATCAATGATCTCCATGATTCCAGCTACTTCTACTAATTTTCAATTGGGCATTGTGTGCAAATACTGGAAAGTAAGGCTTGCTCTCCTTTAAAACACACTTCATCACGCCGTGTAAGTGGGGAACCTCCTTTCCGTGTATGATCTCCCATCTCCTCTGCTGTGGGCCTGGCAGGAGCTGGTTTAGCAGGAAGTTGTAACTGGGTGGGGCAGTCTCAGAAACTGTCTCTTCCACACATGACCAGACAGCCCCAGCTATCTGGTTCCTGTTTAACTTTCTCAGCACTGCGGTTGACAACATAGAGCGCTAGTGAGAGACCTAGGTTTCGATTCTTCACCCTGCTTCTCTGCGTCTCAGTTCTGCTGGCTTTGTAGAATGGGCCAAGGGTCCCCACTTTCTGAGGGGTGGTAATAAAATCATGCACATGAAGTCCTGAGCACACCCTGGCTGCTACGGTAGGGCTCATTTCTTGCCCACATACACAGGGGCTATGCCCACACCAGCACTCCCTGAAGCTCCGTGTGTTCAACCCTCTGCTCAGTGAGAATTCCCAGTCTGTTCTCATTGTTTGCCACAGCCACCCTTGGCAAACACCAGCCCTTCCAAAACACTGCCTGCCCTTGGTGTAGCGACTCTTTGGTCCTACGGCCACATATGGCCTACTTCTGGGACAAACTGAGTTACAGCAGTTGTCTCCAAAGAGGGTGCAGAAGCTCATTGTTGGGGGCTAAGAAAAAAATATCAGGCCATGTGTGGTGGCTCACACCTGTAACCTCGGCACTTTGGGATGCCAAGGCAGGAGGATTGCTTGAGCCCAGGAGACTGACCTGGACAACATAGAGAGACTCCTGTGATATGGTTTGGCTCTGTGTCCCCATCCAAATCTCATATAGAATTGTAATCCCCACGTGTTGCTGTTGCGGGAGGGACCTGGTGGGAGGTGATTGAATCAAGGGGCAGTTTCCCCCATGCTGTTCTCATGATGGTGAGTTCTTATGAGATCTGATGGTTTAAAGTGTGTGACAGTTCCCCCCTTCACTCTGTCTCCTGCCGCCATGTAAGATGTGGCTTGCTATATATGCCCCTTTGCCTTCTGCCATAATTGTAAGTTTCCTGTGGCTTCCCCAGCCATGGAGAACTGTGAGTCGATTAAACCTCTTTTCTTTATAAATTACCCATGCTCAGGTAGTTCTTTTTTTTTTTTTTTGAGACGGAGTCTCGCTCTGTCGCCGAGGCTGGAGTGCAGTGGCCGGATCTCAGCTCACTGCAAGCTCCGCCTCCCGGGTTCACGCCATTCTCCTGCCTCAGCCTCCCGAGTAGCTGGGACTATAGGCGCCCACCACCACGCCCGGCTAGTTTTTTGTATTTTTTAGTAGAGACGGGGTTTCACCGTGTTAGCCAGGATGGTCTCGATCTCCTGACCTCGTGATCCGCCCGTCTCGGCCTCCCAAAGTTCTGGGATTACAGGCGTGAGCCACCGCGCCCGGCCCAGGTAGTTCTTTATAGCAGTGTGAAAATGGACTAATACACCCATCTCTACTAACAATCAAAAAGTTGGCTGGGCATGGTAGTGTGCACCTGTAGTCCCAGCTACTCAGGAGGCTGAGGCAGGAGGATCGCTTTGAGCCCAGGAGTTCGAGGCTGCAGTGAGCTATAATCATGCCACTCTACTCCAGCGTGGGTGACACAGCAAGACTCTATCTCTAAAAACTAAAAAGAACAAACTGGTAATTTTGTTTGTCTTCATTTTTTCTGTTTTTTGAAACAGAGCCTCGCTCTGTCACCCAGGCTGGAGTGCAGTGGAGTGATTTCAGCTCAGTGCAACCTTTGCCTTCGGGGCTCAGTCAATCCGCCTGCCTTAGCTTCCCAAGTGGCTGAGACTACAGGCTTGCACCACCACACCTGGCTAATTTTTTTGGTATTTTTTATAGAGACAGGGTTTTGCCATGTTGCCCAGGCTGGTCTCAAACTCTTGGACTCCAGTAATCCTCCTGCCCCAGCCTCCCAAAGCTAGAATTACAGGCATGAGCCACCATGACTGGCCTGTCCTTATACTTTTTTTTCTTTTGAGACGGAATCTTGCCCTGTTGCCAGGCTGGAGTGCAGTGGTGTGATCTCTGCTCACTGCAACCTCCATCTCCCAGGTTCAAGTGATTCTCCTGCCTCAGCCTCCTGAGTAGCTGGGACTACAGGCACGTGCGGTGCCACCACGCCCAGATAATTCTTGGTTTTTTTTAGTGGAGATGGAGTTTCACCATGTTGGCCAGGATGGTCTCCATAGCTTGACCTCGTGATCCGTCTGCCTTGGCCTCCTAAAGTGCTGGGATTACAGGTGTGAGCCACCGCGCCCGGCCCCAGTCCTCATACTTTTAAAATCCCCATCCTCTGTTTTATAAAATACACATGTTGGAACCCAAGTAAATTAACGTAACACATAGCTTATAGATATTGGGGCTGGAAAGAAACTTAATTTTTACTGCTGGGTGTGTGATAAAAACTGCTTAAAGATCACAGGAGTGGCAGAACTGGTTAGTTGCTACCACCGTAAGAGGTAGTTACCATGGATATTCCTACCTTAAAGATGAGGAAACTGAGACACAAAGTATGTGCAGACCAGTACATGGCTGAGTCAAACCCAGGCACTGCGGAGACTATATGCTTAACTACTGTGCTATATCCTGTGACAAAAGGAAATATCTAGACGTACATCACGCGTGTAGGACTGTTTTATGAATATGAAGATATGAGTGCTGTTAAATCCCTATCTTTGCAGACATCGCTGTACATAACTGTAATCCCAGTTACTCAGGAGCCAGAGGCAGGAGAATCGCTTGAATGCAGGAGGCGGAGGTTGCAGGGAGCCGAGATCGCGTCACTGCATCCAGCCCGGGTGACAGAGCAAGACTGTGTCTCAAAAAAAAAAAAAAAAAAAAAAAAAAACATAGCCGGCCATGGTGGCGCACCTGTAATGCCAGCTACTTGGGAGCCTGAGGCAGGATAATCGCTTGAACCCGGAAGGCGGAGGTTGCAGGGAGCCAAGATCACGCCACTACACCAAAAAAACAGACGCTGGCGGGGGGAACCGTGCTGAGGCGGCGGCAGCAGCGATGCAGGCCGATGCGGGCTGCGGCAGGCCCGCGGCGTCTGGCGGTGCGGGTGGGTGTCGGGCTGGGCGGACAGCGCCGCTGAGAGGGCGACGGGCGCATCTACGGGCACATCTACGTGGGGATCCTTCCGACGGACGTGCGCGAGGACCTGGAGGGCCTGTGCTACAAGTACAGCCGCAACCGCGAGATCGAGCTCAAGAACCGGCACCGTCTTGTGCCCTTCGCCTTCGGGCGCTTCGAGGACCCCTGAGATGCACAGGATGTTATTTATGGAAGAAATGGACTTCCTCCATCAGGCAGTTGGCAGGACCTGGAGGATCACATGTGAGAAGCCCGGATGTCTGTTATGCTGATGTGCGGGGATGGTTAAGTATCCCAGAAAAGAAGTCATGGAATATGCCCTGTGTAAAAGACACCAAATTCCGCTCTCATGAGGGTGAAACTTCCTACATCCGAGTTTATCCTGAAAGAAGCACCAGCTATGGCTACTAACGGTCTCTGTCTGGTTCAAGGGGCCGTGACTCTCCATACCAAAGCTGGGGTTCCCCACACTACTCTCCTTTCAGGCTCTACTGAGACAGGCGATGGGAATTTTTTATTTTTTAGGTTAACTGAGCTGCTTTGTGATCAGAATCTACATTCCAGATTGAGGATTTAGTGTCTTAGGAAATTTTTTTAATTTTTTTTTTTTTTAAAGAAGAAAACAAACTACATAATTTCTACCAGGGCCATAATAGCAGTGAAACATTTTAAACTGCAGAAATTGTGGTTCTGGTTCAGAAACAAGTTGTATATTTTTCACCCCTGATTATGGGAAAAAGTCAGTTCTGTCTTTGTGGGTTGCTCTGCTATGGAGAGCAACAGTTACTGTGACTGAATTGGCCCATTCTGTTTAGAAATATATTTTAAACGTTTAGGGGGAAAAAAGAAAAAAAAAAAAGAACAGAACAGAACGTGCTGTCAGAAATTTAAAACCCTGTACTTATGTTGTTAAACTGTGCAAACGTGATTTTTCTTTTTTTTTTTTTGAGATGGAGTTTCACCCTTGTTGCCCAGGCTGGAGTGCAATGGTGCGATCTTGGTTCACGGCAACCTCCACCTCCCGGGTTCAAGAGATTCTTTGGCCTCAGCCTCCTGAGTAGCTGGGATTACAGGCATGCACCATCATGCCCAGCTAATTTTGTATTTTTAGTAGAGACAGGATTTCTCCATGTTGCTCAGGCTGGTCTTGAACTCCTGACCTCAGATGATCTGCCCACCTTGGCCTCCCAAAGTGCTTGGATTACGGGCATGAGCCACCATGCCCGGCAAACATGTAATTTTTAATGTGTGAGGGTTGAATTCATTGGGGTTATCTTTGAATACATTGAGGTTACCTTACCTCTGCTGAATGGGTAAGGGGCAATTATTGTCCTTGGAAAACAATGTATTTTAGTTTTAAAATGGAGTACCAAAATAAGCACTTCAAAGGACATTTGTGTGAAAGATTAAAAATAACATTCTTTTAATAAGTTTAAATTTTAGAGAAATATACTAAGACCCATATAACTGCTTCAACAAAGAAAACAACTTCTTCATTATCTTTATACTTCACATTACAAATTTTGTGCTACTGTTAGATGATATATTAATTTTATTTTCATTACATAAATTGAGGAAGAAATGCAGAATCAGATTCAAATATATTACAAGGCATTAAGGGAGGTGTGTCCTGTTGCTGAATAGCAAATTGGCTGAAATCTACTTTCTTTCTTTTTTTTTTTGAGATGGTCTCATTCTGTCACCCAGCTGGAGTGCTGCAGTGGCGCGATCTCAGCTCACTGCAGCCTCCACCTCCTGGGATCAAGCAATTCTGTGCCTCAGCCTCCCAAGCAGCTGGGATTACAGGCACCGACACCGCACCCAACTAATTTTTGTATTTTTAGTAGAGACAGGGTCTCACCATGTTGATCAGGCTGGTCTCGAACTCCTGACCTCATGTGATCTGCCTGCCTTGGCCTCCCAAAGTAATGAGATTACAGGTGTAAGCCACCGCACCTAGCCTGAAATCTACTTTCAAAATGGAAACAGGCTTGTTTAAAAGCGCTATCCTGCCTTCTTTCTTCTTTAGAATATAACCTGGTTTTCAGTAAAGTACCAATACATGGATTAAACATATTCTCTCTCACGTGGTTAACATTCTGGATGTTCCAGAAAATCATATTCGATGCATTCTTCCAGTTGCTTTAAGACCCTTGAGCTATCTGTGACAGGAAAGTCCAAGAATGGAGCTCCTGGGGTATCAGCAGGCAGCTGTCTTTGGGTTTTAAATGCACAGTTTAGAGTCATGAAGAATGGCATCAACTGCCTGATGCTGGAAACAGAATGTTGGCGCAGAAGCGGGAACTCAGTCTTCATGGTGATCTCATCAGAGCTACTGATTTCCTGCAGAAGAAACAAACCCATAGCAATGATACGGTTTTACTGAGGGCTTTAGATGGCTGGGAAGCACATGCATGTGGCAAAACCTAAGAAATAAGGTCCTTTTTTTTTTTTTTTTGAGACAGAGTCTTGCTCTGTCGCCCAGGCTGGAGTGCAGCAGCGTGATCTCGGCTCACTGCAACCTCTGCCTCCAGGGTTCAAGCAATTCTCCTGCTTCAGCTTCCTGAGTAGCTGGGATTACAGGTACCCGTCACCATGCCCAGCTAATTTTTGTATTTTTGTAAAGATGGAGTTTCACCATGTTCGCCAGGTTGGTCTCGAACTCCTGACCTCTGGTGATCTGCCCGCCTTGGCCTCCCAAAGTGCTGGGATTGCCAGCCTCGTGAATATAATTTTTAAAAAGAAAAGCAGGCTGGGCACAGTGGCTGTCACCTGTAATCCCAGCACTTCAGGAGGCTGAGGCAGGCAGATCACCTGAGGTCAGGAGTTCGAGACCACCCTGACCAATATGGTGAAAACCTGCCTCTACTAAAAACACAAAAATTAGCCCCAAGTGTGGTGGCACGTGCCTGTAGTTCCAACTACTCAGGAAGCTGAGGTGCGAGAATTGCTTGAACCTGGGAGGTGGAGGTTGCAGTGAACTGAGATCCCCCACTGCACTCCAGTCTGGGCAACAGAGTGAGACTTCATCTCAAAAAAAAAAAAAAACAACCCAAAAACCAAAAAACAAAAATTAGCCGGACATGGTGGCATGTGCCTGTAGTTCCAGCTATTCCAGAGGCTGACAGGAGAATCGCTTGAAACCAGGAAGCTGAGGTTGCAGTGACCTGAGATTGCGCCACTGCACTCCAGCCTGGGCAACAGTGAGATTCCATCTCAAAACAAAACAAAACAAAAACGAAATTAGCCAGGTGTGGTGGCACATTCCTGTAATCCCAGCTACTCAGGAAGCTGAAGCAGGAGAATCACTTGAACCTGGGAGGTGGAGGTTGCAGTAAACCAAGACCACACCATTGCACTCCAACCTGGGTGGCCGAGTGAAACTCTGCCTCAAAAAAAAAAATAAATGAATAAAATAAATAAATAAAAATAAAAGAGAAAAGAAAAGCACTTACCCCAAACTTTAATTTTAGAAGTTCTAGAATCTTGACAGTGTGGGGTTTGCATTCTTGGTGATTCTCCTCTATATCTGACAGGAAGGCAGGGTCCTCTGTGTCCACTTCTGGAATAAATGCCCACCTATAACTGCGGGGAACAAACGGAAGGTCAGGACTGCTGGTAAGAGCCCTTCAATGTCATTAAAATTAGTTTTACTAAGATATCATCCACATACTGTATCTATTTAATATGGACAACTCAATGCCTTTTATTATATTCATAGAGTTGCATGTCTATTATCACAATCAATTTTAGAGTATTTCATTACCCCAAAAAGAAATCCTGCCCCGCTCAGCCATCACCACCCCAACCCCCTATGCCCTTGAGACCTAGGCACCCGCTAATCCACACTCTGTCTCATCGTGGACATTCCATATGAGCAGAATCACACACTATGTGTTCCCTTGTTTCGGCTTTCACTTAGCATCATATTTTCCAGGTTCATCCAGGTTCCAGCGTGTCTCAGTTCTTCAATTCTTTTCACTGCTGAACCGTATTCCAACGAATGGGTATGTCACGTTATCTATCTGTTCATCAGCTGACAGCCGTTTGGGTTTTCTCCACTTTTTGCCTATTATAAATAACGCTGCTATGCACATTCGCATATATCAGAACCCAGTTTTTTTTTTTGTTTTTTTTTTTTTTTTGAGACAGAGTCTCGCTCTGTTGCCCAGGCTGGAGTGCAGTGGTGCAATCTTGGCTCACTGCAACCTCTGCCTCCCAGGTTCAGGCAATTCTCTGCCTCAGCCTCCTAAAGTGCTGGGATTACAGGCGTGAGCCACTGCGCCCAGCCTCCACTTTTTTTGGTTTGTTTGTTTTTTGAGACGGAGTTTCGCTCTTTCTCCCAAACTGGAGTGCAGTTGTACGATCTTGGTTCACCACAACCTCTGCCTTCGGTTTCAAGCAGTTCTCCTGCCTCAGCCTCCCGAGTAGCTGGGATTACAGGCGTACGACCCCACGCCTGGCTAATTTTGTATTTTTAGTAGAGACGAGGTTTCTCCATATTGGTCGGGCTGGTCTCAAACTCCCGACCTCAGGTGATCTACCCGCCTTGGCCTCCCAAAGTGCTGGGATTACAGGCATAAGCCACCGTGCCCGGCCTAATTTTTGTATTTTTAGTAGAGACAGGGTTTCACCAGGTTGGCCAGGATGGTCTTGAACTCCTGGCCTCAAGTGATCCACCCACCTTGGCTTCCCAAAGTACTGGGATTACAGGCATGAGCCACTGTACCCAGCCTAATTTTTGTGTTTCTAGTAGAGACAGGGTTTTGCCATATTGGTCAGGCTGGTCTCAAACTCCCAACCTCTCAGGGGATCCACCTGCCTCAGCCTCCTGAAGTGCTAGTATTACAGGTGTGAGACACCACATCCGGCCCGAACCTGCTTTTTAAAACCTAAAAGACTTCCTTTTGTGGGACAGCTTTAGGTTCACAGCCAAATGGAGCAGAGAGTACAGTTCCTGTATATCCCATCCCTACACACATACAAGCCTGCCGTATTATTGACATCCTGCACCACAGCGGTACATTTGTTAAAACTGAAGAACCTCTACTGACTCACCATTATCCCCCCAAGTCCAGAGTTTACATCAGGGTTCACTCTTGGTGGTGTACATTGTATGGGTTTGGAGAAACGGACAATGACATGGATCTACCATTATAGCTCCGTATGCAATAATTTTACTGCCCTAAAAATCCTCTGTGCTTCACCCATCCATCCCTGCCTCCCTCTCCCCAACCCCTGGCGACCACTGATTCTTTTTACTGTCTCCACAATTTTGCCTTTTCCAGAATGTCACATGGTTGGAATCATACAGTGTGTAGCCTTTTCAGTCTGGCTTCTTTCACTTAGCAATGTGCATTTAAGAGAACCCACTCTTTAACCACAAACATTTCTATATGCTTACTCTCTTTGTGGGGGTAGGAGAGAGAGAAATAGCCTCTGGGGCTGGTCATGAAATTAAACAAATGAGCAGCTGTGCTAAGCCTGCAGGAAACATAAGCCTAAGGGGCAAAGTGAATCGGAGATGGCAGGCTCCAAATAAAGGCATTCTTATCTAACTAAACAGACAAAAAGGTCTACACAAAGGCGGTGAGGACCACCAGTGGGTAAGCCCTGTTTTATAAGCATTCAGTAGCAAAAACCACACACACACACACACACACACACACACACACCATAGAAACACATTCATAAACACTCCTATGAGCCAAATTTGCAGAGCCACAGATGTTGCAAGTAATCTGAAACTCGGTATTCCGAGCTGGCTCAGCTGTCACTAGAAACCCAGATGGTGGTTTCCCATAAACTGTACATGAAAAGCAAGTGAAAGTGCTTAAAAGGAAAAAACAAAATCTCCTGCTTCAAAAAGGACACATGATCCTATCTGACTTACATTTGAAATAATGGCATCTTGTCAGGTGGAAAAGAAAGCGCTGTGTCCAAGAATTTGCAAGCTGAAAAATACAAGATGAGTTCACTCTGGGGTATCTCCCCCAATGAATGTCCATTTGCATCCGGGACTGAACCTTTCGTTCTGTTTACTTTGTTGTTGCTTCTGTAAATTTGCAAAGAAACGCTTGTTATAAATTCATTCAGAGCTGTTATAGTCCATTCACCTATGACATGTCCCTCAGAATAATTTTCCTTTTAAGAAATGTTTGGAATAGCTGGTCCTTTCACAAGTACTTCAAGAAAACAGCATTTAACATTAGATAACCATACATCTAAAGTGATGTCCTTTAATCGTGACCATCTTTTCCTCCTGTGCACAGATCTTGTACTGCTTACCTCAATGACTCATCTTCGTCTTTTAGATCTTCTTCAAGCTGTGTGAATGTCTGAATCTGAAAACAAAAAAAGCATTCAAGTTACTATCTGAGAGAGACTAAACCTATCCAAATTTTTTTTTTTACTTATTTTAAAAAATCGATTAATTTATGAATGAATGAATAAGATGGGGTCTTACTCTGTCACCCAGTCTGGAGCACAATGGTACAATCATGGCTCACTGCAGGCTCAATCTTCTGCAGATGTAACTTCCCACCATGCCTAACTAATTTTCGTATTTTTTTGTAGACAAGGAGTTTCATCATGTAGCCCAGGTTAGTCTCGAACTCCTGGGCTCAAGTGATCCATCCACCTTGGCGTCCCAAAGTGCTGGGATTATAGGCATAAGCTACCACGCCTGGCCCAAATTTATAGTATATAAAAAAACTAGTAAATATTATCCAATGGTACAAGTTAGTTGGAATTACTGACAGGGTGAGAGATCAAATATGATCATAGGGTAAAATATTCTCTATTTAACCAAGAGCTAACCATGTGCTACCAACCTGATTAAAAATAACTTTTAGATAAAATGGGATAGATATGAAATAGTATGTTATATGTTACCGAAAAAGCATTTTAAAAAGCTCCAACCTTGCTTTCAAACTTACAATACTTGTACTCACCAATTCAGAGACCATTATTGGCCACAATGAAGTCAAATGCTGAGGAGATATTCTTAGCAGCAAAACTCTGAAAAAAAGAAACATCTGAGCAGCAACTGTGGATGTCTGTCCGACTCTGAGATTGTCTGTCAGGCGTTCTAAGGAGAGAAGATTTTAGAGATGTCACACAAATATGCAGTTTAAGGTTTCTTATCAGACAAAGAAAAATAAAATTGTGACTGTTCTGACATTCTGGTAAGAACCCAGTGTAAGGAATGAGTGTTACAGGCCAGGCTCAGTGGCTCGCGCTGTAATCCCAGCACTTTGGGAGGCCGAGGCAGGCAGATAACAAGGTAAGGAGATCGAGACCAGCCTGGCCAATATGGTGAAACCCCGTCTCTACTAAAAATACAAAAATTAGTTGGACGTGGTGGTGGGTGCCTGTAGTCCCAGCTACTTGAGAGGGTGAGGCAGAAGAATCGCTTTAACCTGGGAGGTAGAGGTTGCAGTGAGCCAAGATCACACCACTGCACTCCAGCCGGGGTGACAGAGTGAGACTCCATTTCGAAAAAAAAAAGAATGTTGGTGATGCTTTTGTGCAACTAGTCTACCCCAGCCCTCGTCTTTGTGAAATACAGCAGTTCATGGCTCTTGCCAAACCTCAAAGGAAATGATTCCCATGGGCTGTCCCCCTGCCACAGCTGAGTAGAAAGACATGAATATCTGTCACCAGAAATCCATTGGATGACCAATGGCCACTTAAAATGTTCTTTTAAGAATATGAATGAGGAGACACAGAAACCAAGCAGCCCATGGTGAGGGATGGATTTACACAATCATATGGACTGGCTGGCAGACAACACCGTATTTTGGGGGTGGTAGGTGGGAAGTGGAGCAAGTAAATATAATCGATTTATTCAGCAAGGTTTAAACTTGATGGCCATGACAAAAACTTTAATCCCTATGGAGGGAAAAGTGTTTCAAATAACTCTCTAGCCCCTAACACTTCCCTGCTTCTCCCCTGAAATGGTAGTTTGTAGAATGAGACTTTTTTTTTTCTCTCATAGCTTAAGATTTCCTAGGAATGTCACAAATTGCTACAGCAAACAGCTAAATGGTAGGCATGCTAGCTAAGATCAGTTGTAGTACATTAGAACATTAGTATATTAGTAATAAACTTTTCTTTTTTTTTTTTTTGAGATGGAGTCTCACTGTGTTGCCCAGGCTACAGGGCAGCGGAGCAGTCTCTGCTCACTGCAACCTCCGCCTCCCAGGTTCAAGCAATTATCCTGCCTCAGCATCCAGAGTAGTTGGGATTACAGGTGTCTGCCACTATGCCCGGCTAATTTTTTGTATTTTTAGTAGAGACAGGGTCTCACCATGTTGGCCAGGCTGGTCTTGAACTCCTGACCTCAGATAATCCACCTGACTTGGACTCCCAAAGTGCTGGGATTACAGGTGTGAGTTGCCATGCTCGGTCAGTTTTTTTTTTTTTCCTTCTTTTTTCTTTTTTTTTTTGTTTTTTTTTTTGAGATGGAATCTTGCTTTGTCACTCATGCTGGAGTACAGTGGTGCGATCTCAGCTCACTGCAGCCTCTGCCTCCTGGGTTCAAACGATTCTTATGCCTCAGCCTCCCGAGTAGCTGGGATTATAGGCACCTGCCACTATACCCAGCTAATTTTTGGTATTTTCAGTAGAGATGGGGTTTCACCATGTTGGCCACACTGGTCTCGAACTCCTGACCTCAGATGATCTGCCCTCCTTGGCTTCCCAAAGTGCTGGGATTACAGGCGTGAGCCACCGTGCCTGGCTTTGACCTTTCTTTTTTGTGGTAAGAGCACCTAAAATCTACTCAAGGTCTTGGCAAATTCCCAGTACATATGCAGTGTTATTAATGACAGTCCTCATGTTGTACATGCCTTCTCTAGACGTACTGATCCTACATAATTGCACCTTCGTACCCTTTCACCTACACCTTCCCAGCCGCCGAAGACATGAGACTGCTGTCACTCTGAGCCGAGATGTACAGAGCTGCTCAGCTCCCACCCGTGCACCACCTTCTCCTCTGCTACTTGATGGTGCGACAGTGTCCGGGGAAAAGGACCCCAAACGGTATTCCAGGAGAGAAGCGTTAGAAATTCTCCACTCCTGCTGCTTCTTTTTTTTTTTTTTTTTTGAAATGGAGTCTCTCTCACTCTGTCACCCAGGCTGGAGTGCAGTGGCGTGATCTCGGTTCATTGCAACCTCCACCTCCAGGGTACAAGCAATTCTCCTACCTCAGCCTCCCGAGTAGCTGGGATTACAGGCACCTGCCACCATGCTTGGCTAATTTCTTGTATTTTTAGTAGAGGTGGGGTTTCACCATGTTGGCCAGGCTGGTCTTGAACTCCTGACCTCAAGTGATCTGCCCACTTCGGCCTCCCAAGGTGCTGGGATTACAGGCCACTGTGCCCAGCCTCCTGCCTCTTTTAATTGGGCCCAGACTATTTACTATGGGACACGTCTTGGGAGCTTCTGGATGCATCCACCTCTCTGAGGCAGATGTGGGCATCATCCCTCCACAGGGCATCTCCAGGCAAGTTCAGTGTCCTCCAACTCTGCCAGAGGACACTCTGAGTGCCATCAACCCAGGACTCAGCGGGGCTGGGCCTACCAACGGACGTCCTGGGGACAACAACATGTAGGAAAGTGCTCTGTAAACTGTCAAGTTCATCAAAAATGAAAATGGGGCAAAAGGCTTATTTTTTAAAAAACGTATAGTATTTCTAGAAATACAGCACTTGAGCTATCCAAAATGAAGCATATTTATTTAGAAATTCTTCTTTCCCGGCCAGGTACAGCGGCTCACGCCTGTAATCCCAGCACTTTGGGAGGCCGAGGCAGGTGGATCACTTGAGGTCAGGAGTTCGAGACCAGCCTGGCCATCATGGTGAAACCCCGTCTCTATTAAAAATACAAAAATAAGCTGGGCATGGCGGCGGGTGCCTGTCATCCCAGCTACTGGGAGGCTGAGGCAGGAGAATCACTAGAACCTAGGAAGCGGAAGTTGCAGTGAGACAAGATTGTGCCACTGCACTCCAGCCTGGGCAACGGAGTCAGACTCTGTTCCCCCACCCCCAAAAAAAAAAATTTCTCTTTCCCAAGAGCTCAAAACCTACCTCTGTTTTAAGTCAGCATTCTGCTGACTTTATTATATATATGAATATACAATATAAGCAAGTATATTATACGTTATATAGTATAATATTTAATATTACTATTTATGGAATTAGTTATTAGTTATTACAATCATGTCAATATAATACAAATATAATAATTACGTTATAATGTCATATAATTATATAACATTAATATATCATGTAAAACATGTTATATATGCATGTTATATATATATGGTGCGATATATATGTATATTCTATTATATTGCCCTTGCTTGCTCCCTCTCAGAGAAATAATTTCTCAGAATTGCTGTTTAAACTCTACCATGGTCAAATTCTCCACACCCCTGTTTGAGCATGACTGTTGTCTATGTTTGAGCATGACTGTTGTCTCTCTTTTTATTTTTTTGGTTCTAGCTTCTATACACCTAATGCTGTCTCCTTAGCTATCTGGGCCTCCTCCCAAATTTGAGAGGAGTGTGAGATGGGGTAGAAAGAAGGAACAGGGCTGGGCGCGGTGGCTCATGCCTGTAATCCCAGCACTTTGGGAGGCCAAGGCGGGCGGATCACCTGAGATCAGGAGTTTGAGACCAGCCTGGCCAACATGGTAAAACCCCGTCTCTACTAAAAAAAAACCACAAAAATTAGCCGGGCATGGTGGTGGGTGTCTGTGATCCCAACTACCTGGGAGGTTGAGGCAGGAGAATCACTTGAACCTGGGAGGCGGAGGTTGCAATAAGGCGAGATTGTGCCACTGCACTCCAGCCTGGGTGACAGAGGGAGACCCTGGCTCAAAACGAAAACAAAAACAAAACAGAATGTCAACTTTGCCACCTGAACATTTTATGAGAAGGAAAAAAAACAAAAACAAAAAAGAAAACCCTGACAATCATGTATAATACGATGATGTCGGCAGTAATAATAACAATTTATTATTATTATTATTTTTGTGTGATGGATTCTCTCTCTGTCGCCCAGGCTGGAGTGCAGTGGCACGATCTCGGCTCAGCGCAACCTCTGCCTACCGGGTTCAAGTGATTCTCCTGCTTCAGCATCCCCAGTAGCTGGGATTACAGGCGTGAGTCACCACACCAGGCTAATTTTTGTATTTTTAGTAGAGACGGGGTTTCACCACACTGGGCAGGCTGATGTCAAATTCCTGACCTCAAGTGATCCACCCTCCTTGGCCTCTGAAAGTGCTGGGATTACAGGTAGGTATGAGCCACTGTGCCCAGCCAGCAATAAATTATTTTTGATGCAGTCAAAGAATATAGTGGGGATGAAGAAAAAAATTGTTAAGGAAAAATTAGATCCTTCTCCAAAATCTTGCCCCTTCCCTGGCCTCAACTGAAGGTGCTGATTAAGGGAGTACTATAAACACCAAGTATCTTGACTGCAGGAGGACTCTAGCAAGAGATAGTGCTGAGGAAGTATTATTCCTATACTGTAGTCAGGCTTTTAAAAACTAATAAAAATTAATAACACTGTAATTGATTTTATTAGGTATTTATTTAGAGACAGAGTTTTGCTCTTGTTGCCCAGGCTGGAGTGCAGTGGCGCAATCTTGGCTCACTGCAACCTTGGTCTCCTGGGTTCAAGTGATTCTCCTGCCTCAGCCTCCCAGGTAGCTGCAATTACAGGTGTAATTGCAAGTAGCTCCCAAGTAGCTGCAAATACAGGCACCATGCCTGGCTAATTTTGTATTTTTAGTAGAGACGGGGTTTCACTATGTTGGTCAGGCTGGTCTCGAATTCCTGACCTCAAGTCATCCACCCACCTGAGCCTCCCAAAGTGCTGGGATTACAGGCATGAACCACTGTACCTGGCTTATAATTGATTTTAAAATAAAGTTTCAGATTTACCAATATACTTCTGAAGTTCTATAACTCTGCAGAATACTTGTTTTAACACGTGGTAATCATGCCAAAGCACGCAGTAGACCCCTCTAGTACTTAATCATCTCAGCCCCTCATGGGTCTATCTGTATGCGGCGGGGTGAGGGCAGGTCAGCTGTTGCTGTGGTTTGAATGTTTGTCCTGTCCAAAATGCATGCTGAAATTTTATTGTAAATGTAGTATTACTGGGAAGTGCGGCCTTTAAGAGGTGATTAGGCCACATCATGGATGGGATTGGTACTGTAATAAAAGGGCAGGTCAGCCCCGTCTTGCTCTTTTGCCTTTCCACCTTCTGCCACGGGATGTCGCAGCAAGAAGGCCCTTGCCAGATGCCAGCCCTGAATATAGGACTTCTCAGCCTCCAGAACTGTGAGGCAATAAATTTCTGTTTTTATAAATTCCCCAGTCTCAGGTATCCTGTTACAGCAGCATAAAACAGACTAAGACAGCTGTCTTACCTTGTATCAGTGGAAGGTAAAGGTGGTATTGATCAAGTTCTCCACTGAAGACAGCAAAAGCCTGGCGTTTTAACAGCATGGCTTTCTGTTCAAAACTTGAGAATAGTTTCAAAGAACTGCTCTGCATGTCTAGAATAAATACAGCAAATATGTTTTACTTAGTGAGAAAACCACAATTGGAGGTAAGTGACGGGAAATTCATACTAGCGTAATTCTGTATTCCCTGGTGAAAAATAATGATCTTTATTAAGTAAGGACATGAGATTATTGTTCCCATGTATATTTAAAAAAAAACTTCTCTTTTTATTTCTTATTTGAGACAGGATCTCATTGCCCAGGCTGGAGTGCAGTGGTGGGATCAGCTCATTGCAGCCTTGACCTCCTGGGTTGAAGTGATCCTCCTGCCTCAGTCTCCCAAGTAGCTGGGACTACAGGTGTGTGCCACCATGCCCGGTTTTTTGTAGAGATGGGGTTTCACTATGTTGTCCAGGCTGATCTTGAACCCCTGGGCTCAAATGATCTGCCCACCTCAGCCACTCAAAGTGCTGGGATTACAGGCGTGAGCCACTGTGCCCAGCCAATACTTATTTCTTTAATGATACTTAATGATAGTGCATGAGAAGGGATCTGAGGTGTAGAAAAGTCCTCCTAGTAAATTATGGAAATTACTTTCAGCACAAATGTTCAGATGTGAAGCTAGATGCTTTCAGCAGTATTTCTCCACTAAAAACTATGAAAAAGGTTGTCACGGCATTCTTGTCAATAAATTGCAACTGGAAAAGACTCATTTATTTAGTTCTGCCATATTATGAACATCACATTACAGTCTTTGTGGCTTAGACAGCACCATAAAAGTATGAGTAGGGTTCGGAAAGACATGATAAACGCTGGTTCTATTGGTATTGATCCTATCAAGTGTGAGTTATGCAAAAGTAACACAGAACTTACTCATTAAATCCTTAAACATTGTTTTCTCATGAGTCAAAAGATGGTCAATAATGGACTTCCAACTGGATATTAAAGAAAGCAAAATCAATTAAATTTGCAGTGGATGATAGTTTGATTCAAAACATTAAAAAAACAACATACCCTCTTAAGATATATTAAAAACTGCTTTCTGTGCCAGGTGCAGTGGTTCACGCCTATAATCCCAGCACTTTGGGAGGCCGAGGTGGGTGGATCACCTGAGGTTGGGAGTTCGAGACCAGCCTGAGCAACATGGAGAAACCCCATCGCTACTAAAAATACAAAAGTAGCAGGGCGTGGTGGCGCATGCCTGTAATCCCAGCTATTCGGGAGGCTGAGGCAGGAGAATCGCTTGAGCCTGGGAGGTGGAGGTTGCGGTGAGCCGAGATTGTGCCACTGCACTCTAGCCTGGGCAACAAGAGCGAAACTCCATCCCAAAAACAAACAAACAAACTGCTTTCTGAAAAGAAGTTAGTGATAGAAATAAATAGTTTACATATAAAAGAAAGCTACATTAAAGCTTTTCATTTATAACACTAACATAGGGAATGAATAATGACTTTTTCCAGTTTACCACAAAGAAACAAATTGACAAGGCACTCTGGCTTTTTCAAGGGTTATTCTTAAATATGTTCATACAGGATGATATTCACCCAGTTGTGTTGATGAAAAGAGTGGGGCAGTGAAGACAAATACCACCCTTAGCTATTCTTTCCAAATGGGCTACCCCAGCAGAGCAACAAGATCACATGGAGGGAGGCCACAGGGCCACCAGCAGCCCTCTGGGGGTGGCCATGCTTTCATGCCATACAAAAAGGTTCCCAATCTCTACCCTCTATTGCTGAGCCTTCCTGTCATTAATAAAGGAGTAGCTTTCTTTCTGGTTATTTTCAGACAGGGCCCAGGGTCTTGCGCTGTCACCCAGGCTGGAGTGCAGTGGCACAATCACAGCCTACTGCAGCCTCAACCTCCTGGGCTCAAGTGATCCTCCTGCCTCAGGCTTCCATGTAGCTGGGACCACAGGCATATGCCAGCATGCCTGGCTAATTTTTTTTTGATTTTTTTTTCTTTTTTTGTAGAGATGGGGTTTCACTTTGTTGCCCAGGCTGGTCTCCAACTCCTGGGCTCAAGCAATCCTCCTGCGTACGCCTCCCCAAATGTTGGATTACAGGTATGAGTCACCACGCCCAGTCCTGAGTGATTTTCTTGATCTCAGGAAAAGGCCCAGGAGCACATCTTGCATCTGAGTCTCAGTGGATCTCTGCCTGGCTACTGCAAGATCTCAGTAAGAACTTGTGAAGTATTCAGCCGAGAAGTGGGGTAAAGACACCCCCAGGGTCACCCAGTGGGCTCTATCATCTTAACACTGGCCAATTACTTTGTGATTACAAGACAAAGCAGTATTAGACAGAACAAGTATCACTGGAACCCCAGGTTATGCTGTTTATTTATTTGAGATGGAGTTTTACTCTTGTTGCCCAGGCTGGAGTGCGGTGGTGGGATCTTGACTCACTGCAAACTTCACCTCCCAGGTTCAAGCAATTCTCATACCTCAGCCTCCCGAGTAGCTGGGACTACAGGCGTGCGCTGTCATGCCTGGCTAAGTTTTGAATTTTTTAGTAGAGACAGGGTTTTGCCATGTTGGCCAGGCTGGTCTCGAACTCCTGGGCTCAGGTGATCCACCCACCTTAGCCTCCCAAAATGCTGGGATTGTAGGTGTGAGCCACCATGCCCAGCCAAGAAATAACATGCTCTCTGAATTAAGTGAAATTCCTCTTTGTACTTTAAAAGACTTAATCCCTTTCCCGTGAACCACATGGTCAACATGTGAGCCTGTGACAGGGACGTCCTGTTATCTGGGGTGACGCTATGGTTCTGCTTCTATTTCAGGAATGAGAATTATGTAAACCAAAACACTGTTTCCACCTGAGGATCCAGAGCACATTGTTATCAGGACAGCATCTCTTACTGAACACAAGAAGTATCCATCTGAAAGAAAGCAGGGTCGAGAAACAGTTCCAGGACCTCCTTCCGCCAGGCTCGTTTGGTGTAGGCATAGCCACTCAGGGAGCTCAGCAGCTGAGCGCCAGCCCGGAAGCTGGGAGCATTGTAGGCACTGAGTGGGAGTGGGAAGAAAGAAGGGTCAAGGTCAAGGACTGTGCAAGGAAAACCACTGGATTCATTTCTCAAGACATATTTTTCTGCATATGGGTGGGAAGAAATGGCGACGATGACGTTACCTGTGGTTGCGTAAGTATGGAAAAACATAGTAAAGCAGACGGGAGATTAACGGCACAGCTTTCTCCTTCTCGTCACTTCGATAAACCATGTCCAGGAGGGAAGCCAGTACCTAAAAGAACAAGACCCTAAGAAAACAGAAACTGGCTGGGCGTGGTGGCTCACACCTGTAATCCCAGCACTTTGGGAGGCTGAGGTGGGTGGTCACTTGAGGTTGGGAGTTTGAGACCAGGCCGGCCAACATGGTGAAACCTCATCTCTACTAAAAATACAAAAATTAGCCAGGTCCTGTAATCCCAGCTACTCAGGAGGCTGAGGCAGGAGAACTGCTTGAACCCAGGAGGCAGAGGTTGCAGTGAGCCGAGATCACGCCACTGCACTCTAGCCTGAGTGCAGACTCCAGAGCGAGACTCCATCTCAAAAAAAGAAAACAGAAAGAAAAAAAAAAAGAAAGAAATCAGAAACCCTCGGAAGCAAGCGACAGTAAGAAGTGCAGTCATGGCCGGGAGTGGTGGCTCACGCCTGTAATCCCAGAACTTTGGGAGTCCAAGGTGGGTGGATCACGAGGTCAGGAGATTGAGACCATCCTGGCCAACACAGTGAAACCCCATCTCTACTAAAATACAAAAAATTAGCTGGGCGTGGTGGTGTGCACCTGTAGTCCCAGCTACTCAGGAGGCTGAGGCAGGGGAATCACTTGAACCCGGGAGGCGGAGGTTGCAGTGAGCCGAGATTGCGCCACTGCACTCCAGCCCGGCAACAGAGCAAGACTCTCCACGGTGCAGCTTGAGGCCAATGCTGCCTGATGGACGAGCTCACCTGGGAGGGTGCAGCCCACGCTCACTGGCACCTGAGAATGAACAAATGTCTTTGCAACAACTTGTGACGGCACTTATTTCCATAAAGGATGACAGGTCAGGTGTGTATTTACCTCTGCCAGGAGAGAGAGGGCTTGCACGCTGTACACGGAAGGGGCGGATGAAGACACCATTGCTGAAGTTGCAGCAGCATCTGTGAACAGAAAGAGGCATTTGTGTGTTAACTATGATGGATGGGTCACCATTTACTGTCCCCAAAAGCACTGCATGAATGTGAGCCATCAGCTCCCACCTTTCACACCAATTGTGTCCATATGACTCAGGTACTCCTCTCTGTTAACATTCAACATTTATTTATTTATTTATTTATTTATTTATTTATTTATTTGAGAAGAGTCTCACCCTGTCGCCCAGGTTGGAGTGCAGTGGTGTGATTTCAGCTCACTGCAGCCTCCACCTCCCAGGTTTAAGCAATTCTCCTGCCTCATCTTTCTGAATAACTGGGACTACAGGCATGTGCCACCATGCCTGGCTAATTTTTGTATTTTTAGTAGAGACGGGGTTTTGCCATGTTGGCCAGGCTGGTCTCAAACTCCTGGCCTCAAGCGATCCTCCCGCTTTGGTCTCCCAAAGTGCTGGGATTACAGGAGTGAGCCACGGCATCCAGCCTATCTTAAATACTTTCTTTCTTTTTGTGGTGAGAACACTCAAGATCTCTCTTAAGGAAAAGCTAGAACCACCCGCTGACCAGAAGCACCATCCGCTGACCCGTCTCCACCTACCATATAGGTCCTCCTCAGCATCAGATTCTTCTAGAGAGGCCTGAGGTTGGGCCTTCACTTCCAGATTTCTGCTTAGCCAGCTGGTTTGCTCCAAGGAAGAGCCAGCAATGTTCCCCACAGCTTCTAGGATTTTCTGAGTGATTTCCTGAGAATAATCAGGAGGACGGGGAAAGGAAGTTAAATAAGGAAAAGAATGTTAAGTGCCTAAAACAGCACTGTCCAATAGAAATAAAATGCAGGCAACTGTGAGCATATATGTAACATTAAGCTTTCTAGGAGCCACATTAAAGGTAAAAATAAACAGTTAAATTAATAATATAGGCTGGGTGTGGTGGCTCATGCCTGTAATCCCAGCACTTTGGGAGGCTGAGGCTGAGGCAGGGGGATCCCTTGAGGTTAGGAGTTCGAGACCATCCTGGCCAACATGGTGAAACCCGGAGTCTACTAAAAAAAAATACAAAAATTAGCTGGGCGCGATGCCACATGCCTGCAGTCCCACCTACTCGGGAGGCTTAGACAAGAGAATCGCTTGATCCCGGGACACGGAGGCTGCAGTGAGCCAAGATCATGCCATTGCACTCCAGCCTGGATGACAGAGTGAGACTCCGTTTCAAAAAAAAAAAAAAAATTAATAATATATTTTATTTAACCCAATATATACAAAATATTATCAACATGCACTCAATATAAAAATTATTAATAGGCTGGGCATGGTGGCTCATGCCTATAATCCCAGCACTTTGGGAGGCTGAGGTGGGTGGATCACCTGAGGTCAGGCGTTTGAGACCAGCCTGACCAACATGGTGAAACCCTGTCTCTAGCAAAAATACAAAATTAGGTGGGTGTGGTGGTGTGCGCCTGTAATCCCAACTACTTTGGAGGCTGAGGCAGGAGAATTGCTTGAACCTGGGAGGTGGAGGTTGCAGTGAGCCTAGATCGTGCCATTGCATTCCAGCCTGGGCAACAGGAGCAAAACTTTGTCTCAAAAAGAAAAAACAAAAACAAAAACTATTAATGAGATTTTGCATTCTCTTTTGTGTGTGCCCTAAGTCTGAAATCCAATGCATATTTTGTACTTACAGCACATTCAATTCAGACTACCACATTTTTTTTTTTTTTTTTTTGGGAGGTGGTGGGCAGGACAGGGTCTTTCTCTGTCAACCAGACTGGAGTGCAGTGGTGCAATCAAGAATCACTGCAGCTGGGCGTGGTGGCTCATGCCTGTAATTCCAGCAGTTTGGGAGGCTGAGGCAGGTGGATCACAAGGTCAAGAGATCGAGACCATCATGGCCAACATGGTGAAACCCTGTCTCTACTAAAAATACAAAAATTAGCTAGGCATGGTGGGGTGTGCCTGTAATCCCAGCTACTTGGGAGGCTGAGGCAGGAGAAATGCTTGAACCCGGGTGGCAGAGATTGCGATGAGGCAAGATAGCGCCACTGCACTCCAGCCTGGTGACAGAGTGTTGCGCGAAGTCAGGGACCCCAAACAGAGGGACCGGCTGGAGCCGCGGCAGAGGGACATAAATCGTGAAGATTTCATTTTAATGTGGACATTTATCAGTTCCCAAACAATACTTGTACAATTTCTTATGCCTGTCTTTACTTTAATCTCATAATCCTGTTATCTTTGTAAGCTGAGGATGGACGTCTCCTCAGGACCACGGTGATAACTGTGTTACCTGTACAAATTGATTGTAAAACATGTGTGTTTGAACAATATGAAATCGGTGCACCTTGAAAAAGAACAGAATAGCAGTGATTTTTAGGCAACAAGGGAAGACAACCATAAGATCTGACTGCCTGCAGAGTCGGGCAAAAACAGCTATATTTTTCTTCTTGCAGAGAGCCTATAAATGGATGTGCAAGTAGGAGAGATATTGCTAAATTCTTTTCCTAGCAAGGAATATTAATATTAATACCCTGGGAAAGGAATGCTTTCCTGGGGGGAGGTCTATAAATGGCCACTCTGGGAGTGTCTGTCTTATGCGGTTGAGATAAGGACTGAGATACGCCCTGGTCTCCTGCAGTAGCCTCAGGCTTATTAGGGTGGGGAAAAACTCCACCCTGGTAAATCTGTGGTCAGACTGGTTCTCTGCTTTGGAACCCTGTTTTCTGTTAAGATGTTTATCAAGATAATACGTGCACTGCTGAACATAGACCCTTATCACTAGTTCTGCTTTTGCCCTTTCCCTTGTGATCTTTGTTGGATCCTTATCAGTAGTTCTGCTTTTGCTCTTTGTCCTGTTATCTCAGAAGCATGTGATCTCTGTTAGACCCTTATTAGTAGTTCTGCTTTTTGCCCTTTGTCCTGTTACCTCAGAAGCATGTGATCTCTGTTAGACCCTTATTAGTAGTTCTGCTTTTTGCCCTTTGAAGCATGTGATCTTTGTACCTACTCCCTGTTCTTACACTCCCTCCCTTTTTGAAACCCTTAATAAAAACTTGCTGGTTTTGAGGCTTGGGTGGGCATCACAGTCCTACCGATATGTGATGTCACCCCCGGTGGCCCAACTATAAAATTTCTCTCTTTATACTATCTCTCTTTATTTATCAGCTGGCCAACACTTATGGAAAACAGAAGAACCTACGTTGAAATACTGGGGGTGGGTTCCCCCAATAACAGAGCAAGACTCCATCTCAAAAAAATAAAAATAAAAAAGACTGACTGCAGCCTCAACCTCCTGGGCTCAAGCCATCCTCAGGCTCCCGGGTAGCTGGGACTACAGGTGCATGCCACCACATCTGGATAATTTTTAAATTTCTTGTAGAGACGAGGTCTCCCTGTGTTGCCTAGACTGTAGACTAGACACACTTCAAGTGCTTAACAGCCATCTGTGGCTAATGGCTACTATACTGGCCAATGTAGGTAGTAAAATATACAGAGATTGCAAGTCATCGCAGCATGTCATGAAAAAGCCATAAATTGTATTCAGTGGTTTGGCTTTCTGGTTTATCTAGGACCACGGGTTCTTCCTAGAAATGCATCTTTCAATAATATAACAAGAAATAAAGGTCAATAAGTTAAACTGACTCAGTGGGGTAAAGTGAGGAGTCATCCACTCTCAGAAGTATGATCAGTGAAGAATCTGGTTAGTAGCTAGAGAGACAAACTTGAAGCTGGCTTCTGAGCCAGTGTCATCAAGTGTCATCAGCTAAGAGTGGCTATAATCTTTGACATCTGAGAATTTTATAATTCTGATCTCAACTGTGCCACAAGGTTCCCAGGCTCAGCAGTTGTGTTGAGGCGTGAAGCAGGGCACACCTGCCTGCTGGGTGGGTGCGCTCGAGGGAACAGGCTAATCGGCTAACTTAGGCAGGGCTGGGTGTGAAGGGCAGAAGGAAAGTCAGGAAAAGGGTTTAGGGGCTTAGAGGAGTTCCTGTAAGGACTGATGAAAGCACTGAGTGGATGAGTGTGATATTGTGGAAATGTTTTTGGCCTTTCTCCCCATTTCCCAGCTATAACTCCTAAATTCCTTGGATTCTCCAAAGTAATATGTGTCTTTTTGTATGCTACTGAGATGGCTGTGGCTGCGGTCCCCCAGATAACTTCAGCTCCCCAACCTCCAGGAAGGGGAGAAGGGTTAAAGGTTAAATTGATCAGCAATGACCAATGATTTAATCCATCATGCCTATGTAATGAAGCTTCCACAAACCCCAAAGTAACTGGGTTTGAATGAGCTTCTGGATGGCTAAACATGTGGAGGTTCCTAGAGGGTGGTGCCCAAGGAGGGCATGGAAGCTCCGTGCCCCTTCCCAAGTCCCTTGCCTAATCATCGATTCATCTGTATCCTTTCTTTTTTTTTTTTGAGACAGAGTCTCGCCCTGTCGCCCAGGCTGGAGTGCAGTGGCCGGATCTCAGCTTACTGCAAGCTCCGCCTCCCAGGTTTACACCATTCTCCTGCCTCAGCCTCCCGAGTAGCTGGGACTACAGGCACCCACCACCTCGCCCGGCTAGTTTTTTGTATTTTTTAGTAGAGACGGGGTTTCACTGGGTTAGCCAGGATGGTCTCAATCTCCTGACCTCGTGATTCGCCCGGCCTCCCAAAGTGCTGGGATTACAGGCTTGAGCCACCGCGCCCGGCCCATCTGTATCCTTTCTAATCTCCTTTATAATAAACTGGTCAGCCAGGTGCAGTGACTCATGCCTGTAATCCCAGCACTTTGGGAGGCTGAGGCGGCCAGGTCATAAGGTCAGGAGTTCAAGACCAGCCTGGCCAACATGGCGAAACTCTGTCTCTACTAAAAATACAAAAATTAGCTGGGCATGGTGGCAGGTGCCTGTGATCCCAGCTACTCGGAAGGCTGAGGCAAGAGAATCGCTTGAACCTGGGAGGCGGAGGTTGCAGTTAGCTGAGATTGTGCCATTGCACTCCAGCCTTGGCAACAAGAGTAAGACTCCGTCTCAAAATAGATAAATAGATAAATAAATAAATAGATAAATAAATAAATAAATAATAAAATAAACTGTTCAATGTGTTTCCTGAGTTCCATGAGCCACTCCAGCTAATTAACAGAACCCAAGGAGTGAATGGGGGAACTCCAATTTAGAGCTGGTCTGTCAGACGCACAGATGAAAACACTTGGGGCTTGTGATTGGCATCTGAAGGGGTGGGGCAGTGTTGTGGGACTGCGCCCTCAACCTGCGGGATCTGAAGATATCTCTAGGTGGAGAATGCCAGAATTGAATGGAACTGGATGACGCCTATCTAGTGTCCACTGCAGAACTACTAGCTTGGTTGCTGGTGGGGAGAAATTCCCACACATTTTGGTTACGAGGTCACCGAAGTATTCTATGTTACGAGACTGTGGTAGGAAAATCACACTTTGTTTTTTTCTATATCCCCAGTGGGGAAGAAGTATAGGGTGTGGCTCAAAATAGTAGGAAGGAATTAGTGTTGGGGATGCTAGGTGTCATGAGACAGAAAGAAGCAGATGCCACCTGGTCCCCTCAACCAAAAGGAGCAGAGAAGAGGCGTGCCAGCTGCAACAACAGAGGGAATGTCTGTGGCCAGAGCCCTCTCCAGGCAGGCTGAAGAGAGAGGGGCCTGCTACAGGCAACAGGCCACAAAAGCAGGGAGGGCTCAGGTGAGCAAGTGCTGTCCCGGCACCTGGACGGGCAGCATCGGCACTGTAATGATGTTTTCTTCTCTGGCTACAAGTCAAGGCCAAAGGAGGAGGCACCGGAATTTTCCAATTATGCTTTATGGTATTTTTTTTTTTTTGAGACCAAGTTTCATGCTTGTCACCCAGGCTGGAGTATAGTGGTGAGATCTCGGCTCACTGCAACCTCTGCCTCCCAGGTTCAAGTGATTCTCCTGCCTCAGCCTCCCGAGTAGCTGGGATTATAGGTGTGCGCCACCACGTGTGGCTAATTTTTGTATTTTTAGTAGAGGTGGGGTTTCACCATGTTGGCCAGGCTGCTCTCGAATCCCTGACCTCAGGTGATCCACCCGCCTCGGCCTCCCAAAGCGCTGGGATTGCAGGTGTGAGCCACCGTGCCCAGCCTACTGTGCTTTATACAGTACTTTTGTGATTCAGAACTGCGGACCTGAGGCTGTTTCTGGATATACCTTTCACAAATGCCAGGGATCATAAAGATTAGCAGTAGTATCGCCAAGGCTATAAATATGATAGAAAAGCCAACTGAATCAAGGTCTATAATGGTTTGCAAAATAGTGATTATCCCAACTTCATCATAACTTCCATATTTATTAGTTGGCACTCCACTCTGAATTTTCCTTCTCCTATGGATGGGTTTTATTTTTCAGTATTAAACAAATTTTTATGAGCATATATTACTGTTATAATGGGAGATAAGGCATTTAAGGAAAGAAATCCATGTATGGAGGCTGGGTGTGGTAGCTCACGCCTGGAATCCCAGCACTTTGGGAGGCCGAGGCAGGAGGATCACCTGAGGTCAGGAGTCTGAGACCAGACCAGACAACATGGAGAAACCTCGTCTCTATTAAAAATGCAAAAAATTAGCCAGGCGTGGTGACGTGTGTCTGTAATCTTGGCTACTTGGGAGGCTGAGGCAGGAGAATTGCTTGAACCCAAGAGGTGGAGGTTTCGGTGAGCTGAGACCGTGCCACTGCACTCTAGCCTGGGTGACAGAAATTCTGTCCAACCTCCCACCCCCCCACCAAAAAAAAAAAAAAAAAAAAAGAAATATCCATGTATGGAGATAGCTTCCTTTTTTTTATTTTTTTGAGACAGGGTCTCTGTTGCCAGGCTGAAGTGCAGTGGCACGATCACAGCTCACTATAGCCTCAACCTCCCAGGCTCAAGGGATCCTCAGCCTCCCGAGTAGCTGGGACTATAGGTGTAGCTACCACACTAGGCTAATTTTTGTATTTTTGTAGAGATGAGGTCTCACTATGTTACCCAGATTGGTCTCGAACTCCTGAGCTTAAGCAATCTGCCCGCCTCAGCCTCCCGAAGTACTGGGATTACAAGTGTGTGCCACCGCGTCCGGTGCGAGATAGATTTCTAATTCCACTTATGTTTCACAGTGAGGTCCACATACATCTGCATACAGCGTGGAGGGTGAGGGGTGCAGCTGTCAGTTCCACAAACGATTGCTCAAGCATTACACAAGAACCTTCATGAGAAAACCTGGGCCACAGGTCTGACTGAACTCTCCAGAGACAGCGAGGGGGGAAGAAAGACTTGAGAACAAGTGCAAAGCTAACCTCAGATTCTGTCCAACGTCTCTTGCCTATCTGCTATCTGATATCCCCAAAGGAGGACAGCACTGCTGGGGTAATATCATTTGGCTGAACCTCTTTTGTATACAAACCTGCAGGTCTTTTAGATCCTTCTTGTTTTCCAGGTTGGGAGTTCTTGTTACAAAGTCATTCAGCATGCTGTCGGGAGACAGTCAGCTTCAGATTAAAAATGCCGCAGAAATAAAATATATGCCAAAAGAAAATATTACACAATGACAATGTGGTGACATGATACCTGAGAAGCAGAAAATACCCAGGTGGGGCTAGATTCAACTGTACAGACTCCTTCAATACTCCCAACAGTGAAGAAAAGTTCTCTTGCAAGGCTGGTACTGGAAGCCTGTTTTTTAAAAAGATAGGAAAAACACTTAACCATGAACAGGTCAAAATACAACATTTATTTATAAGCACATTTAAGATCCTGGCGGTTGGAAAGCAAAGGGTAAACAGCACACCCCACCGACCTTTTTTTCTTTTTAAAAAATTACAACATACACAAGCTAAACTTTGGTATTCTGGCGAGCACTTGGAGTTTGGGAACCTGAAATCCTACTGCTGCCTGGTTTCCTTGTCTGTAAAATAAAAGCCTTAAACTAGATGATCAACCTTGATCTCTCAGGCCTTTCCTTTTTTGTAAGACAGAGTCTTGCTCTGTCGCCCAGGCTGGAGTGCAGTGGCGTAATCTCGGCTCACTGCAACCTCTGCCCCACCGAGTTCAAGTGATTCTCATTCTTCAGCCTCCCGAGCTGGGATTACAGGCGCCTGCCACCACACCGGGCTAATTTTTTGTATTTTAGTAGAGATGGGGTTTCATCACATTGGTCAGGCTGGTCTTGAACTCCTGGACTCAAGTAAATCCACTTGCCTCGGCCTCCCAAAGTGCTGGGATTACAGGCGTGAGCCACCGTGCCTGGCTGATCTCTCAGGCCTTTTTGAGCTGATATTCTGCTTCCCTAAAGTGGCTGGTAACAGAGCATCACCTGTCGGAAGGCTGCAAAGCATTAGGTCCCGGGACACTCACCAGGAAACTGGCCTACCCCCCTCTGTAGCTCTCAGGATGAGGATTCTGAGATGACTGCTCCAAAGCGAGACAGCGCAGCTCAGGAAGTGAAAGCTCAGACTGCAGTCAGAGTGTCCCAGGTCCAAGTCCTGGTTCTCCAACTTACTACCTACTGTGTGACCTAGGTGGTTCCTCCTCGGCAAAAGGAGGAAGACCAAATCTAACCTGCAGCTGCTGGGAAAGCTCGACTATCCCTTAGGCCCCTACAGTCAACATTCGCCAGCAACACAACATATATTAGCTGTCATAGGAGGGAAGTGACGGGCTCATCTTTAACTCCTGGAGGAAAGAACGACAATGATGTTCACGGGGGAAGTGGTCTGAATTTAACCCCACCCTGGTCATCTACCAGGAGGCCTCGATTTACCATCCTGCAACTTCAGAATGTGGTGAGTAGGAATAACCACAGAATGTTAACTGTGAACCAAGGAGCCTGTGCCTGGTTGTCGGAGTTATTTATAGTGAGACTCCTGATGGCTATGTAGGGATACTGAGGCTTCCCTGAGAAGTGGTCTATACCTCCCTCACCCCCTCTTTTTTTTTTTTTTTGAGATAGAGTCTCATTCTGTCCCCCAGGCTGCAGTACAGTGGCGTGATCTCAGCTCACATCAACCTCTGCCTCCTGGGTTCAAGTGATTCACCTGCCTCAGCTTCCTGAGTAGCTGGGACTACAGGCATGACACCACCAAGCCCTGGCTAATTTTTTTTGTAGTTTTAGTAGTTTGGGGTTTTACTATATTGGCCAGGCTGGTCTCAAACTCCTGGCCTCAAGTGACCCACCCACTTCAGTCTCCCAAAGTGCCGTGATTATAGGCATGAGCCACTGCACCCAGCCCCCTCACCCTCATTTACAGCAACACAGAGCTGCGCCTGGGATGCGGCCATTGTAAGATCTGAATGAGGTCCAGTAAAGCTTATTTTTCATCCATGGGGAAAAACCTGGGGAATCCTCTTTAATGCTCTGTTGGCTAAGACACCTAATACCTATATCAACTTAGCAAATCAAAGCCGAGACCTCTCCGCGTCAAACACGGGACGGCACACTGAGAACGTCACCAGATTTTTTTTCTTTTGAGACAGAGCCTTGCTCTGTCACCCAGGCTGGAGAACAGTGGTGCGCTCTCTGCTCACTGCAACCTCCGCCTCCCGGGTTCACGCCATTCTCCTGCCTCAGCCTCCCAAGTAGCTTGTATTTTTAGTACAGACGAGGTTTTACCATGTTGGCTAGGCTGGTCTCAAACTCCTGGCCTCAAGTGATCGGCCTGCCTCGGCCTCCCAAAGTGCTGGGATTGCAGGCGTGAGTCACCACGCCCCGCCCATTTCTCCTTTTTCTGAAAGAGGTCTTTAACACTTCCCTATCTGTGTTTTTTTTTTTCTTTTTCTGTATCAATTTAATGCAAATCTGAGCCTTTTAAAGTTTAATAGGCCTCACATAAAGCTTTGCTCATATAAAGTGTTCGAGATACAGTGTACAGATTTTAAGATGTTAACTCTCTGGAGAAGGAAAAGTACAGATCAATACCTCGGGAAGAAATGATGACAACTTTAAGATATTTTCTGAACTGTGGTTCTCTAGTAGTCTAGAAATAAAACCAGAGATATTATGCATGCTCACTGCCACAGTATCTGTATTTAAGGAAGTTTTTAGAGGACGGGAGACTATATTACCTTTGGAGAAAAGCATAGCAAAATTGCAACACAGGAATGTCCACTAGGGGCGATTTCTGAAAATGAAAGTAAAATCAATTACTCCGGGTTGGTGGGAAATAAGGCTAAAAAGAATTCAGATACAAAGTGAAACAGATCTATAGCCTAACAAAGCAAAGGTTTTCGACTAAAGAATCTTTCAGATAAAACAACAGACATGACAGTGCCCATCATGTACAATTAAAATAAGTGTGTCCTAGGAGCCCCCAAATCATTCGTGCCCCCTTAGACTTCTACAGTGATCTCCCATCCTGTGTACCCCCTTTCCATGCCAGGCATCAGGAAGCATTTAGGGAAAATCAGTATTGTAACTGAACTTCCCCAAACAGAGAGCTAGGGCCAGTGTTGACTCCAATGAATGCACATGATTACCAAGAGACAAGACAAAATTCTAATTCTTTTGCTTCTTTCTCTCTTCTCTTTTCTTTTCCTCTCTCCCTCCCTCCCTTTCTTTCTCTGTCTCTTTCTCTTTCTCTTTGACACAAGAGTCTTGTTCTGTTGTCCAGGATGGAGTACACTAGTGCAATCTCAGCTCACTGCAACCTCTGCTTCCCTCGTTCAAGTGATCCTCATGCCTCAGCCTCCCAAGTAGAGCCACCATACCCAGCCAAAAAATTCTAATTCTTAGTTTAGAAGATTACTTCAAACCCAACCCAGACAGTTTCCCCAAAAACCCTGTGGCTGGAACTACTTGGAAACAAGTTCCAAAACACACGTTTTCCCCGCTCCTTGCTTGTAAAAAGCTATTTGCAGCTATTAATTAACTAAACTAACTACAAAATGTAGTTTTGTTATTTGAACCGCCAAAAACCAGTCAGCTAGATAAAATCCAGTTCCTTTATAGCCCAGGAAAGACTAGAAATTGCAGGTATTTGTAGAAATTCAAGTAATGTGAAGGAACACAACCTAAAAACACTCGCTCTGGCTGTCACAGCCTCTGCAGAGCTGTCTGCAGGACAGCCCCTCGAAGAACCCCTTGGTTCTACGGCCACCAAGCCTGCAGTGGCACAGACTGCCCTGTGGCGTGTCATTCCCACTTCTAACATTTATGGACAAGAGTGAAAAGAGGCCAAGTGTGGTGGTTCACGCCTGTAATCCCAGCACTTTGGGAAGCCAAGGCGGGTGGATCACTTGAGGTCAGGTGTTCAAGACCAGCTTGGCCAACATGGCGAAACCCTATCTCTACTAAAAATACAAAAAAATTAACTGGGCATGGTGGCGCAAGCCTGTAATTCCAGCTACTCAGGAGGCTGAGGCAGGAGAACCGCTTGAACCAAGAAGGTAGAGGTTGCAGTGAACCAAGATCACGCCACTGCATTCCAGCCTGACTCCTGACAGCCTGGCTCTCTTTTTGAGAGCGAGACTCCACCTCAAAAAAAAAAAAAAAAAGGCGGGGGACAGTGGCTCACACCTGTAATCCCAGCACTTTGGGAGGCCAAGGCCAGTGGATCATGAGGTCAGGCGATCGAGACCATCCTGGCTAACACGGTGAAACCCCGTCTCTACTAAAAATACAAAAAATTATCCAGGCACGGTGGTGGGCACCTGTGGTCCCAGCTACTCAGGAGGCTGAGGCAGGAGAATGGCGTGAACCCGGGAGGTGGAGCTTGCAGTGAGCTGCGATCAGCCTGGGCGACAGAGCGAGACTCTGTCTCAGAAAAAAGAAAAAACAAAAAAAAACGAAAGTGAAAGGCAACAGGACGACCATACGTTCTTGGGAGATTGGGAGACCTGGGCCAGATCCCCAAGAAATACTGTGGGAGTCATTGGGGTCCTTTTACATTTGGTGCCTTAAGCACTGAGCCGGCTCCGCAGCCCGGCCTCGCCGTGGTGTTACTGAGCCGGCTCCATAGCCTGGCCTCGCAGTGTTGTTATTTTTTAGGATGGCTTCGCTTCTATTCTCTCTTCTTTGCCAAGCTAGAATATAGGAGGACTGAGGGCAGGAACTGTTCTTTTCACTATTTAGCCTCCACCACACCACTCAGTGCGCATAGGGCATTGTCAATCAACACTGGAATGAAGGAAGAGACCAGGGGCTGGAGGATAACCAGCTGGGTGACGTCCAACGGCCAGGCCCTCGGGGCCTGGACATTTCTATAGGGGGCTGCCCCGCGTCATATGCGAGGCTGAAAAAAAGTCTTCTGGTCCATCTGTAGTTCATGAGTGTGATGATTGGGTGTTCATGTGCACGTGTGAGATGTGCCACCCTCAAGCCTTGTTACAATGGTCGGCACATGACCTGTCTGATGTGAAAAAAAAAAAGTATTTCTTTCGTTTTGAGACAGGGTCTTGCTCTGTATTGGAGTGCAGTGGTGTGATCTTGGCTCAATGCAGCCTCAACTTCCCTGGCTCAAGTGATTCTCCCACCTCAGCCTCCCAAGTAGCTGAGGCTACAGGTGGGTACTACCATGCCTGGCTAATTTTTTTTACTTTCTTTCTTTTTTTTTTTTGGAGAGTCAGCCCTGGTTTTACTTTGTTGCCCAAGGCTGGTCTCTGAATCTGTCTAGGGCTCATAAGCAATCTCATCCTGGCTTCGGTCCTGTCCCAAAGTGTTGGGATTACAGGAGTGCTGTGCAGACAGACCAAGAAGAATCTGAACAGGCAGGCCCTACTGGGTTTCCCCAGTCACTGTATTAAGTATTAGATCACATTCTTTTTGTCCAGTCACATTTCGACACGGTTGTCCATGCTTTAGTCATGCCCATCCAGTGAAGTTTTCATAAGAGGCCCAAGAGGACTGGGTTTGGTGAGCTTCTGGAGAGCAGAGCACATGAAGGTTCTGTGCCCACGGAGGGTGTGGGAGCTCCGCACCTCTTCCCCCATGCCTCGCCCTATGCACCCCTTCATCTGTATCCTTAGTAGTGGCCTTTATAATAAACCAGTAAACGTGTTTCTGGAGTTCTGCAAGCTGCTCTGACAAATTAATTGAACCCAAAGAGGGGGTTCGTGGGAATCCCAACTTGAAGCTAGTCAGTCAGAAGTTCCAGAGGCCCGGACTCGTGACTGGTGTCTGAAGTTGAGGGTGCTCTTGGGACTGAGTCCTTACCCTGTGGGATCTGACACTGTCTCCAAGCAGATAGAGTAGGAATCGAATTGGAGGACACCCAACTGGTGTCCACTGCGGACTCAACTGCTTGCCTGCTGGTGGGGAGAACTCCCCGCATATCTGCGGTAAGAGGTCTTCTGTGTTGATTGTTATGTTGTTGAGGGAGGACACAGTTGAGTTTCTTTTTTTTTTTTTTTCCCAGATACAAAACTGTGTTAGTCCTCTTGTGACTGGCTTACTTCATTCAACTTAATGTCTTCAAGGTTCATCCATGTCGCCAGGCGCGAGGGCTCACGCCTGTAATCCCAGCACTTTGGGAGGCCAAGGCGGGCGGATCATGAGGTCAAGAGATCGAGACCATCCTGGCCAACAGTGAAACCCCATCTCTACTAAAAATACAAAAAATTAGCCAGGCGCAGTGGCGGGCATCTGTACTCCCAGGTACTCGGGAGGCTGAGGCAGGAGAATGGCATGAACCCAGGAGGCAGAGCTTGCAGTGAGCCAAGACTGTGCCACGGCACTCCAGCCTGGGCAACAGAGTGAGACTCCATCTCAAAAAAAAAAAAAGGTTCATCCATGTTAAGGATCTGACATCCATGTTGTAGCACGTGTCAGAATTTCATTCCTGTTAAAGCTGAGTACTAACCCACTACATGCACAGATCTCACTTTGTTATCTGCGCACCCACTGATACACACATGGATTGCTTCTGCCTTTTGGCTGCTGTGAATAATGCTGCTATGAACATCAGCACACAAATATCTGTTCAAGTAAAGCTATATTTTTTAATAATCACTTTTCCATTGCACAAATTTTCTTTTTTGTGGACAGGGTCTCACTCTGTCACCCAGGCTGGAGTGCAATGGCTCCATCATAGCTCACTACAACCTCATACTCGTGTGCTCAACTGATCCTCCTGCCTCAGCCTCCCAATTAGCTGGGGCTACAAGTGTGCACTACCACCCCCAGCTAATTTTTAAATTCATTGTGGAGACGGTGTCTCCCTACGTTGCCCAGGCTGGTCTTGAACTCCTGGACTAATGTGCTAGGATTACAGGCATGAGCCACCATGCCCAGGCCCCCTAATTTTCATTTAGATTATTCTTAAATTTTTGCTAACTGTATGATTTTAAATTGTTTGACAGAAGGCAATTATTTCAAGATTGAAATAAATCCCTGGTTTTTATTAACTTAAGAGCAAAACGGCTCTGCGGCTTTCAATGATGAAGTCTGCTTTGGTAAAAACAAAAACAGAAGACTCTAAGGGAATGCAAATATTAAACCACACAGCTTGCCCTGTTTTAAGTCCACTGTGTATAACTGAAGAAGCTCTCTAGACGACCTGGGCCCTCCAGGCTGCTGTAATGAAATTGAGCAGAAAAATTACAAGGAACTTCTTGGTTCAATGACATCAGCCTGAAGGTTTCTGTTTCACAGCAGCCAGATGAAATCTCTTTCTCAGAGTGTCTATCATGACTTATGTTCTCTGACATTTATTTTCTACTTTTATAAAAAATTATGCAGCCAGGCATGGTGGCTCTCGCCCGTAATCCCAGCACTTTGGAAGGCCGAGGCAGGAGGATTGCTTGAGCCTAGGAGTTCCAGACCAGTCTGGGCAACATGGCAAACCCCGTCACTACAAAAAATATAAAAATTAGTCAGGCGTGGTGGTGTGCACGTGTGGTCTCAGCTACTTGAGAAGATCACTTGAGCGTGGGGAGGTCGAGGCTATGGTGAGCTGTGATTGTGCCACTGCACTGCAGCCTGGATGACAGTGAGACTTCCATGCACCTGCACTCCCAGCTACCCGGGAGGCCGAGGCACAAGAATCACTTGAGCCCAGGAGGTGGAGGCTGCAGTGAGTTGAGATCGCACCACTGCACTCCAGCCTGGATGACAGTGTGACTCTGTCTCAAAAAAAAAAAAAAGGTACGCAAATTTTAGTTTGCCCTTGACAAAGACTCTCTCCTTGAGCTGACTCTAGCTAGGCGCCTCTGAGCCCTCTGCTTGACAAATGATTCTGTCCACCCCCACATCAAGGGACTTGAGCAAACACCACCAGCATGGATCCCTAGGATGGGGACACCAGTCCTCTTCAAACGCCTGCCCAAGAAAGCTCAAGGTTGCCAAAGAATTTACTGTTTGTTCCTGCCAACACCTGCAGAGAGGCCCCTGACCTCCCTTTCTCAGAGCATTTTAAGTTGACAATGATAAATACTTTCTCTGTCCCTTTGAGATGTGTATGTGTCTCCCACAGCCTAGGAATGTGTTTCTCAAGGACCTGGGAGCCATCCCTTTGAAATAGAATCACTGAGAAAGACAGAGTCTTGATCTCCCAGCCTCTGTGGGAGGGTAGGAGCCTCATTCGGATAAGCCCCAGTTAGCAAACCCAGATGGCCTAATCACATCTATGGACTGAGCAGCCTCCCTGCCTGCTCTTTTGTAATTTTCTACTTCTCCAATTCTCCTTAAATCCCTGCTCCTTCTCCTCCCTCCTCCCTCATCCTTTCCCAGTCATCTCCACACAAATCTAAACTGAACCCAGCACTTCCCCTTACCGCAGTGGTTACTGAATCACATCTGTCTTTACCACCTTTCACTAGAGTCTGGTTTTGTTCCTCTTTGACATCTTTACAGCTGCAAGTTCCTTGAGGCAGGTGCCCTTTCCCCTTTCTAAAGATTTTATTCCATTTAGTGCCCAGAAGGCGTGTACCAGGCAGTGTCCTCAGCAGCAGGGTACAAGGATGAGAGCCCCTGACCTCAGGCAGTTCCCACCTTAAAAAAGGAGCATCAAATCTTCATAGGTCTCCCCCAAAGCACAGCAAACAGCACTTCCACTTCACTACCCCAAGCAGTCCCACTCACTCTTGTTACCTATCTTTCCCTCCCAAACACAATTTATAAGGAAGGAGAGTTATGACGAATGCCACCCACTCATCTACAGAAGCCTAGAGGACTCCCCAGCCTCCTTACCTCGTCACCCCCTTTGACTTGGGGTGGCCTCTTCACCACCTCCTTCACCAGGTGCAGCAACGTGTCAGTCTGCAGGGTGCTGAGTGCACACACCAAGTCGACAAGGGTCAGCTGGGATGCACTCGCCGCTGGGATAATCTGCCAAGAAAAAAAAAATTCCTTGAAAGCTTAAATAAGGATGATGTACAAAAAGTATTCTATAGTAGCCGTCCCTGGAGAAATCAATCTGCTTTTTTTTTTTTTTTTTTTTTTTGGAGACAGAGTCTTGCTCTGTCACCCAGGCTGGAGTGCAGTGGCGTGATCTCGGCTCACTGCAACCTCTGCCTCCCAGGTTTAAGCGATTCTCCTGCCTCAGCCTCCTGAGTAGCTGGGATTACAGATGCCCACCAACATGCCTGGCTAATTTTTGTATTTTTAGTAGAGACAGAGTTTCGCCATGTTGGCCAGGCTGGTCTCAAACTCCTGATCTCAGGTGATCTGCCAGCCTGGGTCTCCCAAAGTGCTGGGACTACAGGTGTGAGCCACCACGCCCAGTCTGTTTTAATCTCTTAAACAAACATTTCCTATTGAACCAAGTAAAGGCTCCACCCATGGGAACAACATAATTTGATACAAATTAGGAATAAAAGGTGCAGTCCCTGATGGGGCTGTAATAGTGGTATGTTTGAATTTAGTAGAAAGCATTTTAGAAACATATATACTAAATTTGAAGGAAACAAGCGGTGGAATCAAAAATACGAAGACAGGAAGGAAAAACAGATAAACCAGACTCCCATTTGCTGGCCTTGGAAGGAAAGGCCTGGTATGGGAGGCATATTTTTAATGACATAAGTCTGCACACCCTGGTCACGGGCATTTGGAAGAACAACAACTAGCGCCAGGCTCCTCAGCAGGGAAGGAGCCCACAGGTGCTCAGGAGGGTGGCATCGGACACTGACCACTGACCCTTCCTCAGAGAACAGGTGCCCATGTCAGCCACAGAGGCTGAGCACTGGGGGAGTGTCCAGGAGGTGCAGCAGCAGACCCTGAGCAGGGGATGGAGCAGGGGTGGGAGGGAACAAAGAGGACTGAGGTTGAAAACAGTAGGCCAACCCCTGCAGGACTTCATGGTGGACCAGTCAAGTGGATAAAGAATGGGCAAAATGCAAACTGAAATTAATCTTTGGGCTCACGCCTGTAATCCCAGCACCTTGGGAGGCCGAGGTGGGCGGATCACGAGGTCAGGAGTACGAGACCAGCTTGGCCAACATGGTGAAACCCTGTCTCTACTAAAAAATACAAAAATTAGCTGGCCATGGTGGTGGGCACCTACAATTCCAGTTACTTGGGAGGCTGAGGCAGAAGAATCGCTTGAACCCAGGAGGTGGAGGTTGCAGCAAGCCAATATCGCACCACTGCACTCCAGCCTGGGTGACAAGAGAGAGACTCCATCTCAAATCGATAAAATGATTAAATCAACTCAATAGTTTCCCATGCTGGCCTCCAATGTCACCTTTGACTCCACATGATTCTGTGGTATTTCTTTGTCACGGTAAGTTTAACTGCTCCTCTAACTTTTTAAACTTTACCTTCATCTTACTGTGACGCTGGGCTTTCTTTCTGCTCCACACTGCCGCAACAGCTGCTGTCAACTGAACCCCAAGATGGGCCGTCAAGGGGTTTAAGAAGTCTAAAATTTTCTGTCTTATGGTCTAGAAAATAGGGAAAAAAAAAGTTACTGCGGGGTAATATTGGGGCTACGGCATCCTATACATTGAACCAGCACCTGCTGTCCATTCCCAAGATCAAGGACCCTGTCATGTTCATGCCCAATGCTGTGCTGAGGTGCTTCCCTGATGGGTGGATCCCAGCAAAGGGAGGAATCAGAACCCTTTCTGGAAGGAGTTGGATGTGTGATGGTGGCGTGTCATGCCGGGGGGAAGGAGCAGTGAACGGCCAAGGTGGAGAGACGGACGGCCAGCTAGACTGGCCAGGTTGGGAGACGGACGGCCAGCTTATTGGCCAGGTGGAGAGACGGATGGCCAGCTCGATTGGCCAGGTGGAAAGAGTGAGAGCCAGCTCGATTGGCCAGGAGCATCTCGGGAGATGATGAGTTTCACCCTTGCTGCTGTGAACACAGCAGGGGTCTTGCAGGAAGGCCGGCAAGGCTTTGCAGCACTGTTTCCATCTGGAAATCCCACAGCCTCAGCTTGACTCCATCAGCTGCAATGGAGGGCTTATATTCATTAGGAAAGTTCTTGCTCAATTTCCAGAAATAAGCACCATTTAACTAATTTTATCACGTAATCAATTTAATTAAACCTGTAACATGGTCCCGATGTCACTCACCACCTTCCACTTTGCTACTGATGAATTTCTCTGTGTTCCTGCCACGTTCCTCGCTCTGTAAATCCTGCTGCTCTCCCAGCCTGAAATGCCCACCCTAGTTAAATCCTCTCCACCTGGGGCCTCAGCTAAGTCACGCTGCCTCAGGAACCCCAGACCAGGCCAGGGCTCCTGTTCACACATTCTCAGGAAACCCTGCGTTTCTCTGAAGCCTTGCTCACATCGTTATTACACCGCCAGTTAATGTCTGCCACAGCCAGGGGGCAGGGACTTCATCTCTCTTGTCCCCTGGTAAAGCAAGAAAGCCTGGTGCTTGGCAGCAGGCACAAAACATCTTGTCGAAGGGACGGATTTACCCAGCACTTCCTGTGTCAACTGCCCATGTTTATTCCACATTAGATACAACTGAGCCAGCATGGAGCTGTCCCCTCCTTTCCACCATGGTTTCCGCTCTAGAGGGACTAATGGGGGATCCCGCTCCTCGGCCCTGAGTTCCTCAGGGAGGGCTAAGAGTTAAGTGCCTAATGAGCATCAGCCTTTATCGTAATTACTCTTCCCACCAACCCATGATAGGATGCTAGCCACAGCCTGGTTTAACAGAAGAGGAAATGGAGGCTCAGAGAGGCTGAGTGCTACAGGAAGTTCCTCTAAAAAAGGTTTAGAAAATCTTTTTTTTCTGAGTGAGAAAAAAGGTTTCTGAATCTTTTTAAGAGCAGGTTCTTGTAGAGGCTTGAAATACAGAACTCCCTTCTAGGGCACCCTTGGAATTGACAGAATGTCTGGAGGCCACCTGTGCACCATGGTACCTAAACGCAGGATGGCAAGGCTCATCCCTGAGGCCACAGATGGCACCTGGGGGCACTCAACTGATGTCAGATGTGGCAGATAATTCTGAGACACCACACACAGTAACACAGATGGTGAGCGACCGAGTCCTGCGCCTACGGCCTTCTGAGGCAGACACTGAAAATGGAAGAAGACTAAACTATAATATAAATATTCATGGTTGTACATTTTTGGTTTAAGAACTCAAAGGCACCCTGACATTCCACACTGATGGGGCCACGTTTGATAGGCACCACTAAAAGCAGAACAGAGATGAGCTGTCCAGCAGAAATGCTTTAGAGACTCAAGACTTGGGTCTCTAAATCATTGAGAGGTGAGGACCTAGGTACCCCCGCCTTGAACCACTGGAGACTATTTTTTTTGAGACAGGGTCTCACTGTCGCCCAGGCTGGAGTGCACTGGCATGATCTCAGCTCACTTCAACCTCCACCTCCTGGGCTCAAGCAATCCTCCTGCCTCGGCCTCCTGAGTAGCTGGGACTACAGGCACCTGCCACCATATCCAGCTAATTTTTGTATTTTTTGTAGAGATGGGGTTTTGCCATGTTGGCCAGGCTGGTCTCGAACTCCTGAGCTCAAGCATCACCCATCTTGGCCTCCCAAAGTGCTGGGATTACAAGCATAAGCCACCGTGCCTAGCTCTAGAGATTTTATTTATTTATTAATTATTATTATTTTTGAGATGGGGTTTTGCTCTGTTGCCCACACTGGAGTGCAGTGGTGTGATCTTGGCTCACTGGGTTCCAGCGATTCTCCTGCCTCGGCCTCCTGAGTAGCTGGGATTACAGACACGTGCTACCACACATGGCTAATTTTTGTATTTTTAGTATAGACAGGGTTTCACCATGTTGGCCAGGCTGTTCTTGAACTCCCGACCTCAGGTGATCCATCCGCCTGGGCCTCCCAAAGTGCTGAGATTACAGGTGTGAGCCACTGTGCCCAGCCAAGGCTTTATGTTTAACTACAAAATAAGGTGAATGGAAAATTAGAAGAAAACAGGCTGAAACCACTCGGACTCCTCCATTTAAGGTATAGGAAACTTACTGATAACAAACGAACCAGAGATTTCTACTTCTGACCTCTGACTTGGGTTTCATTGAGCACATCTGTTTATTATGCACACTTTCCTATACATATTTATTTTGGGTGGGACAATACAAGACCAAGTAAATGACAGAACTACAGAGACATCCTCTTACTTTGGTGGTTTTAAAGTAAACGGAAGAGGATCCCTTTGTGGCCCCTAGGAGATCGACAGGTCTCTTTTGAGTCTCCTCCTTTCTGAGAACATTCCAGAGAAGGGCCATGGTGTTAACAGTTCGAGGCAGCTCTTCCAAGATGGCATTTCTGGCATTCCTCAAGTTGGCAGGATCACCTGTGGCCATGGTCTAAAAATTAAAATGAATACATGAGGCCGGCTTTGTCTATGGAATGGTTTTTCTTCCCATAAGGGCAGCAGTGCTGGCGGGATGAAGTCTGGGCTGTTGGACTCTCTTCTAAGCAACTCATACATGTGGTGGTGTGGGAGCAATAAGCTTCCCTGTGCATTTCAACCCATGGTTCTCTTTCACAGAGACAGCTGTGAGTCTGATGTTCCAAATCACAGACTTTTCAACCATTCAACCAAAGTGTTAGATGGATTCTAAGACTTAATCCCACACAGGGTAGAATAACCAAGCTAAAATGTCTGCCAACTCAGATTTCACGAACACTATGACAGAAAGTAAAAAATATGTGGAAAAAGATGACTATAAGCCTAAAAATCAAACAAGTGGCTTTATACGTTATCTCATAGGCTAATGATGGAACAATGGGCAAAGGGCTGGCACAGGGATTGCCAGCAGGACGAAAATTATGTTTTCATGGCTGACATACATACATTACTTATACACATGCATTTGCGTTAATTATATACATGCATTTGCATACGCATTTGCATATATACTTGCATTGCTAACACACATGCATTTGCATACATGTGTACATGACTTATGTAATATTTGCATACACATTTACATTACTTCCATATGCACATTAGTTACATACATTACATACATATGTTACTTATTTGAAACAGTCATAAACCACAGACAAAACAATACATGAAAATTGCCTTGAACTCAGGAAAAAAAAAATTTACCTTTTTGTTTTGGTTGGCTTGTTCCAAAAGACAAAAATGACTAATAGTCGTCAGACCTTCTAAAAGGGTGAGTGGATAATCTGGAGAAATATTTTCCCTCTTGGAGGTTGTGCTGTGGTGAAGCAAAGAGAAATTCGTTTGAGAATTTTTAAAGAATGAGGCCATAAGGGTTTCTAATCCTACATATAAACACAGGAACTAGAGAGAGATCACCATCTCAAATAAACTGGAGCTCTCGTCATGGAATATCATTGTAATAATGTTAACCATCCTTTGTGCAATTTTACATTCATATAGTCACTTTGGAAAAATAGTTTCAATGTTTTAGAATTTCTGTGAAGATGATTCACATTTTTATTTCTGTTTTGCAAAAATAGTAGAGAGCAGCTGACATGCCCTGCAACACTGAGCTAGACTGGATACCTGTGTGGATTTAACATAAAGGATCAGGGCTGGGTACAGTGGCTCACTCTAGCGCCTCAGCACTTTGGGAGGCCAAGGCAGGTGGATTGCCTGAGCTCAGGAGTTCAAGACCAGCCTGGGCAACACGGTGGAACCCCGTCTCTACTAAAACACAAAAAATTAGCCAGGTGTGGCAGCAGGCGCCTGTACTCCCAGCTACTTGGAAGGCTGAGCCAGGAGAATTGCTTGAACCCGGGAGGCAGAGGTTGCAGTGAGCTGAGATCACACCACTGCACTCCAGGCTGGGTGACAGAGACTCCGTCTCAAAAATAAATAAAATAAAATAAAATATAAAATAAAATAAAATATAATAAATAAAATAAAATACAAAATAAAATAAAATAATATAAAATAAAATATCAGAACATTTAGTTGCCTGCTACCCTTCTCGACAATGCTAAACAGGCTTCTCAGTGGGATGAAATTATCCTCCAACCGACATCTGTGGCGAAACAGTCATTCGTTATAAAAACCATCACTAAGGCAATAAACATGTCACAAAGAGCACAACGCACCTGACAGAGAGCTTCACAGATTCGCTTTCATACTGCTTGACCAAGTCATCCAAGTTTTTGCAAATCTGGACAACAAAGGGTGTCACTGTCCAGCCCAGGGACTTTCCGAAGTAGGGCAAGGAATGCGTGACCAAGCTCACCCAGGCGGGATGCATGCCGTAGCCGTAGGCGGGCTGCAGACCCCTCACCACCGCAGAGACCAGCAGCCCCTGGGAGGTGAGGGGGTGCGGCTGCACGTACTGCAGGGCGCTGATGGCCTGCTGGAAGTTCAGGGCTCTCTGCCACTCCCGGGACAGGTCCGGCTGGTTTTCCCCCTCCTCGTGGGCCCGGCCTAGGTGGTGCTCCAAGACAATCAGCACCTGCAGCAGCTTCAGCAGCTCAATCTGCAGTGGGTGCTCACTCCAGATCTGGTCCTGACCCAAGTTGATGAGACTCTCCTCAAAGAGGCTGTCCTCCGGCAGGGCCCTGCCGTGGTGGGCGGTGGCCAGCCCGTAGCGCTTCTGGCTCGTGTACATGGACGCCGACAGGGAGAGCAGGACGAACTCCTGAACTTTGCACCTCTGCAGCAAGCTGTGGATGAATTCCACGTTCTTCCCTTCCGAAGACTTGGCCACCGAGACCAGCTGCGTCATGATCCTGATCAAAACCTCGACACTTTTGACCTGCACGTCCCGGTTGCCGAGAATGTCTCGGTGCGTCACCTTCAAATAGCAGGGGTAGTAGGAGCGCAGGAAGCTCAGGCAGAGGTAGGTGAGCAGCTCCAGGAGCAGAGAGTGGGGGCACACGTTGGGGGCCTGGGTCTGGAGCTTTCCATAGAAACTCTGGCCAATAAGGGCCTCCTGGTGGCGAGCCAGGAGGTTGGAGATGAGGTTGAGGTGCGCGGTGGAGCTGGTGTCCATGCTAGTCCTGGACACGGCCTCGATGAACTCCTTAGGGTTGGTTTTGAGCACAGCCTCCAGCACCGAGAAGGCATAGAGGACCCGCCGAGAGTCGTAGGGCTGCAGGTAGAGCAGGATGTGCTTGAACAAGGCCTCGACGGCCTCCTGCCTTTCCCGCTGCTGCTTCAGCAGCCTGGACGTAGTGAGGGCCTGGAGCTCCAAGTCGGCCTCCTCATCGCTGGAGAACGACTCAGAAGCCTGCGTCTTGTCCGAGTCCACCCGCACCAGGCTTAACTTGGCCCCAGCCTTGAAGCTTTCTGACTGGAAGGCCGCCAGCAGGGCCGAGCGCTTGGGGTATGCCCTGCCTCCCATGGGGATGGGCGCACAGCAGTTCTCTTCATTGCTCAGCTCCTGCGGGTCGTGGGAAGGGGAGGAGAAAGAGGACGTGTTCTCGCTGTCCGTGTGGCCGGAGCTCGTGTCTGCAGACTCGGTGTGCTCGCTGCTGTCTGGGGCGCCGTGGGCCGTCCTGTCCGGAAGCTCCACGTAGTAGGGCAGCTCTTCCTCGCTCAGCTCGCCTTGTGGCGGGTACTTCTCGGGCTCCTTCTCCACTTCGGCCCAAATGGCTTCACGGTCCACCGTGGTGAACTGGCTCAGAGGCAGGTGCTCTTCAGAGCCGCTCTCCTGAGGCTCGGGCCCTGCAGATGCTTCTCTGAAAGAGGTTTTTTTCCTGTTAAACCAACGGTGCCAGTCATCTGAAAATGACAAGATGACAAACGACTTTAGAACAGAAGGCTCAGCTGTGACACATTAGCTGTAGGGCAGTCTTTGTCTTAAAGCCAGACAGAAAGATTAATCTTCCTAAAACTCTCACATGAACCACCACCACCAGAGTCCGGGTTATATTACAGACAAAAGCAGACAAAGGAAGGTGGATAGGTTTTACAGAACGTTCAAGGATGGGATCATTTAATTACATTGTTATAGTAAACTTAAGTATCATAACTCTTTGGGGGCAGCAATTTTTAAAAACACATATTATTTTTTCCTAGGAATTCCCTTTCAAGATGTATCCTGGCCGGGCGCGGTGGCTCACACCTGTAATCCCAGCAATTGGGAGGCCAAGGCAGGTGGGTCACCTGAGGTCAGGAGTTTGAGACCAGCCTGGCCAAAATGATGAAACCCCGTCTCTACTAAAAATACAAAAAGTTAGCTGGGCATGGTGGCGGTCCCCTGTAATCCCAGCTACTCGAGAGGCTGAGGCAGGAGAATCGTTTGAACCCAGGAGGCAGAGGTTGCAGTGAGCTGAAATTGTGCCAGTGAACTCCAGCCTGGGCAACAAGAGCAAAACTCCATCTCAAAAAACAAAAAAACAGAAATGTATTCTGCAGAAATGTCAGCAGAAGACTTTCAAAGCCATAAGGATGTGGATATTCACCGAAATGTCATGTGTGTATAAAGACAAACTGGAGGCCGGGTGTGGTGGCTCATGCCTATAATCCCAGCACTTTGGGAGCCTAGGCGGGCAGATCACCGGAGGTCAGGAGTTTGAGACCAGCCTGGCCAACATGGAGAAACCCCATCTACTAAAAATACAAAAATTAGCTGGACGTGGTGGTGCATGCCTGTAGTCCCAGCGTGGGAGGCTAAGACAGGAGAATCACATAAAAAAAAAAAAGAAAGAAAGAAAGAAAAAATCAAGCCAGGTACAGTGGATTATGCCTGTAATCCCAATACTGTGGGAGGTCAAGGTAGGAGGATTGTTTGGGAGGCCAGGGTAGGAGGATTGCTTGAGCCCAAGAGTTCCAAACCAGCCTGGGCAACATGGAAAAACACCACCTCTACAAAAAATTTAAAAGCTATCTAGGTATGGTGACACACACTGGTAGTCCCAGCTACTCGGGAGGCTGAGGCTGGAGGGTCTCTTGAGCCCAGGAGTTCGAGACTGCAGTGAGCTATGATGGTGTCACTGCACTCCAGCTTGGGCAACCGAGTGAGACCCCTGTCTCTAGAAAGAAAGGAAAAAAAATCAAGCAGCAGAAGAGTACTGTATAGAATGAGCCCAGTTAGGAGAGAATATGTATAATACGCAGCCACTAGGAAAGTCTGGAAGACTACCTGCCAAACCATTAACAATCCCTAGTTCTATCAATGAGCTTTACAAAGGACTTCCATTCAGGTTTTTACGTCCTCATTATTTCCATTCTAAAAATAAGCATGTTGGCCGGGCGCGGTGGCTCAAGCCTGTAATCCCAGCACTTTGGGAGGCCGAGATGGGCGGATCACGAGGTCAGGAGATCAAGACCACCCTGGCTAACACGGTGAAACCCCATCTCTACTAAAAAATACAAAAAACTAGCCGGGCGAGGTGGCGGGCACCTGTAGTCCCAGCTACTCGGGAGGCTGAGGCAGGAGAATGGCGGGAACCCGGGAGGCGGAGCTTGCAGTGAGCTGAGATCCGGCCATAGCACTCCAGCCGGGGTGACAGAGCGAGACTCCGTCTCAAAAAAAAAAAAAAATAAGCATGTTACTACTTCTATAGTCAGAAAACATATGACACTTTTAAATATTCAAGTCTCTTTTAGGAGAAGTCAAACAGGCCACTGACCACTGCCTATTTTTTTTTAAAAAAAGAAGTGAGTCAAAAGTCTTTGATATTGCCAAACATTTTTAATAAGCAGTGTTCAATAAATCTATGCCATGAACCGGGCATGGAGGCTCACACCTGTAATTCCAGCACTTTGGGAGGCTGAGGTGGGTGGATCACTTGAGGTCGGGAGTTTGAGACCAGTCTGGCCAACATGGTGAAACCCCATCTCAACTAAAAATACAAAAATTAGCTGGGCGTGGAGGCACGTGCCTGTAACCCCAGCTACTCAGGAGGCTGAGGCAGGAGAATGGCTTGAACCCGGGAGGCAGAGGTTGCAATGAACCAAGATTGCGCCACTGCACTCCAGCCTGGGCCATAGAGCGAGACTCTATCTCAAAAAAAAAAAAAAAAAAAAAAATCTGTCATTCTCATAAGGTTTTTAGAATGATCAAACACGATAAAGCACACAAAAGAACTTTAAAAAAAAATCTATGTCATGGACATTAAGCAAGATCAAAAATGGAAGAAGAATATCAGAAATTGATGAGCTGCTTGAAGTGCATAGCAGTATTTTAAAAATAGATTTCTACAGGATTACAGTAGTAGGGTAGGGTAAGCAGGACACTTATTTTTTTCAGAGAAAGAAAATGGCAGAGCAAAGACGTTCTCTCCTACTTGGAGGTGGCAGACTATTTCTGTGGTCAGCAGGAAACAGATTAGAGGAAGCAGCAAGGTAGTGCTGGGTGACTTTTAAAGACCAAGGAAGGCTAGGCGCAGTGGCTCACACCTGTAATTCCAGCACTTCGGGAGGCCGAGGCAGGCAGAACACTTGAGCTCAGGAGTTCAAGATCAGCCTAGCCAACACGGCGAAACCCCCATCTCTACTAAAAATACAAAAATTAAGGCTGGGCGTGGTGGCTCACACCTGTAATCCCAGCGCTTTGGGAGGTTGAGGCAGATGGATCACCTGAGGTCAGGAGTTCAAGACCCAACCTGGCTAACATGGTGAAACCCCGTTTCTACTAAAAATACAAAAAATTAGCTGGCTGCGGTGGCCAGCGCCTGTAATCCCAGCTACTCAGGATGCTGAGGCAGGAGAATCGCTTGAACCTGGGAGGCAGAGATTGCAGTGACTTGGGATCACGCCACTGCACTCCAGCCTGGGCGACAGAGTGAGACTCTTCTTCTTCTTCTTCAAAAAATAAATTAATAATAATAATAATAATAATAATAATAATAATAAAGCCCAAGGAACTATGGAGATAGAGCTTTCCTCTTAAAATAGAAAAGAAATACTAAAAAATGTAGCTGCCATGAATTGTAGCCAAACTTTTAAGAAGGTTCTTTGTTTACACTTCAGTTTTACTTTCTTTTTTTTTTTTTTTTTTTTTTTTTTTCGGGGGCTTTTTGTTTTGTCTCCCCGGGGGGGGGGAGTGGGCGGATCTCAGCTCACTGCAAGCTCCGCCTCCCGGGTTTACGCCATTCTCCTGCCTCAGCCTCCCGAGTAGCTGGGACTACAGGCGCCCGCCATCACGCCCGGCTAGTTTTTGTTGTATTTTTTAGTAGAGACGGGGTTTCACCGTGTTAACCGTGTTAGCCAGGATGGTTGCGATCTCCTGACCTTGTGATCCGCCCGTCTCCGCCTCCCAAAGTGCTGGGATTACAGGCGTGAGCCACCGCGCCCGGCCCAGTTTTACTTTCTTATAATGTGGAACAATAAAATTTGATAGGGCCTATTTGATAGGGCAGCCAGCTTTTCCCCTAAAGAAAAACCAGAGGTTAGAGGTTTAGGCCAGGAGCCCTATAAAGACAGGAAGCCATTTAATATACTTCTGCTTACTTAGCTGATGGGCTGCTTTTCTCTGTAAGATAAGATTGAGACAGCCAGGAGAGGTGGCTCATGTCTGTAATCCCAGCAATTTAGGAGGTCGAGGCGGGCAGATCATTGGGGGTCAGGAGTTCGAGACCAGCCTGACCAACATGGTGAAACCCTGTCTCTACTAAAAATACAAAAAGAAAAAAAAAAAAAATTAGCCAGGCATGGTGGTACATGCCTGTAATCCCAGCTACTCAGGAGGCTGAAGCAGGAGATTCACTTGAACCCAGGAGGTGGAGGCTGCAGTGAGCTGAGATCATGCCACCGCACTCCAGCTTGGGTGACAGAGCGAGACTCTGTCTCACACACACACAAAAAAGATTGAGATAAATACAGGGTATTTATAACCCCGCAAGCTTGTTGTGGGAAACTGAGGACTAGAGAGACGGATATGGGAAAATAGGAGGACGTTTATTTTATTGTATGCACTGGCTCAGTGGATTCACATCCAAAAAACTGAGCATTGAACAGAGTGACGGGGTTTTTACAAGCAGGCTTATAGAAGCAAAACAAAAGCAGTTAATCATATGACAGGTCACGTAATCTATAGCATAACTGATGACTTGGCATAACTTGTGGCCTTGCATAGCTGGTGGCCTTGTAGCTGCGTTGAAAGAATAAACAAATACTGGCTAAATACAGACATTTGTCCTTTCGTTTCTACTACACCCCTTGTTCCGGAGTTGGGGTGTCTGGAGTCTATTTCTTTGGTTTCAACTTCTCGAACAGCATTAGCTTATAACTATCCTTGAAGTGAGCTTGCTAGGCAGAGGAAAACTTGCTCTTCTTTTCTTTTCTTTTTTTTCTTTTTTGAGATGGAGACTCACTCTGTGGCCCAGGCTGGAGTGCAGTGGTGCGATCTCAGCTCACTGCAACCTCTGCCTCCCAGGTTCATGCCATTCTCCTGCCTCAGCCTCCCGACTGGCTGGAACTACAGGCGCCTGCCACCACACCCAGCTTAGTTGTTGTATTTTTAGTAGAGACAGGGTTTCACCAGGATGTTAGCCAGGATGGTCACAGTCACGGGTCACAGGCCTGACCCCGTGATCCGCCCACCTTGGCTTCCCAAAGTGCCAGGATTACAGGGGTGGGCCACCGCCTGGCCCTTCTTTACTTTTTAACCCTTGTCTTGCCACATTCTGGGCCTTGGCTTTCACTTCTTAGACTAGGGCACTACAACTTTCTCATAGCCTTGTCTGTTACTTTTCTTTGAGTGAATGAATGCAGTACTTATTATTGTTATTATTTAAATTTCTGCCTCAAGCTAAACAAACTCACTCAAAGTTTGCAAACCATCCCTTAGAAAATTGTGAAGTCATTAAATATAGCTATTGTAGGAAGTAATGTGAGTTCATAAAATGCATTCAATATTAATCATCGAAGTTTAATTGACTCATCAGGCTTAGTTTTTCTTTTCTTTCCTCATTTCTACCTATATTCTTTTACATTTGTGTTAAAGATGCCTCTGGAAGTTCTCTGAACTGAAAGGTTTATTTCTTCTTCATTTCTGATAATCTGATTAACAGGATTTTATAGTCTAAAAAGAATCTTAGAGCACAGAGAGAAAATAAACTACTTACCTTGTAATTGAAGGTTCACAAATAAAAGTTATTTTATTTATTCATTTATTTATGAATGACAGAGTCTCTCTCTGTCACCCAGGCTGGAGTGCAGTCGAGCCATCTCAGCTCACTGCAATCTCTACCTCCCGGGTTCAGAAGATTCTCCTGCCTCAGCCTCCCAAGTAGCTGGGATTACAGGCATGCGCCACCACGCCCAGCTGATTTTTGTATTTTTAGTAGAGATAGGGTTTCACCATGTTGGCCAGGCTGGTCTTGAACTCCTGACCTCCGGTGATCCACCTGCCTCAGCCTCCCAAAGTGCTGGGGTTACAGTTGTGAGCCACTATGCCCGGCCAATTTTCCTTAATAACAAAATAATCTGGTTTTTCAGTGAAAACAGCAAACCCACTCACTAATAGTTCTAAGTGCTAGATCACTGAGTCCTTAAATTGTCGAAGTCCTCACAATTTACAAAGCACCATTTGCATCTAATAAAACTACCTAGTGGGCCTCAGTCCCTCAATGATCACTACTGAGGTCCAGTCCCCTGACCCGTTCCTCCCTCCCCCTCGGGTCCCATGCAGGCTGCTCACCGGCCGAGTTCTCCTGCTTGAGGCAGTGGATGGAGGTTCTCTGGGTTTTTGGCTGCAGCAGGAGCAGGAGCACGGGTTCGAGGATGCGAGCCACGTCCCCGAGGGAGAGCGCACGCACCAGCCAGCCCTGGGCTGCTGCGCTGATGGCGCCATCCGTGCAGGCCAGGCTGTCCAGCACGACGAACAAGGACCTGTGGTGGGAAACACACCAGTGAGTCTGCTCGCAGCCACCCCTGTGCGCCACGCACCTTGGCGGACACTGGGCATAGGGCATCACCCAACACAGGGCCCCCAGGAGCTCCACCCAAGCTGGACTTCCAGACCCAAGTGGATGAGGATAAGGGGGACTCCACTTGGGTTTCACGTTGGAATCACCAGTGGGAGCATTTAAAATCCCAATGCTCAGGCCTCACCCCAAATGGGTTATATATCTGAGTCTGGGCCTGGGCGCCAGGCATCAGAATCAGCGGCGTCTCTAAGGCTGAGTGCCTGGCCTCATGCCTAGAGTTTCAGAGGCACTCGGGAAAAGCAATGTGGAGTAGAATGGGCTGCAATCAAGTTCCCCTCTTCAGCATGAGTCAGTGATGGGACAAGCACACACACCAATTGTGCTCACTCCCCCAGGGGAGGTTTAGGCCATCTGACCTCCCTGCAAAGTCCCCTCGTAGGGGCATGTTGTAAAAGCTGCACAGGTGATTCCGGGGTATGCCGGGATTCCTCACATCCCAAACAAATTAACAAAATTCCTAACGTGTTCACATGTGTCTGGCCTAAATTCACTTGTTTATGGGAACCACTGGCTGTGCTCGGGGGGTCATGAGCAGGGGTCAGGCGTTCTTTTTTTGAGATGGAGTTTCGCTCTTGTCACCCAGGCGGAGTGAAGTGGCGCAGTCTTGGTTCACTGCAACTTCCACCTCCCGGGTTCAAGCGATTTTCCCGCCTCAGCCTCCCAAGCAGCTGGAATTACACATGCCCACCCTCATGCCCGGCTAATTTTTGTATTTTTAGTAGAGATGGGGTTTCACCATGTTGGCCAGGCTGGTCTTGAACTCCTGGCCTCAAGTGATCCACCTGCCTTGGCCTCCCAAAGTACTGGAATTACAGGCATGAGCCACTGCGCCCGGCCGTAGGGGTCATGTTTTCAACTGCATGCACCTCTCCCTCCCCAGCCCCACATGTTGGGCAGGAACCTCTGTGGAGTTTCCTTGAGAGTTAACGGTAGATCATAACGAAGATCGCCTTACCTGTCAAAGGAGCGATTGTGAGATGTTACTCGACTGCCTTGGATCTCTCTTGTCAGATGCCAGATCACGGAAAATCTAAACAGAGCTTCCAGCCTTGTTCCCTTGATGAGGAAATAAATGGGAGTGAGGAACTTGGTTTCATAACTGACCGCTGTCTTCAGTCACCATAAACCCCATTTAAACAACAGATCAAAGACTTCAGCAGAACTGACAGCAACCACAGCAAAGATGCTGCATTCTCCTTTGACTGATTCGGCCAGAAGGAAAAGGAGAACCTGCATCCTCTCTCTCTGATTGTTCACTTTAACAGAGCAGCACAGTCAGAGCTCAGTATCGGAGTCCAGGGTCACCCCTGTGGCCTGCAGCCAAAGGAAAACACAAAGGAGCATGGCTTCCTTGCAAGTGTCAGCCCCAAGTGTCTTAAAGAACGAGGACACACAACAGACTGCAAAGGAGATCCAGGACAATAAATTCTCAATAAAATAGAATTTTTTAAAACATTGGTTTATTATTAGTTTTATCGTTATTTTTTATTTTTTGAGATGGAGTCTCGCTCTGTCACCCAAGCCAGAGTGCAGTGGAGCGATTTCCGCTCACTGCAACCTCTGCCTCCCAGATTCAAGTGATTCTCCTGCCTCAGCCTCCCGAGCTAATTTTGTATTTTTAGTAGAGACAGGGTTTCACCATGTTGCCCAGGCTGGTCTTGAACTCCTGACCTCACGGGATCTGCCTGCCTCGGCCTCCCAAAGTGCTGGAATTACAGGCGTGAGTCACCACGCCTGGCCTTATTTATTTATTTATTTTTGGTAGAGATGGATCTCACTCTGTTGCCCAGGTTGGAGTGCAGTGGTGCAAACTCGGCTCACTGCAACCTCTGCCTCCCAGATTCAAGTGATTCTCCTGCCTCAGCCTCCCGAATAGCTGGGATTACAACAGGCATGTGCCACCACGCCCGGCTAATTTTGTATTTTTAGTAGAGACAGGGTTTCACCATGTTGCTCAGGCTGGTCTCGAACTCCTGACCTCAGGTGATTCGCCTGCCTTGGACCCCCAAAGTGCTGGAATTACAGGCGTGAATCACCATGCCTGGCCTTATTTATTTGTGGTTGCTCAGGCAGGTCTTGAACTCCTGACCTCAATTTCTCCCACCTCAGCCTCCCAAAATGCTGGGATTACAGGAGTGAGCCACCATAGTGAGCCACCACGTCCTGCTTCAATAAGTTCTTCCAGGGACAATCAATTCCCTACAACTGCCTATTCTGCCAACACCTGCAGAAGCCCTGCAAGTCCTTACAGCAGGTTTGGGCAGGTTTCCCTGGTGAGGCTTAATATGGTCACAAACCACATTTTCAGGGCTGTAAAAAGAATGGCTCAAGCTTCCAGTGGCCTTCCAGGATTGAAATCCTGGAACACCTCTGCTTATTTTATTAATCACGATGTCCACTCAGCTCCAGAAAGACTTCGACTGGATGGATGTCAGTCGGCCAAGCGCATGTACAACAAGGGCCTGGGTGCTGCAGGGTGGAGGTGGCGGCCAGAAAGGCTCACCTTGTCAGGGTCCAGGAGGGCGTGGCAAATGATGTCCTCGCAGATGTTGGCCGTCGGGGCCAGGCAGTGCAGCCGGTAGAACAATTCTACACAGGTGACGTGATGCTCCCGGGTCTCTTTGTTCAGCTGATTCCAAAGCACACGAGCCACCCTCTGGGACAAGGAAAAGGCAGGTGGTGGGGGACCATGTCAACACAGGCAGCATCCGCTCACATCCTCCTCACTCAGTCCCAGCCCCGACATACTGGCTCTCACCTATATTTGCCACGTGAGAATCCTCCATGCCCAGAGACACATCATCATCAAATAAAGCAAGAAACCCACCAAAGGCCGGGCGCGGTGGCTCATGCCTGTAATCCCAGCATTTTGGGATCCGAGGCGGGTGGATCACCTGAAGTCAGGAGGATCCCAGCCTGGTCAACATGGCAAAACTCCATCTCTACTAAAAATACAAAAACTAGCCAGGTGTGGTGGTGGGCCCCTGTAATCCCAGCTACTTGGGAGGGTAAGGCAGGAGAATTGCTTGAATCCAGGAGGCGGAGGTTGCAGTGAGCTGAAATGCTGAGATCACGCAACTGCACTCCAGCCTGGGCGACAGAGTAAGACTCTGTCTCAAAAAAGAAAAGAAAAGAAAAGAAAAAAGAAAAAAGAAAAGAGAAGACCCACCAAAGTCATCCGGGCAGCAGAGGAGGTCAGACCTGCAGGTTTCTGGCCAAGAACACTGCAGCTCTTGCCTAGACCTCAACATTACTTTCAGAAAGGGAATTAACGGGAAACTGGACCAGAGGGGTTGAGGCATTCTTTCAACAGGCAGGTACCGAGCCTCACCCTATGCAGGTGATGCGCCCTGTAGGGAGTTTGATGTGGCAGAGACTAAATCCAGGCGAGTGCAGTGGAGGAGTCATGGGCTCCCTGCCTCCACCCAGACCCCACTCCCAGGCAGGGGTTCCACTCAGTCACGGCAGGCCCAGAATACTGGGGCCCCAGTTGCTCTCACCATAGCTTGCCTGGAGGGTGAAAGTTACATGCTGGGAGAGACAGTCTCAGAAGACCAAAGGCTACTGCCTCTGCCCAGTGCCCTATAGGAATATCACTCCCAGAGAAGTGGGCCACTGCTCCCATCCCCAGCTATACAGTTCTGAGTTTTGCTCAGGGGGAGAAGGAGGCCATAAGAAGAGTGTTCCCAGTGAGAAATACCTGATAGAAATCTGTTTTCTCTGCAATGACTTTTAAAATCCCTGGAGCAATGGGAGGAACCGTCACCATCTGCAGCTTGCCAAAAAAAGGGTTGTGTCCAGAGCTCTTGTAGCGTTTCATCTTGTCTTCAATGACAAGAGCCAGGGACTGGGAATGGTTTATCACTTCCAGCAGAGTGGAAATGGCCACGTTCTGGAGGTAGCAGTCAGTCACACAGCAGCAAATGGTCATAAGGGATTTCAGCCAAGATGGAAAACTGGAATCACCGGCTCCTGAAAGGAAGACCACCGGAGAGGCAGAAACAAGCAGAACCACATGAGAATGGGTCCCCAGTCTGCAGATTCTACAGCTCCCTACATCTGGGAAGTTACCTGAGAAATCCATCTGGACAGCAGTGCACTAACTTCCTGCTGGTGAGACTCATTTGAAAATAAGGTCTTTACAGAGGTAATCAAATTAAGATGAGGTCGTTAGGGTGGGCCTGATGAATCCAATATGACTGGTGTCCTTATAAGAGGGACATGTCAAGGGAAGACAGGACATACAGAGGACACCTTGTGAAGACAAAGGCAGAGACGGGACTGATGCAGCTGCAAGCTGAGGAGTCCCCCAAGGGTTGCCGGCCAGCACCAGAAGCTGAAGAGGCCAAAAAATATTCCACCTGGAGTCTCAGAGGAGTGTGGCTCGGCTGACACCTTGATCTTGGACTTCTGGCTTCCAGAACTATGAGACAAATTTCTCAGTTTACTGTACTTTGTTAGGAGCCCTAGCAAACCAATATATAAATACTGGCCAGGGCCTGGTGGCTCATGCCTGTAATCCCAGCACTTTGGGAGGCCGAGGCGGGCAGATCATATGAGGTCAGGAGTTTGAGACCAGCCTGGCCAACATGGTGAAACCCCATTTCTACTAAAAATATGAAAATTAGGGGGCCAGGCGCGGTGGCTCACACCTATAATCCCAGCACTTTGGAAGGCCTAGGCAGGTGGATCACGAGGTCAAGAGATTGAGACCATCCTGGCCAACATGGTGAAACCCTGTCTCTACTAAAAATAAAAAAATTAGCTGGGCATGGTGGCACGTGCCTGTAATCCCAGCTACTCATAAGGCTGAGGTAGGAGAATCACTTGAACCCCGGAGGTGGAGGCTGCAGTGAGCCAAGATTGTGCCACTGCACTCCAGCCTGGCGACAGAGCGAGACGCTAAAAAAAAAAAAAAAAAAAAAAAAAATTAGCTGGGCATAGTGGCACGTGCCTGTCGTCCCAGCTACTGGGGAAGCTGAGGCAGGAGAATCACTTGAACCCAGGAAGCGGAGGTTGCAGTGAGCTGAGTTGGTGCCATCACACTCCAGCCTGGGCAACAGAGCCAGACCCTATCTCAAAAAACAAAAAAAAAAATCTTTATCAACAGGTATCATGAAATAGTCTATTTACTCCCACTGAATGCCACTCATGTTTTAGGTCTTCTGATGGGCGGTGCTGGACACCCAAGCCTTAAAAATATAGGCCCCCCCCTTACCACTCTGCCATATAGTGAGACACAAGTCAAAAATGTCCTAAGTACAAATGAGGAAGGGAACAAATGAGGCTAATAGCGCCTTCTTGGCTGACACGATTTGAGCTAGTCTTTAAATACAGGTTGACAATCTCTAATCTGAAATCCCAAATCCAAAATCTGAAACCTTATTAGCACTGACATGATGCTCGAAGGAAGTACTCACTGGAGCATCTTGGATTTTGGATTTCTGGATTAGGAATGCTGAACCGGCAAGTGTAAGGCAAATATTCAAAAAAATCTGAAAAAAGTCCAAAATCCAAAATAGTTTTGGTCCCCAGCATTGCGGACAGGGGATATTCCACCCACATCAATCGCCTCATTGTATGATTCCTGAAGAGGGACTTCGGCACGGCTGCCTCTCACCTGGCAGCTGGAAGAGCGTTGCACAGAGCTGCTCGGTCTCTTCCTCGGACAGGTAGACAGGGAAGGTGGCACAGTCCAGCAGCAGGTGGCAGGCGGCGGCAAAGGCCTCCCTGCATTCCTCCCTGGAACCCCTCAGGTCAATGACCACCTGTTCAACATCCCATTCTCTCCCGCTTTTCCTGGCGGGGCTGCTGGGCGAAGACGACGGTGACTCTGAATTTTTTGTCTTGAATGGAGACCCTCGCGCCATGAACAAGTCCGAAAGCATCTGCTTGAACTGAGGCACCGTGATGGGCTTGGGCTCCCACGAGTTCTTCCTGCTGCAATCCTCAGTCGCCAGGCTCTGCGTCCCACCCCGGTCTCTCTTCCCTGCAGGTTCCTCGGACTTGCTTTCTTCTCCTGACGCTGTCAGCTGTACTCCAAAAATGTTCTTGCTGGCAAAGTTGGCAATTAGCTCTTGGATGCAAAGAAACGTCCTCTGCATGCTCCCGCCCTTCTTCCAAACGTCGTCCCTTTCCAGAGAAACTCGAGGAACCCTCAAGTGCTCAGAGAGCTCCGGTGATGAGGCACTGAGCCCGATCCCACTGTCCTCAGACTTCAGAGGGGGAAACGAAGCATCTTCATCACCGGGAATCACTGCCTTTGTTTCCAAAATTATTTTGTTGTTTTCACCTTTTACTGGACTCTGTAAAAAATAAAAAGACATGAATTGTGCATCTCTTAATACTAAGGTATTCAAGCATCAGTTGAAATCATGAATATATTTCAATTCTGTTTTTCAAAATCATCACTCTCTAGACTAGAGAATCTCTGTGTCAAGCGTATAATGAAATTTAGGAGGCACCCAAAGCAGGGGAAGGAGAGGGTGGCAAAGAGGAGACTGGTGGACCCACATGCTCTCTGGGGAGGCTGGCTTTTGGGCCTATTTTTCTGGTGTTTTTGCCTAAATATACAAACCCTTCAGAGTTCAAAAAAGTTGTTGAAAAGTTGTTTCTGCCAGGGCGTGGTGGCTCAAGCCTGTAATCCCAGCACTGAGAGGCCGAGGTGGGTGGATCACCTGCCACAGTTCTCTGGACAACAGAGCAAGAACGGTTTCCAACAAATTAACAAGTATGAATGAGGAAACTGAGCTGAGGGTAAAGTAAAGGTATGAAGAAATAAAATAAGGTCAGGAGTGGTGGCTCATGCCTGTAATCCCAACACTTTGGGAGGCCGAGGCAGGTGGATCATTTGAGGTCAGGAGTTTGAGACCAGCCTGGCCAACATGGTAAAACACTGTCAATACTAAAAATACAAAACATTAGCCAGGCATGGTGGTGGGTGCCTGTAATCCCAGCTACTCAGGAGGCTGAGGCAGAATTGCTTGAACCCATGAGGTGGAGGTTGCAGTGAGCCAAAATCACACCACTGCACGCCAGTCTAGGTGACAGAGAGAGACTCTGCCTCAAAAAAAAAAAAAAAGTAAAGCAAGTTAGAGAACAGTGTATGTTATGTTATCTTCAAAACGATGTTGAAGTCCTAACTCCCAGTACCGGTGAATGTACCTTAATTTGAAAACAGAGTCTTTGCAGATGATCCAATTAAGATGAGATCATTAGGGCCGGGCGCGGTGGCTCAAACCTGTAATCCCAGCACTTTGGGAGGCCGAGATGGGCGGATCACGAGGTCAGGAGATCGAGACCATCGTGGCTAACACGGTGAAACCCCGTCTCTACTAAAAAATACAAAAAAACTAGCCGGGCGAGGTGGCGGGTGCTTGTAGTCCCAGCTACTCGGGAGACTGAGGTAGGAGAATGGCGTGAACCCGGGAGGCGGAGCTTGCAGTGAGCTGAGATCCGGCCACTGCACTCCAGCCTGGGCGACAGAGCGAGACTCCGTCTCAAAAAAAAAAAAAAAAAGATGAGATCATTAGGATGGGCCCAAATCCAGTAGGATTGGTGTCCTTATAAAAAGGAGAGATCTGGACATAGAGACAGATATGCACACAGGTTGACGGCCAAGTGAACATAAAGGTAGAGACTGGGGTGATGCTTTGACAAGCCGAGGAATGCTGAATACTGCCAGCAAACCACCAGAAGCTCGGGGGACGCACGAGACAGACTCTTTCTCCCCAGTGCGCTCAGGAGGTGCCAACCTTGCTGACACCTTCCCGTCAGACCCTGGCCTTCGGAACCATGAGAAAACAAACACCTATTGTTGAAGCCACTCGGTCTGTGGTACTTTATTATGGCAGCCCCAGCAAACTAATCCAGTACCTCATCTCGCTTATATTTGAAATAACCAAAATCACACACTACAAACACACACATGAAACAGTCTGCAAGGCTAGTTATAACTAGCCCATCAACTGTAGCTACATAGTTATTAACTATATCTAACCATTAACTGCAGTTACAGAGCAGGCAAGTAGCATGAGAGTGGGTGAAACAAAGGGTGCTAAAACTTAAATTTTTTTTTTGTAGAGACAGGGTCTTGCTCTTACTCAGGTTGGAGTGCAGCCGTGCCAATCATGGCTCACTGCAGCCTCAACCTCTTGGGCTCAAGCGATGCTCCCACCTCAACCTCCTGAGTAGATGGAACTACAGGTGAACACCACCATGACTAATTTTTATTTATTTATTTTTTATTTTTTTTGAGACGGAGTCTCACTCTGTCGCCCAGGCTGAAGTGCAGTGGCATGATGGCTCACTGCAACCTCCGCCTCCCGGGTTCAAGCAATTCTCCTACCTCAGCCTCTGGAGTAACTGGGACTATAGGCACATGCCATCATGCCTGGCTAATTGTTGTATTTTTAGTAGAGATGGGGTTTTGCCATGTTGGTCAGGCTGGTCTTGAATTCCTGACTTCAGGAGATCCACCCGCCTCGGCTTCCCAAAGTGCTGGGATTACAGGTGTGGGTCACTGTACTTGGCCTAATTTTTATTTTGTAGAGAGATGAGGTCTTGCTGTGTTGCCCAGGCCAGTCTCGAACTCCTGGGCTCAAGCAATCCTCCTGCCCCAGCCTCCGGAAGTGTTAGTATTACAAGTGTGAGTGACGGCACCATGCCAGGTGCTAAAACTTTTTCAAGTGAGAGTTTTACAAGCATATTTGACATATCACCTGGGTATCTTCTAGTGTTTATTCCTATCTTAACCAACCCTAAAGACTTTCTACTCCCATGAAGGCATAAGCTGCTTTTAGCCCCCAGAACCATTTCCGCCCCTCAGAGCACACACCGAGGTTCCGCTGGTGGACTCTGTGTCGAGGTAGGAAGGCGGCATCTGGACTTTGTTGAGCACCTTGAAACATGTCTTCAAGGCATGCGTGAGTTCAGGTAAACTTAAGGCCTCCATGTCCTCAGCAAGAGGCTGCACCAGGCAGCCGAGCACCTGAGGGAGATACTGGGTTTGCACCTCAGAGTACAGTTCCTGTGAAATAAACACATGGGTTAACCCCACATTGCTGGTTTACAATCAGAAAAACAACGCATCTCAAAATGGCATCTAATTCAATTTTTTAGGGCATAAATTTCACATTAATTTTCAAATCAGAAAACAAAAGAAGACTAGGCGCAGTAGCTCATGGCTATAATCCCAGCCAGCACCTTGGGAGGCTGACGCAGGGAGATTGCTTGAGCTCAGGAGTTCGAGACTAGCCTGGGCAATACAGTGAGACCCCATCTCTACAAAAAATACTAAAATAAGCCAGATGTGGCGGCACATGTCTGTGGTCTCAGACACTTGGGAGGCTGAGGTGGGAGGACTGCTTGAGCCTGGGAGGATGAGGCTACAGTGAGCTGAGATCATGCCACTGCACTCCAGCCTGGGTGACAGTGAGGCCCTATCTCAAAAAGAGAAAAGAGGCTGGGCATGGTGGCTCACATCTGTAATCCCAGCACTTTGGGAGGCCGAGGCGGGTGGATCACCTGAGGTCAGGAGTTCGAGACTAGCTCAGCCAATATGGTGAAACCCTGTCTCTACTAAAAATACAAAAAATTAGCTGGGCGTGGTGGCGGGTGCCTGTAATCCAGCTACCTGGGAGGCTGAGGCAGGAGACTCACTTGAAACCCGGAGGTGGAGGTTGCAGTGAGCTGAGATCATGCCATTGCACTCCAGCCTGGGCAACAAGAGCAAAACTCCCCCCCCACACACACACACAAAGAGAGAGAGAAAAGAACATTTCTATTGTTTTTGTTTGAGACTGGATCATGTTATGCTGTCCAGGCTGGTCTCAAACTCCTGGGCTCAAGCAATCCTCCTGTCCCAGCCTCCTGAGTAGCTGGGAATTACAAGCGCATACCACAGAGCTAGGCTCGGTATTTCAACTTGATCTAGACAAGTCAAGGATGTTACTCCTCTCCTCGCAAGTGGCTTTACACTTTCTAATAGAAAATAAAATTGGTACGTTTCTATATTAAGGAAATTAGTTTCCTTTGAGAAAATTAGCCAACAGCACAAATTTAACTAGGAAACATATTGACTCTTCCCCTAAAATAACTGCAGTACGGGAATGATACCCAGTTCATCAGCTGGTTGACCTAACTTCAGCTTTGCCCACTTACAACTGGCCCAAAAGTCATAGCCCCTTTTAAATAAGACATTAAAAATATAAGAGATTACATCTAGCTGTATCTTTTATGCCAAAACAAACATCAAAACAGTGTTGCCTATTTATGTAAAACATTTTCAGTAATGTTAGGTTGATAAAGCAGGCCATCACCACCAGTAAGAATGTAAACAATAGTGGGTGTTGAGCCGTCTCTTCCCCAGCACTCACCAAGGGAATGACATCCAGCAGGAAGACCAGGAGGGTGCAGAGCTCCGACACCGTCGGGGGAGGGCTGACGCTGTTCCTCACACTGTAATGCTGCTTCACTGGTCTATAAATCACAGCAAAGAAAAATCAATTCTTGGGCCAGGCATGGAGGCTCACAACTGTAATCCTAGCACTTTAGGAGGCTGAGACGAGCAGATTGTCTGAGCTCAGGAGTCTGAGACCAGCCTGGGCAACATGGTGAAACCCCATCTTTACTAAAGTACAAAAAAATTAGCCAGGTGTGGTGGCCCACGCCTGTAGTCCTAGCTACTCCGGAGGCTGAGGCATGAGAATTGCTTGAACCTGGGAGGCAGAGGTTGCAGTGAGCCAACATCGCACCACTGCACTCCAGCCTGGGTGACAGAGCAAGAACCTGTCTCAAAAAAAAATAATAATAAAAATAAATAATTCTTCCTGCAGTAAGTCCAAGCATTTCTTACAATTTCCAGTAACGTTATTCTACTTCAAACCTAACGAAAGTAAGACAGCTTTTGTAGTTCTCGTAACTAAATTTTGGTGACTAAAAGTATCTAACATGGAGAAGTGTCAATAAGTGTCCTGAATCTGTTGGCGTCCAAACAGGTTCCCTCTGACTTGAACTCTACCGATTCAGACATGTGTGGTCCCATATCCAGGAGACATGGGGTGCTGTCGACAGATGTAATCCCAGGTCCCCAATCCAAGCCCAAAGGCGCAATCCAAGGGAACGAGGCTGGGCTGGAGAACACCACAGTCTACACGGCTGTTCGCCCTGCTGTAGGAGGTGGCCTGGGACTACTCTCCAAGTAATACCAGGAGTTTATCAGCACCTGAGTTGCCTAGAATGCTTCAGCTTCTGCAGAGAAGTGTAACCCCACCAATCAACTATTGTTAGTTGCTTATCTTAAACTGAAATTCAAGACTTCTTTTTATATAAACAGGCTACTAGATAAATGGATAAGTTAAAAAGTATCTATTGCTTTTCATCTCATAAACCCTGGGATGAATAAATTAACTGTAATAGGATCCACAGGCAACAGCAAAGCCATGTTATACTGAAGACAGACATTAATCTCAGGACAGTGATTAACTCTGGGATGAAAGGAGGACAAAATGTTGCAAAGGTGGAGAGTCAGCTCTATCTGGGTAGAAACATTTTATTCTTTTTTTTAAAAAAAATAACCAGGATAGCCAGATTTGGTGGCTCATGCCTGTAATCCCAGCACTTTGGGAGGCCACGTTGGGTGGATCACTTGAGGTCAGGAGTTTGGGACCAGCCTGGCCAACATGGTGAAACCCCGTCTCTACTAAAAATACAAAAATTAGCTAGGTGTGGTGGCAGGCGCCTGTAGTTGCAGCTACTTGGGAGGCTGTGCCTGTAGTCCCAGCTATTTGGGAGGCTGAGATGGGAGGATCGCTTGAACCTGGGAGGCAGAGGTTGCAGTGAGCTGGAATTGTGCCAGTGAACTCCAGTCTGGGTGACAGAGAGAGACACTGTCATAAAATAAAACATAACATAACATAACATAACATAACATAACATAACATAACATAACATAACAGCCAGGCTGACCAAAGCATACTCTAACCTCAATAAAATAAGGCCTTGCTGTTGCCTGTGGATCTAATTGCAATTAACTTGTTCATCCCAGGGTTGTGAGCTTATTTGGACAGAAAAGCATACTGGTAGCAGCTGAGAAGTAAGACTCTAAGACAGCCAAGAGCATTATAGTGGAGATGAACAAGAAATAAGTTTTACAGCATGCCTCATAGGACAAAACAGGGTTTGCGACGTGACCTTATTCCTCCCATAAAGAAAATGGCATGGGAAAGGCCTCTCCAGGAAAGCTCGGTGTTCCCGGGGTACGCCACGGCAGACAATTTAGAGGTGGAGCAATTCACCCGGTTAAAAGAGATGGTAAAGTTGATTATAATAGCTTAAAACAGAAATGCTTTTATCTGACCAGTCATACATTAATTTCAGTAAAAATGTAAGAAAACTGAAGATTTAAAAAATGCTCTATCCAGTCACAAAGCCACAAAACTAAGCTGCTTTCAACAGATCAGGCAGCCAGGAGAGGAAAGCTGATTTCATGAATGTAACCAGAAAATGCACGGAGGATTTTCTAAAGTTAGATTTTTAAAGCAGCTTCAGAATTACAAGGCAAAGATTATGTGAACCTTCTTATTGGAGATGTTTTTATTCTGCTAGAATCTTAAGTGAATTCTTTCCAATCCTGTTTTAGTTGAATTGTAAAACTCAACTAAGAAAGACTACTCAGCTTCAGCTACTTATATATAATCTGACGTTCTAAGCAGCTACAAAATCGTTAAACCCTCTCATCCTTCCTAAATATTCTGTATTCTCGAACTGCATACTTACCTAAAGCATTCCTCAAAACACCTTGTCATATAATCCCAGAGAAAGTCTGTGCTTAGAGAAGTGATCAGCAAATTTACCGTTTTGACAATCTCAGAGGCATTTCTGTTTTCCTTGATTGCACTGTAAAAGGGGAGGACATGAATAAATACATCTATAAAAAAAATCCTGAATTACAAAAAGTGTCCAAAAAACTGTAATCGATTTCACCATCTGCAACTTATTTCTAGAGCTGACACATCCTGATAAAAATGAAAATACTACTGTTCTTATAATGTGTTTGCATAATGCCATCCTAAACAATATTTATATTGATGCAGTCTCTTAAATTTCAGGACCAGGTGCGGTGGCTTACACCTGTAATCACAGCACTTTGGGAGGCTGAGGTGGGTGGATCAGCTGGGTCAACATGGTGAAACACTGTCTCTACAAAAATACAAAAATTAGCAGGGCATGATGGCGGATACCTGTAATCCCAGGTACTCGGGAGGCTGAAGTGGGAGAATCGCTTGAACCTGGGAGGCGGAGGTTGCAGTGAGCTGAGATTGCGCCACTGCACTCCAGCCTGGGTGACAGAGTGAGACTCTGTCTCAAAATAATAATAATAATAATAACAACAATAATTTCAGAGCTACTGTAAAAAGAATTTGTACAGAAAATCAGTTTTAGTCTATACTCTACTGGTGGAATAACATGGTACACGGATATTCAGCAGGGAAATTTAGCCAAGATTTTAAATGTTTATCTTCTTTTTTTTTTTTTTTTTTTGAGACAGAGTCTCACTGTTTCCTAGGCTGGAGTGCAGTGGAACGATCTCGGCTTACTGCCATCTGTGCCTCCCAGGTTCAAGCGATTCTCTTGCCTCAGCCTCCGGAGTAGCTGGGATGGATTACAGACGTGCACCACCACGTTCAGCTAAGTTTTGTATTTTAATAGAGACGGAGTTTCACCATGTTGGCCAGGCTGGTCTCAACCTCCTGACCTCAAGTGATCCACCCGTCTCAGCCTCCCAAAGTGCTGGGTTACAGGCATGAGCCACAGAGCCCAGCCTTAAATGTTTATCTTCTATGGCTCAGGAAATTTATTCAAGAAATTTATACTACCGGCCGGGCGCGGTGGCTCAAGCCTGTAATCCCAGCACTTTGGGAGGCCGAGATGGGCGGATCACGAGGTCAGGAGATCGAGACCATCCTGGCGAACACAGTGAAACCCCGTCTCTACTAAGAAATACAAAAAATAGCCGGGCGAGATGGCGGGCGCCTGTAGTCCCAGCTACTCGGGAGGCTGAGGCCGGAGAATGGCGTGAACCCGGGAGGCGGAGCTTGCAGTGAGCTGAGATCCGGCCACTGCACTCCAGCCTGGGCTACAGAGCGAGACTCCGTCTCAAAAAAAAAAAAAAAAAAAAAAAGAAATTTATACTACCAAAATCCTTGCATAGGTACATAGATGTGTGCAGAAGTGCACCACTAAAAGGCCATTAAAAAATACTGAAAAAGGCCGAGTGCAGTAGTTCACACCTGTAATCCCAGCACTTTGGGAGGCCGAGGCAGGCGGATCATTTGAGGTCAAGAGTTTGAGATCAGCCTGGCAAACATGGCAAAACTCTGTCTCTACTAAAAACATAAAAATTAGCCAGATATGGTAGTGGGCATCTGTAATCGCAGCTACTCAGGAGGCTGAGGCAAGAGAATTACTTGAGCCTAGGAGGTGGAGGTTGCAGTGAGCCAAGATGGTGCCATTGCACTCCAGCCTGGGTGACAGAGTAAGACTCCGTCTAAAAAACAAACAGACCACATGCGGTGGCTGACGCCTGTAATCCCAGCACTTTGAGAGGCTGAGGCAGGCAGATCATGAGGTCAGGAGTTTGAGATCAGCCTGGCCAACATGGTGAAACCCCATCTCTACTAAAAATACAAAAAATTAGCTGGGCGTGGTGGCAGGTGCCTCTAATCCCAGTTACTCAGGAGGCTGAGGCAGGAGAATCACTTGAACCCGGGAGGTGGAGGTTGCAGTGAGCCAAGACCGCATCACTGCACTCCAGCCTGGGCAACAGACCAAGACTCCATCTCAAAAGCAAACAAGCAAATAAAACTGAAAAAGCAGAAACTGTCTAAAAGTCAATCAACAAAAAATTGGTCAGTCAGGATTTATTATTTTTATTTATTCTTTGAGATGAAGTGTTCCTCTGTCGCTGAGGCTGGAGTGTAGTGCTGCGATCTTGGGTCACTGCAGCCTCCACCTCCCGGGTTCAAGGGATTCTCGTGCCTCAGCCTCCCAAGTAGCTAGGCCTATAGGCATGTGCCACCGCGCCTGGCTAATCTTTGTATTTTTTTTTTTTTTTTGTAGAGACCAGGTTTTGTCACATTGGCCAGGCTGGTCTTGAACTCCTGACCTCAAGTGATCTGCCTGCCTTGGCCTCCCAAAGTGCTGAAATTACAGGTGTGAGCCATTGCACTTGGCCTTAAATAAATGATAAATCCTTAACAAAAAAAATCCAAGGCAACTAATCCCATAGGAGAACAATGTAGAGCTACTTACAACTTGCATTTCAAAAAAACAAGCAGTGGCCAGGCACGGTGGCTCACACCTGTAATCCCAGCAGTTAGGGAGGCTGAGGCAGGAGGACTGCTTGAGGCCAGGAATTCAAGACCAGCCTGTGCAACACAGCAAGACCTCGTCTCTACAGAAAAATTAAAAATTAGCCAGGTGTGGTGGTGTGTGCCTATTATCTTGGCTATTTGGGAAGCTGAGGTGTGAGGATCACTTGAGCCCAGGAGTTCAAGGCTTCAGTGACCTTTGATGGTTCCACTGTGCTCCAGCCTGGGAGACAGAGTGAGACCTTGTCATGCTGGAGAGTGACACTCCAGAGAGTGCCAGGCACAGTGGCTCACACCTATAATCCTAGCACTTTGAAAAGCTGAGGTGGGCGGATTGCTTGAGCTCAGGAGTTTGAGAGCAGCCTGGGCAACATGGTGAAACCCCATCTCTCAAACAAACAAACAAACATATATATATATATATAGAGAGAGAGAGAGAGAGAGAGAGAGAGAGGGAGATCAGCCTGGCAAACATGGCAAAACTCTGTCTCTACTAAAAACATTAAAATTAGCCAGATATGGTAGTGGGCATCTGTAATCCCAGCTACTCGGGAGGCTGAGTCAGGAGAATTGCTTGAGCCCAGGAGGTGGAGGTTGCAGTGAGCCAAGATGGCTCACTGCAATATATATATATACACACACACACACACAAACACACATTTATATATATACACATATATACTTATATATATTTATATATACACATATGTATTTATATATACTTATATACTTATATATTTATATGTATATATATATTTTTATATATTTATATATACATATATTTATGTATACACATATATTTATATATACACATATATATTTTTATATATACACATATATATTTATATATTTATATATACACACATATATATTTTTATATATATATATTAGCCAGGCATGCTGGTGCATGTCTGTAGTCCCAGCTACTTAAGGGGCTGAGGCATGAGGACTGCTTGAGCCCAGGAGACTGAGGCTGCAGTGAGCCATGTTCATGCCACTGCACTACAGCCTGGGCGACCCTGTCTCAAAACCAAACAAACAAACCAACAACAAGGAAACAAAAGGAAAACCCCAAGCAACTAAATAACTGGTGTAATTCTACCTTTAAAATAAAAGACAGGCATCTATGTATTTATATATGTAGTAGAAGTCTAGAAAGAGGTAAAAATGTTTTATGGTTTTCTCTGAAGGGTGCTAGGATTATGGGTGACACCTTTTTCTTGATCTTTCAAATATCAGTAAATTCAACAATGAACATGTATTACTTTCATATTCAGAAAAACAATAAACCGCTTTCATTCTGGGAGAAAAAAGCAAACACTAAGAACTCTTGGTACACTTATAACTAATAAACCAGAAAAACAGGATAATTGATTTAAATTTTCAATGTACCCAATGCTAGTTCAGGCAGAAGGAAATTACATTAAGAGTAAAGCAAAAAAGAAAAGGTTGTATCCCCTTAAAAGGAACAAACTAAACTTTTTAAACAAAACAGGGTTTGTGTGTAACTGTGCACCTGAGGCCGATGTGCCTGCTGTCTTCCAAACATCACTCACTCTGCCTCTGGGGCAATGGAGCCTGTGCCCTCTGGTGCCCTGCCTGGGTCTCCCCCAATCTCCCCCCACACACCCCAGACTCCTGTCCTGAAGACTCACATCCCCTTTCCACTTGCCAGGCACACTCCCCTCCATTTTCCCTCTTCTCTCCATCCTGTAACTCACCACTTGGGTATACTAGATCAAGTTACCTTTGTTAAATGAGTTTCATACTTGCTCAATACATACATTTCATTGTTTCATACTTGATCAAAAATACACTTCATACTTATCAAAAAATCAATAAATAACTGTCATTCCAGGCTGGGGGAAAGACTACATCAAACTCCCTTTAAACTCTTCACAGTACTCAGCAGGGAACAGTCAATTCCCATTGACTGACTTCAAGGCATTGATTATTTTAACCAAGGGTCTCACCTGCTGCATCTCCACTTTCTCTACTACTTCACAATTTATAGTAAGCAAGAGAGGAAAAAAAAAATCATAGTACCGGGGAGGGAAAGAGATGTGTGATGTTAAAGGCCAAACTCATACCTTATCAGCGAATTTCCACTCTGGGTGTAGCTAAGTTTAAGATCAGAACCAAGGGCATCTCTGCAGTAAGAATAAAAGGCCCTGATGACTTCGAGAAACAAATTCCCAACCACCTGAGGCCCTGCAATTAGAAGGAAGATGGTCAGAGACAGATTAACAATCCCTTTTAAATCAGTAAGTGACATATACATAAGACATATATACAGTAAACCTGTGCATACAGACAATTTATATAGTCTAAAATATACAGAAACTTAACTTTAGTGGTGACAACTTTAGCTGGGGAAACAACATTCATGAAGATAGCCAACATTTTTATAGAACTTCCTATGTGCCAGACACCCTTCTACGCATTTTACATCTATTAACGTATTAAACCCTCGTAACAGCCATCTGGACAGATCCTGTACTGCTGATTACACGTAAGAAGATGGAAGCACAGAGAGGTTAAGTAACTTGCCCAAGGCAGACTCTGCTAGATGAAAGCAGAGTGCAGACAACGTGTGTTAAGTGTGCATAAACTGCTGGTCAGGGACATTACTCAACAGAAACATCCAGAGAGCAGGGCAACTTCTTCAATTCCTTTAGTCATGAGCTGGAGCAACACAAAAGAAATGATGCCCATCCTGAAATGCTGAGAAAGATGGCACAAGAGAACTGGACCAGCTGCACGTTAGAGAAGCTTCACTGCAACCAGGCAGGGGATGGACAGGGCATTTCTGCTCTGCAAACCGCAACCCTCAGGCAGCTGAGGGCCTGACTTCTTACCCATGTATCCAGAGGAGGAAATACGCAATCAATTCAGAGAAAACGAAAGCTCTGTCAACACTGGCAAAAAAGCAAATAAATCCAATCTTTTACACTTTTTTTTCACAAAACCAAAAGATGTGTCTCTGAGAGAACTATTTTCATGCTAAGTTTCCTGTGTATTTTTTTTTAAGATAGAATTTATTATTTTTTTTTTTTTGGAGACAGAGTCTTGCTCTGTTGCCCAGGCTGGAGTGCAGTGGCATGATTTCAGTTCACTGCAACTGCCACCTCCCAGGTTCAAGAAATTCTCCCGCCTTAGCCACCCAAGTAGCTGGGATTACAGGTGTGCGCCACCACGCCCAGATAATTTTTATATTTTTAGTTGAGGTGGGGTTTTGCCATGTTGGTCTCAAACTCTCAACCTCAGGTGATCTGCCCGCCTCGGCCTCCCAAAGTGCTGGGATTACAGGTGTGAGCCACCGCACACGGCCTTGGCTTCCTGTGTATTTTATCTATAGCATAAGAATGCTAAATGCCTGTTACAAAAATGAAGGCAATTTTGTGGCCTTGATTGACAGAGGAGGAAATGAGGTATGGCTAAAGCCCAGCCACAAAAAGCATGGACAAGACTGAACGGCTGTCCTGTGCCTTCTAGTTCTATATAACCACCTCCTTTGCCTCCTCAGTGTGATTTCTTGCAGACAGCTAAAAAATTAGAAAGAGTAAATTAAGCGACTGTTACGACTGGGCAGGAGCATGATATTCATTTGCTTCCAGAAAATATGACCTGGAGCCCAAGTTAGCAGCAACATTTACTTGGCTCACCAAGGTGCATGGTTTTGACATAAAACACACATCTCCAGAATGCTAAGTTATATTTTCTTCTTTTAATACTTCCCTGAAGTTACACAGCAAGCTCCCAATACATTTATATAATTGTTCCACTTTTTGGACTAAATCATGATTTTTCAGAGCTGCAGTTACTTTACACTAGCAGGAAAATCTATTTGGTTTGAGGTGGGAGCGGGGAGATGGGAAGAGGAATCCGAACAAAGTGCAGACACCCTGAGGCAGCACATCAGGGGCAGAGCCTGGAAGAACAAATGCTTCATACTTGGGCCTTGGTTAAGAACGACGAGAGCTGCACAACTCTTGGAATAAAGTTCACGTGGGGACACAAGCAAACATCTCGGGTAGGGCTTCTCTGAGTGCAATCAGGTAAGCATCAGGGGGTGCTGACAAACTGAGCTTAGGCTCCTGACTGGCCCTGGGCAAATGACCTACTCCTGCTCAACCTTAGTCTATCTATCTGTAAAATGGGCATAGTGGGAGCACCCATCTTGGGGTTGCTGGAGGGACGGGGGTGTGTGTGCAGACAGATATAAAAGGATGTATGCAAATCACTTGGCACAAAATAATTGCTCAAAAAATGTCAGCCATGGTTATTATTAATGAACAGTGAAAACACTCCAGGAAAACATGGAGTCTCCCCTTCCCTGTAACTTCACAAGAAGCTTCTCCCCTTTTGTTCCCCTAGAGCTGGCACCGTTCCTGTCACACGGCAGATGCTCTGTGCTTTTGAATGGATAAGCGAAGGGTCTCCATCCCAAGGCCAGAGAGAGGCCACTTCACTAAAGCTCTCAGCTCTTTTTTTTTTTTTTTAATGGAGTCTTGCTCTGTCACTCAGGCTGGAGTGTAGTGGCGTGAACTCGGCTCACTGCAACCTCTGCCTCCCAGATTCAAGCGATTCTCCTGCCTCAGCCTCCTGAGTAGCTGGGATTACAGGCATGCACCACCATGCCTGGATAATTTTTATATTTTTAGTAGAGATGGGGTTTCACTATATTGGCCAGGCTGGTCTCGAACTCCTCACCTCAAGTGAGGCCCACCTCGGCCTTCCAAAGTGCTGGGATTACAGGCGTGAGCCACTGTACTCAGCCAGCCCTCAGCTTTCTTATTCTCTGCAAACAGCTACCAGGAGGCAGGTACACCTGGAGCACTGAAATGACATTCTTAGGCTTGCAATCCAATGGAAGAGATGGGATCTTTTCCCTGGGATAGGGCTCACATAAGCAGATGTAGACCTTAAAGTGAACTGATATGGTAGCAAATTTCTTTTTTTTTTTGAGACAGAGTCTCACTCTGTTGCCCAGGTTGGAGCGCAATGGCACGATCTCAGCTCACTGCAACTTCCACCTCCTGGGTTCAAGCGATTCTCCTGCCTCAGCCTCCCAAGTAGCTGGGATTACAGGTGTGCGCCACCATGCCTGGCTAATTTTTGTATTTTTAGTAGGGATGGGGTTTCACTATGTTGGCCAGGCTGGTCTTGAACTCCTGACCTCAGGTGATCTACCTGCCTCAGCTTCCCAAAGTGCTGGGATTACAGGCATGAGCCACCATACCTGGCCGCAAATTTCTTTTCTTTTTGAATGGAGTCTCGCTCTGTCGCCAGGCTAGAGTGCAGTGGCGCGATCTTGGCTCACTGCAACCTCCACCTCCCTGGTTCAAGCGATTCTGTTGCCTCAGCCTTCCAAGTAGCTGGGACTACAGGCACGCGCCACCATGCCTAGCTAATTTTTGTATTTTTAGTAGAGATGGGGTTTCACCATCTTGGCCAGGCTGGTCTCAAACTCCTGAACTCGTGATCCACCTGCCTTGGCCTCCCAAAGTGCTGGGATTACAGGCATGAGCCACCATGCCCGGCCACAAATTTCATTCATTCATTCATTCATTCATTCATTCATTCATTCATTCATTCTTTCATTCACTCACTCACTTATTTGAGACAGACTCTCGCTCTGTCACCCAGGTTGGACTGCAGTGGTGCAATCTTGGCTGACTGCAAGCTCCGCCTCCTGGGTTCACGCCATTCTCCTGCCTCAGCCTCCAGAGTAGCGGGGACTACAGGCGCCCGCCAACACACCCAGCTAATTTTTTGTATTTTTAGTAGAGACGGAGTTTCACCATGTTAGCCCGGATGGTCTTGATCTCCTGACCTTGTGATCTGCCCGTCTCAGCCTCCCAAAGTGCTGGGACTACAGGCATAAGCCACCGCACCTGGCCACAGATTTCTTTTTAAAGTGAGGGAGAGGGCCGGGGCGGTGGCTCACACCTGTAATCCCAGCACTTTGGGAGGCCGAGGCAGGCAGATCACTTGAGGTCAGGAGTTTGAGACCAGCTTGGCCAAGATGATGAAACCCCATCTCTACTGAAAATACAAAAATTAGCCAGGCGTGGTGGCGCATGCCTGTAAACCCAGCTACTGGGGAAGCTGAGGCAGGAGAATTGCTTGAACCCAGGAGACGGAGGTTTCAGTGAGCCAAGATTGCACCACTGCGCTCCAGCCTGGGCAAGAGAGTGAGACTCTGCTATTCAATCATTCATTCATTCATTCATTCATTCATTCATAAATAAATAAATAGTGACAGGTGGTCACTTTTCTCAACCTATGCTAATAGGATCATAGTCTCTAAGAGGTGACCCTTTGGTGACCAGAGTCTAGTTCACCCCCCCTCATTTTACAGTGAAAATGTTTTTACTCTACACAGCGAAAAGAAGTGGCTTGCCCAGGATCCCAAGGCAAAAAGATAGAGGAGGTCCCCTACTTAATTGAAAATCAAACCGAAGCTCATTTTAAGTATGACATTGCAGACACAGTCTTAAAAAGGAAATACCACAGGTGTTCTGTAGACACTATAGGAGCTCAAAGGTATTTTCCTAACAAAAATGTTCAAATTATTGTGCAAAACGTTTTTTTCAGACAGGGTCTCACTCTGTCACCCAGGCTAGAGGGCCGTGGTGCAATCACGGCCCACTGCAGCCTCGACCCCCTGGGCTCAGGTGGTCTTCCCACCTCTGCCACTTGGTAGCTGGGACTACAGGGAAGCACCACCATGCCTGGCTAATTTTTTTTGTATTTTTTTGTAGAGATGGGTTTTTTCAACATGGCTTTTCAGCCATGTTACCCAGGCTGGTCTCAAATCCATGAGCTCAACTGATCTTCCTTCCTCCACTTTCCAAAGTGCTAGGATTACAGGCATGAGCCACTGCGCCCAGCCATGCAAAACTTTTAAGTGACCACAGATCTGATCATTGAACCATATAACATAACTTCAAAGTTCTGAAATTCCGAAGATTAAAGTATATTCAAAATAACACTTCGGTTGTATCTCACCGTGTTGTAGTTCCCTGAAAACAGGCAATCTGTATTCGGCATAGGATTGTAGCAGCATTTCTAACATTACCTATCTCTGGCTTGTCAAGCAGACTGATGAGGACGCGAAAAGGCTTCAGGTATGCATGATGGCGTTCCTCCACGTCGGCATCTATGAACTTCTGATGCAATATCTCAGCCAGACCCTATTTATTTTAAAAAAGCCACATATTAGAATATCGTATATCATGAAGTGTAACAACATTACTGGCTATTTTAATTGTTAAATACTCTGGGACAGAAAGCAAACCAGTCACCCAGCATGCAACAAATACACTGCAGTTCCCCAAACCAGGGGTCAAGGAACATGCTCACTGCCTGCGTGGAAGCCTCCCAAAGAAATCCACCGGAGGGCCGGGCACGGTGGCTCAAGCCTGTAATCCCAGCACTTTGGGAGGCCGAGACGGGCGGATCACGAGGTCAGGAGATCGAGACCATCCTGGCTAACACGGTGAAACCCCATCTCTACTAAAATATACAAAAAACTAGCCGGGCGAAGTGGCGGGCGCCTGTAGTCCCAGCTACTCGGGAGGCTGAGGCAGGAGAATGGCGTAAACCCGGGAGGCGGAGCTTGCAGTGAGCTGAGATCCGGCCACTGCACTCCAGCCCGGGTGACAGAGCGAGACTCCGTCTCAAAAAAAAAAAAAAAAAAAGAAATCCACCGGAGAATCGTCACCAGGGATGCCCTGAACTTTCCAGAAATGCTCCTTTACCTCAACTAAAAGATCCTTGGAGTATTTTTCAAAAAAATAAGACGACTGATCTTCATAAGAATTTGAGATTTCAGATTCTGGCACAACGGTATTTCCTTTAATGTCTGAGCCTATAAAAGAACAAGCACCGAGCTGTAAAGAGAGCTATGTTTCTAAAGGACATCATATCGTGCAAAAGTCTCATGCTCCAATATTTTTAAAAATATATTCCTCTGACGGAAAACCAGAATCAGATCTAGAAAGACCAAGTCAGATTTTCTTCTTCTGACAGGGGTGTGGCTAATGATCAGACAGGCAGAATTCCATCTCAATGGGTATCAGTTTAGTTTGTTCTAAGAATTCATCCTGTTAGCCAGGCGCGTGGCTCATGCCTGTAATCCCAGTACTTTGGGAGGCCAAGGTGGGCGGATCACCTGAGGTCAGGAGTTCGAAACCAGCCTGGCCAACATGATGAAACCCCATCTCTACTAAAAATACAAAAAAAATTAGTCGGGTGTAGTGGCGCACACCGGTAATCCCAGCTACTTGGGAGGCTGAGGCAGGAGAATCACTTGTATTTTTTAGTAGAGATGGGGTTTCACCATGTTGGCCATGCTGGTCTTGAACTCCTGACGGCAAGTGATCCACCTGCCTCAGCCTCCCAAAGTGCTGGGATTTTACAGGCATGAGCCACCAGGCCTGCCTGAGGATCATTTTTTAAAACCAGTGTTTTTTTGTCCAGCATTATGTGAGATCAAGGTATTCTCATGCACATGCCCCCAATAGCTGGAGCCTTGGATAAGTCTGCGAGATTCGCAGGGCGAGGAAGTGCATCCTCATGGTACGGGCAAAGAATATGGGGCTCCTGGGGCCGCAACTAAGTGAGTCAGAGTTGGCGCTGTGGTCAGGTCCAGTGCCCTCCACATAGCATATCAAGTCCCGTAAGAGCAGAGCTGTGCATTTAACAAAATCATCCTTTACATACAAGTCCTTAAAGAGCTGATAAATAGTCTTCTTAAAATCCTTAGTAAGCTTCCATGCAATGACTTTTAAAGGTTTTATAACTAGGGAGAAGAGAAGGAAGAAGGACTGAAGAGGACTTCTTGACTTTGGTAAGATCTTTGGTACAGATCTTTGATCAAAGATCTCAATGCTAGGCTGAGTGCAGTGGTGTGTAATCCCAGCACTTTGGGAGGTAGAGGTGGGCAGATCGCCTGAGGTCAGGAGTCCAAGACCAGCCTGGCCAACAGGGTGAAATCCCATCTCTACTAAAAATACAAAAACTACTCGGCCGGGGTGGTGGGTGCCTGAAATCCCAGCTACTTGGCAGGCTGGGGCATGGGAATCACTTGAACCTGGGAGGCGGAGGTTGCAATTAGCCCAGATTGCACCACTGCACTCCAGCCTGGGCGATGAGGTGAAACTCCATCTCAAAAAGGAAAAAAAAGATCTAAATATTGAGAGTTAATCAGAGCTGTAAAGTCCTGTCACAATCATTCTGCATACCACCTTTTCTTAGGTGCGTGAATATGGGACTTTAGAAAATTCATGAATGTGTTATCTTTTAAGTTGCAATTTCCTAGACTCTGTCCCTGGGAGGCCTTCCAACCAACAGTCAAGGGCCCTTTGCCAACAAATTTAGAGGCAGTCCACACACTCTGACACACAGAAACATGGCCCCGGGGCTCTCGTGATCTCCAAAGTTATCCAAATGTCTCCCAAAACATTTCCACTTACACGAAACCTCCTCCTTTATTTACATATCTTCCACAATATTTGTAAGTTTTCTCCATGATACACCCTCATCCCATGAAACTTCTCCATAGCAACAGGCTTCTACTTGAATAAGGTTTTGCTACCATGTTTTGGTGGTATTTCAAGCTCTTAAAATGGAATTCGGTTGGCATTTTAAAAATCCCACTTATTATTTCCCCTTTTAAAAAACAAACAAAAAAAAACAACTGCAAAATAACCAAGCTATGTGTAGGCAGCAGACCTCAACTGATCAGTGCCGTATTTAGTCATTGTGGTATCTTTCCATACTTCATGATTCAGGGATACATCACCAAGACCAAATCTTATCCCAGAAGTCAGCACTAAAAGGTTTCACATTAACTTTGACTTTAAAAGGGTGCATACTGCTCAGTACCTAGTAACCATGCATACAGTCTTCTGTTCAGGGACATGTCCCTTCTCAGTAGTGTCTGGGTGGCAGCTGAGAGAATGCGCACGATGTCAGATCTGAGGAGGGGAATGGCTCTCTCATTGGAATCCTATTAGAAGGACAGAGAAATTTACTACAAGGGAACGATAGGGGAGATTGGTGACTTTTTGACATGCAGCCTTCCTTGCTGGTCTACCAAGCTCAATCTCAAAAAGGGCTGGTTCCTTACACATTACCTATGGAAAGAAGCTATTCAATACGTGCAATGAAAACGCTATCCCTGCAAAAATGAACAAGGACTTTTCACTGGCTACCAGCAAATAACGCCCATGAGTGGCTGAGCTGTCCTCTTAGGATAAAACTGCTTGAAATCTACATTCCACCCCTTGGGAAACACCAGTGACTTACCAGAAGAGTACAAATGACTTACCAGACAGGTATAAAATGGGAAGAAAAACAGAACGATTTCCAGATTATTTCTTTGCACAAGAACATTTGAGTCCAACAGGGAGGCACACAAAGATTTCACCTGTAAACGATCAAATGATGTTAGCATTTTCAGGCTACTTTTTATGGTCATAAAAATGAAAGTAACCTTTCCTGGGAATCTTGAAACTGTGTTGTATCACTCAGAAGAGAACCAGAAGCCGCAGGTCAGGAGGGCGTGGGTTCTAGCTCTTGAGGCCGGCAGGCTGCGTGACATCAGAGAAGACGTTCAGCTGCAGACCTCACTGTTCCACGTGAGAGCCGGAGGGGTTTCAACCAGATGGCCAGGGTCTATGATCTCAAATTCTACGATCCCAGAAAGGATCCAACAGGAACCTTAGATTAAACTAAAGCTCTGAAGACACATGGGAAAATAATTCCTGATCAATTCAGTACATATTTTGAGTGTCTTTTCTGAATACAGATAGGTAGACTAGAGATGCATAAGAAATTAGAGCCACAGACAAATGCTCAGAGTTCAGAAGAGGAGAGCTCTTTCAACTGCAGAGAACAACGATGCTCCACAGGAAAGCGGGGCTTGAAGGACAGGAAGGAGCTACACTGAGATTGCGAAGAAGGGCAGGAATCGAGAGCCAGTGGGACAGGAGGGAATGGCTGGGAGTAAAGGCACTGTGAGGCCAGGCCCAGTGGCAGTTGTGTGGGAGCGCAGGGACTGCAGGGAAGTGTGAGGTGTCGTGGCTGGGAGCAGATGGTTAGACTGCTCTTGAGCTTGGACTATAGCTGTTGGCAATGGGAAGTCAGATTTATTTTATTTTATTTTATCTTATTTTATCTTATTTTATTTTTGAGACAGCATCTTGCTCTGTCACCCAGGCTGGAGTGTAGTGGCGCAATCTCGGTTCACTGCAAGCTCCGCCTCCCGGGTTCACGCCATTCTCCTGCCTCAGCCTCCCGAGTAGCTGGAACTATAGGCACCCGCCACCACGCCCGGCTAAGTTTTTGTATTTTTGGTAGAGACGGGGTTTCACCGTGTTAGCCAGGATGGTCTCGATCTCCTGACCTTGTGATCTGCCTGCCTCGGCCTCCCAAAGTACTGGGATTACAGGCGTGAGCCACCGCGCCCGGTCTATTTTTTTAATTTTATTTTATTTTTCTTTTTTTTAGACGGAGTCTTGCTCTGTCGCCCAGGCTGGAGTGCAGTGGCGTAATCTCGGCTCACTGCAAGCTCCGTCTCCCGGGTTCAAGACATTCTCCTGCCTCAGCCTCCCGAGTAGCTGGGACTACAGACACCTGCCACCACGCCCGGCTAATTTTTTGTATTTTTAGTGGAGACGGGGTTTCACCGTGTTAGCCAGGATGGTCTCGATCTCCTGACCTCGTGATCTGCCCCTCAGCCTCTCAAAGTGCTGGGATTACAGGCGTGGGCCACCGTGCCCGGCTATTTTTTTTTTATTTTCTTTGAGACAGGGTCTTGCTCTGTCACTCAGGCTGGAGTGTAGTGGTGTGATCTCGACTCACTGCAACCTCCGCCTCCTGCGTTCAAGCGATTCTCGTGTCTCAGACACCTGAGCAGCTGGGATTATAGGTGCCTGCCACCACACTCCGCTAATTTTGTTTGTTTTTGAGATGGAGTCTCGCTCTGACGCCCAGGCTGGAGTGCAGTGGTGCAATCTCAGCTCACTGCAACCTCCACCTCCCAGGTTCAAGTGATTCCTTTGTCTCAGCCTCCCGAGTAGCTGGGACTACAGGCGCCCATCACCACACCCGGCTAATTTTTGTATTTTTAGTAGAGATGGGGTTTCACCATGTTGGCCAGGATGGTCTTGAACTCTTGGCCTAAGGTGATCCACCCGCCTCGGCCTCCCAAAGTGCTGGGATTACAGGCATGAGCCACTGTGCCCAGGTTAATTTTTGTATTTTTAATAAATGTGGGGTTTCACCATGTTGGCACAGCTGCTGCTGACCTCCTGACCTCAGGTGATTGACCTGCCTTGGGCTCCCAAAGTGCTGAGATTACAGGCATGAGTCACCACACCCAGCCGGGAAGTCAAACATTTTTAAAGCACAGGATACATATGAGCAAAGTTAGGCTTTGGAGAACCAAATCTCTTAGCAGTTGATAAGGACTAGATGGGGAGAGAGTAGGATGAGGATAAACCAGTCAGATCCAAGAGTAAGAGATAAGCCAGAGCAAGGCCGAGACGATGGAGAGAAAGAGACAAAGGGGATACTGACAGGGCAGGAAAGGGACGTGTTCATTGGGATCTCCTGTGTCCTGATCATTGTGCGAGGCGCTTTTCATCCATTTTTCCACCTTGTCCTCAGAGAGACCCTGTGAGGCAGGTCTACAACCCCCATTGTGCAATGAGAAATGGACTCAGAGGGGTAATTTACACCCAGCTGCAGACCTTCTCACCTGCGAATTCAATCTAAACACTTTAAGATCAAAGTGTGGGAACACCACCAGGTAGCGAAAGACAGCAAGCCATAAAAACACAAGAGGCAGGTTTGGGGAAAAGAGACAAGGATCTGGGAGGTTAGCATTTCTAAGGGCACCAGAAGGGATGTCATTACCAGGGAAGACAGCTTCCCTTGAAGGGCCTGGAGATGGATACCTGATGAACCCCGATAATTTAGATTTGAAAGCAGCCAACGGAGACAGGAGAGCAGGGGGAGGATGCCAAGGGAGGAGGGGGTTGCCACGTGTGAGTGGGCAGTGGCCCCCATGACACAGGACAGGGGAAGGAAACAAAGACCCGAAAATGCGGCAGACCCTGTGCGTGCAGAGGCCTTCTGAGCGCTGTGTGCAGCTAAGCACATTTCTGCAAAGCCAGGGGCCTCCAGAAGGGACCTCTGAGGGTGTGAACACTTATTTGAATGTATAAATCTTAATGCCACTTTGGGAGGCCACGGTGGGTGGATCAGCCGCCAGGCAGGCAGTTCAAGACCATCCTGGCCAACATGGTGAAACCCCATCTCTACTAAAAACACAAGAATTAGCCGGGCATGGTGGCAAGTGCCTGTAATCTCAGCTACTCGGGAGGCTGAGAGAGGAGAATTGCTTGAACCTGAGAGGTGAAGGTTGTAGCGAGTCGAGGTTATGCCACTGCACCCCAGCCTGGGCGACAGAGCGAGACTCTGTCTCAAAACAAAACAACAAAACAACAACAACAAAAACTTAATGCGTATGTTAAAAAAGTCACCATCGGCCGGGCACGGTGGCTCAAGCCTGTAATCCCAGCACTTTGGGAGGCCGAGACAGGCGGATCACGAGGTCAGGAGATCGAGCCCATCCTGGCTAACACCGTGAAACCCCGTCTCTACTAAAAAATACAAAAAACTAGCCAGGCGAGGTGGCGGGCGCCTGTAGTCCCAGCTACTCGGGAGGCTGAGGCAGGAGAATGGCGTGAACCCGGGAGGCGGAGCTTGCAGTGAGCCGAGATCTGGCCACCGCACTCTAGCCTGGGTGACAGAGCAAGACTCCGTCTCAAAAAAAAAAAAAAAAAAAAAAAAAAAGCCACCATCATCCTCAACTGCACGAGGCCTCCTTCTCGCCTGGCTCAGCCATTCGTTACCCAGACTCAAGTGTAGTGCACTTCCCTTTCCTAGATATCCCTTTGTAGCTTCAGTGACAACCTGCCCATGAGGATGCTGTGCCCACGTGTCGCCCCCTCCCCATGCCCTGTGAGGAGCACAGCACTCACCGTGAGTTGGTGATCGGTCCCCAGCATGTACTTCTGCTCCTGGCCGGGGGCGTCCCTGCTGATGTGGTTCACCACGAAGACTGAGGCGGGGAGGCGGATGGACGGGCTGGCCAGGACGCTCCCCCAGAGGGCGGTGTAAAACACCTCTTTGCCGACCACCAGCGATAGTCTCAGGAGCAAAGCGTCCGTTCTGTTGATGAGAGAGGAGACGGTTCAAGGGCTCACCCCCTCTTCCTGAGTCCTGCTACACACTGCTCTGTGAAAGCTGCATGAAGAACCGCAGCGGATTCGTCTGGCTGGGGAAGCCCCACCTTCCTCACCGCCGGTAGCCGCTGCCATCTCTCACCCTGCTGTGTGTGTCCACCTGCTGGCTGTCACACTGACCCTGGATTTGCTAAAACCAATGTCACTAGGCAGCACGGTGTCCTGGCCAATGGGAAGTGTCTAAGCAGTTGTGCGTGGCGGGGCAGAGACCCATCCCCACCCCGGCCGTGCCACGGATGCCGAGGTGCTCACAGAAGGGAGGTCCCACCATAAGAGGGATGGGCAGGTCAGCCACTTCACGGAAAAGCAGAAGCCATTCGTGTATCAAAAACAAGCATATGTCGAGGACACTGATGACTTAAGCAATTAGATGCCACCAACCTGAGCACAGGCAAAAATGTGCCAAGTGACATCTGCCTTTAGAAATGCTAGGGGCAAATCTGCCTGGGGCTTCCCACGACCCTGCAAATTCCATCAGCCTGTTTCCTTTCAGTCTGCCCATAGCACCTGCATGTGCTGACTCCCGCTCCCAGGGGCTCTTGTGCTGAGGCCGGGCATCATTCACACCTGCATGTGCTGACTCCCGCTCCCAGGGGCTCTTGTGCTGAGGCCAGGCATCGTTCGCACGTGCATGTCCTGACTCCCGCTCCCAGGCCCTCTTGTGCTGAGGCTGGGCATCGTTCGCACCTGCATGTGCTGACTCCCGCTCCCAGGGGCTCTTGTACTGAGGCCGGGCATTTGTTCGCCTCTCATCTTTACCTAGGTCTCCCATGATACAAAGTCAGCACCTTCTCACGCGTCGTTTAAGAGAAGCAGCATCACCAGTGGATCAGGGCTCATTTTTCCACTGACACTGACCAAGGCCAGACCTGTGTCTGTTTGGTGGTGTCCCTGCAGCTGACTGCGGCCCCTTCCCTGTCCACAGTGCACACAACCTGCAGGCTGGGTGACAGCATCTACCAGCAAGCAGCAGAGGCACATTCCCCCCCTCAGGGATTTCACCCCACGAAGGATCTGATTCATTGCCTGAAAGGATTCAGTTTCTCACATGCTTCCCATCCGCAAAGACCACAGAAAACAATGACAGAAAAAGCAACCCAGGGGAATGTGTTGGTTCACCCAGCTTGCCAGAGTGGGCCCTCCCGTGTCCAGATCCTGGCTGGGATGCCTCCTAGCTGCAGGACCTCGGACAAGTCTAACATCTGTGCATGCCCGTGCTCAGCTAAAAGACAGGGGAGGTAGCCTCGACCTCGTGGAGATGTTGTGAGAATGAAGTGAGTCCCCTCGGGGAAAAAAAAAAAAAAAAAAAACAACAGTTGGGCTGGGTACAGTGGCTCACACCTGTAATCCTAGCACTTTGGGAGGCTGAGGCGAGTGGATCACCTGAGGTCAGGAGTTTGAGACCAGCCTGGACAACATGGTGAAATCTCGTCTCTACTAAAAATACAAAAATTAGCCGGGCATGGTGGCAGGTGCCTGTAATCCCAGCTACTGGGGAGGCTGAGGCAGGAGAATTGCTCAAAGCCGGGAGGCGGAGGTTGCAGTGAGCCAAGATGGCGTCACTGCACTCCAGCCTGGGCAACAGAGTGAGAGAGAAAAAAAAAAAAAAAAAAAACTCAGCCCAAGAGAACAGACCCAATGCTTGGGCCATGCCCCCTGCAATTACTAGTAGGTCCGCTCTGTTTGCTGTCATAGCCCCAGTGCCTATTTGAGTGTCTGACTCCAGGTTGGCACTCGAAAAATCCCTCAGATAATTTTTTTGTATTTCCTTCAAAAATATGTACCATCATGTTATATTAAAAATGCATTTTGTTCTCCTTAAAATTAGCCTGAACTTTTTGGGGTCTTGTAAAATATTGTAGTAAATAATGCATGGTACCCTCTTCTTAGGAAAAAAAAAAAATGAAGGGGCATAAGTAATGGCTAAGTGTTCAGAGGAAGTACACAGGGTGATTTAGTGGCTGAGGTTATTGATTGGTCTTCTATTAAAGGTTGAGTAAACGAATAGAGCTTGTCTTTGCCCAGCTCTGAAATCATCACAAATACTATAATGTACACACTCTGGTGTCACAGTCCCCCTTTGCTTAGAACTGCATATTCCCAAAGTATGTTCCATGGAACACTGGCCACTAGAGATATTCTACCAAAGAGGGGTTCCACTGTCAAAAAGCTTGGGAAATGCTGTCTATGCTATCTCTTCAATATTCTGAAAACTGGCTACTAGCTTTCTATTAAAGAAATACATCTTTTTTTTTTTTTTTTTTTTTTGAGGCAGGGTCTCATTCTGTCACCCAGGCTGGAGTGCAGTAGCGCAATCACAGCTCACTGCAGCCCTGACCTCCTGGGCTCAAGCAATTTTCCCGCCTCAGCCTCTGAGTAGCTGGGATTACAGACCCATGCTGCCACACTGGGCTAAGTTTTGTATTGTATGTGTAGACAGGGTTTCATCATGCTGCTCAGGCTGGTCTTGAACTTTTGGCTTCAACTGATCTGCCCTGCATGGCCTCTCAGTGCTGGGACTACAGGTGTGAGCCACTGTGCCCAGCCAGTTTTATTTTTTAAGTCTCATTTTATTCTTAAAAAAATGGATGCATGCTAACAATTTAAATGACATCACAGTAGAGACTACAGCAATTATGACAAACCTTTGGTATGAGAGAGTAAAATAACTGGGGTTAAAAATGAAATAACTTCCTATTCAACAAGAGTTACTCTGATCATCTGGCTTGTTAAATTCCAGTGTTAGTGTGCAGTTTACAGTCCAGAACTCTAAACTTTTATTTTTTTTTGAGACGGAGTTTCACTCTTGTTGCCCAGGCTGGAGTGCAATGGCACGATCTTTGCTCACTGCAACCTCTCCCTCCTGGGTTCAAGTGATTCTCCTGGCTTAGCCTCCTGAGTAGCTGGGATTACAGGCAGCTGCCACCGTGCCTAATTTTTGTATTTTTTTGGTAGAGATGGGGTTTCACCATGTTGGCCAGGCTGGTCTTGAATACCTGACCTCAGGTAACCCACCTGCCTCGGCCTCCCAAAGTGCTGGGATTACAGGCATGAGCTACCACGCCCCACTGGGAACCCTAAACTTTTAACTCAAAACCAACAAACAGGCCAGGCGCGGTGGCTCATGCCTATAATCCCAGCACTTTGGGAGGCCAAGGCGGGTGGATCATTTGAGCTCAGGAGTTCAAGACCAGCCTGGTCAACATGGTAAAACCCTGTCTCTACTAAAAATACAAAAATTAGCTGGGCATGGTGGTTCGCACCTATAATCCCAGCTTCTCGTGAGGCTGAGGCAGGAGAATGGCTTGAACTCAGGAGGTGGAGGCGGCAGGGTGCCAAGATTGTACCGCTACACTCCAGCCTGGGCGACAGAACGAGACTCTATCTCAAAAAACAAAACAAAAACAAACAAAAAACCAACAAACATTAAAAAAAAAAAAAAAAAAAAACTTCCAAACCCCAAGTATTTTCATCCTTCCTAACTCATCCTGGCTTATGCTCTTTCATGCCTCCTGCAAACATGGCTCCTTCAAATGGCACCAGCATGCTCCACTCTTCGCAACTGAGAGCAGATGAGTGGCATGGGCCAGGCACTGCTAACCCCAAGCACTCCACAACTTTGGTTCTGCAGCTGCTTGCCGAAAGGACAACCATGGAAAGCCAAGCTGTCACAAGACAGCACCGTCTTGATACAATCATCTGAAACTGAAGAGGCAGGGCAGTGACAACAGCGCCCTGTACCATAAACTGCAGGTCAGAAACAGGGCTAAAGAGGGGGTAAAAAAAAGTCTCGAACCAGCACAGATCATCATCACAGTGCCTGAAACCAACCAAAAGAAATGTTGGTGCTGGGTGCAGTGGCTCACGCCGGTAATCCCAACATTTTGGGAGGCTGAGGTAGGCGGATCACTTGAGGCCGGGAGTTCAAGACCAGCCTGGCCAACATGGTAAAACCCCATCTCTACTAAAAATATGAAAATTAGCCGGGCGTCATGGTATGTGCCTGTAGTCCCAGCTACTCGGGAGGCTGAGGGAGGAGAATCGCTTGTTTCCGAGAGGTGGAGGTTGCAGTGAGCCAAGATTGTGCCACCGCACTCCAGCCTGGGCAACAGAGTGAGACTCTGTCTCAAAAAAAAAAAAAAGATATGTCAGCCAAGTGGGGTAGCTCATGCCTGTAATCTCAGTGCTTTGGAAGGCTGAGGCCAGAGGATCATTTGAGCCCTGGAGGCTGAGACTAGAGTGAGCTATAATCCTGCCACTGTACTCCAGCCTGGGTACAGAGCAAGACCCTGGAATTCAATGTGATCTTGTGCATCATGCACACTGCAAGTCCCCACTAAAGGGTCCATTTGTTTCCTCCACAATAGGGGCCCTAAGAGGGTACGTCTTCCCCTCCACACATGGTGACACTGTGGGTAACTGTAATGGGACAGGACATCATGGGAACCCTGCACTATGGCCTCCCTTATTAATGAGCTCCAAAAGAAAAAAAGAAATGTCAATAAATATTTTTCAACTCTTTAAGTCAGGGTTTCTGAACTTCCACCCCACTGACATCTAGGGCCGGGTCTTTGCTGTGGGGCACCCGTGTGCACTGTAAAATGTTCAGCAGGCCCCTGGACTCTACCCACTAAATATCAGTAGCACCTTCCCCACCCCCAGTTGTGACAACCAAAAATGTCTCCAGATATTGTCAAATGTGTCCTGAGAGGCAAAAGTACTACTAGATTGAGAATTACTGGTTTAAATGGAAATATCTGGTGAGCTAGCTGTTGCCTTCTTACAAACCATTTAAAACATTCAGCTCTCCTCATCTCCTTAAAAGAAGGGTTTAGTGTTTTCCCTGTTCTAATCTTGTTTTCTTAGTATAGCAAACAATAGCTATGTAGCTATTTCATGGGCACTTTAAAAAAAAAAAAAAAAAAAAAAAAAGGATTTCTGACCAGTAATAGGTTATCTGCAGACCCCAAAGGGTTAGAAAGCCAGAGTGGATAATAGGTCCTAACAGGGGCCAAAAGTTTCATTTCTTATAGTTCACTAAAAAGCACACACCAGGAACAGCCTCCACCTACATGAAACCTGTGAGTCACCCTAGCCTTCGCCAGCTCAACCTAACTCACCATTTTGCAATTTCTACCCACGTGCTCATCATGACCCCCCACTGCACCCTCCCTTTTTGTTCTCTGCACATTTGTTGGGGTGTTTCACTCAATTCCCAAGCACTTTTTTTCTTTTCTTTTTGAGATGGAGTCTTGCTCCATTGCCCAGGCTGGAGTGCAGTGGTGCGATCTCGGCTCACTGCAACCTCCACCTCCTAGGTTCAAATGATTCTTCTGCCTCAGTCTTCCAAGTAGCTGGGATTACAGGTGCCTGTCACCACACCTGGCTACCCAAGAACTTTTGGGAACAGTTACCAAACTGTCTCAGACTAAAATGGACACAGCAACCAAAAAGTCTTGCACAGTCACTTCAATTACTGTGGCTGCAACACACTGGCTCACAGGTTATTGTATAGCCTTTCACCGGCATCCACCTCAGAGAGCTGATAGCTAATCACTGCTGGGTGCCACACTGCATTTGGTTTTCTGTCACAGCTAAATCAATTCAGTGATTCATGAAGCTTTACTTGGCTCTTAGTTCAATGTCAAGAAACCACAATATTTGGGAAAAAAATCAATGTTAAGCAACTTTAGCAACTATTCAAATGAACCTTCATTTATCAACTAAGAAAACAAACAAAAACACTCCAACTATTTCCACTTCTAGTGTGATTCACACAGATTTAAAAGATCACAGTAAGCTTTAGGGAACTAATGTGTTCATCTGTCCAATGATGGAAAAATCATGTAGGACATATACTCACATATCTGTCATCAGAACACAAACATAGCAGAACTTCTAGAAAGGGCCTGGGATTAGGAGTCCATTGGCATGGAGTCTAGTAATGTCCTCCAGCTGCCTCCTGTGTGACCTGGATGGCTCATTAACTCAACACACACTTACCGAGTCTCACTGTGTACCAGCCACAGGGCCTGGTGCTGGACTTAAAACTACAACGAGACAGATTGTGCCTCCTAAGGTAGAAACTGTAAAGGTGGATTCTCCTCTGGGAAATGGAAAGACAACACCTGGTCTATGTGAGAGCTTGAAATGGTTAAAGGGCAATGTTTTGGTTACATCTGTCATGTCCTGATATACAGCTCATGAAATGCACCCTTGGCCACTTCCTAACTAACCCTTCAAACCATTCTGATTACTTGGTTTACTTGAGGCTGGGGGAGCTGCGCAAAGGGACCTGGATTGATTCCTGGGTTCCATTCCAGCCTCCTGCACCCCTCAGTCACAGCCAACACCACAGGGAAGGGTGACCTGACTAGGGCCTCCAGCACAGGGAAATGTGAGCAGTGCATTGTATAATCACATGGAAGCTTTTACAAGCACAAAAATCACCAGTGACTGAACATGGGCTCTTAAAACAGGTCCCATTAACAGAGGTGAATCACTGTGGCATCTCTCAGAAGAGTTAATAAGCTGGAAGTGAGTTCTTACTTTATAATTCTCCAGAAACAAAGGTCACTGTGTGTACTCAATAGCTTTTTTTTTTTTTTTTTTTTTTGAGACATAGTCTTACTCTGTCACCCAGGCTGTAGTGCACTGGTACAATCTCGGCTGACTACAACCTTCGCCTCCCGGGCTCAAGCTATTCCCCTGCCTCAGCCTCCCAAAGAGCTCGGATTACAGATGCATGCCACCATGTCCAGTTAATTTTTTTGCATTTTTAGTAGATACAGGGTTTCACCATGTTGGCCAGGCTGGTCTTGAACTCCTGACCTCAAGTGACCCACCTGCTTTGGCCTCCCAAAGTACTGGGATTATAGGTGTGAGCCACCGTGCCCAGCCATACTCAATAGTCTGAACAGATACACACTTTCTCCCATTCCTAAGCAGTGACCGGAAAAAAACAAAAACAAAAACAAAAAAAACCCAAAAAACATGAACTTTTGTGCATATGAGTGTTACACATTTCTTCAAGGTGCTACTGAAATCTGTCAAGATATTCTGCTTCATATCACACTAAATTGCCTTTTCAAGCCCTGCCCTGGCTTTGCTTTTTAATTTAGAAGCAGCCTAGTTTAATGGAAAGAAGAAAGGACTTTAGAATCTGATACGGGATGGGCGCGGTGGCTCACGCCTGTAATCCAGGTACTTTGGAAAGCTGAGGTGGGCGGATGGCTTGCGGTCAGGAGTTTGAGACCAGCCTGGCCACCACAGGGAAACCCCATCTCTACTAAAAATACAAATATTAGCTGGGTGTGGTGGCACATGCCTGTAATCCTGACTACTTGGGAGGCTGAGGTGGAAGAATCGCTTGAACCCAGGAGGCGGAGGTTGTAGTGAGCCAAGATCGCACCACTGCACTCCAGCCTGGGCGATAGAACATGATAGAACAAGACTCTGTCTCAAAAAAAAAAAGAATCCAATAGACACAGTGGAATAGAATCCCAGCTCTGGGGCTCACTGACTATGCGAGTGGGAAACCTTCTCACCCTCTGACCCTCACCTGTAAATGGAGGTAACTCCTGGAGCAGAGGAATTCATCACGCACCGTGATCATGTGTGTAAAGCAGGCTCCAAGTGCCCAGGAAAGGGTCCATTCATTTCCGCCACACCAGGGGCCCTCAGAGAGTATGTCTTCCCCTCCACACATGATGACTCCGCGGGTAACTCCGTAGCGGGACAGGACACCATGGGAACCCTACACTATGGTCTCCCTTATTAATGAGCTACATTTCTCTCCGCATAAAGGATCTCATCGCTCCAGGCTCGGGACTTCCCCTTTGGTAAAGAGACACAGAGAGATTCCTGGGAGGAACATGGCATTTTGAAATCACAACCACTGAGGAAATGTGAAAGAGCAACCCGACCTCCACACCTACTGCTGCTTGCCATGTCTCTGTACTTTCTTCCCCGTGTCTTTTTTTTCTTTTTTTGAGACTGAGTCTCTGTTGCCCAGGCTGGAGCACAGTGGTGTGATCTGGGCTCACTGCAAGCTCTGCCTCCCGGGTTTATGCCATTCTCCTGCCTCAGCCTCCCGAGTAGCTGGGACTACAGGCGCCCGCCACCATGCCCGGCTAATTTTTTGTATTTTTTAGTAGAGACGGGGTTTCACCGTGTTAGCCAGGATGGTCTCGATCTCCTGACCATGTGATCTGCCCACCTCGGCCTCCCAAAGTGCTGGGATTACAGGCGTGAGCCACCGCCCCCGGCCCCTTCCCTGTGTCTTATAAAGCAGTGGAGTAAACACAGCCTGGACAGGACGCCCACGCACCTGTCGGAGATCTCGGAGCCTTCTTCGAGGCCGGGCAGCAGGCCGACGATGAACGCCTGCAGACTGGGCAGGAGCAGCTTCTGCAGTGGGAGGAAGTACTTCTCGTACAGGGTGAGCAGCACCGGCCTCACCGACACCGCTGCATGTGCCAGGAGAGGAAATAACCCGCAGCTTCGAGAAAGAACGAGAGGGAACGGGGCAGAAATAAGATACCCAGTCAGAAGTCCCACGTGACAAGCCAGCCCAGGGGAGTTTTCACAAGCAAACAGCTGGCCATTTAAACTGCTGGTTTCGATGTGTGTGTGACATGAGATGGTCACAAAACACTGTTATGTAATGAGCCGGCAATGAAGCTGTCCGCACGTTCAGATCCTAAAGTTCCCTTACAGAAAAGTCAGGACGGATAGACTCTAGAAGGCGCCCAGTGACGTCTCCCGATGATGGCTTTATGATTAATTGCTGCACACACAGCCCCACGCTTATATTGCCTGTTTGTCATTTTCTCATCTTGTGAGCTGAAATACTGGTTACTTGGGTAATAAAAAGGAACACAGCAGAGAAGCAATCGTACCTGTACAGAAACAAGTCCTTGGCCAGCCATTTGGTCCCCACAATTTTAAAGATAATCTCATAGGTTTCTAGGGCTTTTAAGTGCACACCACTGGGCAGGGCAGGATGCAAACACTGAGCTAATCTTTTACTGATGAGGAGCCGTCTTGGCAACAAGGAGTACCTCAGGTTACTCTGAAGAGCCTGTCAAACGAGAAAAAAAAACACATGAGGAAGAAGGCAGTGATATTTACAATGGAGCGTGAATCTGCTGAAGCCAGAGAGACTGCAGCCGTGCCCTGGTGTGGCTGTCAAGAAAGAGATGCACGCAACAAGGGGGTAGAGGGACTGCATGGTGAGAGTCCACGGCAGCTCTGGCAGCGCTGGAGATGAGGCAGGCACAACGACTTTCTTAGTACGTGGCCAGCTTCTCGGTCACACCTCGGAGCCCATGATGGGTGAGGGCCATGTGCTTCTCTGTCTCAGAAAGCCATGAGTAGGGGTTCACCCAGAAGATATGGATTGGGATTAAAGGAGACCCTTCCAGGCTGTGACTCCTGACATTTCTACCAGTTGGAGATGGTGCTGGGAGGGACCCGTGTTCCCAGGAGGAAAACAGCACCACCCCACCGGCCTGGAGCAATGGTTGTCCCGAGCTAGGCTTCCATAAGCAGGACACATGACATGTCTGCAGGAAAGCATCCCAGGGTGCTCACTCTACCCAAGAGACAAAGTCGAGAGTGTGAACTGATCTATGCCGTCCTTTATGGCATCGAGTAACCATGGGCAGAGCTTTGTGCGTGGGAGGCCCCTCATGGCCTAATCTTTTTTTTTTGAGACACAGTCTTGCTCTGTCACTCAGGCTGGAGTGCAGTGGCGCAATCTCAGCTCACGGCAACCTCTGCCTCCCAGGTTCAAGCAACTCTCCTGCCTCAGCCTCCCAAGTAGCTGGGACTACAGGAGAGTGCCACCACACCTGACTAATTTTTTGTATTTTTAGTAGAGACAGGGTTTCACCATGTTAGCCAGGATGGTGTCAATCTCCTGACCTCATGATCCACCCGCCTCGGCCTCCCAAAGTGCTAAAATTACAGGTGTGATCTATTGCACCTGGCCGGCTTAATCTTACAACAGAGTGTCTGATGTTATGGGGGAACGATCCGCATAAGTAGTTCATTTGCTCACACAAACATTTATTGAAAGCCTAAGAGTAAAGTTCACGCTTCTTTTTTTTGAGACGGAGTCTTGCTCTCTTCTCTCACCCAGGCTGGAGTGCAATGGCATGATCTTGGCTCACTGCAGCCTCCACCTCCTGTACCTCCTGGGTTCAAGCGATTCTCCTTCTTTAGCCTCCTGAGTAGCTGGGATTACAGGCACACACCACCACATCCAGCTACTTCTTGTATTTTTAGTAGAGATGGGGTTTCACCATGTTGGTCAGACTGGTCTTGAACTCCTGACCTCAAGGGATCCACCCGCCTTGGCCTCCCAAGGTGCTGGGATTACAGACGTGAGCTACTGTGTCCGGCCAAGTTCACGCTTCTTAAAAGGTCATTCAAAGGCCTCCCAAGCACGGCTCCTGCCTGTTCTGCCTGCAATCTGTGGCTCCAGCCTGCCTTTCACTGCCCCTTACCTAAATGCCCTTCCGGCCACCTTGCTAACTCTTCCTCACGTGTGATTTAGCTCAGTGCCCCCATCTCAGGGAGGCAGAACAGGCCTCCCCTCTGCAGTGCGAGGGCAGGGACTATCTTACTCTTCTCTGCTGTCTCCAGCACCTTGCACGGTGCCTAGAACAAAGCGGGCAGTCAGGAAGAGCATCTAAGACGTGTGCAATGCCAGCTGCATTCCATCCACATCAGAATCGTGGGCCCTCAGCCTCATGACCGCAGGACCATGACAACTTTCCTCCTGTATGCAAAGACTGCGATCCCACCTCTAAAACACAGTCAGGTTATGTAGGACATAAAAGGAAGACAAGGAAAACAAGAATATTTTTCATCAGAGGCCTGTGGTCTAAGTGAATTCTCAAATTCAACAAAACGACATCTTTAAAAAAAAAAATCAGATATGGCCAGGTGCGGTGGTTCACACTTATAATCCCGGCACTTTGGGAGGCAGAGGTGGGTGGATCACAAGGTCAGGAGTTCAAGACCAGTCTGGCCAACATGATGAAACCCCATCTCTACTAAAGCTATAAAAAATTAGCCGGGCGTGGTGGTGAGCGCCTATAATCCCAGCTACTCGGGAGGCTGAGGCAGGAGAATCCACTTGAACCCAGGAGGTGGAGGTTGCAGTGAGCCAAGATTATTTTCATGCCTCCAGCCTGGGTGACAGGGTGAGACTCCATCTCAAAAAAAAAAAAAAAAAAAGGAAAGAGAGAGAGAGAAAAATGCAGGAAGAGCAAAGGCAATGAGCCAACAGGACTTAGAAAAATGAGAAGATGCCTTCCCTTTGTGATAAGAAAAATAAAATTAATATTATAGTGAAATATCATTTTCTTCACCTGTCAGAGAGGTAAGCGACTCAAGCATACAGGTTCAAGCATAGAGCAGAGCGATCTAGAGATCAGGAACAAAGCTAATCGAAACCAGGTCTGGATTTGGCCAGACAGAACTTGCTGGACTGCTCCTTGGAGCTGTCATCACACAGAGATTGAGTGTTTACACACTCCACATGGACCTCGCACTTAACAAATGCTTCAAAACTAAGGCTAAACAAACCAATAAACGAAACTGAGGCTATTACTAATGCCTGGTCTAAGTATGCAAGCTTGGGCACCAGAGCCTCCAATTCCAGTTTCACAATTTGCTGGTTGGGCAAATCACCTTTCTGGGCTGCAGTTTCATCTATAAAACTGAGGACCATGATACCTCACGAAGTTACAAGCGTAAAGAGATACCATGTGTAAGGAATTTAGCATAGTGCCCAGCACAAAGTAAGCAATCCACACACATGACCTCTTATTATAATAACAAACTGAAAAATAAGCAGAAGATTTAAAGAAGGAGACAAAATGCATTGCCTTTTAGGAGAATCAGTTGAAACCCAGTTGTTTACTAGTGATGCCCTTCATCGTTACAAAAGCAACAAGGGCATTAATTAGAGAAACTGAGAAAAATATAGTATTAGAAAAGAAACTGTTGTATGTTTGATGGTGAGATCAACTGCAGGCCCAAATATGGCGAGAATTTTAACAGATGCCGAAGTCATGGAAGAAACCTGCATGTAAGAGGTACAGCTGAAGAACCTAAAATTTCCTTTTAAGATGACACAAAAAAGATAAATAATAATTTAACATTAAAAGGAGATAAGGTATTATATCTTACATGACACAGTGAATTTTTTTTTTTTTTTTTGAGACTGAGTCTCACTCTGTTGCCCAGGCTGGAGTACAGTGGTGAGATCTCGGCTCACTGCAACCTTCGCCTCCCAGGTTCAAACGATTCTCCTGCCTCAGCCTCCCAAGTAGCTGAGATTACAGCACCACCACCACGTCCAGCTAATTTTTGTATTTTTAGTAGAGACAGGGTTTCACCATGTTGGCCAGGCTGGTCTCAAACTCCTGACCTCAAGTAATCTGCTCGCCTTGGCTTCCCAAAGTTCTGGGATTACAGGTGTGAGCCACCGCGTCCAGCCGACACGGTGAAAAATGTCTAAAGAAACAATCTGCCTCCAGACACAAGACTGGAGATGAGAATCAACCAGGTGAAAATGCTTTCCATTTAATAGATTTGAAGCACTTTTGGAAACAAAAGGTTACTCACTCTAGTCCCCTAGACAGAACTCCCTTGTCCCCCTGTGTAGACTTAATCCATGCAGAAAATAGGGTGGTGAATCCTATTGAAAAATATCTTCCGCATCTATTAGAAGGACCAAAATCCAGAACACTGGCACCACCGAATGCTGGTGAGGATGTGGAGCAACAGGAACTCTCATTCATCGCTGACGGGAATGCAAAATGGTGCAGCCACTTTGGAAGACAGTTAGCAGTTCCTTACAAAACTAAATGTACTCTTCCCAAATGGTCTAGTAATCATGCTTGCTGGCATTTACCCAAAGAAGTTGGAGATCGATGGTAGGGTACACATCGATGGTAGGGTAGAATGTACTTAATACCACTGAACTGTGCACTTAAAAATGGTTAAAATGGTCAACTTTAGGCCATGTGTATTTTACCACAATAGCATAAAGAGAAAAGAAATAATGCTATTTCATGGCAACTGCTCTTGCCGGCTAAGGCTGCAAGAGCCACAAACTCTTTTTTTTTTTTGAGACGGAGTCTTACTCTGTTGCCAGGCTGGAGTGCAATGGCGTGATCTCGGCTCACTGCAACTTCCAACTTCTGGGTTCAAGCGATTCTCCTGCCTCCGCCTCCCAAGTAGCTAGGATTACAGGCACGTGCCACCATGCCCAGCTAATTTTTGTATTTTTAGTAGAGACGGGGTTTCACTATGCTGGCCAGATTGGTCTCGAACTCCTGACCTCAAGTGATTCGCCTGCCTTGGCCTCCCAAAGTGTTAGGATTACAAGCATGAGCCACGACGCCTGGCCTAGCCATGAACTCTTGAGTGACGCTTGGACGCCAGCCCCTCCTGGACTGAACTGACCAGAGAACAATGGCACTGATTTCACAAATCCTGAGGCAGCCCAGGGATTTGGTTCAGCTCTCTTGAGAGTGAGCTTTCAATCTTTAATTAGCACAATAACCACCTTCTAGGGCTTGCAAACTCCTGACTTCCTCTTCAGGGTGTGTGTGTGGGTATGTGTTTTTTTTCTGGCTTGTTTTTAAAGTTCTAGTGGGCTTTGTCTTATTCTCTGACAGCGTCTTCACCCTTCGCCCAACAACACACTTCAGCTCCCATTTGGCAACGTAGCTGACACTATGACCCACTAACCACGGCTAGAAAAACTCCAAGATAAGAAGTATTTGGAAGCCAAGAAGGAAGCCCTGCTCTCAAATTCCTTCTAACTCTCATCTAGGAGGAGAACCAAGAGCTCCTGCCCTCATGGACAGTCTTGGTGACTTTTCCTTCTTTGAGCTAAAACTGGGCCACATGTCACTCTCATCCCTCTCCCAGCAGGCCCAGGGCTGCCAAGACTGGAATCACAGCACAAACTGGGTGTGCCACCCTCACACTACCTTTCTCATCTCCATCCTCCATCCAGGCTTTGCCAAGAACCTTCTCCAGCAAGAAAAGCTCAACAAACATTTCCGGGACAGTTTCACTGTCCAGAAACCCAAACTGGCTGGCCAGTAAGCTTAATATATGTATCAGATGAGAAACGTTCTTCTGCAACTATAGAATAAATATCACAGAGAAACAGATGAACTGAGGCCAGGCGCAATGGCTCACGCCTGTAATCCCAGCACTTTGGGAGGCTGAGGCGGGCAGATCACTTGAGGTCAGGAGTTTGATATCAGCCTGGGCAACATGGTGAAACCCTGTCCCTACTAAAAATACAAAAATTAGCCAGGTGTAGTAGCATGCACCTATAATCTCAGATACTCAGGAGACTGAGGTGGGGAAGATCATTTGAACCCCAGTGAGTTGAGATTGAGCCACTGCACTCCAGCCTGGGTGAGAGAGTGAGACTTCATCTCGAAAAAAAAAAAAAAGAGATGAACTGGCCAGGAAAAATGGCCATGTTTTCAAAATCACCTTTTTTTTTTTTTTAGTTGAGTCTCTGTCACCAGGCTGGAGTGCAGTGGCGGATCTCAGCTCACTGCAAGCCTCGCCTCCCGGGTTTCGCCATTCTCCTGCCTCAGCCTCCCGAGTAGCTGGGACTACAGGCGCCCGCCACCTCGCCCGCTAGATTTTTGTATTTTTTAATGAGCGGGGTTTCACTGTGTGCTGGGATGGTCGCCGATCTCCTGACGCAGGGTGATCCACCCGATCTCGGCCTCCCAAAGATGCTGAATCCCAAGCTATTTCTTTTGACCTCAAAATCACACAATTTCATTGTTTATTTATTTAGAGACGGAGTCTCACTCTGTCCCCAAGTGCTGGAGTGCAGTGGTGCAATCTCCGGCTTGCTGCGGCCTCACCTCCTGGGTTCAAGAGACTCTCCTGCCTCAGTCTCCTGAGTAAGCTCTGCGATTACAGTTTTCCCGCCCACCATGCCCAGCTAATTTTTATTTTATTTTAGTACAGATAGGGTTTCACGATGTTGGCCAGAGCTGGTCTGTTTCTGACCTCAGACAATCTACCTGCCTCAGCCTCCCCAAAGTGCTGCTGGGATTAAAGGTGTAAGCCACTGTGTAAACCAAAACCTTTTTTTTTTTTTTGAGACACAGTGTCTCTCTGTCACCCAGGAAGGAGTGCAGTAGTGCGATCTTGGCTCACTGCAACCTCTGCCTCCCAGGTTCCAGCAATTCTTCTGCCTCAGTCTCGAGAGTAGCTGGGACTGGTAGCGTCTGGCTCATGCCTGGCTAACTTTTGTATTTTTTGAAAAGTGAGACCAGGGTTTTCACCATATTGGCCAGGCTGGTCTCGAACTCCTGAATTCATGGTCCACCCATTTCAGCCTCCCAAAATGCTGGGATTACAGAGTGAGCCATTATTGCTTTGGCTTGAAATCACTTTTATTTTTTTTTTTGAGATGGAGTCTCGCTTTGTCACTCAGGCTGGAGTGCAGTGGTACGAACTCGGCTCACTGCAACCTCTGCCTCCCAGGTTCCAGCGATTCTCCTGCCTCAGTCTCCTGAGTAGCTGGGACTACAGGTGTGTGCCACCACACCTGGCTAATGTTTGTATTTTTTAGTAGAGACGGTGTTTCACCATATTGGCCAGGCTGGTCTCGAACTCCTGACCTCGTGATCCACCTGTCTCGGCCTCCCAAAGTGCTGGGATTACAGGTGTGAGTCACTGCACTTTCGGCCTTCAAAATCACTTTTTAAAGTGAAAAAAAAAGGAGCAACTGATTTAACAGGAATTAAGCTTTCTTTTTTTTTTTTTTTGAGGCCGGGTCTTGCTCTGTTGCCCAGGCTGGAGTGCAGTGAAGCAATCTGGCTCCTGCAAGCTCCATGCCTCTCCGGGTTCCACGCCATTCTCACCTCAGCCTCCCGAGTAGCTGGGACTACAGGCAGCTCATGACTAATTTTTCTATTTTTTAGTAGAGAGCTTGAGGGGTTTCACCATGGTCTCGATCTCCTGTCTGTGATCCACCGCCTCGGCCTCCCAAAGTGCTGGGATTACGAGCGTGAGCCACCCGCAGCCAGGAAATTAAACTTTCTTACTGATTTCACTCAGGAACTATACTGTTCTAAAAGCATTCCTTGAGATATAATTAGGACATAATTATAATATTTTTGACCTCATTATATTCATAGGCTCAGTAGGCTGGACTTAAAATACTAAAATGTAAGTATAAAGTATGTTTGGAAAAAAAGGTTCAAACTACATCCAAGCTTAACAGAAATCAGGAAGCGTCGCCATTGCTCCACCCAAGAAAATACCTTTGTTTTCCTTTGACTTTACACAAACTGACAGTATGACAGTCCCCAGGACACGGCATGATTTAGAAGCATTCTGTGTAGGCCACACGATGAAAACTTCCAGAAGGCTACACCATGGATACAAAACTTAATATGCTTAAAAATGGTTAAGATGGTACATTTTATGTTAGATGTATTTTACCACAATTTACAATGTTTATATGTATTTTACCACAATTTAAAATACTTTTAAAAAGGAGTAATTTAACCATATGGGTGGGGAGGGGAGAGAATTATGTTTCATTTTTAAAACGCTTTATTTAGCCTGTAAAATAAAAATGTGAAATGTTTCCTTTAAAAGTTCCTAGAAGAGATAGTCACCCTACTGTTGCACAGAGTGCAATGCTGACTTCAGAACGCCAGATGTCTTTGTCTAGAAAGAAATGTAAGTCGGCCAATGTAAAAGCACGTCTCCCATCAAGCGAACGAGGAGCTGCATTTTTCGCGGCGAAACACCGACATGCCTTCCTTCTGGAAGTCAGACATCTTTATAAGGGTGTTCTTTTCATGCCACTGAGAGGAAGCTGCACAGTGGCACAGTGAGCCGGGGAGGCCAGGTGGCACAGGCTCGAACGCTCAGTGAAGCACTTGCCAGAGGGCACTGTTAGTGCCCTTTAGACAGGATGAAAATGGAACAGACGCAGAGCCGTAACAGACCAGCACTTGGCCGTGACTTCCCAAGTGCTCACGGTGTGGCATTCCCCCTTGCCTGAAATGGCATGACCCGGTTGCTTTGCCAGGTTGAGGGAGTGGTGGCGGCAAGAGATAAGCTGGAAAACAGGCACAAGGCAAGGCTGTCCAGAGCCATCTCAGGGAGTCAGGGTTCCACAGGTAACCAGTGAGACCAGCTTTTGTTGAACTGGGAGAGCAATGCTGCTGTAACTCCTATGTAAACAAGGAGCTTCCTTCTCTGAAAGGTCACAGCTGAAATATCATTGTGTTCTATTTACCTAAGTCAGCTGAACCCTAACAGGGCCATGCACGCGATTAATCAGCTCTCAGCATGAGTTATGACATCCACATCCCCAAATCCCAGCTTCCAATAAAGCTGCTAGCAAGGAATGGGTCACTCAGGCTCACTCCATCTTCTGCATCAGGTAAGGAGACACATTAGAATATGCATTTTTTTCCTTTTAAAATGTTCTTAAAATTACTATGCTGCTTGAGTAGGAGTAGAACTGAAGGCTGAGTATATCACCTACTAGAGATTTTAAAAGCATGTTCAGAAAAAAAAGAGGCAGGCCAGGTGCAGTGGCTTATGCCTGTAATCCCAGCACTTTGGGAGGCCAAGGTGGGTGAACTGCTTCAGTCCAGGAGTTGAAGACCAACAACATGGCAAAACCCTGTCTCTACAAAAAAATACAAAAATTAGCTGGGCATGGTGACGTGCACCTGTAGTCCCAGCTACTCTGGAGGCTGAGGCAGGAGGATCACTTGAGTCTAGGAGATCAAGGCTGTGGTGAGCTACGATCGCACCTCTGCACTCCAGCCCTGGGCAACAGAGTGAGACCCTGTCTCAAAAATAAAATAAAAAATAAAATAAATAGGCTGGGCATGGTGAAACATGCCTGTCCCAGCACTTTGGGAGGCGAGGAAGGCAGATCACGGTCCCAGGGGGAGTTCAAAGACCAGCCTGGCCAACTGGTGAAACCCAGGTGTCTGCAAAAAAATACAAAAATTAGCCAGGTGTGGTAGCAGCCTCCTGTAATCCTAGCTACTCGGGAGGCTGAGGCAGGAGAATCACTTGAACCTGGGAGGCGGAGGCTGCAGTGAGCCGAGATGGTGCCACTGCCCTCCAGCCTGGGGACAGAGCGAGACTCTGTCGAAAGCCGGGCCTTAGCTTCAGCAATGTCATTCCCCCAACAGATGGTGAGTGGGTGCTGGCCACAGTCAAGCACCCGCTTGACAGGGGAGGGGAGGAGAGAGGAGAGGAGTGGAAGGGAGGGGAGGGGAGGGGAGGGAGGGGAGGGGAGGGGAGGGGCGGAGCAGCCAGTTCATCCAGGCCAGGCCTTGGGGGAAGAGCACAGTGGGTGCTTGACTGTGGCCAGCACCCACTCACCATCTGTGGGGGGAATGACATTGCTGAAGTCAAGGCCTGAGCCTTGGCAGCTTGGCCGGTTCAGAAACTCATTTTTATCAGTTTACCCAGAGGTGGCTCTGCTGTGGAGGGAATGTTTTGCTGGCCGCTGGTCGAGTTCCTAAGACGAGCTCCAAAAGTCAGTGGGAGGGGAACTGTGACAGAGGCCAGGTTCTGAACAGCAGGCCTGGGTCTGAGTCCAGGCTCCAGCTCTCATCTGAGCAAGCCTGTCACAAGTCACCGGATAGCTCTGAGGCTCTGCTTTCTCACCCATTATTTCTGAAACCTGGAATCCTCCAAAGTCGGCACCATTCAGCCCCTTTTACTGAAGAACGAGCTAGAGCTCAGAGGTTTGCCTGCAGCTTCCCAGGTGCGCAGAGTATTTCAGGTCCGCCAGCGCCCTGCAAAGCCCACACTCCGGGTAGGGGTGGAACATGCAGACATGTCAGGGGAGGCTGAGGAAGTGCTGTAGGTGACCAAAAATGTGCTATCACCTACTCAAAAGCTGGTCATGCAGGATAAACTCAAAAAGGAGCTGAAACATACAGAGTATTCATTCTATTTCCACTTCCCCAGTGTGTCAGGGTTAACACTGGATATGCATACACATGTCCACACATGCAAGCACACAAATACATACATACATACTTCCCATATACACACACCCTCTACACATGCACATACACATTCCACACATATACACTGCATACACACACACACACATGCATACATACATCCCACACGTGTACACATGCACAAGTCATGAGCAATAGGGCCTGTTAACAACACAGGCTGTTCCCAATCTCTTAGTTAAGACGACTCAGGAATCCACATGCTAGATCAGAAAATCACTTCTTTTTTTTTTTTTTTTTTTGAGACAAATCGTGCTCTGTTGTCCAGGCTGGAGTGCAGCGGCACGATCTTAGCTCACTGCAACCTCCGCCTCCTGGGGTTCAAGCAATTCTTGTGCCTCAGCCTCCCGAGTAGCTGGGATTACAGGCGCCTGCCACCACGCCCAGCTAATTTTTGTATTTTTAGCAGAGACGAGGTTTCACCATGTTGGCCAGGCTGGTCTCAAACTCCTGACCTCAAGTGATCCACCCACCTTGGCCACCCAAAATGCTGGGGTTACAGGTGTGAGCCACCACGCCCGGCCCAGAAAATTACTTCTTAAAACACAAGGCAATAAACTCACCGCTGCCTCACGGCGGGTAAGCTGCAGCGCACACGTGCACATGCCGTCCCTTATTTCTCCCGTCAGAGTTTATTATGACACTTAGACTCAAAGCCACTCTGTCTTGCCACTAACGCCTATTTTCCCTGTCTTCCCACAGAGGAAATTTAGGTAGCTGTGATGCTGTATAGTACCTTCCGCATTTCTAGACTTATTTCATTTTATTATTTTGCAATGGCACAGCACTTCCTCAGCCTTCCCGATATTGTCCCGTGTTGCCCTCAACCCTGGAGTGTGGGCTTCACAAGGCGCTGGCCGACCTGAAATACTCGTCGTATACCTGGGAAGCTGCAAGCAAGCCTCTGAACTCCAGTTTCTTCATCAGTAGAAGAGGCTGAGTGGCACCGGGTTTGGAGGATCCCAGGTTTGAAAAACAATGGTGGCAGGCATATAATACGGGCTCGCAAAGCAAATTGTTCTATATGGGGGGTCTAAGAGCTAACAGTCTCAGAAGTGGTGAAAAATGGCAGGAGGAGGTGAAGGCAGCTGAGTTCCGTAATAAATCACAGGAAAAGAAGGTAAGGATGTGAGGCCAACTCACCCTTCAGAACACAGTCTACACCTTGAAATGTACATGATGCAGAGAACACTGCCATTCTTACGCATTTATCATCACAAACCAGAAAATCAAATAATAGTGATCATACCATTAAAAATATAAAATGACATGGTATCGGGAAATATTATTTTTCTAATTTGTAAACATATTTTAATCTACATACAAATGATCTGTTTAACAAACAGCAAAGCTTATAGGGAAACCTGCTTGTTAGAGACAGAAGAAAAGAAAGAACGCCTTGGGGACAGAGTCGTCTTATGAATCCTCAACACGTTTCAGTCCCCAAAGTCCTACTGGTAGAACTCAATATTCTTCAAAAATCACATCCAGAACAGAACTGGCATGCTCTAATGAAATGAGATGTTATCTCCTCCTCCCTAGTTCCTTCTTCTAGAGAACTCCCAGAGGTCTTCCTGATCCTCAGTGCTACAGCAGAGTGGGTGCAGAGTGGCCGTTCAGAGCTCCAGCCTCAACCTCTCACAGTGATTCGGTTCCCTGCAGCCCGCAGAGCCTCCCACACCTGAAGCGCATGTGGGCTGCCTGCTGGGACAGCACTTGTGTATGCCGGGCAGCCTGAGCACCAAGGAGAACGCAGAGCCTCAGGCCAGCAGCGAAGCACACAGCTCTCCACGATGGCCTGTTCTGAATCCAGTCTGTGGTCTTCCTCCTCGAGCTTTTTCATCCTGCTTCCCTAAGCTACTTGCATGGGAACAGGAGGCCTGTGAAAGAACCAGCTCTCGGCAGCTGAGTGGGAAGGGGCCTTTAACAGTGTATACAGGGGCTAGGCGTGGCGGCTCATGCCTGTGATCCCACCACTGGGAGGCCGAGGTGGGTGGATCACTTGAGGTCAGGAGTTCGAGACCAGCCTGGGCAACACAGTGAAACCCATCTCTACTAAAAATACAAAAATTAGGCCGGGCGCGGTGGCTCACACCTGTAATCGCAGCACTCTGGGAAGCCAAGGCAGGTGGATCACCTGAGGTCGGGAGTTCAAGACCAGCCTGGCCAACATGGTGAAATCCCATCTCTACTAAAAATACAAAAATTAGCTGGGCGTGGTGGTGCACATCTGTAATCCTAGCTACTCGGGAGGCTGAGGCAGGAGAATCACTTGAACCTGGGAGGTGGAGGTTGGAGTGAGCCAAGATCACCCCACTGCTCTCCAGCCTGGACGACAGAGTATGACTCTGTCTCAAAAAGAAAAGAAAAAAAAATAGAAAAAGCAAAAAACAAAAATTAGCCAGGCGTGGTGGTGTGTGCCTATAGTCCCAGCTACTTGGGAAGCTGAGGCAGGAGAATAGCTTGAACCTGGGAGACAGAGGTTGCAGTGAGTTGAGACTGCACCACTGCACTCCAGCCTGGGCGACAGACCAAGACTATGTCTAAACAACAACAACAACAACAAAACCCACGTACACAGGAAATGTGAAGACGGCATGAAAGCTGGGCTATCTCCAGATACATTCAAGCCCAAAGCTGACTCCTCTCTCCAAAAGGCAGCAACTATACAACTCCGTCCCAGGCACTCAGAACAAAGAGGCAGAGTGCTGTGGCTGGCAGAGGTGGCAGGTGCTAGAAGCACAAGACCCCCTCCAAAACACAACAAAGGTTCTGTACTTGGAATGGTGCCTCCCCCATGGGAGACAGAAGGTCCCCCGCAACTGCTCTGTAGGAGTCCTGCTCCCAGCCAGAAACCACTCCAACGGCTGCGAGACACTGCACCTTTTAAGGATGCACAAAAAACCTTTACTGTCAACAGACAAGCACATCTACGTCGGCCTGCAGAAGAAACAGGCTCTGGCTCTGGGGTTAAGGATGGTCCAGGGTTGTGAGCTCAGCGAGGACATGTGTGGCTGTAAAGAACAGACCATCCAGCCATACAGGTTTAAATGAAGAAATGTATTGCCTCACAAAACCAAAGTCTACAGCAGTGGTTCTCAACTGGGGAAATTTTGCCCCCAGGCGACATTTGGCAATGTGTGGAAATATTTCTGGCTGTTACAACTTTGGGTGGAGGAGGGGGTGATGCTGGCATCTACTGGACAGAAGTCAGGGAGGCCAGGATGGGAATAAGCATTCTACAGAGAGCTGGACATGGTGGCACACACCTGCGATCCCAGCTACTCGGGAGGCGGAGGCGAGAGGATTGTGTGAGGTTGTAGTGAGCTATGACTGCATCTGTAAACAGTCCCTGCACTCTGGCCTGGGCAACATAGTGAGACCCTGTCTCTTAAACAAAACAAAACATCCTGCAGTGCACAGACCACCACCTACCCGCAGCCAGAATGTCTGCCATGCCACAGGATCCCAAGGCTGGGAAACCAGGGATACAGGAGCTTATTTCTGCATTTGGTTCATGCAAGGGCTCAGTGACATCCTCAAAAGATCCAAGCATTTTGGTGCCTTACATGCTGCCAATGATGAGTCGGCTCTTTTTTTTTAGACAAGGTCTTGCTCTGTGGCCCAGGTTAAAGTACAGTTGTGCAAAGACGGCTCACGGTAGCCTCAACCTTCTGGGCTCAAGCGGTTCTCCTGCCTCAACCTCCCAACTAGCTGGGACCACAGGTACACACTATCACACCTGGCTAATTTTAACTTTTATTGTAGAGATGGGGTCTGGCTACGTTGCTCAGGCTGGTCTCAAACTCCTGGTCTCAAGCCGGCCTCCCGCCTCAGCCTCTCAAAGTGCTGGGATTATAGATGTGAGCCAGCACGCCCTGCCAGTGAGTTGACTCTTAACCTGTCTTTCCCTGTCATGGCAGTGTGTGCTCCTTTTTGTCTCTTTGTATGAGAACAAAACCTTTCCAGCAGCCACCCTGCAGCCTTCCCTGAATCTCTCACTGGGCTAGAGCAGGTCATGTGCCCACCTTGAAATTAATCCCTGCCAAGGAAAACAGGATTTCTAGGATGAAGTCCTAGGACAATAACATTTACTGCTGGAGCACATCACCACGTGATCCCCAAATATAACTGGGGTTCTCTATTGGCAAGAAAGAAGAGGGGAGTATGGTTATCAGGTAGGTAACCAGCGAGTCTGCCCCAATCTCAGAAGTAAGTGGTGAGTCTGAACATGACCCCAGGTGCTCCAATTCCAGGCTCCTTCCCAAATTCCACAAATCTGAATTAGATTATTTTCCAACCTATTTGCTTCCCAGGCACATCTTAGGCGTTGGGAAAATCTAGCCTAAGTACAAGAATCACCCCCAAACACAAGAGTAATATGGAAGGCAGAACTGTGATGTCTGGCAAAAAGCAATTCAATACTTGACATGTTGATCAGGTAATGAAATGACATGCCTTTCTTGCCATATAAAGATAAGTAGTTATTAAAGTTAGTAACCAAGGAATAAACTGATCCTTTATGAGACAAGAAACAGAGGGAGGTCACAGGGCAGAGATAACGGCGAAACACTACAGACTCTTCCATTAAACTCAGTGCATGCCAGGTGAGTGCAGGCACTGGACCTGGCCCACCCAAATCACGGCTCCCTTCTTCAGTTAGGGCTGCAGCTGGGCCATGGCTGCCCAGTCTCCCTGGGAGGCACAGGTGGACATAACACGTGCCATCAGGACCTGGCTTGTTAAAACCTCAGTATGTGTGCTTCTCTGTGTCCTTCTCTCTTCCTGTGGGACAGAATGGCAATGAACAGAGAAACTGTGAAAGTCACGTGTTCAAGAAGACAGAGTCCTGAGCCGGGTGCGGTGGCTCACACCTGTAATCCCAGCACTTTGGGAGGCTGAGGCGGGTGGATTACCTGAGGTCAGGAGTTCGTAACCAGCCTGGCCAACATGGTGAAACCCCATCTCTACTAAAAATACAAAAATTAGCCAGGTGTGGTGGCACACGCCTGTAACCCCAGCTACTCGGGAGGCTGAGGCAGGAGAATTGCTTAAGCCTGGGAGATGGAGGTTGCAGTGAGCCAAGATCGTGCCACTGTACTCCAGCCTGGTTGACAGAGCGAGACTGTCTCAAAAAAAAAAAAAAAGAAGAGTCCTGGCTTGAGTTTCTGGAATGACCATGTAGAAGAGAGCTGCCCATCTACCTGAATAATATGCTTAACTGATACATGAGTGAGGATAAACTTCAATTATATCAAGGGCATTGACTTTGGACTTTGTTACAGCAGCCAACATTATATGGTTAATACACTGAGAGTAACATTGCTATTCAACACTGTTCCAGGAAATGCTAGCAAAACATTAGAAAAAAATAAAAATAAAAATCAGTATTGGTTGATGGTACACCTGTCTACCCGAGGAAAATAATCCCATTTACAATAGCAAAACAACATGTATGAAATACTTAACATACTTGAGGAACAGGAAGGTCTTATGTAAGAAGAACTCTTAAGGACACAAGTGAATACTTTTTTTTTTTTTTGAGACACAGTCTCACTCTCTCTGACAACCCAGGCTGGAGTGCAGTGGCATAATCTCAGCTCATTGCAACCTCTGTCTCATGGGTTCAAGTGATTCTCATGCCTCAGTCTCCTAAGTAGCTGCGAATACAGGTGTACGCCACCATGCCCAGCTAATTTTTGCATTCTTAGTAGAGACGGGGTTTTGCCATGTTGGCCAGGCTGGTCTCAAACTCCTGACCTCAGGTGATCCATCTGCCTTGGCTTCCCAAAGTGCTGGGATTACAGGCATGAGCCATTGTGCCCAGCCACTTTTTTTTTTTTTTTTTTGAGACGGAGTTTCACTCTTTTGCCCAGGCTGGAGCACTGTCTATTGCCCAGGCCTGATCTCAGCTCACTGCAACCTCTGCCTCTTGGGTTCAAGTAATCCTCCTGCCTCAGTCTCCCGAGTAGCTGGGACTAACAGGTGTGCGCCACCACACCCAGCTAATTTTTTGTATTTTTGGTAGAGATGAGGTTTCACCATGTTGGTCAGGCTGGTCTTGAACTCCTGACCACAGGTGATCTGCCTGCCTCAGTCTCCCAAAGCGCTGGGATTACAGGTGAGAGCCACTGCGGCCAGCAAAGTGAGTACATCTTAATGAATGATGGGAACTACCACATTTCTAGAGGGAAAGTCCCAAGTGTGTAAAGATGTCACTTCTTCCCAGAATAATCTAAACTGTTATTATCTATAATGGTTAATATCAATAACCCCCTCCAGTTTTTTTTTTTTTAATTTATAAATTATCCTAATGCTCCCAACATGGGAAGGGTGGAGAAATTCTGGAATCAGAAGAGTGACAAGATTGGGGCAGAAAATGTGGTCCTGCTGGATAAACACATGACAAAGTACAGCAGGTGACAGCCTGTGATTCTGGCATCTGTGCAGGCAGAAGAGTGGGGTAAATAAAGGCCAGCACATACCCATGTGTCCAGAGGCTTAACTGTATGTCCACTGACCCAGCTATTCCACCTCTAGCAATTTATCTTGACAAAAATAGCCACGTGCATAAAGATGTTCATCACAGCTTTATTCAAAGCCGTGAAAAACTGGAAATACACTAGTCCAACAATAAGGGGCTTTGAGATCTTGTCCACTCCTATACAGTACCCCCTCCTTTTCTCTCACACACACACAAGATTGAGTGGGCTATACGTAAACTGTTCGCCTGTGCTTTTTTGCCCTCTTATTTATAAGCATTTTTCATGTTAGTAACTACCAGTCTACTTGGTTACCCACGGCTGTGCGTGCATTATATTGTCGTTTCATGACTCGCTTCACAACTACTCCCCCACCAGGGGTGGTCACTCCCAATTTTTGCCTATTACATACAATAAAACAGTGAAGATTCTCACAGTGATCTTTATGTTATGTGTCTATGGAAGTAAAACAAAGTTACAATGACCGCTTACTGACTTTCTAATCATCTGTCGCGTGAGAAATGCAGAAGCCACAATAAGAGAGTATTACACTCTCATTAAAATGACCAAAGTGAAAAAGACTGACCATACCAAGTGTTGAAGAGGATGGGGGAGAACTGGAGCTTTCATACACTGCAGCTGGGAAGGTAAAACGATACAATCACTTTGGCAGCTTCTTAAAAAATTAAACATGTACCTGCTGGAAGCAACCCAAATGTCCACTAATGGGAAATGGATAAAGAAATTGTATCTATCCATGAACTCTGACTCAGCAGTAAAAAAGAAGGAACCTTTGATGTACACAACAGCCTGAATCACTCTCAAAATAGCTTTGCTGAGTGAAAGAAGCCAGACCAGAAGAAGAGAGAGAGGGCACATACTGTGGGATTGCATTTATACAAACTTTCAGAAAATGCAAACAAATCTATGGTGACAGAAAACAGATCAGCAGTTGTCTGGGGACAAGGGAGGGAGGGAGAGGACAAAGAGCAGGAGGAAACTTCCGCGGGTGACAGATCCATGCGCATTGTCTTGATTGTGGTGATGGTTTCACAGAGATAAACGTTATGTCAACATTCTTCATACACTTTTAAATGCCTGAAGCTTATTGTATGTCCAATAAAGTTGGAAAGAAATTTAAAAGGAAAAGACTATTTTTAAAAGATAGGTAAATGGGAATGCCTGTATGTGACTCAAATACAAGCTTGAATGTTGGTATTCCTGTTCAAACAGTTGTGTTTTCTTGTTTTTTTTTCCTGAAAAATACAAGTTTAACTTAGTTCCTTCTGTATTAGTTGGCCCAGGCTGCCGTAACAAAATACCACAGAGTGGATGGCTTAAACAACAGAAATGTACTTCTCCCAGTTCTGTAGGTTGGGAGTCCACGATCAAAGTGCCAACAGTTTCAGCTCTCTTCCTGGCTTGCAGACAGCCATCTCCTCACTGTGTCCTCACATGGTGGGAGGTGGGAGGACGTCTGTCTCTTCCTCTTCTTTTTCTTTTTTTTTTAAGAGACTCCTGGGCTCAAGCAAACCTCCCACCTCAGCCTCCCAAGTAGCTGAGACTACAGGTGCATGCTACCACACCAGGTTAATTTTTTTTTTTTTTGTAGAGATGGGGTTTTCCCATGTTGTCCAGGTTGGTCTCAAACTCCTGGGCTCAAGTGATCCACCCGCCTGAGCTTCCCAAAGTCCTGAGAGTACAAGTGTGAGCCACTGCGCCTGGCCTCTTCCTGTTCTTGTAAGGCCACAGTCCTATTAAATTAGGGTCTCATCCTCATGACCTCATTTAACCTAAATCATCTGCCAAAGATCCTACCTTGATATACAGCCACACTGGGGTGAAGACTTCAGCATATGGGTTTGAGGGGAGGAGGAGACACACAACTCAGTCCACAGCACCTTCCATACTAAGGCCTGACATGGAGTTTCTAGCTCCTAACTTTCTGGGCAGAATTTACATAGTGTAGCTGGGTCACAAACCCTTTCCCTCATCCATAAACTCAATTCTGTTAGGTTACTGGATGTTTTAGTCTATTTTCTGTTGCTATCACAGAATACCTGAAACTGGGTCATTTATAAAGAAAATAAATTCACTTTTTACAGTTACAGAGGCTGAAGGGGCTGCATCTGGTGAGGGCCTTCTTGCCGGTGGAGACTCTCTGCAGAGTCCCGATGTGGCGCAGGATATCACATGCCAAGGAGGCTGAGCATGCTAATGCTAGCTCAGGCCTCTCTTCCTCTTCTTATTTAGCTACCAGTTCCTCACCCAGGATAACCCGTCAATGCATTAATTCATAAATCGAGTAACCCATTTATGAGAACAAAGCCCTCATGATCCAATCACCTTTTAAAGGCCCCCCAACCCCAATATTGTCATATTGTATTACAATACATATTGTATTACAATACAGCAGACCAGAAAGGAAGAATGGCAAAAACATTCCTTCACTCAAACACAAAATAAATAGACTATCCTGGCTACAAATTATTGAAAAGCACATCAGACTCTTTTCAGCAAAGAGAAATGCTCTTTTCAAAAAGACCACCTCTACCTTACAGTGTGAGTGGCCCTCACTGAGGCTGCTGTCAAGCCTGGGGTAGCAGTGCCCTTGCACATCCTCAGCTCCTTCAGATAACCTGGGGTAAGGGGCGAAGCTGCAAAGTCATCAGAGCCCCAGCATGGCAACCACAACAGAATGACAGCAAAGTTATTCAGCAGCCTTTGCCACACCTTAGAAATGGAAGTTAGGGCTGGGCACAGTGGCTCACGTCTGTAATCCCAGCACTCTGGGAGGCCAAGGCAAGAAGATCACCTGAGGTCAGGAGTTCAAGACCAGTCTGGCCAACATGGCGAAACCCTGTCTCTAATAAAAATATAAAAAAATTTGCCAGGTGTGGTGGTGCATGCCTGTGATCCCAGCTACTGAGGAGGTTGAGGCAGGAGAATCACTTGAACCGGGGGGTAGAGGTTGCAGTGAGCCAAGATTGGGTCACTGCACTCCAGCCTGGGCGACAGAGTGAGACTCTGTCTCAAAAAAGAAAAGAAATGGGAGGGGAGGGGAGGGGAGAGGAGAGAAAAAGAAATGGGAGTTGGATCTGCATCTTTAAAATCCTGGTGCCAAAAGCATCAGGACACTGCCAGAGACAAATGGATGCTGGGCTGGCCCCTCTCCTGCAGAGGTACAGGATCTAGTTTAATGTAAAGCCTGTCAAGAATTCCCATCAACAGCATCCTTTCCATTTGGTCTCTTCTCAAGCAATTCAGGCCTTTATCATTCCACAATGACCCTGGTCCTGCACTTACCTGACCACCTCCACCCTCACGGTCACAGCCACCAAAGTCATCAGAACAAACGTTGCTGGAAAATGGCTAAAATCATAGCCCCAAATTTAGGTGTCACGCTCTAACAGATGAGGCCCTACAAGTGAGATGCTGAGATGAAACCAGGCACCCTGCAGGCTGAGAGGTGCAGCTCATACACAATGAGGCTGGCAGGGCTGGTGGCCTTGTTCCAGGCCACTGAGCAATGCAGGGTCTGGCCAGCAGGGATAAGCAGTGCAGAGCTAACTGTGGCAGCAGTACCAAGGCTCCAGTGGGGGAGGAAGGCTGAAAGGACCATCCCCAGCAAACATGCAGGATACCCCCACAATGCAGTGCCCCATGACTAAGCTGGTGCAGAGCTCTTGGCATGCGGTGGAGGGGGCACAAATCACCTGGAAGGCTTTCCTGACTCAACAGTTCTGGGTACGTCACTGTGTCACCACACACATGCACGCACACGCACACACGCACAGGCACACACACGCGCACACGCACAGGCACGCACACGCACACACGCACAGGCACGCACACGCACACACGCACAGGCACGCACACGCGCACACGCACACATGCACGCACACACCCCAAAGCCAAAGCTCACTGAGCTCCTGGACCACGAACAAGACTAAAGAAATCACACTTCCTCTGTTCCTCCACTAGGTGCGTGATACAAGACCATCTGGGCTTCCACCAGAAATCAGCTTTGTAAACAGATGACAGGTGGAGAGACAGCCTGCACCTCCTCATCACACTCTGTCATGGTTGAACTGTATCCCTCTCAAACTCCTATGGCAAAGACCTTCCTGACCTCCACCTGAGACTCAGACTGTATTTGGAGACAGGTTTTGTTTTGTTTTGCTTTTGTTTTTGTTTTGAGACAGAGTCTCACTCTATTGCCCAGGCTAGAGAACAGTGGCGCAATCTTGGCTCATTGCATCCTCTGTCTTCTGGGTTCAAGTAATTTTCCTGCCTCAGCCTCCTGAGTAGCTGGGATTACAGGCATGTGCCATCACACCCAGATCATTTTTGTATTTGCAGTAGAGACAGGATTTCGCCATGTTGGTCAGGCTGGTCTTGAACTCCTGACCTCAAGTGATCCACCCACCGTGGCCTCCCACAGGCCAAGGGATTACAAGCATGAGCCACCATACCTGGCTGGAGATAGGATTTTTAAAGAGGTAATCAAAGTACAATGAAGCAGTTAGAGTGAGCCCTAATGCAGTCTGACTGGTGTCCTTATGAGAAGAGGAAATCTGGGCCGGGCGCAGTGGCTCACACCTGTAATCCCAGCACTTTGAGAAGCCAAGGCGGGCGGATCACTTGAGGTTAGGAGTTCCAGAACAGCCTAGTCAACATGGTGAAACCCCATCCCCACTAAAAATACAAAAATCAGCTGGGTGTGGTGGCAAGCACCCGTAATCCCAGCTACTCTGGAGGCTGAAGCAGGAGGATCCGGGAGGTGGAGATTGCAGTGAGACGAGATTATGCCACTGCACTCCAGCCTGGGCAACAAAGTGACACTCCATCTCAAAAAAAAAAAAAAGAAGGAATCTGGACACAGATACATTCGGAGGGATGATCCTGTGAGGACCCTGGTAGAAGACACCATCTCCAAGCCAAGCAGAGAGGCCTCAGAGGAACCAATCCTGCCGACACATTGATCTTGGACTTCTGGCCTCCCGAACTGTGAAAAAAAAATTCTGTTGTTTAATTCACTCTGCTAGTGGTATTTTGTTATGGCAGCCCTGGCAGACTAACACAGTCTCCAAGCTGAAGAGGGCTTATGTGAACTAATACTAGTCAACAGGGAAGAGGAGTTGATTCAGGCAGTGGTAAAAAATCAGGATCCTGGCCAGGTATGGTGGCTCACGCCCATAATTCCAGCACTTTGCGAGGATCACTCGAGCTCAGGAATTTGAGACCAGCCTGGGCAACATAGTGAAACGCTATCTCTACAAAAAGAAAACACAAAAATTAGCCAGGCATGGTAGTGCACACATGCCTATAGTCTCAGTTACGTGGGAGGCTGAGGCAGGAGGATGACCTGAGCCCAGGAGACAGAGGTTGCAGTGAACTGAGATCACGCCATTGCACGCCAGCCTCAAAAAAAAAAAGAAGGATTCTGTTGGACTTACCAAGTTTTTATTAATTAGTTTATTACTTTGGTTTGTGGTCACCCAGGCTGGAGTGCTGGAGTGCAGTGGTGCAATCTCAGCTCACTGCAACCTCCACCATCCAGGTTCAAGAAATTCTCTGGCCTCAGTCTCCCGAGCAGCTGGGATTACAGGTGTCCACCATCACGCCCAGCTGAGTTTTGTATTTTTAGTAGAGATGGGGTTTTGCCATGTCGGCCGTCGGCCAGGCTGGTCTCGAACTCCTGACCTCAGGTGATCCACCCACCTTGGCCTCCCAAAGTGCTGGGATTACAGGCGTGAGCCACCACACCAGGCCTCTCACCAAGTTTTTAGGTAAAGAGGTCTTGTAGCTGATCTGTAAAGGGCTAGAGTAGTTCACCAGGTCTCCAAACTCCAGCCCATGTTCCTCCCACCACACTGCAGCACTAATTCTGAAACACCACAATCAGGAGGCTCTGCTTTAAACAGGAGGTGCTTGTAGCTAAGTGATGAAGACTCCGGAAGCTGAACTGTGTGACACCACAGACCTCATATTGCCCTTCCTGTTCATGGCTGCTCTGTGAAACTGTAGTATGTCATCAGATAAAAGCAGTTTAAAAAAAAAAACAAACTGGTTCATTTAGGACCATTACGACATTTTTTTTTTTTTTTTTTCTAAAAAGCTTTTATGATAAGATTTTTAAATCCAGAGTTAATTTATTTCTATAAGCCTTCATTTCCAAAATCAAAGCTGTAAATCATGCTTGGTAGAGCACTTGGGTTCAGGACTCAAAAGGCACTTGATTAAAATGTTTTTCTTGGGCTGGGCAAGGTGGCTTATGCCTACAATCCCAGCACTTTGGGAGGCCGAGGTGGGTGGATCACTTCAGCCCAGGAGTTTAAGACTTGCCTGGGCAATATAGCAAAATCCTGCTTCTACAAAAATTACAAAAATTAGGTGGGCAGGCCGGGCGCGGTGGCTCAAGCCTGTAATCCCAGCACTTTGGGAGGCCGAGACAGGCGGATCACGAGGTCAGGAGATCGAGACCATCCTGGCTAACACGGTGAAACCCCATCTCTACTAAAAAAAAATACAAAAAACTAGCCGGGCGAGGTGGCGGGCGCCTGTGGTCCCAGCTGCTCGGGAGGCTGAGGCAGGAGAATGGCGTAAACCCGGGAGGCGGAGCTTGCAGTGAGCTGAGATCCGGCCACTGCACTCCAGCCTGGGCGACAGAGCCAGACTCAGTCTCAAAAAAAAAAAAAAAAATTAGGTGGGCATGATGGCATACACATGCCTGTAGTTGCAGCTACTTAGGAGCTGAGGTAGGAGGATCACTTGAGCCCCGAAGGTTGAGGCTGCAGTGAGCCACGACTGTGCTACTGCACTCCAGCCTGTGTGACAGCCAGATCCTGTCTCAAAAAAAAAAAAAAAAAAAAAAAAACCCAAAAAAATTTTTTCAATTGACTAAATTTTTTTATGTTTATCATATGCAACATATGAAATATGTATACATTGTGAAACATCTAAATCAAGTTAATTAACACATGCATTAACCAATATTTTATCATTTTTGTGGTGAGAAACACTTAATATCTATTCTCTTAGCAATTTTCTTTCTTTCTATTTTTTTTTTTTTTTTTTGAGATGGAGTTTCATTCTTGTTGCCCAGGCTGGAGTACACTGGCATGATCTCAGCTCACTGCAACCTCCGCCTCCCGGGTTCAAGTGATTCTCCTGCCTCAGCCTCCCGAGTAGCTAGGATTACAGGCGCCTGCCAGCATGCCCAGCTAATTTTTGTATTTTTAGTAGAGATGGGGTTTCATCATGTTGGCCAGGCTGGTCTCAAACTCCTGACCTCAGGTGATCTGCCCACCTCGGACTCCCAAAGTGCTGGGATTACAGGTGTGAGCCACCGCACCCGGCCTCTCTTAGCAATTTTCAAGTATATAATACATTGTTATTAACTATAGGTGCCATGTTGTACAACAGATCTCTTGAACTTATTCCTCTGATCTAACAGAAACTTCATATCCTTTGAGCAACCCCTCCCTATTTCAGCCCACCCTGTCCCTGACCCTTGGTAACCATCATTTTATTCTGCCTCTGTGAGTTCACCTTTTTTACACTCCACATGTAAGTGAGATCATGCGGTTATTTGACTTTCTGTGCCTGGCTTATTTCACTTGACATACTGTTCTCCAGGTTCATCCATGTTGTCACAAATGGCAGAATTTCCTTCTTTAATAAAAGGTGAATAGCATTCCAGTGTGTATATTTTGGTGATTAAAATGTATCTAAAATAATCAGGGAAAGATGATGGCTTGAAGTCTCAGACAAACCATTAACCAAAAGTTACCCTATTCCTGTTACCCTATTCAGGCTGATATGCCTAAAAACTATAAAAGAAACTAAAAACTATAAAAAAAACTATTCTTGGGGCCAAGTATGGTGGCTCACGCCTGTAATCCCAGTGCTTTAGGAGGCCAAGGCGGGCTGATCACAAGGTCAGGAGATCGAGACTATCCTGGCTAACACAGTGAAACCCTATCTCTACTAAAAATACAAAAGAAGAATTAGCCAGGCATAGTGGTGGGCACCTGTAGTCCCAGGTACTCAGGAGGCTGAGGCAGTAGAATTGCTTGAACCCAGGAGGCGGAGCTTGCAGTGAGCCGAGATGGCGCCACTGCACTCCAGCCTGGCCGACAGAGCGAGACTCCATCTCAAAAAAAAAAGATAAACTATTCTATAACACAGAAAAATTCTAAAAATGATACTGAAACATTGATCAAGTTTGAAAATGATACCATTAGAATCTGTCTATAGCTGGACATACCACGACCTTCTGGGATGCAGTTTTCTTAATTGTAAAAAGAGTTGACTAGATGAGTCTTCTCCTCCAAATCTCAGGTTTATGCATTATAACATTTAGTCACCTACCTTTAAAAAAAGTATGTTGTGCTTTTGTATTCTAAATTATTGTTTAAATCTGTATTACAAAGAATTTTACTAATTCAACTCTCAACTCTTTTTTTTGAGACAGACTCTTGCTCTGTCCCCCAGTCTGAAGTGCAGTGGTGCAATCTTGGCTCACTGAAACCTCTAAGTGATTCTCCTGCCTCAGCCTCCCAAGTAGCTGGGACTACAGGCACTCGCCACCATGCCTGGCTAATTTTTTGTATTTTTAATAGAGACAGGGTTTCACCATGTTGGCCAGGCTGGTCTCAAACTCCTGACCTCAGGCGATCCACCTGCTGCCTTGACCTCCCAAAGCGCTGGGATTACAGGCGTGAGCCACTGCGCCCCGCCCAACACTCAACTCTTACTCACTGAATTTCTGTGCATAAGTCCAAGAAATACGATGATCACCAAAGCCTTAAAAAAATTCCTTTTTTTTGAGCCAAGGTCTCACTCTGTCACCCAGGCTGGAGTACAGTGGTGCAACAGCTCCAGGCTGAGGCTCCAGGGATCTTCCCACCTCAGCCTTCTGAGTAGCTGGACTACAGGTGTGCACCACCATGCCCAGATAATTTTTGTATTTTTGGACAGACAAGGTTTCCCCATGTTGCCCAGGCTGGTCTGAAACTCCAGGGCTCAAGTGATCCTTCTGCCCTCAGCCTCTCAAGGTGCTAGGATTACAGGCATGCACCACTGCACCCAGTGAAGAAAATTCTTTATTCATACCAGCTCCTATCAGGGACCCTTGAATGCAGAAGTTGCAAGTTTCACAGAAGCAAGTATTCCTGATGATGATCAAGACATGCTCCCTCCAGTACCATCCAAACCCTCCACATCCAGTAACGGCAGGAACTGATTTCAGGGCCAAAGGTGCGTGCGTGCCTCCACACTGGCTCTTGTGCTTGGTGACAGCCCAGGGGATTCTTGCAATGGGTGAGACAGAGGTTCCCTTGCTCATAGCCTCCCTGGGAGGAAGCTCAGTGGCTTCCCCTCCCCGCCAGACCAAAATCCTATCAGTGGCCTGACCCTGCTGTATCTCTGGTCACTCTGTCCTCTGGCTACTCCTGTCCCCTTCCCATGCCTTGGACACAGGCCCACACCCCAGATGGCCCTTCCCGCCAGCTTGCTCACTTCGCCCTGGCCTCTGCTTTAATGTCACGCTGTCAGTGCTCTCTCTGTCTAAAATAGCACTCCCTCCTCCTTCCTCCATACCCCACTTCCCCAGTTCATTTTTCTTCTTAGCATTCAGCATCTGACATCACAGTCATCTGTCATCTGTCTCTCGCCAAGAAAGCGTCATTTCTTTCCATGAGAGCAGGGGCTTAGTGTTCAATGCCTTATTCCCAGCACTGAGGTGTTAATAGATCTTGTCCTACCACTGTTGTAGCATTCTAAGGCTGCTATAATGAAGAGTCACACACCACGTGGCTTCAACAACAGAAATGTGTTCTCTCATGTTAAATCTGAAATCAAGGAGTCAAGAGAGTGGCTTCCTTCTGAAGGCTGCATAGAATCTGTCCCGTGCCTCTCCCCCGCCTGCTAGGAGTTTGCTGTCACTCTTTGGCACTCCTTGGCTTGTAGATGTACCTTCCTGGTGTCTGCCTTCATCCTCACATGATGCCTTTCCTCATGCATGTCTGTGTCTACATTTCCCCTTTTTCGTCAGGACACCAGTCACAATGGATTAGGGCCACCGCCTAATGACCTCCTCTAGCTGGATTAGCTCTGTAAAAATGCTGTTTCCAAATTAAGTTACATACTGAGGTACTAAGGATTAAGACTCCAGGGTTTTTTTTTTTTATGGAGGCAACAATTCAATCCATAATAACCACTCAGTTGCATAAGACACTGGACAAGTGAGTTAACTTTCATCGGTAAAACGGGCCTACTAATTGCACCTACTGCATTTGGGTGATGGAGACAGGGTCCCTGGCAGAAAAGAAGCACAGCCCTTGCCCCTTATGTGAGCTATACAGATATTGACGTGAAGAACGCTGGAGGCTCTGCTCATGAGCATGGGCCTTGGAACCAGGCTGGTCGGGGTCTGAGCCCTCTCTCTGCCGCTGGCTGGCAGTGGCCTCGCACAAGTGGTTGAAACTGAGACGAATCTCAAGATACATTTTAAGTATTATACAACAATGCACACCAACTCCTTAGCACACACTGAGCTCTCCGTGAATGTCAGCCACCACAGGCAGGGCTGAGGTAGGGCCTGACAGCGTCACCTCTGTCTCAACTGTATCTTGCAAATTCTTCAAGGTAGTTGCTTGAACTCAATAGTTAATCACAGCAGCAGGGAACAAGAAATGAGATCCAAGAGGAGACCGTGCTGGGATTCCTCAGGTAACTCCTCTAACAAAAAATTATGTCTTTTTTTTTTTTTTTGGAAACAGGCTCTTGCTCTGTCACTCAGGCTGGAGTGCAGTGGCACGATCATGGCTCACTGCAGCCTTGATCTCCTGGGCTCAAGCAATCCTCCTACCTCAGCCTCCTGAGTAGCCGGGACCACAGGCATGCACTACCACGACTGGATAATTTTGTATATATACACATATATACGTATAATATAACATATAAAAAATATATATATACACACACACATATTTTAGACAGAGTCTCACTCTGTCACCCAGGCTGGAGTGCAGTGGCACGATCTCAGCTCACTGCAACCTCTACTTCCTGGGTTCAAGCAATTCTCCTGCCTCAGCCTCCTGCGTAGCTGGGACTACAGGTGCACGCCACCATGCCCAGCTAATTTCTGCATTTTTAGTAGAGACAGGGTTTCACCATGTTGGCCAAGGTGGTCTCGATCTCTTGACCTTGTGATCTGCCGGTCTCGCCACCCAAAGTGCTGGGATTACAGGTGTGAGCCACCGCGCCGGGTCTAGAATAGAAATTTCTTCCAAAAAGATACACAAATGCCCAATAAGCACATGAAAAGATGCTCAAAATTATTAGTCATAGGGAAATGCAAACCAAAACCACAGGGAGAGTTCTACCAGTGGAATCTGATGGTGTGATGTCTCACAGAAAGTTCTCCACTCCCAGACATGGGTCCCTCTGCTTCCTGCCATGGGAGCACAGATATAAGCATCGTGGGCAGGTAAAGAGCTTCCCTAAGGATGACCCTTCCAAGCTGGTCAACGTCACAGCCTTCCTGGGATACAAGGCTGGCACGACCCACATCACACGGGAAGTCGACAGGCCAGGATCCAAGGTGAAAGAGAAGGAGTTGGTGGAGGCCGTGACCACTGTGGAGACACCACCTATGGTGGTTGTGGGCATTGTGGGCTATGTGGAAACCCCTTGAGGCCTCAGGACCTTCAAGACCATCTTTGCTGAGCACATCAATGATAAGTGCAAAAGGCATTTCTCTAACAACCGGCAGAAATCTAAGAAGAAGGCCTTTACCAAGTACCACAAGAAATGGCAGGCTGAGGATGGCAAGAAGCAGCTAGAGAAGACTTCAGTAGCATGAAGAAGCACTGCCAAGTCACCCGCGTCACTGCCCACACCCAGACGCGCCTGCTTCCTCTGTGCCAGAAGAAGGCCCAGCTGATGGAGAGCCAAGTGAACAGAGGCACCATGGCTGAGAAGCTGGACTGGGCCCAGGAGGGGCTAGAGCAGCAGGTACCTGTGAACCAAGCGTTTGGGCTGGACGAGGTGATCAACATCATTGGGGTGACCAAGGGCAAAGGCTACAAAGAGGCCATCAGTTGTTGGCACACCAAGAAGCTGCCCCACAAGATCCACCGAGGCCTGTGCAAGGTGGCCTGGATTGGGGCACGGCATCCTGCCCATGTGGCCTTCTCCATGGCATGCATTGGGCAGAAAGGCGACCATCAGCACACTGAGATCAACAGAAGATCTATAAGACTGGCTAGCGCTACCTTACCGAGGATGGCAAACTGATCAAGAACAATGCCTCCACGGACCACGTCCTGTCTGACAAGAGCATCAACCCTCTGGGTGGCTTTGTCCACTATGGTGAAGTGACCAATGACTCTGTCATGCTGAAAGGCTGTGTGGTGGGAACCAAGAAGCGACTGCTCGTTCTCTGCACATCTTTGATGGTGCAGACCAAACGGCGGGCTCTGGAGAACACTGACCTTAAGTTCACTGACACCACCTCCAAGTGTGGCCATGGCCACTTCCAGACCATGGAGGAGAAGAAAGCATTCATGGGACCACTCAAGAAAGACCAAATTGCAAAGGAAGAAGGAGTTTAACACCAGGAACAGGTTCTGCACCTGGTGGGGCCTCAATAAAAGTTATCTTTAAAATATTATTAATTTTAAAAAACCACAGGGAGAGACCACTTCATACCACTAGGATAGTTATCATTCAAAAAAAACAAAACTGTATAGGTTGGGCACGGTGGCTCATGCCTGTAATCCCAGCACTTTGGGAGGCCGAGGCGGGTGGATCACTTGAGGTCAGGAGTTCAAGACCAGCCTGGCCAACATGGTGAAACCCCATCTGTATTAATATATATATATATATATATATATATATTCAGAAATTAGCCAGGCATGGTGGCTAATGCCTGTAACCCCAGAGTCTGAGGGATGAGAATCGCTTGAACCCAGGAGGTGGAGGTTGCAGGAGCCAAGACTACGCAACTGCACTCCAGCCTGGGCGACAGAGTGAGACTCCGTGTCAAAAAAAAAAAAAAACAACCTGAGGCCAGGCGCGGTGGTTCACGTCTGTAATCCCAGCACTTTGGGAGGCTGAGGCGGGTAGATCATGAAGTCTGGAGATTGAGACCATCCTGGTTAACATGGTGAAACCCTGTCTATACTAAAAATACAAAAAATTGGCCGGGCATGGTGGCGGGTTCCTGTAATCCCAGCTACTCGGGAGGCTGAGCAGGAGAATGGTGTGAATCCAGGAGGTGGAGCTTGCAGTGAGCCAAGATCGCACCACTGCACTCCAGCCTGGGTGACAGAGCGAGACTCGTCTCAAAAAAAATAAAAAATAAAAAATAAACCCTGAAAATAAGTATTGGTGAGGATGATACTAGGAAATTGGAATGTTCACGCATTGCTTTTGGTGGATATGTTAAAATAGTGCAATTGGTGGCTCCTTAATAAGTTAAACATAGCATTTCCATATGTCCCAGCAATGCCACTTCTAAGTATGCATCCTGAAGAGTTGAAAACTGAGGTTCAAACAAAAGCTTGTACACGAATGCTCATAGCAACACTATTCACAATAGCCAAAAGGTAAAAATCTAAATGCCCATCAACGGATCAATGGATAAAGAAAAATGTGGCTTGGTGCGGTGGCTCACGCCTATAATCCCAGCACTTTGGGAGGCCGAGGCAGGTAGATCACTGGAGGTCAGGAGTCCAAGACTGTCCTGGCCAACACAGTGAAACCCTGTATCTACTAAAAATACAAAAAGTATCTGGGTGTGGTGGTGTGCACCTGCAGTCCCAGCTACTCGGAAGGCTAAGGCAGGAGAATCGCTTGAACCCAGAAGGTGGAGGTTGCAGTCAGCTGAGACCGTGCCACTGCACTTCAGCCTGGACGACAGAGCGAGACTCCATCTCAAAAAAAAAAAAAAAAGAAAAGAAAAGAAAAGAAAATGTGACTTACCCATACAACAGAGTATTATTCAGCTATAAAAAGGAAGGAAATTCTAACACATACCATAACATGGATGAACCTCAAGAACATGATGCTAAATGAAATGAACCAGTCACAAAAAGCCACATACGGTATGATTCCATTTCCATGAAAAGTCCGTACAGAGGGAAAGTAGATTTGTAGTTACCAGGGCTGGGGAGAGGGGGGAATGCAGGGAACTGCTGAATGGGTATGGGTTTCCTTCTGGAGTGATGAAATCGTGTGGAACTAGAGAGCAGTAATGGTTGCACAACATGGTAAATGTACTAAAGGCCACTTAACTGTGTACTTTAAAATGGGTAAATGGTGAATTTTGTGTTATGTGAATTTTATCTTGATAAAGAAAAAGAAAAAAACAGAAATAATGAAGACTGTTCCCTCCCTAACAATAAATATGCTGTTTGGCTGGGCACGGTGGCTCACGTCTATAATCCCTGCACTTTGGGAGGCTGAGGTGGGTGGATCAGGAGTTCGAGACCAGCCTGGCCAACATGGTGAAACCCCATCTCTACTACAAATACAAAAAAATTAGCTGGGCGTGGTGGCGGACACCTGTAATCTCAGCTACTCGGGAGGCTGAGGCAGGAGAATCGCTTGAACCTGGGAGGCTGAGGTTGCCATGAGCCAAGATTACGCCGCCGCACTCCAGTCTGGGTGACAGAGCAAGACTGTCTCAAAAAAAAAAAAAAAGAAAAAGAAAAAAAAGTAGTCTGTTCTCATAAACCAGGAGGGCTGAGTACTGAAACAGTAAAACATCCAGAAGAATGTGGGACTCAATGGGGTTCTACTGCTTCCCCCTTTCCCCTAAAAGAGCAATCCACCTTCATGCAAGTCTGTGAATGCAGTCTTCAATCACCTGGAGAATTCCTGAGATGGAGCTGCACAACCAAAGAATTTGCAAGCCCTTATTTCCTGTTTTAAAGACCTTAGAAACATTTATCCACCCCAGCCAGCAAGAGGCCGTAACATTTACATGTCGCAAATATGCCTTGCAAAAGACCAGCAGCTTACCGGCCGAGTTGTAAGAGCTGTCTATCTCCAGCATGCCTGATAGCCATCTGTGGGAGCTGCAGGGTCAGGCTGCTGAAATTCTTTACTCACCCCAATTCCCCTGGCGTGTTTGGCCTGGGGAGCTGAGATCTGCAGAGTACAGTGAGACATCTCCTAACTCCCACCTAGCGCTTGGGCTCCAAACTCAGGTCCTGTCCAAACAGCAACAGAGCCAGGTACAGTTTCTCTAAGCCCAAACATCATCTACTTACATCTTGTAGTAGTCATCTGAGCACTTGAAGGTCCCTGTGTCACTTTCTTTCTGGGAAAGAAAGGATGGAAAAATATAATGCTCCCATCTACAGGTCACTTATATAGCGGTATGGTTCCTAACCTTTTTGGCACCAGGGACCGGTTTTGTGGAAGACAATTTCTCCACAGATCGGGTGGCAGAAGGGCAGGAGGGCGGAAGGTTGGTTTCAGGATGAAACTGTAGATCTGCTGTTGTACCACCTCAGATCCTCAGGCATTAGTTAGATTCTCATAAAGAGTGGCCAGGCTTGGTGGCTCACGCCTGTGACCCCAGTACTTTGGGAGGCCAAGGCAGGTGGATCACTTGAGGTCAGGAGTTCGAGACCAGCCTGGCCAACGTGGCGAAACCCAGTCTCTACTAAAAATAGAAAAATTAGGCAGGCGTGGTGGCACATGCCTGTAATCCCAACTACTCAGGTGGCTGAGGCTAGAGAATCGCTTGAACCTGGGAGGTGGAGGTTGCAGTGAGCCGAGGTTGCGCCACTGTACTCCAACCTGGGCAACAGAGTGAGACTGTCTCAAAAAAAAAAAAAAAAAAAAAAAGTCTCATAAAGAGCATGCAACCTAGATCCCTCGCATGTGCAGTTCACAACAGGGTTCATGTTTCTGGGATAACCCACTACCACCACTAACCTGACAGAAGGCAGAGCCCAAGCGGTAACGCCCGCTCATACCGCTCACCTCCTGCTGTGCATCCCCGTTCCTAAAAGGCCACAGACTGGCGCTCATACCGCTCGCCTCCGGCTGTGCGTCCCCATTCCTAACAGGCCATAGACTGGTACCGGTTAGCGGCCTGGGGGTTGGGGATCCCTGATATAGAGGACAAGGTCAAGCCCACATTTGACCAGTTTTGGTTTTCCTAGATCTGATTCCATACACACACACACACACACGCACACACGTACGCACGCACAAGCACACACATGCATGCACATGCACACACACACAAGTTCTGGGCAGATTTCAATATTTATTTCAACTTCTATTCTTCTAGGAGTTACCAGACAGCAGTAAAAGGATCAAAAAAGTAGATCAAAGAAGAAAAATAAATAAAAATCCTAAGGAGTATACAAAGAACAGTCTTTGAATGCCTAATTTGACAATTTTAAATTGTATCTTGTCTAGACATAAATATTGTTAAGAAAAAGATTGTTTAACTACATGAACACCATATATAATTTTATGCTCAGAAAAAGCTGGAAGGAGGTACATACATTGATAGGTTAACAGTGGGTAACACTGGAGGTCAGAATTATGAGTGGTTTTTTTTCTTTTCTGTATTTTCTAATTGTTGTAATCCTCATTGTATATATAATGGTATTTCTTTGAAATAATATAAAGATTATACTGTATAATATGTAATAATATAAAGATTATAAAATACAAATAATATAACCATGTAATTTCTTGTAATAATAAAAAGACAATTACGTCCCCACCTCCACGCAATCCAAATAGGATACACCCGACATACCTTGTTGAGTTTGCCAAGTGAAGATATGAGATCCGCCCATTCACTCGAGGACTCAAAATTTCTCAAAGCCTTTTCAATCACTGAAGAGTAGCTTCTGTATCTGTAATCATTTAAGAGCTCCTGCTCTTCTGGATCCATCTTACATTCTCACAGCAGAAAAGTATCTAAAAGCAAACCAAAAAATAACCACATGAGAGAGCCATTTGGGCATACAAATCATTCCCAACCCAGAGCTACAGAAGACAGGTGTCCACAAACACTATTGTGCACAAACTCACTGGGCAATCCTGTTCAAATATTTAGCAAGGCTTCTGGGCCAGGCACTGTGGGAGATGAAAGATAAACAGTTCCCACCCTCGTGGATTCTGGGGGAGAACAGGAAACAGGAGTAGACAGCATAAGAGTGTTAGGGCTCCAAGTAATTGACAAAACTAATTCCAGGATCAAAGCTCCAAAGCTGCTAGACTATATGTTGTCGCCAGCTGGTAATTTTGAATGAACACGGCCCCTCCTATCATATGGAATTTTTTATTTTATTTTTTATTTTTTGGAGGCAGGGTCTTACTCTGCCACCCAGGCTGGAGTGCAGTGGCATGATCACGGGTGACTGTAGCCTCGACCCCCTAAGCTCAAGTGATCCTTCCTTCCACCTCAGCCGCCCAAGCAGCTGGGACTATTGGGATGCGTCACCATACCTGGCTGTTTTATTTAAAGTGTGGCAGGCATCTACCCAGCATGCCTTGTTCTCCTTTTCTGTACTAAGGGAGCACTGGTTTTGTTCACAGTAACACTATAATTCCCAGACTCCCTTGCATCTAGGTGGCCATGTGATAGCTCTTGACCAATGAGATGTCAGTAGAAGCTGTGGGTCAAAAAGGCAATTGGAAAGGAGGCAGACTCCCTGGCATAAGCCTTTTGCCCTCCATTCTTCTTCTTTCTGCCTGGAACAAAGGCATGATGTTGGAGTGAAGCTACATCTTGCAACTGTCATGAAACATGCACAAAAGTCACAAACTAACGATGGCTGAGTGGAATGACAGAGCCCCTGCAGCCCCAGATGGCATGGTGAAGGTACCACACGCCAACTCCGGATGCTGTAATGTCTGGTGTATGTTTTCTGCATATAACAGCTGTTTAAGCCTCTGTTCAATCAGGTTTTCTGTTATAGCCAACCACAATCCTAATTGATATATGAGGACAAACAGTATTTCACTAGTACGCTCAGTCTGAAAGGAAAGACAAATACAGAGCAATGTTATACAGTTAAACACGAGTGAATGCAGTTAGCTGGGTAGATTGCTAAACAAGTTGGATGTAGTCAATCAAATAAAAAGGCAAATATGGTAAATGGAAGAAACTGAACTGAAGGTACAACACGTTCTTTAAGCTTGAGTCTTTCATTTACAGGCCAGTACAGTTACAAAAATTTCATGAAATCTCATACTTCAATATCCAATCACTCCAGACCCAATCCAATCTTCACCAGGCCACCACTACTTTCTTTCCTTTTTTTTTTTTTTTTTTGAGACAGTCTCTCACTCTTACTGCCCAGGCTGGAGTGCAATGGCACAATCTCGGCTCACTGCAACCTCTGCCTCCTGGGTTCAAGCGATTCTCCTGCCTCAGGCTCCCAAGTAGCTGGGGCTACAGTCACGTGTCACCACACCCGGCTAATTTTTGTATTTTTAGCACAGATGGGGTTTTACTATGTTGGTCAGGCTGGTCTTCAACTCCTGACCTCGTGATCCGCCCACCCTGGCCTCCCAAAGTGCTGGGATTACAGGCATGAGCCACCATGCCTGGCAACCACCACTACTTTCAAGTCACCAATGGCAGAGGTCCTTTCTGTTTCCTCACTTTACCTCTCAGTAGCACTCTGCGGCAGATCACTTCTTCTCCAAGCAGCCTAGCAGCCTCTGCTTGGCCTACATACTCCTCTGGCCCCTCCAGCCCCAGAGCTTGTTTCTCACCTACCTCTCTGAAGTTCTTTCCTCCTCCTCTACCAACTGCTAAATACATTCCCTGGCGGCCGGGCATGGTGGCTCACACCTGTAATCCCAGCACTTTGGGAGGCCAAGGCAGGCAGATCACTTGAGGTCAGATATTTGAGACCAGCCTGGCCAACATGGTGAAACCCCATCTCTACCAAAAAATAAAATTAAAAAAAAATAGCTGGGCATGGTGGCACACACCTGTAGTCCCAGCTACTTGGGAGGCTGAGGCATGAGCATTGCTTGAACCCAGGAGGTCGAGGTTGCAGTGAGCCGGGACTGTGCCACTGTACCCCAGGAAGGGTGACAGAACAAGACTCTGTCTCAAAAAACAAAAAACTACAAAAAAAAAGAAAGTGAAGACTTTGGAAGGTGATTACGTCATGGGATTAATGCGCTTTTAAAACGGACACTAGCTGAACGGAGTGGCTCACATCTGAAATCCTGGGAGGCCAAAGCAGGTGGATCACTTGACACCAGGAGTTCGAGACTAACCTGAGCAACATGGTGAAACCCCATCTCTACAAAAAATACAAAAATTAGCAGGGTGTGGTGGTGCATGCCTATAGTCACAGGTACTCAGGAGTCTGAGTTGGGAGGATCACTTGAGCTTGGGAGGTTGAGGCTGCAGTGAGCCATGATCATGCCACTGCACTCCAGTCTGGGCAACAGAACGAGACCTTGTCTCAAATAAATAAATTAAAGAGACCTGAGGGAGCCTGGCTGTTCTTTCCACTGTGAGGACACAGCTAGCAGGCCCTACCAGACACTGAATCTGCCAGCACCTTGATCTTGAACTTCTCGGCCTCCAGAACTACAGGAATACATTACTGTTACTTATAACAGAAATACCTAGTTTACACTATTTTGTTGGAGCAGCCTGAATTAACTAAGACAAGCATCCATCAACAAAATATGGTCTATTCACAAAGGAACACTGAGGCAATGGAAAGGAACCAGGTACTGATACGTGCTGCAACATGGATGCACCCTGCAAACACACGCTTAGTGGAAGACGCCAGACACACAAGACCAGACATTGTAAGATTCCATTGATATGAAATGCCCTCCACAAGCAAATCTAGAGAGATGGCAGTAGGTTAGTGGCTGCCTGGGTGCGGTGAAAACAGGGACTAACCGCCATTGGGAATGGCGATCTTTCTGAGGTAAGGCAAATGTGCTAAAATGGGATGATGGCGATGCTTGTACAACTCTGTAAATGTATGAAAAAAATCACTGAAATTATCTGGGCACAGTGGCTCATGCCTGTGATCCCAGCTACTGCAGAGGTTGAGGTGGGAGGACTGCTTCTGCCCCGCAGCTTGTGACCAGCCTGGGTAACATGGCAAGACCCTGTCTCAAAGACAACAACAACACTGAATTACATACTTGAATGAATTTTATGAGCTGCAAATTATAGCACAATAAAGCCGTTTAAAAAAATAAAACTAGGTCGGGTGTAGTGACTCATGCCTGTAATCCCAGCACTGTGGGAGGCTGAGGTGGGTGGAACATGAGATCAGGAGTTCGAGACCAGCCTGGCCAACATGGTGAAACACCATCTCTACTAAAAATAGAAAAATAAGCCAGGCATGGTGGCTGTAATCCCAGCTACTCAGGAGGCTGAGGCAGGAGAATCACTTGAACCGGGGAGGCAGAGGTTGCAGTGGGCTGAGATCGCACCATTGCACTCCAGCCTGGATGACATAGCGAGACTCTGTCCCAAAGAAATAAACAAAAAAACCCACTAAACTCTCAATTCCATCTGCTCAATATGCTCCTTCTCCAGTCTTTCCCTTCTCAGAAAGTAGCCCCTTCACCTGTGGGATCATTCTAGACTCTTCCTTCTCTTCACCTGCCACGCTCAACCCCAGTCCTGTTTGTCTCTTCCTCCTAAACACCTGTTGACTCAATTCCTCTCCATCTCCGCCGCAACGCAGTCTGGGCTGCCTGTTCCCTGCATGTTTGCAGAAGCTTCCCAATGATTCTCCCACACTTGCCCCTTTCCAGTGCCTTTACACACAGTGCTCCAAGAATCCTTTTAAAACATAATGCATACAACTGCCATGTTTAAAATTGTTTCCATAAAGCTTCAAATAAGGCCGGGTGCAGTGGCTCACGCCAGTAATCCCAGCACTTCGGGAGGCTGAGGCGGGTGGATCACCTGACGTCAGGAGTTTGTGACCAGCCTGATCAACATGGAGAAACTCTGTCTCCACTAAAACTACAAAAAATTAGCCAGGTGCGGTGGCACATGTCTGTGATCCCAGCTACTCGGGAGGCTGAGGCAGGAGAATTGCTTGAACCTGGGAAGTGGAAGTTACAGTGAGCTGGGATTGCAGCACCACACTCCATCCTGGGCGACAGAGCGATACGTTGCCTCAAAAAAAAAAAAAAAAAAAAAAAGAAAAGAAAAGAAAAGGAAGCTCAAAACAGAACCAAACAACCCCTTTTCCAGCTTACAAGACTCTACCCACTTCTCACTGCACCCTCCAACCCCAGGACAAACCCATCCTGCCACAAAGCCTCTGCATTCATGCCTCTCTGCAAAAATATACTGCACCTTGCACACCCGGCCACAAAATAAGACCGTCTACTCAAGCTTCCTGGGAGGGCCTGTCCCTTTTTCTGAAATAACTGCCTTCACACGTTTTGAAAATATTAAGGAAAAGATGGTAATGAGAGCTGGTAGTTTGTTCCTTTTGCCAAGTAAAGACTAAGTTGATATATCCAAACAGTCCATACTATATTTTTTCCAGAAAATTCACAGTTCTGAAACCCAGCATCTCTAAACCACCGCAATACTCCAATGGGGCACAGTCTGTTCACTCTTCAAGTGTCTAAACATGGGAAAGAAACATAAATAAGACAAGGTCCCTACTCTCATCGTTCACAGCCTAATAAAAGTGGAAGTACATGGTCCCTACTCTCATCATTCACAGCCTATTAAAAGTAGAAGTACCTAAATACATAATTCCAGTTTAATGTGGCTCACATTAAAATACCTAAATACATAATCTCAGTTTAACATGGCACACATAAGTGTCAGAGGGTGGAAAAAGTGACCTTGCTCTTTTTAACACACATAAGTGACAGAGGGTGGACAAAATGACAGAGTCTGATGATAGCAAGAGGAAACTCAGCCACTGGCAGAGGAGTCCTCAAAGTTCAGAGGTGTGGGCGGCTGGAGTTACCAGGAAGAGGACTGTGATAAGGTGTGTATTGACAATAAGGTGTGTATTTAGAAGGTGCGGTGGCAAGGGACGCCACTGCTCATGACAAGGAGGGCATCAGCCAGGTAAGAGCAGGTAGCTGGAGCAGTTCAATGTTATGGTTGGCCATATGAAGAAAGTGCTATTTGGTGTAACTACCAGCACAGGTGAGAAGTTTGGAAATTGTCATTCATGCAAGCTCCTTTATTTCAAAATATGGGGCACGTGGTATGCTACCAAGCAAGTCTTCTGGGCGAGCTTGGAAAATTCACCATTTTCCAAGAAAATGCATGCATTTCTTTTTTTTCTTTCTTTCTTTCTTTCTTTTTTTTTTTTTGAGATGGAGTTTCCCTCTTGTTGCTCAGGCTGGAGTGCAATGGCGCAATCTCAGCTCACCGCAACCTCCGCCTCCTGAGTTCAAGCGATTCTCCTGCCTCAGCCTCCTAACTGGGATTACAGGCATGTGCCAACACACCTAGCTAATTTTGTATTTTTAGTAGAGATGGGGTTTCTCCATGCTAGTCAGGCTGGTCTCGAACTCCCAACCTCAGGTGAACCTCCTGCCTTGGCCTCCCAAAGTACTGGGATTACAGGTGTGAGCCACTGTGCCTGGTCTCCTTTTTGTTTTTGTTTTTTGAGGTGGAGTCTCGCTCTTGTCACCCAGGATAGAGTAAAATGGTGTGATATTGGCTCAGTGCAACCTTTGCCTCTCGGGTTCAAGCGATTCTCCTGCCTCAGCCTCCCAAGTACTGGGATCACAGGTGCCCACCACAATGCCTGGCTAATTTTTTAAAAAATATTTTTGGTAGAGACGGGGTTTCATCATGTTGGCCAAGCTGGTCTCGAACTCCTGACCTAAGGTGATCCACCCACCTTGGCCTCCCAAAGTGTTGGGATTACAGGCATGAGACACCGCACCCGGCCTCATGTATGCATTTCTTTTCTTCTTTTTTCTGTTTTTGTTTTTTTTTTTAGACAGAGTCTCGCTCTGTCGCCATGCTGGAGTGCAGTGTCGCCATCTCGGCTCACTGCAACCTCTGCATCCTAGGTTCAAGCAATTCTCCTGCCTCAGACTCCAGAGTAGCTGGGACTACCAGCACGCGCCACCACGCCCGGCTAATTTTTGTATTTTTAGTAGAGACGCAGTTTCATCATGTTGGCCAGGATAGTCTTGATCTCCTGACCTTGTGATCCGCCCCCTTGACCTCCCAAAGTGCTGGGATTACAGGTGTGAGCCACCTCACCGGGCCGCATGCATTTCTTGATGCAATACACGAGTCCTGTGAGACGGGTATTAGGAAGTCAGGCCATTCGGAAAATTGCCCAGGTCACACACCCAGCAGCTGGCAGAACCAGATTCGAGCTCAGGGAAGTGAGATAGTACAGGGTCTCCAGTACATTATGCTAGTGATAAAATTATTGGTTCAGTCCTTAAATAGCTCTTTTGCCAATGATCTTGCAATCTATCCTAGATATGTCTCCTGTGAGAGATTGAACAGTTCAGTAAAACCGACAGTTATACAGCCTATAGCTAACTAGACACACAAAGAAGTAATCACATAAGAAGTGTATCTACTCAGATACCTTAAAATCGAAAATGTTAGCAAGAAATCTCTCACTTTACCCATTTTTAATTTCACAGAAAATCAAATTCAGGGTTGAGCACTGTGGCTCATACCCGTAATTCAAGCACTTCAAGAGGCCGAGGAGGAAAGATTGCTTGAGCCCAGGAGTTTGAGAGCAGACTGGGCAACACAGTGAGACCTTCGTCTCCAAATAATAATAATAATAATATAGAAAAAGAAAAAAACAAGTTCAAGAGAAAAACCAACTGCCAGATCCCAAAAAAGTTCACTGTAAATATGTTTATATGAAGGAACATTTCTGAGCTCGATGAAAATGAGGACACAGTGACCCTACCACATAAGCAAAAACATTTAGCAACAGAAAACAGATATGTACTATTAGTAATAAAATGATAACGATCCTTAGTCTACAGTACAGAAACACTCATCACCAATGGTCTTAACTGTGGGACACACTGTTTTGAATTTGGTCTTTCAGAGTGGTAATCAAATTGTACTGGAAAAATTTTAAGCCACCTAATGCCAGGAGGCTTGTGGGGCCGGGGGCACGGTCTTCCATCACCTTACCAAAAAAATCCTAGCAAAGTCTTCCCAATTGCGGGGCTGCAGTCGCGAGCGTGGGGCAACACCTGCGGGTAACAGTCCACGCGAGTAGTCGGGAACCCCGCAGGGCGCAGGGGCCAGGATGGCGGAGCGCGCACTGCGGCCCGGATACCTTCTCCTGAGGCCTGGCTGGAAGACTGGGGTCTTCCCCGACGAGGAAAGCCCTCAGTTCTCACAGGTCCGCGTCCCCAGTCTCCTCCCCAGCCAGGACCGCACGAGCAAACAAAGGCTGAGCGTCTCGCTGTGGGCCCGCCCCGGGAGAGAGCGCGGGCCGCGATCCACCCCTGACCTGCACCTGCCGCCCCGCTCGGTGAGGGCGTGGCCGGCATCACATCCTCCGCGCCAGGGTCGGGTAACCCGAGGGGACCCCACCCAGTCTCCCAGCTGCCCTCCGGGTCTACGGCCCCGAGCTCCCCGCCCCCGCACTGCAGCAGCGCGCGCCGCGGGCCCGGGCCGCGCGCCGGGAAGCCACCTGCACCCCGAGCCGCCCCACGGCGCCGCCCAAGCCCTCTGGACCTGGGGAAGGGCCCGCGGGCCGGCGGGGAGGAGACGCCCGGCTCCTCCGGCTTCGCCCAGCGGCTGAGGACTGGACGCCGGGCAGGGCGCGGGCACGACTTACCCGCGGCAGTGGCCCTGTTGGCGGGCGCGCTCACGTGCAGCGCGGAGGAGCCCGCCGAGCTGAGTGAGAGAGACTGAGCAGGGCTGCGGCGCGGCCGGGAGCCAGAACCACCGATAAAGCGCCGCGCCTGAGAACCAGCCGCCGCCGCTCTTCCCTAATGCGGGAGTCGGGGCGAAGCCTGGAGGCGGGGCCTCGGCGCTTGGGGCGGGGATGGAAGGCGGGGCTGGACGCCTGGAGGCGGGGTTAGGGGCGGAACTTGGAGGTGGGCCATAGGCGCGCGGGGGCGGGGTTTCCGCGGGCGGGGCGGAACTAGAAGTCTGGGCCTGACCCATGGAGGCGGGATCAAGGGCGGGGCCTGGAAGTGGGCCGTCGGTACAGGGGCGGGGTCTCGGCGGGCAGGGCTGGGTTGGAAGGCGTGGCCTGACTCATGAAGGCAGGATCAAGGGCGGTGCCTGGAGGCGGGCCATAACAGCAGGGGCGGGACCTGGGCGGGCCGGGCTGGGCTGAAAGGCGAGGCTTGACTCATGGAGGCGGGATCAGGGGCGGGGCCTGAAGGTGGACCATTGGTGTTAGGGCGGGGCTTCGGCTTGGGAGCAGAGCTTGGGGAGGGCCCCGGCGTGCTGGGGCCGTTCAGTCGCCGCAGCCGCTGAGTGAGGGCCGAGAGTCTTCCTTAGCTTCCCCGCCATAGGCGTCGTTTCGTAGCCGGGCTGCTCCGGGGAAGGCCTCGTACAGGTGGGTAGGGCGGCGTCTGCGCCTCACCTGGGGATCCCCGACACAACCGAGTGGAAGGGGACAATGGTCAGTGCCCGCCCAAGTTCGTCCGCGTGTGCATCGGCCGTCGGAGGTGCTTTGGAGTCATTCACAGAAACGGAGAAGCGGGGGCTCCTCAAAGGGTGCGCGGCACCTGGTTCACCCCATCTTTTCCTTCTGGACCACGTCCAAGCCCTCCACACACGCTTGGGGCGCAGAGGGCGCGGCCGGCTTAGGACCCCCGCTAAGTTGCCCCAGCCCGCACGGGCCTCAGGTTTCCGACCCCGGGCGACGGGAGAGATGAGATCATTTCTACCTGGACGGAGCTTGTCACGTGGGCTATGGCTCAGGAAGGAGACCTTGACGTCAACCTTAGAAAGCATTCATATCTCCAGACAATCCCAGCCCCTGCCTGCCGTCCTCTCGAGCGCTGGGACCTGGACGGTCCAGTCCGACCGCTTCAGGACTAGACGCACCTGGATGGTGCTTGTTAGGCAGTGCAAGCCCTGTCCCCACCCAGCTGTGGCTCCAGCCAACCCGAAGCGGGCCACTTGTGGATGAAGGCTGTCATTTCTGCAGTGGCGTCGCTCCTTTTAACCCCCGAGCGTCCTTTAGAAATGTTCAGACCAGGTCTGGAGTTCGTGAAGGCGAGGCAGTAGTCAATGAGCTTGGGAGGTGGGGGAGGTATGAGCACGTGGAAGTTGTTTAGGACACTTTGTGTTTATGCATGTTTCTAGGGAAGGGGTATATTATCAGATTCCAAAGTGGATCTGTCACTTCCCTGGAAACAGTAAGAATATTTTAGTAGTTTGGGATGCTGGACCTGTGGCCCAGCCAGGCTGCTGATTCTGATTTTGTCTTCATTTGGCATATACCAAGTGCCCCAGATGTAAATCCTCTCATGATCAATTTGAGGAATGCTCTTACGATAGAAGCAGAGAGAAATGAAAAGATTGGGCCACAGTTAGCAGGAAAAAAGAATTAATTTCATGAAGATTGATTTCCTAATGAGAATATGATAAACTGGTTTTACAAAAGCAGCAAACAAAAACAGGGGAAAAAAAAAAAAAAAGAAAAGAAAAAAAAAGATGGCAAGCAGGTGAGTTTTTTTTTTTTTTTAAGGTTCTGCAAATCCTAGTCACACTCAACACTGCACTGAACAGAGATGAAAGAACTGCTTTACACTTAACATTAAAAAGAGAACCAGTCTATTTGTGCCAAAGCCACCATGCACATACAATTTGTACCTTATATTCATATACCACCTATCTGTAAAGGACTCTGGGTGTGTGTGTGGGGGGGTGGGGTTAATTTAATTTTGACAAATTCATTTGTAAATCATTAAAAAAACTCAATTTATAATTGGCAGTATACTGTCAATTACTGTATACTGTGTACAATATACTGATACTGACAGGATTGACAGTAAATGTATAACATTGAGATTTGAGTATTCTGGCCAGGTGCAGTGTCTCATGCCTATAATCCCAGCACTTTGGGAGGCTGAGGCGGGCGGATGACCTGAGGTTGGGAGTTCAAGACCAGCCTGACCAACATGGAGAAACCCTGTCTCTTCTAAAAATACAAAATTAGTTGGGTGTGGTGGCACATGCCTGTAATCCCAGCTACTCAGGAGGCTGAGGCAGGAGAATAATTTGAACCCAGGAGGGGGAGGTTGCAGTGATGAGCCGAGATGGCGAGAAGGTGCCACTGCACTCCAGCCTGGGCAACAAGAGCAGAAACTCTGTTTCAAAAAAAAGAAAAATGTATTACAGAAAAGCTGATATGGAAAGAACCACTGGCTTCCCCTGTTGTCTAAAAAACATTGTATTAGCCAGGCGTGGTGGCACATGCCTGTACTCCCAGCCACTTGGGAGGCTGAGGCAGGAGGATCACTTGAAACCGGGAGTTGGAGGTTGCAGTGAGCCAAGATTGCGTCACTGCACTCCATCCTGGGCAACAGAGTAAGACTCTGTCTCAGAAAACAACAAAAACAATATAAAACAAAAAACACATTGTATGAGATAATCCATTTAAAATATGCTGCATTTAAACCATATTTCATTTCTCTATGGAAAAGTTCACATATAGGCTAACTTGAGGATCTATTAATAATAACCATATGACTTACACTTTAAGCATAATCTAATTTACACTTAGATTTAATGTATCATCTCCCTTAGTTTTTACACTAAGAGAGTTACTACTCTCTAGACTCAAAAGTGAAGCTGGACCTGCCAAGCACTAGAGACCACAGAACTTTGTAGTCAGTCCTGGATATGATCCTGGCTTTAGCGCTGAGATCTTGTGCAAATTAATTAACCTCTCCAAGCCTTTATTTCTTCATTTGAGAAATGACATTGATTCCTACCTTAAAGGATGCAGTGGTTTCAATGTGTCCCCTAAAGTCACGTATTAGAAACATAATCCCCAAGGCAACAGTGTTGCAAAGTGGAACCTTCAAGATCATGAGTGAAGACTCTGCCCTCATAAATGGATTAATACCTTTATCAGTGGAGTGGATTCCTGATAGAAGGATGAGTTTAGCTTGTACCTTGTGAGCATTTTCTTGCCCTTTTCTGCCTTCTGCCATGGTAGGGACACACCAACAGGCCCTTGCCAGATGCTAGTGCCGTGCTTTTGCACTTCCCAGCCTCCAGAATTATAAGAAATAAACTCACTTTTTTTTTTTTTTCTTTTTTTGAGACAAGTGACAGAGTCTCACTCTGTTGCTTAGGCTAGAGTGAAGTGGCATGATCATAGCTCACTGCAGCCATAAACTCCTGGGCACAAGTGATACTCCTACCTCAACTTCCCAAGTAGGTAGTACTAAAGGTGAGCATGATCACATCTGGTTAATTTTTATTTTTTGTAGAGACAGAGTCTCTCTATGTTGCCCCGGCTGGCCTTGAACTCTTGGCCTTAAGTGATCCTCCCACTTTGGCTTCTGAAAGTTATGGGATTATTGGCATGAGCTACTGTGCCCAGGCAAATTTATTTTCTTTATAAAGTACCTAGTTTGTGATATTCCATTATAGTAACACAAAATGAACTAAGGCAAAGGACTATAGTCAGAATTACCTAAAACCATGTTGGGAAAGCATTAAGCAGGACATATGGTCTAATTTGCCATAGGTTCTCAATTCATGATTTTTTTCTCCTTTTGGTTCCAAGCCCAGTTGTTTTTTTCCTACAGCATACGGCGAACCCCCAACATCTGAGACAGGTCTCAGTTAATTTAGAAAGTTTATTTTGCCAAGGTTGAGGATGGGCAACCATGACACGGCCTCAGGAGGTTCTGACAACATGTGCCCAAGGTGGTTGGGGCACAGCTTGGTTTTATACATTTTAGGGAGACGTGAGACATCAATCAATATGTATAAGATGTACATTGGTTCAGTCTGGAAAGGTGGGACAACTCCAGGCAAAGGCGGGACAGCCGGAAGCATGGAGGGGCTTCCAGGTCATAGGTAGGTAAGAGATAAATGGTTGCATTCTTTTGAGGTTCTTTTGAGCCTCTCCAAATGAAGCAATCAGATATGCATTTGTCTCAGTGAACAGAGAGGTGACTTTGAATAGAATGGAAGGCAGGTTTGCACTAAGCAGTTCCCAGCTTAACTCTTCCCTTTAGCTTAGTGATTTGGGGGCCCCAAGATTTATTTTCCTCTCACAATACTATAAAACATGTTAATGCACTTCTATTGGTTAGGTTCCTTTTGATTGCAAGCAACAACTACCCAATTCAATGTAGCTTATGAAAAAGGAAAATACATTTTAAGGATACAAGGGTATCTTGGAGCATCTCTGAGAACTCAAGATTTCAGGAATGATCTAAGGACAGGGAAGGGAGTTTCTCTTTGGGCCAATTCTTTCTTTTTCCCCCCCCCCAAGACAGGGTGTCGCTTTGTCATCCCGGCTGGAGTGAACTGATACAAACATGGCTCGCTGTAGCCTCTACCTCCCAGGCTCAAGCAATCCTCCTGCCCCAGCTCCCCAAGTAGCTGGGACTACAGGCATGTACCACCAAGCCTGGCTAAGTTTTGTATGTATGTTGTAGAGACAGGGTATCACCATGTTACCCAGACTGGTCTCAAACTCACGAGCGCAAGCCATCCACCTGCCTTGACTTCCCAAAGTGCTGCGATTGGAGGCAGGAGCCACCACACCTGGCTTAAACGTGCCTCCTGATGGTTGGCCTCCTTCTCTGGCGATGGCTGGCTCCCTCTGCTCCTTAGGCACATGAGGTGGGATGCACAGTAACAGCTCTGATCCAATCCAACTGGTTCTTTTTAGACGAAAGATCTACAGCTGGAGCAGTCAACAGAGGCAAGGTCACCATGTGGCTGCTGCCGCTGCAAACATGGGAAGGAAGCGGGGGGCGGGGGAGGGCAGAAGATCATATATTGGAAGAGAGTGCTGGGGAGACCATCCAATAAGGGCCAATGGCAGCCCTTCTCATAAAAATGAGAAATGTCATTCTGACCAGCAGTTGACAATTAAGGGTCATCCAAGTGAGCTACATGCTTATCCAAAAAGGACTGGCTAGAGACAAAAGAGGAAGTGGGTTACACACTTATCCAAAAAGGGTTAGATACAAAAGAGGAAGAAGAAATAAAAGGGACCGGTTCGTTTTCTCCTGCACTTCCTGTCTGTGAGTTTGTCAGGCAGAGCCTGAAGTGCTCTGTGGTTCCTGGGCTACTGCCCGTCATTAGCAGGACTGGAGTTTGGCTGCAGAGGGAGATGACAGTATAAAAGATACTCAGGAAGCTGGTTGAAAGCCATTAAAATGTTTTTAGAGCCAGGAAGGGAGCCATTAAAATGTCTTAGGAGCTGTGACCTGAGATGAATACTATAAGAGCATGTTGGATTTAATTAGTGACATACAAATAGGCTGAAGGATGTTTTTGTTGTTGTTTCAGGTTTTTTTTGAGACAGGGTCTTGTCCTGTCACTCAGGCTGAAGTGCACTGGCACAATCATGGCTCACTGCAGCCTTGACCTCCTGGGTTCAAGTGATCCTCCCAACCTCGGCCTCTGAGTAGCTGGGACTACAGGTGTGCACCACCACGCCCGCCTAATCTTTTTTGAATTTTTGTAGAGAGGGGTCTCGCTATGTTGTCCAGGCTGGTCTCAAACTTCTGGGCTCAAGCAACCTGTCTGCCTTGGCCTTCCAAAATGCTGGGATTACAGGCATGAGCCACTCCATCTGGCCTGCACTCTCTTCTGGTCCATGTTTGTTACGGCTGGAGCTGAGCTTTTGCTCGCCGTCCACCATTGCTGTTTGCCGTCCACCACTGCTATTTGCCGCCATTGCAGACCCGCCGCTGACTTCCATCCCTCTGGATCCGGCAGGGTGTCCGCTGTGCCCCTGATCCAGCAAGGCGCCCATTGCCACTCCCGATCGGGCTAAAGGCTTGCCATTGTTTCTGCATGGCTAAGTGCCTGGGTTCCTCCTAATGGAGCTGAACACGTCACTGGGTTCCACGGTTCTCTTCCATGACCCACGGCTTCTAGTAGAGCTATAACACTGACCGCATGGCCCAATATTCCCTTCCTTGGAATCCGTGAGGCCAAGAACCACAGGTCAGAGAACACGAGGCCATCATCTTGGGAGCTCTGGGAGCAAGGACCCCCCGGTAACAGTATGACCATAGCTCACTGCAGCCTTGAACTCCTGGGTTCAAGTGACCCTCCCACCTTAGCCTACCAAGTAGCTAGGACTACAGGTGTGTGCCAACATGCCTGGCTAATTTTTGTTTGTTTTGGTTGCAGACATGGAGGCCTGCTGTGTTGCCCAGGCTGGTTTCAAACACCTGACCTCAGGTGATCCTCCTGCCTCAGCCTCCCAAAGTTCTGGGATCACAGACTTGAGTCACTGTGGCCAGTCAGAATTTAAATTCCACTGAATTTTTGTTGTTTGACCAACCATTCTTGCCGAAGCCTTGACACTCTTGCAAACCTTTGCAAGTACATTTCTTCTTTTTCAGAAGGCTCCTTGGTCTCCAAGTCTTTTTTCCACAGAGTGTAACCTGAAGCCAGGAGGCCTGTTGCAAAACCAATCCCATTTGAAAGCAGGGAATGTGAACTTACCTATTGTCATAAAGATTATAAAAGAGGTGCTGGCTCACTCCTGTAATCACAGCATTTTGGAAGGCTGAGGCAGGCGGATCACCTGAGGTCAGGAGTTCAAGACCAGCCTGGCCAACATGGCAAAACCCCATCTCTACTAAAAATACAAAAATTAGCCAGGCATGATGGTACACACCTGTAATCCCAGCCACTCTACTCGGGAGGCTGAGGCAGGAGAATTGCTTGAACATGAGAAGTGGAGGTTGCAGTAAGCCAAGACGGCACCACTGCACTCCAGCCAGGCGACAGAGCGAGACTATCTGAAAAAAAAAAAAAAAATTATAAAAGAGGGTGGGTGCGGTGGCTCATGTCTAGAATCCCAGCATTTCAAGAGGCAAAGGAATGAAGATTGCTTTAGTCCAGGAGTACAAGACCAGCCTGGGCAACATAGTGAGACCCTGTCTCTACCAAAAATTAAAAAATTATTTGGGCATGATGGCACATGCCTGTAGTCCCAGCTACTTAGGAGGCTGAGATGGGGGGATCACTTGAAGTTTTAGTCATGGAAATCTCTTGCCCTGGAGGTCGAGGCTGCAGTAACCCATGATCATTGCCACTGCACTCTAGCCTGGGCAACAAAGCAAGACCCTGTCTCAAATTAAAAAAAAAAAAAAAAAAAAAAGGCTTAGGGACCCACAGAAGAATCACTATGGGCTGTACTTCACAGGGGGTGTACACAGGTTAAGAAGAAGACATCTGCATGTGTTTCGGTAAAGAAGTAAAGAGATAAAGTTGCGGTGGCTGGGCAACCTTGCAAACATTCTGGGAAGGAATGCAGAATGCAAAACCCAGCTGAAAAATCTAGAAGAAATCATGTCCCAATTAAAGAAGATATTCCTTCTGAGTCCCTCAAGCTCTACTACTTCATAAGTATAAGAACTAGCCGGGTGTGGTGGCTCTTGCTTGTAATCCCAGCACTTTGGGAGACTGGGGTGGGCAGATCACTTGAGGCCAGGAGTTTGAGACCAGCCTGGCCAACATGGAGAAACCCCATTTCTACTAAAAATACAAAAAATTAGCTGGGCGTGGTGGCGGGTGCCTGTAGTCCCAGCTACTTGGGAGGCTGAGGTAGAAGAATTGCTTGAACCCAGGAGGTGGAGGTTACAGTGAGCTGAGATTGTGCCACTGCACTCCAGCATAGGCGACGGACTGAGACACTGTCTCAAACAAACAAACAAAAAGTATAAGAACCAATAAAAATATACTCAAATAAAACAGAATGAGATGCAAAGAAAGCTTGCAGAGCTAAGGAAATAGAGGATAAAGCATCACCCTTACAGAATCAAAAAACTGGAAACAGCAAGGAACAGCTGGAAAATGGCTCCATAGTTCTAAAACCACTTGCTACACCAGTGGTTCTAAGTGCAGTCCCAGGACCAGCAGTGTCAGCACCACCTGAGAACTTGTTAGAAATGAAGTGAATTGGTGTGGTGAGGAGAACCAGCAATCTGTTTTAATCAGCCCTTCAGGTGGTTCTGATGCCCACTAAAATTTGAGACTATGTTCTTCTCCCCCTCAGGCTAAAGAGTTGGGCATAGCAATGTTGTTCAGCTCCAGATTCCAGAACTAGACACCTTTCTCCCAGGGAGATTCTTATGAACATTCCTTTTCAAGAACAGAAAGAGGCTGGGTGTGATGGCTCACGCCTATAATCTCAGCACTTTGAGAGGCCGAGGCAGGCAGATCACCTGAGGTCAGGAGTTCGAGACCAGCCTGACCAACATGGAGAAACCCCATCTCTACTAAAAATACAAAATTTGCCAGGTGTGGTGGCACATGCCTGTAATCCCAACTGCTCAAGAGGCTGAGGCAGGAGAATCACTTGAACCTGGGAGGTGGACGTTGCGGTGAGCCGAGATCATGCCATTGCACTCCAGCCTGGGCAACAAGAGTGAAACTTCATCTCAAAAACAAAAACAAACAAAAACAAAAACAAAGAAGAAGAAAAAATGAAAAAGGCTGGGTGCCGTGGCTCACGCCTTTAATCGCAGCACTTTGGGAGGCCGAGGCAGGCAGATAAACCAAGGTCAGGAGTTCGAGACCAGCCTGGCCAACATGGTGAAATCCCGTCTCTACGAAAATTACAAAAATTAGCCAAGCGTGATGGCAGACTCTTGGTAATCCCAGCTCCTCAGGAGGCTGAGGCAGGAGAACAGCTTGAACCCAGGAGGCAGAGGTTGCAGTGAGCTGAGATCGCACCACTGCACTCCAGCCCGGGCGACAAGAGCGAGACTCCATCTCAAAAAAAAAAAAAGAACAGAAAGAGAATCAAACCACAACATCAATTCATTCATTCATTCCACCAACCTTTATTAAGCATCAAGCTCCGAAGCAGATGTTTACCAGTTTTGCACAACTTTGTCATGGACCAGCTGGCCTTGTGGCTCAATGGCATCTGGAGGCAGGAGGGCCAAGTAGACAGGGGTTTCAGCCCCCTCCTCCACAGTCCTGATGCTGTATTTCCCATCCATGTCTGTCTGCACTGGTCCTGGGCAGCACGCATTCACCAGAATCCTGTCGGCTTTCCTCTTCTCATCCAGACGCCTGGCCAGAATCCTCGATAAGACTGTGACCCCCAACTTGGACACTCCATAAGGTGAGTTGGGCCAGCCTTCCCTCTCATGTACCTCATTTTTTGTGTCCTCCACAAACTTTTTCATGAGATCCACCAGGTCTCCCTCTGTGAGTGTCTCACTGCGGAACTTTTCCTGCAGATCTTCACTGCAGTTTTCAAAAGCCCTTAAACACTGTAAACTACTGATATTCACCACTCTCCCTGAAACAGAGTGAGAAAAATATGAAAGCATATCACAGAGATACAACCATTGGTTGAATATACCAAACATATAATTGAGTCATTGTGCAGGGGTTTTTTTGTTTGTCTGTCTGTTTTTGAGACGGAGTCTCGCTCTGTCGCCCAGGCTGGAGTGCAGTGGCGCAATCTCGGCTCACTGCAAGCTCCGCCTCCCGGGTTCATGCCATTCTCCTGCCTCAGCCTCCCGAGTAGCTGGGACCACAGGTGCCCGCCACTACGCCCGGCTAATTTTTTTGTATTTTTAATAGAGACGGGTTTCACCGTGTTAGCCAGGATGGTCTCGATCTCCTGACCTCGTGATCTGCCCGCCTCGGCCTCCCAAAGTGCTGGAATTACAGGCATGAGCCACCACACCTTGCCTTTTTTTTTTTTTTTGAGATAGAGTCTCGCCCTGTTGCCCAGGCTGGAGTGTGGTGATGCCCTCTTGGCCCACTGGAAACTCCGCCTCCCAGGTTCAAGCAATTCTCCTGCCTCAGCCTCCTGAGTAGCTGGGATTACAGGTGCACACCACCACACCTGGCTAATTTTTGTATTTTTAGTAAAGACAGGGTCTCACCATGTTGGCCAGGCTGGTCTTGAACTCCTGATCTCAAGTGATCTGCCTGCCTCAGCCTCCCAAAGTGTTGAGATTATAGGCGTGAGCCACCACGCCTGGCCATTGTGCAGGTTTAATTGCTGATTAAAAACAAAAAAGTGGCTGGACGCTGTGGCTCATGCCTGTAATCCCAGCACTTTGGGAGGCCAAGAGTGGTGGATCACTTGAACCCAGGACCTCAAGACCAGCCTGGGCAACATGGCAAAACTCTATCTCTACTAAAAATACAAAAATTAGCTGGGTGTGGTAGTGTGTGCCTGTGGTCTCAGCTACTCAGGAAGCTGAGGTAAGAGGATCACCTGAATCCAGGAAGTAGAGATTGCAGTGAGCCATGATCACACCACTACACTCCACTACACTCCAGCTTGGGTGACATGAATGAGACCCTTTCTCAAAAAGTAACAATCAAATTTTAAAAAAAATTTAAAATGTGACTATAGAAGGCATAAAATCTATGCACCCATGGGTTTTGATATTTTTTTGGCCCTATGCTCCCAAGGGGAAGAACGCACCTCCATCAGTGAGAAGGGCTCCCTTTCTCAGGGATTCTCTGAGAGATGGGTGAGGTAGTAAATTTGTAGATTCCCCAGGCAGTTTTATTTTTACTTTTACTTAAATTGATTGATTGATTGATTGATTGATTTTTAAGACACAGTCTTGCTCTATCACCCATGTTGGAGTGCAATGGTGCAATCTTAGATCACTGCAACCTCTGACTCCCGGGTTCAAGCAATTCTCCTGCATCAGCCTCCCAAGTAGCTGGGATTACAGGTGCCCGCAACCACGCCCAGCTAATTTTTGTAATTTTAGTAGAGACAGAGTTTTGCCATGTTGGCCAGGCTGGTATTGAACTCCTGATCTGAAGTGATCTGCTCGCCTCGACCTCCCAAAGTGCTAGGATTATAGGTGTGAGCCACTGCACCCAGCCTAAAATTTTTAAATTTTGTTTTGTGAGATAGGGTCTCGTTCTGTCACCTAGGCTGGAGTGCAGTGGCACAATCTCAGCTCACTGCAACCTCCGCCTCCCAGGGTCAAGTGATTCTCCTGCACCAGCCTCCCAAGTAGCTGGGACGACAGGTGTGCGCCACCACGCCCGGCTAATTTTTGTATTTTTTTTAGTAGAGATGAGGTTTCACCTGTTGGCCATAATGGGCTTGAACTCCTGACCTCAAGTGATCCGCCCGCCTTGGCCTCCCAAAGTGCTGGGATTACAGGTGTGAGCCACCGTGTGCCCAGCCCCCGGCAGTTTTAGAAAACCACTCCTCCTCAGCATACACACTCCAAGTACTTATAAACCTGCTTTCTGAGGGACAGTGCTCTCACCCTAAGGACTAACGCTCTCAATTTCCTAGGCACACCCAATTTCCTAGGACCGTGGGCAGCCACCCCAATTCCTTAGTGCCACAACCAGCAGCAGTAAGGAATCCCTGGGGATAACTCTGTCTGTCCTTCATTATGGACACTTCACATGTGGAATGGGCTGTTTTTCCATCCTGGTTTTTATGTCATTACTTTTTTTTTTGAGACAGAATCTCACTCTGCCACCCAAGCTGGAGTGCAGTGGCAAGATCTCAGCTCACTGTAGCCTCCACTTCCCATGCTCAAATGATCCTCCTGCCTCAGCCCCACAAGTAGCTGTGACCACAGGCACATACCACCACGCCCGACTAATTTTTGTATTTTTCGTGGAAACGGAGTTTCTCCATGTTGGCTGGGCTGGTCTCAAACTCCTGAGCTCAGGAGATCTGCCTGCCTCTGCCTCCCAAAGTGCTAGGATTACAGGCGTGAGCCACTGCATCCGGCCTGATTTCATTACTTTTTATTCCCTATTTGATAATATTCATTAGATATGAATATTCATGTTGATCATAATTCACAGCTACTAAAGAGACAATCGTGCCCACAGAAACAAATATGCAGGCCAAACATTTTACAACAATTTGAAGTACTGGTGGAAATCCAAAAACCAGTAAATATGTTAATTTACACACTTCATCAGCATCAAACCCCACTAATTTTAGGGAATTCTTTTCTTACATATTATTCCGAATGCATATTCTCTGTGTCCAGTAGGATCTCTAGTTTTTTTTTGTTTTTTTTGTTTTTTTTTGAGGTGGAGTTTTGCTCTGTCATCCAGGCTGAAGTGCAGTGGCACGATCTCGGCTCACTGCAACCTCCATCTCTCAAGTTTAAGCGATTCTCCTGCCTCAGCCTCCCAAGTAGCTGGGATTACAGGTGTGTGCCACCACACCCAGCTAATTTTTGTATTTTTAGTAGAGATGGAGTTTCACCATGTTGGCCAGGCTGGTCTCAAACTTCTGACCTCAGGTGATCTGCCTTCCTCAGCCTCCCAAAGTGCTGGGGTTGCAGGCGTATGCCACCACACTGGCCGAATCTGTAGATATTATTTCATTTTCTGATTGGCATTCCCCACAGGTTCCCATTGCAGGGGAGTTGCACATTCTTGTGGACCCCAATCCCACAAGAGAGACCCTCACTCTGTCCTTGGAAACTAGCACCTCACTCATCCCCCCAGATACCTAGTACTATTCAGTATTTCTTTCCTTCCTTCTCTCTCTCACTTTCAAAGATGAAGTGAATGTATGTATTTCTTTCCTGTTACAGAGAAGTTGCAAGAATAGTTCGATAAACACCCTATACCCTTCACCTAAGTTCACTAATTGTTAATATTTTGCTATGTTTGCTTTGCCCTCTTTGTCCCTTTTTCTCTCCAAGTTGCTGATATCATAAACCTTCATCTTAAACACTTTAGTATTATATATGGTAACAAGGGCATTCCCCTACATTACTACAGTTGTGACCACATGCCAGGCCTTTATCGTTATACGACACTATTATCTAAAATATAGCCCATATTCAAATGTGTCCAAATTGTCCCAGTAACGTTCTTTTATAGTTTTTGTTTGTTTTAATCCAGGGTCCAAAGTAGGATCATGGATTGCATTTTTTTTTTTTTTTTTTGAGACAGAGTCTTGCTCTGTTGCCCAAGCTGGAGTGCAGTGGTGCAACCTCCGCTCACTGCAAGCTCCACCTCCCAGGTTCACGCCATTCTCCTGCCTCAGCCTCCCAAGTAGCTGGGACTATAGGCGCCCGCCACCATGCCTGGCTATTTTTTTATATTTTTAGTAGAGATGGAGTTTCACCATGTTAACGAGGATAGTCTCGATCTCTTGACCTCGTGATCTGCCTACCTCGGCCTCCCAAAGTGCTGGGATTACAGGCGTAAGTCACCACGCCTGGCCCATGGATTGCATTTAATTGTCTCATCTCTTTCATATATTTTAATGCAGAGTAGTTTGCAATGACCTTTGTTTTTTTGAAGACTGTAGACCATTATTTGGTAGTATTTCTCTCAAAGTGAATTGGTCTGATTTTCTCATGATGAGAGTCACATCAATATTTTGGCCAGGAATACTACATCAGTGATGTTGTGTTTTTCATTGCTTTCTAAACAGCTTTGTTCTCAAAAACTTGGTGGCTACAAGGAATTAAATGTAAAAGGGAAAGGAAGAAAGAAAACACAGATCTTAGAAGCTGTGCCTTCGAGGAAACAAATCCTCTTAAGGGGAGGAAGTGTCCTCTTTGATCTGAGGGCACCCCTCTGGGAGAGAGGCCGGGGCTGACGGTCAGCTTCGTCAGCCAGGTGGGTCACCCGCCCTGAGAAGGGCTGTACCCACACCACCCTCCACTGAGGTCCAGGTGGCCCCACCAGTCCCGACACACCTGCTGCCTTACTCTAGAAAGAGTAGGCAAGTTGCTCCCTCTAGTGGCTTAGTAGTTGCTTGGCCTATTTACTCAGAACCTTGAACAAATAAGCAAGTCAAATACAGATGGTCCCTCTCTTCTGATGGTTCCACTTAGGACTTACTGATTTCACTGATGGGTGAGGAAAGCGATATGCATTCTGCAGAATCTGTATTTGGAGCCCCCATACAACCATTCTGCATTTCACTTTCAGTACAGATTCAATAAATTACAGAAGATACTCAACACTTTATGATAAAATAGGCTTTGTGTTAGATGACTTTGCTGGACTATAGGCTAACGTAAGCGTTCAAAGCACTTTAAAGCTATGTGAGGCTGATCTATGGTGTTTGGTAGGTCAGATGCATTAAATGCATTTTTTGTTTGTTTGTTTGTTTGAGAGAAGGTCTTACTCTGTCACCCAGGCTAGAGTACCGTGGCGCAATCATAGCTCACTGCAGCCTTAACCTCCAGGGCCCAAGCGATCCTCCCACCTCAGTCTCTCAAGAAGCTGCAGCATGCCGCTATGCCCAGCTAACTTTTAATTTTCATTTTTTGTGTAGAGATGGGGTCTCCCTATGTTACTCAGGATTAAGTGCATTCTTATGATATTTTCTTTTCCCTTCCTTCCTTCCTTCCCTCCCTCCCTCCTTTCCTTCCTTCCTTCCTTCCCTCCTTTTTTTTGATGGAGTGTGGCGCCGTCGCCCAGGCTGGAGTGCAGTGGCACGATCTTGGCTCACTGCAAGCTCTGCCTCCCAGGTTCACGCCATTCTCCTGCCTCAGCCTCCCGAGTAGCTAGGACTACAGGCGCCCACCACCACGCCCGGCTAATTTTTTTTTTTTGTATTTTTATTAGAGACGGGCTTTCACCGTGTTGGCCAGGATGGTCTTGATCTCTTGATCTCGTGATCCACCTGCCTTGGCCTCCCAAAGTGCTGGGATTACAGGTGTGAGCCACCGCACCTGGCTGCAAAAACTTCTTAACCTAAAAAGGTGAATGGTAAGAATTGTACTTGCACTCTTGTACTTGCTCAGTTTCTTAGGAAGATGGGATTGTAGAAAGCCTGCGGGGAGAACTGCAGGTGCTCTGAAAGGGGATGGAGTTTTAAAGGTGTCTTTAATAGCTTGCAGCTCTCAAGTTCCCATTCAAAAATTTATCGGGAGAAAACTTCCCAACCCTGAGTAAAAGACATCCCTACAATGGCTGCGTCCCTATGCAGCCACAAAAAAGAGAAAAGCTTCCTGACCAAATCTGGAGAGAGCCCCAGACATAGGGAGTAAAGAAAGCCAAGTGGCGAACCTTGTATGAAATGTTACCTTTTGTGTAAAAAGGAGAGTTTTTAAAATGTGCATTTACATTGGCTTAGATTTGCATTTAGAAACTCCATCCCCTTTCAAAGCTTCTGCAGTTCTCCCTACAGGCTTTCTACGATCTCATCCCACTAAGAAACTGAGAGAGTACAAATGCATCTCTCACCATTCACCTTCTTAGGTTAAGAAGTTTTTACGGCTGGGTGTAGTGGCTCAAGCTTGTAATCCCAGCATTTTGGGAGGCCAAGGAAGGTGGATAACCTGAGGTCAGGAATTCCAGATCAACCTGGCCAACATGGTGAAACCCTGTCTCTACTAAAAATACAAAAAAAATAGCTGGGTGTGGTGGTGCTCACCCATAACCCCAGCTACTTGGGAGGCTGGGGCAGGAGAATCGCTTGCACCTGAGAGGCAGAGGTTGAAGTGAGCCGAGATTGTTCCACTGCACTCCAGCCTGGGCAACAGAGGGAGACTGTCTCAAGAGAAAAAAAAACAAGTTTTTGCATCCAGAGATAATTTTGTTTGTTTGGTTTGTTTGGTTGTTTTTTTAAAAGTGATGAGGATCTTGCCGTGTTTTCCAGCCTGGTCTTAAACTCCTGGGCTCAAGTGATCTTCCTGCCTCAGCTTCCCAAAGTGCTGAGATTACAGGCATGAGCCACCACACCCAGTCAATAATCATTATTCAAAATGTTAAATTAAGAAAAGCACACTTCTGGCCAGGTGCAGTAGCTCACGCATGTAATTCCAGCACTTTGGGAGGCTGAGGCAGGTGGATCACTTTAGGTCAGGAGTTCAAGACCAGCCTGGCCAACATGGCAAAACCCTGTGTCTACTAAAAATATAAAAATTAGCTGGGCGTAGTGGCACATGCCTGTAGTCCCAGCTACTCAAGAGGCTAAGGCAGGAGAATCCCTTGAACCCAGAAGGTGGAGGTTGCAGTGAGCTGAAATCTGCCACTGCACTCCAGCCTGGGCAACAGAGCAAGACTCTGTCAAAAAAAAAAAAAAAAAAAAAAAAAAAAAGCACAATTTTAATAAGAACCACAGTTCTAAGAATCCACAGTTAACTTCTTGGGGAAGAAAATCCTCAAGGAAGCAAGCTTCCCTGTCCCCCAGCCCAGCTGTCATTTCACACTTCAGATTCTTTGCTAATGGTTGTCTCCCCTGCTAGACTTTCAGCTCCACAAATGAGATGGTCCCTGTCTATAATGCTCACCATTGCACACCCAGAACCCAGCATAATGCCTGGAATATGGCAGGCACTTCAATATTTGTAGGAAAAGTATAATAGTAACATTTATTGAACACCTGCAGGTATAGGCAAGATATTTCCTAATAAAGAAAATTTCTAGTCCAGGCACGGTGGCTCACACCTGTAATCCCAGCATTTGGGAGGCAGAGGCGGGTGGATCACTTGAGGTTAGGAGTTTGAGACTAGCCTGGTCAACATGGTGAAATCCCATCTCTACTAAAAATACAAAATGAGCTGGGCATGGTGGTGCACACCTGTAATCCCAGCTACTTGGGAGGCTGAGACAGGAGAATCCCTTGAGCTTGGGAGGTGGAGACTGCAGTGAGCCAAGATCATGCCACTGTACTCTAGCCTGGATGACAGAGCAGGACTCTGTCTCAAAAAAAAAAAAAAGAATGAAAACTTCTTTTGGATTTTCTGAATCAACTTGAGAAAGTTTGGTACAAGAAGAAAGGAATATACGAAAAGTTGTAATGCTAGAATAGATACCAAGGTCCAGAGATGAGCTAGATGTGGGCCCATCACCTTGGAGGGCTAGAGGACTCATGAAATTGACCAGAGGCAAGAGGCCTTTGGGAACTCGCAACATTCTATCATTCTGGGATTGAGTTCATGACAGGGATCCCAAAGCATTTTGATATGTCACACTTACCTTTGAAACTTAAAGCTAAGGCTGGGCGTAGTGGCTCATGCCTGTAATTCCACCACTTTGGGAGGCCAAGGTGGGTGGATCACCTGAAGGTCAGGAGTTTGAGACCAGCCTGGCCAACATGGTGAAACTGCATCTCTACTAAAAATATAAAAAATTAGCCGGGTGTGGTGGTGGTGGTCGGTGCCTGTAATCCCAGCTACTCGGGAGGCTGAGGCAGGAGGATTGCTTGAACCCAGGAGGTGGAGGTTGCAGTGAGCCAAGATCACACCATTGCACTACAGCCTGCACAAGAGCAAAATTTCTTCCCACCACCCACACCCCTGCAAAAAAAACAAAAAACAAAAAACAAAACCTAAAATGTTGGAGTGAGAAGCCAGACACTGGGAAAATGAAGCCATTTTCTATTTTTGCCCCTTCAGAGAACTAGCACCCCTGAGTGATTTCTGCAGGGCAGCCCTGCTCCGAGGAGCCTGTGGCCCGCTTCTTACTGAGGGAAGCAACCGGACTGACCACACACTGGGCTTACCATGAGGTTTCATTATCGGCAGTAACTCGTTGCACATGTTTCTAGTGGCAAAAAAATTTGTCTTCAGTGTCATCTCGGCTTTAATGTCAAAGGGCATTGGATCATCACCTTTCAGAAAGAGAAAGAAACAGAAAGAAAGTCATATTTTTCCCCCTGAAACTCACATGACAATGTGGATCCTAACTCCGAACAACTAAAGGGAAAAAAAGTTAATTTTAAAACAATTTTTAAAAACGAAGTCAGTGATTCTCAAACTTTAGTGTGCATCTGAATCACTTGTAGAGGCTGTTAAAACACAGCTTTCTGGGCCTCACCATCAGAGTTTCTGATTGCAAAGGGCTGGAGTAGGGCTCCAGAATTTACATTTCTTTTCTTTCTTTTTTCTTTTTTTTCTTTTTTTTTTTTTCTCCGAGATGGAGTCTTACTCTGTCACCCAGGCTGGAGTGCAGTGGCACAATCTGGGCTCACTGCAACCTCCACCTCTGGAGTTCAAGTGATTCTCCTGCGTCAGCCTCTGGAGTAGCTGGGATTACAGGCACGTGCCACCACGCCTGGCTAATTTTTTTATTTTTTGCAGAGATGGGGTTTCGCCATGTTGGCCAGGCTGGTCCCCAACTCCTGACCTCAAGTGATCCACCCGCCTCGGCTTTCCAAAGTGCTGGGAATACAGGCATGAGCCATTGCACCTGGCCTGAGTTTGCATTGCTAAGTTCCCAGATGATGTGACAGCTATTGGTCTCTAGCCACACCTTGAGAACACTTGGCTTTGACTACCATTTCTCAAAGGTGCATAGGAGAGAGCTGGGAATTCTGTTGAAATGCAGATTTTTTTTTTTTTTTTTTTTTTTGAGACAGAGTCTCCCTCTGTTGCCGGGGCTGGAGTGCAGGGGCATGATCTCCTCTCAGTGCAATCTCTGCCTCCTGGGTTCAAGTGATTCTTGTGCCTGAGCCTCCCGAGTAGCTGGGATTACAGGAGTGAGCCACTATGCCCAGCTAATTTTTGTATTTTTAGTAGAGTCGGCGTTTCGCCATGTTTCCCAGGCTGGTCTTGAACTCCTGACCTCAGGTTATCTGCCTGCCTCAGCCTCCCAAAGTGCTGGGATTACAGGCATGAGCCACTGGGTCCAGCGGAAATGCAGATTTTAATTCAGCAGGTATGGGGCAAGGCGGGAGATTCTGCCTTGCCATGAGTGCCCGGGTTTGCAGCTGCTGCTGGTCCATTCCCTACACTTTGAAAGGCAAGGGGAAGTCCCTCCGCCTGTCGTCCAGGAAGCCGGGTATTTATCCGCCAATTTCTCAGCCCATGACTGAGGGCTGCTTTAGGGGTGTTAATCCCCACTCCTGCACCCCAGCTCCCAGAAAGCCGGCTGGCTGAGTTGCCGGTGCGGGTCAAAGAAAGTCTCAGTTCCCCGTGTACAATGCGGAGTGCTTAGGGCCAAAGGGATGAGTGGAGACTTCTGCTCCCCCATCCTTCATTTCACTCCCTCTTAGGCTCCCCCCCCCCCAACTAGGTTGGAGGTGAAGCCGGCCTGTTTATTTCTCCGTGGTAACTTTTTTTTTTTTTTTTCCAGACGGAGTCTCGCTCTGTCGCCCATCCTGGAGTGCAGTGGCGCGATCTCGGTTCACTGCCTCCAAGGTTCAAGCGTTTCTCCTGCCTCGGCCTCCCAAAGTGCTGGGATTACAGGCGTGAGCCACTGCGCCCGTCCTGTAATTTTCTTCAGTAGTAGTTAGAATAAGTAATCTGATCCCCGCCCCTCTCCTTAAGGAAGATGCTTTTAAGACCACACACACATGTTTTATAACAAACATAAGCTCCCCGGGGGAGGGAACGAGAGGGCTCGCTTCCTTTTGGTCAGAGCCTATCAAAGCTCTGCATTACACAAATTGTGAAGTCCACCAAGTGCAAGTGCGCGCTAATCCTGTTCTAGCGATTCATTTCCTTCCCCAAGCAAATGCCTCCGGGCATCTATGAATGCGCCCTTTCAAGGAAAGCGAAAGCCCAAAGCCAGCGGTGACACTTTTTTTGCAGAGAAAATGTTTCTTGCGTTGGAAGGAAAGCTAATGAACTCCAGCAGGGCGTTGCCGCCTCCCAGGAGACCAGTTTTCCTGCACACAGCAGCGGCTGACAGTTCGGGGAGGGCCCCGGGCCGCGCACAGGCCCACACAGGCCGGCGGGCGGGGCGCGCTGTGTCTGTCGCCCGGGCCCGCCTGGGGCTCAGCGAATCACGGAAAGCGAAAACCGCCTCGCGGGAGGCGTGGGCTGAGCGCATCCCTAGGGGCCGGCGCCACCCTCCTTGGTCCCTCAAGTGGATGGGTGGGGAGCCTGCGGCTGGCCGCCCCGCACCCTCGGAGCGCTCCAGGGGGCCCCAACCCAAGCCCTGCACCTACTCTTGAAGGCGACTGCCGCGTTGTTGACCAGCACATTGAGCCCGCCGTACTCCTTGCGCAGGAAGTCGCGCAGGGCGCGGATGCTCTGCAGGTCGTCGATGTCCAGTTGGTGGAAGCGCGGGCTCAGTCCCTCCGCCTGCAGCTGCTGCACGGCCGCCTGACCCCGCGCCACGTCCCGCGCGGTGAGCACCACATCCCCCGAGAACTGTCGGCACAATTCGCGCGCGATGGCCAAGCCGATGCCCCTGTTGGCCCCGGTCACCAGCGCCACGCGGCTGCAGGACGACATGACTGACCCGGGCGCGCGGGACACCTGCGTGGAGGGCGGACCAGGCTTCGGACCACCTGGGGCGCGCCCTGAGGAGCCCAGCTAGTATCAATGCCGCCGCGCAGACTAAGTTCTGGGATCCAGCGCTGCGAGTCTTAAAGAACAAGGCCCCGGCCTCGGTCCCTCCCCTCCGAGGAGGGGCCGTCTGTGCCTTCTGTTCCAACTCCCGGGCCCGCCCCCTGCCCACGCTGCAGGATCGGGGCTCTGAGCCGCAGGGTGATCTGAGAGGTGTCTGAAGCCGAATCGAACCTTGATGGGTCAGTCGGGGGCTCCAGATTCATGGCAGCTGGACTGAAGAAGTTATTTTGGGAAAACCCCAAAGTGAGAAAAACAAGTGCTGAGTAATTTTCTTGGGTGTGCGCCCATCATGCACGCAAAATGCGAATGTTTGCCTTTTCCTAAGATGCAGTAACTTTACTTAGACACAGTAACTGCTTCTCTGGACTTAGATTCCCTTGCTTGCTTAAAAGGAACTCAGGAGAGGGAATTAGATGCCCTGTGAGCACACCTAGCAGGTGTGGGCAGGCGACATCGCTCTGGGATTCCCAGTGAATGTGCCCCCAAGTGGGAGGGAATGTTCTTATTTAATCCTGACTTAACTCCTATGGGTGCTAAAAGTGTCTGCATTTAGGTTTGCCCAAGGAGGATATAGATCCATAGAGATCTGGATTGATCATATATTCTCACAGTGAGATCTGTGTACCGGCAAAGAAAGTTAAACTGAAACCAAATTCCCAAAGGTGTGTCAAGCTGTGGGCACAAAATTAGAGCCCCATCCATCGTCTTCAGTGTAAACTGAGTTGTTTGATCAGTGACTTTGAGATTTGGGGAGAACTGTGACATCATCACGACTCAGTCTTTTCCATGCAGAGCTGGCTAACCCGCCTGTGTCTCTGTTACTCTGACTCCACCTTCTCTCTCAGGTCCTTACTTGAGGTTCCGGAGGTGGGCCCCTGCTGTGATCTCCTACTGTGCTTCCCCCAGTATTTCCTTTTTTCTCCTAAAGATCATTTGGTCTGGACGAGGTGGCTCACACCTGTAATCCCAGCACTTTGGGAAGCTGAGGCGGGTGGATCACGAGATCAGGAGTTCAGCCTGACCAACATGGTGAAACCCCATCTCTACTAAAAATACAAAAATTAGCTGGGTGTGGTGGCATGTATCTGTAATCCCAGCTATTTAGGAGGCTGAGGCAGGAGAACTGCTTGAACCTGGGAAGCGGAGGTTGCAGTGAGCCGAGATCATGCCGCTGCACTCCAACCTGTGCAACAGAGTGAGACTCCTTCTCAAAACAAAAACAAAATCATTTGGAACCTTGTTTTAAGGATATGGGGCTATTTAGATTTTCTATTTCTTTTTTTTTTTGAAACAGGGTCTTCTCTGTCACCCAGGCTGGAGTGTAGTGCTGCAGTCATGGCTCACTGTAGCCTTAATTTCCTGAGCTCAGGTGATCCTCCCCTCTAGCCTCCCCAGTAGCTGGGACTACAGGTGTGCCACAGTCATGCCTGGCTAATTTTTAAATTTTTGTTTAATTTTTATTTTTGAGATGGGCGGCTCACTGTGTTGCTCAGGCTGGTTGAACTCCTGGGCTACATCAATTCTCTCTCCTCGGCCTCTCAAAGTGCTGGTGTTACAGGCTTGTGTCACCGTGCCCCAGTTCTTCGTGAGTGACCTTAATTTCTGTTTTTCACTATTTTAGTTTGTTAAATAAAGCATTGATCCTGTTTTATCACTTGGCAGGAAAACTAGACAATCCACCAGCCCAGGAGGGGACAAGCAGGATTAATCCTCCTCCTCGTCATCTCTGGCTCCAGCCCCACCCTGGCCCATCTTGGCATTCTTCCTCTTCACGTGGCTAGGGTGGCCACCCCCATAGGGAGGCAGAGGGAGAAGTCGATTGCTTCTGGGAAATCAGGCGGACAGTGAAAAACGGGTTGTTCACCACCTGCTCATGGACACGGATATGACCTGGCGGATGAGCACACAACCCTGGCGGATGGACTTACCCAAGCCCAGCTTGAAGACCTGGGTCTGTAGGCATCTCTCTAAGAAATCATCGATCTTCAGGCCCACGATGTAATCCAGCTTCATCTTTCCCTCAACCAGCTCCCCAGTGCAGACCAGCCACTGCAGCAGGGAGTGACTTCGAACAGAAGCCGTGGGTCCTTCTCGTCAAGTGTCAGCGGCTCCCTGGCAGCCTTGTGGATCTTGACCAGGGTAAATTTGACCCTCCACACCTCACATTTGTTCTGGAGCCCATACTCGCCAATCAGCTTCAGCTTTTGGTCGAGATGAGATTTCTCGAAGGGTCTCTGCGGGGTCACATAAGTTTTACGACAAACCCAGCTCCGGGCCGCTGGCGTGTTGGCTCCACTTGCCCGTCTATGCCTAAGCGCAGGCCCTGGTCATTGAGAAAGAGCTCAAAATTTTTATATGTTTCATCTAAGGTGCTGATTCTATTGATACAAAGTTGTTCATAATATGCCCTTATCCGCAGTAGTAAAGTAATGCTACCTATCTTTCCTGAAGATTAGTTTTATTGTCTTCGTATTTTTTTTTTTTAGTCTGTGGCTAGAGGTTTATCAATTGTTTTGATTTTCCTCAAACTTTTACCGATTTATAATAAAGTCTCTCTCTCTCTCTTTTCCCTAATTATAGTAATTTCTATTCTACATTCTTTTGTTTCCCTTTCCTTTCTCTATACTAGGTTTTCAATTTACTCTTTTCTTTTTTAGAGGCCGGGTCTGGCTCTCACCATCACCGGGCTGGGTGGTGGCGGGACTCAGCTCTTTCACAAGCTCGCCTCCCGGGTCCGCCATTCTCAGCTACAGCCTCCCGAGTAGCTGGGGACCACAGGCGCCCGCCACCGCCCGGCCCCTAGTTTTTGTGACTTCTTAATAGAGGCGGGACACATGTTAAGCCAGGATGGTCACCGATCTCCTGACCTCGGCTGGTCGCCATCTCGGCCTCAGAGTCACCTAGGAATTACAATGTTACTCTTTTCTAGTTTCTCTTGCTGTAAAGTGAGGAGTCATTGATTTGCTTTGATTTGAGACTTCTTTTCTAATGTAGGCAGTAAGTGGTGTAAATTCCCTCTTAGTATGACTTTAGTGGCATCTCACATTGATATGTTTTCACTTTCATTCAGTTTATTTTTATTTTCATTCTTATTTATTTATCTTTTGAGACAGAGTCTTGCTCTATCACCGAGGCTGGAGTGTAGTGGTGCAATCTCAGCTCACTGCAGCCTCCACCTCCTGGATTTAATCGATTCTTGTGCTCCAGCTTCCTGAGTAACTGGGATGCGCCTTTCACCATGCTCAGCTAATTTTTGTATTTTTAGTAGAGACGGGGTTTCACCATGTTGGCCAGGCTGGTCTTGAAGTCCTGACCTCAAGCGATCTGCCTGCCTTGGCCTCCCAAAGTAGTGGGATTACAGGCATGAGCCACCACGCCTGGCTAGAAGTGTATTTTTTAGTTTCCAATTTACTTGGGGATTTTTCCAGCTATCTTGTGATTGATTTCTAACTTAAATCCATTGTGGTCAATGAACTTACATTGTACAACTTAACTACTTTTTAAATAATTTCAAAAGCTGAGAGAGATATTTAAAGCATGTTTTTATGTAATGATAATAATCTCAGAGAGAACACAGTTGAAGAACAGGAAGAATTACAAGAACAAAATGTGTGGGAAGACCAAGCACGGTGGATCCAGGAATCAGGTGGGGGCGTGGAGGGGGAAGCAGTGCACTTCTTCTCTTGTAACAGAAGGGAAGGCAGAGTGTGTGGGTTTAGACCCAAGCATGTTGGGGAAACTAAGGCCTTCCTGAGGGCATCTGCTATCTCTTTGGAGGGTGACAGATTTGAGGTCATAATTGAGAGGCATTAGTTTGGGGAAATTGAGGACAGTAGCCATTTTGCAGATTGGGAAAGTGATTTTTTTTTTTTTTTTCTAGGCTTTAAAAAGAATGGTAGGGGCTGGGCACAGTGGCTCACACCTGTAATCTCAGCACTTTGGGAGCTGAGACGGGCGAGATCATTTGAAGCCAGCAGGTTAGGGCCATCTGGCTGGCGTGAACGCAATAACACTGGTAAAAAAAATTGAGCTGAAGCGATGGTGGCGGGCGCCTGTGGTTCCCGAAAAAGCAGGTGTCTGAGGGCGGAGATGGTGTGGCGAAGACAAGGCGAGGAGCGTGAGCCAGAATCGCCACTGCGCTCGCGGCTGCCGGAAGGGCGGAGGCGGAACGCCGAAAAAGGGGAAAAGATATTGTTTAGCGTCCTCGCAACAGTATCAGTTGCTTGAAACAGAAATGAAGAATCCACCGGAAACCGAAGAAAAGAAGAATGCAATATGAAGAAGTTACAGCAAACCAAGATCCCCACCTAACCCTGCGGGGTGGGGCTCTGTCTCAAAAAGAAATAGAGCTCTGGTTATTGCCATCAACAGAATAATGCCCCTCCCCCAAGAGGTCTGCATTCCAATCCAGAGAGACTGTGAATGTTGCTTTCCTTGACAGGAGGACTTTGAGAGTGATTACAGGTCGCATTGGGGAGGCTATACCAGGGTTCATCCAAAGGGAATTTAGGCCCAGATGTGAGGCCTAGGAGTCTTCATAGAGAGGAGAATGGAAAGGGGTCAGGGTAGATGTGGTAGAAGCAGGGGGTCAGGGTGAGATTTGGAGATGGAGGAAGGGCCTGTGCCAAGGAACACAGACAGCCTCCGGAAGTTGGCAGGACAGCAGAGGGGTTCCTCCCTCAGGGACTCCTGAGAAGGCCTTGGCTCTGATTCTGAGACTTTAGGACTTCCAACCTCCAGAACGGTAAGATCATACATGTATGTTGTCTCACGCCCCCTCAGTTTGTGGTAATTTGTTATAGTGGCCATGAGGAAGGACTGCGGACGAGAGGAAGATTCTACTTTCTGTCTGGCTGAGGAGGAAACACTTTTTCTCTTGTACTTAGTACAGGCTTGCACCGTGGTGGGTGTGAGGCCAGATCGCCAGAAAAAAAAGACTGGAGGCGGAGCACAGTGGCTCACGCCTGTAATCCCAACACAGGAGGCCAAGGCGGGTGGATCCACCTGAGTCAAAGATCAAGACCATCCTGGCCGACATGCACAGAAACCCCATCTCTACTAAAAATACAAAAATCAGCTGGGTGTGGTGATACGCGCCTGTAGTCCCAGCTACTCGGGGAAGGCTAGGGGCAGGTCCTTGAGCACTGGGAGGCAGAGGTTGCAGTGAGCTGAGATTGTGCGCTGCAGCCTAAAAGTAGAACTCAAATCTCATAAACAGCAAAGGAGTTCAAGACGCGGTGGCTCATGCCTGTAATTCCAGCACTGGGGAGACTGAGGTGCGTGAGTAGCACAGAGTCAACCTAAAACCCAACATAGGTAAAGCCCTATCTCTACAAATAAAAATGGTGGGTGTGATTTGTTGTGCAGTAATCCCGGCCTGGGAGGAGTTGAGTTGAGCCTGGAGGTGGGAGGTTGTGAGATCGGCGCCATTGCATTCCAGCCTGGGCAACAAAGAAGCAAACTCTGTCTCAAAAAAAAAAAGAAAGAAAGAAAAAGAAACGTTGTGGGTTCTTGTGGTTGACTGCTGTGATTCTGTTTAGATTGGCTTTGCTATCACTTAGCGCTATTGTCCCTTTGTGTTTACAGATAATTAGAATTAGAAACAAACACTAGCATTCTTCAAGTTATTCAAAGTCCCTTTTGGTCTGGGGTTGAATGTCCACAGCTGTTCCCTCATCTGCTTATCCAATGGGCTGTCAAGGCACCTGTGAGGTACCAGTAATGCTCAGGAGTGAACAGAGGGCTGGGGAGGGCAGGAGTGGAGCTCGCTGCCCTCGTGGCTCCTTATTGTATCTCCTACTTACTCACTGGGCAAAGTTCCCAATCTCTCAGTGTCTCAGTTTGCGCATCTGTACGATGGGAATAGTTTTAGTGCCTTGCTCTTGTGATTGCTGTAAGGAGTACAGCATGAATGTTTAATATTATAAAAGTGCTTTGAGCAGTACTGACAAATGGTAATATATAAATGTTTGCTCTTCTTACCTTTTTCAGCAAAGGCAGGCAGACACTATCTAAAACCATACGTTCATGTCTTTATAGCCATTGATTGGTGTTCTCCTGGGTAACAGGTACAGTCATGACTACCATTATTTGCTAGAGGCAGATAATGTGGGCAGAGGTGGGAGGTGAGGGGAACTTGTCTACAGCTTCACCTTAAAGAAAGCGTTCTTGACTCCCATCGTGTTCTAAGATAGTCTGGGTTGCAGAAGGCAAGCTTGGGCAGGAATGGGGCCCATTGTTTTTCTGGAAGCAAGATTAAGGTCAGGTTCTGAGTCAAACGAAGAGGTCAGCAAACAGCTTGGTAACTCCCCAACTCCTCTTCCCTATCCGTAGTTCTTCACTGCCTGCCCTTCCCAGGGGTGAATCACAAAGTGGTTTAGGGTCAGGACAGTGAGGCTGTTGAGTGCCATTGGGGGGTGTCAGGGAGAAGACAATTCCTATGATGCCACCTCATGCAGCTAAAACCTCGCCTTCCTCTCCTAAGTGTTCTGTGCCTAAGCACTGAGGACAGGACTATGCATGGTCCCAACAGGGCTTCACCAGGCAGAACAAGCAGGTGTGTGATTTGTATGCTTGAGGTCACCATAGTGGCTGTCCCTTTGCTACCCTGGAATTGGTTTCTGGTCTCTATATTCAGAGTGACTCAGGGAAAAGCGTACTGCTTATTGTAAACACTGCTGACTTGGAGGAAGAGATTCTCCTTGCAGATGTGGTAGGAACCAGTTTAAGTGTGATGTCTGGAAGGCTGGGCTCTGTGCCTGAAAGGAAATCTGCCACGCCCTTGCTAAACTGGACGGAGAAGGGGCCATGGCAGGCTGGTGAAGCACCTGTGCTGGGAAATGTGGGTCCGAGGGCCCTAGTCCTGTCCTTGGGAACTGCATCGGGGTTTGTTTTAAAGCCTGTTCTTACCTCTTAGCTTGGCAAAGTATTGCCAAGGCTGGGGAAAACAGCCATTCACACATATTTCTGGCGAGCGTAATGTACCTTCTCCTTGGAGGGCAATTCGGCTGTTGTCTATCGAAATTAAAAATATGCATCTCTTCCTGGAAAGGGAATTGTTGGGGGAATTTATCCTACAGATACCCTCCCATGTGTGTAATGATAGCAGGACCAGGATGTTCTTTAAAAGCGGTTCCCAGCCAGTTTGTTACAAAGGTCACAAATTATTCAGCAAGATGATAATGGTTTTATGTTTTTTAAAATGATAAATTGTAGCCTGTTGATCATCGTTAAAAATATTTGAATGCTATTTGTATGGCTTTCTCTGTGAACTTCAGTAATTATTTTGGACCGTTTGTGTTTGTAGAACTTGCTGCCAGACAGTGCCCCTTGTGGTTGAGTGGCTGCACTACATGGCATATGTATCAGTTTCCTGGGGTCACCATAACTAAACAGCAAATACGGGTGCAGAGGTTCCTTCTCTCATAGTTCCAGAAGCCAGAAGTCTGAGATCAAAATGTTGTCAGGACCATGCTCTCTTTTAAAGCGCTGGGAAAGAATCCTTCCCTGCCTCTTCCACTTGCTGGTGGTTGCTAGCAATCTTTGGCGTTCCTTGTCTCGGGGCAGCATCATACTTACCAACCTCTGCCTCTGTCTTCACACGGCCGCCGTCTCTGCTGGGCATCTGTGTGTGTCTTCTCCTCTCCTCTTTTTTTTTTTTTTTTCCTGACACAGAGTCTCATTGTGTTGCCCAGGCTGGAGTGCAGTGGCATGATCTTGGCTCACTGCAACTTCCGTCTCCCGTGTTCAAGTGATTCTCAAGCCTCAGCCTCCCAAGTAGCCAGGATTACATGCACTCGCCACTATGCCTAGCTAATTTGTGTATTTTTAGTAGAGACAGGGTTTCAACATGTTGGCCAGGCTGGTCTCGAACTCCTGACCTCAAGTGATCCACCCGCCTCGGCTTCCCAAAGTGCTGGGATTACAGGCATGAGCCACAGTGCCTGACCCTTCTCCTCTTATTATAAGGAGTATTCCAGCATAATCTCATCTTAACTAATTACATCTGTAAAGACCCTAGTACCAAAAGGGCACATTCTGAGGTGGCAGGTGGACGTGAATTTTGAGGGGACACTACAGAATTAACCCACTATAGAATCTTTCTTTAATGTTTCTATTGATCCCTTTCAATTGGTCTAATATATTACTTAGCATGAATTTTTTTTTTTTTCTTTTTTGAGATAGTGTCTTGCTCTATTGCCCAGGCTGGAATGCAGTGGCATGATAATGGCTCACTGCAGCCTTGACCTCCCAGGCTCAAGCGATCCTCCCACCTCAGCCTCTTGACTAGCTGAGACTACAGGTGTGTGCCACCATGCCTGGACAATTTTTTATTTTTATATATGTTTTTAAGAGGCAGGGTCTTGCTATGTTGCCCAAGCTGGTCTTGAACTCCTGGGCTACAGCAATCCTCCTACCTTGGACTCCTAAAGTGCTGGAATTTCAGGCATGAGCCATTGCATCTGGACAGCCTGACTTGTTTATCATAAATTCTTTTTTGAGATGGAGTCTTGCTCTGTTGCCCAGGCTGGAGTACAGTGGCATGATCTCAGCTCACTACAACCTCTGCCTCCTGGGTTCAAGCGATCCTCCTGCCTCAGCCTCCCAAGTAGCTGGGATTACAGGTGCCTGCCATCACACCCAGCTAATTTTTGTATTTTAGTAGAGATGGGGTTTCACCATATTGGTCAGGCTGTTCTCGAACTCCTGACCTCAGGAGATCCGCCCATCTTGGCCTCCTAAAGTGCTGGGATTACAGGCATGAGCCACTGTGCCTGGCCTATCGTAAATTCTTGTCTGCATGTCTTAGTCCATTTGTGCTGCTATAACAAAATACGTGAGACTGGGTAATTTATAAACAATAGAAATTTATTTCTTGTGGTTCTGGATACTAGAAAGTCCAAGGTCAATGTTCTAGGAAGTCTGGTGAGGGCCTGGTCTGTACTTCCAAGATGATGCCTTGTTGTTTTGCCCTACAGAGGGGATGGATGCTTTGTCTTCACATGGTGGAAGGGCGAAAAGGAGGGAGGCAGCTCCCTTATATATCTTTTATAAAGTCATTAATCCCATTTGTGAGGACAGAGCCCTCATGACCCAATCGCCTCCCCGAAACCTCCACCTTCTAATACCATCATCTTGGTGATTAGGTTTCAACATATAAATTTTGGGAGGACACATAATTCAAACTATAGCAGTATATATAAAATTTAGTTTCCTTTTGGTACAGTTTGCTCTTATATTTTTCTATCATCCTAGGAGCTTGCTATGGTTTGAATGCTTCTCCCCTCTGAAACTCACGTTGAAACTTAATCCCAAATGTAACGATATTGACAGGTGGAGCCTGTACAAGGTGATTGGGTCATTAGTGCTCTGTCCTCACCAATGGATTAATATATCATGGATTAATGGGTTAATGGATTAATGGGTTATCTTGGGAATGGGTTAGTTATTATAAGACCGAGTCTGTTGTAAGAGTCAGTTGGCATTCTCTTGTGTACTCCTTGCCATGTGACCCTACACCAACTTGGAACTCTGCAGAGAGTCCCCACTAGCAAGAAGGTCCTTACCAGACGCAGCTCCTTGACCTTAGACTTCCAGCCTCCAGACTGTAAGAAATGAATGTATTTTCTTTACAAATTACCCAGTCTCAGGCATTCAGTTATAGCAACAGAAAAGGGACTAAGATAGCCAGCTTTACTGTTTTTGTTATCTGGTATTGGGTGTCTCTAAAGAGAATATAACTGCATTGTTAACTATTTCCTACCCTCCTTTGTTAGTGACTTCATTTTTTTTATTCTTTTTTTTTTTTTTTTTTTTTTTTTTGAGACAGGCTCCCTCTGTTGGCCAGGCTGGAATGCAGTGGCATGATCTTGGCTCACTGCAGCTTCAAACTCATGGGTTCAAGCCTCCTGAGCAGTTGGGACTACAAGCGTGCACCAAACTTGGATAAATTTTTGGTAGACATCGGTTCTCACTGTGTTGCTCAGGCTGGTCTCAAACTCCTGGGCTCAAATGATCCTACCCACTACAGCCTCCCAAAGTGCTGAGATTACAGGCATGAGCCGCTGCGCCCAGACTTTTAGCAGGTTTTTAAAAATAGAAATCTAATATTCATGGAGCTCTTGCTCAGAGTCAGGTGCCTCTCTCAACACTTTACACTGACCTATGTGTTCCACTCTAACAAGAGACTTACCCCATATCATGAGCCAAGCATGGGTGGGACCCTCTTGAAAGCAGACACTAAAATGTCTTGGTAGCCACACTGATTTTCTTTTTCCTTCATAGCTATCTTGTTGCTTTCAGTTCTGTATCACCGCCTTCAGGACAGCCAGCTATCCAGGTTCAAGAGAAGATCCTGTTGCACGCATTCTGCAGGGACATTACACTTTTTGGGAAAGAACCTTTGTGCTGCTGTCAAACAACAGTTATCCTCCGTTATTTAGCAACCCTTGTTCTTTGAACATTTTCTTCTTTAAAAAATAGTTTTATTGAGATGTAACATGAATTAAATCCCAGTAAAAATACACAATTCAGTGATTGATAGTATGTTCACAGAATTGTATAACCATTACCACTATTTTGGGATGTTTTCATCACCCCTAAAAGAAACCCTATAGCCATTAGCAGTCATTCCCCATTTCCTTCCATGCCCTCATCCCTAGGCGGCCACTAACCTGCTTTCCATCTATATAGACTTACTGATTCTAGGCATTTCAGATCAATGAGACAGTAAGATGTGGCCCTTTGTGACTGACTTTCACATTGTGTGTGTGTGTATATGTGTGTGTGTGTGTGTGTGTTTTCTTTTTTAAGACCAGGTCTCGCTCTGTTGCTCAGGCTGGAGCCCAGTGGTGCAATCATAGCTCACTGCAGTCTTTACCTCCCTGGGCTCAAGTGACCCTCCTACCTCAGTCTCCTGAGTCGGTGGGACTATGGGTGTGCACCACCATGCCCTGCTCATTTTTTTGTATTTTTTTGTAGAAACAAGGTTGCACCATGTTAGCCAGGCTGGTCTCGAACTCCTGGGCTCAAGTGATCTGCCTGCCTCAGCCTCCCAAAGCCCTGGGATTACAGATATGAGCTAACACACCCAGCCTCTCTTAGTATGTTTCAAGGTTCATCTGTGTTGTAGCATCTTACTGTCTTTTAAAGTTAACATTTAGTAAGTTTGATTCTTGATAGGGTTTATAATGAATTTTTAGTTCATAGAAATATTCTGAAAAATATTAATTGAACATAAAGTTGATACAATAAAGGAATAGACTTTGTGACTTCAGGAATCAGTTTTTGTCACAATTGATTCTACATGAATATAAAATTTTGTCGCTTTTTCAGAATTTTAAGTAAAACTAATATTTCTATATTGTATTTCGCTCATCTATGCTTAATCTAAAAAGGTTGAGTTGGTTTAAAGCATTCCTAAGAAGTGGCTGATGTAAGATGGATTAATTGATTCACAGACTCACCCTGTCGCCCAGGCTGGAGTGCAGTGGCATGATCATGGCTCGCTGTAGCCTCAACCTCCTGTCTCTCTTCAAGTTGTTGGGACTACAGGCATGCACAACAATACTCGGCTAGTGTTTTGTATCTTTTTGTAGAGATGGGGTTTTGCCATGTTACCCAGGCTGGTCTCGAGCTGCTGACCTCAAGTGATCTGCCAACCTCAGCCTCCCAAAATGCTGGGATTATAGGCGTGAGCCACTGTGTCTGGCCAAGATTTATTTTTTGAAATATCAAATTTCAAAAGTTTGAAAAAAACTGTGAAAAGTCTTTAGTCCCTTACAGTCTTTATATCTAAATATAACATTATTATTATTATTATTATTATTATTATTATTAGATGGAGTCTCATTCTGTCGCCCAGGCTGGAGTGCAGTGGCGTCATCTCCACTCACTGCAAACTCCCCCTCCTAGATTCAAGCAATTCTTCTGCCTCAGCCTCCCGAGTAGCTGGGACTACAGGCACCGCCACCACGCCCGGCAAATGTTTGTATTTTTAGTAGAGATGGGGTTTCCCATGTTGGCCAGGTTGGTCTCGAACCCCTGACCTCAGGTGATCTGCCCACCTCAGCCTCCCAAAGTGCTGGGATTACAGGCATGAGCCACTGTGCCCAGCTAAATATAACTTTTAAAGTTAAGTCTGTGTGTTAGTAACTTATTGCTACATAACGAGTTACTTCAAATTTCGGTGACTTAAAACATTTATTTTCTCAGTTTCTGTAGATCAGAAATGAGAGTAGCTTAGCTGAGTAGTTCCGTCTCGGGGCCTCTCGTGAGCCATCTTGCTGTCAGCTGGGGCTGCAGTCATCTGGGGGCAGAAAGCTCGTGGCTCGAGGCCTCAGCTCTTAGCCAAGAGGGCTTCTCCTTGGGTGGCCTCAAGACACTGCAGCTGGCTTCCTCCAGAGTGAGTGACCCAAGAGAGGGAGAAAGAAGAAAGCCAAACTGTGTTTTATGACCTAGTTACTTCTACCATTCCTTCCGCATGTCTGCTGGTCACACAGAGCAAGTCTGATCCAGTGTGGGAAGGGCCTACACAGGGTCTGAAGAACAGAAGGCAGGGATCATGGGACGGTCTTGGAGGCCGGCCACCACAAGCTGGACAGTCATCTGACTCCCTAGACTGGCAGTCAAAAAATCACTTACATTGCCCAGTAGGTAATACAGTAAAGATTAGGGAGGCGGAGCACGGTGGCTCACACCTGTAACCCCAGCACCTTATGAGGTTAAGGCGGGAGGATGACTTGCGGCCAGGAGTCTGAGACCATCCTGCACATCGTCGTGAGACCGCATCTTCACAAAAAATTTTAAAAATTAGCCATCTGCACAAAACATTTAAAAAATTAGCCAGATGTGCACCTGTAGTCCTACCTACTTAGGAGGCTGGGGCAGGAGAATCCCTTGAGCCCAGGAGCTTGAGGCTGCTAGTGACCTATCATCACACTACCACATTCTATCCTGGGTGACAGAGTGACCCTCTGATCCTAAAAAATTTTTTTTAAAATTAATATTGCCAAGCACAGTGGCTCATGTCCGTCATCACAACACTTTGGGAGGCTGAGGCAGACAGATAGCTTGAGCCCAGGAGTTCCAGACCAGCCTGGGAAACATGGTAAAACTCCATCTCTTTAAAAAAGACAAAAAATTAGCCAGGTGCAGTGGTGCACGCCTATAGTCCCAGCTACTTGGGAGGCTGAGGTGGGAGGATCACTTGAGCCTGGCCGGTGGAGGTTGCAGTGAGCCAAGATCATGTCATACCACTGCACTCCAACCTGGGCTATGAGAGTTAGACCCTGTCTCCAAAAAAAATAAAAACAAAAACAAAAAGACAAGAAAGAAAAGAAGGAAAGAAAGAAAAGAATAGTGCATGGATCATGTGAACATATTTCATATGTATGTACAGATACAAATGTGTATTGAAAAAGTGTGTGTTTCCAAAGCAAAAATTCAGCTTTGGAAAAGTGAGTTTAGGAATTGTTTACAAGTAGCTACTAGCCAGTGTTATTAATACAAATTTAATTCTAAAAAAAGTTATAGCTACTAGAATAATATTTACATGTACTTGAGGAATGGCTCGAGTGTTGTTTTTGAAATAAAACTGTGCTGTTCAACAAGGTCTTCCCATAGCGAGCACTTACTGTTAATGTTACCAGCCTGAACGAGATGTTGGCATCAACATACACTTCCAAAGACTTAGTACAGAAAATTGTTAAGTACCTCGCTAATGTTTTTCATGCTGATCGTACTGCAAAATACATCATTTTCCAATGATATTTCATGTTGGGTGAAATTAAATGTTAAAATGTTAGTTCCACATGTTTCTTTTTTACTGTAATGTGCGACTACAGAATTTGAAATGACATGATTGCATTTGTAGCTGAAATTCTGTTTCTTTTGGTTAGTGATGATTTGAAATGGAAAAGTTTGCCTGGACTCAGAATTCATTGACAATATCACAAGACAATGTCAATTTGTGAATGAAAAGAAAAGCTATTAGATTTCAGGACTAGACGATTGCTTTGAACTATGAATTAAATAGATTAAGTTATCTGAAATCTAGTTAATGGCAAGAACAGAAAATGTTTAAATAGGGATAAACAGTCTCCTGTTTGTTCCCACCTACTTGAGCAAACACATTTTCTTTTTTTTTTTTTTTTGAGGAGGAGTCTTGCCCTGTTGCCCAGGCTGGAGTGCAGTGGTGCAATCTCGGCTCACTGCAAGCTCCTCCTCCTGGGTTCACGCCATTCTCCTCCCTCAGCCTCCCGAGTAGCTGGGACCACAGACGCGCACCACCACACCCAGCTAATTTTTTGTATTTTTAGTAGAGACGGGGTTTCACTGTGTTACAGGGTGGTCTTGATCTCCTGACCTCGTGATCCACCTGCCTCGGCCTCCCAAAGTGCTGGGATTACAGGCGTAAGCCAACGCACCCAGCCTGCAAACACATTTTCTAATCAATGGTAACTCTAAAAAAAAATGGAAACGATCATCTTTAAAAAGTTATCTTGATCAGCAATTGCATCTAGAGAGTCCTCATTATTCATTAACTCTATTTTGTGATTTCAACTACTCACTAAAATTTACTTGTAACTCCAAAATCAGTTCTCCTGGCACTTTTGCAGCTGTTTGTAGATATGCACAGAGTGGCAAAAATTTTTATCACCTAACATGCATGTTCGCAAATGAGGTCAAACAAGGTGACACCCTGCCTTCTTCTTTTGCACTCATATTGTAAATCAGTGTCCTTTTTGTGGTCTTAGTGCCACATTTTTCACATTTTTGTGCCTTTTGGTGGTGATTTTTTTTTTTTTTTTTTTTCTGAGAGAATCTTGCTCTGTTACCCAGGCTGGAATGCAGTGGCGCAATCTCAGCTCACTGCAACCACTGCACTCTGGGGTTCAAGCAATTCTCCTGCCTCAGCTTCCCTAGTAGCTGGGATTACAGGTGTGCACCACTACGCCCAGCTAATTTTTGTATTTTTAGTAGAGATGGGGTTTCACTATGTTGGCCAGGCTGGTCTCGAACTCCTGACCTCAAGTGATCCACCCACCTTGGCTTCCCAAAGTGTTGAGATTATAGGTGTGAGCCACTGCACCTGTTCAAAATGGCTCCATACAGAGTGCTGAAGTGCTGTCCAGCATTCCTTGGCACAGGAAGGCTGGGATGGGCCTTCAGTAGTCTTCGTGTCAGGTATGAGTTGTAGTGCTGTTGGCTGTGAGTTCAGCGTGAATGAGTTAACAATACAGTCCATCCAGAAAAAGGAAGAGGAAGACTGCCAATCTATGATGAAGCTATGGAGAAGTGGCTACATTTGTGGATTCCTGAGATGACGACCCATTTAACCAACCATAGCAGACAGCACTGTGAAGCTGAAAGCCCAAGAAACTTCCAGTCACGCAATACAGGATCAGAACATTGTTAAACCCTTCTCAGCCATTGCTGGTCAGCAACGTGTTTCAGAAGGTGACATGGAGTGAAAAACATCAAGTTGCAGGTGAGGCATGTTCTGCAGATCAGGAGACTGGAAGAATTTTTAAAATACCTGCCGAGTGTTATACAGGAAAAGCATCCTGTGGAAGAACAGGTTTTCAATGCTAATGAAACTGGTTTGTTATGCAAGGAAGTTGGCAAATGAACCTATACCACAAGTGGCATTCCAGTTTACAAAAATGTGGCCAGAGGCTCATAGGAACTTAACCCTGTATTTCCACTAGGAGCAATAATTTAGTATTAACAGATTCAGTGTTTGCAGTGACTTTATAGAACATAACTGTGGTGAATAATGAGAATCAACTATTTCAGGCATAAAGCCTGATATTTAAAATATTAAATCTTATAAAGCCTGATATTATAAATTTAAAAATTTTTTAAAAAATCAACTTCTTCAGGCCGGGCGCGGTGGCTCAAGCCTGTAATCCCAGCACTTTGGGAGGCCGAGACGGGCGGATCACGAGGTCAGGAGATCGAGACCATCCTGGCTAACACGGTGAAACCCCGTCTCTACTAAAAAATACAAAAAAATAGCCGGGCGCGGTGGCGGGCGCCTGTAGTCCCAACTACTCGGGAGGCTGAGGCAGGAGAATGGCGTGAACCCGGGAGGCGGAGCTTGTAGTGAGCTGAGATCCGGCCACTGCACTCCAGCCTGGGTGGCAGAGCGAGACTCCGTCTCACAAAAAAAAAAAAAAAAAAAAAAAATCAACTTCTTCAAAATAATTAAAGACTTAGAAGTTTTGTATAGGCCAGGTGTGGTAGCTCATGCTTGTAATACCAACACTTTGGGAAGTTGAAGTAGGAGGATTACTTGAACCCAGGAGTTTGAGACCAGCCTGGGCAATAGAGACTCTGACTCCAAAAAGATAAAATAAAATTATATGGGTGTGGTGGCGCACACCTGTAGTCCTAGCTACTTGAGAGGCTGAGGTGGGAGGATCCCTTGAGCCCTAGAGTTTGAGGTTGCAATGAGCTAGGATCATGCCACTGTACTCCAGCCTGGGTGACAGAGTGGGACCCTTGGTTTAAAAACGTTTTATATATAAATTCAATATCAATATATTTTCCTGTATGTGTGTTGGTGTGTTTCATAACTATATGTCAGGTGTGGTGGCTTACACTTGTAATCCTAGCACTTTGGGAGCCAAGGCAGGTGGATTGCTTGAGTCTAGGAGTTTGAGACCAGCCTGGGTAATATGGTGAAACCCTGTCTCTACCAAAAGGATACAAAAATTAGCCACGTGTGGTAGTGCATGCCTGTGGTCCCAGCTACTTGGGAGGCTGAGGCAGGAGGACAGCTTGAGCCCAGGAGGGGGAGGTTGCTGAGGTCATTTCACTGCACTCTAGACTGGGTGACAGAGAGAGAGCCTGTCTGAAAAAACTAACAAAACTATATAATATAAAGAATATAGGCTGGGCATGGTGGCTCATGCCTGTAATCCCAGCACTTTGGAAGGCTGAGGTGAGAGGATCGCTTGAGCCCAGGAGTTCCAGACCAGCCTGGGTAACGTATAAGACCTTGTCTCTACTAAAAATAAAAAATTAGCCAGGTGTGGTGGTGTGCACCTGTGGTTCCAGGTACTTGGGTGGCTGAAGCTGCAGTGAGCCGTGATCATGCCGCTGTATTCCAGCCTGGGCAACAGAATGAGAACTTGTCTCATTGAAAAAAGAAAAAGAAAAAGAAAATATATTATTAGTAACCTTTTCCATCAAGGTCCAAGGTAAACGACCTCAGTGCCTTCAATTTGCTTCCGTGTGTTATATAAATATTAACATATTTGTGTGTGCTAAGAGATGAGAATAATTGGGAAGTATGACATTACAGACTTATTTATAACTTATTTATACATCTCAAGTAGCCCCGTGACCATCCTTAATAGAACGATTAAATACTCACATGATGAGATGCTATGCAGCCATTAAAAAGAATGAGGCAGCTCTAAATATTGTAAAAGGCTTCAAAATGTATTAAGTGAGGAAAGAAGGTGGGGCACGGTGGCTCATGCCTCTAATCCTAGGACTTTGGGAGCCTGAGGTGGGAGGATTGCTTAAGGCCAGAAGTTTAAGACTAGCCTTGGCAACATAGACCCCATCTCTACAAACAATTTTTAAAAATTAGCTGAGTGTGGTAGTGCGTATCTGTGGTCCCAGCTACTCCCGGGGCTGAGTCAGGAGGGTCGCTTGAGCCAAGGAGTTTGAGGCTGCTATAAGCCATGATTGCACCACTGCACTCAGTCGGGGCAACAAAGCAAGAGGAGGAGGAGGAGGGGGAGGGGGAAGGGGGAGGAGGGGGTGGGGGAGGGGGGAGGAGGGGGGGGAGGGGGGGACGGGGGGGGGTCGTGAGGAGGAAGAAGGGAGGAGGAAGGGGAGGAGGAAGGGGGGAGGAAGGGGGGAGGAGGAGAAGGAGGAGAAGGGGATGGGGAGAAGGAGGAGAGGGAGGAGAGGGAGGGAAGGAGAAGAAGCAGGTGGGCGCAGTGGCTCACGTCTATGATCCCAGCACTTTGGGAGGCTGAGGTGGGTGGATCACTTGAGGTCAGGAGTTCCGGACCAGCCTGGCCAATGTGGTGAAACCATGTCTCTACTAAAAATGCAAAAAAAAAAAAAAAAAAAAAAATAGCCAAGTGTGGTGCTGTGCATCTGTAATCCTAGCTGAGGGTAATCCTTGGAAGGCTGAGGCAGGAGAATCGCTTGAACCTGGGAGGCAGAGGTTGCAGTGAGCCGAGATCACGTCACTGCACTATAGCCTGGGCGACAGAGCAAGTCCCCGTCAAAAAAAACAAACAAAAATGAAAGAAAGAAAGAAGGAAAGAAAAGGGTACTAGTGTATTTATTAGTTTTCTATTGTTGCCGTAGCAAATGGTCTCAAATTTAGGGGCTGAAGACACAAACTTATGACCTTCTGATTCTGGGGTAGGAAGTCTGACACAAGCCTCACCTGCCTGAGACCAAGGTGCCAGCAGGGCTTCCTGCCTTACCGGGGCCAAGGAGAGAATCAGTGCTTTTGCACCTGCATTTCTTGGCTTCCTCTATCTTCAGTACCAGCAACTCTAGGTCTTTCTAACCCCAAAGTCACATCTTCTGACTACAGCCTGGGAAGGTTCTCAGCTTTAAGGATTTGTGGGATTACATGGGGCCCACCTGGATAATCCGGGCTAATCTGCCATCTCAAGGTCTTTAACTTTAATCAGCTGCCAGTCCCTATTGCCGTGTCACATATTTACTGATCCCAGGCATTAGGACACGGACATCTTGGTGAGGAGGCTTTATTCCGGCTACCTTGGTGTGCTATTATTTGTATCAAAATATTTGCTTACTTACACTGTCTCTGGAAGGGGACATAGGAAGCTGGTAACAGCAGTTGCTTCTGGGGAGGACTGGGTAGCTGGGAGATATGGAGGCTGACTTCCCACTGTATCCAGCCTTCGTTCATTTGGGTTTTTAATCAGTGTGCATCTATTTACTTGAAAAAGTAAAGAATTGGCCGGGCACAGTGACTCACACCTGTAATCCCAGCACTTTGGGAGGCTGAGGCGTGTGGATCACTTGAGGCTGGGAGTTTGAGATCAGCCTGGCCAACATGGCAAAGCCCCATCTCTACAAAAAGTTGGCCAGGTGTAGTGGCACATACCTGTAATCCCAGCTACTCAGGAGGCTGAGGCAGGAGAACTGCTTGAACCCCGGAGGTGGAGGTTGCAGTGAGCCAAGATTGTGTCATTGAACTCCAGCCTGGGTGACAGAGCGAGACTCTGTCTCACAAAAAAAAAAAAAAAAAAAAAAAAAAAAAAGGAAAAGTGAAGAAGGTTTAAAGCTCTTAAGCTTCATGGTGGTGGTTCATTGATGTGGTGTTTTTGCTTTCTTGCTAGTAGTGGAAATTATCTGAGATACTGGCAGCAAATCTGTACAGGTCTGCAGCAGCCTCAACTCTTCCTTCCTCACAAGAAAAAATTAGACGGAGTGTCATAAGGCAGGAAAAGAGACTGAGGCAAGCTTTAGAGTGTAGCGGAAGTTGATGAAAAAGATTTAGAACAGGAATGAAAGGAAGGAAAGTACACTTGGAAGAGGCCTAAGGGGGAACCTTGGAGGTCAAGTGCTCCGTTTGACCTTGGACCTAGGATTTTACATGCTGGCCGGCTTCCGGCGTCTCGCACCCCTTTCCCTTCATTCTTCCCTTAGGGTGAGCCACCCGCATGCACAGTGACCTGCTTGCGCTTAGGAGGCGAGCATGTTTGCCGGAGTTACGTGTGTTCACTGGAGCTGCCGGCGTGCTCACCTGAGTTGTTCTTCCCGTTTCTGGTGGAATGGCCCCCAGAAGGTTACCCTCTGCCGCCGTTTTGCCTCTGTGTGTGTATGTGGTTTTGTTTGTCTGTCTGTTTCTTTTGAGTTAGAGTTTCACTGTTAGTTGCCCAGGCTACAGTGCAATGGTGCGATCTTGGCTCACTGCAACCTCTGCCTCCCAGGTTCAAGTGATTCTCCTGCCTCAACCTCCTCAGTAGCTGGGACTACAGGCGCGTGCCACCATGCCCGGCTCATTTTTTCTTTTAGTAGAGCTGGGGTTTCACCATGTTGGCCAGGCTGGTCTCGAACTCCTGACCTCGTGATCCATCCACCTTGGTCCCTCAAAGTGCTGGGATTACAGGCATGAGCCACCGTGCCAGCCACCAGTGGAGTTTTTTTAGGTGCTTAGTACTGTATTCAAGATACCCAAGAATGTTACAGTAGGTAGCTAGTGGGGGCATGAGCAGGGCAGGAGACAGCTCCCCCCACCCACCAGAAATGTCAGGAGACCATCAAGTGGTGGCCCGGAGGTTGTCATACTGCCGCTCTAAAATGATAATTGGCTGCAGCTGGCACCAGGGAGCGGCAGTTTCCCAATAGACAGTAACAACTGAAATTAGTAATCAGCAATTGCTCTCCAGGCTGGGCAACAAGAGCAAAACACACACACACACACACACACACTCTGTACTGCCAACACACACACACACACACTCTCTGTACTGCCAACACACACACACACACACACACACACACACACACACTGTACTGCCAACCACCATGACAGTCACTAGATGGCGCCCTTTCACTCTTTCTGGTGCCGCTGGTCACAGGGCTTTCTCCTTGCCTGTGCCATTCACGTTGAACCCAGCAAGTATGGGTGACAGGCAGGCTTCACTGATTTCTGCACACATGTGAAGCCTGTTTCCTCTTCTGTAAAATGGAGGTTATAATAGTACCAGCTCATTATGAGTTGTATTAAAACTAAATGAGAGTGTACGTAAACATCGCTAAAAATAGCATACCTCATAAGTAACCATTGACTAATGTTCACTATGGACATTAATGTCTACCTTCCTGGTTAGAAAATTTTCCCAGGCCTCTCTTCTTCCTAGTAAAGGGCAACTCAATCCAACCTTAGGGCACCCTTTCCTAACGCTATCTTAATTCTGTCCCAAACTATCAGTCCTTAGATGCCACAAACATTTGTTTCGGGTAAGAAAGAACTGTATTTTGTCTATTTAGCTTTGTAGGCAATATTTAAATTCCAGATCTACATTCTGATTTTCCCAAATGGGGCCAGCTCCAAAAAAACCATTGTACCACATGAAGTGAAGTTACATGATAAATCTATGGCTCTTGTGAACAGATCTCAAAGTGATTGCCTTAGGGTTATGATGGAATTTGTAAACTTTCTTTTTTCTTGAGACGGAGTTTCGCTCTTGTTGCCCAGGCTGGAGTGCCATGGCACAATCTCAACTCACTGCAACCTCTGCCTCGTGGGTTCAGACCATTCTCCTGCTTCAGCCTCCTGAGTAGCTGGGATTACAGGTGCCCACCACCACGCCCAGCTAATGTTTTTTATTTTTAGGAGATTTGGGGTTTCACCATGTTGGCCAGGTTGGATCCTGACCTCAAGTGATCCACCTGCCTCGGCCTCCCAAAGTGCGGGAATTACAGGCGTGAGCCACTGCACCCAGCCAGTAAGCCATTTTGTCATTACCCCTGGCTTCCCGTGGCCACCCCCTGTCCTATAGGGCATTTTATCCATTTGGTCCTCCATATATCTCTTTCCTTCCTTTCTTCCTTCCTTCCTTCCCTTTCCTTCTTCCCTTCTTCCTTTCCTTCTTCCTTCCTTCCTTCCTTCCCTACTTCCCTTCTCCTTCCTTCCTTCCCTTCTTCCGTTCACCTTCCTTCCTTCCCTGCTTCCCTTCTCCTTCCTTCCCTTCCTTCCTTCCTTCCTTCCTTCCTTCCTTCCTTCCTTCCTTCTTCCTCCCTCCCTCCCTCCCTCCCTTTCTTCCCTTTTTCCCTCTCTCCCTCCCTCCGTCCCTCCCTCTCTTCCTCCCTGAATTCTTGCCTCCTCAGAAGAATTTGGCAGAAGGGCATAAGGCAGAATAAGAGACGGAGTCAGTTGTCAGAGCAGGAGTGAAAGATTATTACAAAGCTTTAGAACAGGAATGAAAGAAAGGAAAGCACACTTGGAGGAGGCCCAAGTGGCAACCTGAAGGACAAGTGCCCCTCTTGACCTTGGATTTAGGGATTTAGGTGCCGGCATACTTTCAGCATCTTGTGCATCTTCCCCTCATTCTTCTCTTAGGGTGCAGGGGAGCCGCGTGCATGCGCAGTGGCCTGCTAGGCTCGGGAGGTGAGCATGCGCAGTGTGTTTGCTAGCGTCATATGCATGCTCCGCTGAGGTAAGTGTTCTTCCCTTTTCCGGTGGAATGCACCTGGAAGGTCATATGCCAGTTAAACTCTGCTATTTTGCCTCTTAATGCACATGCTTGAGCCCACTCACCCAATTCCTGAGATCTTAACGGGAAGCTGCCAATCACCAGTTTCAGGTGTTTTTTCAATCTATTGGGAAACTGTCTTTCCCTGGTGCTGGCTTAGACCAGTTATTATTTTAGAAAGGCAGCGTGACAACTGCTGGACCATCACCTGACATTCCTGGTGGGGTGTGGGGGCCTTCTCCTGCCCTGTTCATGTCTGACTACTACCCTCTGGAACATTACCTGGCATAGATTCCAGCTAAATATGAGTTCCTTTCTGGTAATGACCAAAATGAGTGATTGAGGCACTAAGAAGAAGAGGGCATCAGCTAACAGAACAGAAAGCTTTGCAATGCTTTTTCATATAATGTCTGGAATTTACAGATAACACAAGTAGTTTAGGTCAGGGGTTGATGATATTATTATTACTTTTTTAACTCCTAGGGCTGGGTGGTGGTGCCAAAGTTGTCTGACTATTTATCTTACTTTTGTTTCTTTCTGACTTTCTGCTTTCTCTCTTTCCTCCCATCTTATGAACTAGGCAAGGTTGGGGGAGGAGGGCAGCAGGAGTAGTAGTGGTCTCCTTCCTTAGTGTGACACAGCACCCAACAAGAATAAGTACTCCCATGATGGCTGCGAAGGAAGTAAGAATTGAGGCTATTTTTCTTTTCCATTTACTGAACCACTTTTCTTGCCATCCTATAAAGGGGTCATTTACCCCTGAGTTGTTGGCTAACTCATTGGATAGAGCAATCAGACCTTGCAATGCCTTTGTTATACTTCCATTAGGGGCGGTGTTGTTTGGGGATGAAGGTACAATGTTGAGTTTTAATTATGATGCAAATTCCTCCTTTTCCTGCTAGTATCATGTCTAAGGCTATCCTATTTTTCCCAAGCCATCTGGCTAGTAGCCCCTAATTGCTCAGCTATTCCTTTAACAGCATCTCTACTGTAGTTAATGGATGGCTGTTGGTTGTAATAAATGTAGTTTATCCAATTTATATTTTATTGTCACCCACCAAAATATTGACTCAAATCCTGCAGATATTTGATTTTGGGCTTTTAATTGATCTGGTATTTGCTGTGGGACTCTAATTGTGTCTAAATAGATGTGAGAGTCGAGAGACCCATAAGGGGCTTCTTTTGCTTTACGATATCTTATTTTTTCTTTCTCTGGTTGATAAAATGCCAGGGTGAAAGGGATAGCCAATTGGACTAAAGCGTAAGTGCCACTTCAGTTACTCGGCAGAGTGTCCAGTAAAGGTCCATCATAATAGCACTACACATCTGCTCAGGGATGAATAAGGGCTGACTGATTAGTAAGTCCTTGAAAATTCTTAAGCTCACTGCATCCCTTCAGGTCTCCAAGGAATGCTGAGTTTCCTCCCAGTTGTAAGAGATACGAAGTGAACTTAGTGTTGGGAGACAGAAGCTGGATGGCCCTTGGGGGCTGACCCACAGGGTGTCGAACTTCGGGATATAGCAGACAGAGAGCTTGGCATGACTTGTTATCCCAGGCTGAATAATCCTGGAAAACAGCTACCATGCAGCCCATGCCCGGTCAACTAGAGGACCACCCTAGTGGAAAGGGGACAGTCTGGGTTTCTGGCCTGCCATGTGCATAAGCATAACAGTTGCCTTTGTTTAACGTGTGGACAGAATATTTAATCCATTTTAACCAGGCATTTATATTTTTATACCCTGTTTTAATGGTTTGCCTTAGGTCTCCTATTTCTACTACTGGGACCTTGCTTTTGTCATTTGGCATGAGGTGAGTCATAGTTTGATTTCATAGGTTTGGGAAAGGGGCAGCCATGGGAGGTGGAGGAGGGAGAACAAAGTGCACCTTAAAGAAACCCACAGGATCCTTTCCAGTGATCTCTGCTTCTAAACCACAGAAGCACTCTACTCCATAGACAGAGCAGCCCTGAGGGCTGCTGGTTACTCATTTTTATGGTTATTTCTTGATTATATGCTAAACAAGGGGCAAATTATTCATGCCTCTCCTTTTTAGACCATATAGGGTAACTTCCTGACTTTGCTTGGAATAAGATATCTCCAACATTTTTTTTTTTATTTTCAGTGGTTTACTTAGTTCCAACAGTGACTCAATCCAAAAGCTCCTTTCAAGCCTAGGTGGGAATTTTCCAGGTTTTTTTTTTTTTTTTTTTTTATCATATAAACAAGAGATATTCCTAGAAAGGGTATAGAGGAGGCATCTTCATGATGCCCCAAAATTTACTCTTAGAAATAAATTTAAGATAGCAAAAGATGGCCAGGCATGGTGGCTCACGCCTGTAATCCCAGCACTTTGGGAGGCTGAGGCGGGCGGGTCACCTGAGGTTGGGAGTTTGAGACCAACCTGACCAACATGGAGAAACCCCATCTCTACTAAACTACAAAATTAGCTGGGCATGGTGCCACACACCTGTAGTCCCAGCTACTCAGGAGGCTGAGACAGGAGAATCACTTGAACCCGGGAGGCGGAGGTTGTGGTGAGCCGAGGTCGCACCATTGTACTCCAGCCTGAGCAACAAGAGCAAAACTCGGTCTCAAAAAAAAAAACAAAACAAACAAACAAACAAAAAAACACCAAGAAAAAATAAAAAGAGCAAAAGGTGACAAAAGCCCTGTAGGGAGGGAACCTTTTAAGACAAAACTCCCATAAGAGCCTGATACATTCAGAGTAAAAAATGAGCTTCTTAAAATATTATGTGTCTTGGACCCTCAGAAAATCAGATGAGGACCTGAAAAATCACATTTTCTGGATGGCAGAGACTAAGAGTATCCCCCCTTAGTCACAGAGTGAAGCTCTCAAGGACATGAAACAAGAAGGCTGGGAAACTTCGTCTGGTTTTTGTTTCAGAGACCCACAGCAAAGTTTGTCTTAACAGACACTGGTCCAGTCAGAACCACAAAAGACTGACCAGGCAGCAGCGCCGTTTTGAACAGCAGGCTTACAGGGGCTTACAAGAGTTCTAGGCCCGTGTTCTACCCTATGGTACCCCCCTTTATTGTTACTGAAACCCTAGAGGTTTAGGCTAAGTCCTGCTGCTCACTGCACAGAAAGCCACTCACTGAGACAACCAGTATTGCTAGGCTTTAATTGGGTGCTACAGCAGAGGAGATGGGAGATCAGACTCAAATCTATCTCCTCACTGACTAAAGTTAGGAGTTTATACAGCAGAAATGTAACAACATGCAGGAAAACAGGAATTAGGAAGGGGTAGGAAAGGGGCCTTGGTCAACAGGCAGCAGTTGGTGGGTTAGTCAATCATAAAGGGAGAGAGGTCTGGCATCTCATTATTCAGGTGTGGTGATCCGATGAGTTTCAATTCTTTGATTCTATCTGGGAGACCTGATGGCTGGTTTCTTGAGAAAGGAACTCAGATAAGGTGAATATAACTTTCTCAAGTGTCAAGACTGGAAAGGTAAATTTCTATGTTTATTCAAAAGAAACTGTAAACATCTATGAGATGGTGAACTGTAAATTTCTATGGGATAATTGGGTCAGTTTCATTCTGACAGAAGAACACAGAAAGAAGAAGAAAAGTGGCAACAAAAAAGGATATTAGAGGAAAAGGGATCAAATGATGCGAATATTCATAACACAAAATACCAGAATTACAGCAGAGTCACCACAATGCAAGACTATCATACAAATCCTTTTTTTCTATAATCAAAACTTTGCAGGTGAGGTTGGGCATGGTGGTTCACACCCGTAATCCCAGCACTTTTGGGAGGCTGAGGCAGGAGAATCACTTGAGCCCAGGCATTTGAGACCAGGTGGCAACATGGCAAAATCCTATCTCTACAAAAAATACTAAAAATGTTACGTGGGCATGGTGGTGCACGTCTGCAGTCCCAGCTACTTGGGAGTACTGAGGTGGAAGGATCACTTGAACCCTGGAGGTTGGGGCTGCAGTGAGCTGTGTTTGCACCCCTGCACTCCAGCCTGGGTGATGAAGTGAGATCTTATCTAAAACAAAAACAAAAACAAAACAAAAGAAGAACGTTGGAGATGAGACAGTGATTTTTACCATCCACCCAGCTGGAGTCCACAGACAGCCTGGCTGATGAGAAATTCCTAGTTCTTGGCTGGCAGATCAGGCTCCTGGGTTCTCTTCACTGTGGGTTCCAGAAGAGAAGAATGGCTTTGGCCACCCTGCTTGCTGTGCCACACTGTGGGAGTCATAGGCCCTTAGCCCCCTAAAAGTTCACTGAAAAAAATCACTGGTGTGAAGCAGATTATGAGGAAAGGCATGCACATTTATTTAACGTGTGTGCAAAGGAGCCTTCGGAATGAAGGCCTTAGCTAACCTTTCCGAGATTCAGACTACAGAAAGTCTGGCAGAGCTACTTTAAAATATGTCAAAGATATATATTTTGGCCAGCCTGGGCAACATGGTGAAACCCCACTTCTACAACAAATACAAAAAATTAGCCGGGCATGGTGGTAGCCTCTTCTCTTTTAGAAGATTCTGTATCCAAAAAAAAAAAAAAAAAGAAAGAAAGAAAAAAAAAAATATATATATATTAAATATTTTGGGGGGTAAAATATTGATTTATTTTAACCAGCCAGTGTTTCTAAGGTTGAAACTTGATTTTCTGTAGCTGCAGGGGTTTTACTCAACATGGGGGGCATGGTAAGATTTGGTCAAATCTAACAGAAGATGGAAGAAACGAAAAATGCAGAAAAAGCAATAGCAAAATTTACCTATTGCTGGGATCTCTGAGTATAAAGGAGAAGTTACAGCCAGCTGTCAATAAACCTTGACCTTCAGCTACCAAATCCCCAAATGAAATCCCAAGCCACCTCCTTACTTGGAGGTGCAGCCCAAGCTGAAGACTGCTCTTTGTTGGCACGAAAGCAGCAAACTCAGCTTCCTTATCGGAAGTGAGCAAACTCCTTTTCTAGAGGAGTTCCCTGGCAAAATAAACCTCGAATCTCAAACCAAAAATTTCAGGAGATCAGGGAACCTCAGGAGAGAGAGCAAGCTTTTGAACCTTTGCAGTTTGCACAGTCAGAGAGAATCTCTTGGTGGCAGGAGAATTGCTGCAGGTCAGAGGAGCTAATCTCTTCTCTGTAATCCTTTCATGGTTACCAAAATTATAACCAAAATGAGTGACTGAGGCACTAAGTCTCACACCACCAAGGTTTATTAAGCCAGCTTGAGGATGCACAGGGGAAAAACATGAGTCATAGAATCTGTGGCTGCTTTTTCCAAAGAGGTTCTTAAAAAATTTACTATTTGCCAGGCGCGGTGGCTCACGCTTGTAATCCCAGCACTTTGGGAGGCCGAGGCAGGTGGATCACCTGAGGTCGGGAGTTCAAGACCAGCCTGACCAACATGGAGAAACCCCGTCTCTACTAAAAATACAAAATTAGCCGGGGTGGTGGCACATGCCTGTAATCCCAGCTACTCGGGAGGCTGAGGCAGGAGAATCGCTTGAACCCGGGAGGCGGAGGTTGCGGTGAGCCGAGATCGCGCCATTGCACTCCAGCCTGGGCAAAAAGAGCGAAACTCTGTCTCAAAAAAAAAAAAAAAAAATTTACTATTTATTACATTTTCCTTAAAAAAAAAGGGGGTTGGGGCAGCAGTGAGGCAAATGATTACATACTTGTAAGACTTTAGTTAGCGCCCAGGGAACCAACATTTTACAAACGATAAGGTGAAGATCTGGAGAAAAAGCGAATAGAAAAGGCTGAGTCTTGGGAAGGGATGAAGGAATGATTAGTTTCATCTTGTCCTTGTTCTGTGCCTGGGAAGATGAGCTAGTAGTCTTTTGCAAAGACTGGTTCCTGTTTAGCCCTTATGGAAGAAAACCTAAGTACTGTTAGCGAGAGAGTAGGTATAATGAGGTGTGTTCAATCTCCTATCTTATGGCTGTGAACTCAGCTTCCAAGCTTTCTCTGGAGTCCCCTTGGCCAAGAGAGGATCCATTTAGTCCGTTGAGAGGCTTAGAATTTATTTTTTAATTTTTAATTTTTTGAGATGAATTCTCACTCTGTAGCCAGGCTGTAGTGCAGTGGCATGATCTTGGCTCACTGCAACCTCCGCCTCCCAGGTTTAAATGATTCTCCTGTCTCAGCCTCCTGAGTAGCTGGGATTACAGGCATGCGCCACCACGCCTGGCTAATTTTTTTGTATTTTTAGTAGAGACAGGGTTCCACCATGTTGACCAGGCAACAAGTGATCCACCCACATTCAGCCTCCCAAAGTGCTGGGATTACAGGCATGAACCACCGCACCTGGCCGATTTTTTTTATTTCTCATTGGGAAACACTTTTACTGTGTCTTCTTTCTCAGGTCCATCCCCACTTTCTCCTCAAATACTCAAGGTGAAATGTCTACTAGTCTTATTGGGAGGGGTGTGTGTGTTAATCTGTAAAGTATAACTCTTGTTAAAAGTGTAAATTCAATATCATAATTTCATGTTTTTTTAAAAAATTAACTTGTAGGGCGCAGTGGCTCACGCTGTAATCCCAGCACTATGGGAGGCTGAGGCGCGGGACACCTGAGGTCAGGAGTTTGAGACTGGCCTGGCCAACATGGTGAAATCCCATCTCCACTAAAAATACAAAAATTAGCCTGGTCTGGTGGCGGGTGCCTGTAGTCTCAGCTACTTGGGAGGCTGAGGCACGAGATTCGCTTGAACCCGGGAGGCACAGGTTGCAGTGAGCCAAGATCGTGCCATTGCACTCCAGCCTGGGTGACAAGAGCAAAACTCCATCTCAAAATAAGATAAAATAAAATAAAATAAACTCTTAATCAAATATCCAGACAGTATTTAAATTTCCACAATTGTTTCTTTTGTAAAAGACACTTTATTTGAATTAAGATCTAAATAAGGTGCATACACTGTATCTCTTAATCTACATGTTTCCTACCATTCTTTTTTGTTTTGTAGCAGTTTATTTCTTCAAAATTAATTCTTTTTGTCTTGAAAAGCAAGTTTAAAGCTTTATGGTGCATACAATTTTTATAATTAGAAAATGTTTTAGTCTGGACATGGTGGCACATGCCTGTAATCCCAAGAGCTCTGAGACGCCAACGTGGGCAGATTGCTTGAGGCCAAGAGTTGAAGACAAGCCTGGGCAACACAGCAACACCCCATCTCTACAAAAAAAAAGTACAAAAATTAACCAGACATGGTGGTACATGCCTTGTGGTCCCGGCTACTTTGGAGGCTGAAGTGGGAAGATCACTTAAGCCTGGGATGTGGAGGCTACAGTGAGCTGAAATCATGCCACCACACTTGAGCCTGGGCAAGAGTGAGAGCCTGTCTCAAAAAAAAAACAAAACAGAAACAAAAAACAGAAAAATGTTTCAGAGGAAAAATAACCTATAAAGGAAATAAAATTCACCTATACTTTTATAAGTTTCTTAAACGTTATTTTTAATATTGGCAAAATACTTCATTGTGTGACGTGCCACAATTTAATGACTGTTATATTTTTGGACTCTTAAGTTGTGTCCAGTTTTCTCCTCTGGTTAATTGTGTATCAGGGATTATTGTGTCTGTAAAGCATTATGCACATCTGATTATTTCTGGGGGAGGATAAACTCCTAGAAGTAGAATTAACAGTCACAGTGTATATATGTATATAAAAAAAAAAAATCTAAGGCTGCTGAAGCCTGTTGAGAAAATTCTTCATAAAGCCTTATATTTGGGCCAGGGATGGTGGCTTACACTTGTAATCCCAGTGCTTAAAGAAGGCCAAGGCAGGAGGATTGCTTGAGGCCAGGAGTTTCGGATTAGTCTAGACAATATAGCAAGACCTCCATTGCTGCAAAAAGTAAAAAAAAAAAAAAAAAATAGGCGAGTGTGGTTGTGTGTGCCTGTAGTTCCATCTACTCTGGGTGCCAAGATGGGAGGATCCCTTGAGCCCAGGAGTTTGAGGCTGCAGTGAGCTGTGACTGTGTCCACTGTACTCCAGGCTTAGGTTACAGAGTGAGACCCTGTTTCAAAAAAAAAAAAAAAAAAAAAGAACCAGACATGTTCATAGTCAGGTATCTTAATCCATTTTCCATTGCTTATAAGAGAGTATCTGAAACTGGGTAATTTATAAAGAACCAATTTATTTCTTATATTTCCGGAGGGTGGGAAGCACAAGGTCAAAGGGGTGCATCTGCCTACTTGTTGGTGGAGACTCTCTGTAGAGTCCTGAGTAGGGTGAGCATGCTAGCTCAGGTCCTTTTTCCTCTTATAAAGTTTCCAGTCCTACTCCTGTGATAACCCATTAGTCCATGAATGGATTAATCCACTCGTGGCACAGGGCCATGAACCAATCACATCTTAGAGGCCCCACCTCTCAATACTGCCACATTGGGGGTTAAGTTTTTTGTTTTTTGTTTTGTTTTGTTTTGTTTTCTGAGATGGAGTCTTGCTCTGTCACCCAGGCTAAAGTGCTGTAGCATGATCTCGACTCACTGCAACCTCTGCTATCTGGGTTCAAGTGATTCTCCTGCCTCAGCCACCCGAGCAGCTGGGATAACAGGTACCTGCCACCATACCCAGCTAGTTTTTGTATTTTTAGTAGAGACGGGGTTTCACCATGTTGGCCAGGCTGGTCTCAAACTCCTGAATTCAAGTGATCCACCTGCCTCGGTTTAACATGAGTTTTAGAAGGAACAAAAATTCAGACCATAACATCAGGAGTATAAGAAAATAACACTTCTACCACAGTCTTGCAAATACTAGGTATTAAAAACAAAAACACAAACTTCTCAAGTTGACACATAGTCTATTTGTTTCAGTTTATTCTTTATTATTAATAATGAATTTGGGACACACTTTCTCCATATTCTCAGTAGTCTATATTTCTTCTATTGTGAATTATCTGTTTAAGATATTTGCCCATTTCCTACTAAGAGTTATATTGGTCAGGGGTTCTAGCTGTCCGTTACTATGTAACAAATTACCCCAAAATGTATTGGCTTAAAATAACAACTATTCTTATGCTTCTGTGGATCAGGGAATTTGGGCAGGACATAGATGACCAGTTCTTTTGCTTTATGTGGTGTTCATTGGAATTCCTTGGTGATATTTATTGCTGGCTGGGATTGGCTGGAGGGTCCAAGATGACCTCAGTCACATGCCTGTGTGGGGCATGCCAGTGCCCTGTGTGGGGGAAGGCCAGGTCCAGCCAGGTTGCCTCTCCATCCCTGAGCAGTTTTAGGACCTTTCCTTATGGAGGAGAGCTTTTTCTCTCCACTGGCTAGGTGGCTTAGTGTTGTGGGTTTTATGGCCATGAAAGATATGCAGTGGGAAGAGTCTGCAAATAAACCTTACTAAAATAACCCTTATCTTCTATTACTTTCCCCCATATATTTACCTTCCCACAACTTACTGCCCCATAGAAGCTCAAAACCCTTTCCCTTTGTCGTGTCTTGTTTCCACAATTTATCATTCTTTGATAAAATGGTACATATTCTGGGTCTAATTGCTTCTTTGGGTCTTCACTTTTCTATTCTTTTATTTATTTATTTATTTATTTTTGAGACAGAGTCTTGCTCTGTTGCCCAGGCTGGAGTGCAGTGGCGTGATCTTGGGTCACTGAAACCTCCACTTCCGGGTTCAAGTGATTCTTGTGCCTCAGTCTCCAAGTAGTTGAGATTGTAGGCATGCACCACCATGCCTGGATAATTTTTGCATTTTTAGTAGAGACAGGGTTATGTTGACCAGGCTGGTCTTAAACTCCTGACCTCAGGAGATCTGCCTGCCTTAGCCTCCCAAAGTGCTGGGATTACAGGTGTGAGTCAGGGCGCCCTGCCCTGGGTCTTCACTTTTTTATGAAGACCTCTATATGTATATGTAATGATAAACCTTTTCTCCTGTCTTTTGTCACTCTAATTTGCAGGGCCCCAGCCATTGAACCTGAGGGGCTAGAGGAAAGTTTTTTTTCTCTCTCCCCTATAATGACTTGCTTTAGTGAGTGACATATTGGTAGATGTGATACCTAGTTTTGAAAAGTGTGTGTGTTGAGGCTTGTTTTTTTTTTTGTTTGTTTTTTTTTTTAGACAGAGTCTTGCTCTGTCACCCAGGCTGGAGTACAGTGGTGAAGTCTCAGCTCACTGCAACTTCTGCCTCCCTGGTTCAAGTGATTCTCCTGCTTCAGCCTCCTGAATAGCTGGGATTAAGGTGCGTGCCACCATGCCTGGCTAATTTTTGTAGTTTTAGTAGAGATGGGGTTTCACTATGTTGGCCAGGCTGGTCTCGAACTGCTGACCTCAAGTGATCGGCCCGGCTTGGCCTCCCGAAGTGCTGAGATTATAGGTGTGAGCCACTACTACCAGCTGAGGCTTGCTATTCTTATACCCCTGCCAGTGCTATGATGAGAACATACCTGGGCTAGCCTGCTGTCCCTGAAAGAGATTGAACCATATGGATTAGAGCCATATCCAGCTAAGCTCAACCTAGATGAACTGCTCCACAAGCAACCACAGACCTGTGGGTACACCTAGCTTAGATGAGATGGCTGCAGACTCTTGAGAGATCATAAATTGTTGCCATTTTAAGCCACTAAGTTTTTTGGGGGTGGTTTGTTACTTAAAGACAGCTAATGTATAGAGCTTCTTTTACCTTTCTGGCCTTTGTAGGTGCAGGAAGGCATGTAGCAGGTGGGCATGAGTTTTCAGTGCTAATTCATCATTTCTACCACAGTCCCTCTTTGCTTACTGATTTGTCAAAGGTCTTTATATTATCGAGGATATTAAGTCCTATTCATGAGGCTATAAATGTTCTCTATACTTGTTTGTTTTTTCTTTTGTTTATGCAGCTTCTTTGGTGTTTAGAAGTCATCAATATGAGTTCACCATATCAATTGTTTGCTTGGTAGTTTCTTGTCCACACTTCCCATTTTGGCAGTTCTGCTATGCAGATATCCTCTTGCCATCTGATAATATTCTTCCTAAAAACATGCCTAAACATCTTAATAATTCATCAATTCATAAATTCATCATATATATATATTTAAACCTAGAGTCTCAGATTCTTCAAAGTCAGATGGCTTCCCAAACAGCAAGCTTGGAGTCAACTCTCTCGCAGTCGAGGCTCTCGGCAGTGACCTGGGAGACTGCCTTCCTGAGACTTGCACATCAAATCTTTTGGAACTGGGCAGTACGGGATAGTTGGACTCTCCTCGCCTTCCTCGCTCATATCTATAGAAAATGAAAGGCCATGTTTTTAGACCTTTACCCTCTTATCATATTTTGACTGAAGTCAAGGACTGGTCTAATTACTGTTGACTCAGCTGTTTCACTGAGATAAGTTTAATAAAAGAAAGTATTTTTGGCAAATTGGCCAACAGGTACAATTTTCTTTGATGAATGGCTCATTTTTAGCAATGTTATTATGGAAATCTGAGAATAATCTATTCATTTGGCTTTTATATAAGCAAAATCCCCCATCATCCTGGCTTCAGCAATTAACACACTGATGGTCTTGTTTCATGAATATCTCCCTTCACTCCCACATTCTTCACCCCACAGATTTGTTCTAAAATCAGAGACATCTCCCACCCCCTGTGGTAAAAACTGCTTTATTGGTGACAGTAAGTATAAGTCAATAAATATTGATACCCAAAGAAGAGCTCAGATAATTGGTCCATATAGAGCTCAATGAAATTGAACCAAGTGATTGCTGGGATAACCAAAGTCAGTGTTGCTTCTTGGGAAAGGAAGCCATGGCCAGCAGATTTATGGCGTTTGCCATCCCACCAACTCTAAGAACCATGGTTACTCTGTAGAGGAGGGTATCAGTTACCCTACCCTTTAAATGTACTGGAATTCCATTATCCTCCTGAAACAGCTTTTGCTTTTCTGGAACTTTATTTTCAAAATACCTATAAAAAGCAGTGCTTATGGTCCTCTGGGCAATCTGATAAACAGCCAGTAGATTCCACAGCATCTTGGTTCAGTTACTGCCCACCAACTGTGACAATGGAACACTGGGAACCCAAAGATATCTTATTTTCTCCACAAATATTCACCATGGGCCAGGTGCAAGTGGCCTACGCCCATAATCCCAGCCAAGGTGGGCAGATCACTTGAGACCAGGAGTTCGAGACCAGCCTGGCCAACAGGGGAAAACCTGTCTCTACTAAAAATATAAAAATACACATGCCTGTGATCCCAGCTACTTAGGAGGCTGGGACATGAGAATCACTTGAAACTGGGAGGCAGAGGTTTCAGTGAGCCAAGATTGTGACACTGCATTCCAGCCTGGGCAACAGAGTGAGAGTCTGTCAACAAATAAAAAAGAAAAGTCACTATGTTCCTCCAAGAGATAAGGACTCTAAAAATAAATTACCAGACTAGGTGTGGTCACTCTGTCACCTGGGCTGGAGTGCAATCACACAATCACAGCTCGCTGCAGCCTCAACCTCCTGGGCTCAAGTGATCCTCCTGTCTCAGTTCCCCCAGTAGCTGGGACTATAGGCTGATGTAGAATTTTTCTTCTCAGTCACTTTGTAAGCCAGGGATCCTGGGCAATATCCTACCCAGGCCACACTTGGCCATGCTGGCATGCCGCAGCTTGTCTGTGTCATAGTTTGTACCTGAGTTTGGTGGTTCCTGAGCTCTTGTACTGCATCCAAGAAGAATGAGGATACACAGGATGTTGAAGGATGAGGAGGGCAGAGAAAAATGTTATTGAGTGATGAAAACGGTTTTCAGCAGCGGGATGACTCAGGGTTGGTCCACCTATTCAAAGGTGGGAAAGTTACCCCCAACTCCACAGGATCTGGGGCCTTTTATGGACTCAGAATGGGGAGTGTGTGCTGATTGGTTTGTGGGTACGTGAAAAAGGTTAAAGTGAAGACATCACTCAAAGGTGGGCATGGCAGTGTAGGAAACCAATTAGGAGAGGGTAGATATATGTAAAATAGGTGAGAAGGGTGGGGATTAATCAGAGGAAAGTGCGCCAAAGGGGAAGACAAGGTCTCAATCTAGTCCATGGATTGAACTTGCAGCTTGGCTTTCAGGTTTTAAACTGTATTCGGCTTGGAGGTGGGGTTTCCTAGGGGACCCATCCCTATCTGCTTAGGCATTTGGCCATCCCCTGTTGCTATTGCCACCACACCTGACTAACTTTTGTATTTTTGGTAGAGACAGGGTTTTGCTATGTTGCCCAGGCTGGTCTCAAACTCCCGGACTCAGGCGATCCACCTGCTTCACCCTCCCAAGGGGTTGGGATTGTAGGTGTCAACCACCACACCAAGCCAAGATCTTCATTTTCATGAATCAAACACTTCTGTAAATGATTTGCTTAAAGTTGTGGGTTCAAATGCAGTTGGCAGAATGTAGAATTGCCTGTGGGTGTTCTGAGCTCAGCGAGAGCCACTGAGGGACGGTGTGTCCCAGATGCAGCTGGTGGTGGAGGAGGCATCACAGCGCCCTCCTTGGTGTGAGCCACTCTGTGATTGTGCACTTGTTCATAGTGTCCCTTTATTTAGCCCTTATTTTTGCCTCCCGTTGTACAATCAGTCCCCCAAAAAGCTGAAGATGTGATAAAATCATGACTAAGAACGCTGATATGGTTTGGCTCTGTGTCCCCACCCAAATCTCAGCTTAAATTGTAATCCCCATGTGTTGGAGGAGAGACCTGGTGGGAGATGATTGGATCATGGGGGCAGTTTCTCCCATGCTGTTCTCATGATAGTGGGTGGGTTCTCATGAGATCTGATGGTTTAAATGTGTTTGGCAGTTCCCCCATCTTGTGCTGTCTCTCCTGCCGCCACATAAGATGTGCCTTGCTTCCTCTTCATCTTCCATCATGATTGTAAGTCTCCTGAGGCCTTCCCAGTCATGCAGAACTGTGAGTCAATTACACCTCTTTTGTTATAAGTTACCCAGTCTCAGGGCGTTCTTTATAGCAATGTGAAAACAGACTAATACAGGAAATTGGTACTGGGATAGTGGGATACTGCTATAAAGATAACCTGATAATGTGGAAGCAACTTTGGAACTGGGTAACAGGCCGAGGTTGGGTTGGAACAGTTTGGAGGGCTCAGAAGAAGACAGGAATATGTGGGAAAGTTTAGAACTTCCTAGAGACTTGCTGAATGGTTTTGACCAAAATGCTGATAGTGATGTGGACAAGGAAGTCCATGCTGAGGTGGTCTCAGATGGAGATGAGGAACTTATTGGGAACTAGAGCAAGGGTCACTCTCACTATGCTTTAGCAAAGAGATGGTGGCATTCTGTTTCTGCCTTAGAGATCTGTGGAACTTTGACCTTGAGACAGATGACTTAGGGTATCTGTCAGAAGAAATTTCTAAGCAGCAAAGCACTCAGTGTGACCTGGCTTTTTCTGAAAGCATACAGTCATATGTGTTCACAAAGAGATGATTTGAAATTGGAACTTATGTTTAAAAGGTTTCATCGTATTGCCCAGGCTGGACTTGAATTCCTGAGTTCAAGTGATCCACCCACCTCGGACTTCCAAGGTGGCCTTCCAAGTGCCGGGATTACAAATGTGAGCCACCTCGCCTAGCCTGGTGTCATATTTTAAATGCCTCTCTGGGCCTGATAATTTAAAGGGGCTCACATTCCCCAGATAGTTTTTTTTTTCCTATAGCAGGTGGCTGAAGGTGGTCCTTGGGTTGTGGCTGTATCACTGTAGTCTCTGACTCCGACTTCACATCACCTTCTCCTGCTAGTCTGTAAAAACTCCCTCTGCTTCCTTTCTCCTTATAAGGATACCTGTGATTGTGGTTAGGGCTGACCCAGATAATCCAGGATTAATCTCTTCCTTCAAAATCCTTAACTCGGCTGGGCACGGTGGCTCACGCCTGTAATCCCAGCACTTTGGGAGGCTGAGGTGGGTGAATCACCTGAGGTCGGCAGTTCAAGACCAGCCTGACCAACATGGAGAAATCCCATCTCTACTAAAAATACAAAATTAGCTAGACGTGGTGGTATATGTCTGTAATCCCAGCTGCTCAGGAGGCTGAGGCAGGAGAATCGCTTGAACCCAGGAGATGGAGGTTGTGGTGAGCTGAGATTGCACCATTGGACTCCAGCCTGGGCAACAGAACGAAACTCCATCTTAAAAAAAAAAATCCTTAACTCAATCCCATGTTGCCATGTAAGGTAATATTTAACTCTTTTATCAATACATAATGTTCACAGCTCCTGGGGATAAGAAATAGAAATTTTTGGCAGGGAGAGAAGGGCATTTCTTTTAACCTACCACAGAGGTTTGTTAAATTAACTAAATAGACAACTCATATTTACATACTGCCTCAAGCATTAGAAAGTAAACCCAAGGGCCGGGTGCCCAGCACTTTGGGAGGCTGAGGTAGGTGAATCATTTGAGGTCAGGAGTTTGAGAATCACTTGAACCTGGGAGGTGGAGGTTACAGTGAGCTGAGATCATGCCACTGCAGTCCAGCCTGGGTGACAGAGTGAGAGTCTGTCTCAAAAAAATAAACAACAAAATAAAAAATAAAATAAAATAAAATAAAATAAACCCATGGCCAGGCACGGTGGTCCACACCTGTAGTCCCAGCTACTCAAGAAACTAAGGCAGGAGGATTGCTTGAGCCCGGGAGGTTGAGGCTGCAGTCAGATATGATCATGCCACTGCACTCCAGCCTAAGCAACAGAATGACACCTTGTCTCAAAATGAATAAATAAATAGAAAAGAAAAAGAAAAGAAATCCAAGAGCTTAGCCTTAAAGGATTTTGGCGTAAGTTTCTTATTTTATCTTCTTAAGTCCAACTGGACCTTCCAAAACCCAGCATCCCTTTATAGCTAACTCTGGCAGGCCCCAGATCCTCCTGAGGGCAGCTGGCAGACGGCCACGAGCTCTCTGAGCAATGTCCAGTCACCCACTAACTCTTCAGCATCCAGGAACAGAGGAGCCATTCTCTGAAGGTTGCAGAGATTGTGAATGAGGGACTGGAAGAGAGGGAAACTTCTAGTCTCTTCTTCTCTTAAGCTTCTCCCTCTCCCACTGCCTGATAAATCCCTTCCTTGGTGGGAAATATGAGCTCTCATTTGCCCTTGCTCCTCTGTGTGAAAGGGCAGGCAGCTGAGGTATGGTGGCAACTGTTGGCTTGCCTGAGTGTCTGGAAGCCTGGTGCTGAATGCCAATGAGGCCTTTCCACGCTGGCTGGCAGTAGTAGGATGGAGGCTTGGGTAGGCTGGTACTTGGCATTGTGTAAAAAGAGCAACAGATAACACTGTCTTTGTTCGCCGGCCATGATGTCATCTCAACACAGAAAATGACCCAGTCCAAGGATACACCCTGGGAACAACTCCAGTGTCCCTGTGTGATGTGGGAGAAGACTAGGGGACTCTTGGGGGCATGGGCTGTACCACTGGGGGCTGGCTGAGGCCAAGCCTACCGTGTGCCTTAGTAACTTAAGAAAGGATGGCCATGGATCAAATCTGAGGCAGAGAATCTCACTCAAAGACAGACAAAATCTTTAAAGCTACTACATATAAAAATAAGCTAATAAGCACTACTGAATTATGAGAGAATTCACCACTGTTAGGCCCGTGGCATTTAGAAATGCTAAAGGGAGTTCTTCAATTTGAAAGAAAAAACATTAATGTGAAAAGAGAAAGCAATTGAAGGTATAAAACCCATGAGTACAATTAAGTACATGGACAGACCCAGAATATTTTAATGCTATAAGTATGATGTGCGGTCCACTCATCACTCTCATATGAAACCCAAAAGATAAATCTATCAAAAAATAATAATAGCAATAGCAACTAGTTAAGAGGTGATATAAAATATATAAATTGAGACAATTAAAAGTCAAAATATGTGGAAGGGGATGGAGTTAAAATGTAAACTTCTTTTGTTTTTTGTTTCTTTGTGATCTAAGTTGTCTTCTCTTTAAAATAACTTGTTCTAAGTCTATGAATTTTCTTTTTTTTATCTTGGCTCACTGCATCCTCTGCCTCCCAGGGCCAAGTGATTCTCCTGTCTCAGCCTCCCGAGCAGCTGGGGTTACAGGCGCCTGCCACTATGCCTGACTAATTTTCATATTTTTAGTAGAGATGAGGGTTTCACCATGTAGGCCAGGCTGGTCTCGAACTCCCGACCTCGTGATTCGCCCACCTCAGCCTCCCAAAGTGCTGGGACTACAGGCATAAGCCACCGCACCTGGACTCTAAGATGTTTTTTGTAAGCTTCATGGTAACCACAACACAAAAACCTATAATAAATTCACCAGAAATAAACAGCAATGAATAAAAACGTATTTCCTCCAGAGGAAATACCTTAACCACAAAGGAAGACAGAAAAGAAGAGAGGAGTTACAAAACAACCAGAAAACAACCAACATAATGGCAGTAGTATGTTCTTACTTGTCAGTAATGAAACAACATAAATGGACTCAGTTCTCCAATGAAAAGGCATAGAGAGGCTGAATGGATAAAGAAATAAGACCCGCTTTACCTATAAATTGGGTCTTCTTACCAACAAGAAACCCACTTTACCTATAAAGACACACTTGGACTGAAAGTGTAGGTGTGAAAAAAGATATTCCATGCAATTGGAAACCAAAAAAGAACAGGAGTAGCTCTAGTTATATCAGATAAAATAGACTACAAATCAAAGACTAAAATGAAAGAAGGTCCCTATATAATGATAAAAGGATCAATTCGGCAAGAAGGTGAAACAATTACAAACATATATGCAACCAACGCTGCAGCCCTCAAGTATATAAAGCAAACATGAATAGATTTAAGGGAAAGACAGACTGAAATACAATAATAGTAGAAGACTTTTAATGTGCAGATTATTCAGATAGAAAATCAAAAAAGAAACATCAGAGTTAAACTACACACTATATCTAATAGGTCTAATTCACAATAGGAGAACATTTCAGCCAACTGTCGCAGAATACACATTTTCATCAGCACATAGAACATTCTCCAGAATAGACCATATCTTAGGTCACAAAACAAGTCTGAAGACATTCAAAAAAACATAAATCATATCAAGTTTCTTTTCTGACCACAGAGGAAAAAAACTAGACCTCCACCTCCCAAGTTCAAACAATTCTCCTACCTCAGCCTCCCAAGTAGCTGGAATTACAGGCGTGAGCCACCGCACCCGGCCTAATTTTTGTATTTTTAGTAGAGACAGGGTTTCACCATGTTGGCCAGGATGGTCTCGAACTCCTGACCTCATATGACTCACCTGCCTTGGCCTCCCAAAGTATTGGGATTACAGGCGTTAGCCACCACGCCTGCCCCTACAAGCTGTCTTCTTTTGTGTCTTTCACAATTGTCCAAAGACCAGCCGTGCCAGGGGCCTGTTTGTGTTTCCAGTGGTTGCAGTCCTTTAAGGCCTCTAGCATGAAGTGGAGGCGCAGGAGGGACGGCAGAACATTAGTGCTCCTGAGCTTGGACATGGGATTGGGGTGAGGACCAGCACCAGCAGCACTAATGTGAGCAGCGATGACGCTTCTAGGCCCCACACTTGTGACCTTGCTACCTCTGGTGCTTCCCCCTGATGTGTTCTTCCTTGTAACCACCCCCGCCAAACCCTCACCCAGCGAGAAAGCAGGTGATATCACATGGCATAGAGAGATGGGAGTAATGACTCGAAGAGCTACTCTTTGAAGTTATGTGTTTTGCAAATGTGTGTGTGTGTGTGTGTGTGTTTGTTTGTTTGTTTTTTGCAACACAGCTTCACTCTGTTGCCCAGGCTAGAGTGCAGTGGTGTGATCTAGGCTAATTGCAACCTCCGCCTCCCAGGTTCAAGTGATTCTTATGCCTCAGCCTCCCAAGTAGCTGGGATTACAGGCGTGCCACCAGGCTCGGCTAAGTTTTTGTATTTTTAGTAGAGGCAAGATTTTGCCACGTTGGCCAGAGTGGTTTTGAACTCCTGACTTCAGGTGATCAACCTGCCTCGGCCTCCCAAAGTGCTGGGATTACAGGCATGAGCCATGGTGCCTGGCCCCAGCAAATGTTATACTAACTCACTGTCACATCTCTAACTTAACATGGTTTTGCATGGATGATTTCAATATGGCCAATGGTTTTGACACTTTCTCTAGCACTACCTGGAGAAGCAACTTACTTCCTTCACTGGTACTGGCTTACTGCAGTTGTGCTTCTGAGTTTGTTTTGGTTTGTGTGGCAGGATCTTGTTGGAGATTGGGGAAAGTAAGGCAATATGTAATTTGAACAAACAACTTCCCTATTCTTACATTATCTATCCCAGAATCATTGACTATAAACAGTATGAAAGAAGGCGAGTTCAAGGGTATAAAAAGTCTTCTTTACTGCTTCCTGAATATTACACAATGAGCTTTCAAAGACTTGTATAAGACCACCAGAAAAACCTGATTATTATTAAAAAAAAAAAAAAGCTAACTTTATTAGAAGCTTACTAGGCAAGGGAGCCACTGGCTGAATAATTCCACCCAATAGACTCTCCCAGGGTCTTCAGCCACGAAGTTTTATGTTTGGATGGTTAGTCATAGGGTGATCTTGGAGCAGAAGTTCATAATTGAGGTTTAAATTGTGGCTGGCCAGAATTTGTAAACTAGGAGAGGTGCTAAAGTTGTCTGTATTTGAACCGTTTATGAGCTTATCTTTCTAAAACATGACTCCACCAAACAAACTGACACTCAAGGTGTTTGAATTTGAACCAGTCTATCTGGATTTTAAGTTTGTGGTCTCTATATAGTTAATCTGCTTGACAAGTTATAATTTCTTCACCTTTCTATTACTGAGACATAATTTTTGAATCATATTTCAACCACATCTATGGAAGAGAAAACATCTTTGACCTACAGCACTGGATGAAGTATTCATGGTTGGAAGTCACTTCAGTTTCAATAGATACTAGGTCTTCTTGTTTTTGTCAATAAGATCAGTGATAAAATAGCGACTGTGTGGCAACATTTATGATTCTGTAGAAGTACATGTTTGATCACTGAAACACTGAAGAACTTTGTTTGTCGTCTACTTCTCAGCCAGGAACCAAATTTGCACAATTTAAGCCAAGAAAGCTGATGCTATCTGCTCTGTTTGAAGAACCCGAAGAACTGGATGTGAGACTGTCGACCAGATTACTGAATTTTCTTTTTTCTTTTTTCTTTTTTTTTTTGTGAGATGGAGTCTCGATCTGTTGCCCAGGCTGGAGTGCAGTGGCATGATCTAGGCTTACCGCAACCTTCACCTCCTACGTTCAAGTGATTCTCCTGCCTCAACCTCCCAAGGAGCTGGGGCTACAGTTGTGCACTACTCCATCTATACTTAAAAACAATACACAATTAGCCAGGTGTTATCTCCTAACTTTTGTATTTTTTTAGTAGAGACAGGGTTCCACTATATTGGACAGGCTGGTCTTGAACTCCTGACCTCAGGTGATTGCCCACCAGGGCCTCCCAAAGTGCTGGGATTACAGGCGTGAGCCACCACACCCAGCCCAGATTGCTGAATTTTCTAATGTCTTTATTTCCCAGATCTCTATAATATTAAAGATCATAGAAAAGACTGTAGGATGGAAGTTTAACGTTCTCTAAGATGGCGCCTGTTCTGCCTTGAGAAGGCAGTAGTATATCTAGAATGACTCTTTTTAACCCACTGTCAATCCAGTCCTGTGAATTTCTTAGGCAAGGAGACCTCTGGCTTTAATTACACTCTCTAGTTCTCTGTCAGTCTCTGAACCAAGGCACATAGGGTTTTTTGAGCCACTTTTTGGGCCTTCTTTAAAGTGTGAAATAGGTATGCCTGAAGACAGAATAAAGCAGCACAGAATTGTTCCTCAAAGGTTAAGATTTAGGGTTTTAAATTGAAGCTCATATTTTCTTTTCTTTTCTCTTTTTTTTTTTTTTGAGACAGTGTCTTGCTCTGTTGCCCAGGCTGGAGTGCAGGGCATGATCGTAGCTCACGGCAGCCTTAAACTCCCAGGCTCAAGGGATCCTCCTGTCTCAGCCTCCCCAGCAGTTGGGACTACATATATGTGCCACTATGGCCAGCTGATTTTTAAATTTTTTTGTAGAGATGGGATCTCACTATATTGCCCAGGCTGGTCTTGAACTCCTGGCCTCAAGCAATCCTCCTGTCCCGGCCTCCCAGAGTGCAGGGAATATAGGCATGAGTCACCATGCCTGGCTTCTTTATCTTGAATTAAGAGATTTGAAGACTTTTTTTTTTTTTAAATGAGGGGAAATCAATGGGCCAAAGGGACTCAGAGAAATATCAGGAACTTTCCTGATAGTTGGCATCAGCTTATAGGGTTGGCAAGTCTCTGTCCAATTTGTGGGCAGTAGCCAATTAGCTTTTGTAGCATAAATCCATTATCAGTCACTGGATGCCACCCAACGTTCCATTGTTGGCCAAAATACCCCATGATGTTGTGTAATTGTCCTACAGCTTTGACACAAGTCAACACAAGTCTATTCCAGTACCAGGCAGTGAGATGTAGACATCAGCACATAGTTCCATAGTCAAGGAGACTAAGCGTAAGTAGAAACCTTCCTTAAAGCATCTGTGTAAGAGAAGAATCTTCCACTTGTACAGTTAGTCCCACATCAGTTGGTTACTTACTAAGCTCTATTATTAAGTGTGGTTGAAGTGCTAATTTCTATGAAAGGATACCCAAGTTTCATTTTAACCGAGACAGAAAATTCCCATTTTTTTGCATGACCTTATAAAGAGTACTCAGTTTTTGGCCATCTGGCTTGTTATAGTATTTGCCATTTACACAACTGATTCACTACAAGGGATTGGTACTAATAGAAACTGGGAAATGCCCAAAGGGATGTTGTATCAGTCCATTCTCTCGCTGCTATAAAGCAATTCCTGAGACTGGGTAACTTACAAATAAAAGAGGTTCAATTGGCTCACAGTTCCACAGGCTATACAGGAAGCATGGCTGGGGAGGCCTCAGGACATTTACAATCCTGGCCAAAGGCAAAGGGGAAGCAGGTACGATTTACATGGCTAGAGTAGAAGGAAGAGAGAAAGGGAGGAGGGGCCGCACACTTTTAAACAGCCAGATCTCATGAGAACTCTATCATGAGACAACACTGGGGGGGATGGTGCTAACCCATTCATGAGAACCCGCCCCCATGATCCAGTCACTCCCACGAGGACCCACCTCCATCCAGCACTGGGAGGATTATTGACATAAGATTTGGGTGGGGACATAGCAAAACATATCAAACGTGGACATAATTCCAATGGTTGGTTAAATTAGGTTTAAGCCATGGAGCCACGAGGGGTACAAAGGCAGTATTAGGAACAGGGGCCCACACGGGTGACATAGTTAGGAGATAAGACGTAGCTATTTGCAATCCAGAACCTTAGAGCAGCAGAGAAAGTGGGGGGGGGGGGGGGGGGAGCAAAGGTCAATAAGGAACAAAGGTAAATAAAAACAAAGCTATGTAAGGAACAAAAACGTGAAGACGCGTGCAGCAGTCAGTTGTTCTAGGCATTTGAGATCTCGTTCTAATGTCTCGGGAGGTGAATCAGGTTGACTATTTTCAGTGAGAAGCAAAAATTGTGCAGCTGGAGGGCCCACTATGTTAAAGGAGGCTCCAGGGGTAAGGTGACAGAGGGCTTCAGGCACAGCTGCTGCTGCTACTGCTGCTCTGAGATGAGGTGGATGGGTCTTCACTGCTGGATCAAGAAAAAGGTTGTCATAGGTTTTTGCTTCTAGGCTCCAGGGAACTGGAGAAAACTTGGAAGGCTGTCTATATGAGTGAGCAGAGAGGTTTATAGTTAGGTCAGGCCAGAGTGGGAAGTTGTTGGAGGGTTAATTTCAGTCACAGGATATTTGCTTATGTTGGGATTTCAGTTTCTCTTTCTTAGGACCACCATAACACATCCGGGCGGGCGTGGTGGCTCACGCCTGTCATCCCAGCAGTCTGAGAGGCCAAGGCAGGTGGATCACTTGACGTCAGGAGTTTGAGACCAGCCTGGCCAACATGGTGAAACCCTGTCTCTACAAAAATACAAAAATTAGCCGGGCATGGTGATGCGTGTCCGTAGTCCCAGCTGCTCCTGAACTTGGACCTGGGAGGCAGAGGTTTCCGTGAGCCGAGATCGCATCACTGCACTCCAGCCTGGGCAACAGAGCAAGACTTTGTCTCAAAAGACAAAACAAAACGAAACAGATAACCCCAAACTTGGTGACTTACAACAGAGATTTACTCTCACGGTTCTGGTGGCCAGAAGTCTGAAAGCAAGCTGTGAGTATAGCCACATTCCCTCCAAAGTCTCTAGAGGGAAATCTCTTCTTGACTCTTCCAGCTTTTTGTGGGCTGCAGGCTTTCCTTGGTTTGGGTCTTTGGCCACATCCCTCCAACCAACCTGTCTTCATATGCCTGCCTTGTCTCTCTCTGTTTTGTAAAAAGACACTTGTCATTGATTTAGGGCCTACCCAGATCATCCAGGATGAGCTCAGCTTGAAATCCTTAATTACATTTGCAAAAATCTTTCTTCCAAAGAAAATATTCATAGATTCTGACGCATGGACATATCTTCCTGGCAGCCAGTCTTCAATCTATTACTGTTCCCCAAAATGGGAATTATGGCATAGATGACATAAAGTTATAGAATTGTGATTACACGTTAGGGGCTATCTGCAATAGCTAGTGTGACCCTAAATCTCCTTTGTTGTCTTTTAGTGTCAGGACTGGGCAGTTCTGAATGGCAAATCCTTGTGAGGGATGGACTTCCTGGGATAGTCCATATCCTCAGAAATGTACCTTGTTCTGCCAAAATTATACTTCACAGGGTATAGACACCTTCTCACCTATATTGGGATTATGGAGATCCAAGTAAGTAGCCCAGCTAATGGAAGGCATGGATTCTGACCCCATGTCATGAGCAACTCCTCTTTCTCTTCTACCTCCGTGTGCTCCACCAGATGCTACTTTGTTTGCAGCCAACATGCCCAGTACTGTTTATCTGAGACTAACACCTCGTACACATTAGAAGTGGTATTGAGACCTGTGTGTACAGAGATGTCAAGTCTCCGAATTGTTCCAGCCTGAAGGTGCCTCATGGTTGCAGGCCAGCATGGCTGGGTTGAGGCTGTTCAGCAGAACTAAGTTCTGCATTCCAGAGCTGCAACGCCGGAGGGGCTGAATGTTCCAGAAAGTTTTCTAATGCCCCGACTCCCGGATCTACCCTCTCCATGAGCTGTGTATTGTGTCATCCCAAGACACATCCCTCTTTTGATCCTGGCTGAGCCAAGCAATGCTTTGCAGGGCTAAGAGGTCTGCCTCCCTGAAAGCAAAACTTGATGATGATGGGTCAGTAGGGGGCCTGAGACAGGTGACAGTTGAATTAAAACTATTTTGGGAGAATCCCAAAGGGAGGAAAACACGTGCTAAGTAATTTTCTTGGTTGTGCACCCATCACTCACTGCGAAATGCAGATGTTTGCTTTATCTTAAGATGCAATGAAATTATTTACACACTAACTGCTTTAGTTAGCAGTTAGATCCCCTTTCTTGCTTAAGAGAAACTGAAACTTAAGAATTAGAGAAAAAAGATGTCCTGTAATTAGACTTCCAGGCATGGGCAGGCAATCTCTGTGTGGTTCCTAGTATTCTCAAATGGGAGAGAATGTTTATGAAACTCCTACTATGCCGTAAGCCATTTATTAGAATGTTTTCTCTAATTGTTATATAACCCCTGTTTGCTAAAAGTATCTACATTTTTGTTTTATCCAAAGTCACAGTTAATATTTAAAATATATGGCGTCTCCCCATGAGACGTGTACTCATAAAACGAAGGAATTGCCAAAGGTGTGTCAATGTATGGACGGTCAATTGGACTCCTTCATTCATCTTCTTCACTGTAACCCACGTGTTTGATCTGAGTGTGTTTGATTAGTGACTCCAAGATTAGCAGAGAGCTACCGTCTCATCATGATTCTGCTTTACTCAAGCAGATCTGGCTGAACTGCCTGTGCCCTGCCACCCTGAGTCCACTTTCTCTATCAAAGTCAAGTCAATAGCTGGGCACCTGCTGGGTGTGGTTTCCTTTATGCCCCAACCAATATTTCTTTCTTTTCAGAGAGTATTTGATATTTCACTTTACAGACATAGAGCTATTCAGGTTTTCCATTGCTTCTTCAGTGAGTTGAGTGTTTTTCTAAATATTAATAAATGTGTACATTTTATGTAAGTTACTTCCAATGATATGAGGTTGTTAGTAATATGCTCTTATCTTTTTTGTTTGTTTGTTTGTTTGTTTGTTTGTTTGTTTTTTTTTTGAGACGGAGTCTTGCTCTTTCGCGCAGGCTGGAGTGCAGTGGCCGGATCTCAGCTCACTGCAAGCTCCGCCTCCCGGGTTGACGCCATTCTCCCGCCTCAGCCTCCGAGTAGCTGGGACTACAGGCGCCCGCCACCTCGCCCGGCTAGTTTTTTGTATTTTTTAGTAGAGACGGGGTTTCACCGTGTTAGCCAGGATGGTCTCGATCTCCTGACCTCATGATCCGCCCGTCTCGGCCTCCCAAAGTGCTGGGATTACAGGCTTGAGCCACCGCGCCCGGCCTTGTTTTGTTTTTTAGACAGAATCTTACTCTGTTGACCAGGCTGGAGTGCAGTGGCATGATCTCGGCTCACTGCAACCTCTGCCTTCTGGGTTCAAGTGATTCTCCTGCCTCAGCCTCCAGAGTAGCTGGGATTACAGGTGTCCGCCCCCATGCCTGGCTAGTTTTTGTACTTTTAGTAGAGACGGGGTTTCACCCTGTTGGCCAGGCTGGACTTGAACTCCTGAGTTCAGGTGATCCACCCGCCTCGGCTTCCCAAAGTGCTGGGATTTTAGGGGTGAGTCACTGCCGAACCCCTTATTATCTTTTTATTAATCATAATGATGCTATTTCTCATTCCTGACATTGGTAATCTGTGTCTTTCATTTTTTTTTTTCTTTTTCTGATCTGTCTGGCTAGAGGTTTAGCACTTTTTTTTTTTTTCCTCAAGGAACTGGCTTTTGGCTTCATTGATTTTTTTTACCTTTATTGCTTTCTTCTGATTATATTGATTTTTGTTCTGATCTTTATTTACTTTCATCTGCTCATTTGGGGTTTCATTTGCTCTCATTCTAGTTTCTTACTAGAAACTAGAGGTCATTGTTTGAGAGTTTGTTTTTGTTTTTTTTTTGAGATGTAGTTTGGCTCTTGTTGGCCAGGCTGGAGTGCAATGGTGTGATCTTGGCTGACAGCAACTTCCACCTCCCGGGTTCAAGTGATTCTCCTGCCTCAGCCTCCCTAGTAGCTGGGATTAAAGGCATGTGCCACCACGCCCGGCTAATTTTGTATTTTGAGTACAGACAGGGTTTCTCCATATTGGTCAGGCTGGTCTCGAACTCTCGACCTCAGGTGATCTGTCCGCCTCGGCCTCCCAAAGTGCTGGGATTACAGGTATGAGCTACCACGCCCGGCCAAGATAGTTCTTTTCTAGTATAGGTGTTAAGTAGTATAAATTTCCCTCTAAGTACTGCTTTAGTGCCATCCCAGAAACATTGATATGTTGTGTTTTCAGTTTCATTCAGTTCAAAATACTTTTGAATTTAACTTTCAGTATCTTTTTAAAAAATTTTTAATTTTTTGTTTTTTTCTTAACTTTTGATATCTTTTTGACTAAGGGTGTTTGAAAGTGTATTTTTTTGGTTTCCAACTATTTGGGGATTTTTCTGGCTACCTTGCTATTGATTTCTAACGTAATTCCAGTGTGGTCAGAGAACCTACTTTGTGTGACTCAACTCCTTAGTTTTAAAAGCTGGGACAGATATTAAAGCATGTTTTTATGCAATGGTAACCTCAGAGAGGTGAATTTGGTGAAGGAAAGAAAGGGAATAATTACAAGAACAAAATGTTTGGGAGGGCGATAGTGGACAAACCAGGACTCAGGTGGGAGCGCTGCCTGGGAAGCAGTGTGCCTCTTCTTGTAACGGAAAGCGGGGCATGGTGTGCTGTCTGGTTAGAGGTATGTTGAACGACTCTCAGGGGCACCTATTTCTTTTTTAGGGAACAATTTGAGGACATCCTCTTGCATGATTAGTCTGGGAGATATGCAGAAAGAATAATCATTTTACAGCATAGGAGAGTGAATTTATTAGGGGAAAAGACAGCATTGGCTAGAATTGCTGTCCGTTTGGGATTGGGATGGAAACATAAGAGCACAGTCAGCCTCTTGTTTCCTTTCTCCCCAGCGTCATCATGTGTTAAGAGCTGCTAGAGCAGGCTGGCATGGTTATTAATCTTGGGGATGGGAGTTTTGCCAGACTCACACAAGAGTGAAGGGTGTTTGCAAGGCAAGACTCGTAGCATCGAGCTATGGCCCTGTTCATTCTTGCATCTCTTTCTAAATTGTACGTAACAGAGGTGCAAGTGCTGTCCTGTCTAGTGGTGACTGAATTGACCTCCTCCTCCCTGTGAAAACACCAATGTTGTCGTCATTTGCAATTCAGCTCAACATTTGTTGATTCCATATAATCTGTGCCCTTTTAGCTTTTCCTTTGAACCAGTTATAACATTTCCCTGGTTCCCTCAGGAGTAAAATACATTTTTTGAATACTACTTTTATATCTGTATGTCATGATTTTACCTTTTTCTGAAAATGTTATTTTAGCACCATGTACCTATCACCTGGCATAAGAAATCCTTAGCAATAAAGACGGAACCACGTGTGTGTCCTCCTCCCCTCCCCCCTAGAGGTAAGCAGGTACTTGAATTTGGAACAATGCTTTCTCTAAATCTCTTAAAGAAGCTAGGTGTTATTTGTAAGGTATTAAGGGAAAAATATCTTTGCAATACAGGTATACGTTTCTAAAGTAGCACTTGAGAATACCAGTCTTGCTGTAGTAGATGTGGTTGTTTCTGGTGTCTGTTTACAAAAACTAGGAAGAAATGAATGGCCCGACTGAAAGGTGAAACTTGTTAAAGTAAACCTCACTTTTAACATAAGGGACTAGGCCGGGGCCGGTGGCTCATGTCAGTAATCCCAATACTTTGGGAGGCTGAGTCAGGCAGATCACTTGAGGCAAGGAGTTCGAGACCAGCTTGGCCAATATGGCGAAACCCTGTCTCTACTAAAAATACAAAAGTTAGCCAGGGGTGGTGGTGGGCACCTGTAATCCCAGCTAGTCAGGAGGCTGAGGCAGGAGAATCACTTGAACCTGGGAGGCAGAAGTTGCGCTGAGCTGAGATTGAGACTCTGTCTCCAAATAAATAAATAAATAAATAAATAAATAAATAAATAAATAAAATAAGGTACTCTTCTGAAAAAGTTTGGAGAATTAAAAAAAAGAAGACAAAATAAGGGGTCTCTCCTTCTTTTCACGGGTGATCGCTTTTTGTTTCTCTAAGCCTTAATTCTCACCGGTGAAGTGTGAGAGATCGCGACAATGTGATTCTGTGGAAGAAAGAGAATGGCGTGGGCACTTACTGGGTGTTAGACAGTAAACACACACTTCTCATTACCAGCAGGGACGGTGTCAGGCCCATTTACAGGAACTAATGACAGCAGGGGCTGTTCTCAACACTATTTTTTTTTTTGAGGTGAAGTCTCGCTCTGTCACCCAGGCTGGAGTGCAGTGGTGCTATCTCGGCTCACTGCAACCTCCGCCCCCTGGGTTCAAGTGATTCTCCTGCCTCCGCCTCCCGAGTAGCTGGGATTACAAGCACCCACCATCACACCCAGCTAATTTGTTCTCAACACTTGATCTCAATACATATAATCCTATAACTGTCATCCCAATTTGATAGTTGAGGAAACAGAGACAAAGCAAGATACAGTATTCTGCCTGAGGTCAGGAAATCAGAGGGCAGAGCTAGGAGTTTCTACTCTCAACCCCCAGGTTTTGAAAGCTTTCAACAAACAGAAAAGTTGCAAGAATAGAATAACAGACACCCATACGCTCACCAAAGTTCAACAACGTGCACATTTTGTCACATTTGCCTTATCTGGTCATCAGTCTGTATATGCTGTGCTGAAACACATTTATGTTGTCCACCTCATGACACTTCATCTCTACATAAATAACATTCCTATGGAGATCTGATAGGTCCCTCATCAGCTCGGTATTTCATGCAAGTGCACGCTCACGTTTCACACATTGCAACTAGCTGTTTTTCCCCAATGACTCTGGCTTTTTAAAGAGACCAAGTCAGCTGCCTTTGCCTTTGTGATACTGTCCATGTTTTCCTAGAGGCTGGGAAGGGCCAGAGCCAGCTATGTTCACAGGCTTACGTGCTGTCAGCTTGTGTTACATAATGTGGATATGGGGAGTTCCAATGCATTGTTTGACCTACAACATTGAAACTATTGACTAACTGGCTCTTTATTTACTCTCTGAGTTCGCTCACCGAGTTGTACTGTCCCTTCCCTTGACATTTTAGGTTGACTGTACTTGAGACAAAGATTATTTAGCATCTAAACAATCCGTACAAATGGACACTTATAAAGAACCATTTATTCATCTGTTGATTTTCATTCATTATTTTCATCAATTACAATTTTTCCTCTCCCTCCATCAGAAGAAACCACAAAAGACCTGACAGATTTAGGTAGTCAACTGAGTGTGTAGGCTGCTCAATTAGTAGTATATTAGTGAGTACTAATTGATAAGAAATCTTTTTTTTTTCTTATATAAGGATATTTATGACTTTGTAAGTGCCCTTTAGACCAACTCAGGACAGGGTACAAAATGGGGCCCATGGATGGAGCTGTGAGCCCCGCTCACCACTGTTCAACTCTCTTCTCCATAACAAATTGTCCATGGGGACCCTCAGCATCCGGGGGCAAAAGGGCCAAGTACACAGGGGTCTCTGCTCCTTCTTCTGGGCTCTTGGTGGCACTGGGTCCCGCCATGTCGGTTCTCACCCACCCTGGGCAGCAGGCATTCAGGAGGATCTTGTCCCCTTTCTTCTGCTCACTCAGTTTCCTGGCGTGGATCCTGGAGAGAACGGTGACGCCAATCTTCGTCACTCCGTATGCGCTGCTGGGCCAGCCCTCCTTCTGGTGCACTCCCTTCTTGGTATCCTCCACAAACTTGTTCATGAGCCCCACCAGCTCCTCCTCGGTGATGGTCTCACTGCGGAACTTCTGCTGCAGCTCTGGGCTGCAGCTTTTAAGGGCTCTGAGACTCATCATGCTAGATATGTTCACCACTCTCCCTAAGATACACCACAAAGCATTATGTAGAAAGGTGTGCAACAATCCTGTAGAAAGGTGAATGCCAAATTTGCAGGGATTTTGAAGCAGAAAATTTTCATATGAGAGACAGTTACTGGTATGAGTTCTAAGAGGAATACGCATAGCAAGTGTGGTGGTAGTTGTATAAAGAACTTCATTCCTGCCTTCAAATTTTGGCTGAGTAGAGTCAGGTGAGATTTGGAAGAGCTGCCCTTTGAGGTCCTGGTGAACCAGAGCCTTAGAAGTAGCACAACTTAATAGGATGACAGGACAGGGAAACAGGATAAAAGCTGAGAGTAAGCCATACATGCAAGTACCCAACTCGAAGCCACACATTTAAATTTTTCTAAAAGTAGCTGCTTAATTGCTGCTTTATTTAATGGGTGGGTTCATCTCCTGTCCCATTACTTAGGGTAACCATTACAGCAGTTTACAACCAAAGAAATGTGATAGTCATATCCAGCACCTTGAGCACGTTGAAGGGGAGTTAAAATGGGCCCGGAGTTAAGCAGCGGCAGATTATGGACATCTCTGTGTACCATGCTAAGGGCTTGGACTTTCCTCCTGAAGGATTTTTGGGAGCGGCATGACCATGCAGACAGCATACAGGATGCTGGGAAAGGAAAAGACTCAAGACCAGAGGTGCCCTGTGAGGGTTTGCAATTGTCCAGAGGGACAGGTGAGGGCCTGCTGTAAAGCCGGAGAGATGGATTCAGGAGGAACTCAGTGAGCACAACTCCTAGGACCTAGTAAGTGATTATAAGGGGTGGGGCATGGTGACCTGCACGATCCTGGTGGGTAGGTGGTGGGGTCTGTGTCCCAGATAACTTAGGGAAAAGGACAGGGATCCTCTGGAAATATCTTAGATTGTGGGGAAAGGCATCAGAAAGAGACGGAAGGCAGCAAGACAACTATGTGGTCAGGAGCTTAAGGAGTGTTCCAGACGGGTGACAGGTATTAGAAGGGCCTAATGAACTGGTGGTAGTAAAGGTTCCACCAGCCTGAATAACATCTCTCTGAAAGAGCAGAGAAAGGCTACAGGATGGACTCCCACGCGGAGAGGCATGGAGCAAAGAAAGAGCATCTCTCAGGAGACGTTTGAGCTAAGACCTGAAGGATAAGAGAGAGTCAGCCAGGTGTGCAAACACCAGTGGGATGGGGAGGACGAATGGCCATGGAAGTGGGAGAAGTGAGGACAAAGTCCTGAGGCAGAATGGCACCTATCAGCTGGCAGGAGACAAAGCACAGAGGTCAGTGCACATGCAGCATGGAGAGGAAGCAGGAGCCTGTAGGAGAAATCCCAGACAAGCAGGGGCCAGAGTCAAGCCCCAAAGAGAAGGTGCGCTGTTTCCCATCAGACTCACCTTGGGGTTTTATTAGAGGGAGTAATTCTGTGCACACATCTCGGGTACCAAAGAAGTTTGTTTTCATTGTCACTTCCGCTTGAATATGAAAGGGTGTGGGATCAGCAACTTTTAGGAGAAAAAGAGAACATAGTTAACACATTGTACCCACAGGGTAAAATTCTATAGAATGATACTAAAAATAAAAAATTAGTGCCTTCTGTCTAAAGTCTGTGTCTGGTTACAGTATTGTGCCAATCTATTGGTTTGATAACGTTCTAGTATTTTTGTAAGATGGTACCATTGGGGGAAAGAGGATGAAGGGCGCACACACTGGATCTTGGCATAACCATTTTTTCTTTTTGCAATTTATCGTTTATTTTAAAATCAGTTCAAAATTCATTCAATGGCCTTAAAGCTCAATTCAGAAAAACTGCAGAAAATCTGAAAGAGATCCCCAAAAGTCCGACCCAGGGAAACACAAAGTTCCCCTTGGCTGGAAAACTCCCTTTCTCTAAGATTTCTGCACTCCCTACATCTCCCAGCTCCTCCCTCTCCTCCCTAGGGAGTCCTTCTGGACCCCGCAGCCGGTAGGAGCCCCAGTGCAGCGCTTCTTCGACAGGAGCAGCCCACGTCGGGGAGCCCACGTCCCCTCCCCGTACCCTTGAAGGCGATGCCCGCGTTGTTGACCAGCACGTCCAGGCCCCCGTACTCCTTGAGCAGGAAGTCGCGCAGGGTGCGGATGCTCTGCGGGTCGTCGATGTCCAGCTGGTGGAAACGCGGGCTCAGACCCTCCGCCTGCAGCTGCTGCACGGCTGCCTGGCCCCGCGCCACGTCCCGCGCCGTGAGCACCACTTCCCCCGAGAACAGCCGGCACAAGTCGCGCACGATGGCCAAGCCGATGCCCTTGTTGCCTCCAGTCACCAGCGCTACACGGATGCCGGACTTCATGGCTGAATGGGACGCGCGGGACACCTGCGTGAAGAACAGACCTGGCTCAGGCCCTGGAGATGCGCGGCGTGTATCCCAGAGACTGCGCGAATCTGGCGGGCGTGGGGCGCCCACCCGTAGGTTACACGCCCGGCCGCTGAGCGCGCAGGCGCAGGCGCAGGCTCCTCCCCTAGCGGGGAGGGGCGGGCGCGGGGCGGGGCGGAGCGGAACCACCCCTACCCCTCCCCACCCGAACTTCGCCTGGGTGCCGAGCGGGCGGAGAGCCAGCTGGCCTGACTTTGCAGAACCTGCTGGCTGAAGAGCGAGCCCGCGGGCGGGGAGCCAGCTGGCCTGACTTTGCAGAACTGCTGGCTGAAGAGCGAGGACGGACTCTAGCTGCTGGCTGCCGGCTGCCCACATAGCAGTGAAGAACCATTCGTAGTGGCCATGTGCCACTGCTTGTCCTTGGTTCTCTGAGGGGTTTTCTTCCTATTCCCCCAGCTGTTCAATCATTCCTAGTTGTGTTTGAAGAAATAGTACATTTGCATGGTTTTTTTTTTCTGTTAAAAAAAAAAAAATATATATATATATATATATATATATATATATACACACACACACATACATACTGCAGGAACTGCAGTCTTTGGAGCTAGAGTTGCAGAAGAAACTGGAAGGAAATGACAGGGTATCAAGTTTTTGTTGATTTCCCCCCTAAGTATATGAAAACAAAGCTACTGACTTAGCCAGATTTTCCAATAATGGTGGGAAACATTCATTAAATCTTTACAAGGTGACTTCTCTGGGCATTTGCAGGGCCATCAGTTTACCTGTGCATAGGTGTAGGAGGTTTCACAGCCATATTTTACACTGAAAATAACACTCCAGGATGTACCTTTTAATCCCCATCTTAAAATGAAGAAACAGAGATCTATCCTGAGAGTTTATAACTTAGTTCAGTGGTGGGAAATAGAGAAATGCCAGGGGTTCAGTCTAGGTCCGGTGGTTCACAGCACAGAAAGCCTATCACTGAGACCCCATTATTGTCAGGGAAGAAGGCATTATTTGGGTGCTACAGCCTATGGGGGGAGATCAGTCTCAAATCTATCTTCTCAACTGATTAAAATTAGGATATAGCAGGGAAGAAATGTAACTGCATGTGCAAAAACAGCAGGATTTGGGGAGAGATGAGGAGGAGTGGATCAACAGGCATCAGTTAGGAAATTGTTAGAGGTGAGGGGTCTGGCATCTGATTGTCCAGATGTGGTGATCTGATAAGTTTCAGTTCCTAGGTGCTACCTGGGAGGTCTGATGGCTAGTTTCCTGAGAAAGGAACTCAGATAAGACAAATGTAAATTTCTCAAGTTTTTAGACTGGGAGAGTCAATTTGTTTATTTAAAGGAGACCAGGCCAGACGCGGTGGCTCACACCTGTAATCCCAGCACTTTGGGAGGCTGAGGCAGGTGGATCATGAGGTCAGGAACTCAAGACCAGCCTGGCCAACATGGTGAAACCCCATCTCTACTAAAAAAAAAAAAGACCATAAACATCCGTCCTATGGGACAATTGCATGGTTTCAAAATGAGTCTTCTTCCTTCCTACTTACAAGGGAATCGGGAATAAGGTCAAGTTTCATTTCTGTGCTGTCCCATAGGTTGCCACTATCACAGGTGGCCTTTTAAACATAAATTCAAATTAAGCGATATTTGTAATTCAGTTTTTTAGTTGCACTAGCCACATCTCCGGTGCTCAATATTTGCATGTGTTAGTGGTCACTGTATTGGGCAGTATAGATTTAGGATATTTCCATCCTTGCAGAAAGGTCTGTTGAACAGCACTGCTTTAAATAGATTGCAATTACATTGCAATTTCAAGGTAGGATTCCAATCAGTTGCTTTAAAACAAGTTAGTAATCAAGGAAAGACCCTTGTTTTTTTCAACTGAAATTTTTGTTGAGCTAATTATAGATTCATATGCAGTTGTAAGAAATAATACAGAGATTCCTTACCCTTTACTCAGTTTCACTCAACAGTAACATATTGCAGAAGTATAGTACAGCATCACAATGAAGATATTGACAACAAAACAGTCCACCAATCATACTCAGATTTCCCCAGTTTGATGTGTACTTTGTATATTTAGTCCTATATAATTTTATCAAATGTTGGTTTGTGTATCCACCACTACAGTTAAATGAGTATGTTTCCATTCGCACAAAGAGCCTTCCTGTTGCACTTTTATCACCAAACATACCTCTCTATTACTCCCCAAACCGACTCTATTTCATGGCACCCACTAATCTGTTCACCATTGCTACAAGTTTGTTGTTTCAAAAATGTTACATAGATGGAGTCATACAGTTTGTAGTCTTTCGTTTTGTTTTGTTTTTTTCCACTCAGGATAATTCAGAGCTCTGTTTCGGATTTTCTTTCCTATCCCAGGGTGTGGGGTTGGGTCTGTCATTGGCTGGGTTCTCTCCACTTCATCAGCTACTGTCTTCTGTAGCTGGTGTGAGTCAGTGTTAAGAGTGGGATGGATTAAATTTATTAAGAGGGCCAGTCACAATAGCACATGGTGTACAGGGAACTTTGGACAGGGTGAGGGTCCTGCTGTTTCAAAAGGCAAATCCTATGAGGGCATGAATCATGAGTTTGAGTCTGATTTGTTTATTTTTTTAGGACTGGTACCAACATAAGAATTGACAGGTACATTGGGCAGGATGCTCCGGAAAATATATAAAATATGTATTAACAAGAATTTACTGTATGATAAAGGTGGCCTTAACAACTAGTGAGGGAAATAATTATTCCAAAATTGGCACTGGGGAAAGGGCATAGTGATTGGAAAGAAAAAAGATCCCTTACAACATACACTAAATAATTTCTGGAGAGAGAAAGAGAAACAGTGATTTATAAATGAATCCATAAAATAAAAGAAAACAAAAGTAACTTTTATTTTCAATAGGGGAAAATGCTTTATTTCATAAGCATAAAAATAAGGGAAGAATCGTAAATGTCTGATGGGTTTGACTATGGGAAACTTTTTGAAAATTTGTTTTTGAAAAGCACAATTTAAAGCCTGTGAATTAAGCTCTACTTGGATGATTTTGTATTGTTTTCTCTGTTATATCTGGGTCTTGATTCTGGTGCTATATGTGAGGAGCCTCCAATATGCAGCACCTTGTCTGGATTCTGAACAATTTAAGAAATAAAACAGAAATTTAAAGATGGAGTTTCCAGATCTCTGCTATTACTGCTATTGGCTAAGTTGGAAGACATGCCTTAGTTGTGAGAATCAAAAGTCTGAGACTATATTGGCTGCTATATAGATCAAGAATTTTATAATACCAATTAACCTGTGGAATGAATTCATATCTTTACTACCCACCTTTTTTTTGTTTTTTAATAGAACACTTCATGAATTTGCATGTCATCCTTCTACAGGCACCATGCTAATCTTGTATCATTCCAGTTTTAGTATATATGCTGCCCAAACGAGCACTACTACCCACTAGTTTAAAGCAATTAAAGAACACAGTTCCCACAGTCACAAAAAAGAATGGAATCATTTCCTTTGCAGCAACATGGATGCAGCTGGAGGCTATTGTGCTAGGTGAATTAACGCAGAAACAGAAAACCAGATAATGCATGTTTTCACTTATAAGTGGGAGCTAAACATTTGAGTACACAGGGACACAAAGAAGGGAACAATAACACTGGGGATTCCAAAAGGGGGAGGGAGTGGGTAAGGATTGAAAAACGACCTATTGGGTACTATGTTTTCTACTTGGGATCATTAGATGCCCAAACCTCAGCATCAGGCAATATACTGATGTAACAAACCTGCACATGTACCCCCTGAATCTAAAAACAAAAACAAAAACAAAATACCCTAAAACACAGTTCCATGGTATATATTAAAAGAAAAGATGTTGGAAAATAATATTCTTAAATTACGAATTGTGAGGTTCTCTGGGTTGTTCCTTTGATTATTTACTCTCATGGAGCTCTGCTTGACACTGACTGTGTTCCTCTTTCATTTTATGTTTGTTTAGGATATTCAATAAGCCTTTCTAAAGTGGTAGACCATGGACTTTGAGACCTGGAATCAATCTGTGGCTTAGGTGCTTAGTAGTTATGTAACTCAAGCAATTTGCTGAATTCTGTGAAAGACAAAGCCAGACACTAAGGTGGTAAGGACAGATTTTAGTCAATAATGAACTACTATAATAGAAAGAGGGTCTAGTGTAAAGGAACTTTCATTTGTACGGAGGTAACTGTGCCTTTTAAAGGGAGAATGAAGGATCAGGAAGGGGGAGGAATTAGGGAAATGACAAATTACCAAGGATTGCTCAGTGGAAATGTTGGTTAGGCCAGCTGTGTCTGTTAGCTGGCAATTAGCAAAGTTGGGATTCTATTCTCCCACTACAAAGACTGAAAGACAGGGGCCCTATCATTTCTGATGATTACATTTCAGAGGAATGGCTTTCAGGTCTGAGAAAGACATTCTTTTTCTTTTTCTTTTCTTTTTTTTGAGACGGAGTTTCTCATTTCTGTCTCAGGCTGGAGTGCAGTGGTGCAATCTTGGCTCACTGCAACCTCTGCCTCCCAGGTTCAAGAGATTCTCGTGCCTCAGCCTCTCAAGTAGCTGGGACTACAAGCATGCGCTACCACACCTGGCTAACTTTTTGTATATTTAGTAGAGAAAGGGTTTCACCATGTTAGCCAGGCTGGTCTCGAACTCCTGACCTCAGGTGATCTGCCCGCCTTGGCCTCCCAAAGTTCTGGGATTACAGGCGTAAGCCACCTCACCTGGCCAAAAAACACTCCTGAGTAGGACATACATCTCAAAGGGTCAGAGGAAGAATTCACAGCTGTAAGCCGTTTTCAGTAAATGCTTTAAGAAAGGGCAGTCAGGGACCTATTGTCAGAAGTTGGTTATTACAAACACCACATTTTTTTTGGCAGCTTAAACATTCTCAGTAAGGGACTAGAGTCATACTAGGTGTTAGGGTCATCCTAGCCATGTAGTCTTGAACTGTGTGTGTTTTTTTTTTTAGAAAGAAAAACAAAAACAACTCACAATGTATAAATTGAGAAAAGGAGATGGAGACCTTATTTCTTCTAAAGGGGTACAACCTGCAAGGTAGCCATCCTGGAGGCTGGGGAGCTGACTCCAGCAGAAACTCAGAGACAGGCACTTTGAAGGGGGAGGCTTTGAGGCAGGAGCTTTAGACTGCACAGGTTGGCTAAACTTACACATTCAACAGGTTACATGAGGGGCTATGAATATTCATGAAGGTGGACCTGATACATGCATATTGAAGAAACATGCATGTAACATACGACTCATGTATATTCAGTTTGGGATGGTGACTTGACATTTAAGTGTATTACGATTAGGTCCTATCTGTCAAAAGTCTTTCAGGACATCAAGGCACACAAGTACACAGCCTCTGTAAACCAGAACCAGTCCATTCCATAGTCCATGATCTTCTTATTGGGAGAAAGTTGTTGAAATCAGTCTCTTATCTAATGAAAGCCGTAGTTACGGCTTTTGTGTAAGAGTTAGAGAAAGAGGAAAGAAGCAAAAATACGTTGGCAGTTAGAGACAGGTTTACTTTAGATGGCCCATTTTGGTTCGGAGCCCTTTCTCTTACTAAGAGTATATATTGGTTTTAGGGTGAGGGGGCTTATCACAAGCTTGGAATGTTTATGTGTGTGGATAAGTTTATGGCGGGGTTGGAATCCCGCCATAAGGGGAGGAGGGGAGGTTATCTTGAGGCAGACATTTTTCTGGCCTGGAGGGGGGTTATCTCAGGGCCAGCATCTTCCCGGCCTGGAGGGGGCTTTATCTAGGGTCTAGCATGTCTCTGGTCAGGAAGGAGTTTGGAATGTTTCTGGTTGGAGATGTTACTTGTGATTTATGGTCATGCTGACCTTAGCCATTCGGCTGATGCCCTTTGGATTTAGGCAGTTTTTTATTAAGGTGAACTTTAGCACGAGGGGCTTGTCCAAGATGACGATGCTCCTGCTCTGTCAATCCAGACCCTATAGTTATAAAAAGGAGGAGGGACAGCATTTTCTTTCTGGCTACTTCCTGCTGATGAGGGTACAGAGAGTTTTCTGGTCTTGGGTTGACTGTAGGAGCAATGCCGTCTATAGATGTTTTTGGGTAGTTGTTTGTGAAATGGCCATGATCCTGTCGGTTAAAACTCTTTGAAAAAGGTTAATTAGGCAGGGTAAGAACATTAGTCCCAGGCATATTATTAGAAGAGGGCCCAGGAATGGAATGACCCATGCTATGATTTTGTTCCCAAACCAAGCATTTATTTGGTTGTTTTGGTACTTCCTTTTTAGCCCTTTCCTTAATAATAATCAATCAAAATGCTACAGTAATTGAGATTTTCTGTCCGATATTCCACCCTGAGAGTGCTACAGTATATAGTCCTACTGCAAATAGTAGAGTAAAGCAATTTCCACAAGGGTGGTATAGTAAGTAATTTCCATTAAAAAGTTTTCACATTTGACTTAAAAGGAGAGATAGGAATGACAAAAACTATTTGGTGAGGTAGGGATGAGACTAAGGTGAGTAGTTCTCGGTTACTTATCACTTATCTTCATTTTTTTTTTTTTTGAGATGGAGCTTTGCTCTTGTCACCCAGACTGCAGTGCAATGGTACAGTCTTGGCTCACTGCAACCTCCGCCTCCCGAGTTTAAGTGATTCTCCTGCCTCAGCCTCCCGAGTAGCTGGGACTACAGGCACACACCACCACATCTGGCTAATTTTTGTATTTTTAGTAGAGACAGGATTTCACCATATTGGCCAGGCTGGTCTCGAACTCCTGACCTTGTGATCTGCCTGCCTTGGCCTTCCATAGTGCTGGGATTACAGGCATGAGCCACCGCACCCAGCCTAGTTACTTATCTTTTATGATTTTCAGTGTAAGATTTCCTATTTATTTACATTAATATTTAAGATTTTTTTTTGGGCTCTCAGGTTGCTTCCTTAGCTTTCCAAGCTTTGACTTGCCTGTGATGTATTTAGGAGTTGATTCCTGTAACAGATACCCTCTTAATTACCCTGGGTTCCATGGACTCACTAGACTTGGTGGGAAGGATTCCGGGAACCCTTAGTTATTAGTTGTCAGCACCAGCAGTGAAGAGATTTTCTCCTGTCATGGTTGGGGGGCTTAGAGGCAGCATCTGCTGAAACATCTAGTTTTCAGCTTCTAGGGCTTTAAGAAAGCACAGCTTATTTTGGAATCTTGTAGCCAGAACAATTAGAATTTAATTTAAAATGAAGAAAATAACAAAAATTGAAAAACATACTAGAATTTAATGACAGGTGTGCTATAGTTTTTGAAACATAATTTTCTTTCTCCAGTTTCCCATTTTTATTAAAAGACAAATCATGGTACGCCTAGTTTGCTTTATTATATGTGGCTTAATTATCTGGATACAGTGCAGCAAGAATAATTATTTGTTACATAGGCCTTTTAAATTAGCTTTGATGGAACTTTGTTCTGTAGAGAGAATCTGAGGTGAGACCTTTTTAAAGGCATGCCCAGTCATAGATTTGTACCATCAAATACCTATGAGTTGTTGAATTTGTCTCTTCTTGAGGTCCCAAGATAACCTGGGGTTCCTGGCCCGTTAGAAAGGGACATTCTTTACTTGCCACAGATCAGAAACCCTGTACAGGAACTTTGTACACAGAATATGAGGCCAGTTTCCAAGGGCTTTATTGGCTTCATAAATTTTGATTCCTCAAAGGAAAGCACACCATTCCAGTCAAAGCCTTGGTAAAATAACCAGTTTTTCCAATTGTGTCCTGTTACAAAAGAAAACAGATACTTATTGCACTTATGCAAATAACTATATTGCCATAACTTAAGAATACTCACAGATAGTTTCCAAATTCTGGAGAAAATCAGGTAGAGAGAAACAAGTATGCTCCAAATTTTGTTCATGGGCGCATACTAAATTGTTAAAAGCTGTCAGTATCTCCAAAGAAAAGTTTCTTTAACTTTGAAAAACGAAACAAAACGTTGGCAATATTTTAAGCAAAACATCAAGATTACTCCAGTCTCCTATTAGTTTAGTTCATGCAGTTAATTCCTGTCCTGCTTGATATTAATGAAAATTTTAGCTTTTCAAGAGTTCTGAACGTTTTTCTTCCATTCTGATGTTACAATTTCCAAAGTTATCAGAAACCTGCATTCAAGAGCACCTGTTAGACCTTTATAGCTGATCATAAAACCACCTTTTAAGGAGCGCCGAAATAAGACAATTGTATGGATGAGAAAAATTTTAGGGTGGCCATAGGTAAAGACACAATTGACAAGGATAGCTGTTACCTCTGTGGCACACAGTTAAGTTTAACATAACAATTATAATTATTACTGATAATGTACACTAAGATATATCAGAATTATCAGAGTCTCCTATAACCCTGGAAAACATATCAATAACCTATCATATAAATATAGATCAAAGAAAACCAAATACCATTTTATATTTAGCAATGCTTCCTTGTATGATTTTATACCAAATAAGCTAAATTTTACCTTTATATTAGTGTGCTATTAATGTTAAACTCAATTTTAATAAAACTTTGTAGACATAGTTACCCGATTTTAATGTTTGACGATGAGGTAAAATTTTCATAGACTCTTTTTAACCCTTTATAATTTTTGTTAAAGAACAGGTTAATGCTTTAAGAGAAACCCGTTGTGCTTTTATTTTAATGCCTAATTTACAGAAAAGCTGGATGACACCCCTTCAATCTTTAGCCAAAATGTTTACACACAGAATTTCCTTTACAATTAACCTTTCGAAACTTGCTTAAACCTTCAAAAACAATTCTTTAAACTTTTAACTAAGTTAAAAATCCACGTTCTTATGCCTACCAAAATACACTTTTTACCAAAAGTGTATTTTATTTTCCTTATGCACCCCTTGCACATAAACTGTCTCTTTAATAGTTTTAAATACATGTTGCACTGTTAACTTTTAGCAACCTTTACCTTTGTTGAGAACCCTGGTAAGTGGGATTTTAATGATGTGCTAGGTGTAGAGCCTAGGACCTAGACAGAAATGCAGATAAGGTCTGGCTTAGCCCAGCATTTAACTCCATGTGTCCTAGATTTTCCCTAGCTGCAAAGCAGGCAAATTGTACAGCCAAGAGTTCTAGCGACATTTCATAAAGCACTCGGGAGGCCTACTTACTTTTAAATTATACATTTCTTGCCTAAATTCCAGGTTACTGGGTTTTCTGACCCCAGACTCGACGTAGGGCTTATGGGGGTGTAGGGGTGCCGACCTCGTCCCAGACTATTGGGCATTGGCGGCGAGTCCGCGGACACTGCGCATGCGCGAGCCGGAAGCTGCCGCCCGTGGCGGAAGGGGCCGACCCGGGAGACTGAGGACTTGGATTGCTTAAGGACACCAGGCGGGCGCGACGACCTTCAGCCTCTCTCTCTGCAGCTTTGGCCCGTTCCTTTAACTTTTGTTCACTTGGGGCCGTTTGGCGTTTCCACGTGCCTTGGGCCCGCCCACTGCAGCCGCCATCTTGGAAACGGCCGCTGGCGCCTAGCTGAGCTGGTAGGACTTCCGGGTCGGGCCTCCAGTTGCCCGGGTAACGGGAGCAAAGTCTCGCGGGTGAGTTAGTCTTTCATTCATCAGCGTAAAAAGAACTGAGTTCAGGTCGCAGGTCTCCTCCAGGGCGGACGTTATCGTGTGCGCTGTAGTAACCTCTCATCGTGTGGAGTCGTTCACATAGCGCGTATTGCTCCGGCGCCCTGCGTAACGCTAAGAGGCCTGAGGCCTGGGGTCCGATGCCCGCCTGGCTGTACTGTGGCGGCGGGAGCGGTGTGTGTGGGACCGTAGGGCGGCCTCACGGCTAGAGTTTCAGGACTGTGGGGTGCCTGTGTCTGTGGCGGTCGCCGGTGTCCTCGTGGTCCTCAGCAGGGTGCGGGTGGACAGCTCGCGCGGTGCCCGGGAGTCTTGGAAACACTTTCCGGCGCGGTCTCTGGACTGAGCGCTGGGACCCGGACCGAACCAGCCGCGCTTGCCTCTGGAGCTGGACTAGCCGACTTTCGTTAGGTCAAATAATGAACCTTATACTGCCCAAGTGCGCTATTAATACCGCCTGGAGTTCTTGTCTCTTACTCATTTCTATCCCCGTATATTTTAGAAGTAGATTTATTTTATTTTTATTTATTTATTTTTTTCTGTAACAGAGTCTCGCTCTGTCGCCCAGGCTGGAGTGCAGTGGCGTGATCTCGTCTGGCTGCAACCTCCGCCTCCTGAGTTCAAGCGATTCTCCTGCCTCAGCCTCCCGAGTAGCTGGTATTACAGGTGCCTGCCACCAGTCCCGGCTAATTTTTGTATTTTTAGTAGAGACGGGGTTTCACCATGTTTGCCAGGCTGGGCTCGAACTCCTGACCTCAGCCCGCCTCGGGCTCCCAAAGTGCTGGGTTTACAGGCATGAGCCACCATGCCCGGCCCTTATTTTGTTTTTATTTTTATTTTTATTTTTGCATTTATTTTTTGAGACGGAGCCTCGCTCTGTCGCCCAGGCTGGAGTGCAGTAGCGCGATCTCAGCTCACTGCAACCTCCACCTCCCGGGTTCAGGCGATTCTCCTGCCTCAGCCTCCCAAGTAGCTGGGATTACAGGCGTGTGCCACCACGCCCAGCTATTTTTTGTATTTTTAGTAGATTAAGCTGTAGTCACTAGGTCTGCAAGATAAAACTGTTTTAGAGGGACTGATAATAATGGGAATTCTGTAACTGTAGGGATCATGATTTAGCTTACAGTATAAACCTTTCATTTACAAAAACACTTGAGAGAAACAGTTTACCAAAATATACATTTGTATACTTAAAGGTACAAAGAACAGTGATTATCATATAACTGGAAAGTAAAAGAAATGTTTTTTATTTTAGATTGAGCATTTCCACAGAAATTACAGTTTTATCCTTTTTGAAAAAAGAGAATTGTGTTTCAGAAAGAAGAAACTACAGTTTTAGCATGTGGAAAGGAAAAGGGAGAACAAGCCGGATCAGAAGACGAAAACTCTGCAGAAGTTCTGAACCAAGAGGAGGTACAGTTTTTGTTTTAGTGACAGTGATGAAAAAAGAAATCCTTTTGTGATTGCTTGTTTGTTCATACGTAGCTTTTCTTTCTTTCTTTTTTTTCTGAGACGGATTCTTGCTCTGTTGCCCACGCTGGAGTGCAGTGGCGTGATCTTGGCTCACTGTAACCTCCACTTCCCAGGTTCAAGTGATTCTCTTGCCTCAGCCTCCCAAGTTGCTGGGACTACAGGCATGAGCCACCATGCTCGGCCTAACACATAGCTTTTCTCAAAGGCACACAGTGTTCAAAGAGAATCTTTCTTTTTTCTTTTCTTTTTTTTTTGGAGACAAGGTACAGTCTGTTACCCAGATTGGAGTGCAGTGGCGTGATCATGGCTCTCTACAGCCTTGAACTGCCAGGCTCAAGTGATCTCCTGCCTTAGCCTCCCTCCTGCTTCAGCCTCCCAAGTACCTCGGACTACAGGTACATGCCACTCCATCCGGCTAATGTTTTTTTTAAATTAGTTTTAGCAACAGGGTCTCACTATGTTGCCCAGGCCAGTCTTGAACTCCTGGGCTCAAGTGGTCCTCCTGCCTCGGCCTCCCAAAGCACTGGGATTACAGGCATGAGTCACTGTGCCCAACCCAAAGAGAATATTTCTTAAATAACACTCTTTTTAATGGTGCCATTGTATTCTTTTAGATCCTGGTGGGAATGTGAAGATATCTAACTCATTGTTTCAACTGTCTTCTCTGGGGGTGACTCCCAAGTTTCTTTTTCTGGTCTTGACCTTCAGCCACCTGTAGGATATCAGTGTTTGGATGTAAATTTATCACTTCAAATTCGGGGTAACCTTGTCTGAAGAAGATACTGTATCTTGTTCAATATAAAAGTGGCCATCTGGAAAGTCCTATGTAAATCCAACTGAATATGGTACAAGATATGGATAAGTTCACTTTTTTTTTCTCTTACGGAGATCCAGTTGTTGGATCATCATTTATTGAAAAACTACCTTTTTCCACTGATTTGCCTTCACACTTTGTCAGAAATCAGTTGTTCATTTACATGTGGGCCTCTTCCAGTTTTCTGTCCTGTTCCATTGACCTATTTGTCTGTCTTGACAATATCACAGTAATTTGATTACTGTAGCTTTAGAATAAGTTTTAAAATCAATCTTTCAAAGACATCGTGGCTATTCGAGGCTTTTCGCATTTCCATATGAGTTTTGGGATCAGCTTGTTAATTCCTGTACGAAAGCCTGCTTGAATTTTGATTAGGATTACATTGAATGAATATAGTCATATGTTGCATAAGGATGTTTTGGTTGATGGATCACATGTACAGTGGTGGTCCTATTAGATTACAATACCGTATTTTTTTTTTCTTAAGAGGTGGGGTCTTTCTATGTTGGCCAGGCTGGTCTCAAACTCCTGGCCTCAAGCAACCCTCCCGCCTTCGTCTCCCAAATGCTGGGAATACAGATGGGAGCCACTGTGCCTGGCCAATACTGTGTTTTTATTGTACCTTTTCTATGTTTAGATACACCAGTTCTTACTATTGTGCAAGTCTGTCTGACACATTTCATCAGACATGTTCTTTTAAAAATGGTAATCTGATTATATAGTGGTTTTAATCACCATTTGTTCTCTCCTTGCCTGATAGTGAATGAGAGCCACAAGTCTGAATTTATAGAGCTAAGGAAGTGGCTGAAAGCTAGGAAGTTTCAAGATTCACACTTAGTGCCTGCTTGTTTTCCAGGTAAGATCTAGCCTTCAGCTGTCCTGCCCTTTCCCACGCGAGAGCCAGGTAGACAGCAGGGGCCACTCTTGCAAGTGGACCTCAGCAGATACTGTCCCTCAGCTGGTTTGCATGTGCTCCCCTTGGGTTGGAGGAGGACCCCCCTCTGTGTGGCCAGTTAATTGCAGAGCTGTAGGCTTCAGCACTGAGCTGAGGTAGAATGACATTCTCTTCTGAAACTTGTGCTTATTAGGGAGGTTAGGTTAACATTTTGCCAGGCGCAGTGGCTCATGTCTGTAATCCCAGCACTTTGGGAGGCTGAGGCAGGCAGATCACTTGAGCTTGGGGGTTTGAGACCATCCTGGCCAAAATGACGAAATCCTATCTCTACTAAAAGTCCAAAAGTTAGCCAGGCGCGGTGGTGTGCCCTGTAGTCCCAGCTACTCTAGAGGCTTAGGCGGGAGGATTGCTTGAGCCTGGGAGGTTGAGGCTGCAGAGAGCCATGATCGTGCCCCTGCACTCCAGCTTGGGCGATAGAGTGAGACCTTGTCTCAAAAAACTAACAAAAACCAAAAACCACTTTCTTCTGGAACATTCTCTCACAGAAGTTGGGCAGCTTGCTCTGGGTGTGTGCCTGCATACATGGCCACTCCACTCTTCCCACAGGTGGGCAGGAGATAACCACAGGGAGGACCAAGATGCTCTTTACAAGGATTTGGAGTCTGCTGCAGCACAGAGATAGTGGTGCAATTAGGGCCCCAAAGTTCTACATCACAGGGCAGGCTGCACCTTACAGAAAAGTTAAGGCATATGCCACACAATGCTTCCATTGTCCATCAGAATTATTACTCAAGTACCCGTTAGGTAATTGAACTTTGAGCAAATTAACTTCCTCATATACCCCACACCAAGGCAAATGATTTCCCACTTGTGCCCCTTGCTGAGTGAGGTGATGTGTGTAAAGTTGTTTTCCATGAGTCAGTTACACATCATGACTTTGAACGAAAATGCTTGATTTGAGCCATTTTCTCTTAGGGCCCCTTCTAGTTGATGGTCATGAACCATATTGTCAGCCTCTAACATAATGGTTGCCTTTCTGTTTTTCTGTGTCAAAGATGGTCAGTAAAAGCCACACTCTTAGATTATACTGAACAGAGTTCTTCCCCAGATGATCAAGAGAGTCAGTAGTGTCAGAGGTAGACTTGCCGTGTCTAAGGCCTGCCCACATCTCAGGTGTCATTTGCCCTAAGAAGGATGGGTTTAAAATCATCAAGCAGGAATCAGCAGATGGTTTAGATGGAATACCTGAGAATAGGTCATCTGTTTGTAATTTGGAGCAGTAAAGAGTTCCTATTTTTAAAAGTGAGAACAACTTGCCCTGGCCCCAGCCCCAGATTTCAGGCGATGCAGGTGCAAAAGCACAGTGGCTTGGCAGTGACCTGAGCCCAGTGCTTACAGTTCTGGGGACAAGGAACCTTCTGTAAGTGCTTCATATAGTTTTTAGCTCCTAATCAGTGTATGATAGGAGGTAACATTTTTGGGCTTCAGTCAAAATGTATGAACTCTGGGGAATTCATCTTAGTTTGTGGAGGGGCATAGGAAATCTCCTAAGCAGGATTCCATCTTTAGACTGACTCTTCTTTTCTGCCTTGGAAACTGACCCCAGCATTTCCTTTCACCACCAAAAGCGCTAGCCAGGTCAGGGCCTCCCATGTAGATTGATGATAGTGGAAATTTTGAGGCTTTGAGACATTTGTAATAAGCTTTACTCTTACGAGCTCCTAATGGCCACTTCTACTTTGCCTAATATATGCAATATGAAAATGAAAGTAAGTGTAGATTACTATGTGTTTTTTGATATTAAACACTATCATGTAAATATAGGTAAAGGCTCTTCTAGATGTATTCCATAGGCCAGCTTTTGTTCACATGTATGTTTGGAGAGAATTTCCACTTAGATTAGCACGTAAGGTTTTGGAAGGATAACCACGCAGAAGAAAATCTTCCCGTTAGTAATTGATTCTAGGAGGAGTTCTGGCGCACAGGGGTGATTAACTCCACAATGCGGTACACGAAATCAACGAAATACGCTATCAGCACTAGAACCAGCTGTGTGAGCAGACAGTATCCTCCTGGGAGGGGAGATGAATTGGGACTCATCAAATCCAACTTGCTGGGAAACCCATAGAGGACTTGAGGCAGGAATTCCCACCATGAACCGGGAGCATCAAATCCAACCTGCCAGGAAACTGATGGAAGACTTGAGGCAGGAATTCCCACCATGAACCAGGAGCATCAAATCCAAGTTGCGGGAAACTGATGAAGACTTGAGGCAGGAGTTCCCACTGTGAGCCAGGAGCTCCCAGTAGTCCTGCATTGACTTGGCTGAATTATTTTCCCTCCCAGCTAAGAGAGGAAAGGTGAGGAATGATGAATTGGAGACGTTAATGCTCTAGGCCTCTTATGATCATGTAATACCTATGCCTGCCAGAAAAGCTGTCATCTGAGCATCCTTTCAATGTTCGTCTGACTGCTCCAGGAGCAGAAGCTTAGGCATGGAGGGAGAAACTTCTGGAAGCTGGTGGGGTATTAATGCAGCTGCTGAGGTTACTGTGGTGACTGTGCTCCAGCTGGAGCCTTGGCTCACAGGCACCCGCTGGAGCTGACCTACCCAGCTGAGCTCACCAGGTCATGGAGAGCCCATCTCATGGGTTACCTGATCAGAGAGGGGAGGATGTCTGCAGGCTTTGTGGGGACTTAAGTGGGGTTTACTGGCCAGCCAGCCAATCAAAGGGGTCTCAAGGTTTTTCCTCCGGAGAGCGGAGTCTGGTAATGGGGATAAGTGGCCTGGGGCTCTAGCCTCAGAGGTTGGCTGGGCATTGGGAATAGCACCTTATTGGCCAGTAGGCCCCAGGGGAGAGAGTCCAGCCAAAGCTTTCTGCAAGAGGCCAGGAGTAGGTCTGTATCAAGTCCACGGTGGTCTTTAGGTCTCACCTCTGAAGCTGACTTTGCCCTTCAAGGATTATAACTCACTGGAGGTCAAGACATTTTCTGGAATAGCTTTCTGACTCCCTGTTTCTCCTTGGAATCAAAGACTGAGACACATCCAGCTTCAGCCTTGTGTAATTTTGAAGTTCACATTTTTTTTTTTTTTCATAATGATATGTCTAGGGCCTCGAAGGTGTAGTAGGATTTACTCTTTGTGTCTTTGCTTTCCTAGGTACAGGAAGAGGGCTGATGAGCCAAACATCCTTGCAGGTGAGAATTTTCCTTTGATCCTTGAAACCCAGTGTAGATTTTGCTGCTTTGTTTTTGTGGTTCAAATGAAGTGGATTAAAAAAATTTCAGACATACAGTCATTTCTTACTTACCTAATAGATATGTTTGAATATGGTTCTATCAACTAGGATTAAGTTTGTTGCAATGAAAGACAAGCCCAAAGTTGAGGTGCTTAAGCAGCATGGAAATTTATTTTTTTCTCACTCATAGAAACAAGCTTGAAGTAGGCTGACCCGAGCTGGTGGGGCAGTCCCATGGTCCGTGGAGGCCCCAACTCCTTCCAGCTCTCTCATGTCCTTAAGGGAACTGCACCCTCAGGTCAGGGTGCAGGTCTTGGAACTTGGGCAGCAGGAGAGAGCAAGGGGGTGAGGAAGGGCAGGCTTCCTCCCTTTAAGGAAATTCCAGTCCCTCTGTCCTTGACCGGTGATCAGGTACACAGCCCTAGCCAGCTGCAAGGGAGGAGAGCTGTGCTGGCCTTTCTCCAGCCACGTGCCCTCTAAGTAGGATTCTGTTAGTGAGGACGGGGTGAGAAGGCGTGTTGGGATAGGCAACTAGCAATCTCTGCCACAACACATTACATGTCAGATCACGTTTAAAGTGTGCTGAGGCAGCTGCTGCTGTTTGTGAGGCAGTTGTGGTGCAGCAGGTAGAAACCAGAGCTAAGGGAGGATGAGGCCTCAGGTTTGGGCCAGAGTTGCCTTCAGCTGCCTGGGGGCCCCAACCCGAGACCCCCTCATACCCTTGCCTTCAGTTTCCTCCTCTACAAAATGAGGAAGTAAATGATGACCTCCAAGGTTTCTTTTCGTTCTTCTGATCCTGTTTTAAAGATCTCTAATGCACGATTTTCTGTAAAGCTAGAAATTAATTTCTTCCTTTATTTAAAAATTGTCCTTTAAAAAATTCTTTATTTAAAACTCATACTCAGATGTGTACATACGTTTAGTCTAAGGAATGGTATCTTGTTTTGTTTTGTTAGTAGATAAAAAGTAATTTTTGTTTTTTTGAGACAGAGTCTTGCTCTGTCGCCCAGGCTGGAGTGCAGTGGCATGACCTTGGCTCCCTGCAACCTCCGTCTCCTGGGTTCAAGCAATTCTCTTGCCTGAGCCTCCTGAATAGCTGAGATTACAGGCGTGTGCCATCAAGCCTAGCTAATTTTTTTGTGTTTTTAGTAGAGACAGGGTTTCACCGTGTTGGCCAGGCTAGTCTTGAACTCCTGACCTCAAGATCTGCCCGCCTCGGCCTCCCAAAGTGTTGGGATTACAAGCATGAGCCACTATGCCTGGTCCAAAGGTAATTTTAATTGTTAAAAATGTTGTGCTAAAAAGATAAATTTTTAAAATATTAAAGGAAAATATAATTTCTTTAAAATGCAAACACAGTCAGCAAGGGAATTCAGGTTATGTTTCCTAAACAGGTGAAAATCACAAACACAAGAAGTCCAATATATAAAGAATGGTATGTTTTGATGTTGTAATTCTATTATGCTGTGTTAATGTTTTCGTCATTTAAATTTTTTTAATTGTGGTAAAATATATGTAACGTAAAACTTAACATCTTAACCATTTTGAAGTTCAGTAGTATTAAGTACTTTCATATTGTCGTGCAGTATTTTTATTTTTGGAGGAAAGTGTAATTGACTTTATTCTGTAGCAGAATTTGGGGATGAGAAATGTCATGTATGCAGCAGTAACTACAGGTAGTCTTTGTTTAGGTCATGAAATAATTGGCAGTTGTTTCACATGTACATTCAAATGTGGTTGTTTTATCAAAAGTTTTTGAAATTTGAGACATATTTTACATATAGTGAAATGCACAGCAAAGTGTACAGTTTGCATTTTGATGATAAAGAGATTTACCCAAATATTTTCTAACCATAAGATCATAGGATGTTGGAATGGGAAGTGACCATGGTGATCATCCAGCTTAATCTTGCTTTACAGATGAGGAAACCAGAAATTGATCCCAGAAGATTTTTTGGCTGAGATTTTTTTTTTTCTTTCTTTTTTGAGAAGGAGTCACGTTCTGTCACCCAGGCCAGAGTGCAGTGGCGCAATCTCCGCTCACTGCCATCTCTGCCTCCTGAGTTCAACTGATTCTCCTGCCTCAGCCTCCGGAGTAGCTGGGATTACAGGCGCCTGCCACCACGGTCGGCTAATTTTTGTACTTTTAGTAGAGATGGGGTTTCATCATGTTGGTCAGGCTGGTCTTGAACTCCTGGCCTCAAGCAATCCACCCGCCTAAGCCTCCCAAAGTTCTGGGATTACAGGCATGAGCCACCATGCCCGGGCTTGGCTGAGATTTTTAACCAACTTAGATGCCAGTTAGAATTAAAGGAGAATCTCACATCTGGCTTCATCATGTTGTGTTTATTTAAACTGTTTTCTATTACTTTACATCGAATTTTTCTTCTGTGGTTCTATCTCAGTGGGAGACACTGAGAACGATACTCTTGCAAGTGGTAGAATTCGATCCTTACTACGTTGGGCATGCTGGCCTTTCTTTAGCTCCTAGGCGTGGGTTATGTAGAGAGCAGACCATTGCCTAGCCACTTGGATTTCACTGAATACAATTTTTTGGGGGTAGTTTCTGAAGGGGGCTGCCCCTCTACACCTGTGGGTATTTCTCATCAGGAGGGATGAGAGACTGAGAAAAGAAATAAGACACAGAGACAAAGTATAGAGAAAGAACAGTGGGCCCAGGGGACCGGCACACTCAGCATGCGAGGACCTGCACCAGCGCCGGTCTCCGGGTGTCCTCCGTATTTATTGATGACTATTTTCATTATCTTGGCAAGGGGAGTGGGGCAGGAGAACAGGGTGAACAGGGTGATGGTGGGGAGAAGATCAGTAGGAAAACATGTGAGTAAAGGAATCTGCATCGTAAATAAGTTGAAGGGAAGGTACTGTGTCCGGATGTGTACATAGGCTAGATTTGTTCTCTTTACCCAAGCATCTCAGTATAGGAAAGAGTGACAGAGTAGTATTGCTGCCAGCATATCTCTCCTCCAACCACAGGGTGGTTTTCTCCTATCTCAGAATAGAGCGAATAGTTGGATTTACACCGAGACATTCTGTTCCCAGGGACTTGCGGGAAACAGGCCTTCCTCTTTTACTAATCCTTCTTAGCACAGACCCTTTACAGGTGTTGGGCTGGGGGACGATAAGGTCTTTTCCTTCCCACGAGGCCATATGTCAGGCTGTCTCAGTGGGGGGAAACCTTGGACAATACCCAGACTTTCTTGGGCAGAGGTCCCTGCGGCTTTCCGCAGTGCATCGTGCCCCTGGTTAATAGAGAATGGAGAATGGCGATGACTTTTACCAAGCATACTGTCTGCAAACATATTGTTAACAAGTCACATCCTGCATAGCCTTAAATCCCTTAAACCTTGATTCAATACAGCACATGTTTCTGTGAGCACAGGGTTGGGCCTAAAGTTACAGATTAACAGCATCTCAAAGCAGAATGATTTTTCTTTGTACAGATCAAAATGGAGTTTCTTATGTCTTCCTTTTTCTACGTAGACAGAGTAACAGTCTGATCTCTCTTTCTTTTCCCCACAGTTTCTGTTTGTTTGCTATTGGTAGCACTATTTCCTGGCATAAGAAAGTGCAGAAACAGGTGAAACCCTGTCTGTACTAAAAATACAAAAATTAGCTGGGCATGATGGCAGGCGCCTGTAGTCCCAGCTGCTCAGGAGGCTGAGGCAGGAGAATCGCTTGAACCTGGGAAGTGGAGGTTGCAGTGAGCTGAGATCGTGCCATTGCATTCTAGCCTGGGAGACGAGCAAAACTCCATCTCAAAAAAAAAAGTGAAGAAACAGTATAATTTGAATTGTCAACATGTTTCCACCACTCATTCTGGTGAAGGGTTGACTGCCTGTCAATGCTTTCATTTTTGTTGGGGGGGACCTGGCATTGGAGCAGCCTTATGTGCATCTGCTGACTCGCAGAGTTGGGAGCGACTCCATTAGTGGCTTTTGGTTGAGTTATAGTGGGTTCTTGGTAGGTGACTGTGGGATCAAAGACTTTTTCAGACTCATACTCCTGGGTTCTTCCCAAAGCATAGGCATCTTCAACTTTGCTTTCCTTTTGGCCAGGAGGGACAGATGATTATTTCGTTGCCTGAGAGTTGCCTGCTCACCGCGGACACAGTGATTCGAAGCTACTTAGGGGCATACATTACTCAGTAAGTGACCACACACATGCTTACCTGGTGCAAGTGCTTCTCCTTAAAGTCTGTCATTGGCGAATATGTCTCTTGAGACATAATTCATTAATACCCAGTCCCTTTTAGAGCAGATAAATACCTGTTGATGTATGCCACTGTTCTAGAAAGTTTGTCCTCCTCTTTCCCTCCCTCCTCCCCCTCCCTGCCGTCGGTCGGCTGCTTGCCCAACGTTTGCCGCAAAGAAAATCGAAAACGATCGAAAATGATCCCGACTTTGATCCTGATCCGCCACCATGCCTGGCTAATTTTTTTTTTTTTTTGTATTTTTAGTAGAGTTAGGGTTTCACCATCTTGGCCAGGCTGGTCTTGAACTTCTGACCTTGTGATCCTCCTGCCTCGGGCTCCCAAAGTGCTGGGATTACAGGTGTGAGCCACCGTGCCCAGCCGGAAAGTTTGTTCTTAATTCACTGTAAATGGCATTTTTAAGGTTTTTAATAGGCTTCCTGGAGTGTGGGTGTGATACCACCATCTATCACTTACTAAGAAATAAAAATTAAATGGGATAATATATGTAAATCACAGCTGAGTGCTTTGGTTCTTAGTAGCCTGTTCTCTTCCATCATAGTAGCTCTTGACAAATGTAAGTTACTCTCTCTTATTTCTACCCTTACTGTACTTCAGTTTTTCTTGAACTTTGAAGAGCTGTTGACATTATGAAAGAATTAGTTTTATTTGGGTATAGAAGAGAGGAGGCTGATGTGGGAGAACTGTTTTCTGGCACACGTTCTGCTGGGCCTTTGTTTTGGGGCATCTCTGAAGACAGAGTGAGAGACCCGCAGTGGAAGGGATTTCTAAATTACGAGGGTACCGTTTCTTTCTTTCTTTTCTTTTTTGTTTTTTTCTTTTTCTTTTTTTTTTTTTTTTTGAGACAGGGTCTTGCTGTGTCACCTAGGCTGGAGTGCAGTGGCGATCTTAGCTCCCTGCAACCTCCACCTTCTGGGTTTAAGCAGTTCTCATGCCTCAGCCTCCCAAGTAGCTGGGATTACAGGCATGCTCCACCGTGCCTAATTTTTGCATTTCTATTAAAGATGGGGTTTCACCATTTGACCAAGCTGCTCTCAAACTCCTGGCCTCAAGTGATTCACCCACCCCGGCCTCCCAAAGTGCTGGGATATAGGCAAAGGGCCACTGTGCCTGGCATATACTGTTTCTTAACCGTTAGGTAAGTTCTGGACTTTCTTCCCCTGGCATATTTTTGGAAGAAGGTGAATAGGTCTTTTAGGCCCGTGTAGAGGCAAGGATGCTGTCATTATAAACATTTTCTGAATCATTCTGAAATTTTGAGTAGAATGTATGGCAGTATAGGAATCTGGACCTTGAAGGATTGATGAAAACTTTTTCTAAATACCTTCAGGCAACATGAGATCTTTTTATTGGCAATTGTGCAAAACAAATAAAAATACTGTGATACATAATTTGTAATAGAGCAGGTAAACTTAGGAATAAAAGCGTTAGAACTGCACAAGTGTATATGAGCATATTCCATTTTGGTTAAGGTTGGTGCCTTCCAACAGAGCTTTCAGCAATGACAGATGTTTTTTCTGCATTGTCTGGTATGGTGGCCATTAGCTCTGAATGGCTAGTGCGCACTTAAAACATAGCTTATCTCACTGAGGGATTGAATTTTAAATATTATTTAATTCTAAATAATTAAGGGTTAAATTTAAATAGCTCTGCGTACCCAGTGATTACTGTATCGGATGGTGCAGGTCTCTGTTCTTTCCACCATTTTTTCCCCACCATATTTTATATCTTTATTTAGGTGAGACAAATGGAGTTAGGTCAAAAGCTTTGTAACTGGAGAACCAAGTTGGAAGCAAAGAGGTTTTTTTGCAACGAGGAATCTCTTGCAAACAAACCTGGAACTTGGCCTAGTGAGTCAGTTTTTCTGACATGTAAGTATGGCTCTTTCAGAGCACTGGCACTGGGGCTGTGCTCCCCCGGAGAGGAAGAGCCTTAAGGAAGGAAGGAAGGAACTCTTTTGAGTCTGTTAAGTAAACTGAGTGTGTTGACAGTTTGAACACACTCCCTCTGGCAGCAAAACAAACTGCTTGGCTTATTTCATATTTTGAATCAAAGTAATTCCTTTAAACCGGCTTTTAATTTTCAAAGGTGGAAGCCGCCTCCGTCTCCTCTGCTGGCGCTGTGTACCTTTTTAGTTTCAGAGAAGCATGCTGGGGACCGATCTCTTTGGAAGCCTTACCTGGAGATTTTACCCAAGGCCTATACCTGCCCTGTTTGTTTGGAGCCGGAAGTGGTGAACCTTCTTCCCAAATCTTTAAAAGCAAAGGCTGAAGAGCAGAGAGCCCATGTGCAGGAGTTCTTTGCTTCCTCCAGAGACTTTTTCTCTTCTCTGCAGCCTCTGTTTGTGGAGGCTGTTGACAGCATCTTCAGCTACAGTGCCCTGCTGTGGGCTTGGTGCACCGTCAACACCAGAGCCGTGTACCTGAGGCCCAGGCAGCGGGAATGCCTTTCTGCAGAGCCGGACACCTGTGCACTCGCTCCGTACCTGGACCTGCTGAATCATAGCCCACATGTCCAGGTGAGAAGCTGACAAGGGAGCAGCTATTCTATTTGGATAGGAAAGCTTCCACTGCCCGGAACCTGTGACTGTAGATGGTGAGTGACACCACAGGGAGAGGCGTCGGCAGCTTCAGGTGACCCTGTTGGGATGGCCTGCCGTCAGGAGGCTCCTGTTGTTCTTCCAGACCCCACTGTCCCTCTTGCAGTGCTTGCCTCTGCCCATTTTCTCCACTTTGCTCTTCAGGCCTACAGAACCTCATGTTGCATCCCCTGTCCGGTCTTTCCCAGCAGGTGGTGCAGAGCCCTCCTTCCTTCTACCTCGTTCCTCCTTCAAGACCAGGACTGAAGCCCAGCCTGCTTTCCTGCCCTGTCGCTTTTAAACTTGGTGTTATAGCTGTCACAGCTTTTCTCTTTGCTCTGATCGCTGACTGACTTGATTTTTTTCCCACTGAGCTCTGAAATCTTTGAGAATGGGGTCTTTGTCTTGTTCCTCTTTGTCACCCCAGTGCTCATGGCAGGGCCTGGCACATAGCAGGTGTTCAGTAAATGTTTATTGAATGGATGGGTATTTGTGGGGAAAGGGTTCTGGGAAATAATGAAAGAAACCCGATTTGGGAGGTGGTCACAGATCGCATCCTCCCAAGCCTTTTCCCCAGGTGGCTCATTTGGGAAACGAGTGTTATTTGCAGGGCATGCAGGGGTAGAGGCCTGGCTTGGAGAGCAGGAGAATGTCCATCAGTCGACTCACCTGTAACGCTTTTGGGGTGTGTTGTGGAGGGACATGGCTGGGATCCGTGTCCTGGCTGTCACCTTTACATGACACTCCACTGTGAGAAGAGCAGTCATGCCTTGTGAGCCCACGTGCTAAGCTCATGTGCTCTCCACATGAGATCAGAGCTTAGGGAGGTTCCCGCTCTGCTTTCTTAGCCCAGGAACAAGGGCTGTCTGCTTGTTACTTTTGTAGAAAGAAGTATCTTTAACAATCAGGAGCAAAGGAGCCTGGGATTAGATGAGTGTTTCTGTGGTTGATGTTGATGAAATAATATCAGGGGTGTGTAGTGTGATAGGATGCTAGACATGGGAACTCCGTCTGTCCCCAGTGCAGTGATTTATTTTTATTGGGACTTTTGGTGCATTTATGTGCCGAACTAATGATTTTATAGTCTACTGTAGGAAGACCACACCACAAACTACAGCCTGTGGGCATGTGGCCCGAAAGCCCTGAGCTAAGAGTGGTTTTTACACTTTGAAAGGATTGTAAAAATACAACTTGTGACAGAGACCACATAGGGCTGGCAAAGCTGAACATGTTTACTCTCTAGCTTTTTACAGATCAAGTTTATTGGCACCACCATGTCCTCCTTCCCTGGGCTATGAGTGGACGTGACCAATAAACTGCTGATGATCTCATCTGCGCTGTGTCAGGTGATGTGGTGTGGCCATCCCCAGCGCCCTAGGGCAGGACTCCCTCCCTCATCAACAGGGTGAAGTCGAGGTGGATGAAACCGGAAGTGGCATGTTCCCTATGCATAGTTACATTTATTGATGGGTGTTTGAAAGCTGCACTTGACTCACATTAATATTACATAATAACTTAATCAGTTTTTGTAGTTTTACACCTTACTTTAAAAAAAACCTTTAACAGTTTTTCTTTCTAGGTAAAAGCAGCATTTAATGAAGAAACTCACTCTTATGAAATTAGAACGACTTCACGTTGGAGAAAGCATGAAGAGGTATTCATCTGTTACGGCCCTCACGATAATCAGCGGCTGTTCCTGGAATATGGATTTGTTTCCGTCCATAATCCTCATGCTTGTGTTTATGTCTCAAGAGGTGGGAATCAACTTTGTTCTTAACATAAACACTGTATAATTTTTTTTCCCAGTTGGAGATGTGTATTTTCAGTTTTAATAAAAATATCAAAACCGTAAGACTGACATACACATCACTAATTTTCTTCTAGGTAGGCCTAGCCTTACTCTTACTGACTGTAATTTCAGTGTTGAAGTAAAAACAACAAAGCTCTGACTGATATTTAGGATAAGAAGAATTAAGAAGTTTTCATTGCATTGGGTCAAAATATAGAATAGAAGAAGAGGAAAACTGCTAAGGAAATAAATACAGTATTAAAGGATGGAAATGTTTATACTGAGATGTTGTCACTGGCACTAAAGACAATAGAATTAGAGAGCAATGAATAAAAAATATTTATTAAGCACCTACTGTGTGTAAGACACTGTGCTAATCACAGAGATAAATCTATAGTCCTTTTTTCTGGAGGTTGATGCCATGATGACATTTGATTTCATCTATGTTCTTTTGTTTTTGGTTTTATTATTTTTGGTTTTATCATTGGTTGTATTTTTGAGTCAGAGTCGCACTCTGTTGCTCAGGCTGGAGTGCAGTGGCGTGATCTTTGCTTGTTGCAACCTCCGCCTCCCAGGTTCAGGCGATTCTTGTGCCCTAGCCTCCGGGAGTAGTTGGGATTACAGGCATGCGCTACCACGCCTGGCTACTTTTTGTAATTTTAGTAGAGGTGGGGTTTCACCATGTTGGTTAGGCTGGTCTTGAACTCCTAGCCTCAAGTGATCTACCTGTCTCGGCCTCCCAAAGTGCTAGGATTATAGGAGTGAGCCACTGCACCTGGCCTGGTTTTATTATTATTATTTTTAATTTGTGTTTTTTCATATGATAGAGACAAGCTTGTTATGTTGCCCAGGCTGTCTTCAAGTCCTGGGCTCCAGAGATCCTCCTGCCTCAGCCTCCCAAAGTGTTGGTATTACAGGCGGGAGCCACCGTACTTGGCCCAGTTTTATTATTTTAAAATAGTAAGTTAGCCATTACACTTAAAATGTGAAAATTCCAAATATAGTGTTAAAAAAGTACATAGAAGACTGATTTTTCCCTTTGTGAAACAGTAGAGAAGCAGTTTTCTAGGCCATGAAAAAATGGCAAGAGATTTATTAAATACATAATTTGATGCATTTTTAATATAGATTTGATTGGAAATAGAAACTTGGCCAAGCTGTTACTACTCCATCTTATAAGGCAGAATAATAATGTGATTTCTCAAAATAAAAATAGAAAAGCAAAAACTGGGTCTTGCTGCTAGAAAACCAGCTTTGAGATTGGCTTCATGTTTTCAAAATCCTGATAAATTTAATATTGATGTCCAAGAAGAATTCATTTGTTGAATAAATTAATTTGAGCAAAAATTATATTTTAGTTATATTTCCATTTTAAAAGTAAAATAGAAAAATCTCTCATTACCCTGCTTCTCCAAATAGCTTTGTTAGTTTGTGCATATTTACTTTAAGTTTTTTGTAGTTGCAGTCACTAATATCCAGACTACTTTGAATTCTGGTTTGGAAAAAGCTCAGTATTGTAAACCTTTCCTCATGTTTTTGCATGGCCTCTACTTTTGTTGACTGTAATTTTCCAACAGTCATGCTGATGTCCTAATGACCTGCTTGTTTTTGGTGGATTTACTTAGTGGGAGCACGAGCTGAGGTTATGCGTGTTTAGTCCTCCAGCCTTGGAATTCTGATAGCCTTTCAGGGACTCAGTACTGATGTGACTGAATTGGACTCGAAGAGTAGACTTCCTTCTGAATTAGGTGGAATTGTTTGTGCATGTCTGGGTTGCTAAGGGGAAAGGAGGTGAGTTGAGAAGGGAATGAAGACATACTTTTGTCCACATTTACGCCCTAACAGTCTGATTTTTTTTTAAATATAGAAATACTTGTTAAATATCTTCCATCAAGAGATAAACAGATGGACAAAAAGATTTCTATTCTAAAGGATCATGGCTATATAGAGTAAGTGTTTCTCTTTCCCTCTTAGAATTATTCCTTTAGGAAATGTTCATGGAAAACCTGGGGTTAAATTTTCCATGGGGGTGAGACACCTCTTGACCCTGTGTCAGCTGACGGGTAGGTATTGAGCACTTACTATGTGCAGTAAAACTGTGCTTGATGATGTGGAGGACATAAGGAGTAGAAGACACTTGAAAGAAACTTCTTTAGGGACATAAGGTACAAGCTAGAAATATTAAATTACGGTACCAAAAGAGAGCTTGGATGTGTTGATGGGTGGCCCAGGATGAGTCTGTCTACCCTGTGGTCATGTGGAAAGGCCAGGCTGGCCCTCAGGAGAGCCCAGGCATCTGGCACCATGGTGCAGGCTCTTGGGGTAGGTGGGTAGCCAGGTGATTCCATGCCAAGTGGCTAAACGGGGTTCAAGGCTCTCCCTTTTGGATTTTCTTTTCTGGATGAAATTAAGTTTGAAATGATCCTGCCATGGTGTGAGAGCAGCCTGGCAGTGATGGCTGCCATCTGTGGGATGCCCGGGTAGTTCCAGTTCTTAAGCGTTTCTCTTACTGGGAACTCCTGCTCATGGGCCCTGCCTCAGGCCCCTCATTCATGTTCAAGCTTCTTACTAAAATTATTGCAAAAGAGCTGTTTACTCTTTAAAAAAAAAATGGGGAGAGAATTTTCTGTTACTTAGGTTTTCTTTTTAAGTATTTGCAGACTGATTTTCTCCTGTCCTTTGACCAAGATTGCAGGTTACATGACATTTAGCAACCCCTTTAAAAATGTGTTTGACTCTTCAGTCATTTGCTATGAGGTCATGAAATACTGAAATGACGGATTTGTCATTATTTGTTTTTCTGCTTCAGAAATTTGACATTCGGATGGGATGGACCATCTTGGAGGCTACTCACAGCCCTTAAGTTGTTATGTCTGGAAGCTGAAAAATTGTAAGTTTCACATGTGTTGGTCTTAAGCTGAGGCAACAGGCTAGATATAACTTTGGAGCGTTTGTTTGTGTTTTGGCTTGCATTCAGATACCCAACCAGGGTGGAAAAAGGAATGTCCTACATTGAAGTTGCTTTTTTGTTATGTAACTTGCCCATGTAGTGAATGTTTCATTTCTCAGTTTTAACCGTTTTGGAATTCTGGTTTTAGAATCATAATCAGAATGCATAGTTCTGATAATTTTTTTGTTTCTACTCATATTTTCCTCCTGGTGACCTGAAATCCTTTAGAAAGTGTGGGCATTGGCACCGTTCAGAGGAAAGTCTGAGAGTAGGTAGGTTTTGCCCAGGACAAATAGAGCTCGAGCTCCTAACGTCGGTCCTGCCCTGGGGCAGATCCAGAAGCCTGGCTGAAGAGCTGGACTTTTCCATGGGGGAGGCAGGTCGGGGAGCACCCGGTGTGGGTCTGCATCCTGGCCAGGCTCCCTCATGTTCCTGCCTGCTGTCAGTCCTGCTCCCTGCAGCCACCTGTCGGCACATCCAGCTGTGCTGTACCCAGTACAGGGGCAGCTTCGGCCTGAGTCCCTGGCAGGGAGAGCAGCCTTCAACCTTCTGCTGCTAGATATCCAGGGAGAACCTCTTGAAGATGGTGCAGGCTGTCCTTGAGCAGTTGGGAGGACTGACTGAGATGAGGCACAGTGCCTGGGAGCAGTCGGTGCCCCTTCCGTGATGCCTGTTCTTCTTGTGGATGAGATGATGTTGCTTCCTTCTTTTTCTCTAGGAACTTTTGGAGTAAAATTTCTCCCTGGTCTCAACACCAAATATAGTTTTTGTTTTTATTCTTAGCAAATGGAGTGTTTTTATCTTACAGATACTATGAATTCTTTAACTGATGTTTCCTTCTTTTTCTTGTTCGCTGGAAAACTGAGAGGCAAATCTGAGGTCCATCCAAATGTACCTAATGTTAGGGCGTGCGGTTTCACACTGGCCCGTTCCTGCTGTGTCTTGTCTTTTCTCCCCTCTTCTTCCTTTGTCTTGTTTTCTGCCTTCATTCATCTTACCTTTAATTTCGTGTGCATTCATGTAAGCTTCTTTAAATCCTTCTGGCAACAAGGTATGAGTCCTTTTTGGACACTTCAGCCTAAAATTAAATACAACAACTGGCTGTTTCCCAGAGGTCTTCCTTAGGCCTCTTTTCTTCCATTTGAGTTACTGCTTACTGAGTGGGTGGTGGAGAAAACATGTGTGGGCTCTGGCTGATGCGTGTTTTCAGTTCTTTCTGCCTCTCATTAGGTCTGTCACTTAGGGTGGGTGCTTCAACTTTCCTGAGTGAGCCCTGGCATGGGGATAATCGTGCTTTCTTTGCTAGGTAACTGTGAAGATTAAATTAGATAATGGTTATTCATGAACACCATGCCTGACAATCATTTTTTTTTCTTTCCTGAGAACTCATTTCACCTGTCATCTCTGACGCTGAAGCCTTCTGAGACTATTCCGGGCTGTGTCTTGCCAGCTGTTCTGAATTCTAATGGGCTCCTGTTTACTTCCACAGCAGCCATCTTTCCTCCCCTTCGAAGCCACTTCCACTTCCAGATTCTCGGTGTTCAGAATCCGGTCCTCCATCCTTTTCTCCCGGTAGTTCTTTCTAGTGTCTAGGTCTGGCGCTGCCACCTCTGCTCCACATCCTGCTGTGGCTCCCTTGCACCTGCCACAGCAGACCTGCCAGAGTGGGCCCTGCCTGCTGACTGAGCCCCATTTCCTACGAGCCTTTGCAGTAGAGCTTTGGAATGACTTGCATGGGGATAGAGGCTTGCTGTAGATTCCTCCTTCCAGACGTGGAGCATTTGGCTTTGTGAATTGTGTCCCAGTTTGCTACTATTTTGGACAGACTGTCACTTGAAGAGAAGGAAAACTCCCACCTTTGCTCCTTAGTCCTCTGCCTTTCGGCTGTGGACTCGCCCTCTTGTTCTGTCACTGGCTTCGTTCCCATGGCTGGGGGCAGGACTTCATTCACTTATGGGTCACACAGGCTTGTCATGATGATAACATTCAGTCCTTGCCTGCAGAGAGCACCCACCCCTCGTGCTTTTTCTTCTCAGCTCCTCCTCCTCCTTTCTTATTACCTGGTCGGCTTCCACACAGGAGCTACAAGTGGCGTGGAGGTTTGGGGAGTCTGCTTATGGAAAGAGTTGTATTATGCTCCTGGAGAAATAGGAGAAGGAGTTTATGTGTTGCATTGAAATAGAAAAGTCTGCTTTTTGAGAGCCTGCTAAAATTGTGTCATGGAACATTTTGGTTCTAGTACATGCTGGAAAAAAGTACTTCTTGGGGAAGTAATTTCAGATACGAATGAGAAGACAAGTTTGGACATAGCCCAGAAAATATGCTATTATTTCATGGAAGAGACTAATGCTATGCTTCAAAAGGTATGTTTCCAGAATGTGACATCCTTAAAGAAGGGTCTGGATTCAGCAATTCCTTGTTTTGTACATGTTGTTAGGGATAGTGCATTTCATAAGAGCATTGTTTAGTCCCTTAAATAAATAAATGTTGATGTAATTACCTCTATTTTTGTTTTCTTTGAGATGGAGTTTCACTCTTGTTGCCCAGGCTGGAGTGCAATGGCACGATCTTGGCTCACTGCAACCTCCACCTCGCAGGTTCAAGCGATTCTCCTGCCTCAGCCTCCCAGGTAGCTGGGATTACAGGTGCCCACCACCATGCCCAGCTAATGTTTGTATTTTTAGTACAGATGGGGTTTCACCATGTTGGCCAGGCTGGTCTCGAACTCCTGACCTCAGGTGATCCACCTACCTCAGCCTCCCAAAGTGCTGGGATTACAAGTGTGAACCACTGCGCCTGGCCTGAACCACTGTGTCCGGCCTCCATTTTTGACTGTTAACCTTGTCCCTATGCTTTTTCTCTCAATTTTTTCTTTATTTTTTCTTTTTATTTTTGAGACAGGGTCTTGCTCTTGTCTCCCAGACTGGAGTACAGTGGCACAATCTCGGCTCACTGCAACCTCCGTCTCCTGGGTTGAGGCGATTCTTCTGCCTCAGCCTCCTGAGTAGCTGGGATTACAGGCGCCCACCACCATGTCTGGCTAATTTTTGTGGTTTTAGTAGAGACGGGGTTTCACCATGTTGGGCAGGCTGGTCTCGAACTCCTGACCTCAGGTGATCCACCCACCTCAGCCTCCCAAAGTGCTGGGATTACAGGCATGAGCCACCACAACTGGCCTCTTTATTTTTAATTATATGTATTTATAGTGTACCACATGATGTTTTAAAATATGTATACATTGTAGATGGCTAAATGAAGATATTTAACATATGCATGATCACATATACTTATTTTTTTGTGGTGAGAACACTTAAAATCTACTCTTAGCAATTTTCAAGTACATAATATGTTGTTACTAACTAGTCATCACGATGTACAATAGATCTCTTGAACTAATCCTCTGTCCAGCTGAGATTTTGTGTCTTTTGATCAACATCTCCCTAATCCCCCTCCAACCCCTCAGCCTCTGGTGACCACAATTTGACTCCCTGCTTCTATGAGTTTGACGATTTTAGAGTCCACATATAGTGAGATCATGCAATATTTGTCATTCTGTGCTGGCTTATTGCCCTGTGACAACATGTCCTCCAGGTTCATCCATGTTGTTACAAATGACAAAATTTCCTTTTTTTTTTTTTTATAAGGCTGAATGTACTTCACTGGCTATATATGCCACGTTTTCTTTCTTTCTTCATCTGTTGATGAATACTTAGGTTGACTCCATATCTTTGCCTTTACCTTTTATTAAAAGGTAAAAAGTAAAAAAGGTAAAAAGTAAACGTTACTGTATGACTTCAAGCATTTTTTCTCATTGATGCGTTTATTTAGTAAATGTTTTAGTTAAATGAGAAATCAGCTCATTCGTATGAAAACATGCCTGGGATTTAAGGAGTGATTTTAATGTAGAAGACATTATGGAAATGAAATAAGCCAGACACAAAAGGACAAATACTGTATGATTTCACTTCTGTGAGGTTCCTAGAACAGGCAAGTTCATAGAGACAGAGAGTGGAGTAGAGGTAACTGGGGGTTTGGGGAAGAGGGGAATAGGATTATTGATAAATGGTTATAGAGTTTCTGTTTGGGGTGATAGAAACAGTTCCAGAGCTGGAGAGTGGTGGTGGATCTATAACAGTGCGAATATACTTCATGCTGCTGAACCGTACACTTAAAAACCGTACACTTAAAAGTGTAAAAAACCGTACACTTAAAAAGGTACATTCTATGATATATATATATAACTGCAATAATAATTAAAAAATATCTTTCAGGTGTCGCATATGAAGGATGAAAAAGAGGCCCTAATAAATCAACTAACTTTGGTGGAATCCTTGTGGACGGAAGAGCTAAAGATTCTCAGGGCATCCGCCAAGACCCTGCACAGTTTGCAAACAGCTTTTACCTGATTTCACCAAAGTGCGTTTGGTCACCTCCTCTGGTGGGTGTTAGTCACACATTTTAGACTAAGGTTTGATGGACTAAATTTATATAGTTTAGAGTCGAGAGTGGCATCTACTCAACAATTAGGAACGTCATCCTTTTCTTTTTGCTTTTCCTACAGAAACAGAAGTTAATTTGAAGAGCGTCATCGTGGCCTGGGGCGGTGGCCGCCCCCAGGACGTGCAGGATTTCTGCAGGGGGCAGCACAGGTTCTGGGACTGTGAGGCTGTGAGTGAAGGTGGACAAGCTGTCTGGATAGCACGTCTAATGCTCTTCCGAATAAAGTGCTGAACTGTGAGGAGAGAGGCGGACTGCCAGGGAGCCAGGAGCGTCCGTGTGTGGTCTGTCACCACGGGGCCTGCTTCTTATCTGACACAGCAGCTCTCAGAGTCTAGCGGTTGTGCTTTTAAGATGCTCTGATACCGTTGGGTTAAGGGGCAGGTTGGCGGTGGGTGGCTTTGGGCGGTGGGTGTGGGGAAGTGTGAGGTAGTCCTGGGTTCCCGCCAGGGTGGCCCAGCTGCCAGCCGTTCCCTGTGTGACTGCACTGAGGTGGGCGTTGAAGAGTCCCCTAGGGGACACAGGGCTTCCAAGAGGAGGGAATGTCCTCTAAACATGCTCCTGGCCTCCCAAGGCGGCGCTTGTCTAATTATTCACTTGGGAAGAATGACTGGCTTAGCCAGCGGCCCTTTCTGCTTTGTTCTGGTGGCTGTCCTGGGCAGGCCTTTCAACCTGGGGAGCTGGCCCATCCGCGGTGGGCCTGTCTGCTTGATTCTGGGGTTCAGTGTAGGTCAGCTGATTGCAAACCACGGTGGTGGTTTGGCCTCTGTTCTTACTCTTGAGTTTTGATCCTGCTCAGACCCTGGGTGGGGAAAAGTGGCGCTTCCTGCACAGCTCTCAGCTGCCTGTGGCCTCGGGACTGCCTGCATAAGTAACGCTGGGGCTGCTGGTCCTGTTCAGGCCCATGCCGGAGACGCTGCGTAGACAGTGTTGCCCAGGGTCCTGTTTACCCTCCCAGGGTTCATTCTTCCCAAGAACTGAAATTCCTTTCTCACTGGAGCCCAGCAAAACCAAATGAACGGGGCCTGCTGGCCTCAGAAGGCAGGCAGAGTTTAAAATAAAACTTTCTCATTTCTTGAACATCTTTCCCTGTTTGTATATACAGTTTGTGTTTATTTTTCAATAGTTGCAGTATATTTCTTTTTTTTAATATTCAGTATAATGCAGTGTATTTCATCATACGCTGTATGGAGAGTGGGCAGACTCTTCTGGAGGGCCCGGTAGTGACCGTTTGAAGCTTTCTGGACCTGTGGCCTTAGTCCCAGCGATTCTGCAGAGCAGCTATCAGCAGCATGTCAACCACTTGCAAGGCTGGGCTCCCGGGAAACTATTGACAGTGACAGGTGGTGGGCCGTAAGTTTCCTGACCCCTGTGCTGTGCCAGAATTTCTTTCTCCTCTTTCCTGTGAATGCACCTAAATATGTTAATTCTTTTACACCTTTCAAAATGGACAGCCCCTTGAACATTAAAAACTTTGCAGACCCTACATGGTCATTGTGCTTTCCTCATCTAGTGATTAGAAAAAATGCACAATGGGTGGGTGCAGTGCTCACACCTGTAATCACTTTAGGGGAGGCTGAGGGGGGAGGATCTCTTGAGTCCAGGAACAGCGTGGGTGACATAATGAGCCTCCCCCACCCCCCCCCAACAAAACAATTAAAAAAATGAGCGGGCGGGTTGACCTGTGCCTGTAGCCGCAGCTACTCGGAAGGGTCAGGCAGGAGGATGGCTTAGAGCCCGGGAGTTTGAGGTTGCAGTGAGCCAGGATCGCGCCACTGCACTCCAGTCTGGCCAACAACTGAGTGAGACCCTGTCTCTCAAAATAATAATAAAAATTAAAAACACAGTGACAAAAAGCAGCTACCCAGAAACGTTTACAACTGAGTAATACTCCATCAGCACAGCAGATCTGCATTTATTTACAGCTGAGTAATACTCCATCAGCACAGCAGATCTGCATTTATTTGAAGAATAGTAGTATGAGACTGTAGACAATGCTAGTTATGTGAAGTCACAGACCCTTTGCAAGAAACCTGTGCCTCCACACACTTCCTTTTGGCTGCTCTTTTGTTCTGGACTCCAAGACTCCAGTGGCAAGCTGTTCTTGTAAAATCATTCTGAGGGCAGCAAGCCCATCTGTCCCCACCTAGGGAGAGGCAGCTTGCACTGCTGTTTAACCAATGGCGCCGTTTTCTTCCTTATTCTCTAATCACCACCGCCCTCCCGGACGCCCCCTGCCATCTTTCTTTCTTGGTTTTCTCTTTGCTGGTGCTTTGGGTGTGCCTGAGGCTCCTAAAGACTCGCACCCCTGTTGGTGTCAGGTTCTGAGTTTGGGTGGTAAACCTCCAACTGCTGACTTGGCCTGAGGGGACAGACCGCAAGAGGTTGAGGATGATTGGAGATTGGAGGCATTCCTCGATACTCTTCCCAGCTAAGCATAGAATAGGCCCTCCTCTGTGGAGGGTGTGAAGTCTGGAGGCTGGCAGTGATGTTTGAGGAAATAGAAATAGAAAATAGGTCTGTAATTCTGTGAAAATGGCTTTCTCACTGAAACTCCTGGCCGTGCCCCTTGGGGGCCCTTGGGGTCCAGAGAGGCAATTCTGGCTCCTCCTTGGTGGTCAGCTGCTGCCTTCCATACTGTAGGTAAATGCTGGACAGCAGGTTTTGTCCCGAGGGGGAACCTGTAGCAGAACCCGTGACTTGTGGGCTGATATTTGAACAGCCTTGTCAGGAATCCCTTGTGAAAGGATTGTTTTACAGCCCACAGTCCAGAACGCCCTGTGGGAACTAAAGGGAAAAAAAGGGAGGAAAGAAGGAGCAGGAACAATGCATCTTTCTCCAGCCCGGCCCACTGTCTATCCATGCATCAGCGCCCCCACAATAGGACAGCGACCCCCACACATCAGAGCCCCCCCACATCCGTGCCCCCCACAATAGGACAGCGACCCCTACACACACATCAGAGCCCCCCACAGTAGGGCAGCAACCTCCACACACACATCAAAGTACCCCTCACACAACACACCAGTGTCCCTGCAGACAACACGCCAGCATTTCCCACACAAGCCAGTATCCCCCACACAACACTCCTGTGTCCCTCACACACATGCCAGCGTCCCCCAGACATGCTGAGTCCCACCGACAGCACACCAGCGCCTGCCCTCACCAACACATTCCTCTCCTGTGCTCATCCCTCTCACCTTTCAGAGGGCGTTTCTCATCTTCATGTTACAACCTTTCACTATTTTCTTGTGTTAGTATCCTTTTGTTCTATGTAGTTTTAACATTAGGCTATAAGAAAATTAAAAAACAAAAAACAAAAAAGAAAAACAACTCCCGGGCCGGGCGCGGTGGCTCACGCCTGGAATCCCAGCACTTTGGGAGGCCGGGGCGGGCGGATCACGGGGTCAGGAGATTGAGACCATCCTGGCAAACATGGTGAAACCCCTAAAAACACAAAAAATAAGCTGGGTGTGGTGGCGGGCGCCTGTAGTCCCAGCTACTCGGGAGACTTAGGCAGGAGAATCACTTGAACCCAGGAGGCGGAGGTTGCAGTGAGCCAATATCATGCCACTGTGCTCCAGCGTGGGCAACAGAGTGAGACTCCGTCTCAAACCAAAAAACAAAAAAGTCCCCAAAATACAATGTATTTAATAAAAATGTAAGGTTACCACTCCACACCTTGATGGCTGTAATTAACAAGGTAGATAGTAACAGGTGCTGTTACTATCTGAGGTGGGAGGATCACTTGAGGCCAGAAGTTTGAGACCAGCCTGGGCAACGTAGTGAGACCCCCGTCTCTACAAAAAATTAAAAAAAAATAGCTGGGTGTGGTGCTGCGTGCCTGTAGTCCTAGCTACTTTGGAGGCCGAGGCAGGAGGATCACATGAGTCTAGGAGCTTGAGGCTGCATTGAGCTATGATCACACAGCTGCACTCCAGCCTGGATGACAAATCTGTGGAGACCTAATTAGGCCAAAGGAGTCAGGCTGGTGGGACTGAGGGAGTTAAAGAGATAAAGCAGGTAAGTTATCAGCCTTCCTTTCTTCATGGTCCAGGACACATAGCCCTCCAGTGCAGATAACGTACATTACCCACAGTCCTCCTGCACCCAACTTAACATCAAACACTTCCGTTTATCATCAGACACCTTGGCTGATAGAAAAAGGCACGTTAGCTCCTTGCAGCCCTGGCGTTATCAGTATTGCGTGTAGCCTTCTGCAGCTGAAACCATCCTATAAATCTCTAGGAACCTTTGTCTCTGGCAGTCAGCTCCTCCTCTGCTGATCCGCCCGTTGCCTCCTCACGTGTTTTCATTCTTCTTCGTGTAAATCTGCCATTCTTTACCTACAGCTGTCTTGGTAAATTCTTTTACCCCTGCATGCCACTGACCCAAATGGTTGTCACCCACCTGTGACAAGTGAGACCCTGTCTGTCAAAAAAAAAAAAGGTGGAGTGGGACTCACAGCCACTGTGTCCTCCTGGTGCCAGGCATGATATCCCTTTCTCATCTAATTGTCACAGTAGCTCTATGAGGTAGGTATTCCATCTTTTGTTAGAGTTGAAGACACTGAGGCATAGACGGGTCAAACGACTTCTCCCACATCACATGGCAGGGATTAGAACCCAGCAGTGTCTGGTGTCTGAGTTCCTGCCTCTGATGTGTGATACCTGTTTCTGCCTCCTGAGTTAGGCAGTCTAGGGTATTGGAGGGGACCTGCCACCTTCCAGCAATTTGTGTTGTCTGGTTTTTGCTTTGTGAAAGGCCGCGTGACTGCCTCACCTTGCAGGCTGTTCTGGAGGAACCGGGCAGCTCCACCCCCTGGCCTAGCCGCAGGGCAAAGAGCGAGCCAGTCTGTCTCACTGCAGCCTCGCCTTGAATGGTCCCATTTCAGTTTTACAGCCCCCTCCTCATCACACTGACAACCCGGATCTCATACAGGGCATACCTGTTATTAGAGGGCCGAGAAGGGGTGAGTGAGCCCAAAGCAGGCCTTCTCCCATTTCTGTGGAATTCGTGCTGGGGGAGAGGCTCTCCTGTTGCCGTTGAAAACATTGTCTCGGTACCACACAAACTGCTCAGAACCCTGAAATCTCTTCCTAATGCCCAGATTCAGAAGATAGGGCCAAGACCAGAGAAACAAAGCCTACTCAGCAATGATTGGGACAGTCAACAATTCCAGTTTTTGCTGTGATAATCACAAAGGGAGACTAAACTGCTGACAGATAAAAGGGAGTTCAGGATGTCACAGAGGAAGCAGGTTGGGTCTAGGGGAGTGTGTTTGGGACAGGCAGCGTAGACTTCTGCTTCTCGCGCTGTGGCTGAGACCTGTGTCACTGGACGTCTTTGCCTTCCAAGCCTCTGATGGTAAAGGCTGTAGCAGTGGTTGGCGGCTTTGCTGTTTCCTGGAATCACACGCGGAGCTTTAACAACTTCTAAGGCCGGGTTCCCACTGCAGGGGTCTGAGCTAGTTGGCCTGGGGTGCGCCGGGGTGTTGGAGATTTAAAGCTTCCACGTGACCGATGTTCACCAAAGTCCCCTTTCTGAACCTCTGGGTTATGGGAGCAAGTGATTTTACCTTTTCCCAGCTGGAACTTTCTGGTTTTCGGAGGTGTGGGAGGCAAGCTGGAGAGTGTCAATTCTTTTTTTTCTTTTTTTTTTTTCTTAATTTTTTTTGGAGACAGAGCCTCGCTCTGTCGCCCAGGCTGGAGTGCAATGGTGTGATCTCAGCTCACTGCAACCTCTGCCTTCCGGGTTTGAGCACTTCTCCTGCCTCAGCCTCCCGAGTAGCTGGGATTACAGGCACATGCCGCCACACCCGGCTAATTTTTTGTATTTAGTAGAGATGGGTTTTCACCATGTTGCCCAGGCTGGTCTCGAACTCTTGAGCTCAGGCAATCCACCCGCCTCGGCCTCTCAAAGTGCTGAGATAACAGGCGGGAGCCACCAGGCCTAACCAAGAGTGTCAATTCTTATACTACACAAGTTCATGCTGCCTAAGTGGTCTTTTAAACAGTACCACTTCATGTTGAGCACAGACGAATCCAGAGATCAACTCTTTATCATTTGGCTCAGTAAATACAGCTGGAGTGCCCCCGGCCCACAACAAGTGATTAGCAAATGTTAATTCCACGTGTCTCCCTTAAAAGGCGCCACACCTCTCCGTGTCCAGAGTGTGTCGGCTGATGCTTGGGAAGTACCAGGTGGATCTTGTGGAATCCTGGTGGGACTTTGCAACGTGCTTGAATCACTTCCACCTTTGGGACGCTAGATGGCGCGAGAGGACCGCCGAGCTGACCTGGGTACGGAGGCTCGGTCAAGTCAGGCAGCAGAGAGTGGTTTTCCCAAATAGTAGTAGCATCTAAACAAGGCAAAAGCAGCTCTCTGCGTTTCTTCTGGGAGATAATGCCAACGTTCACCTTCTCCTTTGGGCGGTTAACACCACTTCAAGGTGATAGCTGCTTTGGAAGGGACCTGGCCAGGTGGGGCAGGGGCTGGAGAGGGCAGCGGTGGCTCAGAGGTCATAGCGAGAGGAGGAGGGGTGAGAACCATGCAGGAACCATCCTGGCTCTGCCTACAGAAGGCCCACAAATAAAGGCATATATTTAGCCCTTACTTTTGAGAAGGAAAGGACTTGTCACACCGGGTAGCAGGTTTCAGTTTCTATCCTAATTGATAGCAGGTGGACTCAGGCTGTTTCAGGCAGACCAAGAAAAGAAGGACGGCTTTTGTTTTTTTTTTTTTTGAGACGGGAGTTTCACTCTTGTTGCTCAGGCTGGAGTGCAATGGTGCGATTTCTGCTCACTGCAAACTCCACCCCCGAGGTTCAAGTGGTTCTCCTGCCTCAGCCTCCCAAGTAGCTGGAATTACAGGGATGCACCACCAGCCTGGCTGATTTTTTGCATTTTTAGTAGAGATGGGGCTGGTCTTGAACTCCAGACCTCAGGTGATCTACCTGCCTTGGGCTCCCAAATTGCTGGGAAGTGCTGGGATTACAGGCGTGAGCCACCGAGCCCGGCCAGAAGGATGGCTTTTAAGGAGTTGAAACTGACCACCCAAACAAAGACAGAGGGACGCATCCAGTGACTCCCAGCTTCTTATCTGCCAGGTGTTTCTAGAATAAGAACGTGAAGCATTTTGTGGTAAGGTGGAAAGAATCCATTTCTGCTGACCAAGGGGAGGCCTGGCCCGTCTGTTGTTAGAGGTAGGTGCATGATTGATCAGAGGTTGGGGCCTCAAGGTAGAGTGAAAAAAAAACAGGGTGCCCTTGAGCTTCTCTGTCCACAGGTGACTGAGACACTAGATCCCCAAATGGCTGGTGATGTGGACTGACTCAGTACAACATCAGTACAGTATCACACGATGACTTGACGCTGGTGGCCTCACTTGAAATGATTTCTTTGGTCAGCTGGACTTGATCAGAGGCTCTGTCATCTGCTTTTATGTGCAGACAAATTCAACTTGTGAACTGGGAAGCTGCTGTAATGCTTTTCTTCCCTCCTGATACCCTTCTCTTCCCTGGCCCCGTGCAGTTGATACACATTCTGGCTTCGTCTTGAGTGGAAGTTTGTTTTCTCTTTGGCATGTTGATCTAGAGTGCTACCAAGACCTCGATGAGGCCAATATTCAATATCACAATATTGAAGGGGTTTTTTTGTTTGTTTTTTAATTGGAGTAGAGAAAGGTATACATTACTGTTTATCTGATTGGAATTGTCTCACTGGTGATGGTGGTTATGTATATGGAATTCAGACGTTATTTAAGAGTATTCAGGTTGGGGCCAGGCACGGTGTCTCATGGCTGTAATTCCAGCACTTTGGGAGGCTGAGGTGAGCATATCACTTGAGGCTAGGAGTTCCAGACCAGCCTGGTCAACACAGCAAAACCCCACCGCTACTAAAAAATACAAAAATTAGCCAGGTGTGGTGGCTCGTGCCTGTAATCCTAGCTACACAGGAGGCCAAGGCATGAAAATTGAATCTGGGAGGCCCAGGTTATAGTGAGCCTAGATCATGCCACTGTACTCCAGTCTGGGCGACAGAGCAAGAATTTGTCTCAAAAAATAAAAAAATAAAAAATAAAAAAAAGAGTAGGCCTGGCGTGGTGGCTCATGCCTGTAGTCCCATCACTTTGGGAGGCTGAGGCAGGCGGATCACCTGAGGTCAGGAGTTCGAGGCCAGCCTGACCAACATAGATAAACCCCATCTCTACTAAAAATGCAAAATTAGCAGGGCATGGTGGCTCACACCTGTAATCCCAGCTACTCAGGAGCCTGAGGCAGGAGAATCGCTTGAACCTGGGAGGTGGAGGTTGTGGTGAGCCGAGATCATGCCTTTGCACTCCAGCCTGGGCAACAAGAGCGAAACTCCGTCTCAAAAAAAAAAAAAAAGTATTCAGGTTGGAATAACACGTTTTGTTTTGAGACAGTTTCGTGCTCTGTCGCCAGGCTGGAATGCAGCAGTGGCACAATCTCAGCTCACTACAACCTCTGCCTCCTGGGTTCAAGTGATTCTCCTGCCTCAGCCTCCTAAGTAGCTGGGGTTGAAGGCGTGCACTACGCTGCTACTCCCAGCTAATGTTTTGTATTTTTTTTTTTTTTTAGTAGAGACAGGTTTTGCAATGTTAGCCAGGCTGGTCTTGAACTTCTGACCTTAGGTGATTCAACCGCCTTGGCCTCCCAAAAGTGCTGGAATTACAGACGTGAGCCACCCACAGCTGGCCACAAGTGATTTTTGATTGTTGTGGTTCAATGTTAAGAATAGGTAGCCACCATGTAGTCCAGTTGGGGAGTCTTGACTCAACCATAGCAGCAATCATGCGAGAGAAGAAATACCGTCTCTGAATTAGAAGGCAGTGTCTCTGATACCAGCAGGAGGAAAGTACCGGCAGGGGGCAACTGCTAGGATTTATCTTCTTTCTTTTATAGGTCCCCAGGGCAGACGTCTATAAAGGAGGCCACTACCACCAAAAAATGTCCCCCAGGAAGCTAAATAAGTGCTTTCAGCTTCATTGACTGGGGCTGTTTGCCTTAGAACCCTGCTCCTCACAGGCTGATCTGAGAGCACAGCATCAGCAGCACCTGGGAGCTTATTAGAAATTCAGGATCTCGGCCGGGCGCGGTGGCTCACACCTGTAATCTCAGCACTCTGGGAGGCCGAGGATCACCTGAGGTCAGGAGTTCACGAGCAGCCTGGCCAACATGGTGAAACCCCGTCTCTACTAAAAACACCAAAATTAGCCAGGTGTGGTGGTGGCGCCTATAATCCCAGCTACTCGGGGAGGCTGAGCCGGATCACTTGAGGTCAGGAGAATCACTCGAACCTGGGAGGTGGAGGGTGCAGTGAGCCGAGATCATGCCACTGCACTCTAGCCTGTGCGACAGAGCGAGACTCTGTCTCAAACAAACATACGCACATACTCACAAAAAAAAAAAAAAAAGAAATTCAGGATCTCAGGCCCTGCCTAGACCCACTGAATCAGAATCTGCATTGGAAGAAGATTCCTATGTATGTGAAAGTTAGAAAAGCAGTGTCTTAGAGGTGTGACTGACTCCAGGGATCAAGCCAGTTGGATAGGTTATGACCCGTCTTCTGGGCTGTCCATCGGCAATCCCTTCAGCCCTGTTGTGGTTCACCCTTCCTTGACACGAGGTGCCAGTGGAGATGGCTCATTTACAGAAAGTGAGGCGGGGCTGGGGTTCTGCTCAGAGGACCTACGAAACCCGATTATCAGCACGATGATCATGGTTTTCCCCTTTTACGTTGGCGCATGGCAGTTCCCAAAGACCCTGAAGTGGGAGGCAGCTGGACAGAAAGCCACCAGCCCCTTACACCACGTGCTGGGGAGCCTGTGTGCCCTGGGGCTGCCGACCTCCAGCCTAAATCACGCACAATTGTGAGTTTCTCATTCACTCGGAAAAACAGGTTCCAGTGCAGCAGTGTGGTTACAAAAATCTCTGAGCCCCACAGCTGCATTAGGACTGGTGCACCCTGATTGGAGGGGTCCCCGGATGTTCAGACTGGGCCGTGGCATTGACTTAGCATTTCCAGGTGCCAGCACGGTACCACAGGCTGCCAGCCCCGAATCAGTTTCATCCTCAGTGGCTACACTAGTCTCCTCCCAACAGATGGGGAAAGTCCAGCTCAGTCCGTCAGTCCAGCTTATTTTTATTAGCTAGCCAAGTCCCTTCCTTGTCCGAGGTTCCTGGCTGGGATAGACAGACCAGCTTTGGGTCCCGGTCTGCTGGATACCATGCGGGCACTTGGTCTCCACGCAGCCTTGAGACACAGGGTCTTGCTTTTTGCCCAGGCTGGAGTGCAATTGCCAATCATGGCTCACTGCAGCCTCAGATTCCTGAGCTCAAGCAACCATCCTGACTCAGTCTCCTGAGCAGCTGGAACTACAGGCATATGCACCACCACACCTGGTTAATTCTAAACATACTTTGTAGAGACAGGGGTCTCACCATATTGCCCAGTCTGGTCTCAAACTCTAGGCCTCAAGCGATCCTCCCACCTTGGTCTCCCAAAATGCTGGGATTACAGGCATGAGCCACCATGCACAGTCACCACCCAGGCTCTTTCCAGTCATTTCCCCTGGCTGCTCTCTGATTCCCCACAGCACTGAGGTCAAGCTTGAGTTTTGCCAGAGTCTTAAAGAACAGGGAGCAGAGAAGGATGTTGGGAAAGGCGGTGGTGGAGGGGGAGCGGACTTCACCTTTCCTTTGTCTTGGCCATCGTAGATTCTGGGACAGGAACCTCAGAAAAGCAGGAAACTTGGCCGGGCGCCATGGCCCACACCTGTAATCCCAGCACTTTGGGAGGCCAAGGCGGGCAGATCATTTGAAGTCAGGAGTTTGAGACCAGCCTGGCCAACATGGTGAAACCCCGTCTCTGCTAAAAATGCAAAAATTAGTCGAGTGTGATGGTGGATGCCTGTAATCCCAGCTACTTGGGAGGCTGAAGCACTAGAATCGCTTGAACCCGGGAGGTGGAGGTTGCAGGAGCCGAAATTGCACCACTGCACTCCAGCCTGGACAAAAGAGGGAGACTCTGTCTCAAAAAAAAAAAAAAATAAATAAATAAATAAATAAAATAAAAAGGAAACTTCAGGAGATATAGGTGTGGGGGGGAACAGATGACTGTACTTTGAAAGCTGACTGTGCCCTCTCTTTCCTGTGGCTTTGGTTGCCTTCAGCTGGTTCGAACATGCTCAGAGCTCACGTATGGAGGCAGGCGGGGCTGCTGGCCGCCCGGGCATGCTGGCCTGGCTGATTTCATGGGATTGTTTTCAGCCATTAGTGTGTATTGTGCAGAATGACGGGGAACAGGGCCTAGTGTCCCTTTTTCCCTTCTTTTGTTTATATACTTTTTTTCCTCCTTGTGAGGGAGAAAAAAGAGCTGACTCCCTTTCAAGGGACATGAAAACTGAGTTTTGTCTTCCCTTCCTATTACTGTCAAACAAAAGTCACCTTCAAACTCCAGCTCACATGGAGTCCGTCACTGGCAGGAAGCAGGACCTTCCCTCCTGAATGTATAACTTACAGTAAGTTCTCAGCAGACCAAAAAAAAAAAAAAATTCCTTTTATCATGTTCTGGTTTTTTTCCTTCCACTGTTTTATTTCACTTACAACATCACTCAGGCCCAAATGGTATTTGTCAGGAGTAATTGGCAAATGCTGGAGGCTGTGTTCAAGGCTGCTTGAATGGAAAATCTCAAAGCAGTTGTCCATGTTGAAAGAAAATATTACATTTGATCTTTTTTAAAAATGATTTTTGCAGACATGATGTGTGTCTGCATTCTTTAGCCTTACAACCTCTTTCTATTTGGGGGGGGAAAACCTCCCTGCAGGAAGTAGCACTTCACAGTTAATTTACAGTATGCCTGAGAAGTAACGACAACACATGAAAAGTCATTTTAAAAACACGACTATGATTTATTTTATTAGCTAGCTCGTAAACCTGCACTGGTTTGCAGGTTGTTATGTACTGAGTTATGACTTCAAGCTTTGCATTTCATGTGTATTTCTCTGAGGATGTTTATTCTTCTGGATGAAAATATGCTGAAGGATGGTGGCAGCCGTCCACGGGGGGTGGTGTAACACCTTCACATGCTGTCTCATTTCTAAGCTACATGCTTTTCCAGAGCAGGACATCATATAGCCAGCAAATGAGAATCATCTGATTAAACTGAGGCCCAGAGAGCAGGGATAACGTGACTGAGGCCATGCAGTGAAGGGTGACTGGGCACCCTAAACGTGTTATCATCATACTCTACCAGCTGGTTCCTCTGTCTGTGCATTTTCCCTTCCAGGAACAGAGCATAGCATCAATGACACAGTTTTGAGGCTTTTAAACCCATACTACCCCCTATTAATATGCCTTCCTCCATGTTCCAGGGGCACACGTGCACATCCCCAAAGGAAATGACGCAGTCCAGGGACTGAGGTCCTTCCTCATGGGAAGGACCACCTTGTATCTGCTGTGCTGGGAGAATTCTGGAACAATCACATACCAAGAGCCACTTTGATGTTATACAAAACTCTATACCAGGAGTTGGCAACCTATGGCCAGTTTCTATTTTTGTAAATAATTTTTTTTTTCTAAGACAGGCATGGTTGCTCACGCCTGTAATCCCAGTACTTTGGGAGGCTGAGCTGGGTAGATCACTTGAGGTCAGAAGTTTGAGACCAGCCTGGTAAAATGGTGAAACCCCGTTTCTACTAAAAATACAAAAAGTAGTTGGGTGTGGTGATGCATACTTGTAATCCCAGCTACTCAGAAGGCTGAGGCAGGAAGAATCCCTTGAACCTGGGAGGCAGAGGTTGCAGTAAGCCGAGATCATGCCACTGCAGTCCAGCGTGGGTGACAGAGTGAGACTCTGTCTAACAACAACAACAAAAGAAAGGTGGTTTAAGATTCTTGTCTATTTCTCTCTTCCCAAAGGATCTGTTGGATGTCTTCATTGTTGAGTTCACAGCACAAGTAGTTCCTCTATGTTTCTGAAACACTGATTCACTTTAATCAGTTCCTAAAATGTTGATAAATACTGACTAATGGATGTTTGCAACATTTGTAATGCATTTGAAAAGCCACTAATCAGAAACACAGCAATCAAGTCATTTATCAAATATGAGAAGTCCCTGTTCACAAGACTGTGAATTCTCGTGATTGATTCCATGACTATAAAATAGCATCATGGTTTTTTACTCAACCTGCAACGGCATACGCCCCATATTTTGACAATGGGGGAAAAAAAGCCTAGTATCTTATGTCTTCTTTAAATTGATGTTGAATATTCAGAGCTTTGAGACTTTCGGGATGCCTGAGTCATATCCAACATTTTACTCAGCAATTTTAAAGAAATAGTGGATTGGAACAAAACATGCTGGATTGAGAGCCGTGGACGGAACTTCCACCTGGACCTGTCAGGGACTCATTTCTCCTGTTCTTCCTGGGTAACTTGATCCAGCTGACACATCTAGGAAGTAAGATTGATTTGCTCACCCTTCAGAAGAGCACTGAGAAAAGAATCTGTTTCTCAATGGCTTTTGCAGTAAAAGCTCATCAGTTGGGACTCTGGAATAGTTTGGATATAGCAGATCCCCGAGGAGTTCTGTTTTCACAACTCGGACACAGGTTGGATGATCCTGGAGCAGTATGCTATTGAAGGGAGCATGGCCCCCACAGGAGTTTCAGTCTCTTTGGAGGATTTTTTGTTTGTTTGTTTTTTGAGATGGAGTCTTACTGTGTCGCACAGGCTGTAGTGCATTGGTGCGATCTTGGATCTCTGCAACCTCCGCCTCCTGGGTTCAAGCGATTCTCCTGCCTCAGCCTCCTGAGTAGCTGGGATTACAGGCGCCCACCACCACGACCAACTACTTTTTGTATTTTTAGTAGAGATGGGGTTTTGCCATGTTTCCCAGGCTGGTCTCAAACTCCTGACCTCAAGTAATCCACCCGCCTTGGCCTCCCAAAGTCCTGGGATTACAGGTGTGAGCCACCTCACCCGGCCTGCTGAGAGTATTAAGACATTCACTGCGTCACTCCAACACGCCTTACACTAAGCGCCCATGCGTGCCTTCTCCTCGCTAGGTGTGAGGCTCCCTTCTGTTTTCTGAGCTTGTGTCCTCGGTCTCACAAGAGGGATTGGAGGGGAGCCCTGTTACACACAGCAGCATCAACCTAAAATTGTACCTTAGCAGCTCTGCGTTTCAAGGCCTTCCAGTCCTTGTGAAGCTGACTTCTTATCCATTGCACCAGCCCATAAGCCTGTACTCCTCATGACCTCATGATCTCACCCCTTCTCCTTCTTTTCTCTCGTATCCTGACGACATCCCTTTCAGAACATTCTTGGGAACTTCGAATTCTCATTGTGTTTTAAAAAATCAAGATATAGGCCAGTCGTGGTGGCTCACACCTGTAATCTCAGCACTTTGGGAGGCTGAGTCAGGCGGATCACGAGGTCAAGAGATCGAGACCATCCTGGCTAACATGGTGAAACCCTGTCTCTACTAAAAATACAAAAAATTAGCTGGGCATGGTGATACACACTGTTGTTCCAGCTACTTGGGAGGCTGAGGCAGGAGAATCGCTTGAACCCGGGAGGAGGAGGTTGCAGTGAGCTGAGATCACGCCACTGCACTCCAGCCTGGTGACAGAGTGAGACTCCGTCTCAAAGAAAAAAAAAAAAAAGTCAAGATATAATCCACATATAAAATTCACTCTTTAAAAGTGCAAAATTCACTAGTTTTTAGTATAATTACAACATCGTACAACTATGACTACTCTCATCCCAGAACATTCTCATCACCCCTAGAAGAAATACCCATCAGCAGTCAGTGCCTACCACAGCCTCCCTTCAGCCCCAGGCACCCACCAATCTAGTTTCTGTCTCTATGAATTTATCTATTCTAGGTATTTCATATAATAAAGGAAGCTGGGTATTTCATATAATAAAGGAATCTGGGTCATATAACAAAGGAATGTAAAGGAATCATACAATGCGTGGCCTTTTGCGACTGGCTTCTTTCACTCGGCATAATGTTTTCAAAGTTCATCCATGTTGCAGCATGTCTCTGTACTTCATTAATTTTTATGTGGAATAATATTCCATTGTATGATATACCATGTTTTATTTGTCCATTCATCAGTTGATGAACATTTATTTAGGTTGTTTCCGCTTTTTGGCTCTTACGAATAATGCTGCTGTGAACATTTCTATACAAGTTCTAGTGTGAACATGTGTTTTTAATTCTCTTGGATATATAAGTAGGAGTGGAATTTTGAGGAACTGCCAAACTGTTTTTAAAAGTGGCTGCACAGGCCAGGCATGGTGGCTCACACCTGTAATCCTAGCACTTTGGGAGGCTGAGGTGGGCAGATCACTTGAGGTCAGGAGTTCGAGGCCAGCCTGGGCAACATAATGAAACCCCATCTCTACTAAAAATACAAAAAATTAGCCAGGCTTAGTGTCATGCACCTGTAGTCGGAGCTACTTGGGAGGCTGAGGCAGGAGAATCATTCGAACCCAGGAGGCGGAGGTTGCAGTGAGCTGAGATCATGCCATTGCACTCCAACCTGGGTGACAGAGCAAGGACTCTGTCTCAAAAAAAAAAAAAAAAAAAAATTGGCTGCATCATCTTACATTCCCACCAGTAATGTATGAGGGTCCCAGTTTCTCCACATCTTCACCAACACTTGTTTTTTTGTCTTTTTGATTGAAGCCATCCTAGTGGGTGTGAGGAAGTATCTAGTGGTTTTGATTTGCATTTAACAATTGAATTATTTATCCTTTTATTGTTGAGTTATAAGATTTCTTTATATATTGTGGATGCTAGACCCTTAACAGATATATATGATTTGAAATATCTTCTCCCATTCTGTAGGTTGCCTGTGCATTTTCCTGACAGTGTCCTTCGAAGAACAAAATTTTTGATTTTGATGAAGTCCGATTTATCTATTTGTTTCATTTGGTTGTCTGTGCTTTTGGTGTCATATCAAAGAAACCGTTGCCTAATTGAAGGTCTTGAAGGCTTATTTTTTTCTTCTAAGAGTTTTAGAGTTTTAGCTCTTGCATTCAGGACTTTGATTCATTTCAATTACTTTTTGTATATGTTAAGAGATAAGGGTCCAACTGTATGACATTGGTCTGGGCAATTATTTTTTTGAATTTGACTCCAAAATCACAGGCACAAAAAAAATATACAAATGGGATTACTTCAAACTAAAAAGCTTCTGCACCACAAAGGAAACAACAGAGTGAAGAAACAACCTATAGATTGGGAGAACATATTTACAAACCATACATGTGATAAGGGGTTAATATCCAAATAATACAGTTGACTGTATCCGAAGAATACAGTTAAAAATGGTCAAAGGACTTGAATAAACATTTCTTAAAAGAAGACCTACAGGCTGGGTATGGTGGCTCACGCCTGTAATCCCAACACTTTGGGAGGCCGAGGCAGGTGGATCGCTTGAGCTCAGAAGTTCCAGATCAGACTGGCCAACATGGTGAAACCCTGTCTCTACCAAAAACATAAAATTAGCCGGATGTGGTGACACACGCCTGTAGTCCCAGCTACTCAAGTGGCAGGGCACAAGGATCACTTGATCCCAGGAGGTGAAGGTTGCAGTGAGTTGAGATCATGCCACTGTACTCTAGCCTGGGCGACAGAGAGAGACTCTGTCTCAAAAAAAAAAAAACAACAAAAAAAACCAGAAGACATACAAATGGCCAACAGCTATATGAAAAAGCATTCAACTTACTAATTAGTAATTCAATTTACTAATTAGTAATTCAAATTACTAATCATTAGGCAAATGCAAATTAAAACCACAATGAAATATCACCTCACACCTATCAGAGTGGCTATCATAAAAAAGATGCAAGCTAAGTGTTGGCAAGGATGTGGAGAAAAGAAACTCCTTGTACACTGTTGATGGGAATATAACTTAGTACGGCCATTATGGAAAATTGTATGAAGATTCCTCAAGAAACTAAACATAGAATTACCATATGATCCAGTAATCTCTGGGAATGTATCCAAAGAATTTGAAATCAGTATGTCAAAGACATACCTCACTCCCGTGTTCCTTGCAGCATTATTCACAATCAACCTAAATGTTCATCAGTGGATAAATGGATAAAGAAAATGTGGTATATGTATACAATGGAATACTATTTAGCCTTAAAAGGAAGGAAATTCTCTTATTTGCAACAACATGGATGAACCTGGAGGACATTATGCTAAATGTAATAAGTCAAGTACCAAAAGACAAATACCGTATGATCTCACTTGTATATGGAATCTGAAACAATCAAACTCACAGAAGCAGAGAGTAGAAAGGTGGTTGCTGGAGGATGGGGTTGTGAGAACAGGGAGGTTATGGTCAAAGGATATAAAGTTTCAGTTAGAAGGAATAAGTTTCGGAGACCAATTGCACAACAGGGCACCTATAATTAACAATAGTGTATTGTATATTTCTTTTTTTTTTGAGACGGAGTCTTGCTCTGTCGCCCAGGCTGTAGTGCAGTGGCACAATCTGGGCTCACTGCAAGCTCCGCCTCCTGGGTTCACGCCATTCTCCTGCCTCAGCCTCCCGAGTGGCTGGGACTACAGGCGCCCGCCACCTCACCCGGCTAGTTTTTTGTATTCTTTTGAGTAGAGACGGGGTTTCACCGTGTTAGCCAGGATGGTCTCGATCTCCTGACCTCATGATCCGCCCGTCTCGTCCTCCCAAAGTGGTGGGATTACAGGCTTGAGCCACTGCGCCGGGCCGTGTATTGTATATTTCAAGATTGCTGAGAGTAAGTTTCAAATGTTCTCACTACAAAAAAATGATAAGTATTTGAGGTGATGGGTATGTTAGTAGCTTGATTTAATCATTCCACATTGTATAAATATATCATAAATCTTTGTACGTCATAAATATATACAATTACGATTTGTAAATTTACAATGAAAAATATGATATTAGCTATGAGTTTTTCTATATGCCCTTTGTCAGGTGGAGAAAGTTCCCTTCTATTTCTACTTTATTCATTGTTTTTATCATGGAAGAGTTTTGGGTTTTGTTAAGTGCTTTTTTCAGGTCAGATCATGTGGTTTTTGCACTTTATTCCATTAAGGTGTATTACATTGATTGATCTTCATATCAACCAACCTTGTATTCCTGAGATAGATCCCACTTGGTCACAGTACATAAACCTGTTTTTATGTTGCTGTTATCAGTTTGCTAGTATTATGTTGAGGATTTTTGTATCTCTATTCATAAGGGATATTGGCCTATAGTTTTCTTTTCTTGTAATATCTTTGTGATGGTTTTGGTATCATGGTAATACTAGCCTCACAGAGTGAGTTGGGAAGTGTTTCGTCTTCTTTTTGTGGAATAATTTGTGAAGCATTGGTGTTTTTCACTATTTTGCAGTGCAATTTAGCTCTTCTCAGCCTCTATTCTAAAAGGTAAAAAGAGGCAGGTGAGAAGGACTACCTTGTGCCTCTAGATTTCATCACTGTGTGATACCTGGATCTATGGCAGCCTCTCTGGGAATATAATGGGAGATATTCCCAAGTCAGCATCCTAAGGGTGGCGGAGGAGAAAGAAGGAAAGAACCCATGTACTTTATGAGCAATTGAATAATCAACCTGGAGCCTCTCTGTCTCCATACCTCATATGGACACGTTTTTATTGTGGTTTAAGCCCCATTTGGTTAGGGTTTTAGTCATTTGCCGCTGAAAGCATATCTGATAGTTAATATCATATCCATTGCAATAGGAGCATTCTCTGTTTATTGTCTTCCACTTTCTGTGTCATCAGGCTGAGAACACTAATTGTGCCTACAGAAAAGTCTCCCAAGGGGGATGTGATAGTCACTGGTTTCTGGGTAAAGTAAACCAATGACAACCTCAAGGTTACATGGAATTCAAGTCTGCCGGAGCCCTCTGGGCTGAACTGAACGTTTAAGCATCCTTGAGGGTTAACATTCTTGCCCCTCGTGTGAAGGTAGTTAAAACACGGGACAGTTTGGGTTTGGGGAGATGCACAGTGGACCCGAATTGTAACTCACACACTAACCTTGTGTATGTGCCAGGGTTCTCCAGAGGAATGCAACCAATAACATTCTGTGATGGCCCCAATTCCTGCCTCTGGTGAACATACCCTATATAATCTCCTTCCTTCTGAAGTGTGGATGGGACAGTGAATACCATGTTATAAGACAAATGTGAAAGGGTTTTGTAGGTATAATCAAGGTCCCAAATCAACTGATTACGAGGCAATTAAAAGAAAGACTATCCTGGGTGGGCCTGGCCTAATCAGGTGAGTCCTTAACTAGATCTTTAGATCCTTCCTGAAGAGATAGATCTGAAGTGGAGAGGGCCTATTGAGGGCACCATGTGTCAAGGGCTTGAAAGCAGCCTCTAGTCACTGAGAATGCTTCCTAGATGATGGCTAGCCAAGAAAATGGGGACCTCAGTCATAGAGCTACAGAAAAATGAATTCTGTCATCGATCTGATGGAACTTGAAGATGGCACTTTTCCTGGTTGAACCTCCACATGAAGATGAATCTGGCTAGCAAGTTGATTTCAGCCTTGTGAGACCCTGAGCAGAGAACCCACTTAACATGTGCTGGGCTCCTGGCCTCAGAAACTGTGAGATTATAAATTCGTATTGTGCTAAGATAACTAGGTTTATGGTCATTTATTATGCAGTGATAGAAAATTAATACAGGTACCATTTCAAATATTGCACCTTTATATTGGGAAAAAAAGCTAAATATCAACAAAGAGCAAATTGCAAAAAGTAATGTTTGACAATGCAGGAAATGACAGAGATCAAATGCTTTTGTGTTTCTTCATTCAACTTTGTCACTTCTAATGAAACTCCATGGACAAGGGACTGGATTGGGGAGAATTTAGGGGATGTACTTATATCTTCCTCCAGATGGTTGACCACACATGCTCAGCCCTTGGGAGGCTAGTGCACCTGTGTGACCCTCGTCCTGGCCCTGGGACAACCTCAGCCAGTGGAAGTCACAATCAGCCCTGGCCTGTACACATTCTGGGGTTCCTTCAGTCAACAGGAGATCTACTCTAGGTGAGACTATCCAAGTTAAAAAGAGTTACAGCTTTGAGAGAGAGTACCTACAATACATGGGATAGATATCTGGTTGAATTATTGTTCTCTATGGTGTGAGACATGGTTATTTCTTAAAATCTTGTAACCCAGTAGAAATGATTTGGGCGGATCAGCTTGCTAGGTAGCTCCACTTGTGCTATGACCAGTTTTGGCATGAGAGTAGTTAGGGCTAGCAGGAAGATCATGTCCCATCTATAAGTGACTAAATTATTTATAAATTGATTTTAAAAAATGATCAAAACTGCTGACTTTTTATTAACCTTAGAGAAGACGTTTTGGGGATTACTTTTTAATGTCATAGATCTGTACAGGACAATTTTCTTTTCTTTCTTTGGCTTTGATGGGATCAAAGGTACTTGTGAGAATTTCTAGCTTGCAAGACAATGGAAAATGAGAAGAGAATTGCATACCTTTTTTGTTGTTGTATTGACAATGAAAATGAGAATCAGATGGAGGGCTTTTTTTTTTTTTTTTTCAAATTTAAAAAATGTCCAGTCATTTGTACAAATGCTTTAAAAGCCTTGAGATTTTAGGAATGTTGTATTTGCAATTATTCTCCTTTAATAATTAATTACTAATATGTTTTAATCACTGAGAACCTTGTTTTGATCATTAAGAATTTACAATGTAAAGATTATTTCAAGGTCAAATTTCAGATGTTAATCATCGTAACCTAATGCATGTAAATCTCTGCTGAATTCAGTTTAAAAATAAAAAGTAAATCATTAATTCGAACCGGCATACTTACTGGAAATCGTCTTTTATTTTTCTTTACTGTGGTTCAAGGTCATTTCTTTAATCAAACCTCAGAGTTTGATATAGTCATCAAAAGAAAAATCATTCTTCTTCCTCTCTTTCTTTCCCTAAAAATACAACACTCACAGGAGACCTAACTTTCCTTTTTTCTTAATTGTTCTCATCTCATCTTTAATTATTGCTGCTGCTGTTATGTGTTTATGTTTACTTTTTTTTTTTTTTTAAGTTTTGAGGGCAGATCGTGTCACTGGGCATAAGATACTGAGAAATCAGGTAACTTCACTGACTGGTAGGGGACTTTTGCTTTTGAAACGTCACAGGTTGTCTTCCTTTGGATGTAATGACACCCTGATGACCCAAGTCGTCTGCTTAGCTATGTTCTGACCAGGGCCTTGGAGATATGGATGACCAGCATGGGCTCTACAGTGGCCTTCCCTGGGTTTGAGTCCTCAGCACCACTTGTTAGTTCTGTGACTGTGGAAAGTTTTCGTCCATCCTGTGCCCCACCTCCTCATCTGTAAAATGGGAACAAGAAGAGCACCAATTACTTAATTAGCCAATTAATTAACTAGAGATGGTGTCGCTCTGTCACTCAGGCTAGTGCACAGCAGTGAGATCATAACTCACTGCAACCTCGAACTCCTGAGCTCAAGGCATCCTCTTGCCTCAGCCTCCAGAGTAGCTGAGTCTAGAGGCATGAGCTACTGCATCCAGCCAGGTAATCTCTTTAATTCATGCTACAGACAAAATGTAACCCCTCATCTCCCCTCCCCTCCCCTTTTCTTTTCTTTTTGAGACGGAGTCTTGCTCTGTTGCCCAGGCTGGAGTACAATGGAGCAGTCTCAGCTCACTGCAACCTCTACCTCTCAGGTTCAAGCGATTCTCCTGGCTCAGTCTCCTGAAAAGCTGGGATTACAGGCGTGAGCCACCACACCTGGCTATTTTTTTTTGTATTTTTAGTAGAGATGGGGTTTCACCATGTTGGCCAAGCTGGTCTTGACTCCTGACCTCAGGTGATCCACCCACCTCCCAAAGTGCTGGGATTACAGGTCTGAGCCACCCTGCCTTTACTTTGATCTGGTCTTTTCCTGCACCCACTCCACAGGTTATTGGGTAAAATATGACTTCTAATCCCATCCCGTTTAAATCTGTCTCATCCAATTTAATTTAAAAAGTCCCCATTGAATTTACATAGCTTCTTTTGGTAACAGCCCAAAGAGAAACATGCTCAAAGCGCTGCCCCTTGTGTTGTCCCTAAAATGTCGCAGGTTGTGTGGTGGGGTTGCGTGTTTACACAGCTTCCCCACTATGCTGATTCTCCTGTCTGTAACTGGTGAACTTGTGGTCTGTTCTTTGGGCTCAGGCACTATCTCGGGGACACATCTGCTATCTATCCCTGGCTGGCTTCTGGTACCTGCAGACCCCTGAGCTTTATTCTCTACCTGGCCTGAGGCTGGGATCCACAAGGCCAGGGAGGTACTTGGCTTACTGCCTCTCGGCTCAGGGTCTCTGCCATGTGAGAATGAAGTGGCCTGGGACAGCCGATCTTCAAGGTTTCCTTTGAAATGTTTTTGCTTTTTGTTTTTGAAGAGTTTCAGAGACAAGGTCTTGCTCTATTGCCCAAGCTGGAGTGCAGTGATGTGATCATAGCTCACTGTCACCTTGAACTCCTGGGCTCAAGCGATCCTCCCACCTCTGCCTCCTGAGTAGTTGGGACTACAGGTGTGCACCGGCACTCCTGGTTAATTTTTAATTTCTTTGTAGTGATAGCGTCTCGCTCTGTTGCCCAGACTGGTCTCAAACTCCTTGCCTCACACGATCCTAGCCCAGACTGCTTTTTGAGCTGTCGAATTTGCTAGGACATCTCCAAGCTCTGGATTGGTATATGGGGCAGGCTGTTAGGTTGCTCTTTCTATAACCTGACACGTGGGGAAAGACAGGATATACTCATTGAAAAACAGGACAACTGTTGGCTTGGCTTGACCTCCTGGCTTCCGGTTCCCGTTTTTCCCACTTTACCCCTGGCATCTTTCCTCCTGGCATCTCTGTTCCCATTTTTCCTACTTTACCACTTCTTGTTGGTCAACCATGGAACAGTTGTTTTTTTTTTTTTTTTTGAGATGGAGTCTCCCTCTGTCACCCAGGCTGGAGTGCAGTGGTGCCATCTCGGCTCACTGTGCCTGCCTCCCGGTTCACGCCAAGCCCTGGCCTCAGCCTCCCCGAAAGTAGCTGGGACTATAGGGCGCCTACTCACGCTTGGCTAATTTTTCATATTTTTAGTATAGACGATTTCACCCTGTTAGCCAGGATGGTCTTTGATTCTGACCGTGATTCGCCCTGTCTTGGCCTCCCAAAGTGCTGGGATTACAGGCGTGAGCCATCGCGTCCGGCCTGAACAGTTTTTATAACATTTCCTGTTTTAGTCTTCCACCTCTGGCTCTTGATATGCCAAGGGGAGGAGAAAAGCTGGACATTCTCTCTCAGGTCATCAGTCCGGCCTGAAAGACTAGCTCTTACTGCAACATTGTCCTCTTGAGTGCATGAAGGAGAATCTCACGTTGGCCTATCTCCTTGCATTCTTTCTGTATTCCTTATCTTTCCACTAGGCAGAGGGATGTCTCCAAGATCAGAGCAAAGAGAAACTCTGCCAAAGAGAAAAGCACGTTAATGCTTTCTGCAAGGCTCTTGGATCTGTTGGAACCCTGAGAGCGCACGCACAGCGTGCATAAACACACTGTTTCAATGCCTGTCCAGGCCTAAAATGGCGTCAGTTCCAACGACGGACGATAGTCTCCCTGTAAACAGGCGGCTTCACCTGACAACTACCTGCAGACCGTCTGTCTCTCGGTCTTCCCGGCGCATACCTTCTGGCCAGCTCTCCTGCTTCTGCCATCTGCCGACCCCGCGCTTCTGCGCCTTGATCTGGCCTGAGCATTCACCTCCCTATGCCGGCCTCCCTGCGCCCCGCCACCCCCACCTCCCCACCCCGCACTCCCTGGCCTCCCTGCGACCCCACCTCCCTCCTCCCCTCCCTGCACCCTAATCTCCTCCCCATCCCCGGCTCCCCAGACCCCACTCCTCCCCTTCCCGACTCCCCACTCCCTTCCCTCCCTCCCTGCCTCTACACCTCCCCACCCCTGAATGCCCTGCACCCTGACCTCCTCCCCTCTGGTTTTCCCCAGACTCCACCTCCCTCCCCCCTCCCCGGCCCCTCCCCCGCACCCCACCTCCTGCCCCCCGGCCTCCCCCGGCCCCACCCTCCCTCCTCCCCCTCCCTCGGCCACCCTCCCACCCTCCCTCCTCCGCCTCCCGCCTCCCCGACTCCTCCCCCGCCTCCCCCACAACCCGCCGTTTTCCCTCCCTCCCCACCTCCCCTGCCCCCGACCGGCATCAGCCTCCCAAGCCCCAGCCCCTTTCACTTTCTAAACTGCTGGCCGTCTAGTGCTGATGCTGGACGGAAGCTTCCTGCAGGCTGGGATCCTATCTGCATATTTCGCAATGTGTTCCCAGGAGCAGGAGTAGTTTCTGGTACAAAGTCAAGGAATATTTGTTGAATGAATTAATGAATGAATAATGATGATTCATATCAGAGTTGTCTATAAATAAGCATATGGTGAACCCAGTGAACAAGTCGTTTTCACTTGGAAATTGGACGTGAATATTTTATACTGCTCACTGTAAATGTTCCTTACTGACGTAAAATGCCATCAGATTACCAATACGAGGATGTAGTTAAATGTTCCTATATTTTGCTTTTTTGGGTCAATCATTTGGTAACAGCAATTAGAAAAGAAATTGGAGAGTACAGGGCCTGTCTGTGGAAGTGCCTCAGAACCTCAGCGCCATTGTCAAGAGAAAATGGCCTGGGTTTTTCGCACTTTAGAGGGTGTGTTAACAATGAGTGCTTTCCCAATGCGATGCCATCACCGGCCATATTTGTGTTGAATCAGGTGCCCTATGGTAAAATATGTCATGAGTATACAAATATTTTTCCTAAAGAGTCTGTGCTATGCGCTATTTCTCTTTGTGTTTCACTTACAACTATGTCTTCTTTCCTATCATCGCACTTGGCTAATGATTGTTAGTAGATATTAGTCACCATAACTCTCCAGCATTGGAGAAGCTTCAAGAGAAAACTTCCTGGCTCACGCCTGTGATCCCAGCACTTTGGGAGGCCGAGGAAGGCGGATCACCTGAGGTTGGCAGTTCGAGACCAGCCTGACCAACATGGAGAAACCTTGTCTCTACTAAAAATATAGAATTAGCCGGCTGTGGTGGCCCATGCCTGTAATCCCAGCTACTCGGGAGGCTGAGGCAGGAGAATCGCTTGAACCCGGGAGATGGAGGCTGCAGTGAGCCGAGATCTCGCCATTACACTCCAGCCTGGGCAACAAGAGTGAGACTCCGTCTCAGAAAACAAAACAAAACGAAAACAAAAAAAGAGAGAAAACTTCCATGGGAGGTGGCACGCATTGGATGAAAGTGTGGTTATATAAAGAAATATGACTTAAAAGAAAGTAATCCAGTGCTGGAAGCAAGGAGAAAATAATAAAGGATGAAAAGATAAATGGGAAGTCTGAGCTAATGGTATTAGTTAGGCTAAGAAGGCACCTGCATATTTTCACCTTGGTGGTGTCAATTGTGGAGTGCCTGGTAGAAACGTTGTGAGCTGCCAGAAAGACTGTGCACTGTGCCCTTCAGAAAAATCTATCAGTAGGGAGGAGTTAAATCTGTCGTGGGCATATAGTTTAACACAATTTAGGACAATTTAGTTCCAGGACCTTACCTCTCTCTTAAATGATCACGTTACAGACTGCCTCTTGGCTGCGTTAGGCCATTTGCAAAACAGGTATTAGTTAATCCTTATGGAGTTTTATAGCCATGTACCTTGATGAAGAAAAATATTAAGAACCATGGACCAATGGCGATTTAGTGCCAGAAACCAGAAATCTCCATCAGCTAGTCACTTTTGATGATTTACACAGATTTCACACATGTTGGATTAAGTGCCTTCTGGATTATGTCTCACTGTTTATAAAACAGTAATTGCTTTTAAGTTTAGCAGCAGCAGATTTTTGGATCATAAGAATATTGAGTGAAAAGCTCCCATACCTTATTTATTAAATGCTGTGTCCACATTTTTTTCTCCCATCAGAAGCTAAATACAAGTGGGTTCTAAGGTACGTATTTTGACATACTTTATCATTTGGATATAAAATGAATGTCCAAGCGTTTCTGATTGAATGGAAGTCCCTTTCAATGATATAAAAAAGTAACGACTAGAAATAGTATCATCTTCTCCTATGCATATGGTGCTGTCTTATACGTATAGTTGATTTATTTTAGAGGTATGGTTTAACCCATGGTGTTTGTATATTGATATGTTATGGATCAAGTTGTGACGGAGTAATACCTTAAACCTCTCTACCATTTTACAGAATTTTATTTTATTTATTTATTTATTTTTGAGACAGAGTCTTGCTCTGTCACCTAGGCTAGAGTCCAGTGGCCCAATCTTGGCTCACTGCAAGCTCCACCTCCCGGGTTCACACCATTCTCCTGCCTCAGATTTTATTTCTGAGACGGAGTCTTGCCCTGTCACCCAGACTGGAGTGCAGTGGTGTGATCACGGCTCACTGCAGCCTCCTCCTCCCCAGCTCAAGAAATCCTCCCACCTCAGCCTCTTGAGTAGCTGGGCCCACAGGTGCATGCCACCATGCCTGGCCAATTTTTTTCAGGTTTTTAGGAGAGATGAGGTCTCACTATGTTGCCTAGGCTGGTCTTGAGCTCCTGGGCTCAAGCAATCTTCCTGCCTGGACCTCCCAAAGTGGTGGGATTACAGGTGTGAGCCACCACACCAGCCTCTTCAGAGTCTTAATAATTGACTCTGTTAATATTTTTGGGATATCCTCTATCATGAAATGAATTGTGTTCCCACAGAATTCATGTTGAAGTCCTAACCCCCAATGTGACTGCATTTGGGAAAAGAGCATTTAAGAAGATAAATAAGGTTAAATGTGGTCATAAGGGTGGTGTCCTCATAAGAAGGCAGTGGGCCAGGGGTGGTGGCTCACGCTGTAATCCCAGCACTTTGGGAGGCCGAGGCGGGTGGATCATGAGGTCAGGAGTTCAAGACCAGGCTGACCAACATGGTGAAACCCTGTCTACTAAAAATACAAAAATTAGCCGGACGTGGCGGTGCGTGCCTGTAATCCTAGCTACTCAGGAGGCTGAGGCAGGAGAATCATTTGAACCTGGGAGGCGGAGGTTGCAGTGAGCTGAGATCACACCATTGTACTCCAGCCTGGGTGACAGAGTGAGACTCTGTCTCAAAAAAAAAAAAAAAAAAAAAAAGGAGTGACACCAGGGTATACATGCACAAAGGGGTGACCTTGTGAAGATGCAGCAAGAAGGTGGCTATCGGTACGCCAAGGATGGAGTCCCCAGGAGAAGACAGACCCGTGGACACCTTGATCTTGGGCTTCAGTCTCCAGAACTGTGAAAAAATAAATGTCTGTTGTTGAAGCCTTCTAGTCTATGGTATGTTGTTATGCTCAGCAAACTAACAAATCCTCTTTCTAAGGAAGTAAGAATTGGGCCAGAGTTGAAAATCCAAGGACTCAGGAAATGCCAACAGATCAAAGCCACTGTGCACTTAATACCTTACCCTGTTGAAAACACCTTTTCCTTCTAGTCATTTGAATAATAAAAAAACCCCACTGGAATTGGAATGATCAAAGTGAGTATATGTAAAAGCCGAGAGGTAGAAGGAAGTTTGTCTTCTATGGTGGGTGAGTGAAACCTAGAACTGTTAGCACTGGCTGGCAGGCTCTGCGGGGTCCCCTTCAGTTGTCCTCAAATAGCTAGTTACTGGTTTGGTCAGCAAATGCTACACGTATGACTGACGCAGAGATTCCAAACATACGTAAAGGCAAGCATAGAAAAAGCGCAAATGAGAAATCATTATGGAAAAATCAGAGAAAATCCATAAAGCGTCTTCTTTAGTCTATACTGCTATTCTCAGTGAGCACATCTGTTGTGATAGGAGTGGTCAAGACACAGATGGAGACAAGCATGCTTCCCGGAAGCCTGAAGTCAAATGCACCAGGCCATCCTGCTGACCAACCCCCTCACAAGTGTTCATGAGCATTCGCTCATTAGCCTCCCGACACTCCCAAGAAGGCGCTGCACTGAGCGTCTTCGTCCTGATTTTTCCTACTTTACCGCTTCTTGTCTGGTGAACTGCTGAGAGGCTCAGCAAATTGTCCAGTGTTGGGCTCCCAGTAAGACTCCTCCACCCCCTGCAGCATCGAACTAGATTCCCCACCCCCACCGAAGTGTCTTCTGGACGCTGCAAATCCCACAGTCCATCCATTTACCTGTAGCTCTGCAAATCTGGTCCTAGTCCCAAAACAACATTACTTGATATTTAAGAAGCGACCGGAATTCTGAGTTATTTTTACTTGCAATTTCAAGGCTTTTTCCTTTCTCCAAATCTCCTTGGGCTATAAATTAATCTTAGTCAAAACATGCTTTTAAGAGAAGGGGACTCAAAGTGGGACAGCGACTTGTTCTTTTTGAAATTGCAGATAATTTAACAGGGAATAACCTTTGAAGAGGAAATATGACCTGCGTAGAACATCGCAGTGGGATTGAAGGAGGCTCTATGTCTGAAAGCTTCATCTCAAAGAAGGCAGGTATTTGGTTTCAAATTATCAAAACAGCCTTGTACTCTTCTTGGAGTTATTTTGACATCCAAATAATAGTTCTGGCATTTCTTTCACAGTGTAAATCAATAACATTGACTTAGTGCATTCTTTCCTCTTATTTTCGTTCCTTATTCTTTTATAACCTTAAATCAAGTATTAATAATTATTTTAAGCCTTAGCTTAGGTTTGGTACCTTGCCACTTAGTGATGCAGGAGGCACCTCCCCCGTCTCCCCTTCCTTTTACCAGTTGCCCAGCTCTTCCAGAATATTCTCCTCTTGGGATAAAGACAACATTCATTGTCAAAGGCAGATAAGTAGATTTAGTGGTCGCCTTTGACACATTTCTTTTTCTTCTTTTCCAGTTCTCACAATCTTAGAATGTAACACTTTTCTCCTTTTTGTCTGTAATCACAGCCTCTTATCATGAATTCCTCCCTGGTCTCTCCCTGGGGTTTCTGAAGGATGACCTCAGAATCAACTGATGCTTGCTGCAGTGGCACTTCTTGGGCCTCATCCCTGACCCAAAGAATTGGAATCTCTGGGGATGAGGACCTAGATGGTGGTTTTAACAAGCACACAGAGATGCTTACAGCATGAACATGTGGGAAGCCCTACCTCACACCTTCCTGGCTTTCCAATTCCCTCCATTCCAGTTAAAGTAGTTATTGAATTCTTGTATGCAAACTTCTGATATGGATATTACTGCATTTTCAGAAATATTCACACAAGCTCCAAAGTCCTCATGATTGACTTTCAGACTCTGCAGGATGTGGGGGTAGTATAGTGGAGAGGGGGCAGACAGACATGAAAGGGGGTGGGAGGGGCTTGGAGGTCAGTCAAACCTAGGTTACATTTCCAATCCAGCCGTATAACTAGCTGAATGACCTTGGGTGAGTGATTTCACTTTGTGAAACTCAGATTTCTCTAAGTGGGGGTGATCATCTATCATGCAGAGTTGTTTCAGGGCTGTTTAGGAGGATTAAATGAAAGAATGCACGTAGAGTTAGGAGGTGCTACTACGTGACAATTTTTTTTTTTTGAGGGGGGATGGAGTCTCGCTCTGTTGCTCAGGCTGGAGTGCCGTGGCGTGATCTTGGCTCACTGCCACCTCTGCCTCCTGGGTTCAAGTGAGTCTCCTGCCTCAGTCTCCTGAGTAGCTGGGATTACAGGCACTTGCCACCTCATCCTGCTAATTTTTTGTCTTTTTAATAGAGATGGAGTTTCACCAAGTTGGCCAGGCTTGTCTCGAAATCCTGACCTCAGGTGATCCACCGGCCTCGGCCTTCCAAAGTGCTGGGATTACAGGCGTGAGCCACCGTGCCCAGCCTATGTGACAACTTTTATTGCTCTTTAGTTTCTTTTGTCTTTTTCATTTCTGTACTTCTGTTTCTTGGTTGTCTTAGCTCCTTGTCTTTTTTCCATATTATCCACTTGGAGAACCTTAAGGTTTTATCTTAGCACCTTCTTTTTAGGAAACTCCTCTCTAAAGTGATTTCGACTTATTCATACCTTTTATTCTTGACCTTGTTAGGTTAACCATCTAGAAATCCCTTAGGCGGGGAGTCCCCAGTAGATATCTGCTGTTTTGGTGTGTTTAGCACTTCTTCCTCCAGTAACAGCACCTCTCTTCACCTTTGAGGTCCTGCTGGTCCTCTCTTAACGTGTGTGGTTGTGGGGGGTTGGCTAACTCAACAGGCACCTGACTCAGGGTGTGCTGCCTATGGTACCACTTCCTTCCCCCCATGGTGATTAGTCCTGGAGTTGTCTGGTAATGCAAAAAGGGCCAATCAGCATCGTTCCCCGTAGTTTTTCACATTGGACTTGTTGGTAGAACTTGCTTTTGTTTCTGGAGCTCCAAGTCCGCTAGAGCTCTAAGACTCTTGGGCTGCTGATACTTGCTTGGGGCGGTGGGGAGGTGGGGACGGCAGTGAAAGTGAGGAGGGAAGGCATCCTCTTCTGCTTCCTGGACTTTAGGTGTGCTGGGGCTTACCCCTCTCTTGCTGCTAGAGAAACACCTTCCAATCTCTGCTTTTCTGGAGGCTCTCCCTCTTCAGAGATGCTGGGAGCCTCTTAATTGTTTGTATTGTACATCCTTTTTCTTCCCCAAATCAGGTACACACTGTCAATGTGCTTGAGCCTGCGGGCAGCATCCAGGCAGAATCGTATCTAGAATTACCGTTTCCCTCTATCCCACAGGTCCTGCTGGTGAATCTGACACATCAGGTTCAACCTTTATCCAGCACAGTAGACTCTGTCCCAGGGACTGTCACAGTCTCCTCTGTTCCCACCTTCTGTGGCCCCCCTACTTGGCACTGTTCTACCTGCTCCTCGGCTCAACAGAGATTCCGGCAATTTGCGGGGGAGGTTCCTGGACCCCATGATAATTAGTGGATGCCATGCCTGTGGGTGGGTCTTTCACCTCCACGAGCTTCATCTACAACCTAGACAAGATTCCTGTTGCACATATCATTAGAACTGTGCAAAAGAATGTACACAACATTCAAATATGGGAATAGTTAATAATCGAGGGATCATTAGCAGGTGCAAGTTCAACAATTTCAATTGTATTTAATTGGTGAAAGTTTCAATGGGATGTGGTAGAAATAGGAGGAGGCAGGAATTAAGGGACACATATAATTCTTTTGTCTCTGCCATTGAGTGGCTATGACTTTAGACAAGTCAGGAAGGTCCTTCTTTCCACCGTTTTGTCAATGGCAAAATGGAGTTTAGTTTACACAACTCTCCCAACTATAAATCATGAATAAGTCCATGACAATGGTTTTAAGTGGAAATTTAGTGGCCCATGGCTGGATTTTGAACCATCGACTCAGGTCCCACAGTGCTGAGGGTGTGCTCCTTGGTACTCAGGATTTCTGAGACCTCAGTGTCTGCGGCTGCCATGTTTGCATTAAGATGGTTCCCCCCTCCTTCCGTGGTTGTTTGGACCACTGGGGCAAGCTGGGTAAATCAGCTTTCCTGGGCACTTACAGTTGGGTCTCAGAAATCCTGAGTACCAAGGAGCACACAAAGATCCAGAAGTCATAGAGTGGCCATAGCTATTCCTTAGAGCTGTAAGATGGTCTTCTTCTACCCTATGAAGTGAACAATGAAGTTCTGGAGAAAGTAGTTGTACAAAGAGACGTGGAGCTAAGAGGCAGAGAGCTCGTGGATTTCCAAGTCCCCCAGTCGCTCATGAAGTCTCCTTATCCTCGGGTTCCATAAAGCACCCCAGCATCCTTCTCACAAATTTCATTTTTCTGATCGAGGAGCCCAAGTTGGTTTTCATTACTTGTTTTGCAAAGAGCCTTGACTAAGATAATCTCTGCTGTTCTATACTAGCATCCAAAGTTGGGGTGGTCCTTAGCAAATGCTTATGCTAAGAAAATTCCTAAAATAAGAAAAATCATTCAATCCATGTTGAACATTTATGGAAAGAATAAGGATCATAAATAAATACATCCTAAAAGTGCTTGAAGTGGGAAGTAGGATGTTTTCCTGTTCCTTTCCAGGAAGATGTAAAATCATCCCACCAGAAATCAGAACAGATTCCCAAAATAAACACGAGGCCATCAACCAATCTTTTGCTAAAAGGGCTGGTCTCAGTTTATTTAAAAATTTGTAATAATTACAAAAATAATAAGGCATGGCTCATGTACTGCTACTATCTTTTAATGGAACAACATTGGTTATTTAGTCCTAGAGTCTCATACCAAGTCAACTGAATGTTTATTGTGTTTGAATGAGGCTCCAGGAAGCTGCAAGAGAGGTATATCATGGATGCCTAGGTTTTGGACCTTTTTCTTTAAGACCATTTTTTTTTTTTTTCTATTCCCTTTCCCTTTTTTAGTAGTTAGTCTTATACTGGAAAATATAACTTTCTATGATGATACAAATGTTCTGTATCTGTGCTGTCCAATATGGTAGTCACTAACCACATGTAGCTTTTCAGCACTTGATATGTGTGGTTAACATGACTGCAGAGCTGAATTTTAAACGTTGTTTCAGTTTAATGAACTAAAATTTAAATTGAAATAGCTACATGTGGCTAATGACTACTGAGTTAGACAGTGCACATTTAGTCAGTACACCCTAATTTTTGTTGTTGGTGTTGTTAAGACTTCATTTGTGGGAGCTAAGCTATGAGGATGCAAAGGCATAAGAATGATACATTGGACTTTGGGGACTTGGAGGAAAGGAGGGTGAGTGATAAAAGACTACCCATTGGGTACAGTGTACACTGCTTGGCTGATGGGTGCATCAAAATCCCAGAAATCACCACTTAAGAACTTATTCATGTAACCAAACACCTCCTGTTCCCCAAAAACCTATTGAAATAAAAAAAAAAAAAACTTCATTTATGATTTTTGGCCGGGTTTTACAGGGATTTGAATTACTCATCTGATTTCTCTAATTCTGTCACTTCCCACTTCAAGAAGATCCACGATCACGAAGCCGGCTGTATCACCTTTTAAGCACATTTGATTTTGTTCTCTGGATAAGAAACTCTGCCCCAGTTCTGGTTTATTTTAGATGGGGGTTCTGTGGTTGTGTGTGGGTGAACGGTGGCTTTTTATGATAATACTGGCATTCACAAAATACACCTGACACTGAGGGCAGTCAAATGTAACCTGGAAGGAAGGGTATTTGCTTATCTTTCAACTTGTTTGAAGACTAAACCACAGCCATGTTGGGATAAAAGAGCCTGGTGAGATAGTACCAGCAGACTCTAGGGAGAGTTCATCATGGCTCACCACAAAAACCTCAATGTTGATGTGCACTTTTTTTCCTTTATGGACCTTAATGACAGACTCTCCTGGGTCTGGGTTACTGTGAAGAGGTTACTTGAGGTGGGGAGTAGTATATTTACTACACGTAATTTTTCCTGCAGTTGCCCTCTTCATTTAAAAAATAAACTCAGAGCAACCCTTTCCACAAGAGGTGAGTTGACAGCCTCATGCTCCGCCTAGGTAGCCTGTCCTCCTGGTTCCTGGTAAAATGGGTTCAACTTCAAGCCAACTGGATCCAGAACTGGGAGTCTTTTGAGATAGGACTGAATGCATTGGTTCAAAGACAGTAAGGCCTGTTGCAGAAGATGACAACACATTTGATTGAGATAGTTGAGAAGGTGTGCCTTCTGTTGTTTCTGATTGGGTTTCTTCATTAGAGACTTGAGTGGTCGTTCGATTTCCTGCCTTGCGCCCTGCTGAGAAGCAGCCTGGTCTCTAATGGCTGGATCATTTCGTTTTGTGCACCTTGTGACATCTGTGACTGTAACTATCCACAGGCCTGGCAAAGCCAGTCAATCTGTGGATGTTATCCACAGGACTTCTCCAATCTTCCTGAAAAGGGGAGGGAAAGCATCCTTCTCTGTACTTTGGCCATCCGATGCCTGAACTGCCTGAGGTAGAAGGGAGGTCTGTTTATTGGTGTGGTGAGTGGTTAAGTCAACCTTCCGAGGAGGGCTGGGGCCTAGAAGCAGGAAAGCAGAAAGGTTGAAGTCTGGGGCCACTTTCTGCTATTGTCACCATAGGTACCCTTATCAGGAGAGTCCGGGAAGACCCTGCTGCCCTCCTGATTGAGCGTCGTCTGTGCAGTTCTCATTGCACTCATCCTTGCTTATTGCACCACTTGCTTACTCAGTGGTCCATGTGGCTACTGCTTAAGGAAGTGCTGGGTCAGGTCAGTGAGTCAGGTAGGTGCTGGCATTTGTGGAACAAGCCCTTTGTTGGGGTGTGTGTTGTGACAGTTGGGGTGTGTGTGAGTTGGGATGTAAGAGCTGAGGTGTGTGTAAGAGTTGTGCGTGTTGTGAGAGATGGGGTGTGTGTGAATTGGGATGCATGTGAGAGCTGGTGTGTGTGTGAGTTGGGATGTGTGTGAGGGTTGAGGTGTGTGACAGTTGGGTCATCTGATAGTTGGGGTGTGTGTTATGAGAGTTTGGGTGTGTGTGAGAGTTGAGGTGTGAGTTGCAGTGTGTGTGAGTTGAGGTGTGTGAGAATTGGGGTGTGTGTGAGTTGGGGTGTGTGTGTGAGTTGAGGTGTGTGAGAGTTGGGGTATGTGTGAGTTGGGGTGTATGTGAGTTGGGGTGTGAGAGTTGAGGTGTGAGAGCTGGGTCATCTGATAGTTGGGGTGTGTGTTGTGAGAGTTGGGGTATAGGAGAGAGTTGGGGTGCATGTTGTGCGAAGCTTGGGCATTGTGGTGGGTGTTGTGTGTGTGTGAGGCACTGAACAGTAAGGGGCCTTAGCAGCCTCTGAGGCAGACCTCTGATCCCCAGCTTGAACTAGAAGGGCCCAGCCCATCACCTTCAGGTGGACTTGGGCAGTAACCCTGCAATAGGGAAACAACAGTCTTCTGGGATGCGCCCTGCACTTCTATTTATCTGTTTGGGAAGCTGTGAGAAAGGGCTGCAAACTCCAACAAATATGTGTACGCTTGTCCTAACAGCAGCTTTATTCACCATAGCCGAGAGGCGGAAGCAGCCCGGGTGTCCGTCGAGTGGGGACTAAATACAGAGAATGCTGCATGGCCGTAGATAGAGCAGCGCAGCACCCAGCCTGGAAAGGAAGGGAATTTGGACACACGGATGAACCTTGGGGACATTACACTAAGTGAAAAAAGTCAGTTAAAAAAGGACAACTACTGTATGATTCCATTTATACGAGGTCTGTAGAGTAGTCAAATTCATAGAGACGGAGGTAGAACGGTGGTTGCCGGGGGCTGGGGCGACGGGGAATGGGGAGTTAGTGTTTAATGGGGCAGAGTTGCAGTTTTGCAAGATGAATGGAGTTCTGGAGATGGTGGTGAAGGTGGCTGCACACGCATGTGAATGTACTTAGCACTGCCGAACTGTAGACTTAAAAATGGTGAAGATGGTAAATTTTGTGTGACATGTATTTTAGCCATTGCAGGGGGCTGTTCCAGTCCCTACTACTAAGCCTGATGGTTTATTTTGGCTGCTAGCACTTGGGAGCGCACTGTTTGCTCCCCTTAGCCTCTGCCCAGGGAGGCGTGCTCCCAAAATCTCTAACAGAAGGAGAAATGAGGTCACACTGGCCCAGCATCAGGGAAGCATCAGTCCGGTTCGGCACACTGGAAACGATGCAGTACACGGGCCTCCCAAGTGGCTACAACTGCACGCCCAGAACAAGGCTAAATAAAACAAAATGGAATTGTAGGCTGAGTTGGAAACCAGTTATTTTCCCAGGTTACTAGGCTTTACCTTCCTAGATGCAATAGGCGCTGGCCCTAGTTGGCTTTTAACTGCGGCTCTGTGAGGTGGTGGGGCCGAGCTTTTTTTTTTTTTCTCTTTTTTGAGAGAGTCTCACTCTGTAGCCCAGGCTGGAGTGCAGTGGCGTGATCTCAACTCACTGCAACCTCTGCCTCCCCAGAGTTAAGCGATTCTCGTGCCTCAGCCTCCTGAGTAGCTGGGACTACAGCTGCACACCACCATGCCCAGCTAATTTTTGTATTTTTGGTAGAGACGGGGTTTCACCATGTTGACCAGGCTGGTCTCGAACTCTTGCCCTCAGATGACCTGCCCGTCTCGGCCTCCCAAAGTGCTGGGATTACAGGTGTGAACCATGGTGCCTGGCCTGGAGCCAAGCATTTTTATCCCCAGTGGTGAAAAGGAAACTGTGGCCTCAGTGAGGGACAGTGATGCTCCTCTCCCTCCTCACTTTCCTGCTGTGACCCCTCAAGGTCACCTCTGTTTGCACTGGGAAAATGCAGATGTGCGAACAGAAGGCTGGACAACAGGGGCTTCTCTCTCCTCATGGCTGCAGTCAGGAGTCTGGCCAGGCCAGCACCTGGGTTCTGGTGGGAGACTCAGCCTCCTGCCTCCTCAGTGGGCCTGGTCTTTGAGCTCCTACTTCTCCATCGGGGGCCCAGATCATATCCCAGAGTCCCTTCCAGGAGCTGCTCACTGTCAAATCCTTCGATATTTTAACTTAAACCGGTATCCCATTGGAGCCACTGATGGAAGCAGCAGCTGAGGCCTTTGTGTACAGCCCTCTCATCTCACATTTCTGGGTGGATTTCTTTCTGGAGACAATGTTCGAGAATCACCTTTGAAATGAATATTTATCTGCTTAGGGACTATTCTCTTTGGATTGTCAGAATAAGAACAAGCCTAACTCTCTGAAATCCTGTTTGTGTAGTCCTAGGCCTACTCCAAAGGAGGAGAAGAATCTCCCCGCACCCGCACCCGGGGATCTATGCTTTATCTCATTTTTCCCAAAGACTAGTACAGCAATTCTCACTTGCTTCTTTCATCTCCCTACGGAACCGCAGGCCTGACTCATCGCACTGTTCTCCTGGTTCTGCCCCTTACTCTCCAAGTCCCAGTTTCCTCTTCTGTAAATTGGGTACAATAGCTCAGGATGGCTGAGAGTTTAAGTGAGTTTCTTTCTTTCTTCTTTTTTTTTTTTTTTTTGACAGAGTCTCACTCTGTTGTCCAGGCTGGAGTGCAGTGGCACCATCTTGGCTCACTGCAACCTCCTTCTCCCCGGTTCCAGAGATTCTCCTGCCTCAGCCTCCTGAGTAACTGGTATTACAGGCGTGTGCCACCATGCCTGGCTAATTTTGTATTTTTAGTGGAGACAGGGTTTCTCTATGTTGGTCAGGCTGGTCTCGAACTCCCGACCTCAGGTGATCTGCCCGCCTCGGTCTCCTAAAGTGCTGGGATTACAGGTATGAGCCACTGCACCCACCCTTAAGTGAGTTTCTATAGGTGGAAGTGCTGTATCGATTTGAAACGGCTATGCCAATGGGCATTACTCTTGTGCTAAAAACCCATGGGAAGGTGGGCAGTTTGTCTCCCTCTGGACTTGCTGCCTGGCGGGGAGACTATGTCTTAATCATGCTGCCATATTAAAAACATTGATAACGAAGATCGTTTCTCTCTCCTTTCGGCCCTCTTTCCCTCTGCCCCATTTCTGTCTTGGTGGTCATGCAAATTGATTTTCATTTATTTTTCTCTCTCTCCTAGCCTCACTGTCGGGAGAGGTTCGTCAAAGCTGTTTCTCCTGGAATGTCTGTTATTTGCCGTTGCCTTCACACAAGTCAGTGGAAGGTCACGCTTTAAGCCTTTGAAGGTGTTGGAGAGTTAGACAGACTTTGTCTTCTGACCCGCAGAGACTGATGTGAATTTAGAGGCGGATTTTTTGGCCTTGTTTGTTTGTTTGTTTGGGGATGAAGTTTCACCCTTGTTGCCCAGGCTGGAGTGCAGTGGCACGATCTCGGCTCACTGTAACCTCTGCCTCCCAGGTTCAAGTGATTCTCCTGCCTCAGCCTCCCAAGTAGCTGGGATTACAGGCACGCACCACCACACCCACCTAATTTTTTGTATTTTTAGTAGAGATGAGGTTTCACCATGTTGGCCAGGCTGGTCTCAAACTCCTGACCTCTCAGGTGATCCACCCACCTTGGCCTCCCAAAGTGCTGGGATTACAGGCGTGAGCCACTGCGCCTGGCCTTTGGTCTTGTTTTGCTTTTTTTCCAGGGAAGGGCATCATTTGGGAAGACAAAGAGGCCCAGAGAGTGGGCTCAGCTCAGGAGTGGCGAGGGCAGCTGGGAACCACCTTCTGCTGGCTCCCTGCAACCCTGGCTCAGCTCTGCCCCTGGACGATGAACTTCTCTTCATGCCCAGAACTGCCAACCGTATTCCCAGGTTCGCGGGAAAGTTAATATCTGTTCTGTGTTTTGTTGAAAAGTCCAAATCTGACTGTGTGATTCAAGGCAGTAGTGTCAAACTTTGGCCAGGGAGGGGTGGTTTTTGGGGGAAGCTTGGAGAAGTGAGAAGTTATCTAAATATTGTGACATGAGAAGCTTTTCTGTTGATTTTAATGCACTTTGCATAGTTTTCCAAGGCTCTTGGCAGCTCTGTGGTGGCCTGATTCTTTGTGTAACATGAGACTGCCATGGATGAGGCTCAATAATACTTGGGTGTGTGGTTTGTCACCTGGGAACCTGGGTGCACATGCTCTGTATTTTCTTGCCAACCAGAAATCTTGAGCAAATGACCAGCTCATCAACATTTCTTTCTGACCCTTGATGTGCCAGCAAATTCTTGAAAATTACTACCATGTGACAGCTTTTTGGTGGTCTCTGTGTGGAGGAGACAGAAAGGAATCAATTGTAAAAAATTGGCACCACACTTGGTGTTTTGGCCGGCCGTCTCAGCAAAGTGGCTGTTGTTGTATAAAGTAATCTGCTTTGTCAAGGGCGGGTGGGAAGGAACGCTGAGCTTCTAGCTCAGATTGGGTTGTTGAAAGTCAACCTCCTGGAAAACATTGTTGAAATCAGGAAGCCAAGTATATTGTGAGTATGAGAGGATTGAGATGGAAGTTCCTAAGATCTAGGTGAAATCTAAGAAGCTGGTGGCAGGGAGCAAAATCTTTTTTTTTTTTTTTTGAAGAAAAGCTCTTTGTTTTGAAATAATCGTAGATTCACAGGTTGTTGCAAAAAAATATACAAGGAGATTGCATGTTTCCTTCACTTCCGTCACATCTTGCCTAACTGTAGTATAGAGGAAGTCATTAAATGAAGCCGAGTGGTTTTGAGATAGCTAATTGGCACTTCTGACAATGCAATCATAATCCTATTGTGGGGATAGCAGCAACAAAAAATTTTTTGGGCCCCTGCTATTTGTCAGTATACCGAGCATTGGGAAGGTAAACAGGTCAGTCCCGGTTACTCCCTTTGGGGGGTTACAGAACGAGCAGGGAGACTGACATAAAATAGATCATTATGCAGCTAATTCATTAATTGCTGTTGTGATAGTGCTATAAAATGGAAATATAGTCAAAAGAAAAAAAATCATTTCATGAAAAGAGACTTTAAACATTTCCATGAAGTTTAATCATATTAAAATTTTCTTTCTTTTTTTTTTTTGAGATGAAGTCTCGCTCTGTCGCCCAGGCTGGAGTGCAGTGGCGTGGTCTCGGCTCACTGCAAGCTCCGCCTCCTGGGTTCACACCATTCTCCTGCCTCAGTCTCCCGAGCAGCTGGGACCACGGGCGCCCGCCACCATGCCCGGCTAATTTTTTGTATGTTTCGTAGAGACAGAGTTTCATCATGTTAGCCATGATGGTCTTGATCTCCTGACCTCGTGATCCACCTGCCTCGGCCTCCCAAAGTGCTGGGATTACAGACGTGAGCCACTGTGCCCAGCCATATTAAAATTTTCTAAACGTTCTATAGGATTTGTCACTTTGAAGTTTGCTCCTACTATAAACTTTATAATCGTGTCCTTTTTGGGAATAATTTTTCCAAATTTTCTTCTTTTTCTTTTTTAGAGCTGTGGAAGCCAGCTATGTTTTTGAATTAATGGCAGCGATGACTGTGCCCACAGATGGAAGTTTACGAGGATCTTATTAATGTACGTCAAAAATTTGGCTGCAGAAAGAAAATTAGACTTCAGAAATCTGTTCTGCAATATCGCCAGCAATTAAAACACGCTCCTGCCAAGGGGCAAGATTCTTGAACGTTGGCTGTGTTTGATGAGACGCTAACATCTTGTCGATAGCAAAGCTTCCTGCCTTTAGTTCCAGAGTGTAGCTTTGCAAACCACACTGAGAGTTCAGATGCACAAGGTTCACTCATGTGGTTCAGCAATGTGATCTAATTTGGAATCCTTAGGGTTTAAGTGAAGAGAGGAACAATTAGATTTATGTTCCCTGTTGAACTCAAGATGTGGTATCCGGGCAACTCAAGCTGAACGCACCCAAGATAGCGACCCTACCCACCTACTTGGTAAACTCTGCACAGGTGGTGGAAATAATACCTGGATAAATATCACTGGTCACTTAGGACATTTTCTTTATATCAACATTTGCTGTGGGAGGTTCTCACGTCTCCTGGCTTTTGCCAAACAAACAGTGTACTTCAGACAAGAAGCAGGAAACAAAGGTTTGTCAGAAGGTGCTGGGAGTCATTGGCCTTATCAGTGATGTGCCCAGCCAGGTTATTTGACTGCTTGCCAGCTCCAGTTTGTGTGAGATGCTGTCTTGAATTAGGATACGTGTCCAAGAAGCACATAATATTTAAAAGCGCTGACCTCAGATTTGTTTAAAGGGGAACATCTTTGTAATGTTTCATTCCTCATTGATGTTGGGTGTCACTGAGCCTGTCAAAATGCATTTAGTATAGAAGCAAGAGCTCCACTTCCATTGCCTTATTTTAAATAAAATGGGGAAAGAAAGCCCACAAAAATCCAAAGAGCCTCAAACCTAGCTTTTCCTCCCCTTGTAGGGAAATCGCAGTGTCGGTTCATGTTAATCTTGATGTTAATCTCTTGATGTTAATCCTTTTGTTGAATTTCACTTTTACAGTAATTTTCTTGTTATGAGACAGAGTCTTGCTCTGTCACCCAGGCTGGAGTTCAGTGGCTTGATCTCGGCTCATTGCAACCTCTGCCTCCTGGGCTCAGGTGATCGTCCTGCCTCAGCCTCCTGAATAGCTGGAATTACAGGCATGCGTCAGCATACCTGGCTAATTTTTGTATTTTTAGTAGAGACAGGGTTTTACCATGTTGACCAGCTGGTCTCGAACTCCTGACCTCAGGTGATCCACCCACCTGAGCCTCCCAAAGTGCTGGGATTATAGGCGTGAGCCACCGTACCTGGCCAACTTTTGCTATAATTTGTAAATAATAATTTTTGGCATTTTTTTCAGAATGTTGGAGCTGAGATTGGGAGTATTTATTATTTTCAGTGAATGCTGGTGAGCAGGTGGGTGTGCTCTTAGACACTGGAAGCCTGGTGTCCCCTAGGCAGCCAGATGCTGCACTAACACTTGGAGGCAGGCCCCAATACACCTCTGTATTCCCCAGGACCTGGCACACAAGCTGTCATCAGTGGACGCTGGCTGCATTTGCTGTTGAAAACTTGCAGCTGGATGATGGTGGACTTTGGAGAAGACATATCTGATTTTGAATCCTGGTTCTGCTGCTCGCTCATCTGAGTCCTTGGGCAAACCAGTTAACCTCTCTGAGCCTTTTCTTTTTTTCACATGTGAAATGAAAAATAATAGGACCCACCACATAGAGTTGGAAAAATTAGATGAGATGATATTTAGTGCTTTCTATGGAACCTGAGGTATGTTTACTTGTAGATTGCCCGTGTCCCTAATTAGAGTGTAAGCCCCATGTGGACAAGGATTTGTCTTATTCACTGCTGTATCCCAATGCCTGGCACAGAGCAGGTGCTCAATAACTATTTGTCAGTTTAATGAATAAAAATGTGTTACCGATTTTTCTATGATATTACTGTAAAAAGAAAGAGAACAGTGTAAAGATCGGGAGACTGAAGACATGAGACAATTATATTGGAAAAAAATAAAATTATTGGAGAGAGAGATTTGTGTCAGTATGAGTTATCTGGATATATCAGTATTGGTCATCAATTCTACTTTTAAGTATAGTTAATCTTTTAGTTATGGAGTCATTCATTTTTCTGGATGATGTTTTTTGAGATTCCTGAGAGAAATTGACTTACCCCTTTTAAAATCTTTAACTGATATACATATATATCTATATATGTATCGATATGTATCATTACAAGTACTGTGTGTATATATACTATGTATATATGTATGTATACTATGTGTATATACATATATACACATATATACACACAGTGTCTATACGTATATACACATAGTATATATACACTAGTATACACTATGTGTATATACATATAGATACTGTGTGTATATATATGTATACACGTATGTGTGTGTGTGTATATATATATATATATTTTTTTTGAGACAGAGTTTCACTCTGTTGCCCAGGCTGGAGTGCAGTGGCGTGATCTCAGCTCACTGCAACCTCTGGCTCCCGGGTTCACGCAATTCTCCTGTCTCAGCCTCCTGAGTAGCTGGGATTTCAGGTGCCTGCCACCACACTCGGCTAATTTTGTGTTTTTAGTGGAGATGGGATTTCACCATGTTGGTCAGGCTGGTCTCAAACTCCTGACCTCAAGTGATCGACCCATCTCGGCCTCCTAACGTGCTGGGATTACAGGCATGAGCCACTATGCCCGGCCTCATATATTTTCAATCTAATTATGTATTCTTATTTTTGGCTCTCCACCCATTATGGCAATGACTGCAACTGCCCCTCTCTCCCATTCCCTCTCTTCCCCTTTCTTATTTCTTGCTATTTTACTCTGCCTCCAGGATAAAATATTATAGTGCATTAAAAATATTTCTGAGAATTAATGATGTAGGGGAATGTTAGCTTCTCAGGGAAAAGTTTAAATAAAGTCGAAATAGTGTTTTTCCTTAGGGGTATCTCATCTTTGTACTAGTAATTCTATAGGCAGTCAGTAATTGACCTGCCCTTGCAATTACCAGAATCTGGTGTCAATTAGTAATCAATTTGGGGGATCAGTATGTGTCTAACTGCTGGGACTCAGGCCGGCACTGATGCTACTTTGCAAAGTCATGACTGGATTTAAAAGTGTTTTAGGGACAATTCTTTAATCCACCACCAGATGGGAAAGGTACTCCATTGAAGTGGAGTGTAGCATTGGGTTTGTTCAAACAGGTTTGGTCACTTTGCTGCTTCCTAGACTGGATGGTTCGCATTTTTCTGGGTGCAGGAAAGAGAGCCATTCACTTGGGCCTGTATTTTAACATTTTACATAAGAATTAAAGTACATGTTGGTACAGATTCTGGTACTCTATGTGCTCTTAAAATATCTAAAGGGTTACATATTTTCAACCTTTAAGAGGATGCTATTGACATGTAAGTTTGATATTTTTTCCCCCTCAAAGTAAACTTTGGTTTCCCATTTCATAACTTCCAATCCCCTCTCTTCCATGTCATCCCCCACTTTCTTTGTGGGATCATTAACAATAGGTTAATGATTAAGAACACGTGCGACAGAGATCAACAGCTCTGTGTTCAAGTCCAAACTCTTCCCCTCGGCAAGGTACGTGACCTCCCCGTGCCTCAGGGTCTTGCAGAGTGGAAATGCCCACTTCGCAGAATGGCTGTGGGTGTGGATGAGACGATGTAGTGGACGCTCCTGCCTGGCACCCATGGGTGCTCATGAAGATTGTGTTTGCTGTTGGCTGCAATATGTTGTGACTTATCATGTGTGATCCTTGAGTGAAGAGGCAGGTGAGTGCAATATTTTTATACTTCTCCGGTACATTAGCATCTCAAACTCCACTAAATGATAATTTAGTTATAACCCCTTGCTTCCTCCTCCCCACCCCACGCCCACTTCTGGATAGGTAAAATAAGTGGTTTTCAGTGGTGAGGGTAGGGGATGATACTGCTCTCCCAGGGAACATTTGGCAATGTCTGGAGACATTTTTGATTGGGGGTGGGTGTTACTGACATCTACTGTGTAGAGGCCAGGGATGCTGCTAAATATCCTATCATGCACAGAACAACCCCCATACAACAGAGAATTATGTGGTTCCAAATGTCAATAGTGCTGAGGTTAACAAATACTGGGCCAAAAGAAAAAAAAATAAAAAGAAACACTGGGCTAAGCGGTATTCAGCAGAAGGAAAGTTCCCTGTCTTCAGTCTAGTCCATTGAACTTCATTACTTTCTACATATATACTAATCAGGACCTACGCTTGACTCTGGGGCCAGTCATGTTGGCCCCATGAGCGTCATCTTGGCATTGATTCCCTTTGCCCCTCAAGTCCCACAGGGGTAACCTGGTTGTGCCGAGGTGAATGCTAAGCATGTAGTGAGTTTACATTTTAGCTGATGAACACTGAACTTGGGAAATCTACAGCTCTTATAGTAAACAGTAAGTCTGCTCCTTGTCTGTTACTACATTTGCTCCTAAAGTGACGGAAATTAAGGGGGAAGACTTTCCCTCATCCCTCAAGGGCATAAAGAATCCTATACAAGGTGCAGAGGACATGGAATAGGGTATTTCAGATTGGTGGTGGTTGAGAAGGCTTCATAGAAGTGGAGATACCTGAACTGGGTTTTATGTAATTTTTTTTATTTTTAAAATTTCAATAACATACTTTGTTTCTAGAAGCTTTGCCAATGAAGGTAAAAAGCATAGAAGTACAGCTCTGATGAAGATTTGTAGTAAGAAAACTAATTAAACGTGAAATTAAAGGAAGCTGTACCAAAATCACATGTGCATCCAAGTGGCTCAGGATTGGGGAACAGAGGGAGCACCTGATTTTAGCACAGATCAGAAAGCACTGGAAGAGGGAGGCCCGCTTGGCCTCTGGTCCTGGAGGCATCAAGGATTTGGTTCCTGGCCGGTTGCGGTGGCTCACACCTGTAATCCCGGCACTTTGGGAGACCGGGGTGGGAGGATCACTTGAGGTCAGGAGTTTGAGACCAGCCTGGGCCAACATGGTGAAACTCTGTCTCTACTAAAATACAAAAATTAGCTGGGCGTGGTGGTGCATGCCTGTAATCTCAGCTACTTGGGAGGCTGAGGCACAATAATTGCTTGAACCTGGAAGGCCAAGGGTGCAATGAGCCGAGGTCACGGCACTGCATTCCAGCCTGAGTGATGGAGCAAAACTCTGTCTAAAAGAAAAAAAAGATGTGGCTTCCATTCTGCAGACTCCTGGAATTGCACTTAGCAATACACAGCCCCAGTTGCCAGCCCCCAGCCTGTCTCCAGAAAAGGAAGAAACCTAGACAGGGACACGGAGAGGCATATATCTTGCTTGCTCATGTGATTGGGAAGTGCTGCCTGGAGCACTGTTCTGCTAGAGTTTTTGAGGCACATCTGGACCTAACAGGAACGTGACCTGGACTAGATTAGTGGTGTTTGCCTTGGGGAAAAAGAGGGTGAAGTGATGTGTAGTGTCTGCACAGAGGATAGTTTCTGATCCTTCCAGAAGTCCCACTCAGAATGAACTGGTTGTTAAAGGGTGAGTAGGGCTTCAACCCAAAGGCAAGGAGAGAAAAGGTGTGCCCAGAAGCAGATATAGGATAGGCAAAAGGCACAGAAGCACAGACCATCATGAGATGTTCAGGAACAACATGCCATTTCATGTTGACAGAGTGAAGCATGCGGTCAGAGAGGGCGGATGGTCTACTCTTGGTGGGACAGTCAGGGGGTGCATCTCGCCTGTTGGGCTTCCTCAGAAGGAGCAGGAGCATCTCTTACTGTGGTCTATGAGTGCCCTAGAATGGAGGGGCATGAAAATATGTGTCATGGATGTAATTGCAATTCTAGATGTCTCTGTGAAATACAGAGAGCTTTATCTGCCCTCTTTGAAAGGCTCAGTAACACCAAACATGGAATGAGGGATGAATGATACAAAGGGATACAAAGAGGTGGAGGAGAATTGGGAGTTCTGGTGATGCTGGGAACCCTCTAAAGAGAGACTTCTTTTTTGTCCCAGTAATGCATTAACTTCTGTGCTGAGCATCTCAACATAGATTATGTGGGGAGAGGGAGGACCCTCTGGAAGAGTCCTGGCTGAGCTTAATCAGCTTGTTAGCACAGAGAAGCGGTTGCATCTGTGTCCCACGAAGATAAACGCAGGTATAACAAGGGCTTACTGTAAGCAGCTGAGCTACATTTTTCTGAGATGATTTTTTTCATGTTGGCAGCTGCGAGCCTGAACTGACTCCTATGAACTAGTCTTCTCCAGCAATAGACCCTCCTTCAACTTATGGTAGCCTGTACGCCAAGGGTGACAGACTGGAAAGCAGGATCTACTGGGACATCTATGGGAAAAGGAGGGGGAATGAGATCAAGGATTGAGGACGCTAATGGGTAAGCATGAGAACCATTTGGGTAAACACCGCAGCACGGTCTCTGTGAACACTGGCTATGAAAAGCATCAGAGGCTGGGCAGGCAGGTTGTAAAATGGAGCCAAGTTAGGGAGAATCCTGTGGGATATGGTCACAAAATGGGACATTATACCACAGTGAAAATGATGAGAGTAGGTAACAGGCATTAGCATGAATACATTCTAGCCTTTTAATCTGAGAACCAGAAACCATTTTATTTATTTCCAGCAGGAAAGGTTTAATTCAGGAAATCAGGTGCCTGGAAAATGGTTGCAAGGCCATCCTGGCCAATGTGGTGAAACCCCGTCTGTACTAAAAATACAAAAATTAGCCGAGCGTGGTGGCGGGTGCCTGAGGCAGGAGAATTATTTGAACCCAGGAGGTGAAGATTGCAGTGAGCAGAGATCACGCCACTGCACTCCAGCCTGGGCGACAGAGTGAGATTCCATCTCAAAAAAAAAAAAAAAAGGAAAAAAAAATGGTTGCAAGGGATGGTCAGGGAGCAAAATCCTAGGGAGGTGGTGCTCCTCAGAAGTCAGGAGGGATCAGGAAGCCTCTGTTGCTACTGCGGAAGCCCGGTTATCTGCTGCTGTCACTGCTCCAGGAAGAGTGAAATCCATGTTTGTCCCACCATGCACTTCTCGCTGGTGATCTCAGAACAGAGACCGTAAGGGCTGTTCCCAGGCTGCCCCATCCTGTGATTCATCAGCTGAGAGCAAAGAAGAGGCAAGGATCATGTTGAGGGTCAAAAGACAGGAGTGACATAATGTGGTATGAAAAAGCAACTCCCAGTGCCTGCAGCATATTACCATTTCTTAAAGTACAAAAACAAAATAACATTTTTTTTGGGCGTTTTTGTCATGGTGTGTTGGGGCTGGGTTGAACTGGCATGCAAGAGCCAACAGTTAACTTTTCAGGAATTTTGCAAGCCAGTTGTTAAACACAGCCATTATTAAAAATTAATTACACTTATAGTTAAATTATATTGAATTTAATATTCTAAACTCATCATTTCTTAATCATTTTACTGCCTTTTACTATTAGCTGTGCTTTTGAGGTTATTTATAGCTATTGCATCAGTTTATTTTTTATTTTTTTGAGATGGAGTTTCACTCTTGTTGCCCAGGCTGGAGTGCAATGGCACCATTTCGGCTCACTGCAACTTCTACCTCCCAGGTTCAAGCTATTCTCCTGCCTCAGCCTCCCAAGTAGCTGGGATTATAGGCATGTGACACTAAGCCTAGCTAATTTTTGTATTTTTAGTAGAGATGGGGTTTCACCCTGTGGGCCAGACTGGTCTTGAACTCCTGACCTCAAGTGACCTGCCTGCCTCAGCCTCCCAGAGTGCTGGGATTCCAGGCCTGAGCCACCGCGCCTGGCAGCTATTACAGCTGCGTGATGAAAATACACTACTCTGGTTTGCTACTGTACATCTCTTTGCAGCTCTGTGTTCAGTAATATCACCTTGGTAGCCTGGAATAGGCCACAATGGGAGTATTTACACCAAAAAATTGACAAATGCTGCCAATCAGAGCTTGCTTGTTTTGTTGATGATCTAGATACAAGGAAGTGGCAGGGTAGGGGGAATGTTAGTCATGCAGATTTGACTTAAAAGTTCGCCATGTCTTCAGCTGCTGCATTGTAAATGGCACAAAAATTGAGGAAACAGTCTTCTAGTATTTGACAACTACTACCTGATTCAACAAAGAGTTACCCTTATGAATGATGAAAATGTTTTCCACCATATGTCTTTGTCATTTATTTTGCTTTCTTCTTACTTGTTAATGTAAACAAAAATATTAACCAGCATTCATATTGGAACTACACTTGTTCATCAGTTGCAACCATATGTTCGCTGCAATTACAATGGTTTGGCAAATATCAACAAAACCATTCTGTAAGAATCAACTGACTTTACCGATTTACATAAAAGTCAATCTTATTATTTGTAAATTGGGTGCTATACATCCTTTATGTCAAAAAATTTATAAGACACAGCATGATGACTATGGTTAATGTATTTGTCTTAGTCTGTTTGGGTTGCTATAACAAAATATCATAAACTGAGTGGCTTATAAACAACAGAAATTTATTGCTCACAGTTCTGGAGGCTGAGGAAGTCCAAGATCAAGGTGCTGGAAGATTTGGTGTCTGACGAGGGCTTGCTCTCTGCTTCGCAGATGGTGCCTTCTAGCTGGGTCCTTAGATGGCAGAAGGGAAGAACAAGTTTCCTCAGTCCTGAGTCCTCTGCGAGGGCTCAACCTCAATGGCCTCCTCACCTCTTAAAGGTCCCTTAAGACGATTGCATTGGGGATTAGGCTTCAACATGTGCATTTTGGAGGGACACACACATTCAGATCGTAATAGTATTGTGTACTTGAAAATTGCTAAGAGAGTAGGTCTTAAGTGTTCTTACCACAAACATAAGCTAAGTATGTGAGGTGAGGTGATGGATATGTTAGCTTGATTTGATCTTTTACAGTGTGTATGTAGATCAAAACGTCACATTATACATTATAAATATGTATACTTTTGATTTGTCAATTATACCTTAATTAAGCTGGAAAAAATTTTTAAAAATTTGTAGTAAAGTTATAAAGGAATAGGCACACATACCCACATGCGTACATTCAACTTCTTGGAGATGTGGTTGCTAAACATTTACCATCACATCACTGCATATATATATATCATGAACAAAGAGGTGAAAACATTTCATATAGTGGTTGCCTGTGTGGGGCAGTTGTGGGTGGAAATCCACCAATACCTGCGTCTGTTGTGTCTTCCCTGGTTTGCCGTTTACCTGGGCATCCAAGTTCAAAGTCGGGGAGCCATGGAGGAATCCTCCCTCCCACTTCACAGCCCATCACCAGCTGTGGTTGAGTTTTCTTTTGTTTTTGGAAAACAGCTTTATTGCAGTATAACTGATACATTTGAAAAACTAGGTAGGCCCCAGGGGCTCACACCTGTAATCTCAGCACTTTGGAGGCTGAGGCAGGAGGATGGCTTGAGCCCAGGAGTTTAAGACCAGCCTGGGCAACAAAGTGAGACTCTGTCTCAACAACAACAACAAAAAAACATTAGACTGGTGTGGTGGCACGTGCCTATGGTCCCAGCTACATGAGAAGCTGACATAGGAGGATTGCTTGAGCCCAGGAGTTTGAAGCTGCAGTGAGCTATGATTGCACCACTGTACTCCATCCAGCCTGGGCAACCGAACAAGACCCTGTGTCAAAACAAAACCAAAACCAAAACTGCACGTTTGATGTATACGATTTGGTGAATTTGGACGTAGGGATATACCCATGATACTATCCCGACAATCAAGGTTAATGAACATATGCTCTCCAAAGGTTTCCTTGTGTTCTTAATTTTATATGTTCATTTGTTGTGGTAAAAATGTTTAACATGAGGTCTGCCCTCTTAACACATTCTTAAGTGTACTATACTGTGTGAACTATAGGCATGATGTTGTGCAGCAAATCTCTAGAACTCATTCATCTTGTATATTGATTCATTTTCACGTTACTGAAAAAGACATTCCCGAGACTGGGTAATTTACAAAAGAAAGAGGTTTAATGAACTCACAGTTCCACATGGCTAGGGAGGCCTCAAGATCATGGTGGAAGGCGAAAGGCACTTCTTATGTGGTGGCGGCAAGAGAGAGAATGAGAGCCAAGTGAAAGGAGTTTCCCCTTATCAAACTCTCAGATCTCGTGAGACTTATTCGCTACCATGACAACAGTATGGGAGAAACTGCCGCCGTGATTCAGTTATCTCCACCAGGTCCCTCCCACAACACATGGGAATTACGGGAGTACAATTCAAAATGAGATTTGCGTGGGGACACAGCCAAACCATATCATCTTGCATAACTGAATCTTTATACCCACTGAAAAGCTCCCCCTTTTCCCCCTCCACAGCCCCTGACACCCAACATTCTATTCTCTGCTTCTTGAGATTTATTGTTGAGTTTTCTTCCTAAGCTTTTCATTGTATTTATGTTTCCACTTGACAGTTTCCAACTTGGAGTCCAGTTGGAAAAATGGTTTTTCCCAGCAAGTCCTCTCCTGTAACTTTCAGAGTACAGAGTGCGGTGGAGAATGTGGTTGCTAGAGAGCATGGAGGGTAGAGAGACAGAGAGAGCTCTCTGAGTGTCACCCAGCTTCCTCAGCAAAGTGTGCTGTGGGCATTTATTAATCTCCAGGGAAGCAAACCTCTGCAAAAAAAAAAAAAACTTCAATGAAGAACACATATCAGGGGACCTTGAGCAGTTCAAAAGGAGAGGCCAAGACTAAGGTCTCTGAAAAAAAGAAAGTGACATCTCAGCATAGCCTCTGCAGAAACAAGAGCAGGACACACGGAAAAGGGTGAGTTGAGCCCACATAGAGAAATCCAGGCCAAAGGACAGGGCTGCTTCTTGAAGCCATTTCTCAGGATGGGGCAACTGGAGGTGGCGGAGCTGGGTGAATATAACCCCAGTGTTGTCCTGGCCCGAGGGCGATGCAGGGCCTGCACAGCTGTGTGTGTAACAGAACTCCAGGTACCATGAGCTCAGCTGTTCCTCCTCTTAGTGGAAACTCCTGGGGCAGAAGGTTAGGAAAGTGGGCAGGGCATGAAGGGACATGGGGCAGCAGGCTTGGGGAGGCTGCGTGGGCCCATGAGTGCTGCCTATGATGCCAGCTGTGTTCTGAGGCTCCTTCAGCACCTGTGTCTGCAGGATGGTCAGTGTCGTGCGTTGAGGTGGATGCCCACTCAGCTTGCTTGTGCTTTTCTGTTCCAAGAACAAATCCCTACCTGCCTCCCTCCTTTCCTCCCCAGAACCCTGAACCCAGCCTGACTCCTTTCCTCTTTTCTAGAAAAAAGGAAGGGAAGCTTTTTGTCACCCCAACAATGCCCTGGGCCTCATTCCCTTGTTGATACCAGTATCTTGCTAAACATAGTTCTTAGATTTGGATGCCCACGTCAGCTCCTAGGAGAACAAATACACTATATATAGAGTAGTTTTCAGTTCCTAGGGGGTTTAATGGTTTAGCTGTTTTCACCACATCCTGTAGTTAACCTCTGGTCAAGGCTCAACATTGAGTCTTGGACTGGGTGGACTCAACTGGGTAGACCCATTTGCTTCACTAATGTGGGCATAATCAGGTAAGCTGTGTACTCCTTTCGGAACGTGGCTCACCCTCCTCTGAGTGTGTCCCAGGCTGTATAAAGACAAGGTACAAATAAAGAAAGTGTGTTTGTAGCTGGCAGTGTGGAATTCAGCATGTAAAGATACTACCCAGTCAAGGCAACCACAATATCTCAGGATCCAAAAGAGATCGATTCCACTCAACTGGGAAATGCAAATTAAAGATTTGGCTTCACTCCTCCACCAGAGCAAGAAGCCAAACAGTCTTGCCCTTAAAAAGGTGGGGTCTAAGTTCATGTGACCTGCCTTGGAAGGTGACTGTCCTCACAGTCACATGCTAGGTGTCCTTGGCATTAAAGACCTTATTTGCTCTGTCTCTTCCTTTAGCTTCAATGTCCCATGGTGCATTGAGCTGGAAATACTTGTCCTAACTCCAGCCCCGAGGAATCTCTCTAGCAAAGACCCCTGGCCAGCCCTTGTTTCCCTAAATATGAGGAGACTGTGATTCTTCTCACATCTACACCCATGCACACGCTAGAACATTCCTAAAGGGATGATTTCTACATGGTTATCAACAGTCTGCAATCTTACAGGAGTCATTCATTCATTCATTCATTGTCTTCATTCTATCTCATTCTGCCTCAAACAAGTATATGATGTTGGATGGGCACAGCTTGTTCAATAGTTGCTGAGACTTCTCCTTAAGAGAGAGAGGCAAAGTATGCTTTCTTGGATTCTGAGTTCTGTGTTTCCTGTGTTTAAGATTGCAAACTACCATGGCTTCCTTCGGGACAAAAGGAAGAAATAAACACGGAAGGTCTTACCCCTGTACAAATATTAGCACAGTATGAAGATGCCAGGCAGGATGGGAAAGGCTGCCACCGAAATGAGGACTAAAGGGAAGCATTTCATTACCCCTATCCCATGGCTGACATTTTCCCATTTCCTCCTTGCTTGGGCGCTGCACCAGCTCTGTCCATTTCCCATCCTGGGAGAGACACATTCCGATTCCATGATACATTGATCATTTTCAGGTTTGGCGACTAACCGTGAGACTGGATATAGCATTCTCTTAAGAGATGGATGCATCCTGGCTGGGTGCAGTGGCACATGCCTGTAATCCCACCACTTTGGGAGACTGAGGCGGGTGGATCACCTGAGATCAGGAGTTCAAGCCCAGCCTGGCCAACATGGTGAAACCCCGTCCCTGCTAAAAATACAAAAAATTAGCCAGGTGTGGTAGCGGGTGCCTGTAATTCCAGCTACTTGGGAGGCTGAGGCGGGAGAATCGCTTGAACCTGGGAGGCAGAGGTTGCAGTGAGCCGAGATTGTGCCACTGCACTCCAGCCTGGGTCACAGCGTGAGACTCTGTCTGAAAGAAAGAAAGAAAGAAAGAGAGAAAGAGAGAAAAAGAGAGAGAGAGAGAGAGGAGAGAGAGAGAGAGAGAGAGAGAGAGAGATATGTATCCTACGGTTAGATCAAAAGGATCTGCTCAGTAGCTATTTCTAATTTGGCTGCTGTACTGAGAAGCGACCTGGGTTGTGGGTGTGGCTGCTCTTATCACATTGTGCTGAAATTCTCTGCACTGTTTGCCCAGCTGGTGTCTGTTTAGAGAGCTATTTAGATCCTCCCACAGAAAGGAAAGCTTTCCATCCTCGAAGAAACCACAGTGATTAAGTACATATAAGAGAAAAGCATTATGATGACTAATCAGCTCAAAATCAATGATTCCCTTTTTGCATTATAAATGATGAGGTTCAGAGTGGACAGCTTTTAGCATGAGTGCTGGTGTGACTTCGGGAGGGGGCGGGGAGAGAATCACACAAATGCCATCGAGCACCATTCTTCAGGCTTCGAAGACAGGTTTTGTAGAGAATTTCTTCTTTAGCATCAGAAAGCAGTGAGGATGGTCAGGAGACAACAAGACAGAGAAAACACTAGTGTCATCCTCAAATGTTGCAAGAACCGCAGTATGAAGAGAGCTACGTTTTCCATATAGTTCCGAAGAGCAGCACTAAGATCAACAGATAAAAGTTACCAGGAGACAAATTTCACCTACATGTGGCCTGTCGGGTGGGAAAAAGACGAGAAACATTAGTGATGTGATTAGGTTGCTCACTGAGAATCTGAAGCAGGACATTTTTTTGTTTTAATATCATTTCATTTTAAGTTCCAGGATACATGCGCAGGACATGCAGGTTTGTTGCACAGGTAAATGTGTGCCACAGTGATTTGCTGCACCTGTCAACCCATCACCTAGGTATTAAGCCCTGCATGTAGGAAATTCTTAACCTTTGTAGTGGAAGAAAATATTATCAAAGGAAGTAAGAATTTTCGGTTAGCTTGTGGGCAGTCATTTGAGGACACCCATCCTAACCTCTCTGTCCATGTGGAAATTCTCTACAAAACCTGACTTCGAAGCCTGAAGAATCTCATGATCCCCTGAAATTCCATGCAGCCAAGAAAGTGAAAGACAGCCTTTGTAGGAATTGTCAGTGACAGGACGCTCATCACCTCCTGTGGATCTTCCAGTTTTTGAATGGCTTTCATTACTTGAAAGGTCTCCCTCACACGTAGGTGAAATGTGCCTCCTGGTAACTTTTATCTGTTGGTCTTAGAGCTGCTCTTCGGAACTATAGGGAAAACCTAGCTGTCTTCACGCTACGGTTCTTGCAACATTTAAGGATGACACTAGTGTTTTCTCTGTCTTGTTGTCTCCTGACCATCCTCACTGCTTTCTGATGCTAAAGAAGAACATTCATCACTACTCGGCCACCTTCCAGGTCTGAACATGTGGGGTCCATATGTTGTTCATATATTGAGAAAGAACTGTGGGATTGTTGTCCACCTTTGTTTACAACACTATACCTCTATTAACCAGCTGCTAGTGTTTTAGCAGCTATTGGATCCTGCCTACCTTAAAATCTGAATTTAAGCCTTCTATTCCCTCAAATTTCCATGTACCTGAGGAGTTGGAAAGAAGCAGAAACAAAATTTCTGACCTGTCACTATTGACCTGTTTTGTTTCGATCCAGGCCTTTGTGGTATTTGATGTTAGAATCTTAGGTAAGTGGATATATTGCATACTTTACATAGTTTTGCATTTTTAATATGATAGGATCACACAAAAATCCACGTTCTCCTTTGGGAATGGTGGCTGGAGCTTTGTTAGATTTTTGACAAAAATTATATGTGCGGGTCATAGCCACGTAAACAGTTCAACCAGCTGAAGGGGTTATCAATAAGGAACTAATGCCACCAGAATTAGGAGTTTGAGGGCATTTGTGTGCAATGTTTACAGAGCAATGGGAATCTCTTATGCTATTCTGGGAATCCTCTTTGTGTGCCTGGTCTACCTGAGCAAATTGTGCCAGGCAAAGTCCCAACCTTCAGTGTGAAGTACAACCAATATATCTACCCTTGAGCAGGCCTTCCAAGAGCATGTGCTGGGTGGGCAAATTCATTCAAAAGTATACTCGTTATACTTTTCTGAATCATTAGATAGTACCTGTGGACGTATCTGGTTTGAGTGGACTGAGCTGGTCAGAAAATCTCTATCTCCCTCATTATTAATTTGATGACCTTCTTGGATTAGAAAGAGTAGCCAGCTCAGCAGTGGGGAGACTTGGCCTTGGGAAGGCAGGCAGGAAGGGCCTCTCTTTTCCCATTTCCTTGTGCTGAATCGTTAGCCTGAATCCCAGGAGCCCAGGGGTGTCTCTTCTTTCTTTGAACTTCTTGAGCACTGTGGTCTATATTAAACACTTGGGCATTTACACATTTCATTAATAAGCCTGTTAACCTTTCCCCATGGGTACATATTGCCTCTCCAGCTAGATTGTTTCATCTTTTGCATCCTCTACACTCAAGTGTGGAGTTTTACCCATCAAAAGGCCTAGATAGATAGATGTAGAATTAAACCATGAAGATCTGAGAAGGTTCAGCTTCTTCCTCAGAAGAAAGGGCAAGAGAAAAAGAAAAACAGAATTAGGAAATTCCTATCCTATGCCAGGCACTGATCTGGGAACTTTACATTTGTTATTCCCTATAAATCTCCATAAGACCCTCAAGTAAGCATTATCATCCTCATTTTGCAGAAGAAGAAACTAAGTCTCAGAGAAGTCAGGGAATGTATCCAAGTTCATGCAAAGCATAAGAGACCAGGCGAGGCTTGAGTTCAGGTTCCTCCACCTGCGGGAGCAGCAGTATTAGGAGACTGTCCTGCCCTGGGAGGGGGCCGCAGGGCTGGGTGTGAAGACACGGTTTGTGGCTGTAGCTGCTGCATGGCCACCTTTCAGTTACCAGCCAGGACCATCTCACTGCTGAAGACAGATGGGAGAAGGGCCAGGCCTGAAAGAACAAAGAGGCACATACATCATCAAGGAAGGTGGAGCCGTGAAGAAGGAAAAAGAGAGAGAGGAATATCACAGATTGCTTACAGTTCTCTAAACAGGAGGAATCTCACGTCTGCTCAGTAGAGTAATGTGCTCATCAATGAAGTAGCTGTAACCCCCTGAAAAGGCAAAGCAGTGACATGAGTTTATCTTAGTCCCTTCTTTCAAAAGCAGGAAGACATGTTTTTTGCTAGAGATGACAAAGATTTTTAATGTTGTTGTAGAGCTTTGAAAACTTGGATCCCAATCATTGGATCATGTTTGCAAACTTTATTAGTCAGTTTGCTCCTGTTGCAGTAAATAAACCTTGATACCTCAATGGCTCACATGACAAAGATTTCTTTCTGGCTTGTGAAAACTCCAGTGTGGGTTGGGTAAGCCTCCAGGGCAGCTGTCCTTGTGGTGACATGGGGATCAAGGCTGTTTCCATGCATGGAGGCCACCATCTCAGCACATGGCTTCCAGATTGCTGTGGCAGCCAGTGTGGAAGGTCAAGAACCAGCTTTAAATTTATTTAGTTTTTATTTTTGGGGGACAAGGTCTCTGTCACCCAGGGTGGAGTGCAGTGGCACAATGATAGTTCACTGCAGTCTCGAACTCCTGACCTCAAGTGATTCTCCCACCTAGTCCTTCAACAGTGTTGGGATTACAGGCATGAGCCACTGTGCCTGGTCAAGTACCAGTTTTTACAAGCTTCAGCATGGAAATGTCACAGGTCACTTCCACTCACTGCGCCTTGGCCAGAGCTACTCACACAGCGCTGCCTCACCACGGGGCGAAACTCTGCTGGGAAGGGTGGGGGAACATTTGGGTAGTCAATGACTATCAGATGTCCTGACACATTTTCCTTACTCTCTTCCGCTCAACACCCTTCCTGAGGCAGCTCATTACTCTTGGAAAGAGTATAGACTCCCTAGTACAGCTTGTAGGCCCCTGGCCTTGGCCTCCACCTTCCAGTTGCATTGAACATTTTCCACTGAGTCTCTTGGCTAAGCTTACCTTCTCTTACCTTCTACCTTGGTCTTCTGCCTGCCTGAAATATTCTCCCCTTTCTGCTTTTCTGGCCAACTCCTTTGCTTATGTGGGGGCTTAGCTATCACTTATTAAGGAAACCTTTCCTGAACCTCTAAATCTGGATCAAGTCCTTTCTTTGAGTATCCAGGCATCCTTTATTTCTCCCGTTACATTGCACTGTGGAAATTCAGTATTTCTTTTCTTTTCTTTTTTGAGACAAGGTCTTGTTTCATCATCTAGGCTGGAGTGCAGTGGTATAATCTCAGCTCACTACAACCTCCACCTCCTGGGTTCAAGTGATTCTCCTGCCTCAGCCTTCCAAGTAGCTGGGACTACAGGTGCATGCCACCATGCCTGGCTAATTTTTGTATTTTTGGTAAAGACAGGGTTTCAACATTGACCAGGCTGGTCTTGAACCCCTGACTTCAAGTGATCCACCCACCTTGGCCTCCCAAAGTGGTGGGATTACAGGCATGAACCACCAAGCCTGGCCGGAAAGTCACTATTAACTAGTCTGTAGTCTATTAGACTGTGGCTCTGTGACACTTGGGACCATTGTGAGAGCAGCCCCTGGGCACAGTGGCCCTCACACAGTAGATGCTTCATTAGTATACCTTGGATAAAGGAAGAAGGGAAGGAACTTCCTTTGAGGCTGAATGTAGATGATGATACTGTTGCAGATTTTATTCTAAAGTTAAAAAAGCAAAGGCAGTAGAAAAGGCAAGAAACTTTTGAAAAAGAATAATGGAGAGATTTTCACATTCCTCGAGGTGAAGATGAACTATGGAGTTTCAGTAATTAAAAGAGAGAGATGCTGGTGTAGGAATAGACCAAGAGACAGACAGAATAAAATAAAGAGTTGACACTGCAGTCTTGATTCTGAATTCTGTAGGCTGGGCCAGGCAGGCTGGAAACTCGGGTAGTTTCTGTATTGCAGTCTTGAGGCAGAATTGCTGCATCTTTGGGAAATCTCAGTCTTTGCTCTTAAGGTGTTCAACTGTATGAGTATTATACATGGGAAATTGGCATGCAATAAAGGAGGCACATTATTTTATTTTATTTTATTTTGAGACAGAGTCTCACTCTGTCACCCAGGCTGGAATGCAGTGGCACAATCATGGCTGCCTACACCCTCGACCTCCAGGGCCAAGCCATCCTCCCACCTCAGCCTCCTGAGTAGTTGGGACTATGGGCGTGTGCCACCATGCCCCACTAATTTCTGTATTTTTTTTGTAGAGATGGGTTTTTACCTTGTTGCCCAGGCTGGTCTTGAACTCCTAGACTCAAGCGATCCACTCATCTTGGCCTCCCAAAGTGCTGGGATTACAGGTATGCACCATTGTGCCCAGCCAAAGGAGGCATTTTAAATCAGTGGAGAAAAAATGAATTATTGAACAAATTATTTTTATGCAATTGGCTATTATTTGTAAAATTAAAAAATTCAGTAATTTAATAATTAAAAAATAATCTTAAATAAGATTTAAGTTAAAAAATTAAAAAATAAAGTCATATCCCTAACGTGTTTTCCTATGTGGTTCTCATCTATGCAAGTTTCTTTCCTTCTGTATTGCAGAAAATGAATAAATTGGAAAGTAATTAAGGACCTAAAGCAAATGCATGGTTTTGAGGGAGGCTTTTGTGTGCCTGGCAGTGTGCTCTGTGACTGGCTACCAAGTGTTATTAGCTTGGGTGTCTAAGAAATCCTTTCTCATCCAGTCTGAAAGATTCAGGTTGGAATACAGGATATTTTTATTAAAAGTTCTCCCCTCTCCGTAGTCGTATTATAGATGAACACTGTGCTGGCTCTCTGTACATCAGGACAACCAGTCTTGTTCCTCCATAGGCCTTTGGCAGAGCAGGGAGCTAAATGGGCAAGTTCATGCCATGCACTTCAAAGGCAGCTGGTTACGTCAAGTCTCATTATAATGAAAGATGAAAATGAAAGGTGACTGTCTAAACTTTGCCCTGTCTTGGTATTCAAATGCCACATGAATGCTGGTTTACTGAACGCAAAACCAGAAAAATATAGTGACTATGCACTGTCTTGTGTACTTTGTACCCAAGACAAATGGGTACAAAGGAGGTACAAGGAGGACCTTGTTGGCATGACAAAGTTACTGTCATACCATTGAATGCATTTCTGTTGTTGCTCCTGTTTTTGGTCTGTATTGACTTGTATTGCACTGTAGTATTCATTTAATATAAAAGCAAAGCATGCTTTGGATACTAAGTCCTAAACCAAACATGTAAAATACAGGGCTAGCCTCCTGAAAGATTTCTGGATAAATGTGAATATACACAACAGATAAAAATCAATTGCAATTATTCATATCACAAAATGATACTTAGCATGAAAAAGATTCAATGCAGGGTCTTTAAAGAGAATTTTCCTAATTTAGATAAAATATAATATGGTTAATGTCAATGTACCTTTAAGAGCAAAATCTGTAATGAAGCCTGATATAGTACATTTTACAATTAAAATATTTCAAGTCCCCCAAATTCATGGTAAGTGCAAATAGGACTTTTATTCCTCTCTGTCTGTCAGTCTCTCTCTCTCTCTCTCTCTCTCCCCCCCCTTCCCTCCCTTTGTCTTGTGTTTTATCGAACTGTAGTTTAAGATATACAAACTTCTGTCCCTTGCACACACTTCAAGTTGCCTTATGATTGGGGATGTCTAGCAGCTAAAGGGTAGAAAGCTATGAGAAACTGAAAAGGAGCTTTGGCCACAGTTAAAGTAAAAACAGAATTGCAGAATTTATGTAATTTGTCTAGCTAATTAAGCAAAAATCCACAAGACAGAATAGCAATAGTGAGCTGAAAGAATGTGCCCAATGGGATACAATTCATCATTTAAACCAATTCTGGTTTCCTATATCAGCTTTACTGGTTGAACAGGCATAATTCCCTGAAAATCTATGGTTAATGTCTCAGGTTGAATTAATGCATTAAGGAAATGTCAACATTTTAGCTGTTATGTAGCTTTGTTTCTTATTTTTATTTTTATTGTTTTGAGATGGAGTTTCACTCACTTTGTCGCCCAGGCTGGAGAGCAGTGGTGTGATCTCAGCTTACTGCAACCTCCACCTCCCAGGTTCAAGTGATTCTCCTGCTTCAGCCAACTGAGTAGCTGGGATTACAGATGCATGCCACCACACCTGGCTAATTTTTGTTATTTTTGGTAGAGATGGGGTTTCATCATGTTGGCCTGACTGGTCTTGATTTCCTGACCTCAAGCGATCCACCGGCCTTGGCCTCCCAAAGTGCTGGGATTACAAGTGTGAGCCACCACTGCTTTTTTTTTTTTTTTTAGTAGAGATGGGATTTCACCATGTTGGCCAAGCTGGTCTCAAACTCCTGACCTTACATGATTGGCCCGCCTCAGCCTCCCAAAGTGCTGGGATTACAGGTGTGAGCCACCACACCCAGCCTACTTCGTTTTTTTAAAAAACAAAATCTCCCAGTGCTTTGGGAGGCCAAGGCAGGAGGATTGCTTGAGGCTAGAAGTTCGAGATCAGCTGGGCAACATAGCAAAATACTGCCTCTACAAAAAAAAAAAAAAAAAAAGAATAAAATAAGCTGGGTGTGGCAGCACGTGCCTATAGTCTCAACTACTTGGAGGCTGAGGTGGGAGGATCACTTGAGCCCAGGAGCTCGAGGCTGCAGTGAGCTGTGATTGTGCCACTGCACTCCAGCCTGGGTGACAGACACCGACCTTGTCTCTAACAACAAAAACAAACAAACATACCAAAACAAACAAACAAACAACAAGAAGAAAACAACCCACCCAAACCCCAAAAACTAAGGGCATGAGTTTGCAAAGAATCAGATAGGACTTCACATGACTTTGCCAGTCTCTGCATCTTGCGCCTGTGCTGAAATGAGCTTATTTATATTCAAGTGTGAGGCCTGAGGTTAGGGCTTGTCTCTAACTCAGTTTCTGTACCACCACAGAGCTGCCCACCTCTCTTGCCCACTGGCTGGCTTGACCCCAGCCATGGCTTGTGCTGCTCCTGCAGTCACAAAGTCAGTTCATTGCTGCCATTGTTGCTGCCTGTACTACAGGCCAAGTTGCTCTCCATGCAGTACTAAATTGGCTAGAAGAAGATTCACCTGAAGAGGCTGGGGCATGTATCTAGAAAGCATGGAGAAACTAAAACCCCCTGTTGCCAACTTTGCCTAGCAGTAGGTGGTGGATAGGAAGGGACTGGCTAATTAGTTATTTTCCTTTCTCCACCTCATGCCCCGCCCCAGATACAGTTCTGAGATGCAAGCATCCATGTGACCTTCCTGAAGACATTATATGAGATCAAGCCATCATCCAGGCTATTATAAAGCAGCTCAGTAGGCCGGGCGCTGTAGCTCACGCCTGTAATTCCGGCACTTTGGGAGGCCAAGGCAGGTAGATCACCTGAGGTCAGGAGTTCGAAACCATTCTGGCCAACATGGTGAACTCCCGTCTCTACCAAAAATACAAAAATTAGCTGGGCATGGTGGTCTGTGCCTGGAATCCCAGCTACTTGGGAGGCTGAAGCAGGAGAATCGCTTGAACCTGGGAGGTGGAGGTTGCAGTGAGCTGAGGTTGCGCCACTGCACTCCAACCTGGGCAACAAGAGCAAAACTCCGTCTCAAAAAAAAAAAAAAAAAAAGAAAAGTAGCTCAGTAACCCATGCCCTTGTGTTTGGTCTTCCTCTTCCTTGCCTCACTGGTCTCCCTCATACTCCTGCTTCCCCAGGATTGCACTTGTCAGTGAAGTCTTAGCACATAAACGTGTGCCCCAGGCTCTACTGTCCAGGGAAACGTGGCCCTAGAAAGCAGAGCTTCTGATGGGTTTTGGTAGCAGCAAGTGGATGGTGACAATCTTTGACATTCTGCAGCATCACAATTACAAAAACTTTTATCTGAAGCTAATTAGGATGAGGTAGAGGAGGAAGCCAAAATACTGACTTAACAAGACACTGAGACACTTGATGCATTTTGGAGCAATAATAACTCTAAGGACTTGGATGTGGGCGGTAACTTTTGAAGGCATTGGAAGCCTTGCAAAAAGAAAATAACAAGTGTAGGGCAGCTAATTGCCACCTTGAGGCCCTGTCTGAAAGCCAGAGTATTTCTGAAGTCACTTGAGAGGAGGTTTTCATCTCTAAAACCCACAGGATAGAAGGTTCTTAAACCCAGGGTCTCATTATAAGGGTGGCAGAAATGCAAAAGAAGCAAGATGCACAGCCTTAACAGCTCCTCAGTGTCAAAGTAAAGACCTGATGGGAGAGTAGACCACCAAGACCTTGGATGGTGATGTTTGCATGGCCAAGGCTAAGAATATTGTAGCCCTCAATTCCCTGAAGCTTCCTGGCTGGCAGAAGCTGTTCCCAACAACTTGGGGAGAGAACAGCCTCCTCTTCCCAGAGCATTAGACTATGACCTCACCTGGAGGTGCTCCACACATTGACCGCTGTTTTTCTCCAGATCTGTCCCCACTATCTCTCATTATTTCCTGGATAACAACCAGAGTCAGGCCTGAGCACAGCTTCAATGAGGAAGTACAATCCCTGCTCCAGGAGGAAACAGTCTATGTGTCGAAGGCTTACAGGAGCTGGCAAGCATGAATTAGCAAACACCTTGTAGTAGCGTATCTTGAGGGTGTTAGATCATCATGATTACCTGGAGCTGGTCCTAATAATCTTTTGAGACAGCTCCATGATGTTTAGATAGGATGATGGCTGCAATTGATAAGGTGGAAATGCCGGAGCATATCTGGCATTATTTCGAGAAAGGGGCTAAGGCTCAAGCAGTTGGGAATGTTAGAATGAATTTACTATGTAAATCCTGAGAACCTGCCACATCACTGTGTTTCCTGAAAAAGACCGGGAGACACTTTTGCTGTGAATGCAGCAGGAATACGCAAGTGAAGGGCTCACTAATATCTTTGAGAAGCTTAGTGTCTGTCTTCTGTAGGCAGGGGTAGTGGGTACAGACACTTCCATGGAACTGAACTTCTTCTTCTTCTTCTTCTTTTTTTAATAGGAATCTCACTCTGTCACCCAGGCTGGAATGCATTGGTGCAATCCGAGCCTGCTGCAACCTCCACCTCCCAGGTTCAAGCAATTCTCCTGCCTTAGCTGAGATTACAGGCGCCCACCACCATGGCTGGCTAATTTTTGTATTTTTAGTAGAGATGGGGTTTCATCATGTTGGCCAGGCTGGTCTTGACCTCCTGACCTCAAGCAGTCCTCCTGCCTCAGCCTCCCAAAGTGCTGGGATTACAGGCGTGGGCCACTGCACCCGGCTGGAACTGAACTTCTTTATGTCAATGGGGATGGTGAGATTCCAGAATTATAAAACTGGATGACAGCTCGTAACCACCAGAGGCAAGGTGGCCATAATGATTATAATTGGAAGCAGTGCAGAATAGTACTTAGGATGCCTCAACCTTCAGAGATTTGTAGCAATGGTTAAGAGATCATGGTGTTCCTAGACATGAGACAGAAGGACAGCTAACTAGCGTGTTATTAAGATTGTATAATAAGAAAGAAAGCTGGAGAATAGAAGGTTGACATCAGTCTCGGTTTTCAAATGTAAGCCAGCTTGAAAACTAGCTTGAAGTAAAGTTTTCAAACTGACTTATTAGGTTGATGCAAAGGTAACCGTAATTTTGGCCATGACTTTTAATAGCAAAATCGCAATTATTTTTGCACCAACCAAATACATTTGAAAACTGAGTGAGAGTCCCCAATTTTTTATTGCAATGACTGATACGTGGATTGAGGGGAAGACTTAGGCCTCCTTGAAGAACGACCCTGCTATTTTCCACAGTATACATGAAAAGTTGTTCTTCTAATCTTCCCCTTTAAGGAATTTGCAGCCATTTCCCCGAGTAACTAGTGCCAGAGAATGGGGACAATTCAGACTTTTTGAGGATTAGTAATACACAAGGTTTGAGCTGATACTGACACAGGAGTTAAGAAGAAATTACTTAGGCAGATAGTGAGGATATGGATGCCCTCAGTAAGATTTTTCCTTCAATGAAAAGCAGCCCCAAATCATTTTCTAACAAAGAGCAGCCTGTAAAATCAAGCTGCACACGGTGAAACCCCGTCTCTACTAAAAAAAATACAAAAAATCAGCTGAGCGTGGTGGCAGGCGCCTGTAGTCCCAGCTACTCAGGAGGCTGAGGCAGGAGAATGGCTTGAACCTGGGAGGTGGAGCTTGTAGTAAGCCAAGATCGCGCCACTGCACTCCTGCTTGGGCGACAGAGGGAGACTCCATCTCAAAAAGAAAAAAAAAAATCGAGCTGCAGACATAGATGCTGGCAGCTGTGCCAATCATGTTCAAGATGGGTGTACGGTAAGGAGCAGACAAGATGACCCAGCCAAGGGGAAAGTTCATTTGCATAATAAGATTAGGGTGGGGTGGTCAGCCTTCCCCAGTGGTATGTAAACATCATACCTGATTGAACCAATCTGTGAGCCCTGTGTAAATCTGGCACTGCCTTGAACCAATCTGTGAGTCCTATGTAAATCAGGCCCTGCCTCAAACCAATCTGTGGGCACTATGTAAATCAGACACCACCTCCTCAAGCCTGACTATAAAATCTGGCACATCCGCCCCCAGCAGGCCTTTTCCTCTCAGAAGTTCCCTCTCTCTCACTAGAGAAAGAGCTGTTTTCCTTTCTCTTTCTTTTGCGTATTAAACTTCTGCTCCTAAATGCCTCATGTGTGTCCATGTCCTAAATTTTCCCCGTGTGAGATGACGAACCCCAGGTATTTACCCCAGACAATGTAGCCGCTTCAATACCAAGGGATCTTAAATGCCTTATGCTGTCCCTCCCCACCTGCCCTGTCCCCTGTTAGATTGGCAGTTTTAGGAAGTCAGGTGATAAATAGAGTTGTACCCCAAGTCTGTTTCACAATGGGTCCATTTGGTCCACTGGGTCCAAAAACTACCCTGTGGTTATTTATCAGGTCCCAATATATAATTGGGATAGATATATTTAGTGGTTGGCAGAACTCCCACTTGTGAAGTAAGGAACATGGTGGGAAGGGCCAAGTAAAATATCTGCAACTGTTCTTTCCCCATTATTCAAGATGGTAATCAGGAATAACAAGGCATTCTAGGAGGAAGTGCAGATATGATTGCTGTCATCAAGAACATCAAAGCTGCAAGGTGGTGGTCCTCATAATATCTCCAGTTTACGCACTGTGTCCCTGTAAAAACCAGATAAATTATGGCACATGATATTAGGTGATAGCCCCCTTGAAGCTGTTGTGCTGGGTTTGCTATATTTACTGATGAAGAGCAACACGCATTCTCAAACTTCGTATGTGACTATTGATCTGGCAAATGATTTCTTCTCGACCTCCATCAATAGGGGGACTCTGCAGTGGTTGGCCTTTCTGTAGCAAGGACAGCAGTATACGTTCACTGTCTGCATGTCTGCAGGGATCTTGATCATACTGACATTCTGCTGAACATTGCTCTGGCTCACCTATTAGTGACATCATGCTAATTGGACTTACTGATCTGGGAGTTGCAAGTATCATAGATGCCCTAATACAGGGCATCAACCTGGGATGCTTTTAAGCCCCAGGGGATATTTGGGAACATCTGCAGATATTTTGGTTGTTATAATTGGTTGATGTGAGCAACTGGCATCTAGTGGATAGAGCTCAGGGATGCTTCTGTACACCCTACAACACAAAGGATAGCCCCCAACCCCAACAAAGAATTATCTGTCCCCAAATGCCGATAGTGTCAAGGTTGGGAAACACTGTCCTAGAAGACCCCTGTGAACCCGTGGTGGGAGGTCAACTCTATGCAAATTCAGGGGTCTGTTACACCAGGGAAGTTTCTAGGAGTTCAGTAGTCTGGGGCATGCCGGACCATCCTTTTTAAAGTTAAAGGATAATTGGCATATATCAGGCTCTTAAAAATATTTGCTGAATGAATGAGCAAATGAACAGCTTATAGAAAAGTTCCCTGTGCAAAGAGAAGGAGGCTTGAGAGAGAGAGAGTTTCCCAGAGGAAGGCAGAAGTTTGCTGTGGCCAGAGGCCAGGAGAGGGCCTGGAGGTGCAGCCTGGGAGAAGGCTGTGGTTTATACGGTTTACATGCTATTCCTTTAGACACCGCCCACAGAAGGTGGAGGGCAAACAAGTGAGAGACAAGGCCTGGTTTGTATTCTAGAAAGATCACTTTAGGACTGGTTAGAGAGGTTTTCCTGAAAGGTTATGAGACCAGAGTCATTCAGACTAGTCTGGCCCCCTTTTTTTGCAATAGTCTGGGTGGGAAACCTTGGACACCTGTTCTGGGTCAGAATGGAAATAAATGGAAGAAACAGATTCCAGAAGATTTGGGAGAAAAAAATTATCAGGAGTTGGTGACTGAACTGAGAGTGTGGGTAAAGGGAGAAGGGGGTATAGAAGAAAACTCTCAGTTATCTTGGTCTTTGGGTAAATGGGGAATGCAGGAAAATAATACCGTTTTAAATGGCATTTTTGAGAAGGTTTTGTTCCGGATATTTTGTAATTTAAAGATATGGGGCTGGGCACAGTGGCTCACACCTGTAATCCCAGCACTTACGGAGGCCGAGGTGGGCGGATCACTTGAGGCCACCAGTCTGGCGAACATGGTGAAGCCCCATCTCTATTAAAAATACAAAAACTTGGCTGGGCATGATGGTGCACACCTGTAAGCCCAGCTACTCGGGAGGCTGAGGCAGGAGAATCACTTGAACCCAGGAAGCGGAGGTTGCAGTGAGCCAAGATTGTACCACTGCACTCCAGCCTGGGCGACAGAGTGAGACTCTGGGGGCATACAAAACAAAACAAAGACTGGGGGCATACAAGACATACAAGAGAAAGAATCCAGTGGGTACCTGGAAAAACAGGGCAGGTTTCAGCTGAAGAAGGAGACTTGGGAGCCTTCCTGTGATGGGTGATGTTTGAAGTGATGGATTGCATGAGAGCATGCAAGAGAAGAAGCTAAATGCTTCATGTGTGTTATTCTGTTTCATCCTCAGCCATGTGGAGAGGAATATTGTCTCCATTTTATAGATGAAGAAACTGAGGCTCAGAGAGTTTATCTAACTCAAGTTGACAAAGCTGATGATGGATAGAACTCATATTCAAACCCAGACATTTCTGCCTTTACGGCTTACTCCACCACCTCCTAACTTACCTTTATTCAACTTCTTTGAACCTTTACTTTAAAATGCTATGGGTCACAGTGACTCATGCCTGTAGTCCCAGCACTTTGGGAGGCCGAGGTGGGTGGATTACTTGAGGTTAGGAGTTCAAGACCAGCCTAGCCAACATGGTGAAACCCCATCTCTACTAAAAACACAAAAATTAGCCGGGCACGGTGGCGTGTGCCTGTAATCCCAGCTACTTGGGAAGCTGAGGCAGGAGAATTGCTTGAATCCGGGAGGTGGAGGATGCAGTGAATCGAGATCATGCCACTGCATTCCAGCCTGGATGATGGAGTGAGAACCTGTCTTAAAAAATTATTCTGTGGATAGCAATTTATCAAAACCACCAGTGCATTTACAAGCTGGCCCAGCTGTCCCACTTCTGTAGGAAGTGACCTATGGTCTGACCCAGACAGGTACAAAATGACATATGCCCAATGTTACCCATTGCCACCTTGTTTCAAATAGCAAAAGACGAAGCAGCAGGATGGGAAGGGTTAAATAAAGGATGGTGCATCCATACAATGGACTGCCACAGAGCTGTACCAAGAGTAAGAAAGCTCTCAGGGAATGAATCAGAGAGCTCTGGAGTATGTTGTTAGGTTAAACAAAAGCAACGACAAAATCCAGTGTGTCAAAACACTGTGCATACTATTCTCTCTTTTGTGTAAGAAAGTGAAAATAACATTTGCTTGTATCTGTGCAAAGAAACACAACGAATATAAGATACTTATTGAATTAGTTACTTACAAAGGCAGTGAAAAATGGAGTAGAAGGACACAGAACAGGAGCAAATCTTCTCAGTGGACACCTTGTAGATTTGAAGTATGTGCATATGGTACCTATTCAGCAATTAAAACATTAAAAAAGTGGTATATTTACCCATTAGCCTCTATCTACATTTGATATTTATTTCTGCCCCTGGAAAGATGGCTTATGGATTTATAATATTTCTGGCTTATGGTTTTACAATATTCCGATACTTAGCAATCAGTCAATCAATGGATCGATTGACCATCCATTCATCCATCTATCCATCCATCCATCCATCCATCCATCCATCCAATTATTCATCCATGAGCCAGATGCTAGGCTAGCCACAGGTGGAATGATTGAGAAAATTAAAGGCAGGCATAGTTTCTGCATTAAGTCTAGATAGAAAAACAGAGATTAGTCAAACCACCCTACAAATATGCTAAAAATGTCAACCATGCTACAAAAAGTATTAAATATATATATATATATATATAGACTGAGTTGTTCTGGGATGGGGTAGGCAGGGCATGTTAGGAAAGGTTTTCCTGAGGAACTGGCGTCTGCGCTTCAGGAAATGCAGGAAGTAATAGGCAAAGAGAGGGAGGAAAGGTGGAGGGAACAGTATTTGCAAAGGCTCTGAGGTAAGATGGAGCATGATATTTGATGAACCCGAGGAAGGCCTGTGCGGTTGCTGTGTAGGTACTGAGGAGATGGGGCAGATATATTAGAAAGGGAGGGGTTACAAACATGCAGGATCTTGTCAAGCATGAGGGTTTTTGTGATGACAACTGGATTGGAACCCACTGGAGAGGTTTAGACTACAGTGGAACAATATGATCCCAATTATTTATTTATTTATTTATTTATTTATTTATTTATTTATTTATTTATTTATTTGAGAGGCGTCTCACTGTGTTGCCCAGGCTGATGTGCAGTGGCATGATCTTGGCTCACCGCAAACCTCCGCCTCCTGGGTTCAAGTGATTCTCCTGCCTCAGCCTCCAGAGTAGCTGGGATTACAGTCACACGCCACCACACCCAGCTAATTTTTTGTATTTTTAGTAGAGACGGGGTTTCACCATATTGGGCAGGCTGGTCTTGAACTCCTGATCTCAGGTGATCCACCTACCTCAGCCTCCCAAAGTCCTGGGATTACATTTATGTTTTAAGAGGACCACTGAGGACTCTTTAGAGAATGATGGGGGCATGTAGCAAGAGTTGACTCAAGGAGACCAGTTAGATGGTCCATTGTTAAAGAGTAGGCAAAATGTGACCTTCACTTGGACCAGGGTGGACGTTAGGGTTAAGAGAAGTAGGTGGATTCAAGAGAAAACGAAACCAAGAAGACCAGGTGATGTGTTGTATAGGAGTGAAGGAGAGAAGTCGTCAAACATGGACAGGTTTCTGATGAGTGCAGTGGAAGAAATGGGGTTTCCGTTTCCTGAAAAAAAGAACCCCACACATTAGGGCAGGGTGTTTTCTGGGGAACATGTTGAGTATGAGGGTTCCTGGGCTTTCTGACAGTTGCCTGTTTTCTTCTGGTTCCTGTGAAGCTTTAGCTGTTAATCTTCCTTCATGTTTCATAATTCCTTTGTGTTTTTGAAAGGCTGCCCTTCTGTTGCTGCTCTCTTCACTGCTTCCGTATTTACAGGGATCTTTGTTCTTTATTTTCTCTTGGCCTTCCACAGAATGATTTTGGTAACTTGAGACTACCTTGGGGAATGCAGCCATTATATTTTCAGTCCCTCTGTGTGGCAACACTGCCACTGATATTTTCACAGGTCCTCGATTTGGTAGTGCTGTTTTTTGTTTTTTTTTTCCTTCTCAACTTTGAAAATACAACACTAACACTGTTTTTTGCATCCATGGAAAAAGCAGTGGCATCACTGGAAGTTTCCTAAGGGGAACACTTTTCTGTATGGAAAGGAAAGGGTGGGAAATTGCTTTATGATTCAAAAGCTGGCATAAGCATTTGTTATTATTATTATTTTTTAATAGTGGTTTATTCCTGCATAACTTATCCAACCATGGAGCCACATTCAGTCAAGGGCATTGTGACCTCTGTGGGGAAACAGAACAACCTGAACACCTGATGCAAACTTTCTGGCCTGAAGGCAACTCCAGTGACTGACTTCCAACAGGTCTGTAAGGACAGCTTGTTTTGAAGTTGTGTCTGCTCCTAGCACAGGTCCTGCAAGGTCCGTTTTTCAAGGAATGAATTATTTCCATGTTTCTGAATGGAATGGATAGCTAAACTTTCATTTGGTTGGTAGTGAGGTATAGGCGTGGAGAGATGACAGTTGGCGAGAGAGTGAAGCATGAGAGTTTAACAAAGGCCTGGGCGATCTCAGATTGCTGACCTTCAGGTGTATTCTATTGGGCACTATGGAGGATATGAGAATGGCCTCAGATCTGTGACAGCAGGTGGCATCGTTGACCAACAGCCCCAGCTGCTGTGCTCTGAAATCCATCACTGATTGGCCCGAGACCTTGCTTTTCATGGCTGAGCAAGGTGAGATACCCAGACAGGCCTGTTTCTGGGAGAGGTGAGATGCCTCTGACTGTGGCTTGAGGCCTCCCAATTGGCCTTGCAGAACTTCCTGGAGAAATGCATTGTAGTTGAAGAAGCATCTAATTCACCTTGCTTCCTTCCCTCTCTCCTTCAAGGAGGTCAGACCTACATGATGGTCTAACATCTCTGGTAGCCTGCTCCTCCTGTTCTCTCTGTTGTAGACTGAATGTCTTTCCCCCCAGATTCATATGTTGAAACTCTAATCTCAATGTGACAGCCTTTGGGAGGTGATTAACTCATGAGGGTGGAGCTTCATGAATGGTATTAGTGCCCTTTAAAAATACTCAGAGAGTTCTTTTGTCCTATCTTGCCATATGAAGATGTAACAAGAAGTCAGCTGCCTGCAACCCAGAAGAGAGCCCTCCCCAGAACCTAACCCTGCTGCTGGCATCCTGATGTCCAACTTGCAGCCTCTGGCACTGTGAGAAATCATGTTCAGCTGTTTATAAGTCACCTAGTCTATGGTATTTTGTTATAGCAGCCTAAATAAGAGACTTATAGGCACTTCTCTTAATAAATTACTTGTACATTGAATCCTGCCCTGGTTTCTGCTTTTCAGAAGATCCTGACTTGATTAAAGATTCAGAAGATCCCTTGATTTTAAAAAGTGGCTGGGCACGGTGGCTGACACCTGTAAAATTCCAGCACTTTGGGAGGCTGAGGTAGGCGGATTACTTGAGGTCAGGAGTTTGAGACCAGCCTGGCCAACATGGTGACATCACGTCTCTACTAAAAATACAAAAATTAGCTGGGTGTGGTGGTGCGTGCCTGTGATCCCAGCTACTTGGGAGGCTGAGGCAGAATTGCTTGAACCCAGGAGGTGGAGGTTGCAGTGAGCTGAGATTGCACCACTGTGCTCCAGCTTGGTTGACAAAGGAATATTCTGCCTCAAACAAGTTTTAGAAGGTACACATGCAGTCCCACTGTCTTACCCCTTCTATCTTGTGTTCAGCCTGGTTCACATGTTTACGTTACATGTCTGACTTCTGTAGGTGTTTGATTTTATTTCCTAGGTCTTGTATTATCTTTCATAGAATAGTAGAGATAGAGAAATAGGGAAGGATTGACAAATTAGGAAAATATGACTCAGTTGGTGTATTGGTCAGGGTTCTCTAGAGGAATAGAACTAATAGAAGATATATATGTGTGTGTGTGTGTGTGTGTGTGTGTGTGTGTATAGTCTGAGTCCCAAAACTGAAGAACTTGGAGTCTGATGTTCGAGGGCAGGAAGCATCCAGCACGGGAGAAAGATGTAGGCTGGGAGGCTAGGCCAGTCTTTCCTTTCACATTTTTCTCCCTCCTTTATGTTTGCTGGCAGCTGATTAGATTATGTCCTCCAGGTTAAGTGTGGGTCTGCCTTCCCCAGCCCACTGACTCAAATGTTAATCTCTTTTGGCAACACCCTCACAGACACATCCAGGATCAATTCTTTGTATCCTTCAATCCAACCAAGTTGACGCTCATTATTAACCATCACAAGTTAGATGAAGTTGAACTTTTTGATCTTTTGAAATTTATCAAATTTGGGTATCGTTATCATTCAACATGTGAATGACCCATCTAACTTTTAAATTTAACTTGTGAGTCTACGGAGTTTTCTCAAAATTAGAAAGTTATAGAATTAATGATGCATTTTGCCATTTATTAATATGCATAATTGTTGAATAGCCAAGTTCTCTTCAGTATTTGTAAAGCCTTGGGTTTTATGTCCACTAATCCTGACTCTTCCCTTGGGAAGAGGTGGATTGACAATTCCCTTTTGGTACATGGTGCACATGTAGTAGAAATTGTGATGTGACTTCAATAAATAACCTTCTGAAGTTTCCAAACAACAAAAATAGCTTCCCAACAACAAAAGTAGTTTCCCAGCTACTCTTAGCATTTCCAGTAATGATTTTTATAAAAGAATTGTCTCTATTATTTCTTTCCTTCAAAGCAACTCGTCAGCTCAATTATTCTCCTTGATTTGGGATTTAATAGAATCTAAGCTTTGTTGTTGCTGTTGTTAGCCAAAAAGAGATGACCACGCTTCTTTCAAGTTGGGAGAACAGAACCATTAGACAGAGTGGATTTTCTCCACCTTAGAAAGTTTTCCCTCCACAAAGAACATGAATACATCCAGGACCAACTACATAATTTTTAGGGCTCAGTGCAAAAAGAAAATATGGATCTGCTTGTTGAAAAAGCAGAGAAAAAATGCTGCTAAAGGTACTAAAATATAAAGTTTTTCTTTTGGTTTTACGAATCTCTTCTGCTCACGTGCATGCTCCACTGTCCCAGGTTCAAAGGTAAAATTGGCAAGAATTTCCAGATGGCCACAGCAGAGCATGAAACCAAGCTTGGGACTCTTCTGAGTGTGGGACCCTGGGTGTGACTACAGCAGTTCCCATGGAGCTGGCCCTGGATACAACTCACCAGCAAGCCACAAGCAAACTAGAAGCAAGAGGGAACATTACCCCTCTTCCCTCTGGAGTTTCAGGTGGAGGTGTGGGCAGGGATCGTGGTAGTTGCCTGAGTCTGGGCTCCCAGGTGACATGGAAGGCACGGTGCTTTTTATCTGATGTGGGAGAACAGGAGCAGTTTTTCTCTCTCTTCTTTGTTCTTGACTCACCTGGGCAGTGGCTTGGCCACACTGTCTATCTTTGTGGAGAGAAGGGGAATGACTTATTCATGACGGGCAGTGGTATTTTGACTTTCCATTGTAAATACTTTATGTATATGTCTCATTTTATTTATTGAGTGCTGGCTGTACGTTGGCTTCTGTTCTAGGTGTTGCTGGCATCTTCCTGTCCTCATGGAGTTTACATTCTCATGGTGGGGAGGCATGCAATAATCAAAAGGGAGGAGTGGACACAATATAAGGAATGTCAAGCCTGGGAGTGCTATGGAGGAAAGCAGGGTGGAGAAGGGATGCGGGTGTCAGGGCTGCTGGTTCATAATTGTCAGTAGGGAGGTGAGGGAAGGTCTCACCCAAAGGTGACACTTGATGACGAACTGAAGAAGATAAAGAAGGGAACCATGCTGACCTCTGGGAAAGAGTGTCTGGGACAGTGACAGTAAATGCAAAGATTCTGTGGTGGGAACAGATAACTTTGTTCTTCATTGACCTTGCATGAGGTTTTGGTGTGATTTTAGCATGCGAAGATCTACATGAAAACATTCTTTCCCTCTTTTTTAAGTAGAAAAGCAGTACTTCTGGTACTGGCTGGGTGTGGTGGCTCACACCTATAATCTCAGCACTTTGGGAGGCTAAGACAGGAGAATCGCTTGAGTCCAGGAGTTTGAGACCAGCCTGGGCAACCTAGGGAGACCCCCTGTCTACCAAAAAAAAAAAAAAAAAAAAAGAAAAAAGAAAAAGAAAAAGAAAAATAGTATGCCCCTGTCCTTGCAGTTAAAGATGAACAAGGAAGAGTTCCTAAGCCTTGATTGAATGTGGCTTCATCTCCTCCAGCAGCCACACAGCTGGGCTCTGACATCAAAGAACTACAGACAGAGCTCTCTTATTAAAGGACATTTCTTATTAATGGCTGACTTCAAAGCAAACTTTAAAAAAGTCCAATCGATTTCTCATTTATTACATTTTGTTTTGTAAAAGATTTTATGTCAGTGATTGCAGAATGAAGATGCCAATAGTAAAATAATTGGTTTATAAATGGAAAGTTAATCAGGCGTTCCCCTTTACATCGTCCTCTCCAAGGTCAGGGCATGACTGAAATGCAAAGAAAATGCGTTTGTACAGCAGGCAGATGATAGGCTCACGTGGAGGGCTGTTAACCTTGGGGCTTGGCTCCTCAAGTGTTGAAGCAAATGGCTTGATGAGCTTCAAAGGCATGGGACATTATTGTACCTGGGAATATAAGAATGGTGTCTGCAGTTACATTAATTGGGATAACAATTATGAAAGCTTGAGAAGCCTCAAATTTCAGAGCCCACTCTAATCCCCAGGAAGACTTTTCCCTGGGTGGATATAATATTGCTGTTTTCCAGGTGCATTCCTAAGATGTATTACATTTCTCAGACTTACTTTGTATAGGCCACTGCCAGGGGCAGGTTTGGGGGTGGCCAGAAGATTCTTTGGTTTCAGCCAGGCATCTCTCTGCCTCCCTGGAGTGTTCGTGTACTTGGGGAAAGCCAGGGTCAAAGTAGACTTGACGTTTGTCTGGAAGCATGAGCTCCATGTCCCGGTTTCAGTGAAACAAAAGGCGGGAATGCAAAGATCTGTTTCCTGGAACTGTTCATATTTACACAGTGATAACGTATTTCTTCATGTTGTTGACCCAGATGTAGTCATATCTTGCCTGGTGACAGAGTCTGCTTTGTTGATTGTCCGCTTTGGAATTTACTGGGCTTCTGTTGAACATAGACTATGTTTTCCTGGAAAATAGAATATTAAAATAGTTGACAATTATCCCATAAGTGGAGCTGCGTTCCAAGAACAGCAATGTAGGTAATCCTACCTGATTCACCTCTAGCTCTCTACTTTGAATTTCTGTTGGCGGCAACAAAGCTTTCATGAAAAACAACATCCTTCACCTTTGAAAAAGAAAACTTCCATTAAAAGAAAAGGCAGGCAGGTTTTTAAAAAGTTATCATTTAAGGCTCTTGTCTGATCCTTACTTTAGGGGAAAATCCTTGCAATGTAACAAAAATATCAATGGGTTTACAGGAGCGATTCCAAACTCCTTGCAGAAAAACTCTTAGATAGCATTTGGAAGTGTCATTGCGGCAGAAGTATATTGAATAACCACGGTCATCTCAATCAGTGATGTTTCTGTATTCACATGGGCCTTGACTTTTGAAGCCTTTAGAGAAGGAAGAGTTGGCATATGTTAGACACCAAAGTTTTTGCCAGCTGAACGTGTCATTCTTTCCTTTTTCTCTTTACAGGAAATGTTAAGTTATTAAATTCATTGATGTTTCCTGAAATGATATTGCTATTTCCCATCCAAGGGGCCATAGGGGTGGGCCTCTAGAACATTGTCCCTAAAGATGTTCATGTGATGATTCCAGCACTTACATCCTCCAGAATCTTTCTTTTCTTTCGGGCAGTGGCACAGAGGCGTTAGGTCTGACACGAAACGCAGAAGCATGCATAGCCCTTGCCCTGATCCTTCTCGCTAGGAAGCCGTTTCCTTCCCTCCAGAAACCACTGCCAGTTTTGGACAATCTCCTGCTGATGTTGGTATCATAGGGGACAGGGAGGAAATGGGACAGGAATGTGCTGGAGCTTCTAGCCCCTGCATTTCTACTTGATTGGCCAAAAGTAATGGGCAGACACAGCATTTCAGCTGATTTTGGCACAGAAAATGAAGGGAAGCTGGGCAGGACACACAGCACAGACCCATGCACTTCATCCATAAAGAAAAAAGTATTTCTTTAAGTTAAATTAACTTCAGAAGCATGAGCCAGGATGACTCAGTTGGAGCTATGAGGTTCCCAGTTGTTGGCTCTAGTGCTACAAACCGTCCCTTACCTCTGTCCTTTCACTTTAGCTCCTTCTTCCCTGTTTCAATGTCTGTGGGTCTGGAAATGAGTTCATATCTCATCTGAGAATTTCTACTACTGCCAGAGGCTCACAGGTTTGTTGGAAGCTCACAGATGAAAGCACCTGCAAGCTTTTATTTCTCCGCTAAAATGTCTTCCCCGAGGACACACATATAGTGTCATTGCGACCTTTAATCTTACTTCCTAATCCTTTTTTTTTTGGACAGGGTCTCATTCTTTTGCCCAGGCTGGAGTGCAGTGGCATAATGTTGGCTCACTGCAACCTCTACCTCCTGAGTTCAAGTGATTCTCCTGCCTCAGCTTTCTGAGTAGCTGGGATTACAGCCACGTGCCACCTCACCTGGCTAGTTTTTGTGTTTTTTGGTAGAGACGGAGGTTTCACCATGTTGGCCAGGCTGGTCTCAAGCTCCTGACCTCAAGTGATGCATCTGCCTTGGCCTCCCAAAGTTCTGGGATTACAAGTGTGAGCCACCACATCCAGCCAATCATTTTCTTATCACAGAGAATAGTTTTAATCACTGGAAAACTGCCAGCTTCTCCAGGAAGCCAGATCTTTTGGAAATCATGCAAAAACACCAATAGCAATTACAAAACTAGCAACACAAAACGGATTAAAAAGTCTTAATGTAGATCTATTTCTATTGGCTTTTTTGACAGTAGCTGAGAGGGTCCTTACCTCTCAGGCAGCAGCTACCTGGCCACAGGTTGGTCACACTTGTGTTTGAACGGTGGGCATCACCCAATCTGAGATAGTTCATGAGGAGTCAGAATGGTCTTTAAGGTTCTTCTTTATCTCTTCTTCTGCCTTTTGACTGACTCCACTCTTCATCTTCCAAAAGAATAATCCAAGGGATCACATCCTTAGGGCACACTACTGTGCACCCCACTGGTCAGCACAGATGTAGGGTGGAAGGATCTGGGGTGACTACTGGCTCATTGAGGAGCTCTAGTTCGCTCTGATTCTTCATCCTCACTTGGCAGCGCATAGCAGAAGGTCTTTTGCAGACAGGCAGTGTCTCCAGGGGCCTCCCAGGATGGCTTACCTTAGAGAATTTTCCAGGCTTGGGTTTGGCCCCAGGCTGGCAGGCTCAGAGAGGATTGGGTCAACACATTAAGAGATGTTTTTTTTTTTTTTTTTTCTCTCTCTCTAGCACAGACACATGCTTCTCTCATGAGACTCAAGTGTAAAACCAGATCTCCAATCCATTGATTTTTCACAAGAAATATAACTGCAGAGAGCCTGGATTCTCAAGAATGCCAGGCAGGTCTAACTACCTGGGGAATGAAATCACAATCAGAAAGAAGGGTGATCAGCTTGGATTCAGAACTGGGAGTGTCAGTGGTGAAGGCTCAATCAGAATAATGGATGCTTTCTGCAGTGGGTTGAATGGTGAGCCACTCAAAAGGTGTGTCCACCCGAACCCTATAAATGTGACCCTATTTGGAAAAAGAGTCTTTGCAGATGTAATTATGTTAAGGATTTTAAGATGAAATCATCCTGGATTAGGTGAACCCTAAATCCAATGACAATTTACAAATTCTATGCCCTTAGAAGAGAAGAAGGCCATGTAAAGACAGAGGCAGAGGTTGGAGTTATGAAGCTACAAGCCAAGGAGTGTCAAGGATTCCTGACAGCCCCCAGAAGCTAGAAAAAGGCATGGAATGTCTTGTCCCTCAGAGCCTATAGAAGGAGCTAACCCTGATGATATTGGATTTTAGATTTCTGGCCTCCAAAACCGTGAAACCATACAATTCTGTTGTTTTTAACCACTCAGTTTGTGCTAATTTGTTATGGCAGCTCTAGGAAATTAATACACTCTTTCATTTAGATAGAGCTGCCCCTGGGCCAGGCAGCTGGAGTCCTTGGGCCAGCCCCTTCCCTGCACCGTGCTTCTATGGGGCCTGCCAACATTTGCGCACAGGCTGGGCAGCTTCCATGGCTGGCCACTCTAGTTTACAAGAAGCACATTTTATCTTTAGACATGGTAATCCATCCCCGTGGGAGGATTGCTGGACTGGGAGCTATTCTTTCTCTTAAACCTGCCATTTATACGTATTGTCTGATGGTTTTGCAGCTTAACTCTCCGAGTGGCCACCTTATTCCCCAAATGTTCTTGGGGACAGTGATGTGATAAAAGTGGAAGATATACTTCTGCAGAAGTGTATTTCACAAGGACTCAAAATACGTGTTTGCATGTTTTACTTCTGTGCACATTTTCCCATGAAATCTTGCCAGCCCGGATTGGTTCCAGGACTTGTCTATTCTCCTGGGGCTTTAGTAGTGAAATCAGTGTGTGGTACAGAGTCCACCTCATCAGTAGTTACTGGGTACTGAATAAAAGAAAAAGCAGAGGCAAGATTCTCTAAGGTTGGGTGTAACTTTCTCTCCAGGGCCAAGCCCATCCCTCCAGTATTCTTCCAAGAAGATACTGATTTAAATTTCTTTCCTAATTAAACATTTTCCTGAGAAACATGTTTCATGGAAGATGGGATGCTGGTGCAGATAGGAGTTGCTCTTCTGGTGATGAGGTGGGATGAGGGTGGTGTGGGTTTGGGGAATACATGCACACAGGTGTGGGGCTATCACATTGGCTGCAGGAGTGGGGAAGGAGCCAGCAGGAATGACCAGAAAGGCCTGGAATACGCATGAGCAGTTCTGACTGTCTTTGGTAAGTGACATGGAACCATTGGAAAGGATTAGGCTGGGTAATATCATTATCAGATTTGACTGTTTTTTAAATTAATCCATTTATTTATTTATTCGTTCATTCATTCACTCATTTTAGAGATAGGGTCTCACTCTGTTGCCCAGGCTGGAGTGCAGTGGTGCAGTCGTAGCTCATTATAACCTCAAGCTCCTGGGCTCAAGTAATCCTCTTGCCTCGGCCATCCGAGTAGCTGGGACTGCAGGCACCCACCACCATGCTCAGCTAATTTAAAATTTTTATTTATTTATATTTTTTGCAGAGACAGGGTCTTACTGTGTTGCTTGGGCTGGTCTTGAACTCCTGACCTCAAGTAATCTCCTGACTTGGCCTCTGAAAGCACTGGGATTAGTATAAACTACCATGCCCTGCCGGACTTGAATTTTTGAAGTCCATGTGAAGGGGTTGGGGTGGGATAGGGTGGAGGAGGCAGGGAAAGCAGCAAGCAGACTATGGAAGTCAATAGGAAGTATCGATGTGGAATTTGGTCTTGAGTTGTAAAGCTTTAGCATAGTCCACATTTCAACTCATGCCCCGTTGCCTTTTCCATTCATCTTGCAAAGATGTCGTGAAGCATCTTTCAAAGATGAGATAAAAATAGAAAGGAACATGCAAAAGCAGTAAAAATAGTATTATAGCAGCTCATTCAAAGTGACGTTTCATTATCCTGGGTAAACCAGTACAACTGACCTTTTCACACAAGGCAGCTGGGAGTAGGAGCAGGAGGAATGGATAGGGGTGGGAAAGGCAGTGTCCCATGGACTGTATCACTCGGGGCCTGACTTTGCAACCTTTATAGGAATCTGTGATCCAGATGCCTCGTTAGAGCTAAAATAAATTTTATACACAATTAAACCAATGTTGCTTACCAAGTATTTTTGGAAGGACGATTATGCTTCCATAACATGTATTAAAACCAAAAATAGACATAAAAAGATTCAACAATTGGGAAAGAAGTGACCCCGCTCTTCCAAGGATCTAGGGCCACATTCACCCATCATGGCATCTTAACGTTTCTAGCAGTAGGCATGGCGCATGGTGGCTGCCCATTACATTAAAAATATAATGACTATAGGGAGCCCTCAAAGCCCATTAAGGATTTTTTAGCTGTTTGCCGGGGTACAATTTTTTTTCTTTTTCTTTTATCACATAACTAGAATTATTCAAGCTGAATGGAACTAATCAAACACTTGCCTTTACAAATACAAGGGACTTCGACCCTGTACTCTGTCTGGTTGTGCCTGCATATGCCTGCCTGTCTTTTTCTTGGTTATTTGAAAACACAGGCTGAACCCTGAGCTTGGGACCCATTTTCCCCCTTTCTCCTTTTTTTTTTTTTTTTGGTTAGCTGAGATTGGGAAGTAGAATGCTGAATAAATAGAAACTCACTCCGGGGGCTCAGGGCTCTTTAGAAGGTAATTCTGACCTCCAGCCACTTACAGAATATTGGTAATTTGACCTCGACTTGATTTCCGCATAAGCTGTCATTTTATACGCTCAGAGAAAGCAAGAGAGGACATAAACGAAGAGGATATATTTCTAGTGGCACACTAAAACAGAATCAGTTACCAAAAACTATCCTTGCTGAAGTGATAACACCTCATATATTTTATTTAATTTTTGTTTGCAGTTATATATCTTGAGCTTCTATGGGTTCCAGTACACAGTTTGTAATAACTTTTGGGGTTATAAAATTTTACCTAATGGGCTAGCAGCCTGGTATGTAAAATTAATTTGAATTCATATACTTATAAAGTAAATATATAATTGTTAAATGATTAAGATATAATGTAACATTTTTCTCTGATTAAAAAAGTAATGTAAGCTTATTTTAATAAATTGGGAAAATACAGAAACGTGCTGGAATCACCTGGAACTCATCAGTCAGCTATAATGACCGTTATTTAAAGTATTTCATTTTTTTGTGCCTGTACAGAATCATTGTGTGTGATTATACATATATTATGTAATATTTAATTCTGAATTCTACCGTTTACCCCTTAACATTGTTGTACAAATATTTTCCCCATGTTATTGAATATTCTTGGACTACAGTAGAAATGGTTAAGGCTTTGACTGGTCAATTAATAAAATTATTTGATCCTTGGCATGGCAAGATGTTTGGTGCTTCCACGCGAACACTGCATAAAAGATTCTTTTCTTGTTGTTTATTAAAAATAAAGATATCTCTATTTCATCCACAGGGTGATAGCTGTTTGAAGGCAATTAGGATCTGTATGCTCTGTATTAAGAAAAATATTGTCAGCTGTCTGGTGCTCCCTTTTCTGTTTTTAAAATTTATGTCTTGTACATTTTCTTTTCTCTCCTGGTAGATCAACATCATAGAAGTAATTAAACCTCAGTAAGAAAGGTAATTCCTACAAATCTGGAGGGTTTAATTCAAGCTGGTGCTGAATATAAATGCAATATTTAACAGAGTGCAAATCATCCCTGATACTCACATATATCCTTTCTTTCCAGGGCACCAGCTCCACAATGGCCATCACTGAGCACATAGAGGAGTGAAATTTAAGGGGGCAGAGTGGAGTGTTCATAGGTAAGTAACCAGAAGTCGCACAGAGGTTTGGGGTACATAGGCCTATAGTTACTTGCTAGGGAAGGCTTGAGGTCAAGGACAAAGAGAAGAGTATACAGGGAAGGCTGGGCGTGGTGGCTCACACCTGTATCCCAGCTACTTGGGAGGCTGAGACAGGAGCATCTCTTGAGGCTAGGAATTCAAGACCAGCCTGGGCAACACAGGGAGACCCTGTCTTTAAAGATAATAATAAAAGAATGTACAGGAAAGGACTTCTGCTTTCTCGGGGTAGCACCCTCAGGTTCAACTGTGTTCATTCACCTCTGCCAATTAGGCAAAGGGTTAATCTAGGTGGAAGGGAACCTGTGGAAGGGGAACATACCCCTGTCCCAGGTTTTAATAAAATAGGCATCAGTGGTGATGACTGTAAACCTCAAGAGGGTGGGGGTTTGAAATAGGAGTGCTAGAGCAAGGGGCTTTCTTGCCTGGGCAGGGCTGGCCAGGGGAGCGGAGCTGGATGGGACTTTTCTTGGCTTCAATGCTCAGGTGACCCCAGTGGGAGAGTGGGGAGTCTCTCAGGGTCTCCTCAGTCAGCAAGTCAGGTGGGAGGAAGGAGAAAGGAAATGGATGTTTGCTGAGCTGTGTGGCTTGGCCCTTCCTCTGTGGGAAGCTGGGAGTTTAGGCCACTCACCCTGGGTCTGCAGCGGCTGCTCTGCTGATGAACATCAGGCCTCCGCTCAGAGCATGTGGACCCTCTGATGCTGAGGGTGGGGTTCTGCTGGTCTTGCCTGGGGGCATTGAGCTCCCAGTCTCTGCCCACTGTCCAGCCTCTGCCCACTGTCCAGTCTCTGCCCACTGTCCAGCCTCTGCCCACCGTCCAGTCTCTGCCCACTGTCCAGTCTCTGCCCACTGTCCAGCTCATATGAGTTCTTTGCAGGGTTGTTTCCTTCTGAGGACTGTGAGGAGAACTGTTCTGGGCCTCTGTACTTGACTTGTAGATGGTTATCTCTCTCTCTCTCTCTCTTTCTCTCTCTCTCTGTCTCTCACTCTCTTTCTCTTTGTCTCTCTCTCTCTTTCTCTCTCTGTCTCTCTCTCTCTTTATCTCTCCCCCCTCTCTCTGTCTCTCACTCTCTCTCTCTCTCTCACTCTCTTTCTTTCTCTCTCTCTCTCTCTGTCTCCCACTCTCTTTCTTTCTCTCTCTCTCTGTCTCTCCCTCTCTCTCTCTCTCTGTCTCTCTCTCTCTCTGTCTCTCTCTCTTTCTCTCTCTCTCTCTTTTGAGACAGGGTCTCGTTCTGTCACCCAGGCTGGAGTGTACTGGCATGAACATGGCTCACTGCAGCCTTGACCTCATGGGCTTAGGTGATCCTCCTGCCTCAGCCTCCTGAGTAGCTGGGGCCACAGGCATGCACCACCATACCCGGCTGATTTTTTAAATATATTGTAGAGATGGGGGTCTCCCTCTGTTGCCCAGGCTGGTCTCAAACTCCTAGGCTCAAGCAATCCTCCTGCCTTGGCCTCCCAAAGTGCTGGATTACGAGTGTGAGCCACTGCACCTGGCCCCTGTGTCTTTTCAAATTATCTGCCTTCTATTTGTGTCTGTTTCTGTGTGCAAATTTCCCTTTTGTAAGGATACCAGTAGTATCGGATTAGAACCCACACTAATGACATCATTTTAACTTGATTACTCCATAAAGATCCTACTTCAAATTAAGTACTAGAGGTTAGAATGCCAACATGTATTTTTTGAGGGGATACAAACCCATACCAGACCCCTATCCCCCACCTACTCTTACCCTAGTGAGTTCAGCAAGTCCTTCAAGCTATCACTAAGTTATGATTTTCCACTGAATGTGTCTCTGAAGTAAAGGTTGAACGAAGCAGCAGGTTCTTTGAAACACTTTCCCTTTGAAGGAATGATTCAGCGTTGCTTCTTTATCTGGAGATATGGTGCTGTTGGATGCATCTTCTCTCCACATCTGTTTGTATCAGTGCAAAAGGGAAAATGAAGATAAGCAGGTTTTTTTTTTTGTTTTTTTTTGTTTTTTTTTTGTTTTTTTAAGTAATAGAAGATAATTCAGGGTCCATCTGGGTTTAAGATGGAATGATCTGGCTGCTGGTTATCTCTATGGATCACCGTGCTGGGGATCGTGGGAGCAGTAACTGTGCTGCTCAAGTCCATGTGCTGCTACGGACACTACTTGTGAGCTTCTAACTTAGCTCCTGGGCTTTTGGCCTCTATGAGCTCTAGCAATTCTCCATGTGGGCTCCAGCAATATTGAGAAATGGAATAGCAGCTATCTTCGTCCATGTCATACTGCTAAAACAGAGTGCCCGAGCCTGGGCAATTTATGAAGAACAACAATTTATTTCCTCACAGTTCTAGAGACTGGGAAGTCCAAGATCAAGGCGCTGGTGGGTTGGATTGTCTGGTGAGGGCTGCACCCTCTGTTGGGGAGGCATGTTGTGTCCTCACTTGGTGGAAGGTAGAAGAGCAAGTGACAAACACTGCTGTGTGAAGCCTCTGGGGCCTTTAAACCCATTCATCAAAAAGGAGTTCTCATGGCTTAATCACCTCTTAAAGGCCCCACCTCCAAATACCATTTTACTGGCCGTTAAGTTTCAACACCTGAATTTTGGAGGGAACACGTTCAAACCATAGTGGCAGCCTAGTGCAGCATGAAGAGAGTAGAGTCTGGAGCCAGGTTAACTGGATGGCAACCAGCTGTGGGACTCTGAGCAGGGACTTACCCTCTGTATGTGTCAGCTCTGCATCTGTAAAATGGGAACAATACTAATATCTATATTTATATCATGGGGTCAGCTGGGCACAGTGGCTTATGCCTGTAATCCCAGCACTTTGGGAGGCTGAGGCAGGTTGATCACCTGAGGCTGGGAGTTCGAGACCAGCCTGGCCAATGTGGTAAAACCCTGTCTCTACTAAAAATACAAAAATTATCTGAGTGTGGTGGCATGCACCTGTAATCCCAGCTACTCAGAAGGCTGAGGCAGGAGAATCGTGTGAACCCAGGAGGCAGAGGTTTCAGTGAGCTGAGATTATGCCTCTGCACTCCAGCCTGGGCAACAGAATGAGACTCTGTCTTTAAAAAAAAAAAAAAATTATACCATGGGGTCGTTAACAGGATGAAATGAACTGATATACGCTGAGTGCTTAGAACAGGGCCTGGCACATAATAAGCACAATATGAATTTTTTAGGTAAAAATAAAGATTGAAAGCTTTCTCAGTGCCAGGGACTGTGATAAGGACTTTAAATGCAGTATTATAATGATGCTAAGGGATTGGTTGCTATTATCCCTACTCAAAGGCAGGAAACAAACTCAGAGAGGTGAAGGAACTGTTCAAAGCCAAGAGCTAATAAGGCAGAGCCAGGCTTTAAGAGAGGCATGTCTGATCCCCACCTGTCCTCGTCACCACCTGTGATGCTGCCTGCAAATGGAGCCTGAGAAATGGCTTCGTTCTGTGAATAAATGAGCCAATGAATACTCGCTGAGTGTCTGCCATGAGGTGACAGCTTCATGACACACTTGGACAGATGACATTTATAAATAAAAGGCTTATTTACACTTGAATGTCGGTTCTAATAATTCATGTGAACTATGCTCTGCCACCTTCTCTACATTTACTAGTATTAAAAGTAAATAAAGATGTTCGTGGATTTCACCCCATTTGAATTTTGAATTGAGCTTCTTTAAAAGGTTTCAGTGATTACTTACTACTGAGTAGCTGACTATCTTCCTTAACCTTACGGATAATTATTTGTATTATGGATCCATTAATAGGATTCAATACATTAGAGTTCTTCTCTCTTGTTGAATATTCACTCACCTGTGTGTCTGATGCAGATTCGAGTTCAACATGATTGAAGATGGAAGGTAGAAGGCAGAAGGCACGTGTGGTCCATTTACCTTGGACAACAAGTACATGGTCTACAAGGTGTCCACATTGGCCTCTGGGAACCACGGACAGGGCCAATGTATAATCACGGGGCTATGCAAGGATCAGCATCCCATGTTTACACTGACACTGCAACTGAACAGGTAGGAAAGGTGTGTTGGTGGAGAAAACATTCCAACAGGTAAATTGCCATGTAATGTATTATCCAGACCAAAGCTCTTTTTAGAATAAAAAGAGAGTGCTAATAACAATTTTGCCAGGGCAAGAGGCGTAAGTGGGACTGTCCTGGCCAATGGGGTGATGGCCACCCCCACCTACAGTCTACCAGGATGACAGAGCACTGGGTGCAGACCTAGGAGAGGTGGAGAGGAGTGGCATGAGGTCCTTGCTGGGGCCTGTGACAAGAGGACAGGCTGGAGCTGTCTGGATGGAGGTCTTACTGGGCCACTGTTCTGTCCTGATGTGTACGTTCTTAATGCTCTTGTGAATGGAGGCGTTAGACAAATCCTGTTTGAAGGTAAATTCTAAGTCTTCCAATTTGATTAATCACCATAACTCTCTTTGTAATTTCTCTGGGTATTTTTCATTTGGAATCACGCTGTTCTTTCTGCTGACACAGCAGCATTGACCCAGCCTCCTTTTTGGGGAGCCGACACTATTGAAATCAGGGGTGAACAAGCTTGGTTTAATGACAATGGCCATCAGTTGTTCATTTATCTCATAAAATTATTCTTATCAAAGGCTGTGTGTGTGAGTGTGTAGGTGTATGATGTGTAATTGAGGTACACAGGTAGGGATGTGTGTGTGTATGATGTGTAATGAGGAAGTATGTGGGAAGGAGTGTGTCTGTGCAGATGTGTGTCGTGTAATGAAGGGGTAAGTAGTGGTGTGTGTGTGTGTGTGCGCACACCAGTTTGTCAAAGGCTGTGTGTGTGAGTGTGTAGGTGTATGATGTGTAATTGAGGTACACAGGTAGGGATGTGTGTGTGCATGATGTGTAATGAGGAGGTAAGTAAGTAGGAGTGTGTGTGTGTTTATGCTTGCTCATGCAGTGTGTGTGTGTGCACACCAATGTGTATGCAGCATGCATGGATCCAATAGGTCTGACCCTGGCCTCCTCTGAGTGGCCTGTCTGGTTGGTGCCCTCTGTGGGCTCAGCCTGGCCTGGTACTTGTATTCAAACCATCGGGAAGATATTGTCAGAAGAAGATGGTGACAGGTGAGCTATTTGAGAGCCATGACTATAGAAAATGCCAGAAAGAAAGAGGCTGAGCTGAGACAGGCATGAAGTTTCATGGGCTGAGCCTCCTTGCCTTCCTCTGCTGCAGGGCTGCTGGAGTGAGAGAGGCCAAGGCAGGTTAGAGAGGGCTGAAGGAGCCACCCTAAAGATTGGGAAGAAAATGAAGGAGGACAAAAAGGCATCAATGGCCATAGCTAAACACATTTAACTTTAAAATTCTGGAAATATTCACTCACCCTTTGAATCTAAAGGGTTGAGATTTTTCCAAAGATAGCCAATCTGCCTTCGGGGCATGTAGCTCACGGTAAGTGACCACATTGGTCTCATGGTCTCTGTTTTATCCTGATTACCACCCTCATCATCGCGTCTTTTTCTGAAGTGTACATAATGTAGAACTAGAGCTTATTTTTACTTACTGCGTTTACTGAATAATTTAATGTTTCTTAGTCTTCACTTTGAAGACAATGGCAATATCCTGTATTCCGTATTCACCAAAACCCCCAAATAAAATAAACTCTGAGTTGAATTGCTTTTACTTTTATAGGTCTTACATGATCCAGTGAGTTGGATTGTCACTGGCTCTTCCCAGACGAAAGGCACTCAACTCTCTCTAGGATTGCACACAAACTTCTTGACGCGCTCTGTGTACAGCACTATTTAATTGTTTTCCTCCTTTTATAACAGAAAAGAAGTGCATGATGGTGTAGTGTGCAATGTGCCATTTTACATAGGCAAAACATTATGATATTCAAATAAAATACATTCCAAAACTTTCACATGTTAATATTTTTTAGTGGTGGTAGGGAGTAAAGGATTAAGACACACACACACACATACACACACACATACAGATTCCTTTCAATGTTAGGTTAGAAAAGTTCCCGCTTTCATGTCTTCGATAGTAGTTTTGGGGCTTGCATTCAGCATTTTCCAGTTTTGTATTTACTTTTGGTCCGTTTGTGAGCCTAATGTTGGGACTGATTAACTTAAGGAGTACGATCAAGTTAATTTCTAAAATTATCAGAACTAAGTTTGTTTTAATTCATTTTACGAGCACTGTTTCTATAATGCTCAGCCCTTTGGGTTGGGGAAGAAATATGGGAAATTGTTAACACAAATCAAAGAAAAAACCTGTTGCATGTATTGCAAGTTTGGAATTGCTGACATAGAATATTACTTTATTTCTAGTGCTTTTAGAAAATTATCTTACAATAGGAAAGGAAATAATTTGGGTTTCCTTTGAGAGGGATGTTCTGTTTTGAGTGTGAAATTTCATTTTGTCTTTCATGAATAGAGACAACAGAAAAAATACTTTCTAATGAGATGTTTTTCCATCAGATTTAAATTATGGAAAATCCTGTCTCTCACGGAAGGATTTTTGTCTTGTTCCTTGTAGACCCTAAATTTAGTGCAGTGCCTTGGACATATTAGATGTTCAATACTTATTTATCAAATAAAGCACAACTTTAGGGCAAGGAGCCATGGCTACCTCCATGTAGTTTGCAGGCTGCACTGTGTTTTTTACTTAGCTGGTCACTAGATGGCCCTCTGTATCCATGCTAAATCTCCATTACTATGCATGCTCATTAATGCATGCAGACACAACTGCTCAGGCTGTGTGTGAAGCGTTTGAACGGCTCAGTTTTCCCCTTTCACCGGGCATCAGTTACAAGTCCTCTAGACTGTTGTACACCTAAGACAAAGCTGATGATGATAATGTTAAGTCATCGAAAGAAGAAACAGAGAACAGAGGAACTGTTTTAATTAGAGAGGTGCTCTTTCCTATGCTGGAAATACTGGGAAAATTTTATAGTCAGCACATTTTAAAATTAGCCAGGCACAAACTTTAGCTGTTCGCATGAATACGCATCGCACAGAGTGCTATAACCCTACAAGTGTTGTTTGGGCTGGTGGTGCATTTGTTGAATGGCTTATCTGTGACAGTTGGGAGGCAGGATCATCTGTTGTTGAATAGACAGAACCCACTCTGCTAATGCTGCTTTGTGGTCAAACTTTGAGCCATCAATGTAACTGAAAAGTCACTCTTGGCCTGGTTCTCCAGAGTGTCTGTAATAGTATGCCACCTACGGGTGTAGACACTGCCTTTAGCAGGAGGATACCTTGCTGAGGAGGCACAGAGAGATGATGTTTTAGACGTTGGGATCATGGTAACCTTTATTGTAGTCACTTTTATCCATGTGCTGGGCTATTGTAACCATACTGTCACTGAAAAGGGGGTTTTCTTTGGGACAAATCCATTTCTTTGAATAATAATTTTCCCCCTGATTATAAAAGTCATGCATTTCCATTGTAGAAAATCTGGAAAATACAAAAAATTATTATGAAAACAAGAATTCTTACCATTTTAGAGATCAAACTGAAATCATGTTGAATGCATAACTTTATATCCTCCTTTTAATGTTATATTGTGTAATGAACATACTGTATTCCAGATCATTACTCTTCAAAAACTGAGTTTTGACAGCAACATACTATTCCACCTTTTGCCTATGCTGTATTTTTAATCATACTTAATCATTTAATATTAATATTTAATCATTTCCCTATCCATGGACACTTAGGTTTTGTTTCAAATTTTCTACTTTCAGAAATGATGCTGAAATAAACACTGTTACAGATGCATTGTTCTCACATCTCTGATTCATTTCTTACCACGAATTTCTGTAATTGGAATTAAAGGGAGGGCTAATGGCTTCTTGATGTAGAAGTAAAGTGCAACATTTCTCAGGAAGAGTTCTTCACCCTTCTGGTTATAAACTCACAGCTGGATCAAGGGTCTCTGAAATTAGGATACTATCAGAATTCTTGAAAATATTTCTCATGTAGCATCTTTTTAGACAAGTCCATGTCAGAGGTAGAAAACTCAGATTGTTCTGTTTTGCAAGTAAGTTCTCCTTGCCTTATACCAGCATCATTTATTTTCTGACAGCTTAACCCTGAGGCTTTCTGTCAGCAAAGGCTGCTTTTTTATACCCTCTTGTACGTTTATAGCATCTTCTATCACTTGGAGAGATCCGTGAGAGGCCCCCTGTGTGTTTCTAAAGACATCCACAGTTTCTAAAGACTGTGACACTCTCCTCCAATCGCTGGTGGGTTTAATGCAGGTGACATGTGCGAGGCTTACCTGATTCGCAACTGGGGATCTCAAGGAAGTGTTTTTGGCATGGCCCTTGTAACTATGTTCTTTCACCAGGAAAGACACATTTTATTTCCATTCTAATAAAAGAACCACAATGTAGTGGTTGAAAGTGTTTCTGTGACCATGCCATTGAGAAAGCCCTTTCTCTTTTTTAGTTTTTAAAAGATTGACATTGAATTAAAAGGATATTAATTTAACTTTTAAAATCTTTTTGAAAGAACAATTAATTCATTTCTAAAAGTCAAAAAATCAGTATTTTGGTATACAAAGGAACCTCTTAATGTTTTCCAAATGGAGTTTTGAACTTAAATATGCATTTCCTTCCTAAAAATCTGGAATGCTTCTGTTCTTGGTGTTTTGGGAAAAGGGCAGAACGTTTTCTCAACCTGTGTACACACAAGCCTTCTAACATTCCTCTTCTGGTTTGGATTTCACAAATTATGGAAGTGACAGCTCAGAAACGGCACAAAAGAGAAACCAAGGGTTCTGTTTGAGGTTCCTTTCCTGCCCTCTGGTTCGTGCCCTGCCTGTCAGCTTTCCCACATGATTCCAAGTTCATCGGTGTGACTAACCACCTCAAAGCAGGTTACCCAATGCTCCTGGCATCTGGCCTGCCCTGAGCCTTGGGCACTGTGCAAGCAGGGCTGGTTGGGTGGGGAGTGAAGGGAGAAGGTGGCCAGCAAGTTCCTCTCTGTCACTGCTTGCTGCTCTGTCATCCCCCCTGACCCCTGAGGACTCAGATGCTCAGGCCCCCACTGGGCTCTGGGCTGCTCACTGCTGGGTTTCTTCCAAGTTTGTCCTCTCTGAGCCCAAGCCCCATGTCCTGAATTGCACCCTCCTCCCTCAAATTTCACCATGCTCTTTTGACTCAAAAATCTACTCCTGTATGAAAGCTGATAGCAGGTGGAAGATTACTTTGATGCCGTGGTAGCCTCCAATATCCCACCTCCGGTACCCCAAGGCTCTCCTTGCTGTCATGGAAGAGGAAGTCTCACAGACCAAATTGAGATGCTCAAATCACCCAGTTTATGGAATCAATTGAAAACACACCATGAGAAGCAATTAGAAATTGATGGGGTTGTGAACACATGCAGGATTGGGCAACTAGAGAGTCAAAGGACCAACCATACTTCCAGGTTTCTAGAATCCTGGGCTAGGTAATGTTCACATGTCCTGTTTTCTCTCTTTGCTGCATCTGCCTTCCCGGATGATGGTCTGGTTACAAGAACTGAGGTAAGAGCAGAGGTTCAAGAAGGAGCTTAGCTGGCCAAGTATAGTGGCTCATGCCTGTAATCCCAGCACTTTGTGAGGCTGAGGTGGGCAGATCACCTGAAGTCAGGAGTTCAAGACCAGCCTGTCCAACATGGCGGAATGCCATCTCTACTAAAAGTACAAAAATTAGCTGGGTGTGGTGGCGGGTTCCTGTAATCCCAGCTACTCAGGAGGCTGAGGCAGGGGGAATGCTTGAACCCGGGAGACGGAGGTTCCAGTGAGCCAAGATCGCGCCACTGCACTCCAGCCTGGGTGACAAGGGTGAGACTCCGTCTCAAAAAAAGAAAAAAAAAAAAAAAGGGCTCAGCAGATGCAGATGCCTGGAACTGGCACATGCTTCCTCTTGGAGAGATGCAGGAACAAGTATGGGCCAACGGCTGCAGCTCGCCAATGAACTTGTTGTGTGCCTCTGTGAGGCAGAGCAATGGCTCCTCAAAGACATCCCTGTCTTAATTCCTAGAACCATGACTATGACACCTTACGTAGCAAAAGGGACTTTGTGGATGTAAATAAGGATCTTTAGAAAGGGGGATTATATAATGTAATAGTTAGAGGCCTTTAAGAAAAGTGGGAGGTAGAGTCAGAGAAGACATGGTGATGGAAGCAGAAGTCAGAGAGAGATGCTATTTGGAGACATAATACTGCTGGCTTTAAAGATGGAGGAAAGGCCAGGTGCGGTGGCTCACACCTATAATCCCAGCACTTTGGGAGGCCAAGGCGGGTGGATCACCGGAGGTCAGGAGTTTGAGACCAACCTGGCCAATGTGGTGAAACCCGGTCTCTACTAAAAATACAAAAAAATTAGCCAGGTGTGGTGGCAGATGCCTGTAATCCCAGCTACTCGGGAGGCTGAGGCAGGAGAATTGCTTGAACCCGAGAGGTGGAGGTTGCAGTGAGCCAAGTACATGCCATTACAGTCCAGCCTTGGCAACAAGAGTGAAACTCCGTTAAAAAAAAAAAAAAAAAAAAAAAATGGAGGAAGGGGCCATGAACCAAGGAATGTAGGTGGCCTTTAGAAGCTAGAAAAACTAAAGAGTTATGGATAGAATTGTGTTCCTTCTGTTCTTTCCTTCCCCTTGTCCCCAGATTTACATGTTGACATCCTAATCTGCAATATGTCACAATGTGATCATGTTTGGAGATAAGGTCTTTGCAGAGGTAATTAAGTTAAAACAAGGTCCTATGGGTGGGCCCTAATCTAATATGTCTAACTCACAGAAAAAGTTGTTTGACCCCCTACTCCAGAGTTTCATAAAGTAAACCTTACCACTTCAGTTTTAAATTTGAAGAAACCAAGACTCTGGAAGATTATTTACTTTCCTAAGGTTCCTAACCAACTGGAAATTAGCAGTTGTGTGATTCAATTTCAGAACCAGGATATTTCCAACATACCATGCTGCCTTGGGGGAACTTGTCTTTAGTTTGTGTGGTCCACTTTTTCTGCTCAGAGAGCATGATTTTGACCTGTCTTATGGACCTAATTTTGTTCTTGTCAATCTCCTTTTCAGCTCAGCAAACTCACACTCAATATGCAATCTCAGTTTCTGGGTCTTAGCTATCTTCTAATTTATTGGGAACTCAATAAATACTTCTTTTATTTTATAATTTAAGGCTGTTGATGAAAGGGTTAAGGTTGTGTTGGATAAAGGTGTGATTGTCTGTGAAATGCCACTAGTTATGCATCCAGAGTGAATTATTAAAAGCAAAACCCACCTTTTAATGTCGAAATCATTTTAGATGTATGGAAGAGTTGCAGAGGCAGTACAGAGAACTTTTTGTGTACTCCTCACCTGTTTTCCTTAATGTTAACCTCTTATATAACAGTGGCATATTCATAAAAAGTAAGAACTCAACATTGATACAATACTATTAATTAGACGATAGACTTTATTCTGATTTGTTTTCCTACTAATGACTTTTTTTCTTTTCCAGAATCTAATCCAGGACTTGATGCTGCATTTAGTCATTACACCCCCTTAGTCTTCTCCAATCTGTGACAGTTTCTCAGTCTTTTGTTGTTTTTCACGACCTTGACATTTCTGAAAAGAACTGGTTAGACATTTTGTAGAATGTTCCCCATTTGCATGTGTCTGATATTTTCTCATGATTAGACCAAGGTTTTGGGTTTCTGGGAAGAAGACCACGAAGATGAAGTGCCCTTTTCATTGCATCATGGCAGGTGCATGTGATATCAACATGACTTCATACTGCTGATGTTAACCTTGATCATTTTGTTGGGTGAATGGTTTTTAATGATTGATCATCAACATTAGGTCACACTTGTTTTGTATTCAGCACAATGGTAGGTACTTACTGGGTGAGATAATTGAGAAAAGGCGTAGAAAATCATTCCAAAAAAGGGATAAAAAAGAATATTCTTTGTATAATGTGCAAGGAAATAGATGAGTAGGCAAAGAATACACAATTCACAAGGGAAAACTTTTTTCTTCTTTTCACAAGGGAAAACATTTTGAAAAATATGTTGGAAAAGTTTCTTCTTATGGATAAATAGTAATTGTTGTATCATTATAATATTAATTTAAAAATGGTACACAACTTAAGAATATTAATTGAAAAACCGGTATAACCAATTTGTATTTCCAGTCTAATTACAATTATTTAAAAATATGTGAAGTTAAAGACGACCAGATCATAGAATATATGTTAATAGCAATTGCTTTTGGATGATGAGTTTGTGGGTGATTGTTTTTCTCCTTTTGGCTTTTCTGTAGCTTTGGAAAATTTAACAGTGGGCTTGCATTAGTCTTCTAGGGTTATCCTAACAGAATATCACAGACTGGGTGGTTAAACGACAGACATTTATTTTTTCACCATTCTGGAGGTTAGAAGTCCAAAATCAAGGTGTTGACAGGGCTGGTTTCTCCTGTGGCTCTCAGGTGGCTGCCTTTTCTCTGTACACACACATTCCTGGTGTCTCTTTCTCTTCTTGCAAAGATAGTAGTCTTATTGGACTATGACTTCATGTGACCTTGAAGGTTAAAAGGTTAACATTATCTCCTTAAAGGCCCTATCTAACAGTCATATTGTGGGTTAGGGCTTCAACATATAAATTTTGCAGGGACACAATTCAATCTTTAACACAACTTTTTTTTTTTTTTTTTTTTGAGACAGAGTTTCACTCGCATTGTCCAGGCCAAAGTGCAGTGGCATGACCTTGGCTCACTGCAACCTCTGCCTCCTGGGTTCAAGCGATTTACCTGCCTCAGCCTCCTGAGTAGCTGGGATTATAGGCGCACACCACCACGCCCAGCTAATTTTTGTATTTTTAGTAGAGACGGTTTCACCATGTTGGCCAGGCTGGTCTCAAACTCCTGGCCTCAGGTGATCCACCCGCCTCAACCTCCCACAGTGCTAGGATTACAGGCATGAGCCTCCGCACCCTGTCAGAGCTAAATTAACAGATGCAGTGTGAGGTACTGGAAAGAACATGAAAGTTAGAGTCAATGCTTATTTGAATAGCTACTTAAAGGCCATGTGAGCTTGGGTAGATCTGCACCTCTGTTAGTTTATTTGTCAAACTGGAATAATATAATAATTTTGCAGGATGTTTAGGGAAAAAATTAAGTGATCCAATAAGCATGGAAGTGCCTGGCACTAGTTATACTTAATACCGATTTTCTTAAAAGACGTGGCACCTGTCCTTGGGATTTTTATAATCTTCTTAGACAAGATTAAAATACATTAATGGATGAAATGCCAAGTATTGTGGAACCTCATGTAGTCATGGTAGGAATTCAGAGGAGGTGGAGGGAGAAGTGGAGGAATACTGAGAAAATTTCTAGGGAGTAGGAGGTACTTGTATGTTGAATGTGCTAGACACTGTTCTAAGTCATTTTGGATCCATGTTCATTCAAATGTGTATTAAGTACCTATCATGTGCCAGGCATTATTCAGGGCATTGGTGCTACAGGGGAGAGCAGAATAGACAAACATACCTGCTTTCATGTAGTTCATATTCCAGTGGAGAGAGACAGGTAATAAACAAGTAAACATGCAAGTATATGGTAGCGCTAGGGAGAAACATAGCAGGAAGCGTGTTCCTCTAGGGAAGGTGACAAAGGTGCTTAGTGCTCACATGCAAAGATGAAGGCAGTATCTTCTTGCTTTCCACTCGGGAAGACAGTCTTAAAAACAGATCAATTACCAGAAACAGGGGAAGCACTATTACATTAACCCAAGGCGATAGAGGGATAAAAGAGAGACGTACAGACTATGCCTGGGGAGTTAGGGAGGGCTTCACAGAGAGCTGGTGTTTCAGCTGAGTCTTGGAGTAGATAGCATTTCCCTGGGCAAAGACCAGGAGGGCACCCCAGATGAAGGCAATGTGATTGGGTTTGGGGGCTTGGAGGATAATTGGGTGTGTTGGGAACATAGGGTAAGGAGGGGAGACAGGTTTGAAAGGTAGATGGGCACTTATATATGAAGAACTTTTCTCTATTATGCTGGGGGAGTTTGGATTTTATTCTATAGGTGAAGGAAGTGACATTTATTTCAAGCAGGGGTTTTCAAAATATTTCTTGCATTGGAGGTTGGATAGATGCTGACTTCATTAACTGAGATCTAGAAAAGAGTGCAAGAGGGTTGAGAGGAGAAGGAGAGATGAAAATGGAAGAGGAGATAGAGTGAAGGAAGGGGAAGTACTGAGTTCAGTCTGGGAAGGTGGAGGGTCCAATGGCAGTTGGATGAGGAGGCTGAGGTGGGGGAAAGTCAGGAGGAAACATCTAGATTTTAGTTGCACCTCAAGACTCTAATTCTATCTGCCTTCCTAGGGTAGTTGATTCCACTCGTACCAAAATCTTGATTAGGTTAAATTAAAGTATTAAAAAATTAAAACAAATGACACTGCTTTCATTCTTCTGTGATGTGAAGTTTAATGCTTTTTTAAAAATAAACAACCAAGAAAGTTGCATAAATACAGACACATTTGTACTCTGCCTAATTGTGCTGATTATTTCTTAGCTAGGTTTCTGCCTATGGGTTTAAAAAGTATCATTTACACAAGAGTACTTTGCCAGTTAGGGAATTACAGTGGGAATATTTATTCATAGAAGCAGGTCATCCCTTTCTCCCACTCTCTCCACTCCCACTTTTGAAGCAGCATGTGTTTTCTGTACCTTTTTCTAGCCTTCAGAAATAACTTTTGGTCATTTTCTTCAAGTTACAAATCCCCAGGGCCTGTGAATTTGAAGACATGCGGTGTATTTAAGTGCTCCCCTTCTTGCTTTATTATTCCTTTGGGTCCTCCTTCCCTCTCCTTAGTTCTAAGTCAGCTCTTGGCTCCTTACCTCAAGTGCCTACTGAGGACATTTGGGCTCGTTTACTCTTTCTCTCAAGATCCCTGGGTCCAAGAACAGGTCAACCCTCTCCCAACATGATTTTGAGCTAAGTTATATATTGCCTTTTCTTTTTTTTTTTTTCTTCATTCCTTTCCATCTTGAAAGATATCTACAGTCTGCCTTGGTCCTTTAGGGGTCAGTATACCCTCTCTTTCTCACTCTCTGGCTGGCTATTGTCATGTGTGTGTGTGTGCACACGTATGTGATTCAGTGACTTTCTCTGAAGGCACCTGGCTTGAGTGAGTTGGTTCTGTGCCACTGGGAGGAGGACAGTTTCTTCCCCACGGGGGCCGTGCTGCTCTGACTTAGGGAGTTTAATGTCTTGTCAGATGTTGATGCTTTTACTTCCCTTCCTGTTTCAATTGGAATGAGTCACATTTGAAAATATTTTCATCCTTTTAGTGACTACATTGAGTAACACATATTTTTCATTATTATTTACTGCAATTAACCTTGACCTCATTCTTTTTTTCTTTTAAACATTAGCACAGTTATTTCTATTATTATCTAGGTTCCCTCTGTCTCTATACTTAGCTTCATTAAAATGGATTGCAGCCTAGGCAGGTTGAGAAACAGTCTTTTTTAATTTCTGGAGACTCAGCATTCATTAATGGAATAATGAAAACTATGGTGGGAGAGTATAGATAGTTGGCTAGTAGATTGTCCCAAAGTATTTTAGATCAGCTTTCTCCTCATTTGTCCTCCCCTAAACCAAGCTACTTATAAACGTTCTCCAATACTGAGCTCCTTTGTTTTTTTTTTTTTCTTTTTTGAGGTGGAGTCTCACACTGTCACCCAGGCTGGAATGCAGTGGCATGATCTCGGCTCACTGCAACCTCCATCTCCCAGGCTCAAGTGCTTCAGCCTCCCCAGTACCAGTAGCTGGGATTACAGGCATGTGCCACCATATCCGGCTATTTTTTATTTATTTTTTATTTTTGGTGGAGATGGGGTTTTGCCATGTTGGCCAGGCTGGTCTTGAAGTCCTGACCTTAGGTGATCCACTTGCCATGGCCTCCCAAAGCGCTAGGATTACAGGTGTGAGCCACCACACCCGGCTGCGTTAATTCAACTTTCTTTACTGCCCTGAGCTCTTCTTCTGACATTTCTTTGAGATAGGACAAGTGACTCAGTCTCCTTGTAATTTATTGGTCTCTTTGATTAAAAGAGACCATTACCAGCTAAAAATTCTACCCTCTCTGCCCTCGCTGTCACATCTTTCAAACGGATGAAGGAAAGATCTTTACAACACAGTCAGATATCAATACTGCTGCATCGTGTGCCTCGCTTCCTCGTGGTAACCACCTGCTGCTTAGAAACTGTTTCAAAGGGGAACTGGCGTACTTCCCTTTTAAGCAAGAGTTACAGCACAAAAGCTGCCTCAGTCATAATTTCTAACGTAGTCATCTCCTCTTTAAAAGTGCACTTCCTCAGAGACCTGTGGACATAAACTGAATGTGTTAGGCAGAGCCCTTTCAAAATTTAGACTTGTTTTCTGGACAGATGCCAGATTTCCTGGAGGGCTGGTTACAATCCCCTCGTCCACCCGTGTAGTGCATCTAAGATTGTCTGTCTGGATCATCACCCTTTTTTAGTGTGTACTTAAAGTGGAAGTGATGTTTTCCAGACCCTGTGTAGGAACGAGCTCATGTCATGAGGTTTCGCTCTCATGTTGGTTTCCCTCAGTTAGTTTAGTAACAATAGGATCTGAAGGCTGATGAATGGCTTTGATACCATTTCAAGGTGTCTTCCATTTCCAGTACTCCGGGATTACTGGGAAATTACTGGGGAGATGAAGACACTACGTAAGGCGGCAGGTCAACCTACTAGTTATTCACAGCCATGGGAAGATACTATGGGACTGTTAATAGTATGTGCTGAAAAGACTTCTCTCTTGTTGCTTTAAAAAAACGTAGTTTATTTACATGTATATTGACTTCTTTATGGTCCTATCCTAAGTGGATACATGGCTGAATTCTATTTTTCTGCTAAGATTTTAGGCAGGAGAGTATTTTTCATGAATGTCTTGTAAATCATTAGTAAATGTTCTCTGACAAAGGGTTCCATGGCTAGATAGGTTTGAGAAATGCTGGGGAAGAATATGATGATGTCACCCGTAGGACATTTACATGGCTCTTCCTGATGCTGATATACAAATATATGTCTGTTTAAATTGATTTGATGATCTAATAAAAACTAAATTTCTCCTCTGATAAATTGATGAAAACAACCAACCATGAATATCCTAGCAAACTGTTCTCATGTCTGTTTTCAGGTAAGCATTCCCTGAAGAATTTTATTTATTCATTTGTTTACTTGTTCATTGAACAAATATCTATTTTGTGCCTTCTCTGTGCCAATACTTAGGGAAATGCTGCACTTTAATGAAAAGAAGGGTGTGGCAGACATGGCTGGTCTCACCCGCCCCTTTTCTTTAGTTATGTTGAGTCCAGTGCAACCCAGAACAAAGGTTGTGTTTCACAGCTTCCCTTGCAGCAAGAAGTGCCATGTGGCACATGTGATGTGACCTTGAGGGCTATGTGCAGAGTTGCTATGGGGCCTCCATGCACAGGCGTAGGTAGGCACAAGTACGCACGTGTCAGTAGCCAGCAAAATGAAGCCATGTGTTTTGGATGGCAGAACAGCAAGACAGGAAGAGCAGGAACTCTGATACTATGGAGTGTTACAACACCTTGAATATTTATGATTAGATCATATTTAAAATAAATAAACTATTACCAATTTAAGTTACTGTTACTTTGACCTTTTTTAATGACAGCCAAACCAATAACCTAACTGATCCAGAAAGGATTTTCAATGATTAGGCATTGTCATAAGATTCAGTAGGCGCATTTTGGAGCTTTTTTTTTTTTTTTAGATGGAGTTTTGCTCTTGTTGCCCAGGCTGGAGTGCAATGGCGCAATCTTGGCTCACTGCAACCTCTGCCTCCCGGATTCAAGCGTTTCTCCTGCTTTAGCCTCCCAAGTAGCTGGGATTACAGGCATGCACCACCACTCTCGGCTAATTTTGTATTTTTAGTAGAGACAGGCTTTCTCCATGGTGGTCAGGCTGGTCTCGAACTCCTGACCTCAGGTGATCCACCCACCTCAGCCTCCCAAAGTGTTGGGATTACAGGTGTGAGCCACCGTGCCTGGTCACATTTAGGAGCTTTTAAAAGTCAAGCAGTACATAATGACCATCTCAGTTTAGATAAAAGGCCTGAATATAGAAGGGTAACTTTTGTGACCTTCTGAAAGTTCTCATTCCCACATTCTGGGGGAAGAAATCAAAGACCCAAGGAACTGAAATTCCTTTCAGTGATGATGAAGAGAGGCACACGTTCTTTTCATTGCTTTAGCCAACATGTGTAGAGAAATAAGGCCAGCTTTTCATATGATGTCTGAATTTGCCCAGTTAGTCCAGGGGGCGCAGGCGCTCAACATGGATTCAACGGTTTTAAAATCATCAACATTTATTTTTTGAATTCCTTCTGTATATCTTTGTAAAACAAATTCTGGCATGCCAAACTTCCTTCTTACCAACAGGCTACCTCTATCCACATAGTGGGCATATGTAAACATACAAGTATATATATTTAGATGTGGGTTAGGCATAAAATAGCTTTTTCTTCCTAAGTAAGGAAAAGAAAACCTCAATGCATTACTAAATGTGACACTTTAGATCCAAGTAGACAAAAAGAACCATGTGAAAATGTGCTAAGCTTCCACATAGTTAACAACATGTCACTTTGTGAGAGAATTTTCATAATTAATGAGCCAGTTCAATTTGCTCTGCATTTGACTTTGATGAATATGTCATGGAGTAGTCCCACTGGGACTCTTTCCAGTTGGTTTGGGAAGCTCTTATGTCTATATCCTGTGTGTGTGCATGGATCAAAGTGCTGGCATCTAATGCTGCTATGTTAGGTCAGGGAACAGCCGTGCAAACCCAGTAACAATGCCTGAGATCCCACACTGGCCCAACACATGACCCAGATGAACAGACCCCAAGCCAACAAACATAAAATTGAAACCAAAGCTATTTGGAGAAAGGATTGGACCACTCATCTGGCTATTTTACAGAGTCTTAGAGAATTTATATAATTAAATTTTCCTTCCTAATTCTGGCATTCATTTATTAATTTTAATTTTTATTTTTAAGACACAGCCTCATTCTGTTGCCCAGGCTCGAGTGCAGTGGTGCAATCACAGCTCATTGCAACCTCTACCTCTCGGGCTCAAGGGATCCTCCCACCTCAGCCTCCCGGGTAGCTGGGACTACATGCGTGCACCACCATTCCCATCTGCCGTGAATTTAGAGACTGAATGAAATGACCTTATCATTACCATATCATCTTTTTTATTTATTTTTTATTTTTTGAGATGGAGTGTCACTCAGTAGTGTGGTCTCGGCTCACTGCAATCTCCACCTCTTGGGTTCAAGCAATTCTCCTGCCTCAGCCTCCTGAGTAGCTGGGATTACAGGTGTGCACCACCACACCTAGTTAATTTTTTTGTTTATATATATATTTTTAGTAGAGACAGGGTTTCACCATGTTGGCCAGGCTGGTCTCGATCACCTGACTACGTGATCCATCTGCCTTGGCCTCCCAAAGTCCTGGGACTATAGGTGTGCACCACCGTGCCCGTCTGCCGTGAATTTAGAGACTGAATGAAATGACCTTATTGTTACCGTATCATCTTTAAACCATCTGATTAGCATTTGCTTCATAGCAAATACAGTGTATGGGGATAAATTATTTGCGTGATAAGTTATCAGTCAGTGTCCAATCAGTGCTTTTTTCTGTCTAGAAACCACTGTATTTCAGAGAAGGAATTTAATACAAATAATCGGTAGTGCATGATTTGAGAGGAATGAAGGAGCAAATACGGGGAGTCAAGTTTACTTACAGATTAGTGACTGCAGGAAGTCACTATCCCCCTAGGCTTGAAAGCCAAAGAGAACATCATGCTTGCTGAGCCACCAAGATTGTTGCTGTTAACACTGAGCTGACCCAGCAGAAACCGAGAAGCCACCCTTCCCAGCCTTTGCCGCTGCCACCACCATCTCTAGAGGTACTACCAGAAGATGGAAAAAATAGCGTCTCCCTTGCTTCCACCTCCAGTTTGCTACTAGTGCCTCCCATTGTACAAGCTAACAAGAGGCTGATTGGCAAGAGGGATTTGGAAAAGGTAGTTTCCAGGCTTCCTGGGTCAGAGAGGAGGAGAAAGGAGAGAGAGAGTGGAGCTGAGAGTAAAAGAGACTTTAGGCAGCACCCAAGTGTTTCCAAGGATATATTTTATATGCATTTAAAGTAGGTGTACATTATCTGATTACATTAATTAATGAATATGTGTGTGTGTATATATGTGTGTGTGTGTGTGTGTGTGTGTGTGTGTATATATATATATATATTTTTTTTTTTTTTTCCCTGAGATGGAGTCTCACTATGTCGCCAGGCTGGAGTGCAGTGGCACAAATCTGAGTTGACTGCAGCCTCCACCTCCTGGGTTCAAGGGATTCTCCTGCCTCAGCCTCCAGAGTAGCTGGGACTACAGGTGCATGCTACCACGCCCAGTGAATTTTTGTATTTTTAGTAGAAACAGGGTTTCACCATGTTGATCAGGATGGTCTCTATCTCTTGACCTTGTGATCCACCTGCTTCAGCCTCCCAAAGTGTGGGGGTTACAGGTGTGAACCACTGCACCCGGCCAAATGAATCTTTGCAGCCAAGATTTCACCTCTTTAAATCCACCTCTGTGAGAGTATAATCTAACATATACATACAATTCCAAAGTTGTGTGGATGCTAATGGGCTTTATATGGAAAATGTTCGTGTTAACATTTATTGAGATGAATTATCTAACTGGCTTATTGTACTGGGAAAAGAAGACTGAAACCGTCATACGTATTATCCCTTTGCCGTACCATTCGCATCTTCCTGCAATAACCAACAAGGATCAAACGTAAACAGAAAGGTAGTGAGGAAATGAGAAGGAAATTAGTTTAAATCTCACATAGCTCCCGTTGCAGGTAAGAACCCAGATGGTCTCTTTTCTGGGCGAGTATAATCCCAAAGGCAACCCCAGCCCCAGAAATACTTTGGGGAGAGAGGAACTGGTACAAGGATAGACCTACACCTCTCTTTGGGCTTGTTAGTGGTCAAAGCAAGTCAAGGACTTAACGGTCTCAAGGAGTGGACACATAAGCCCTTTGTTCCACGGTGTGGCCCAGAAATGAAAGCCATTAATAAGAAGAAAAAAGCATGTTGGTCATAGTGGCATTGTGTAAACAGGACTGGATAGTTTTCTTTTATGAATTCATTCCTATCTCTTCACACGGGCCTGAGAAGTGTGTCTGGAAGGCATTTTCCTTTTTGGTTGGAGGTGACTTAACAGACTGGCAATTACTGTCATTACAAGCCCAGTCACATAGCTGGAAGATCTAGGCGGCTGCTTATTCCTGAGCAGCAATGGGACAAGTGAGAGCAGCTGAGACCACACTGACAGGCCAGGGAACTGTAGACGAGTAATCTGCCAGGGGAAAAGGCCCCTTTGATCTTCACACCAGACGGTAATTGCAGCAGAAGTAGAGTCGATGTGGTATTTTTTTTATTGCAGTGGGATGGGCATTACCAATCTGCATGCATAGGTGTTGCCAAGAGAAAGGAAAGATGATGGTTAGCTTACCTGCATCTTAAGCCGTGCAGTGAAAAAGGTTCAGGTTTTTCTTAACCAGAAATGGTCTGAATATTTAATAAGGGTAAACATTTATTATTTAGTGTTTTATATCATGTGGCAATTTTAGCTCACGTGGGATCTGATGCTTGCCAACCAATTTGAGTCTGTTAATGGCGTTTGTTGTATTTTTTTGTTTTATGTTTTTATAGAGACAGTGTTGCCCAGGCTGGAGTGAGTGGTACAATCACTGATCACTGTAGCCTCAAACTCCTGGGCTCAAGTGATCCTCCCACCTCAGCCTTCCCAGTAGCTAGGACTAAAGCAAGTGCCACCATGCCCAGCTAATTAATTTTTTTTTTTTTTTTTTTGTAGAGAGAGAGTCTCACTGTGTTGCCTAGGCTGATCTCAAACTACTGGGCTCAAGCTATCCTCCTGCCTTAGCTTCCCAAAGTGCTGGGATTACAGGTGTGGGCCACCATGCCTGGCCTGTTTTCTTTCTGATACTTGGGGTGGACCAAAAAAAATCAAACATTTTCATTAAATTCAGGAGTGTGCTTGCCTCCAGATTTCCCTGGAAGTATCCACTGTCAGCCTCAAGGGAATTAATAGACCTACCCCCTTGGGATAGATCAACATGCCCTGAAAAATGTGTCTGGTTTGTTGTAATACCACATTTGAGATAACAGAAAGGCTGTTTATATAGACAGTGGTCTAAGGAAGAAAGTGGGTCTGGATGAAAGACATCTGCTCATGTCCTCATCTTGGTTACAAAGATAGGCATCTCATCATTCCAGCCATTCTGCCTGCGGTCAGGATCTGTGGAGGACCCAGTACCTTCAGAAAAGGTTAATGGAAGCTGCAAGAGGGCTCGTCCATGAGTCTTCTCCGTTCAGCACATAATTCAGCTCATTAGACTTCAGGTTTCAGAATCATGGTCTTTTTGTGATCTAAATAAGTTATGGTCTCTCTAATTGGACAGGATGTAGGGTGTTTATGCCAGCCACTGCTATTTTGCTCTTAAATACATACCAACAGGCTATGAATAAATACAGAATGAATTAACAAAATAAATTCTCTGCTTATGGCCATTGGTTTCCTGGTAGAAGTCCCTCTTTTTCTTGTATCTACAGGAAATGTCTTTCCTGCTTGTGTGTATGTCTGCCAGGCTTGCCAGTTCTAAGTCGGCCATGGGAGGGGTTGTTTTCAGAAGCACATACCACGTGACCTGTCAGGCAGATCAAAGCAGGGATTTCAGGGCTGACTACAAGGGGAAATGGTTAGTAATTAATAAAAGGATGTGGAATTGGTCATGTTGACTGAAAGAGCCCAGAACCTTGGCGAAAGGCTCCCAGAGGCTGCCAAGATAATAAGAGTGGCTGAGCTGAATTATGTATGGGTGAAGCTCACGGGTGTTAATGCCACTGGGTGAGGGGAGTGGTGAGGGGTGGAATAAGAGGTTTACAAGCTTGACGGATCTCACCCAGGCCCAGGCCTCACTGATTCTAAGAGTCTCTGCAGCTCTGGCCAGAGTTTTGGTTTGTTTTTAAATGGAGCTTTTAGGAACCATTAAGGACATACAAAAGCTTGATAATGGTGTTTAACTCTGAGAGTCAAGCTGTGGTTTCTCATTGGCCATTTCTGTCTTTTCATGGCTTTATGTCAATATATTTCATTTCCAGATTTAGGATCAAAGAAACCTTTCTCTTGCACTTGCTCATTTTCTTCCCTGTGTGGTCTAATGCATCGATGAAACCAAATAAATCTGCAAGGGATGTGCGAGTCTGCTGGTGTCTCACCATGGCTGTGGTCACTGTACACTTTCTGGTGGTTTGGTGGTGAGGGGTAGCCTGTGGGAAGGGGAGGTGGCATTGATGATGATGTTGGGAAAGAGGATATGAGGGGTGACTCACATCTCAGCAAGGGGCTGGTGAGTGTGTCTTGGCTTGTCTCAGCTAACAAGGATGACAGCAGCAAGAGGTGGAAAGTCTGGATGCAGCTGTGTGTCTGCCTGTATGTGTGTATTCTTGGGAGTTGGCAGACAAATCATGGAACCTCCAAAGAAATTTTCCACTCATTGGTTAGGAGATTTCAGAGCTTATAAACTGCCTCATTGGGTTTTGAAGCCATTTCTCCAAGAGGGTGATGACGTTTGATCTCTTGTGCAATCTTCATGAATATCTCAGGACATGATGTCCCTGTAAGAGGTAGATTCTGTTGGTTCTAACCAAGTGGCAGTGTAGTTTCTTAACTTCTGTCTTGTCCTTTGCCCCCTTTCCTTTCTCTTCCACCCTCTACCAACCTCCTCCAAGGTCATTGCCAGGGACAACATGACACCAAGTTGGGGAAGCATGGAGAGCCAAGTAGGCAGTCTTGATGGACTTTGCTGGCTCATCTTCAGTGGGTTACAGTGGAGTTTCTGACCTCAGGGTATATTTCAATCTCATGGGTAATATTATATATTTTGTACATTAAGAATAATTTGACATAAATATGACAGATGTCAAGATAATAAGCAATACGGGCACTTGTTAATTATTCTTTGTCCTCATCTGTAATATCAAAATGCAAAAGGGGTTGCAGGACTGCTGTGGAGAGTGATAAATGGCCAACGAATGCTTGCTGGATGCCATAAAGTTCTCTTTATGAAGAGGACTCCACACCCCTGCTATATCATTTGTCACATCATGCCACATAGTAGCACCCCAAAACTCAGTGACTGGAAAGGAGAATTCATTGTGGTTGCCCACCCATGGGTGGGTGTGGCTTGGTGGTCCTGCTCCAGGCATCTCTCATTCTCTGCCTGGGTTGGAGGTTAACCACGGGGTTAGCAGTGGCACGCTCTTCTAGTGGAGAGGTTTGGGAGGCAAACGGGAAAACAAAAGGCTGCTTCAGGTCTGGGCTGCCCTGACAAACTCTCCTGCCCACATGCCATCGGCTGAAACAAGTCACATGGCCAAGCTGAAAGCCAAGGGGAAAAATAATGCATTCTTGGCACGATGAGGCTGAGCAAGGGTATAGACATAGAGAGAGGCTGAGATGGGGGCCAATCGTTTGGACCACAGTCTCTCTCTCTCTCCTGGCTCATTTTGGCAGATACATCACCTTACCATCCTCAGGGATGGCTTCTATGAGGAGATGACATTTAAATTGAATTCCGGTGGGTTGCAGTGGCTCATGCCTGTAATCCCAGCACTTTGGGAGGCTGAGGTGGGTGGATCACTTGAGGTCAGGAGTTTGAGACCAGCCTGGCCAACATGGTGAAACCCTGTCTCTACTAAAAATACAAAAATTAGCTGGGTGTGGTGGTGTGTGCCTGTAGTCCCAGCTACTTGGGAGGCTGAAGCAGGAGAATGGCTTGAACCCAGGAAGTGGAGGTTGCAGTGAGCCAAGATCGCGCCACTGCACTCCAGCCTGGGTGACAGAGTAAGTCTCTGTCTCAAAAAGAAAAAAAATAAGTAAGTTGAGTTTTCATGACAGGAGAGAATCAGCCACTCAAAACCTGTGGAAAGAGATTTCCAGGTAAGGAGAACAGCAGGTATAAACATCCTAAGGTAGGGGCAACCTCTCCAGAAATCTCCAGCTTCCAAAGGCGGCCTTCCATGATGCTCCTACTTGCACTTTTCCTATGTTTTGAAGGGAAACATTCTCTCCCAAATTTTTAAGAGCCCGTGAGTACAGTAAGAAGGCCAGCTTCCAACAGGACTGGTTACTTATCTATTTATTAATATACCTTATTTTTCAGACCAGTTTAAGCACACAGCAAAACTGAGAGGAAGATACAGAGATTTCCCACACACCTCAGGCCCCGCATGGCTTCCCCAACTAGCAACATCCCTCACCAGAGTGGTGCATTTATTCCAGTCGATGAACCTGCATTGCTACATCACCATCACATGGAGCCCGTGGTTTATTTTAGGGTTCACCCTCTGCATTACACATTCTGTGGGTTTGGACAAACTTATAAAGACACAGATCCACCATTACAGTCTCAGGCAGTGTATTTCACTGCTACAAACATCCACCAATTAATTTTAAGGCAACAAAACCTCACAAACATCACTGACTTAGCAAAAGAAGGACAAAGGAAAGCAGCCAGTGCAGCGTCTCTACTTTTTCTTTCTTTAAGATCATAAAGGTCTTTGATGCATGGAAGGCAGGCTTTTATTAACTAGGCACTTGTATCATAAACATGATTTCCAGACTAGCAGGAAAGTCCCAGAATTCTGAGTCATTGATGTTTGAATGGATGTTTTGTAAGGCTAAGAATTTACTTTCACAAATAAAGCATTGATGAACTCAATAGTGGCTTGAAATGAACTGGGAAAGTTTTATGCTGTGAACTCGGTCTTTGGAAGACAGTGCCATGATTTATAACAATTTCTCCCTCTTTAATCTGTATTCATGTTCAAGAAAATTGTCTCTCCTTTTGGCCACCCATCATGGCCAATGCCCAGTATGAAGGAGACCTGTGTTTGCAAATAGAAAAACAATTTAACACAATTTCACATGGAGAAACAAGATATTCACCTGATATGTGCTAGGTATCTGCCCTCGGATCACAGGATATGGGGCTGCAGTGCTGTCTTCTCTCATAATGAGAGTTACTTACTATATAAGACAATGAGGAAGAATTCTGTTTGTGAAATACAATTTTTTCAAGAGTAAGATCAGTATGGTTTATTCCTTGTTCTGGGCTCCTGGTAACACAGCTGGGATATTTTAACACATGTTGTGGGACTTCAGTAATACAAAGGTGTAGAAACAGAGCTGGAGAGAGATCAGAGAAGAGCAGAGAATCCAATATTTGATGCTGCAGGCTCTGATGTATATTCATAAGAACTAAATATCTCATGTGGACTTTGACTTAGCAACGGCAAATGGTGGGAAACACGAGCTATCTGCACACAGTTGAACAGAATGTGATGAGAAAGAGAATAATTTGCCTTGCTATAAAGAGCTAGAGTTGGGCTGGGGACTCAATGGGTAGGAGTCAGGGAGATAGGAGAGCCTCCTTGCAGAAATAAGGTCTTAGAACTTCAAATGAAAATGGGCTCTACCCTAAACTTTCAGTCTTCTTAGCCATTCTAAACCAATGGTTCCCTGACTCAAACTGTCCATTTGGACAAAGACGTCCACGCTGAGGACTGGATCCATCTTCTTATTCCAGGAGACTGAGTTGGCATGGGTTGGAGGGAAGAAATACGGTCTGAACATGGCACAGCTCCCTCTGCATTAGGAATCTCTGGGCCATTTCTGTTGTTCAGTGGAATTTAATCATTTTCTGCCCTGGAATCTAAAGCTCATCTGCCCTATCATTTGATGCAGGACTTCTCTATAGTAACAATACTGACAGCCACTCAGATTTGCTTAAACCTTTTTGCGGTTGGCTAAGTCAGTTCTTTGTGAGCAGATCATTGATATTTGCTTTAGGTCCTTTCAATGTACATAATCCTGGCAGTACAATGTCATCACCTGATCCATTTTATAAAATCGTTACTGCTTGCAACCCATCCTCAGTGACTCTGATAGAATTGTCCTGGGGAAGGTGCTGGCATCAATATTATTATTAGACTACGTTTGTTTTAAGTTAAGTTTCTTCTTGTTATTAAACTTTTCTTTAAGTTACATGTGCAGGTTTGTTACATAGGTAAACTTGTGTCATGGGGGTTTGTTATACAGATTATTTCACCACCCAGTTGTTAAGCCTAGTACCCATTAGTTATTTTTCCTGATCCTCTCCCTCCTCCCACCCTCCACCTTCCCATAGGCCCCAGTGTGTATTGTTCCCATCTATGTGTCCATGTGTTCTCCCACTTATGAATGAGAATATGTGGTATTTGGTTTTCTGTTTCCATGTTAGTTTGCTAAGGATAAGGGCCTCCAGCTCTATCCATGTGCCTGCAAAGGACATGACCTCATTATTTTTCATGGCTGCATAGTATTCCATGGTGTATATGTACCACATTGTCTTTATCCAGTCTATCACTGATGGGCATTTGGGTTGGTTCCATGTCTTTGCTATTGTGAATAGTGCTGCAATAAACGTACGTGTGCATGTGTTTTTATAATAGTACAATGTATATTCCTTTGGGTATATACCCAGTAATGGGATTGCTGGGTCAAATGATATTTCTGGTTTTAGGTCTTTGAGCATCAATATTATTTAACATTCTTCAGGTGATGCCAATCGGACAATTGAGGTTGAGTACAAGAACTCCGGGTGTTAGGAAATCCTTTTTTATTCTGGTGAAAGTCAGCTCTCCTAAAACCACCACCTAGCCATGCTGGTTCTCTCCTCTGGAGCAAAGTCCATTCCTCTTTTATGTAACGGCCTTTCAAACCCGTGAAGTTGATTACTTGCTCCACCACTTCCTTAAGGCTTTCTCTTCTCCAGGGGAAGCCACTCATTTTGTCCACAGTTACTCCTATGATGTGGTTTTATTTCCTTCACCATCCTGAGCACAAGCAGCTTTGTCAGGATGCCACTTACAGTGTGTGTCTCTTCATGCTTTTGTTTCACTGTGAGATTGCTGTCAGCTAAATCCCCCCAATTTTCTCCCACTAAAAGCTTACAGCTTAATCTGGGAGGTAAGCATGCCAGTCAGCCAAAGCCTCCTCATCCTGTAATTATGAAATTGATTTTTAAAGTCTAAATGCAGGACTTTTATTTACTCTTACCAAATTTCATCTTATTGGGTTTAACCAATTTAATTCTGTCCTCCAAAAGTATTGTTAAGTATTACCTATTAGGTAAGTCATCTTTATATTTTTATTCATGTTATTAATAACAATAATAATAGCCTCTATTTATTGACTGCAAGGACCACCTGACTGGATTGAAAGGGACAGAGATGGAGCTCCAACCTCTAGGAGCAGGAAGTAGACTGAGAATCCTACAAAATCACCAGCTTGGGCCAGGTGCGGTGGCTCACGCCTGTAATCCCAGCACTTTGGGAGGCCGAGACGGGTGGATCACAAGGTCAGGAGATCGAGACCATCCTGGCTAACACGGTGAAACCCCGTCTCTACTAAAAAAAACAAAAAACTAGCTGGGCGAGATGGCGGGCGCCTGTAGTCCCAGCTACTCGGGAGGCTGAGGCAGGAGAATGGCATGAACCTGGGAGGCGGAGCTTGCACTGAGCTGAGATCTGGCCACTGCACTCCAGGCTGGGCGACAGAGCGAGACTCCCCCTCTCAAAAAAAAAAAAAAAAAAAAAAAAAAATCACCAGCTTGGTATTCTTAAAGAAGAGGAAGATATTCAGGAGCAGAAACAGGAGACCAGAGGGTACAACCAAGAGCACTGGGGAGTACTGGGCTCTAGAAAGGAATTTGCAACACCTATGGAGCTGGATTGCAGAAGTGCTCTCCCGGCCATTGCCAGCTGTGTGCCTTCTGTTTCCCCCTTTTAGTGGGAGTGTCTCTTGTGGTTATCCTCTGCTTGTTCCACTATTGTATGTGGACTGTGTGTGTATGGGGGGACGAGGCGGGGGGGTGGTGGTCAGTAAATGTAGCTCGCCTCTTTAGTTCCTGATAGTCAGATGGTGATGAACAGTACTTGATGTGTTGTATCCAAAGAGCCACTCTCAGGGAGCTTCATTTCCACTTGGACAGGATTTAGAGGGTTGAGATGTTTGCAGAATCCTGGGAGGGATAAATGCATTTTGCATGCTAGAGGGATGTCAATAATTGGTGTCCAGAGGCAGATTGGATCTGGACTCTGTAACTGCTTGACCAATAGCATATGGAGAAGTGACACTTAGTTTTAAGAAACTGGTAGCGCCTACTTTATTAATATCTCTTGAGAGGCTTATTCTTGGAATCCATCCGCCATGTTGAGAGGAAGCCCAAGCTGTTTTGTGGAGAGGCTCTCATGGGGAGGGTCCAACACCCAGAACAACTTGCCAGCCATGTGAGGGAGCCACCTTAGGAGTGATCCTTCAGCCCCATTCCAGCTGTCCCAGCTTATAGCAGTAGAGCCAAGATGAGCTGTCCCTGATGAGCCCTGCCCAAAGTCAGATTTAGATGCATGGTAAATCATAGTCATAGTTTTAAGCCACTAAATTTGGAAGGGTTTGTTTTGAATCCATAGCAGTGCCAGGCACTGTGCTAGCAACTTTTTATATGGTTGATTACTTAATCCTTCAAGTGATGCTATGACTTAGGCATTATTTTCTTCTCCTAATAGATGGGAAAACTAAGGCTTAATGAGTTTAACTAACAGCCCAAGGTCATACCAATAGTAAATGGCACGAATGGGTTTCAAACTGGACATTGTATAATTCTTTGAACCTCTAAAATGTTGAGTGGGACAGGTCCAAGGGCAAGAAAGCCATGCAGCCATTTATCGGACATCTATAGAGCACTGCCTGTGGAGAAAAAGAAACATAGGCTGTCAAAAAGTGGTAGCTTAGAGGGGGGACAGACATGAAAACAAATAAATACAGTTCAGGTTGACATGTGCTAGAATATTTGTATATTACATTCCTGATAGCCAAAGTGAAAGGATGTGACTACACTTCCAGTTCTTTCTCTGCAGACTTTGCACCTGCAGAGATGTATAGATTGTACTTATATACATGTTTTAATAAACAAGTGATAGTGTATTATAAATATTCTGTGATTTATTTTTTTCCATCATATATGAGTCCAGTATTTTAAATTGATGACTACAATTTATTAAACTGCTCTCCTATTAGATGTTTTTAATTTTTTTCTATTGCCCACAGTGTTGGATCAGTATCTTTATATAAACAGCACATACATGGGTATATTTCTTTAGAAATTATCAACTCAAAAGTTATGATTATGATTTTTAAAAAATTATTGCCAGAAAAGCTTGACCAATTTGTACTTTCACCAAGAATGCATGAAAGGGCCAATTTCTCCCCTCCTTCATCCCTATGAACACTGCTTTTTTATCAGTCTTAAGTTTTTACCACATTGATGGGAGACTATTGTGTTATTGCTGTTTTAATTTTCAATTTCCTGTTATTTGCTTTTGCCCTATGAGTGTGTATGTGTGTATATGTGCGTGTGTGTATATATGTGTGTGTATGTATGTGTATGTGTTTATGGGTGAGTATATATATTTGTGTGTGTGCATTTTATATATATATATATATAAAATATATGTATATTTGAGACGTTCTGGTAAACATTTTTTCCCGCTTAATTTTTTTTTTCCCCCAGCTGGGCACAGTAACTCACATCTGTAATCTCAGCACTCTGGGAGGCCAGAGAGCTTGAACCCAGGAGTTCGAGACCAGCCTGGGCAACATGACGAAACCCTGTCTCTACAAAAAATACAAAAATTAGCTAGGCATGGTGGCATGTACCTGTAGTCCCAGCTACTTGGTAGGCTGAGGTGGGAGGATCACTTGAGCCTGGGAAGTAGAAGTTGCAGACAGCCAAAATTGCACCACTGTGCTCCAGCCTGGGTGATGGAGTGAGGCCCTAGCTCAAAAAAAAAATTTTCCTTATGAATTTGCATGAATTATTTGAATATTCTAGATATCACTCCTGTTAATTGTTGCAAATATTTTCTTCAAGGCTGTTGCTTGTATTTAATTTTGCTTAAGGAGTCTTTTCTTATGGAGACTTTAAAATTTCATGAGAACATCTTCCAATTTTTGCTTTTGGAACTTCTGGTTTTGATATGGTTGGGAACACTTGTTCATAGGTTATAAATTCCGTCTATTTTCTCCTAATATTTATAGTTTAAAGAAATTTTTTAGCTCCTCAATCCATCTGGAATTTGTTTTGGAGTATGCTTATGAGGGAGGAAAGTCTAACTTAATTTCTCTTACCAAATATAAAATTGTCTCAACACAATTTATTTAGTGACCCATCCTTTTTCCCACTGAATTGAAACCTTATAAATATGAAATATATATCGGGGGCTGTTTCTATACTGTTTTATTTCATTGATTTGTCTCTTTCTATTTTAGCAGCACACTCCTTTTTATGAGACATATAATGCAGATTTAAAGTATGTTCTGATATTTAGTAGGAGTTTCCTTTAATTTTTTCAAAGCATTTGACCATTCTTATATACTTCCTGTTCCTGATGAACTTTAAACTCAACTTGCCAGCTCCAAAAAAATTCTGTTGAATGTTGATTCAGATTGCATAGGATTTATAGATTAATTTGGAGAGAAATGACCTCTTTAAAATTTTTTGTTTCTTCATCCAAAATTACTGCATTTGCATTATTAAAAAATAACATAATTGTAATTTATAACAGAGATTTAAAATCCTGGCTGCACATATTCATGCCTGGATCTCCTCCCTAGAGTCTCTGATTTAATTAGTCTTGTAGTGATTCCAATATGCACCCAGGGAACAAAACCACTGCTGTATAGGTTTTCTTTTCTTTTTGTTTTTTAATTTAGTTCTGGAACATTTTTCATTAGGCTTATTTCTAGGTCTGTTATGTATGTATTTATTGTTATTATTAATGATATTCCTAAAAATTCTAAAAGTTCAACTTAGATTCCTACTTTATGCCTTATGCCAAAGTGAATTCCAGATGAATTAAAGAACTAAATATAAAAAGCAAAACTCTAAAAATATTAGAAGAAAATATGAGAGTTATTCAATTTATTATTACTTATGTGTTAGAAAGCTACTGATTTTGTATTTGATCTTATTATTTTAAATAATAGTTCGGTCAATTCTCTTGGGATAACAATTTGTTTACAAATAGAAACATTTTTATCTTTTTGTCTACAGTTTACATCTATTTACTTTACTTTTCTCCATTTTTAGATAGGACCCATAGGACAATGATAGGTGGTAGCTGTGATGATTGGTATGGTTGTCTTGTTTTTGACATTAATAGAAAATTTCTAATATTTCATTATTAAATATAATATTTTCTATGAGTTTTCCCCTAGGCTGCATGATTTTACATCCTTTCCTAGTCTACTGAGAACTTTTAAAAAAATTCCAAAAAGTGTGTTGAATTTATCAAATGAATTTTTGGCATACATTGAGATGAGCAAAATGTTTTTGCCCTCAAATCCATTAATATAGTCAACTACATAAGAAATTTCCCAATATTGAACCACTTTGCATTTTCAGGTAAATTTTGCTTGACCAGGGTTAAAAAATAGTGAAATATTACAAAATGTGATTTGCTAATATATTTTTTAGAATTTTAAATCTCTGTTCATGGTAACCTTGACCAATTACTTCACGTTTTTTGGTGATAATCTTGTCAGGTTTTGGAATCAAGGTGATGCTAGCTGTATAGAATGATGCTATCTAGATAGAGTCTAGAAGCTACCTTTTTGTACTTTCAGACACATGTAATTTAAGATTATCACTTGCTGATATGGTTTGGCTGTGACCCCACCCAAATCTCATCTTGAATTGTAATTCCCATAATCCCTATGTGTTGTGGGAGGGACCAGGTAAAGATAATTCAATCATGGGGGCTGTTTCCCCCATCTTGTTCTCCTGATAGAGAGTTAGTTCTCACAAGATCTGAGGGTTTTATAAGTGGCTTTCCCCTTTGCTGGGCACTCGTTCTTCTCCTTCCTGGCACCATGTGAAGAAGGACATGTTTGCTTTCCCTTTTGCCATGATCATAAGTTTCCCAAAGCCTTCCCAGCCCTGTGGAACTGTGAATCAATTAAACCTCTTTTCTTTATAAATTACCTAGTCTTGGGTATGTCTTTATTAGTAGCATGAGAATGAACTAATATACTTGTTTCAAGGAGTAGAAATCCCCATAAAAGTATTTGGAATTGGTACCTGTTTTTTGATGGATTAGAGCTTTGATTATATTTTCAATTTTTATAAGTGTATTGTAAACCAAAAATAAAATTGTAAGCACCATCCCCCCACCACCAACTGACTGATGAACCCTCCTCTTGGCCAATGGCATTCCAAAGGTAACCTGAAAAACGAGTTCAGGCCATGATGAGAAGGGGCGGGTTGAACATGCTTCAGTTATACCCTCCTCCCTTTTGGAATTCAGGCACAGCTCACCAGCATTAACATCAGCACAGAGACATAAAGGCTGAATAGAATAGTCTCTTTGAGTCTGAAAACAAACATTTACAATCTATTCTCTCTGAAGCTTGCTACCTGGAGGCTTTGTTTGCATGATAAAACCTTGGTCTCCACAACCCCTTGTATTAACCCAGACAGTTCAGGTCTTGAGATAATAACTCTTTCAACCAATCACCATTCAGAAAATATTTTATTCCACTTATCACCCCCGCTTTCAGTTGTCATGCCTTTCTGGACTGAACCAATGTATCGATTGATGTCTTATGTCTCCCCAAAATGTATAAATCCAAGCTGTAGCCTGACCACTTTGGGTACATGTTCTTAGGATCTCCTGGGGCTGTGTCACTGGCCATTGGTCACACATATTTGGCTCTTCAAATATTCTAGAGTTTGACTCTTTTTGTCAACAGTTTATCAGTCTATTCACATTTTCTATCTTTTTGGGATTAATTTTTTGGGATAATTTATATTTTTATAGAAAATCACACATTTGTTGAGATGGTCACATTTATTTTTAATATCGTACTTATTTGCTTTTATGTATGAAACCTTATTTTGAGAGTTATATCTCTTTTCTTATTGCTAGGTTGTTAATTAATATTTTGAATCAGTGGATATCTATTTCTACAGCACACCCCAAACAAAACTAGAACCTTAGCATGTTTTCACTTTATTGCCTTTACTCTCCCAACACCACCACCTCTCATGTTGAGATCTTCTGGTTTAGTTGCAGATTGTTGTTATAAATTGTAAAATATATTTCCAAAGTGTACTTCACTGGTTTCTCTGCATACTGTTGATTCTTGGGCCCAACATCTTCTCTTTTTTGAATTCTCTTTTGCTTGATTAAATCTATTAGAGAAAGTCTATGTACAAGAGGTTAACTTTCAGAATCTTTAAAGCTTTATGAAAATGCCTTTATTTTGTTTTTCATTTTGAATGTTGACTTGAATAAGAATCAGGTTTTAGATTCAAAGTAATTCCTCCTTAGAACTTTCCAGGTATTACTCTTTTAGCCTCAAGTATTGTCAAGGAGAAATTTGGTGCTGGTCAGACACTCATCCATTTCAGGTAGGCTGCTTATTTTCTCAGGAGGCATTTAGAATTTTCTCTCTAGCTCTGAACTTTTAAATTTTACAATTGTATGTCAAAGGGCAGGTCTTTTTGAAAGTGATAAGCATTTTTAATTCAAATGTTTCTTTGGTCTTGGGAAATTTTCTTTTTGTTTCTTAATTACTTCTTCTTTTCCATTTCTAAAATTTTCTTTTTTCCATGTCTAGTATTTTCATTAGGTAGATATTGAAATTTTATTTTAAAAATTGTCCATTTTTCCCTTTTGATTACATATTCATAAATAATCCCTTGGCTTGATTTTCCAGATCAACAAGTTACCATTTAACTACGAACTTTTTGTAATTCTGTTTATCCAATGAATGTTTTATTGTCTGTTTAAAAATTTTTAATTTCTAATTTTAATTCTCTTGTATAATAGCTGTTTCCTGATTTGTGGATATGATAGCCATGCTTGTATTTTCAAAACATGACACAGCAATCCTCTTCTGTCTGCTCTGTGAGCTATGGTTCCTTTGGTATTATTTCTTCTTCGTGGTGACTTTTATGCCTCTTTCCTTAAGTCTTTGATTCCCTGTTTTCTGCTCAATTTTGCTTTTTGGAACATTGTCTGTCCCTCTGTGGATGCCAGTGCTGACACAGATGCTTATCTCTAGTGACTGGCGGTTGGACATGATGATCTGCTGGGAGGATGTTCTGGTTTTTTTCAGTTTGTCTTCCAGGTCCAAGCTCTGTCCCAATTTGCCTTCTTCTGGGCCCCAGGAGGCTGATCTCTGCATCACTGGGCTTCCCTTGCCCTCAGCCTTCCAACTGGTCCAATCAAAGGGAGACTCCCGCTGAAGCTGGAGGATAGGAAGAAAGGTTGGAATATTGCTCTTCCTTTCTTCTCTGCCCTGGGCTAGGCAGTGGTGGTATTTTCTAATCCACAGCCAGAACTCCTGGTGGGACACTCTCTATTGTGGCTACTATCCTCCCTGGTTTCTGGTAACTGCTCCTTCTCCTCTCCCTTCAGGACTGAGGGAGGTCATGGTTTTCCACTATTGCTAACTTCTGGGAGCTTTATCATCCCCTGATGGTTCCCTCAGCCCCATCTTTACCTCTGGAAATAGTCCATTTGTAAATTTCTCTTTAGTTAAACCTTCAAACATGCCATCAATTTCCTGTCAATACCTTGACTGAGATGATGGAGATACTGCATAAGTGTTTTCTATTGTGGTTCCTCCATATCCTCTCAGGGCTTCTTTTGCTATAATATTTGTTGCATAATTTTTCAGCTGTAAGAAATAATCCAAACATCTAAGTAGCTCAATAAAGATTTATTTTTCTCTCGATTACTCTCAGGATCCTGACTGTTTCCATCTTGGGGCATTGTCCTCTTCCAAGGGCTCCTCACAAATCTTAATTGGATCCTGATCTAGTTTGGATGCTGTCCCCGCCCAATCCTATATTGAATTGTAATCCTCAGTGTTGGAGGCAGGGCCTGGTGGAAGATAATTAGATCATAGAGGTGGATTTCTCATGAATAGTTGAGCACCATTCTCTTGGTACTGTTTTCATGATACTGGGTGGGTTCTTGCGAGATCTGGTTGTCGAAAAGTGTGGCAGCTCTCCCCTACCCCCGCTCCTGTTTTTGGTCTGTGAAGTGCCTGTTCCCACTTTGACTTCTCCTATGAGTAAAAGCTTCCTGAGGCCTCCCTGGAAGCAGATGCCACTATACTTCCCATACAGCCTGCAGAACCGTCAGCCAGTTAAACTTCTTTTATAAAATTACCCAGTCTCAGGTATTTCTTTATAGCAATGCAAGAATGGACTGATACAGATCCTTTACTTTTAGAGAGGAAAGAACAAGGAGCATAAAATGGGGCATTATGCTATGGGAAAGAATATGTAGAGTTTTGCTCAGGAGAACAAGTTGCAAAATGGAAGGGGTGAACACATTCTCCCACAAAACAATAAAATAATCTTGTTTTGCTCTATTGTGTCTTTCTCTTAATAACAATGGTTGGATGAAAGAATGAATGAATGAACTTCTTTATTATGCATAATGCTGGGGGAAAGGTTGTAGTCAGTTAGCCTTGCTTTGCACATGTATCCATCTATCCCCTCTCTGACAAAGGAGCAAAGATTTTAGGAAAGGGAGGCACAAAGTCACAGTGAAGAAGAAATGATACACAAGGAAACAGAGCTTATATTAGTCTGTTCTCACTCTGCTAATAAAGAGGTACCCAAAACTGGGTAATTTAGAAAGAAAAAGAGGTTTTATGGACTCACAGTTCCACATGGCTGGGGAGGCCTCACAATCATGGCGGAAGGTGAAGGAACAGCAGAGGCATGTCTTACATGGTGGCAAGCAAGAGAGTGTGTGCAGGGGAACTCCCCGTTATAAAACTATCAGATCGTGTGAGACTCGTTCACTAACATGAGAACAGTATGGGGGAAACTGCCCCCATGATTCAATTACCTCCCACAGGCTCCCTCCCAAGACACATGGGGATTATGAAAGCTACAATTCAAGATGAGATTTGGGTGGGGACACAGCAAAACCACATCAGAGCTCATAGAGCTAATAGAAGATCATTAATGTAAATATCATGTTTTAGAAACAAGAGTGGCACCATATCCATAAATTAGGAATCAGCTATTATACAAGAGAATTTGAGATCTTAGAAATTTAAAAAATTGATTCGGATAACAAGGCATATTTTATTCATTCAAGAAATACGTATTTGTACATATTTTCTTGTTATGAGTCAGACATTATTTTAGGCAGTAGGAATACAGCAGTGAACAAAGTTGACGGCCCTCATGGAGTCTTACATTTGTCTGTGGAGGAAACACAATAGATGAAATGATAAATGTAGTGAAAATTAAAGCTGGGGCTCTCAGCCCAGAGTCAACGTCCAGCCAGGGAACCTGATTGGCCATGAGAGGTCATGTGATCAACCTTCTACCCAGGGCCCTGGCATTTCAGCTTCTGTAGTGATAGCCTTTCATGGTAGTATGTGTCAGAAGTCCCCCAAATATGGAAATGAGGTTAAGATGCTAGACAATTGAGACTGGCAAAATTGCTCAGTACTACCTCCAAAACTTTATGTAATCCTTCATGTAAACTGCTGCTGGTTCAATCTAGTTTCAGGGCCCAGGCTTGCACCCAGTTCCCAGGATTGTTTTTCTAACAACCTCTATTTGGTTAATACTGGGAGAGGAAACTCTTTATAATTTTATTTTAAAGCATATTACAAACTGAGGTTTAGAGTGAAAATTTTTTGTTGATGCATGTGCTATGATCAAAATTCCTTTTTTTTTCACCAGGTATATAACACAAGAGGTATCTCAAAAATGTATAACATACATATTTTGGAGAAGTTTACTAGACTGAGCTATGTTTTGAACGCTGGTGGCATTTTGGAATGACATGTAGAAGGTGGACACCGTCTCTGTGCTCTTAGGTAACCACATTATGGCTGAAGGCCCACGCATTGCTCATGCCAACAGATGCGCAACGCAGTGATTCAGTAAATGAACAAAGAGACCATTTTTATTTCTATTGTGAAGCAGGTCTTTTGTTTAGAACAAATAAGATCTTATTTCTTTGATTTTAGGTAGCAGTGTACTAAAACATCAAATGAGCCTGTGTCCTTCCTCTGAAAGACGAAACAAGAAAATCCTAGCATGGTTAACATAGGAGGGTCAAAATATCTGAGGACAAAAATGTTTACACTTAAACATATAAGTAGGCCCACTATGAGTGAATCTGCTAATTTTTCAGAGGAAATGAGAGGGGTGGTTAAGAGTTTATGCCCAGGATCCAGAGTGCTTGGGTTTGAATCTTTGTTCTGTCACATAAGATTTTGAGCAAGGAATTTAACTTCTGTGTCCCTTAGTTATCTAGGATGCAAAACAGTAAACCCTCACTAGATTGTTGAGAATTTAAGTGAATTAATATATGTAAGATTGGTGCAGTGCAGAAAGTCAGTGGTCAATAAATATTAGCAATTTCTATTTGTAATAATAATCTTTCCCCACAAATGAAGGAAATAATGTATATAGTGGTTCATTTCTAAGACAAAGTGCCTTAAATTGGCTTAGGTGAGCAAACTACAGAAAACAACAGGATATACTAGGCCCTGCTTGGATAGCTGATGCCTGCTTGTTGGCAACCCCCTGTCCTTTAGTTGCCCTCATCTAATCCAAAAAAATTTAGTCTAAGATGAAAGTTTACTAGCCTGCAAAATAGCTCGCTTTGTCTGTTCTTATGAGTTGCCCAGCTACTTAGGACATAAGTCAGATACTTAAAGACCCCCTGAGCTGACTCGGATTGTAATGCATTGTGGGCTGCAACAAAATGCAGCAAGACAACCTTAAAGAAACCACCTGAAGCCCCTACCCAACAACCAATCAGTGACGTCTGGGAAGATGTTGACCCCATAGTATTCAGCCTATGAGGAACTGGAGGAGAGACCTGTGCACTAGGGGATAAATTGCTCGTTGTAACTGTGGTGGGTGTGCCTTCCCATCAGACACCTGATCTTGCAAGACTGTCATTAAAAGTCTCACTTTTGCTGTTCTCCAGTTCTCTGAGTCCATTCTTTGGGTTTGGACAAGTGAGCTGTTTCTCACAACGGAATGTCAGAAAGACAGCCAAGATAATTCCTAGCAGTACTGGGCACAGTGGCTCACGCCTGTGATCCTAACACTTTAGGAAGCTGAGGCAGGCAGATCACTTGTGGTCTGGAGTTCTAGACCAGCCTGGCCAACATGGTGAAAACCCGTCTTCACTAAAAATACAAAAATTAACTGGGTGTGGTGGTGGGTGCCTATAATCCCACCTACTCGGGAGGCTGAGACACAAGAATCACTTGAACCTGGGAGCTGCAGTGAGCTGAGATCATGCCACTGCACTCCAGCCTGGATGACAGAGTAAGCCTCTGTCTCAAAAAAAAAAAAAAAAAAAAAAGAAATAAAAAGTCCTAGCAGGGCTTCTTTCATGTTGAGAGAGAGAATTATTAATTAATTCTACCCAACAGGTTAATGCACTTTGTTTCCTGCTCGGCATTAGCCCCGAGTTTATTTTGGGGGCCCATCAGTACTCATCAAGTCAGAGGTTCTTGGGGACCACATAAAGCAGCATTGTAGTAGAGATTGGTGGCTATCTACATTTGCCTTCCAAAATCATGTAGTTTAAGATCTCCCCTTCCTGCTTCTTCAGAGCATAGCCTCAGGTATTGCATAGGAGCTCATTACTGGGACCTGAGTAAAATCCAAAGTGAGATCTGAGTGCATTCTGTATCTGCAGTGGATACTGCTACAGACAAAGTCAGGTTCTTAAATTCATACCATTTAAAAAATTTAAAAGCTAACTATACATCTATGTTTCAGAAATCTAAAGCACATGGATCTATTTTTATTTAGGAAAGGAGACAGCCAGCCTGCCTTTCTGTCACTTGTTAGTGCTTTTTTTTTTTTTTTTTTTTGAGATGGAGTCTCACTCTGTCACCCAGGCTGGAGTGCAGTGGTGAGATCTCAGCTAACTGCAACCTCCGCCTCCCAGGTTCAAGGAATTCTCATGTCTCAGCCTCCCGAGTAGCTGGGATTATAGGTGCCCACCACCATGCCCAGCTAATTTTTGTATTTTTAGTAGAGATGGGGTTTCACCATGTTGGCCAGGCTGGTCTTGAACTCCCGGCTTCAGGTAATCCACCTGTCTTGGCCTCCCAAAGTGCTGGGATTACAGGCGTGAGCCACTACCTGGCCTCGTTAGTGTTCTTAACCCTGAGACAAGACAGGTCAAGAGTCGCATGGGGGCGGAGAGTACTGATTATAGATACATATGTGTGAATCATTCTCCCCACCATGTTCTGTGGCTGTGTCTCAAGTCAGAGCATCAGATCCTTACCTCCTTCTGCTTTAGCCCTGGAAGAACTAGATTTCTACTATTATGATGTGAAATGATGCCTTGAGCATCTATTATTTCATAGGCATAGGCAGAATGTTTGACAAAATGGTTCACTAGGCCAGGTCTTCTCAATTTGTGGCCACAGACCACTTGAGTTTCTAGTTAAAAATACCCATTTCAGTTGAAAAATACCCCTGAAATTCTCAGGATTTTAAATGGCGCCAACCTATTTAGTAAAGAACGGTAGGCTGTTATTCATAGTGTTAACCTTCAAAATATGATGACATAGCACAAATATCCCTAGCTTTCCTTTATAGCTGTTTTTGGATGCACAATCAATGGATTGATTTGAACCCATTTTTGAGTACTTTTAATCTTCGGGCAATGAATTTCATTAGAGTTTCTACTACTACTTCTGCCTCCTCCTTCTTATTGTCGTTGCTGCTTCCAAGTTTTGAGAACATACTACATGCCAAGATCCCTCTGAACGGCTCCGCAGCATCCCTCGGGTTCCTGGACTCCCCAGCTGAAGTAGCACAACCCATTCATCCTTTTGGTGAAGGTATTAATCCAAGGGGAGTCATCCATTCGAAACTAACAAAAGCAAATCCAAAATATTCTCTCCTTAAGGGAAAACCCAGCATACAATTTTTCTGGGTGTCGATCTAAAGTCACAAAATTTTAAAAAGTTGTTATTGGTACTCGTCAATTTTGAAGCCATTTGAAAAGCTTAAAATTGTAAGAGATGCTTTTGAAGCCTTTGTTTGGCTAAGAAGAAATCTACTTTTTCAGCCATCTCCACTAAAAGCGAGCCCAAGTTATAAATCTGAATTTCAAGAGTTGCAAAACTGAAAATCAGTCACTGGGAGGAGGAGCTGGGCAGCTTTGGAAGACAAGGAGTGGGGCTGCCGAGTTCCCTGTGGTGATATTGAACTTGTGGCTTGGCCTTCAGTTAGAACCATACTCACCAAGTATCTCAGAGTATGAGAATCTGCATGGTGAAAAAGTAATTTCAAAAGAAGAAGATGTGATGTTCATAACCTCTTGTAGGGACTTGCATGGATGTTTGTCAGTCCTCGCAATCGAGAAATTCTTCCTTGGCCCTCACACAGCAGATCAATCTGATTGAGTGCCTTTCAGGGTGCATCACATTCAATCAACAATTATTCTAGAGTAGCTCTGGGTCTGCAACTGGTTAGATTTGAGGACAGCAAGGCCAAGTATTCTCTGGGTATTTTATGCCTTCCCACTTCTTCCTTGGCCTTAGCCTTACAAAATGCTTATGACCCTGTCTCTGAACTCTTTCTTACCATGCCTTCTGCCTTTTCTGTTTAGATCATCCCCTTACCTTAAAGCACCCCTTCTTTGACTCCTGCCTGGTTCTCAGCCTTCACAGTCCTCTTCTGCTGGAGTCTTCGAGCCAAACACGCTACTGCCCAGGCTGTCTCTGCCCTGCTCGAGGAAGGGGCTGAGGAGTTCTGGCCCAGTGCTCTGGGCTACCATGACTCATTCTTTTGGCCCTTTCAGTCCTGCTTTGCACCCGGGTCTGCTCACTGGCTCACAAAGTCTCAAGAACCTGATCTGTCTCTGGGAGCCTGCTCCACCACTCCTCCATGGATCCAGCCCTTTCTGCTTGCCCTTGCCAGCTCTCCCCAGGGGCTGGAGTCTTGCCCCTGAACCACACAGTCTGTTGATGGGAGCCTGGTTATCACCACTGATTCCCTAATGCGGCTTGGCTGCCTTTCAGCTGACTTCCTAGAATAGCTCTTGTTCCGACTTTCTTCCTGTTCCTGATTCAGTTTACTTATTGGAAAACATCACGGTTCACCATGATGCAAAGGCGCTCTCCTCTCTCCCCTGCCCCATGCTGTCTGCCTCCCTGGGTGACTGCTGGTTAGTTGCTTGTAACCCCTTTGCACATCGGGCTCTGCTTGCTGAAATGATTTCAAAGCTGGTCCACCCTATCTCCACCCCAGTGGGTCCTTCATGTTCTAGGTTGAGCCCTTTTGCATCTCTTCCATCCTATTGCCATTACCCAACCATTGTCTATACATTTCCTATGCCCAAATCTCACACTTGGTTGTGTTCAATCTTCCTACCATATACTTTCTCTGTTTTGCTGGTCTGTCTCCTCATGTGCGTCCTCTCCTTACTGGTGAGGTAGTGTGAGGTGTAATTATTGGTGATTGTCCCCACCATTCTATTACAAATATGCTGCCCAAAGATACCAATGGCTACCTTACTGAAAAAGCTTTGTGTCTCCATCCTCTTGCCTTCCTCTGTAATCTCTTTCCAACATTTAGCACAGTTGACCACCCATTCTTTCTCCAAACACCCTCCTGCTTAGATGGAAATTTGTTCTCCTTCTTCCCTCTTTGGCATCTGTAACTATGACTGCCTTTGCTGCTTTTGTTCCTGAGTGTTTGTCCTCTTCTTCCCCTCCTGGAGTCCTCACTGTGTCTTCTAAGGCCTCCACCTTTACTCTTTTGGGGAATTCATGTGCAGCTCTAAGTGTGCAGCTCGGAAACCTATCCTCCATGCTTCAGTGGCTCTCCAGATTAACCTTTCTGATTTTAAAGTTGAAGAGGGATAGGAGAAGTTCCTGGAGCCAACTCTTCCGTGCCAGTTCATTTTTCCTATTGCTTTCATCTTGTTATTCCTCCATTCCCTGAAACAGAGAACCTTAGACTCTTTTTCTTTTTCTTTTTCTTTTTTTTTGAGACGGAGTCTCACTCTGTCGCCCAGCCTGGAGTGCAGTGGCGCGATCTTGGCTCGCTGCAAGCTCTGCCTCCCGGGTTCACGCCATTCTCCTGCCTCAACCTCCTGAGTAGCTGGGACTACAGGCGCCCGCCACCACGCCCGGCTAATTTTTTGTATTTTTAGTAGAGACGGGGTTTCACTGTGTTAGCCAGGATGGTCTCGATCTCCTGACCTCGTGATCCACCTGCCTCGGCCTCCCAAAATGCTGGGATTACAGGCTTGAGCCACTGCGCCCGGCCTTTTTCTTTTTTTAAACAACAACATCCTATATTGATACATTCCTGAACCCTGCCATCTTCATTCTTTCCTTGTAGGAAAACAAAGAAAACCTACCCACCAGAGTTGTTTCTCTGCAGCAAGAAGTCCAGCCTGCTGGAGACATTGGTGATCAAGTTTTCTTGAGGAAACTTGGGAGAAACACACACACAGACACTTGCACATACATGAACACACACACACACACACCAAGAATAGATCAAATGGGAAGAGACATGGGTTCCTGCTTCTTCTGGAGCTTTCTCTACATATTCTGTTGTCCATTTTGGTGTTCACCCCTAGGTCCTGAGCTGTAGATGACTGTGATGGGCTATCACCTGAGGTGTCTGATGCATTAACAAACCAAGATATGATAGAGCTAGTGTATGCATGGTGGGAGGCATGATGGTCAGAATGATACTCTTAAAGAAAACATTTATAGATATATTTTTTATTATACCATAAGTTCTGAGATACATGTGCAGAACTTGCAGGTTTGTTACGTAGGTATACCTGTGCCGTGGTGGTTTGCTGCATCCATCAACCCGTCATCTACATTACATATTTCTCCTAATGCTATCCCTCTCCTATTTCCCCACCCCTCAACAGGCCCTGGTGTGTGATGTTCCCCTCCCTGTGTCCATGTATTCTCATTGTTGAACTCCCACTTATGAGTAAGAACATCTTAACATTTTCTGTTCCTGTGTTAGTTTGCAGAGAATGATGGTTTCCAGTTTCATCCATGTCTTTGCAAAGGACATGAACTCATCCTTTTTTATGGCTGCATAGTATTCTATGGTGTATGTGTGCCACATTGTTTTTATCCAGTCTATCATTGATGGGCATTTGGGTTGTTTCCAAGTCTTTGCTATTGTGAATAGTGCCAAAATAAACATACATGTGCATGTGTCTTTATAGTAGAATGATTTATAATCCTTTGGGTATATACCCAGTAATGGGATTGCTGAGTCAAATGATATTTCTGGTTCTAGATCCTTGAGGAATTGCCACACTGTCTTCCACCATGGTTGAATTAATTTACACTCCCATCAACAGTGTAAAAACGTTCCTATTTCTCCACATCCTCTCCAGCATCTGTTGTTTCCTGACTTTTTAATGACTGCCAGTCTAATTGGTATGAGATGGTATCTCATTGTGGTTTTGATTTGCATTTCTCTAATGACCAGTGATGATGAGCTTTTTTTCATATGTTTGTTGGCCACATAAATATCTTCCTTTGAGAAGTGTCTGTTCATGTCTTTTGTCCATTTTTTGACTGGGTGGTTTGTTTTTTTTCTTGTAAATTTGTTTAAATATCCTTGTAGATTCTGGATATTAGCCCTTTGTCAGATGGATACATTGCAAAAATTTTCTCCCATTCTGTAAGTTGCTTGTTCACTCTGATGATAGTTTCTTTTGCTGTGCAAAAGCTCTTTAGTTTAATTAGATCCCATTTGTCAATTTTGGCTTTTGTTGCCATTGCTTTTGGTGTTTTATTCATGAAGTCTTTGCTCATGCCTATGTCCTAAATAGTATTGCCTAGGTTTTCTTCTAGAGTTTTTATGGTTTTAGGTCTTACATTTAAGTCTTTAATCCATCTTGAGTTAATTTTTGTATAAGGTTTTAAGGAAGGGGTCCAGTTTCAGTTTGCTGCTTATGGCTAGCCAGTTTTCCCAAAACCATTTATTAAACAGGGAATCCTTTCCCCATTTCTTGTTTTTGTCAGGTTTGTCAAAGATCAGTTGGTTGTAGATGTGTAGCATTATTTCTGTGGCCTCTGTTCTGTTCCATTGGTCTAGGTATCTGTTTTGGTACCAGTACCATGCTGTTTTGGTTACTGTAACCTTGAGTGTAGTTTGAAGTCAGGTAGCATGATGCCTCCAGCTTTGTTCTTTTGGCTTAGGATTGTCTTGGCAATGTGGGCTCTTTTTTGGTTCCATATGAAATTTAAACTAGTTTTTTCCAATTCTGTGAAGAAAGTCAATGGTAGCTTCATGGGGATAGCATTGAATCTATAAATTACTTTGAGCAGTATGGCCATTTTCACAATACTGATTCTTCGTATCCATGAGCATGGAATGTTTTTCCATTTGTTTGTGTTCTCTTTTATATCCTTGAGCAGTGGTTTGTAGTTCTCCTTGAAGAGGTCCTTCACATCCCTTGTAAGTTGTATTCCTAGGTATTTTTTTCTCTTTGTAGCAATTGTGAATGGGAGTTCACTCATGATTTGGCTCTCTGTCTATTATTGGTGTATAGGAATATTTGTGATTTTTACACATTGATTTTGTATCCTGAGACTTTGCTGACGTTGCTTATTAGCTTAAAACATTTATCTTTAAACAGAAATGATTGGGCTATAATCTCTTCAGCTAAACAATAAAAAAAGTCAGTGTATTTGGAATTATATTTTTCTTAGCTTGCTTTTTCCAAAGGTAGCAACTCTGAAACACTGAAATCTGTCTCATACCTTTTAAAAAGCAGTTTTATTGTGGTATATTGATATGCAAAAACCATATTCATTTAATGTAAACAATTTGATGAGTTTGGAAGTATGCAAATACCATGATTTCATCACCACAATTAAGGTAATAGACATATTAATAGACATATCCCACACCTCCCAAGGTTCCTGGTGTCCCTTTGTTTGTTTGTTTGTTTTTTTGTGGTAAGAAAACATGAGATACTACTGTCTTAATAAATTTTTGTATTTTGCTGGCATAAAGTGAGTGGTATTTCCTGTTCTTACCTTTCACAGATAAAGAGGTTGAGAAGTGAAGAGGTGTCATCCTGCTCATCAGCAATGGCAAGTGCTCATTCCCAGGATTTCTCATTAGGCCAGCATTCTTTCTACTATGCTTTTCTACTAGACTATTTTACTTCTTGCATTACATAATAGTACATTGTTAACTAAAAATCATGCCCCATAAAATCATACTGCTGAAAACTTTACGAGAAAATAGAAATTCAAAAAAGTAGAAAAAGGAATATATATCAGTTTAGTTCTAACATTAAAACACAACTAATATGTAAATTTATTATATATTTATCCAGAATATATTTTCTATAGTAGCTGCTTTTTCCAGTTTGTGAGATTGATGTGCTGCCAGCTATGCTAAGAGGGCTCCCTGCTTTTATCAGTTTGAAAAATACTGTCAAAACAAGTTTTTATTTTTTGCTTTGTTACAGTTATTTCCTCATGCTATTTAATCTGCATCAACATTTATGACAGTGATATGTAATTTTGAACTTAAATAATTTTTAAGTGGATGTTTTAGTATTTAATGTTTTTTTCTATGCTAAATTTAGAATGAAAATATCAAATTATTATAAGTCTTCACTTATTGATAGTATTATTTATTCAGTGACTATTTGTGAGCTTCCTAAATGCTGGATGCAAAGGGAGAAGGTAAAATGAGTGAATGAGTGACTGAATTGGAACAGACGTGGCGTAATGTGGTACTGAGTTATTTCAGGCAGTGAATTTGAGGTTTGAAAGATCTTGATCATTTATCAAAATAATGCTTCCCTCTAAGTGTTTGCTCCAATTCAGAACAACTTACTGCTCATATTTCTTGCTAATTGGAGCTGTCCAAGATGGTCATAATACATTGTTCATAATAACTGTGCTTGGCCAGCTTGGCAACTCAGCTTGCCTCTTGTGAGAACAGGGCTGGCCATGAGTGAAGCAACAGGAATATGAACAAGGCATTGAAAATATCCGGTGTTGTAATAAGAAAGTCCTCTTAGTGCATTACCTATGCCCTCCATTAAAGCAGAGAAACAAAGATTTCACTTGGTATTGTGTAGTAGGTCTCCACTAAGCAAACTAGTGACCAACAGTGAATTCCAAACTGAAGACCATCTTGAAATTTTAAATGTGGTAGCCAGCCTCCAAGACGGTCCTCAGTGATCCTCACCTTCTCATGATATTCATGGCCTGTGTAGCCCCTATCCACGTTGAAGCAGCTGGCCTGGGTGACCACTAGAATGTAGAGAAAATGGTGGTATTTGACTCCAAGGCTCGTAGGTAAGCTCTATTTTACATGGAAGTTACAATTATAATTCGGTTATACAGGCAGTTCCCTCCCTGCCCCTCAACCTGTGGACTCTGTGTTCTTTTTGAAATTAAGTTCAAAAATATTTAGACCACTTGAGCTCACTTGGGGTTTAGTTTATGCCTCCAAACCCATAGTAGTACACATTCCTGCCTTTAAACAGTAGATTCCAAACAAACAACATTAGCACAGTGATTGTAAAGATGAAGAAATAAGACTTGAGTTACTCTAATTCTGTTATTCTGTGTGAAATTTGGAGTTTTTGTGTTTAAAATTTAACACGAATTTTATTTTATTTTATTTTTAAATAATTTTTTTTTAGGTTCTGGGGTACATGTGCAGGATGGGCAGGTTTGTTCCATAGGTAAAGATGTGCCATGGTGGTGTGCTGTACCTATCAACCCATCACCTAGGTATTAAGCCCAGCATGCATTAGCTCTTTTCCCTAATGATCTTCCTGCCCAACTCTCCCCTGACAGGCCCCAGTGTGTGTTGCTCCCCTTCCTGTGTCCATATTGTTCAGCTCCCACTTATAAGTGAGAACATGTGGTGTTTGGTTTTCTGTTCCTGCATTAGTTTGCTGAGGATAATGGCTTCCAGCTTTAACCATGTTCCTGCAGAGGACATGATCTCATTCCTTTTTGTGGCTGCATAGTATTCTGTGGTGTATATGTACCACATTTTCTTTATCCAGTCTATCACTGATGGGCGTTTGGGTTGATTCCATGTCTTTGCTATTGTGACTAGTGTTGCAATGAACATACATGTGCATGTATCTTTATAGTATAATGATTTATATTCCTTTGGGTATGTACCCAGTAATGAGATTGCTGGATCCAGTGGTATTTCTGCCTTCAGATCTTTGAGGAATTACCACATTGTCTTCCACAATGGTTGAACTAATTTACATTCCCACCAACAGTGTAATAGCATTCCTATTTCTCCACAACCTCACCATCATCTTTTGTTTCTTGATTTTAACAGTCGCCATTCTGACTGGCGTGAGATGGTATCTCATTGTGGTTTTGATTTGCCTTTCTCTAATGATCAGTGATGTTGAGCTATTTTTCATATGTTTTTTGGCCTCATGTCTGTCTTTTTTTGAGAAGTGTCTGTCCATATAATTTGCCTACTTTTTAATGAGGTTGTTTGTTGTTTTTTCTTGTAAATTTTCTTAAGTTTCTTGTAGATTCTGGATGTTAGACCTTTGTCAGATGGATAGATTACAAAATTTTTCTTCCATTCTGTAGGTTTTCGGTTCACTCTGATGATAGTTTCATTTACTGTGCAGAAGTTCTTTAGTTTAATTAGGCCCCATTTGTCAATTTTGGCTTTTGTTGCAATTGCTTTTGACAATTTCATTATAAAAATCTTTGCCCATGCCTATGTCCTGAGTGGTATTGCCTAGATTTTCTTCTAGGGTTTTTATAGTTTTAGGTTTTACATTTAAGTCTTTAATCCACCTTGAGTTAACTTTTGTATAAGGTGTAAGGAAGGGATCCAGTTTCAATTTTCTGCATATGACTAGCCAATTCTCCCAGCACCATTTATTAAATAGAGAATCTTTTCCCCATTGCTTAACATGAATTTTAAAATAAAACAGTGCGTGCTGCAAGGTAAAATGTTTTTGTTTGGTAAGTGCAAATTGTAGTTCATACATTAAGTATTTTCTTGAATTTGAATAAAATTTATAAAATAGAAATGTATTTTTAACTTTTTAAATTGCTGCAAAATTAAAGAAAATGATGGTTCTTGCTTATTATTACGTAATTATTATTGAAAATAATTTAGTTGTATAAAGGCTCTTCTTTGTGTGTCATATATAAGATATGCCACTATCTTTAGACCATCTTACTGGCTGGCACCTTAGTATGGTGATAGGACAATGACCAAATCTCTCCCAGTCAATGTGTTATGGGCTCCCCATTTCATGAATTCAGGGTTTTTCAACCTCCCGCTATTGATAGTTAGACTAGATAATTCTTTATCTTTGGGGGCTGCTCTATGCCTTGCATAATAGGTAGCAGCAACCCTGGCCTCTACATACCAGATGCCACTAGCATCTCTTTCTCCAGCTGTGACCATAAAAAATGTGTCCGAACACCACCAAATGTCTCCTGGGGGGCAAAATTGCCCCGAGTTGGGAGCCACTGCATTAGTCCCTCTCCCTTTCACCATTACTGTTTGATGTGCTTAGCTGATACAATTCGTGTGTTAGAGGTAGTTGAACGGTGGGATGAATCTGACATCTTGATAAAGAAGCAATTCAATGGATGAAGCTGGAAACCATCATTCTCAGCAAACTATCGCAAGGACAAAAAAACAAACACTACATGTTCTCACTTGTAGGTGGGAATTGAACAATGAGAACACTTGGACACAGGAAGGGGAATATCACACACCGGGGCCTGTCGTGGGGTAGGGGGATGGGGGAGGGATAGCATTAGGAGATATGCCTAATGTAAATGACGAGTTAATGGGTGCAGCACACCAACATGGCACATGTATACATATGTAACAAACCTGCACGTTGTGCACATGTACCCTTGAACTTAAAGTGTATATATATAAAAAGAAGCAATTCAATTGCCATAAGCACCAAGTCCTCTTAGTGGAACTGATCGGTGAAGGACTAAGACATCAACTTTATAATTAGAAAGCATAGACCTGGAGAACAGGCCCAGTAAAAGCAAAACGTTCTCACAGTGTCTGAGGTCTGTGTCACATTGGATAGCTAGATTAAGGACTCAGAATCTGTGGGTAGATTCTTCTGGAATTTTTTTCCTGAAGAGTGGTTTTTTGGAGGGGGGGGGAGGAAAATTTGATCTTCTGCTGAATGTGAAAGACACTCTTTTTGAAATTCATCTCTAGGTAAGTGAAAAGCAGTGTGATCTTTAATGAGCAAGAAACAGAGGCCAGGGATGAGGAGGGTGACCTCCACGAAGAGCCCCTGAGTGACCTCTAAAACTGCTGGACCTTTACAGACAGTGGTCTGGGGTTCCAGAGGTCTAGGCGTGTAACACATACAAAAAACTTCAGGTTGAAAAAGAAGTGGGTTTGTTGCCCCGATGGTCATGGGCTACTGTATTGGAGCTCATAGTTTCACTTGTGTTGCTCTCATACATACAGTGCTCAGTTTGGGCTGGTGGCGATGCTGGTGTCCTGCTTCTTTGGTCCTCCACTTACCCCATTCCAGCCCCAAGGTGCCTCCTGGAATCTCCTCCTGGTCATGAGAGTGACTGTGTGCAGGAATTCCCGGCTCTGCATTCAGTGACCACATACTGGGAACTTGAAATTGGCCACAGGGGGAGTGTTTACACCATGGAAATTGGCAGTGACTGCATATCGGGTCTCCCACATCCACTCCTGAGAGCCACTTATTAAACATCTACCCGGGACCCTAGGGCCCTACAGAACAGAATTGGAAAACTACTGGTATGGTGGCTTAGTGGACTGGGAAGTAGTTATTTTAGTTTGTTAGGGCTGCCTAAACAAAGTACCAGAACTGGAGTTGCTAAACCACAGAAATGTATTAGCTCAGACTTCTGGAGGCCAGCAGTCTGAGATCAAGGTGTCTGCAGGGCTGGGCCCCTCTGAGGGTGCCAGGGGAAGATCCACCCCAGACCTCTCTTCCACCTGCTGAAATTACTTGACCGTGGCAGTCTTCACAGGGTGTCCTCCCTGTGTGCATGTCTCTGTGTCCAAATTTCCTCTTTTGATAAAGACACCAGGCATATTGGATTAGAGCCCTTCCCGAGGACCTCCTTTTATTTATTTGTTATTTTTTTATTTCTATAGGTTTTTGGGGAAATGGTGGTATGTGGTTTCAAGAGTAAGTTCTTTGGGAGTGACTTGTGAAATTTTGGTGAGCCCATCACCCAAGCAGTATACACTGAACCAAATTTGTAGTCCTTTATCCCTCAACCCCCTCCCACACTTTCCCCCAGTGGAATGGAAAACCAAATGTCGCATGTTCTCATTCATAAGTGGGAACTAAGCTATGACAATGCAAAGGCATGAGAATGATAAGAAGGCGCTCCTTTTCACTTGATGACCTCTGTAAAGATTCTACCAAGTAAGGCCACATTTGGAGCTTCTGGGGGTAGGACTCCACCATACCTTATTCTGGAGCACACAATTCAGCCCATAACCATAGCCAAGCATGGATTTGTATTCTGTTCTGTCTTTCATTGACCACATGGCCTGATTTTGACACTTAGCTTCTGTTCTATAACTAAAAAATGATAGAATTGGATCATGCCATCTGTGAGATTTTCTGTCTCAAATCCCATGGCTTTCCAAACACATTTACTGTTCCTGGTCCCCCATTAGTAGGATCCAGCTCTAATTTGCTTTCATGCCTGCTTTATGTATAAGGGGAGCTGTTGAAAATTGGCTAGTTAATAGCAGTAGCTACTGAGAGGTGATAGCCAGTCCTCTCTATACTCTCCTACTCAAAGGCATTGAGTAGGAAAATGTGAGGTCATAACTGGTAGATGACCATCTTCTTAGTGAAGGTGATCATTCACCAGAGAGGTGGAACCCACAGGTCTAACCCCTTTGGCACTGGGTTATAATGATAGCTGCCAATCTCTGTTCTGCAGTCCCATTTATTCACCTGAAACCTTCAGTTTTCAGCACCTTTAAGTCTCAGGTTAAGCTGGCGAAACCTGATTGTGAAGAGAGATCAGAGAAGAAGGAATCTCTGAGCTGCCCTTTGGAGGAACCCACAAGCTTTCTGTGTGTCTGCATTTTTTTTTTTTTTTTTTTTTGGAGTCTTATTCTGTTGCCAGGCTGGAGTGCAGTGGCATGATCCTGGCTCACTGCAATCTCCACCTCCCGGGTTCAAGTGATTCATCTGCCTCAGCCTCCCCAGTAGCTGGGACTACAGGCACGTGCCACCACACTCGACTATTTGTTTTTGTATTTTAGTAGAGACGAGGTTTCACCATTTTGGCCAGGATGGTTTTGATCTCCTGACCTTGTGATCTGCCCACCTTGGCCTCCCAAAGTGTTGGGATTACAGGCGTGAGCCACGCGAGTTTTACATCCTAGAAAATGTTTGAAGTTGTAGACTGTGGTTAAGATCTTACAACTCATGGGGATTAAAAGATGTTCCCACTAGTATTGATGACCCTATTTTTCTAGCCGCTTTGGGACCTTGGCCCTCAGAAATCTTTGGTTCAAGGGCTTAGTTACTATGTGGCAGCTGCCATTTTATTTCCTTGATGCTGGGGAAGGTGCCAGTAGAGACTTCTCCATTGTCATCCAGGTCTACATGAGACCATCTGCCACCCCTGGGGTGAGTGACACCTGCCCTCCAGGCCTCTCTGCTGCTGCCCTGGGATGCCATCTCCTCTGCCTGTGCTGATGATGCTTGGAGCCCTTAGGAGCCACAGCTGTGTAGTTTTTTGTGGTGCAAATTCCCTTTTTCACCTGGTGTGTACTTCATGAAAGGTCACTGAAGCAGAGCTGCCCCTTCCTCAATGCCTTGGATATCTTTAGTGAAAACAACCTGCGTTTTCAGTTACAGTCTCTACACATTGCAGATTGGGCTGGGCGGGGCCCAGGAGACTGACCAAGCACCAAGGTCTTCCCAGAGTCACTTCTTCATTGGTGACAGTGGGGTGCTTCTTGGGCTATTGTCTTCCAGGAAGTTCTGGTTGCTCATTAACATAGATTCCTGGTGATGCAGCACCTCTAATTATGACGAAAGCACCTCATACTTTAGTCACAATCCAAGGATAGCAAAAACGATACCATTAATTGTTTTCCATGCAGAGGAAGAGGTGGGGCCATACCAGTTGGGAATGTGACTAGTGATCATATATGGCAATTGATGTAGCTGATTAGCAGACCCTCCTACCATTATTGAACTGTGCTTATCTTCTTGTGCAAAATACCATTACCTGTATATGTGGCAGTGGAAACTTTGGAGCAGGAGATATGTCTAAGGAGCTGCTAATCAGATCAGCTAGGAGGAGAAGTCCTGGGAAAGAAGACCCTGTTCCACTGTAAACAGAATCACCATTTACCTGGAACCTCTGTATATGTTTACTCAAGGCCTTAGCTCATAATTTGGGTCCCAGTTCCATTCTTTACACCGCTTACAAGTTTGCTTGTCTTCTTCCTCTTGCCTAATGGCAAGAATTGTCTGGCTGAGATAGTAAGCCCCCTGTGGGAAGGGCCAGCCCCTATTTAATGAGCTTCATCAGAAGCTGACATTTAAGACACACATGAGAATATGAGCTAAAGCTAAACTGTAATCTAGGAAGGTCTGAGGCTAAAACTGTGAGTGTCCTCAGCAAAGCAAGATATAGGAGTTGGTATCTTCCAGTGTCACAGCCGTATTGCAATAGGTCATTACCGTTTAAGGATAGAAAAAGCCCTTTTCATGTGCGTTGAAGATTCCAGGCCATAGAAGGTCCTTGCACTCAGGTCTGAACGGGTGCAGATTGACTACCTCGTGGCTGGCTCTTTGCTCCTTTCTTTGTAGTAGGGGAAAGTAAGGATTCTTCCATTGATTAAGGAAAAGGTTTGGGCCAGGATCTTTTCCTCTTAGGCAGTCTGGTAAATTGTATCCTTACATGTGAGTCAACAAACATGTATCTGAAATGCTTTCATCTCCAATCTAACCCCACCTGCTGTGGCTGTCTGGTTGTGGGGAATCCAGAGACTCTCTGGAGCCCTTTGTGGGAAGCACACCTGAGATTTAGATTGGGGCCGATCTTACCCATTTCCTTCTTTGCCCCCAATCTTCCTCCCTCCAAAAATCACATGGCAATGCTTACTAAAGCAATTTCATTTTTTTATTTTTAGAAAGATATCATATATATATATAATATGTATGTCTCTGTATACTATATAACAGAGAGTGATGTGAACCGTGAGTTGGAACTTTACAGGAACTATAGTTACAATATTTAGCTTGCACAGATTAATAATCTGAATAGGACTAGAAATAAATGTACTAGCCATTATTCTCATTTTAATAAAAAATTAAATTCATGATTCAAAGAAGCAACTACTAAATATTTCTTAACACAACTATATCTATACTCCTAATCATAGATGTCTTTATATATCATATTCTGGGTAGTGAACAGTCATAAAAATTCCCAGCCCAATAGCATCTGTAATAATCACTATAACACTAATTATAAAAAGTGGGCTTTCTCCATTTCATTTCTGAGTCCCAGAAGTAAGACAAGGAATTCCAATAACATCAGGCATAATCTTATTAACATGACAAAAACTGGCACTAATCTCAATTCCAAGTATCATCTATTAACCCAAATGTAATATTAATTATTGCTATATTATCAATTCTGGTAGGAGAATGAGGAAGACCAAATCGGGCATAACTACACAAAATTCTAGCCTATTTATCAATTACACATATAGACTAAATGTCCATTCTAACCTACAACCTTTCTACAATAATGTTACATCTACAAATTACAAAATATTAATAATCACTGTATTCATATTTATTTAATTTAAATATAACTTCCACACATTATCATTATTACATACATGGGGTAAATTATCACTAGTAACTTCCATATCTTTGTATTTCTGTTATCTCCAAAAGACCTACCTCCACTTACACGATTTTTACCAAATGACTTAGTAGCCAAGAATTAACAAAAAATAACAGCATTATTATACTAACATTTATCACCATCATAGCACTACTCAACTTATATTTTTATATGGGATTAATCTATTCTACATCATTAATGACATTCCCCAAAACCAATAACATAAAAACAAAATGACAATTTGAAAATATAAAACAAACATTCTTCCTTCCCTCGTTTATTTTGTTATCAGCCTTTTTCTTCCCACTTAAACCAGTATTCTCAACATTGGATTAGGAATTTAGGTTAGGCAGACCAAGAGCCTTCAAAACCCTAAGCAATATTTTATATTTTATTCCTGAAAAATTAAGGACTGCAACTCTATCTTACATCAATTGAATGCAAGTCAAACATTTTAATTAAACTAAATTCTCATTAGATTGGTAGTATCCAACCTCAAGAAAATTTGATTAACAGTGAAATACCCTAATCACCTGTCTTCAGTCTACTTCTGCTGTTGAGAGAAAAGGGCAGGGGAAGCCCTGGCAGAATTGAAGCTGCATCTTTGAGTTTGCAATTTGATGTGACTATTCACCTTGAGGCTCAGTAAAAAGAGGGTTCAACCTCTGTCTTTAGATTTACGGATGAAGGCTTCCTCAGGCATTTCACTCTTCTACCTATATTGATTAATCGTTGATTATTTTCAACAAACACAAAGATATTGGTACATTACAGTATTTGGTGCTTGAGCCAGAATAGTAGGAACTGACATAAATCTCTTAATATGAGCCAAACTGGGTCAACCAGGAGCCCTATTAGGCGATGATCAAATTTATGTCATTATAACTGCCCATGCATTTGTAATAATCTTTTTAATAGATATGCCTATCAAAATAAGAGGACTTGGTAACTGAATAGCTCCCTAAATGACTGAGCCCAGATACAGCATTCTCCAGAATAAACAATATAAGCTTCTGACTTTTTTCACCATCGTTTTGACTTCTGCTTGCCCCTTTACTAGTAGAAGCTGGAGCTGGGACTGGGTAAGCATCTTTAGTTGGAAATGTAGCACACGCAGGGGCCTCTTACAGTTTTCTCATTATGCTTAGCAGGTATTTCATCAATTTTAGAAGTTACTAATTTTATTACAATAATTATTAATATAATACCACCAGTCATATCCCAATATCAGACATTTTATTCTTCTATAAAATAAGAACATTTATGTTTTGTTATATTATTGTATTTTATGTATGTGTAGTGTATACTAACTTAAAGGGAAAAATGTAAACAAAATGAAAGTCATGGGGAAAATGGCATCTTGCTTTAATCTTCAACTTAAAGTTCTTCTTAAGAATCCATTTATACCATTATGTCAAATTTTAGTCATCCCTGCAGAATTTTAGATGAATGAAAACAGACAAGGCAACACCAAGGATACCTTTTCTCAGCTGCATTTGACTACCTAAAATCCTCCTGAGCATGCTGTTTGTCATGTCTTACTGCTCTGAAATAATCATCTATTTCTGAAAACCAGGAAAGGAGTTTGCTTGTAATTTAAATTTCAAAAAATAATTTGTAGAAAACACAAACAGAATCAACTGTTTAAAGGCTTATCCTTTTCTTCACTGTACAACAGCTACTTCTACAAAAAAAGAGTATGTGAATACTTTCTAAGAACTCAAAAACGAGAAAACCAAAATCAGAAGGTGCGTGAATATATGTACACGTGTGTGTACAGACTTAATCTCTACATCCCCCAAAACAGATTTAAACAAGTAATCTCAACATTCTAAATTCAGAAAGCAGACATAAACAGTTTTGTTGCTAAATCAGTGGTATTACTAGCTGAAATGTTTAGTAGAATACTGCACCTATAGTTCAGCAGTACTTTGATTATATCCCATTTAAAAAATCAAAATAATAAGCACATTCTTCTAATATCAGAGAATTCTCTCACTTTTTATTTATTTTGACATACTGATATTTCCATAAACTTGCAAGTGGAAGATAAGCTGTTCAATAAAAGCTTTCTTATATATAAAATATACAGAAATTATTTTAAAAGTCTGTTCATATAACAGATTATTTTGGTACTAACAAAAAATTAAGATACAAATAATTGGCTAGAAATGAAACCATCACTAAACCAAGACACACAGGGCTTTCCTGCACTTCATTTCAGGAAAATATTCCAAGTAATTCTTACTGTGTTAGAAGAATAATGTACATTTGTCATAGTATGTATTATAATATTCCCTTAAGGCAGTGACTGTTTAAAGTTTTTAAATTAAACAATGTCCAGGCTTACTTCTGTCTGTACATTAAGTAATAATCATATCACTGGTTACCCACAATTCTCTCCTCATGCCAAAAAAAAAAAAAAAACCCAGAAAACAAAAAAAACCCTCAGTTAGTTGTTTTCTTAAGTCTAAGCCAAACAAACTAATAATAGCAATTTAATTAGCAAGCTGTAAATCAGAGAGGTATAGAAATTTAGCAGTTAAACTGTATTTCCTGCCTATAGTACTGCTGCTACTTAATCTATTTTCTTCATGTATTAGAATAATGAATAGGCAGTGATGGTCAAAATAAGAATTTCGATATTGCAGCAAATCACAGAAGAGTGACAGAAAGAGTTCCTAATGTAATCTTAATGATCCTTTAAAAGGTAAAGGATTCTGTGCGTATGTGTGGAAAGGAGTAAGAAATAAAAGCAGGAGGTTAAGACAGGTATTTAAAGGGAATGCCGAGATAGCTACATTAGAATATTTATTGAAAAAAAAGTTGCTCTGAAGTCTGCCCAGTGTACCAAAAACATAAAACAGAAAAAACCAAAACAAAAAACAGAGCAGACATTAGTGCAAGTTTAACCTGATAATTTATTTGTGGGAAAAAAGCCAGTTTTGATGAGAAAAAGTTCAGTCCTTTCCTTGTAAATACAAAGAAACACAACAGGAGTTTTAAAGGTAGTAGGCCAGAAAATGCAACGGTAACTCTTATAATCCTTTTCAATTAAACAGACAAATCAAGTTGAAGACAAGTGTTAAAATACTATTCAGCCTGAATATTTATCAGTCTATATGTCTTGTTGTTCAGGTGGCTTTTGATTAAAAAAAAAAAAGCCGACAAACTATATAAGAGCTACCACCACATTTAGAGTGATGAAAATAGTTTCCCCCAAATATATTGTTTAACCTCTAAAGCATAAAAAGCTATATAATAACTAATACAAATTAACCAGTGTATTTACAAAATTAATGCAATTTTGGACCGATGATATTACACTGTATTGGTGGTAAAGTACTAGGCACAAGAATATATACATCTATTAGGCATTTTCAGTCTAATCAGTCTCTAAGTTTATCATTTAATTTTTGGCAATATATAATAACTGGTATGCATTTTGGTACTTAAGTCATGAATTGTGGAGAACAAGAAGCAATTATAGTAACAGGGTTTATATCTAACAAACAATTACAGCGTTGAACCAATCTCTTCTATGAACTTCGTGATTTGTTTTGCCGTTGGTCACTTGCAGTAAATCCTTGATTCGATTCCTCCGTATTCAGGCTTTCTCCATCTGCAGTCTCTAACATTTTTTCATCTTCGTCATCATCACGTAGGTTTTTTGAAACTAGCTAGCTAGTTTGATATTCTTTCATTGTAATGAAGCTTCCTTTTCATTTCAAATTGTCACTTTTGTTTCTTGTTCTTCAGGTGAGAGGTTACTATCCTCCTTTCCACTGTTGTCTTGTTCCTGAACCCGATACTTTGGTTCCGAGCCTTCAGCAGCAGCTAATTTCTTAGCTAAGATATCTGGTGCCATGTTTTCAGTGGTGTCTATATCACTACATGCATCTTCATCATCACCCATAATACGATGGGAAGAAGTGCTTGGTTCATCTGTTTTCATTAAACCATAATCTTTGTCTGCTGGATGGTATGTTGCCAGGATGTTCATTTCATCCTACTTCCGGGATTTTTTGCTCAGCTCCTAGTCCACACTCCCGTGGGGCTGTTCGGCAGACGCCACCATAGAGGAAGTTGTTCTTCAGGATCCCCTTGATTGACCGGTGCGAGGTTGTCCAGGCCGCCATTGCCGGGGCTCCCTCTCTTGGCTCAGGGTCGCAGCTCGTCGTAGGGTCCGCTACGAAAGGGTCCGGCACTAGCAGAGACCCGCAGGCAGCTGTGGAGCCCGGTCAGGGCTAAAGCGGCCGCACCCACTGTCTCGGAACCGGTTACCGGAGCGGTTGTCAGGACACAACGACGCCGGCGCCAGAGCCAACGCCAAACGGGTGGCGACTCTTCGCGTGCGCTTAGCCTTCAACGCTTCACCCGCAGCTCGCGGTGAGACCTCGGCCTAGAGCCCCGCCGCGCGGAGCGACGCCGACGCCGAACACATTTATTCTTATTTTGAATGAACCATTTTTTTCCCAATGGAAAACCTCCCTTCAGTTAGGAAGATGAATTTCAAAGGTTCTGAAGAGTGGGTTAGCAACTTTTGTCAGAGTCGTCTTGGAAAGGTGAAAGTGATAGTTCCACAGCGGGAAAACATTGGTTTCCCAATCTGCTTCTGAAAAGGAATTCTTCTGGCTGAATAGGTTGGTAGGTTGAGTCGAGTCACCTTTCTTGGGATGGGCTGGGTTCTTCTGTTTGATCCATGGAATCTTGGCCATTTTTAGGGCAGCCTAAGGGTATGAGTCGGCTCTAGGACATATCGGGGGGCTCTGCTGTACATAGCAGTCCTTGGGCAGTTGGTGGTGATAAGGATGTTGATGCAGACAAGGTTCCATGTGGTTCCCTGGAGTTAGCTGTACTCCTCTGGGAAGCCCCCGGGTGAACATTCTTTCAGAGTCCTCCGGAGGATGTGAAAACCAGGAAAGCCTCCCTAAAGTCACACCTGCCTGAATCTGGTACCCATCTGGGTCCATTCAGTCTCTGGGGATCTTTGCTGGCCTAGGTTTATGGACAAATAATCAGTGGGTAATGGGATCGGAAGCCTTAAATCAGACAACTTTCCAGATCTAATCCAAGCCCTTCATTTTATTGATGAGGAAACTAAGGCCCAGGTAAGAAGAACTGAATGATGTTTAGAATCCAAGTGTCCTGACTCATGCTTCAAGTCACTGCTGTGTCAGGGGTTTTCAAATAGCCGTGATTTTAGTCACTTGGATGCTTGTTAACCGTGCAGATTCCTGGGCTACCTCTGATATTCTCGTTTTCATAAATACTCTGGGTTAAGATTATCTAATTAGAATATAATGTGAGCTATATGGGTAGTTTAAAATTTTCTAGTAGCCCTCTGACAAAGGTAAAAGAAAAGTAAAAGTTTAGTAATATATTTTAATCCAATGTAAACAAATTTTAACATATAATCACTATAAAAAGTTATTAATGAGTTATTTGACTTTTTTGGGGTACTATCTTTTTGAAATTTGGTGTGTATTTTACAGCACGTCTAATTTATTTATTTGTTTATTTTGAGCCATTCTTCCTGATGTTCTCCCTCCCCCCACCCCCAACAGGTCCCAGTGTGTCATCCCCTACCATGTGTTTATGTGTTCTCATCATCCAGCTCACAATAATAAGTGAGAACATGCAGTGTTTTGTTTTCTGTTCCTGCGTTACTTCACTTGGAATTATGGCTTCCAGCTCCATCCATATCCCTGCAAAGGGCATGCTCCTTTTTATGGCTGCATAGTATTCCGTGTTGTATATGTACCACATTTTCTTTATCCAGTTTATCATTGATGGGCATTTGGGTTGGTTCCATGTCTTTGCTATTGTGAATAGTGCCGCAGTGAACATACATGTGCATGTATCTTTATAATAGAATGATTTCTATTCCTTTGGGTATATACTCAGTAATGAGATTGCTGGGTCCAGTGGTATTTCTGCCTCCAGATCTTTGAGGAATTGCCACACTGTCTTCCACAATGGTTGAACTGATTTGCACTTGCACCAATAGTGTAAAAGCAGTCCTATTTCTCTACAACCTCACCAGCATCTGTTGTTTTTAGACTTTTTAATAATCGCCATTCTGACTGGTATGAGATGGTATCTCATTGTGGTTTTGATTTGCATTTCTCTAATAATCAGTGATGTTGAGCCTTTTTTCATACACTTTTTGGCCACATGTATGTCTTCTTTGGAGAAGTGTCTGTTCATGTCCTTTGTCCACTTTTTAATGTTTTTTTTTTTTTTTTTCTTGTAAATTTGTTTAAGTTCCTTGTAGACTGTGGATATTGGACCTTCGTCAGGTGGATAGATTGCAAAATGTTTCTTCCATTCTGTAGGTTTTCTGTTCACTCTGATGATAGTTTGTTTTGCTGTACAGAAGGTCTTTAGTTTAATTAGATCCCATTTGTCAATTTGTGCTTTTGTTGCCATTGTTTTTGGCATTTTCATCATGAAATTTTTGCCCATGCCTATGTCCTGAATGGTGTTGCCTAGATTTTCTTCTAGGGTTTTTATAGTTTGGGGTTTTACATTGAAGTCTTTAATCTATCTTGAGTTAATTTTTGTATATGGTGTAAAAAAGGAGTCTAGTTTTAACTTTCTGCTTATGGCTAGCCAGTTCTTCCAGCACCATTTATTACACAGGGAATCCTTTCCCCATTCCTTGTTTCTGTCAGGTTTGTTGAAGGTCAGATGGTTGGAGGTGTGCAATCTTACTTTTGAGTTCTCTATTCTGTTCCACTGGTCTATGTGTCTGTGTTCGTACCAGTACTATACTGTTTTGGTTACTGTAGTATAATTTGAAGTTGGGTAGCCTGATGCCTTCAGCTTTGTTGTTTTTGCTTAGAATTGTCTTGGCTATTTAGGCTCTTTTTTGGTTCCATCTGAATTTTAAAATAATTTCTTCTAATTCTGCAGAGAATGTCAATGGTAGTTTAATGGGACTAGCATTGAATCTATAAACTACTTTGGGCAGTATGGCCATTTTCACAATCTTGATTCTTCCTATCCACGAGCATGGAATGTTTTTCCATTTGTTTGTGTCCTCTCTGATTTCCTTGAGCAGTGGTTTGTAGTTCTCTTTGAAGAGGTGCTTCACTTGTTAGCTGTTCTTAGGCTTTTTATTCTATTTGTAGCCGTTGTGAATAGGAGTTCATTCCTGACTTGGCTCTCTGCTTGTCTGTTGTTGATGTATAAGAATGCTAGTGATTTTTGCAATATGATTTTGTATCCTGAAACTTTGTTGAGGTTGCTTATCAGCTTAAGAAACTTTTGGGCTGAGGTAATGGGATTTTCTAGTTATAGGACCATGTCATCTGCAAACAAAGATAATTTGACTTCTTCTTTTTTTGTTTTAATACTCTATTTCTTTCTGTTGCCTGATTGCCCTGGCCAGAACTTCCAATACTATGTTGAATAGGAGTGGTGAGAGGGTATCCTTGTCTTTGGCTGGTTTTCATGGGAAATGCTTCTAGCTATTGCCCATTCAGTATGATATTGGCTGTGGGTTTGTCATATATGACTCTTATTATTTTGAGGTGTGTTCCTTCAATACCTAGTTTATTGAGAATTTTTAACATGAAGGGATGTGGAATTTTATCAAAGACCTTTTCTACATCTATTGAGATAATTGTGTGGTTTTTGTCCTTAGTTCTGTTTATGTGATGAATCATATTTATCAATTTGCATATGTTGAACCAACCTTGCAACCCAGGGATGAAGCTGACTTAATTGTGGTAGATAAGCTTTTTGATGTGCTGCTGGATTTGGTTTGCCAGTATTGTGTTGAGGATTTTTGCATCAATGTTCATCAGGAATATTGACCTGAAGTTTTCTTTTTTGTTGTATCTCTGCAAGATTTTGGTATCACAGTGATACTGGTCTCATAACATGAGTTAGGGAGGAGTCTCACCTTTTCAATTTTTTGGGATAGTGTCAGTAGAAATGGTACAAGCTCTTCCTTGTACCTCTAGTAAAATTCAGCTGTAAATCTGTCTGATCCTGGGCTTTTATTGGATGCTATTTATTACTGCCTCAATTTCAGAACTTGTTATTGGTCTATTCAGGGATTTAATTTCTTCCTGGTTCAGTTTTGGGAGGGTGTATGTGTCCAGGAACTTACCCATTTATTCTAGATTTTCTTGTTTATGTGGATAGAGGTGTTTATAGTATTCTCTGATGGTTGTTTGTATTTCTGTGGGGTCAGTGGTGATATCCCCCTTATCATTTCTGATTGTGTCTATTTTATTCTTCTCTCTCTTCTTTGTTGTCTAGATAGCAATCTATTTTATTAATTTTTTCAAAAAACCAGCTTCTGGATTCATTGATTTTTTGAAGGGTTTTTGTGTCTCTAGCTCCTTCAGTTCCACTCTGATCTTGGTTGTTTCTTGTCTTCTGCTGGCTTTGGGGTTTGTTTGCTTTTGGTTCTCTAGTTCTTTTAGTTGTGTTGTTAGGTTGTTAATTTGAGATCTTTCTAGCTTTTGGATGTGGGCATTTAGTGTTATAAATTTCCCTCTTAACACTGCTTTAGCTGTGTTCCAGAGACTCTAGTACGGTCTCTCTTCATTCTCATTAGTTTCAAAGAACTTCTTGATTTCTGCCTTACTTTCATTATTTACGCAGGAGTCATTCAGGAGCAGGTTGTTCAGTTTCCATGTAGTTGTGTGGTTTTGAGTGAATTTCTTAATCTTGAGTTCTAATTTGATTGGACTGTGGTCTGAGAGACTATTATGATTTTAGTTCTTTTTGCATTTGCTGAAGAGTGTTTTACTTCTGATTATGTGATCAATTTTAGAGTAAGTGCCATGTGGCAATGAGAAGAATGTATATTCTGTTGTTTTGGGTGGAGAGTTCTGTACGTATCTGTCAGGTCTGCTTGACCCAGAGCTGAGTTCAGGTCCTATACAGCACATCTTGGTTTGGATTAGCCACATTTTAAATGTTCAAAGGCCACAGTGGTTGGTGGCTGTTATACGGAACAGTGAGACCTACAGCTGTCTCTTCCTAATCAGTGGAGCTCTCTATTAGAAGGCACAAGCTGCCAACAAAGTAATGAATTCACTGTTGCTAGATTTATTCAAGCATCTAGTGCTGTGAAGTTGAAAATTCAAGAGCCCTCCACTTGAACCTTGTTAAGCTTTGTGGGCTTATCACTAATTCAGTATATCCATGGACAAGGATGTGTTTATACAGCAAATAGGCAGGAAACCATTGGCCATCAGGTGACACAGACCTTTTGAAGCCACATGCCACTCACAGACCACTGAGCTTTGTGTTTGCACGTGCAGACTATTGTTCAAGCACTGGAACACCATGTGCTGAAGGCACGGGCATCCAGTGAAATACTTGAGTGGAATTTTCAACCAAAAGCAGCTGAAAGTTTTTCCAATTTAATCTGTAAACGCAGTTGGGGGATTTTTGCACATGAATCAACTCGTTTACTTTGACAAGCCCTCTCTGTGCTCTGCCCGTGCCCAGTCTCTGGCTTACGGCTCACAAAGGTGCTCTGTGTGTAAATTTGCAGGGGGTGGGAGGAGGTGCATGGAAGTTCAAGGCAAACTTCTCTGAAAAGTGCAGCATCTGGGAAAAAGGGTGGAAACGCAGGAAGGGTCCCCTGTGTGAATTTCCACCCTCCCTCACCAGAAGTGCTGTTCAGAGGGTTGAAGGTGGATTCACATTGGAATTCTAATAAGATAGACTAGACTTACACTTCTATATAAGTATTAATATAATTAATATAATTAGTGATTAAGTTTGAAGAATAGTTATAAGGATATTGATTTTTAAAGTCTGTGTCTCATCTTTTTCCCATTCATCTTATGCTTCATTTTGATAAAGGAAAAAAAGAGCTGTCAGAAGGACACTGTGTGTCTTGTGCCTGGTCTGTGCTTGCAGGAATGTCTTGTGTTGCGCAGCCCATTTCAGTGGCATCTCCTTGAATGAAAGCTGGGGAGTCACAATCCATAACAACAACGCCATCATAACAGTGACCAACATTTAGTCAACATTGATGATGTCCATGACCCTTGATATGGAACAACTTGTTTCATCGTCATAATCACCCTATGAGGTAGACACTGATACATGTCCCCATTTCACTATGGAAGAAGCTGGGACAGAGAGGTTAGATACTTTGCCTGGGTCACCCAGCTTGGAAGGGGCAGAGATGGGGTTCAAACCCAGGTGAAGCCTTAGTTCTTACCCAAAAGACCACAATCTGTCATGATTGGAAGCCTCCTTAAAAGTCCTCCCACCAACTTCCTACTAAGGTAAAAATCTCTTTGACCTTCCAGGTAGATGGTCATCCAGCCCATCTTGAATGCATCCAGTTGCTTGAATGCATTAAGCAACAGGGAGCTCTTTACTTTGTCAGCAGCTCATGCCTTTTAAGAAAAGCTCCAACAATTGGAAAATTCTTCTTTAGATGAATCTATTTCCTATGATTAGTAAGATTTGATTCCCCTTCAATGCTCCTGGGGTGCAGGCTTCTTGAAACTGCTATAAGATAGAATTACACATGGTGTAACTTAAATCTCTGTATGCATGTGTTGTGTCGAGTCCCTATTGACTCCAGTGGGGATGGCACTAGATGCAAGAGGCTGAAGGAGAGACCCAGAGCCAGCAAATGAGACATGGGTTTTACTGGGGACTTACATGCAGGGGAGAGAGTCCAGTGGTAGCGGGCTAGACAGGAGAACTGCGTGGCCCAGTGGTGGCAGGCTGGGTATTAGAACCGCAACTGCTTGCAAAAGGCATGCAGCTGACATCACATTTTCTCTTAGAACCCTCCCTCTAACAGTCTTCAACTGGCAACTTTCACTTAACCCAAAACAAAGGGCCTTGATCCCCAGTACGGCCTGTGTTCCATGGGCCAGGCTTGGAGCTCAGATGTTCCTCATAGAAAAGGAACAAATCTACGGGTTTGGTGCTGCCAGATTTCCTAGCTCAGAGCACACATTTAGATGTGTCTGCCATACAGGGTCAGTCTCAGGGAGTCTACGTTATTGCTCTCACATAGGTTTACCATATAGCATATTTATGTAATTGGGAGTTAGTTTTGAAGGATAGTTACAAGGATATACATCATTTAAATCTGCCTCTCACCTTTCTGTTTCACTGCCTTATGCTCATCCCATTGAACGATTTACTCTGGGTCTCTGTTGTGGGTCTCAGGAGGTCCCGCATCCACACCTCTGCTCTTGCTGCTCTGAATATTTTCCAGCACCTGTTTATCACCAAATACTGCTCCTTCTTTGAGCCTAAGCACTCCCTGCCATGAAGTCTGCTTTGCTAAGGGGAGAAGCTGCTGTTACCAATGAGAGCTAGAAGTTGCTTTTACCAATGATTGTTCACTAAGGAGGATTAAAATCAAGAGGTGATGTTACATCAGCAACATGGTGGAGTAGGAGGGTCCTGACTATCCCTTTTCTGACGGATGCACCTAATGAACACCTATATATGGATCAATTCTCCCTGAGAGAAAGCAGAAACTAGGTGAAAGACTCCTGCATACTGAACAACTAAGAGAAATATTCACATTGAAGCAGGTAGAGAAAGCGGAGACAGAGTCTGTTGGAGAAGATGGGGAGAGGAAAGATGTTGGTCAAAGGATGTACAATTTCAATTATTAATAGATAGGAGAAGAGGCCAAGGCGGGTGGATCATTTGAGATCAGGAGTTCGAGACCAGTCTGGCCAACATGGTGAAACCCCATCTCTACTAAAAATACAAAAATTAGCCAGGCACAGTGGCGCACGCCTGTAGTCCCAGCTACTTGAGAGGCTGAGGCACAAGAATCGCTTGAACCTGGGAGGTGGAGGTTGCAGTGAGCCGAGACTGTGCCACTGCACTCCAGCCTGGGCAACAGAGTGAGACACCATCTCAAAAAAAAAAAAAAAAAAAAATAGGAGAAGTAAGTTTTAGTGATGCATTGCACAGCATTGTGACTGTAGCTAGTAATAATGTAGGGCACATTTGAAAATTGCAAGGAGTACATTTTAAAAGTTGTCATCACAAGAAATGATAAATAGGTGAGGTGATGGATATATTAATTAGGTTGATTTAATAATTCCACAATGTATGAATATATCAAACATCACATTGTACCTCATGAATATATACAATGATTATCTGTTGATTAAAAAATTTAAAAAGCCATAAGCCCCAAACACAATTAAATAAGGTGTAATTCTTCACCTTATTTCTTTTTCAAAATTGTTCTGGCTATAAGAGGCCCTTTGCTTTCCATACTGATTTTAGAATTAGCTTGTAAATATCTACAAATATATTGCTGGCATTTTGTTTGAGATTGCATTGAATCTATAGATTAATTTGACATTTTAACAATCCTGAGTCAACTCATAGACGTGGCCTTTCTCCCTATTTAATAGATTTTTAAATTTCTGTTAGCAGTGTTTACAGTTTTTAGTGTATAGATGAACATTCTTTTTGTCAGATTTATCTCTAAGTATCAAAAAATTTAATGCTATTATAAGTGGTATTGTTTTTAAAATGTCCATTTTTGATGTTTGTTGCTAGTATTTAGAAATACAGTACTATTTTGGATATTACTTTCTTATCCTGTAATCTTGGTAACTCATTTATTACTTCTAGTAGCTTATAGATCCCATAGAATGTTCAGCATTAAAATGTGTATTATGTGTAAGTAAATAAAGACAATTTACCCCTTCCCCCGAAAGAGGTGATGTCCCTCCTCTAGACCTAGAGAAAATATTGAAGTTGTTTCAGCATCTGTGTCATGCTGGGGGATGACCGGGTTTCCTTTGTAGCTGTGTGATACAGGAAAATCTTTTCACATCCTGGGCCTGGCTTCCTCATCAGCAAACGGATGAGCTTGAATCAGTGGGTCTTATCGATTATGGTGTTGCTTATTAGACCCCCTGGGCAGCTTTTAAAAAATGCCTGTGGTGGAAGTGCTCTGTTAGACCTGTCAGTGGGTAAACCCACTGTGAATGCAGTTCTCAGTCTGTGTGAGGAAGATGAGGGTGGGGTTTCATGGGTGCTGAAGTCTGGCAATCAGGATCCTGGCCGGGAGAGGGACCTCTGCCAGCTCTGCAGAATCCTGAGAGGGGCCTGAGGCCATCTGTGCATGGAGAAAAGGCCTTAGCACACACAGCTTCCCTTGCATGCCAGTGGTGAGAGCTGGGGAGGTGGCTGAGGACTGGCCACGATGCCCGTGGCAGCTTCAGTGCTGGAGAGGGTCCCTCAGACAGGGTCAGAGACCCCCTCCCCTACAGAAGACCTCCACACTCTTCGGTTTTGAAACTGCCTGGGCATCCTGTTGGTAACATGGAGGCAGCACAGCATGCAGGGTCTCCCGTTTGGGAATTTACACTCCATCAATCAGAGCACTGGGGGCTGAGCTACCCCAAGCCCTGGAGTATTCCCAAGCATCATCCTGCTGCTCTGGTTTTAGCCTTTTGGTACTTTAACATTCAGTACATTGTAGCAGAGCCTGCACCCCAGTCTGCTCTTGTCCCCAGACTGAAACAAGTAATAGGAACGCCTAAAAGAGAGAGACCAGTGACAATGACAGTGGCAGCAGCCTCTTGAGAGGGTTCTTTGCAGCAGTGCTATTTCCAAATGGGATGGGTCCTGCAATTGACACGAGGGCCAGGGCAGCCACAATGACCATCTCTGTCCTCTCTCCCATCGCACTTGTCCTCGTGGCTCATGAAGTTTCAGCATGAGACAGAGGAGGGCCAGGTGCAGTGAACAGCCTCTTTCCAGCATGAGAGTTTCCATATTCTCTGCCAGGGTGCCATAGTTCCCTCCCTGGGCCTTTGAAGGGCTTGTATCCAATACCCTTTGGAAATGAGATGCAGCCTGTGGACATGCTTTGAAAAATTAAGAGCATTGTATAAGCCCCAGGGTTATTTTGCCCAGCCGGCATTTATTTCTCTGGAATTCTTGACTTTTTCCCGTTATTGTGAAACTGCTCTTCAAGAATGAGTCGAGGTTCCCATAACCGCTTAGAACCTCTTGAGAACTGCCAGCTCTGCTGCTGAATGCTCCGTGAAAATGATGAGCAAATGCTCGCAGTCATTGGAGATGCATCCTAGGTCAGGGCTGAGGAGGAAGGAGACACCGTGCTCCCGAGAGGACTGTGCCTCCTGCCATGGATGTGTCATGTGGCAGGAAAGAGCCCGTGAGCCAGACTCTGCCTGCAGGGGCCATCGCCCAGCTTTGCTGTTAGCTGTGTCACCTGGAGCAAGCTACCTAACCTCTCTGGTCTATTTCCTCATCTATAGAGTGGGGAAAATGGGGGTACTTACCTCAAGGAGTTATCAAGATTAAATGGGTAGATCAGATGGAACACTGAAGAATAATTCAATCAATGTCAGCTGTTGTTATCAATATTAGAAGAATGGCTTATGGTAATCACACATACCGGTGATTATCTGAGCCCTGTGTAATGGGCTGGTGACTACATCACCCCATTTATTCCTCCCAGCCACACAGCAAGGACAGAGGCATCCATTTTACACAGGAAGAAAACAGAGGCCCTGAGAGACTAAGTTTCCTGCTATGCTAGTCAGGGGCAGAGTGGGGGTTTTTAAAACCCAGAATAATTTATCACCTGTAACTCATTCAGAGTTCGCCTATTGTTGTCACTAATATTTTAAATAATTAATACAATCTGTGTGTCTTTGACATTTGCTGCATTTTTTTGGTAGTGTGAGGAAAGTACAAAAGGAGGCCTCCTGGGCAGCCTGGGCTGTTGTGGAGGTGACTGGGCAGCTTTACTGGCCTCTATGATTAGGCTCCATGACTGTGGTCCTAACTGCCCACTGCATAGCCCCACCCCGGTCTCCCCACAGATACCCCAACTTCTGCAGGTCCCAGGTGAATCTCATTGCCTTCCTCTAAGCCCTCTCCTCCCATGGTCACTCTCAGATTAATGGCCTCACCACCTGCCCCTTCATTCAGGTTGCAAATGTTGGTGCCATCTTTCACGCTTCACTCTCACCTTCCACTTAAAATGGGTAGCTAAGTCTTGAGGACTAACCTGTACCATATCTTTTGACGGTCTCTTTCCATCTCCACGGTACCATCTAACCATCAATGTTAGGTAGGGTATGCTTTGCTGGTACAATAAATAGATCCCAAAGTAAAAAATGGCACAGAACCAATAGAAGGTTAGTTTTTGGTCATGTAACAGTTCTGGGTGAGTCAGCTGGTCACCAGTGTGGCCCTGTCCATGCAGTCGTTTCAGGGATTCAAGCTGCTGAAGGCTCAGCTGTGTTTATTGGGCTTCCAGGGCCACTCTGAGGTCAGCTTTATGCCTGCCAGCTGGAAGGAAAAAGGTACTAAAGAGGCCCTCCGGGAGCATTGATGGGTAGGCCTGGTAGTCAGGCACGCCCCTCCTGCTCACCTTCCACAGGGCCACACCCAGCTTCAAGGGAGGCTGGGCAGCATGACCCCCAGCACACCCTGCCTCAGCCACCAGGCTCTTCTCATCTGTTGCCTGTTTTTTGCAGTGGCCTCTGGACTAGTGTCCTTGTCTGGTCTCACTCCTTATCCAACCCGTGTTGCTGGAGTTAACTTCTAAATCCTAATCCTGCAGATTTCCTGTTGCCTTTGGGACAACATCCTTAACAAGGCATTCAAAGACCTCCGCAATGGGATCTCAGAGTAACTTATCAGCTTTTCTCCTGCTGCAAACCTCCAACAGCCATAGGCCAAGCCTAGAAGACCCCAGGCTCCTTCCTGAGTAAGACATGCCCACTCACCAACCTGTGCCTCTGCTCTCAGCTGAGCACCCTTCCTCACCACCGTCTCTCATGGGCTCAGTTCTGCTCATCCTCCAAGGTGTTGCTCAAAGGCCACCCTCTTTGTGAAGTCCTCCCCAAATTGTCGTCAGTCGGAAGGTATTTTGCTCTCCTTTCTAGGCTCTTCCAATGCGCACTTCTCCTCCAGCCACAGGGGAAACACAGTGCATTATATTTTCTAGTAGAGCTCCTGGTTGAACCCCTTGCTAGATGGAAAGCTCACCTTGTGTTTCCCCCTCTTAATGCAGGATAAATCCAACCTCCTTAGCATGACACCTCAAAACTCTCAAAATATATTTTCTTTTTTTAAGTTCTGGGATACATGTGCTGAACATGCAGGTTTGCTACATAGGTATACATGTGCCATGGTGGTTTGCTGCACCCAACAACCCGTCATCTAGGTTTTAAGCCCTGCATGTATTAGGTATTTGTCCTAATGCTCGCCCTCCCTTTTCCTCCCACCCCCTAACAGGCCCTGGTGTGAGATGTTCCCCTCCCTGTGTCCATGTGTTCTTATTGTTCAACTCCCACTTATGAGTGAGAACATGCATTGTTTGGTTTTCTATTCTGGTGTTACTTTGCTGAGGATGATGGTTTCCAGCTTCATCCATGTCTCTGCAAAGGACAGGAACTCATTCTTTTTTTTGTGGCTGCATAATATTCCATGGTGTATATGTGCCACATTTTCTTTATCCAGTTTGTCATTGTTGGGTGTTTGGGTTGGTTCCAAGTCTTTGATATTGTAAATAGTGCTGCAGTAAACATATGTGTGCATGTGTTTTTATAGTAGAATGATTTATAATCCTTTGGGTATATACCCAGTAATGGGATTGCTGGTTCTGGATCCTTGAGGAATCACCACACTGCCTTCCACAATGGTTGAACTAATTTACACTCCCACCAACAGTGTAAAAGCGTTCCTATTTCTCCACATCCTCTCTAGCATCTGTTGTTTCCAGACTTTTTAATGATCACCATTCTATCTGGTGTGAGACAGCATCTCATTGTGGTTTTGATTTGCATTTCTATAATGACCAATGATGGTGAGCTTTTTTTCATGTTTTTTGTCTGCATAAATGTGTTCTTTTGAGAAGTGTCTGTTCATATCCTTTGCCCACTTTTTGAATTTTTTTCCCCTGTAAACTTGTTTAAGTTCCTTGTAGACTCTGGATATTAGCCCTTTGTCAGATGGATAGATTGCAAAAATTTTTTCCCATTATAATCTGTTTTCAACAGATATTTATAGGCTTCATTTTTGCCACTCTTGCTGTGATCTGGTCTGGCCACCTAGAAACACCTGTGTGTCCATCGCCCTCTGTCCTTCCATGTTTCTGTGCCTTTGTCTCTGCTGGCCTTTCTCTCTGGAATGGCTGTTAGTTACCTTCACCCTCCAGTGAAGCAGTAGCCACATCACAAGCAGTGTTCCCGGCCTTCCCTCTATAACAAGTGTCTGCTCTGCTGGTACGGCCTGTGCCTACTTCTGTTCTAGTCCATCAGTCACAACAGAGGGGAATTCCTGGAGAACTGGAACATCCCCAGTAGTTTCTTGGAGCCTCACTGCAAGCACAATGTTTGGTGCATAGTAGGCACTAAGTGAGCATCCCTGAATGAATGCCCCATCTATCAAGTGAGCTATGTGCTGTTCGTCCTGGCCTCTGGAAGTCTCTGCAGATAGGTGAGTCTGAATCTAACGACAGTGCCATCAGGACTTCTGGACTGAAGTTTCTTTTGTCATTCGATGCCCTTGCTAAGATGGCAGAATGCAAGAACATTTTTCACATGTCAGAGAGGACAAGAGTAGTTAAAAATCTGGGGAAAAGCCAAAGCACATAGTGAAATATCAAAAAAAAAAAAAAAAAAGGGGGGGGGGAAGAAAAGAAGCTTAGGAAAATATATGTGAGAAATGAAGTTCACATTCTTGAACTGTTTCTTCTTTTTTTAAAAAAATAAATTGAAACATCTCCAAAGAGTACAGCCTTAAGAAACTTGGCCCAGGTGTATTTAATTTTCCAGAACAATCTACTGATGATTATCATCTGGGAGCATGAATTCTTAACCCTTAGGCTGACACCTACTGTTTGTTAACCACCCTGAAAGCTTTAGGAATTTTGCCAAGGCAAGAAAATGTCAGAGAGGTAAAGATGAAAGTTTAGCAAACTTGGAAGAAAAGGGCTCTGTGCTGGCTTGGAGGTAGCCCAGGTAGAGAAGCTAGAGTAAGACAGGTGGGATAAGAGAAAGCTGAATGTGCGACACCACCACCTGTAATTGGGATTTACTTTTCAAACATTTTCTCAATCTTACGAGCCAGGGCAAGAGAAACCAGCCGCATATCCATTTTTCACTTTTCTATAACGCTGGAGTTTAGAATGCTGTTGTTCTGCTTGAAATGCAATGTCAGATTGTTGTTGACGTTGCTTTAAAGTTGAAATTTTAAAGGTAAACAAAGAAATAAACTTTCCCTTTTTGTGCTGGAAAGAACTGAATGATAGCTGTTTGGGAGGGTGCCAGTTTTTCTGCAGGATGGTTTTCTTCTTGCGTTACTAGGGTTTCAGTTCCTTCAAGATGCCTCATGAAACCTTTATTTGAAATGTAGGTACACATGTGAGAGAAGTGTTCATTTTCATATATTTCTTTTTCTTTTTAAATGAACAAGTAATTACCGAAACCAAACAAATGCATGACTGGAAGTCATTGCAGCATTTGGGCAAACATCCTGCAATCTCAGCCTGGAAGCAGATCAGGTTCTGCTCTCTGCTGAGGAATTCTTTGTTGCTGGGTGGGACAGATCTCTACTCATCTTCCTTTTGGAACACGATGTGGCTGTTGTGACATACAAAACCTTTGCCTGGTCTCACTCCCTTGGATACCTTGAAAGAGGGCTGAGGACTATTTCTCCTCATTCATTAGAAATTTTCAACGGGTTTTAAGATGGAGCTATGTGATTTGTAAGGGATATAAAATGCATGGGTGTTTTTTGAAATCTCCTTGCTCATTTTCTTTTCTTTTTTTTGAGATGGAGTCTCTGTTGCCCAAGCAGGAGTGCAGTGGTGTGATCTCGGCTCACTGCAACCTCCACCTCCCGGGTTCAAGGGATTCTCCTGCCTCAGCCTCCTGAGTTGCTGGGACTACAAGCACATGCCACCATGCCCTGCTGATTTTTGTGTTTTTTAATAGAGACAGGGTTTCACCATGTTGGCCAGGCTGGTCTTGAACTCCTGACCTCAAGCAGTCTGCCTTGGCCTTGCAAAGTACTGGGATTACAGATGTGAGCCACTGCGCCCAGCCTCCTTGCTCATTTTCTAAAACTATAGATAAGTACAATTTCTACCTCATGTTCTCTGGCACGTATACATTTTGTCCTGATAGCTTTAGAATGTTTTGCAACATTTTCCTCCTTTCTTCCAAGCACTACCACCCCTACTTCCTCAGTTGGAAAGCTGAGATTCCAAGGGGTGATGTGAGGGGAGGGTACCCAAGTGTTTGCACCTTTTCTTCCTACAAATTTGCTGTAGTATTTTCCTGGGAAACAATATCCCCTCTGCCCTTCCTTTGCCATGTTCTGAGACTTTATCTTACAGAAAGTTTTTTTGAAAATAGATGGGATCTGGCTTGTTGCCCAGGTTGGAGTATAGTCCTGTCCATGGGCATGATCATAGCACACCACAGCCTGCATCTCCTGGGCTCAAGCCATCCTCCTGCCTCAGTTTCTTGAGCAGTGACTACAGGTGCATGCCACTGTACCCGGCCTTATAGAAGAACTCTTTTTAAGGTTACACTCAAATTTCCCCCATCCTCCTGTTAGATGTGTCATATACTTCTGTACATTCATTCACTCATTCATTCATTCAACATCTATTTTCACCAAGTGCCTTGTTTTTACCAGGCACTGGGCTTGGCAGTGAGGCTAAAATGGTGGGCAAACCAGACATAGTCCCTGCTCTCACTGACCTTACAGTCTAGCAGGGGACACACAGCGACACACGGGCACAAGTGTGTTGTGAGGGAATCAAGGCAGACTGAAAGGAGATCAATGAAAGAGAGATACAGTTCCATGAGCACATGGGACCATATGGAACCAACAAACCTGACCAAGTCAGTTTTTTGGAAAGCGATTTTTGCATGAAGCTTTGAAGGGAAAGTAGGAATCGTTTGGATGGAAGAGGGAGTTAGGGGAAAGAGAGCCTCTGAGAGAGGAAGAACATGGATAGATAAATACCCTTTGGCGTGAGTGGGTGTAAAATTGAAGTTCTCTGGCTGGAGCTTAGGGTAGGGAAGTCTGAGTTCAGAGCATGGTGAGCGTTCTAGGCCATGCTCAGGATCTTCTCCTTTACTCAAGGACGATGGGATTTCCAGATGGGTTTTAAGGTAGAACTTTGAGTTTTGAGAAGATTATTCTGGTCACCGTGAGGAAGAGAATAGGACAGGGCCAAGGCAGATGCTGGAGGGCTAGTTCATGCAGCAAAGATTGGTCTCCTGGGCCTGTAGGTTGTTGGCCATGGAATTGGAGAAAAGTAATGAGACCTGATGGTTATTTGGAGTGCAAATGGACAAGAATTGGTGATGGGTTGCCTGTGATGCATGTTGCAGAGATGGAGAAAATGGTGCCAAGGATGACCCCTCAGTTTCTACCCAGCGAGACCAGATCCAGGAAGTTGCACTGAGAGAGATTCAAAGGAGGTGGGGAAGACGGGCCTAGATTTGAGAAGATGATGATAAGGTCAGACTTGGACATGTGGAATTTGAGATGCCCAGGTGGAATTGATGGTTTGGGAATTCATAGGCAAGATCTGTGCTGGAGATAGAATTTTAAAGCCATCAGTGAACATCCAGTTGGACATTCAAAATTCTAGCAGGCCCAGTGTGGTTAGTTGTATTCAAGGGGAGATGTTGTCCTAAATCTACAAGGTTAAAAAGTTATTTTGCATGTCTAAGTTCTCTGCTGATGAGAAAGCAATTGTAAGCCTCCACATTCTTCACTCCTGTCTTCACTCATAAAACTAACCAACAACTTTTATCCTTAAATCAGTACTTCTTGGGAAGCCTTTCTGTGTTCTGGAGAAATTCCTTCTACAAATAACGCCACCTCCAAGTCTGCCCAGAAAGGAAATAGTGGTGGTGAACGTGGTGGTGGATTGGAGAAGACTGTATGGTTATAACATGGCACATCTCTCGCACCCAGATATCCTTCCACAAGCATGGAAGGGCCTCGGCTTACCCTCTGGTGCTGCATGAATAAAGCCCTGCTGTCAGCTGCAGAGACTTTAAAACCATTGAAAAACCAAACTGCAAATTGCTCAAAAGTGAAAACACATTACTTTTTCAACACTTTCTAGGGTCTCCAAACTGTTTAATATTTTAGGAATATTTAGCTCTATACCATAATAAATTACACTCTAAAATTTGGGTCATTGATGTGTGGCATATTATTATTACTGCCACCACCATTACTGATCATTAGGCTAGACCTTAATTCACTTAAACCTATTTGGTAGGTAATTTCTCCCATTTTTTCCCCAATGAGAATATTAATGCTTTCAGAGGATATGGAGATAGTAAGTGGCAGGATAAGAATTTGAAACAGGTGTGCCTGACTCCACAGTCACTCACCCTTAGCAGAGATGAGCCTTACGTTTGGGGACTTGAACATTTTATTACTTTCGTTTGCCCCGTAGATAATTCACTGTCTTTCTATAACTATTCCCTTTGAATGAGCTTTTATCTGGTTTCTGCTTTATTTAAACAGTTACAGTGTAGACTAGCCACCTGAAAAACAGTGGTCTAGGGTTTTGGAGGTGATGTGTCAGCCTACCGCCACTCCCTCCTTTCTGGAGCTGTGTGTGGAAAGTACTGGAAGACGAAAGGTACTGTAGAAATGCTTAATGTTATGGTCTTCATCCGGAACCATGAGAGAAAGTGCTGGTTGGAGATGGGTGAGCTTGTTTTCTCTGAAACACTCAATTTTTGTCTTAGGTGACATATGTGGAATCAGAACCCTTCTATGGTGAGAAAGAGGAATCCCATGTCTCTGAAAAATAGACTTTGAGAGTTGATTGATTAGCAAGGTTAGCTATTGTGTGGATCCTCAGGTCAGGGGTTGGGGAGAGTGGGGAGAGTAAGAAGAGAGACAGCGCGCAAGCGGGGCGGGGGGTTGGAGGGGGGGGAGAGAGAGAGAGAGGAGAGAGCAAGAGAGAAACTCCTTAGTTATTTCTTTCATTTAGGAAATAAGGACACTTGATGTGTGGAATCTGGTATTTACCATACATGGTGATTTTTGCCAAAAGGGCTCTCAGAAAAATGCCTTCTTGTTTTCTCCGTTGTCCACACCCACCATTGATAATCAGCACCACTTGGGTGATTCTGGAAGCTAGTCTGGACCAGCGACACTGCTTCATATTTGTAGGAGTGGGTAGAAGAATAGTTTCTCCAATGAAAACTATTAGAGGAATTTATTGGCTGTCAGGGTGTAATTAACCATGAAAGATATTGGCAAGGGCATGAAACTAACATTCCTCTCTCATCTCTTAACCCTGCCTCCTTCCAAAACTGGTAGATCCTCTCTGCATCCTGGCATTCTTGTGTTGTTCTCCTCTTTGAATCTCTGCCCTGGCTTAGGTTCTCTGAGATCTATGTTTTCTTCCTGACCGTGTTTCTGTGAACTCTATTAATCAATCCCTCTTCAGCTTGCCAGTCTTTGTCTCTCTGACCTTTCTGTCATTTTGTATCCATTCATGCATGGATGTGTATGATCAGAGGCCTAGAAATATATTTTATTAATTTGATGCTATAGAAGGTCAAGTTTGGCCTACTTAGAGGATATCATCATTAATTAAGAGAATAGGTATATTTACCCATAAACATTTGAAATATAAATATTTGGAGGACAAAGGCTACTTTGACATTAGAGGTTCAGTTGTCACGAGTTTGCCCAGGTACTCATTTTGAATAAAACTAAGATACCATGGAAAATTATACCTACTGCTTTTCTTTTGGAGGAGTGGTTCTCACAGACAGTGAGAACCTACAGAGGCAGTAGGGCAGGGATGATGGTTCATTGATATTTCCACCCACTCTGTGAAACAGGGCCTGTACGTGATAGGCACTGAAGTGAATGCTTTAAAAATAACAAGTTTGTTAGTTCCTGAAAAGGTAAATATAGAATTACCATATGGCCCTGCAATTTCATTCCTATGTATTTAAAATAATTAAAAACAGTTACTCAAAGAAATGGATGGACATGAATATTCATGGCAGCATTATTCACAGTATCCAAAAGATAGAAATAACCCAAATATCCATTAATGGATGAGTGGGTAAAAAAATCGTGGTATATACATATAATATTATTCAGCCACGAAAAGGAGTGAAGTACTGATACCTCGTACAATACATTGAAAACTTTATGCTATGTGACACAAAAGGCCACTGTGTTAATTTGCTCAGGCTGCCATAATGAAATATCACAGACTGGGCAGCTTGAAGAACAGAAATTGATTCCTCCCAGTTCTTGAAGCTAGAAGTTTTAAGATCAAGGTGTTGGCCGGTTAGTTTTCTCCCAGAGCTTTTCTCCTTGGCATGCAGATGGCCGCCACCTTGTTATGTCCTCACATGGCCTTTCCTTTGTGCACTCACATCCCTGGCGTGTGTTCCTCTTCTGATAAGGACACCACTCCTATTGGATTAGGGCCCCACCCTTATGATCTAATGTAACCTTAATTACCTCTTAAAAAGCCCCATCTCCAAATATGGTCTCATTGGGAATTGAGAGCTTCAACATGTGAATTTTAGGGAGGCATAATTCAGCCCATGATAGTCACACTTTGTATGATTAAATTTATATCATATATCTGGAATAGGTAAGCCCTTACAGACAGAAGGCAGATTGGTCGTTGCCAGGATTTGGCAGGGCTGGAAATGAGGTGGTAGCAGTGGGAGAATGGAGAGTAACTGCTTAATGAGTCCAGAGTTTCTTTTGGGATGATGACAGTGTTTTGGAACTAGACAGAGGTGGTGGTTGGTTGCACAACATTGTGAGTATTTTAAATGCCATTGAATGTTATATTTTAAAATGGCTGATTTTATGTAGTGTGACTTTTACCTTATAATGTAGATTTTATAATGCTGCTTTGGCCTAGTTTTGAGGACTTGGCTAGAAGCAGTCAGTTCCCCTTTTTGAGCAGCTGATGACATCAGTATTCCCAGCTACCTCTTGTATTAGTGATATGGTTTGGCTCTGTGTCCCCACCCAAATCTCATGTTGAATTGTAGCTCCCACGATTCCCACAGGTTGTAGGAGTAGCTGGTGGGAGATAATTGAATCATGGGGGCAGTTTCCCTCATACTATTCTTGTGGTAGTGAATCAGTCTCATTAGATCTGATGGTTTTATAAGGGGAAACTCCTTTTGCTTGGTTCTCATTCTCTCTTGCTGCAGCCATGTAAGACGTGCCTTTCTCCTTCTGCCATGATCATGAGGCCTCCCCAGCCACATGGAACTGTGAGTCCATTAAACCTCTTTTTCTTTATAAATTACCCAGTCTCAGCAGGGTGAAACAGACTAATACAATTAGGGTCTCACACTTGGAGCCACTATCCACCTGCCGTAATCATCCCAGGGGCAGATACCAGGTAACTCAGGACAGCCCCAATGGCTGGGAGTCCACTGAAATGACTCAGACTAGCCAATGCTAAGCCTGCTTACCCAGCCTCCCCCGACTTCCCTGCTTCTTCTCAATGAAGACGCCCTCCCTGTTCCTACTGTCTCCTCCTGTCAACCCTGGTGGCCAACACTCCGTGGAGTGGCCCACTGCATTTTCCCCACAGGGCAGTGAGTAGCAAATCTGTAAAACTCTTTCCAGTTTATCTCTTCTGTTCTGCATCTGGCCTTATCAGACTTTACCCAAGGTAATACAATTAAAACATGACTCAATAAAAATATTAAGACCACAGCAAACATCTTCTGAGCATTTTCTGTGTGCCTAGCAATGTGCTAAGGGTTTCGCAGGATTTCATGAAGTCCTCATAACTCCTTGGTGAGACAGGGGATGCTTATCCTCCCATTTTATAGATGAGGAACCTGACTGAGGCTGAGAGAAGTTAAGCAACACATTCTCCCTCCGAGAAGCATCTGAAAACTTGGATTCTCAGAGTTACATATGATTTTTGGTTGGAGGTAGAGTTGTTTTGTTTTTTGTTTTGTTTTCAATTGCTTCAGTTTTTAAAGAATGCTGCTCTACTCTGAATTTGGATACTGGTTGATAAGTGAGTTAGAGGCTTTGGTTCTGGTTTTTGTTTTTTGAGATGGAGTTTTGCTCTTGTCACCCAGGCTGGAGTGCAATGGCATGATCTCGGCTCACTGCAACTTCTGCCTTCCGGGTTCAAGCAATTCTCCTGTCTCAGCCTCCTGAGTAGCTGGAATTATAGGCGACTGCCACCATGGCCAGGTAATTTTTGTGTTTTTAGTATAGATAGGGTTTCATCATGTTGGCCAGGCTAGTCTCAAACTCCTGACCCTGACCTCAGGTGATCTGCCTGCCTTGGCCTCCCAAAGTGCTGGTATTATAGGCATGAGCTACCGTACCTGCCTTTTTTGTTTTTGGAATATTTGCAAAGAAGTAATTCTGGATGGATTCAGAGATGTGCTTTCTAATACTCTGGGGATCATGAAATTTAAAGGGGCAACAAGACTTCTTTTTTTTTTTTTTTTCTTAGACAGGGTCTTGCTCTGTCACTCAGGCTAGAGTGCAGTGGTGTGATCACGGCTTACTGCAGGTTCAATCTCCTGGGCCCAGTCGATCCTCCCACCTCAACCTCCTGGGTAGCTGGGACCACAGGTGCATACCACCACACCTGGCTAATTTTTAAATTTTTTACAGAAACAGGGTCTCCCAGTGTTGCCAGGGCTGGTGTTAACTTTTGGCTTCAAAGAATCCTCCCTTGAAGCCTCCCAAAGTGCTGAGATTACAGGCGGGAGTCCCCGTGCCCAGCCTGGAGTCCCCATGCCCAACCTGGGCAGCAAGACTTCTTAGTTAGGGTCTCATGATTGGAGGGTCCCAGAGGGCAGGCAGGATGGTATTAGGGTGGGCACAGGGATCATTTAAGATGATATCTGGGTCTGAACTCATATTTGACTGGTCGATGAAGTTACCTTGTAAAATTTTCATTTATAAAATTTTAGTGTATAATCTCATTGAATCTGGCTAGGGACTTAAGTGTCTTCAAATATACGGATCTAAAATGTCTGAGTTGATCAGATTTTGCATCATCTGTTTTCTTCTTTGTAGTTTACTGTACATGATTTTATGAGGACCTGCCTATGATACTGGGATACATTTTTCTTTCTCTATTCATTTGCTCACTCACTCACTTGCTTGGGCAATTGATAGCTCACTCACTCCTAGATTGATTGAGTCATTTAATCTATATGAATAATACATGAAAAGTTGCTTGTGAGAATGCAAACAGAACAAAAATATATTGAGCAAAACATGAACCTGCTCCTGTACTGAGTCTCCTGGTTCCCTCCCCGTCTTACTCCTGGACCCTGAGTGCCACCCACCGTTCAGAGTTGGTGGTTTAGTATGAAAGTTTCAAGGCTTTTAGATGTTTCTTTTCATAGATGTCTATCATAAGGGTTTCACCATGTCATATCCCTAATCGTAATGGATTCCCTTTTTTGGAAATCTTTTAAAAATACTTTTTCATTTTCATCGTTTTTGAAAAAAACACCATCAAAAAGTGGGCAAAGGATATGAACAGACACTTCTCAAAAGAAGACATTTATGCAGCCAAGAGACATGAAAAAATGTTCATCATCACTGGTCATCAGAGAAATGCAAATCAAAACCACAATGAGATACCATCTCACGCCAGTTAGAATGGCAATCATTAAAAGTCAGGAAGCAACGTATGCTGAAGAGGATGTGTAAAAGTAGAAATGCTTTTACACTGTTGTGAGAGTGTAAATTAGTTCAAACATTGTAGAAGACAGTGTGGCAATTCCTCAGGGATGTAGAACTACAAATACATTTGACCCAGTGATCCCATTACTGGGTATATACCCAAAGGATTACAAATCATGCTACTATAAAGACATGTGCACATGTATGTTTGTTGCAGCACTATTCACAATAACAAAGACTTAGAACCAACCCAAATGTCCATCAATGATAGACTGGATTAAGAAAATGTGGCACATATACACCATGGAATACTATGTAGCCATAAAAAAGGATGAGTTCATGTCCTTTGCAGGGACATGAATGAAGCTGGAAACCATCATTCTAAGCAAACTATCACAAGTACAGAAAACAAAACACCGCACGTTCTCATTCGTAAGTGGGAGTTGAACAATGAAAACACAGGGACACAGGGTGGGGAACATCACACACTGGGACCGGTCAAGAGGATTGGGGACTGGGGGAGGGATAGCGTTAGGAGAAATACCTAATGTAAATGATGAGTTGATGGGTGCAGCAAACCAACATGGCACATGTATACCTGTGTAACAAACCTGCACGTTGTGCACATGTACCCTACAACTTAACATATAATAATAATAATTATTTTACTTTTAAATTTATTTTTAGACCATTTTATTTTACTAGAATTTTGTCAGTTACTCTAGAAATTTCCTTGCTTTTGCTCAAAGTAATCACTGTCCTGGCTATTATGTTATAACATCCTTTGCATCTTTTTGGATTAATTAAAAACACATAGCTCTAAATGCTGTAGTTTTTCCCATTAAAGTCTAGATGTGTTACATAATTTTATATGTGTTTTGCTGTCTGTCTGCTCTCTTTTAACTTACAAGTTTTCTTCCATCTGTTTGTTTTTCTTAGTTTATGTGTTGAAGAACCTGGGCCATCTGACCCATGGAGTGGTTCTCAATCTGGATTTGGCTGATTGGGCACTCATGTTGCAGGTTAACATGCTCCTTGGTTTTCTGCCCTCCTAGAAGTTGGCAGCCGGATCCAGAAGCTTCAGCAGCCTCAGGTACAGCCTCCTGGGCTGGCGGATTGTAGGTGGGACTGTGTTCTTTCACACGACTGTTGGCTCCTTGTTTTTGATGTTGGTGGATGTGATGCACATTGCCTAGATCCATTCATTCACTGCAGGGTGCAGAATGGTGATGTTCTGATTCTGTCACTCTGCTTTGATTTGTTAGCTGTAATGATTTTATCAGAAAAGTCTTCCTTTCATCTACTAGTTGGTTATTTAGTGGCTTAGTTCATAAAGGAATCTAAAATAAATGTTTTACATTTTCCTTGTATTTACTGAGTTTTCAAGATAATGCTGTTGATTTTCAAAAGTTTATCAAGTAGGTTTGAAAAAATATCTTTATGAACCCATGGATTTAAACTTATTTGATCCATTTTAATCCATTGCAATTCTCGTCTTTATGAGAGTTCAAATTGCCCCATCTTTGACCAGAGGGAGATCTTCAGGTTGAGTCACTTTGACCAGTGGCTGTTGAGTCTGTTTTTTTTTTTTTTTGAGACAGGGGTTCTTGTTCTGTCACCCTGGCTGGAGTGCAGTGGCGTGATTTTGGCGCACTGCAGCCTTGACCTCCTAGGCTCAAGGAATGCTCCTGCCTCAGCCTCCTGATTAAGTAGGACTATGGTGTGCATCACCATGCCTGGTTAGTTTTTAATTTTTCTGTAGATCTGGGGTCTCCCTTTGTTGCCTAGGCTCATCCTCAACTTCTGGGCTCAAGTGATCTTCCTGCCTCAGCCTCCCAAAGTGCTGGGATTATAGGCATGAGCCGAATTAATATGGAATATTAATTGTCAATATAGAAAGACATAAATATCTTGTTTGGAAAGAAGAAAGGATCCATTGACAGTGTCACCCTGTGACAGTAAAGAGATACAAAGATTTGATTTTAATTTATCTCAGGTAGATGTCAACTTCTGCCATATTTTATTGATCATTAACTGAGACCTCATCCCTCTTGTTCTCCTACTTTTGTCCTTTAAAGCCAAATAAAAATAAACAGAACTATTATTTTGCATTGAGTATCTCAAGTAGATCTAGAATGTTGGTTTCAAAGTAAATAAGAGACAGATGCAATGGAATTTCATAACCATGATAGACTTTGGGGTGTAATAATTTTCTTAGGCAAGCTCATAAAAAGATTTTTTCTCCCTGTAGTCTGTCCTTAGGGACTAATGTTCTAAAAAGAGAGAACAATTTTCCAGTAACATTAACTCTGTGAAGACTTTATGGATTTTAAAGACATATCACTTTGTGTATGTGTGTAAGGTTCCTAGAGACTGGCTGCTGTGTAGCAGCGGGACCTCCATGGTGAGTTATGTTCTTGTCCTGATGTCATGGGAGCAAGTGGACGTAAATACTTTCATGTGTGGAGCTTCTGGATCCTTTGTCTAAAATTCTGCCATCTTTTCTAATAGATTGCAAGTTCTCTTTAAAAGTGGAAACACCCCTTAAAGATAAGAAGCAAATCTTCATCATTTGGAAGGCAGTATATAACTCACAAATGGGTTGTCTTCAAAGGTTGTTTATAAGGCACTGACTTGAAACTGCATTTATCTATGGACCTATGATAGGTTCTCAGGGCAGCAGATTAACACCTGCCAAGCCCACCATATTAATTTTGGTAGCACTGAAGCAATACTATAGACCCTAGCACCAGGCGTGATTGTGTTCTGGAGCAGTGGTTCTCAACCAGGCTATTGAAGGCCATTTCTTAAAAGCCCTGCTGGCCTGGATACCTCACACCACTCCTGCACTAACCTACTTAGAGTGTAGCTCTTTGCATCTTACTCCTGTGCTGAAGGTCATGAATGTTCCTTGCTGTCAAATAGATGCCCACTCTTTGGGTAGTCTTCAAGGCTATCGGCCACATGCTTCATCGTTCATGTCCCACTGTGTGCTGTTTTGCCATATGAACACATGCCATCTTAAGCTTTAGTTGAACATGCCCTACCTCCTCGGTTTCTCACCTTTGCTTGCTGTCCTTGGCACCAAGAATTTAGTTCCCATTTGTGGCTGCCTAAGACATAACCTCTTCTCTGCTGGCTTATTTCATATGCCATCCCCTTTTCTGATTTTTCCCAACTAGAGCTCACTCTTTCCTTCTTGATATCTTTCCCATCCACTCTTACTTTATCTGTCTTATGGCATGTAATACTGCCTTTACAGGGTAATGTTTGGTGGGCTGTTGTCCAGTCCAGTGCACCCCTAGAGGGCAGAGTCTCTTGTCTTATTGACCTGTGAGGATCAGTGCCTAGCAATGTGCTTGGGATATGGTGGCTGCACAACAAATTCTGGAGCTATTTAACTGCCTCTCTATTCCACAACCCACTTGCATACATACTGAGAGCAGGAGGGCAGCATATGTGGGTGCTGGTGGGAAGCCAGAGAGGGAAGCTATCTGTATTGCATTCAAACATTAATGTCCACAGAGAGCCCTAAGTGCTGTCTACCTTTGGCTTTGAGTCAGATATAATAAAACAAAATCAGCCATTATGAGTAATGCTTTTCAACTTTTGTTGTAAGGCTCACAAAAGATGTTTGCTATCCCTGACTGGTGTCAGATGCAATAAATATAATTAGTCTCTGGAAACACATAGATGAAATTACTTTAATCATGGCTTTCATTTGTTTCCAGCCCCTGAATCTCATGGGCATGGAGCAGACCACTGTCCTTTGCCTTCAGAGGCACCTCGAGCCCATCTCCTGGGTTTGGCTTTAGGGATAGTGTCTCTTTCTGGGAATTTTAAACTTGAAAGTGGAAAACCTTGGGGTCTCCACATCCATCTTCTGGGGACTTACTAAAATAAAGTTTATTTGCCCAGGAGAGGTGACCTTTCCTTTCATCTCTATGTTTTCACGTCTAATAAAGTCAAGAGGGAACTTGGCACCTGTTTTCCTCAGGACAAATTCAGTGAGGACAGAGTCCTAGAAGTGAGTGGCACTGAGTTTGTTTCTCCGTCTTCGTCTCACTAAAGAACTGCTCTCCATAGAACACTATGGATCTGGAGCTACTATCAGGTAAAAATCATCAACTTTAGGAGTTAGAGGCATGCTTAGAGTTTGTTCAGGCCGATAGCTCCATTTGATAAATAAGAAACCAAGGCTTGGTGAGCTGACATGTCTTGCTGGAAGCACGTTGTGTCTGGGTGTCAGAGGCTGACTGAGAACCAGCTCTCTTCCAGGATTATTTCCACCTCAGGTGGGACTCTGTTATTTCACAGATTCCATGATGGGAAGGTTTGGCCAAGAAAAGCATGCATTTATTGCATTCATTTAACCAATATTATGGAATGCTCACTCTAGGACAGGTACTTTCTAGGTATATAGGATATAGTGATAAACAAGACAGATACAATGCCTGCCCTGGTGAATCTTCCAATTTGCTGGAACATCCAGATATTAGAATTGTTCAGTGAATTTTGATGAGTGTCATGATGGGAAAGGGTAGGGTGCCTGGAACCTCTAACTGAAGGGTGTCAGGATCAGGCTGGGGGAGCCTGAGAATGTTCCAAGAAGGGGTGGTGCATGCAGAGGCCTGGGGTTCAGCCAGAGCTTCCTCTCTGGCTACACTCAGGTTCACACACTTCTTCTAAACACCTTCGTGGCCACACCCTACTTCTCTCCCCAGCCTCCTCTTTCCTACCTGGTAGCTAACATACCTTCAGCATTCTTTTTAAAAAATTTGTCCAGGGTTTCCTTTATTTTCATGCCTTTGCACACCCTGACCCTCTACTGAAAATGTAAATTGCTTTCGATCCCACTTGTGCTTTAGGATTCAGCTTTCAACTCAACTCCCCTGGGCTGTGTGGCTGATTTTTCTTTTTGATATCATAGCACCTCACAGTTACCTCTATTGGACTTTAAAGTGTTTAATGCAATTATTTGCTTGTTTATCTAACTTTTTCCTTGCTGGTTTATGAGCTCTTAAGTGGGGATCAAAGATGTGTCTTATTTATCTTAGTATATTAGAACAGTGCCTTAAACTTAATAGTTACTTCCAATGCATGCTTATTGTATCAATAGATGGAGAAATATCAGTCTCCTGACACCAGTCCAGGTCTCCTTTCTCCTCCTTCGTTTCCTTTCCCTTTTCTGTTCTCCCTCCCTCCCTCCCTCTTCCCTCCCTCCTTCTTTCCTCCCTCTCTTTCTTCTTTCTATCCATCCAACAGATGTTTTTGAGAGTCTACCATGGGATTGGCCTTGAGCAACTCATGCCCCAGTGGAAGAATTGGATGGGTAGTTAGAGAAATCATTTAGCACAGTATTTAATGTTAAAGGAGTTTAAACAAAGCTCCAGAGCACCAACGGTGGATCAACTATGTTTAGAGTCATCCAGGACGGCCTCCCCACCCGAGAGATGTTTGCCAGGTGAGGAAAGGGAGCAGGAAGCATGCTGCTCTGGAGGCAGCAGAACATGCAGAGAAAGGCCCTGAGTTGTGAAAAGTGCAAGTTGACTGTTCTTGGAATGGTGGGTATGTAGGGGTGTGGGAGAGTGAGGGAAGGAAAGGGTGGGTAGGAGAGAAGACTGGATGGAAAATGCTCTTGCTCACCTCTCTAAACAATTTGAGTTTTATTGTGTAGGCACTGGGAATCCTACTGAGATTTTTAAACAGGAATTCTCCTCTGTTTTGTAGGAAGCTGTAGGTGCCTATATTTAAGGGTTACATGAGATACTCTGATACAGGCATGCAATGTGTAATAATCACATCAGGGTCAATGGGATATCCATTGCCTCAAGGATTTATCTTTGTGTTACAAATAATCCAATTGTACTCTTTTAGTTATTTGAAAAATGTACAATTAAGTTATTTTTGACTATATTAACCCTATTGTGCTTGCAAATACTGGGTCTTATTCATTCGTTCTAACTCCTTTTTGTACCCATTAACCATCTCCACTTCCCCCCGACCTCCCTACTGCCTTTCCCAGCCTCTGGTAACCATCCTTCTACTCTCCATCTTCATGAATTCAATCAATGTTTAGTTCCCACACATGAGTGAGAACATGTGACATTTATCTTTCTGTGCCTGGCTTATTTCACTTAACATAATGTCCTCCGAAGGAGCTGCCTTTCCTCCAGTGACCACCCCAGGCCTTTCTTCTCACTCCACCTCTGTCCATGAGCAAACCCTGCGATGTGTGCTACCGTGTAGCCTCCCTGGGGTTATCATAAGAGGAAGTAACATCTGCCATGTGTCCCCTGCCTCTGCATTCCCCTTCTTTTTCAGCAAGTTCTGATCTGACGACACAGGCCATTGTTAGCACTGGATAGAGATCACCACAGCAGGAGGGAAGAAAAGGGTTAGGGACGCAACCTGCACATCGGCAACCGTCTGTCACCTTCACCTCTGATGAAATGGGACTTTTAAAATGATAGTCGCGTTTATGCTCTGTATTAGGCATCTCGCTTCCCTTAATAATCCTTATTAGCCAGATAATCTGTAGTTTGGCACTGACTTAAATGTATGCTTACCGAAGTTTTCTATTTTAGAGCTGACGAAAGCGCTCATTCTTCCCTGCGTTACTCTTGTTGTTGTAACAACAATGCTAAATCCTCACTGACTGATCTGAGGAGGCTGTTGAACTTGATAGTAACAATGACAGAACGGAGTGCTTGTATTAGGCCTACAACCCATTGAAGTGCTGCCATTGCATAATTAATCAGGCCAGCTAAAATTCTACATCATTGTAATAATATTTACTCTGAAAACTCACAGTTGGACTAAAGTTTCTATTGCAGGCTCTGCTGACATCAAGGAATCTTAAACTTTCTTTTTGACAGGGAGGTTTATTAGGGCCTTATTTTGGCAGCCCAAGCACAATTCCTCTTGCAGATGCTTATTGAATACAGAGACTCTTAGGGGTTGACACTGGATTAGAGATGATCTATTCAGTTGTTTCCAAACCTGGCTGAACTGTAACATCTACTGGGAAGACTTCAGAAATTTCCGGATTGCTGGGCTCCATCTCTGGGAGCCTGATTCAGGAGGCAGGGTGGAAGCAGAAAATTGCAGATACGTTTTCTTAAACACCCAGATTGTTCTTCTAGCAGTGAGAACTGCTGATTGCAGTTTGAGGACACTGAAAGCTACAAGGTTGAAATCACTTGGAAGATTAAATCAATCCTGAAGTCTCCTAGATTTTTCTGAGAAGAGAAGCTGATACTAGGGACTTCTGAGACATACTTTTACGAAAAGTCCCTAGTTTTGACATAAGGGCGGCACTTTCACAGTATTTCTAAGTGTGGTTTTCCTAACTGTCCCCCAGAGAATCCTTTGGGTGCTTGTGAAGTGTGCAGGTTCCTGGGGTCTCCTACTGTATTGAAATCTCTGAGGTGGGCCCACGAGTCTGTACTTAAATAAACCCCTCAGGTATTTCTGACACCCATTCAAGTGTGAGAGCCGTTGGGTTTTTTCTCTTTTTTTCTTTTGAGATGGGTCTCACTCTGTGGCTTAGGCTGGAGTGCAGTGGCATGAACAGAGGTCACTGTAGCCTCAAACTCCTGGGCTCAGAGGACCCTCCCACTTTAGACTTCTGAGTAGCACTACATGTGCATGCCATCACACCTGGATAATTTTTAAATTTTTTGCAGACACAGGGTCTTGCTATGTTACCCAGGCTGGTCTCAAACTCCTGACCTCAAGTGATCTTTCCATCTCAGCCTCCCAAAGTGCTGGGATTATGGGCGTGAGCCATTGTGCCTGGCGCCTTATATGAGTTGGCACCTCCCTGCTCATGGTGGGTGCTCAATGCCTTATGTTGAGTTCATCAGAGTTGAAATTTGCAAGCACCAATGCTTCAGGGCTCGTCCTGCCTCCCTCCTTGCTTCATTTATCTATGTAAGCTTCACATTCTGTAACTGCTGTACTCTGGTGCTTTCCATGTGCCAAGCACTTTCTCTTTATCATCCTCTGTCTTCCTGCATCATTCTTGGGCTGCTCCTTATCTCTTTCCTGGACTCATCTTTTTCCACTGGCCCCTCCTGGGTAATCAGTTGCATGCCCTCTTGTTTTCCATGGTGATAGCGATGATGATTTCCAAATGTCTTTCACCAGCCCAGACTTCTTGAGCTTCAGACCCGCATACATAGCAGCTTGTCAAGCCCCTGCCTTTTGAGTGTCACACGGACCCCTCACATCCATGTGGCTGAATGGAGCACATGATCTTTCCTTAGCACTGGTTCTTATCCTCCCTTCTATACTTGAGTTGGTGGAGTTGCCTCTTATTTTTTCTTATTTTTTTTAAAAAAATTAATTTTTAATTTTTGTGGCCTGTATTTATGGATTACATGAAATATTTTGATACAGGCATGCAATGTGTAATAATCACATCAGGGTACAAATAATGCAGTTCTACTCTTTTAGTTATTTTAAAATGTACAATTAAGTTATTTTTTTTACTGTATTCACCCCATTGTGGCTTGCAAATACTAGGTGTTATTCATTTGTTCTAATTATTTGTTGTACCCATTAACTATCCCCACTTCCCCTTTACCTCCCCACTACCCTTCCCAGCCTTCCTTCTACTCTCCATCTCCATGAGTTCAGGTGTTTTAATTTTTGGCTCCCACAAATAAGTGAGAACATGATTTGTCTTTCTGTGCCTGGCTTATTTCACTTAACATAGTGTCCTGCGATGGAGCTGCCTTTCCTTCAGAGACTACCCCAGGCCGTTCTTCTCACTCCACCTCTATCCATGAACAAACCCTGCTGAGGTGTGCTACCAGATAGCCCTGAAATGCACTCTGCTTTTTCTTCCTGGTGCCACTGTCTCACCCCAAACCCTCACTGTTCCTCTCTTGAACCTTGGTAGCAGCTTCCGGGTGAGTCTCCTTCCCACCAGGCTTGCCCTTCCCATCAGCCTCACTGTCTCCAGGGTGACGTTTTAGACTTGTGACCACAGTGCCCCTTCAGAAATTCTGTCCTGCCTGAGGATGAAGCCCACCTCCTTTGTGTGGCACTCAGGTCTTCTAAGTTCTAGCTGTTCCTCCATCTAACCCCTGCTCATTATCCTGCGCCATGGTCCTTATATGCTAGCTATTTTCAGTCACTGCTCCCTGGAGCCGTAGAGTATTTTCGTAGGAAATTTCTACTACCTTGAATGCCTTTCTGTCACTATGTCCTCTCTCCCCATCTGTCCATCAAAGGAGTCCCTAATCAGCCTTCTGGCTGCGACTTGATGCCTCTTAAATCTTGGCCAGACCTCTGGTGTGGCCCCTAGTTTGTGTGCCATCCCACGCTTTCCACATCTCTATCATAAATCTATGTGTAAGGGTTTGTTTCATGCCTATTGTGCCTCTTTGACTTGACTCATCGATTACCTCCAATGCTTGGAATGGTGACTGGCTCTTAGTAGGTACTTAGTGAACACTTCTTGAATGAATGAATGAATGGATGAATGACTCACAGTGTCTGACTTTTGGAATCATATATCATAAGCAATCTATACTTATATTTTTGCCATTCTTCCAATTTTTGAAACACATGTCATGAATTAATGCACTGGCAGTGGAGTTCATAAAAATATGCATTCTGATTAATTGACTCATGTTACCCTATTAATTTTCTTATTAAAGGGTCAGCCAGAAGCAGGAAGTGAAGCAAATACACTGTGGCATGGATCAACATTACAACCTGTCCCTTGAGCAGTTAATAGGAAGGGGTTTTAAAAAACAGCCAAGGTTACTAAGCATTACTTCATCTTTTAAAACATATTGGGTATTTTTTTTTAACCAAAGGAAACCATATTTCATCTTGGTAAGTAAGAATCATGCTGATAATGGGAAACAAAATTTTTCCAACATTTCAGCTAAAATTACAGTGTCAGCTGTAAGTTTAAGAGTTTAAGATGCCCAAATGGGTCTACATTTTCTTAGTCCTCTTGATGTCTATTTTGGCACTGGAATAAAGGAACCCTGAGTGGCTATGGCCAAATCCCTCTGGCAGGCAGGGAGCAGCATTAGACCCGAGACGGGTGGTGGGAGACCGAGGGCACAGCATATCAGCGATGCACCCTGGGGAATGATTAGGTTTGAGCACAACAGGCATAGACCCCAAAGCCCAGAATGTTGATTGACTTGTCACTCTGGGCTGGGCATAGAGTTTTGTGTTTTATATCACCTATGCCATTCAGTTCACTCTGAAACTCTATGCAGCTATCAGTGATTTCTTAGTTTTACAGACTTAGGAACTGTTAATTGATTCTTTGCAGTTTGGGAAGTAGCTAAGGAAACATAAACCTGATTGATTCTGTTTAAGATTCAAGACAGCATGGCCATGATCTTGCCTGATTTCAAAAGGGGAGAGGACACCCCATGAAATTCCTCTGGCTCCCCAGTATACTGTCCTTTAGTTTTTTCAGAATCTGTGCCTCTTGGGTGCAAAGGAGACCCCCACCCTTGTACAGGCAGCTGTATTTGGCTGCACAGCTGCCCAGATGGGGACGGCTGCCTTCCCCATCTGTGTGAGATGGTTTATGGGCCCAGCACAGTCTGTGTGAAGCTGACAGAGAATGGAGTGTGGTGTCTGGCCTCAAAATGCCCGTTCCCTGTACCTTTGCCTGGCCCTGGGTAGATGTGAAGTTCACATCATCATGGACAAACAGGGTGTTAGAGTGCGAAAACCTTAGGGTGTCATTTCCTTTTATTTTACAGATGAGGGCATTGAGTCCCTGGGAGGTTAAATCGCTTATCGGAAGTCATGGGAGCACTAGGTGTGGAACGTGAGTTCCCTGATGCGCCTGGGGCTCTCGCCCCTATGCTAGGGTGTTCCACCCAATGCCAGATCCACACCCCTGCTCACTGGCACTGCCTTCCCCCCCTGCCAAGAAGACGGGAAGCAGCATTTTTATCCATTGGAGCCTAATTTGGTGATGCTCTTCCAACACCCATGGGCTGTGCTTTCCCTGGAGGTTGAGTCCTTGTTTCCCATGCATCCCACAGGGTGAGACTCTCACTCATAGTCAGGTTCGAACACTCCTTCCCACCCATGTCTCCTCCTCTTTCTGGTTTCATCAATGGTAACCATTCCACACCAGTCTTCTGGTGCTCTTCAGACATAGCTTGTAAATTTTTTCCTTTGCTGAAGCGATTTTCCCAGCCGTTACATCCTCCTCAGACTCCTCTCTCTCTCTCACTAAGGAAGGCCCATCTAGCTGTGTTTTGAGCCTGAATACGAATCACACTTCTATTAAGACACCCTCTCCAATGGCTTCAGCCCACAGTGAATATTCTTCATGTGAATAGTCACAGTGAATGGTCCTTATGCCAGAAAGTTCTTGTGCAAGTAGGGTGTTTCATCTTTGAAACTTGACAGATCATTGCTAGGCTAGTGTTTTCTAGATTATTTTTGGAACATGCATCCCTCTCCCCACACACCTCTCCCTGTACCCCACCTGCCTGTAGGATTCCGTGGTCAAGGCATTCTAGGAAGTGCCTGCTATTTGATCTGCCTCATGGAGATTCATCTAGCATGTTAGCACTTTCAAGGATCTGAGAAATTCTGCATTGTAGAAACTGGCTTCGCCTTTTTGATCCTGCACCTCCCAAATGTATGTCCTTAGGATCTACCACTTGTGTGACACTGTCTCCCATTGAGTGCTTTTTGTGGAACATTCTTCTGAAAGTCTGACACATGATTAGAAACGTAGAAGTCTTATCTTCCCAATCATACTGTACATTTTTGTGTTTCTTTCTCTCTTCCCAGTGTCCAGAAGAATGACTGTTTCTTTCTTTTTAAAAATTTTATGTGGTGGCAGAAGGGCTAACCAAGGGTTTCCTGTTTACTCATGTCAGTTTCTGGTGGAGAAAATCTTTTTTCATGCTGAGATATGGCAAAGATGAAGCGTGGTCAGCAGGAAAAGTAGAAATTGTCCCAAGATGAGAACGAGTTATAAACTTGTCATGAACCATAAGTGAGGTTGGGTCTAGAAAGGCCAAAGCTACTGTCAGAAAATCTCAGTGGAAAAGTCAGCATTTGAGAAACTCTCACTTGAAGAAGGGCAAAGTATAACTGATATAAGTATTAATAAACCACACGAAGCTCTGGACTGTGAAAAACAAAATTTAAAGATGAAGACAGAGAAAAAAAAAATGGAACAGAATAGGTGGTTATAAAACACTCATTTTACTGCAGTTTCAGAAACTTTCCTGGGCTGAGCTCCCAGATTCTCATCCTGCTACCAGGAGCCGAGGCTCCAGCTATTAAAGCTCCATTCTTGCCAAAATGGCCTTCTTTTGCTCTTTTCTTGCTTCATGTTTCAGTAATGACCTTGAGTAACTTAGGTCTCTATCTGTTCAGTTCAAGTTGGTACAGCAGCTATTTATTGAACATTTAAGGTGTGCCAGGGCTGCAAAGATAAATGAGATCTGTCTCTTTGCTGGAGTGTGAGCCAGGGGTGGGTAGAGGGAGCTGTTAGACACTATAACAGGTAATTTCCATGTGGTGCCAAGATAGAGAAAGGCCAGGGAGGTGCCCGACCCAGTCTGGGGACCTCAGTGACTCTTCCTACAGGGTGGACTTCTCCATGAGGCGTGAAAGGCACAGAGCCAAGGGCCTGTGGGACTCTTAGAGACCCATGAACATGTTTTCATTTCTTTTAAAATCAGAAGAAAAAGTGCATATGCTCCAGCCTGGATTTTATTTGCCCGTATACCAACACAGTTGCAGAGCCATTCTGGATATTTTTTTATGGAGAATGGGGCCCACAAAGACAAAAGTGCCAGGGGCCTATGAAAGTCATATGTGGCTGCCTTAGTTTCCTGGGGTTGCTGGGACAAAGTTCCAAAGACTGAGTGGCTTAAACAACAGGCATTTATTGTCTCCTGGTTCTGGGGCTGGAAGTCCAAGATCAAGGTGCCAGTAGGGCGAGTTCCTTCTGTGGGTCATGAGGGGGAATCTGTTCCAGGCCTTTCTTCTAGCAGCTGGTGGTCTCAGGAAAGCACCCCCTGGCTTGCAGACGGCTACTTCTTCCCTATGTCTTTACATCACCTTCTCTCCTTCTGTGTTTGTCTTTTCACATAGCATTCTTTTATACAGTAAGTCCAGTCATGTTGGGTTAGGGGCTCACCTGTGTCAGTATGACCTCCTCTTAACTCATGACATCTGCAAAGACCCTATTTCCAAATAAGCTCACATTCTGAAGTCCTGGGAGTTAGGATTTCAGCAGTGAATTTGGTGGCAGTAGGGAACAATTCAGCCCATAACAATGGCCCTGGGCTCCTGGCAGCGCCCCTGCCTTTCTCCTGCTTTGTAACCAGTGGGCTGGTCTTGAAGTGGGAACAATGAAGGAGTCATGTAGCTCATGGTTCTCTGTGGTTGCAGGTCCCCTCATTTTCCCCTCCTCCCAAAATAAAGAATGACCAATTGCCCTTGATGCCAGTTTTGCTCATGGGTAGGGTTCCCATAAGAACGCTGAAAAATTATATTGCAGAATTTGATTGGAACGTTTTATGTATTGACCTCACTTCTAATCAAAGATGGCCAGATTAACAATCTAAAAAAGTAATCTTGGCCAGGTGCGGTGGCTCAGGCCTGTAATCTCAGCACTTTGGAAGGCCAAGGCAGGTGGATCACTTGAGGCCAGGAGTTCGAGATCAGCCTGACCAACATGGTGAAACCCCGTCTCTCCTAAAAAGTACAAAAATTACCTGGGCGTGGTGGTGCATGCCTGTAATCCCAGCTACTCAGGAGGCTGAGGTGGGAGAATCGCTTGAACCTGGGAGGCAGAGGTTGCAGTGGGCAGAGATTGCGCCGTTGTACTCCAACCTGGTGACAGAGTGAAACTCTGTCTCAAAAAAAAAAAAAGAAAAAAAAAGAAAAATCTTTAAGAAGAGCTAAGTATGGCATCTTCAGAAAGTTAAGCCTTCTCATGGACTCCTCTGCATGTGCCGTCCCCAGAGAGGCTAGCCTCAGAGGGTCCTGGCGTAGAACTCTCTGGGTTCCACTGCTGGGAGCTCCTTGGGAGCTGTGTATTTTCTTCCCATTTCTTGGGGACAGACTCTGAGCCAGGGAACACATGCCAGTGAGTGGTGATAAGGACTTTGAGCAAACCCACCCCAGTTGCCACCCTCAATCCTCAGGGTCGAGGTCGAAGGGGGCCAGAGCACATTTTTCACAGGTTCTGTGTGCTGTTTTGGGGAAAGTGCCAAGCAGTCACCCAGGACAAAACCTGGCCCCAGATCCCCCAGCCCGTTTTGAATTTGCATCTCTAATGCCACCTTTTACCCCGGGAGTCCCAGAAGACACACCCTGGCCGAGGAGCCCTGCTCAGCTGGTGGTGGTTTGAGGCCAGCCAACTCCGCTTTTCACTCTCGCCCCTGCCGAGTTTGCAAATATTTCTGGGTGTCTGGTCCTCATTAGGGCTGGCTGAGCTGACAGTGTGCAGGCTTCCCTCTGAATTGCCACCTCACCTGTGGTTGACCAGACTCCCCCATCTTCACTTTTGAAGAAAAGGCCGCAGGGGAGTGCATAGGCGGTTGCCAGAGGTTGTCCTCTGGGATCTGGTGCCATGTAACTTGGCTGCCACTGTCACCACCTTCTCCTGGAGGCCAGCTCACCACGGGTCTCTGGTGCTGGCCAGGGCCTCGCCAAACTCTCTGGAGTGCAGCTACCTGAGTTTTCTCTGGGAGCCCATCAACTGTCTGGGTTCTCTCACAGGTTGTAGGAGAAACAAATTGAAAATATGCTAACTCCTTCATCACCTCCTACTTTTTCCAGCCTCTTGTTTGAAGTTCTCTGCATATTCCTAAAATTACACTTCTCAGTCATTTTCATAAAAATCCGTGTGGAGCTCAGGGTGAACATCTAAGCTTTAACATCTTTACACTTAGATCCCCTCTTGCAGTTGGAAGGGAGCAGCTGTGTGATTAAGAAAAGTAGGTTTCAGTGTGTGTTCTTTCTTTCTGAAGCATCTGAGCCGTTTTGCTGTTAACAGCAGGAACTATTTAGAAAAATACAGGGCATTTCCAAACATCTGACTACTCAGCTGGGTAAAAATACAGTCTCAGTATTTCCTTTCGAATTTGCATCACTTTGTGATTAGTCAGGACTTCCCCCCCCCCCCCCCCCCCAAAAAAAGGTTTCTATTACAGCTGTGTCTTTTTTTATTTGGTGACCCAAATACATGACTCTTCAGCATGGAAAAATTCACATTATTAGTTGAAAAATATAGTGTTGAACCTCAGTAACAGGTTCTGTAAGGTTTAGTTTCATAAACTTTTATAAAGTTTAATTTTGTCGTTTTGTTCTAGAGTAAAGGAAAAAGGTCTGTGGCAGAATTTTCAGGTATTTTGAGATAGGACTGAGGTGGGAACTAGGAGGCACTGTGACTATCCCTTTTGAATTTTCCCTTTTTGTCCATTCACTATTGAAAGGGAGAAAGCTGGCATCGGATGGAAACATTCCTGGTGATTTGAATGAGAGCAGTCTGGCTACAGAGCTTCCTCATCTTGGGTGACTTAAAGTTCTCATTTTTCTTTACTTGAAGGTACAACCATGAGTGTGTGATCATCCAGTTGCTCCTCGTATCCTAGGAGTCTTCTTAACAGTGAACTCTTCAAAATATTGAGTTTATTTCATTATGTAGACACTTTCCAATAGTTCTGGAAAAACATTGCCTCAGATAGACTATAGTCTGGAGATTTACATTTCCTAGTCAGGAGATAGTTTAGCACATAGGTTCTTTAAAAATAAATTATTTATAGCTTCCACATTTTCTTTATAATTTGTTCCAACTTGTTCATCATCATTGTAGCTAGTATTCTCCCCTTTTCAAGTCAAGGTGTCTGTTTCCAAGTGAGAATTTAAAGACAATTCCATGTTTGATTCCCTCCTCGCTTATCTTTTCTGGAAGTAGATAGATTGTGTCAGTGGTCAACACCTCTGCCAAAGTCAACTTCTAAAATAGACATGACGTAAGAGCAGCACACAGCTTGGCCTTGTTTCCTGGTGGAGCTCTGTCTCCAAGCATCGGGTTCTATAGGATTGGTTTGCCAGCCATGAAGCCTGCGGAGCTCCATTCGTCAAGGAAGCAAAAGGATTGCTTTTGTTCACCTCATCCATCAACTGCACAAATGCGTTATTTGGTACAACTAGGTATAGAAGTATCAGAAGTACTTTTCCCCACTGCAAATGCATTTAAAAAATAATGCTTGCATGGGGTGTGCTGGGGACACTTTGGGTCGTGTCTGAGGTTGCCATAGTACTGCCGGTCTCCTTGTGGCCTATATGAGACTGATTTGATTCTCTCTAAACAGAGCTCAGGAAACATGGAGGCCTGCGTGTGATTCTTCTAAGGGTCTTTGCCTTCATCGTCAGGGTTTAAGACATCAAGGAGTGAAAAAGGCAGCTGGGACGCATACATGGCCTCTGTGGCTGTGCTTCTAGGGACTTGGAGGCCAGGAATCAGTAACAGAAACCAAAATAAATGATCTAGTAGCATGGAGGTAGTGTTCAGTATCAGTATCTGAAATTTGGAGACTGACTCACTGCCAGTATTTTAAGAAATGAAAAGAGAAAAACGTTGAAAAGGTCACTCAGCTTTCAAGTTAAGGGTAGTTGAATAATCCACAAATGGATCTACAGGTGATTAAAAGAAAGAAAGAAATGGTTGGGCGCGGTGGCTCGTGCCTGTAATCCCAGCACTTTGGGAGACCAAGGTGGGTGGATCGCCTGAGGTCAGGAGTTCAAGACCAGCCTGGCCAACTTGGTGAAACCCATCTGTACTAAAAATACCAAAAAAAAAAAAAAAAAAAAATTGACCGGGTGTGATGGTGCATGCCTGTAGTCCCAGCTATTTGGGAGCTTGAAGCAGGAGAATTGCTTGAACCTGAGAGGCGGAGGTTGCAGTGATCATGCCACTATACTCCAGCTTGGGTGACCGAGCAAGACTCTGTCTCAAAAAAAAAAAAAAAAAAAAAAAAAGAAACATTTCAGCCTTGAGTGGTCATTAGTTGTGTCTTTGGTGTGGTATGTAGCCAGGCTTGAGTAACTGGTAGAAGTCTACAGCTTATAGAGGGTAGAATTATATTCCCCCAAAAGATATGTTGAAGGCCTAAGACCTGGTACCTGTGAATATGCCTTTATTTGGAAATAGCATCTTTGCAGATAACAGCAAATTAAAGATCGCAGGATGAGATCATTCTGGACTTAGGGTGAGCCCTGAATCCAACGACTGGTGTCCCTATAAGAGAAACGAGAAGGAGATTTGAGACCCGGAGACACAGCAGAATAGGTAATGTGAAAAATGGAGGCAGGGTGTGGGGTGATGCATCTCCAAGCCCTGAATGCCAAGGGCTGCTAGCTGCCCCCAGAAGCCAGGGGAGAGCATGGCACACCTTCTCCCTTAGAGCCTCCAGGAGGTACCACATCTGCGGACACCTGACTTCTGGCCTTTGGAATGGGGGAGAGGATAGATTTCTGGTGTTTTAAGTTGCCTAGCTTGTGGTAATTTGTTGCAGCAGCAGCCCTAAGTAACAAACATGGAATTGTCAAGAGTCTCGGAGAAGTCTGATTTAAGAGCCTCATTTTATATTCGAGAAGCCTGGTGACTTGCCCAAGTACACACAGTAGGTGCACAGCTGAGCGTAGCCTAAAATGCTTGGCTGTGGACTCTGAGCTCACAGCCATTTGTAGCTCACACCTGTAGTAGTCAGGGTTCTCTGGAGGGATAGAGTTAATAGGATAGATACAAAGGGGAGTTTATTAAGGAGCATTAATTCTCACGATCACAAGGTCAGGTCCTACAGTAGGTTGTCAGCAAGCCGAGGAGCGAGGAAGCCAGTCCAATTCCCAAAGCTGAAGAACTTGGAGTCTGATGTTTGACGCCAGGAAGCATCCAGCACAGGAGAAAGATGGAGGCCAGAAGACTCAGCCAGTCTAGTCTTTCCTCGTTCTTCTGCCTGCTTTGATTCTGGCCACGCTGGCAGCTGATTAGATGGTGCCCACCCAGATGGAGGGTGGGTCTGTCTTTCCCAGTCCACTGACTCAAATGTTAATCTCCTTTGGCAAACACCCTCACAGACACACCCCAGGAATGATACTTTGCATGTTTCAGTCCCATTAAGTTGACACACAGTATTAGCTATCACAACACCTAACATGTGCGAATTGGGGACTAGATGCAAGAGGAAGTGCAGCTGTCAATCACATCAGCTTGGCTGTTAAGGAACTTCCAAAGAAGCCAGATATTCAGAAAACAGTAGGAAAGGGTGCTTGGCGGTGTCATTGGAGAGCATCAGTCTACATACTCAGGACAAGTATGTGTGGGTGGAAGGATCAGAAAAGGTTCATTTTGGAATTGGCCTTTAAGGTTGGGCTTTACGAGATGGAGTTTCAGCGTGAAGAGATGGTGGGGAGAAGGGGGCAGTGGTGGGGGTGGTGCACTCTCACCTTTAGGTTAGAGTATGCAGGAGGAAGAGGAGGCTGTGAAAGGAACTTAGAGCCAGATGCAAGGGAGAACAAATGCTGCGGGCTGGCTGTTGCCTTCTAATTCTCTCCAAATAGAATCTGGGTTATTTAAAAAGCATTTTTTTTTTTTTTTTTTTGTAGAGGTAGGGTCTTGCTATGTTGCCCAGGCTGCTCTCAAACTCCTGGCCTCAAGCCATCCTCTCACCTCACCCTCCCAAAGCACTGGGATTCCAGGTGTGAGCCAGAATCTGGGTTTTGATCAGATCCCCACACTTTCAGCACAGCCAGCGCCTTGGGGAAAGCTGAGCCCACTCAGCCTGAGAGGTGGCCCAACAGCGAATTATTCACAAGATTATTGCCACTTCTCTCGCCAGTGGTTGGCGGAGTGACATGTGAACTCAATTTTGGCCAATGAAATGTAAAGGGAGTTCTGGTTAGGGGGAGGAAAGAGGGCATTGTCTTGGAAATGTCTCCTCATGCCTGGAGATAGCAGGTACAGAAAGAGAAACTCCCTTCACCCTCCAGATAGCAGAGTGTCTGAATGTGGTGTCTAGAACCGGCACAGACATCTTACTACAGCTTGAAGATGGAGCCAGCACTGGGGATGACAAAGAAACAAGAGGGAAAGAGACAGGGTCCTTGATGATGGTGCGGTACCACTGATGCCCACACTGCCTCTGGGCTCCTGTTAAATGACATGAATATGTTTCCTTATAGTTTCAGCCCATGGGAATCAGTGCTTCTGCCACTATTGGTGAAAGCATCATGGCCTTCCTGGAGGAAGTGGCACCCAGGACGTCTGAAAGATGAGAAGGAGAAAAGGGGTTAATGTGTTCTAGGCAGAGAGAACATCTGTGAAGGCTTGAAGGAGTGAGACTATCACCCTTGCATTTGAGACACTGAAAAAATATAGCCTGTCTGGCACTACATGGGGCTGGTGACACATATGAAAATGGGAAAGGAGGAGGAAGAATAGAGAGGGAAAGGGCCAGCAGACAGAAACAGGAGCCAGAGTAGATATGAGGATTCATGTGGGGAGACTGAGAGTGAGGTATCAATTAGGGAAACATTAAATTGTTTCCATTTAGAGACATAAAATGAGATTCTTGAGCCAGGCAGTAGTACCAGAGGTGGATGGGAAAGGTACCAGACTCAGCGTCTGACCATCGATGAGCCTCAGAGGGGATAGAGACTGCAAAGCTGATGCCGAGAATCTCTGATGACTCAGAAGGTGCAGCTCTCATGAAAAGCCAGTTAGGAAGGGGGCCTGGGTTGGAGTAGGGGGAGCTAGGGCAGGAGGGGAGAGAGGCAGTGGCCCTCAGTTGTCAGTTTCCTGGGTGCGAGGTGCTGAATGGGACACACACACACACAGGTGGGATGGGCCTCATGCAGCACTGTTAGCAGGCAAGACTCTAACAGCCCTGAGCTCAAGGGGCCATCTTGGCTACCTGGACCATCTGCAGTACTGAATGGGGGTACAGCTTCTGTACCCTCTCAGCTCCCCATTTGGAGGTGGTGACAGACAGGGTTGAGCACTGACTGGCTCTCTCCATGTTGACCCTCTTGGTCCTGCATCCAGCTCAGGTCCTCTCCCCAGCCTTTCCTCCCTCTTTGGCCTGTTCAGGGTCTGGGTGGGGCACTTAGACCCTCCTCTATTCTCTCATGGCCAGAACTTTATACCCCAGGACAAGGCTTAGCCTCCTGAGTTACAAAAGACCCAAGTCTTGTTAATCAAAAGCCTTGATTTTCAAAATGATCATCCCTGCCCTGTTACAATGTAAAGCTCTATCTTGGAATTCCGTGCTCTTTGTGTCCACATTCTGCTGGGCCGATCTTTGAATGTCTAGTGGTAACAGGTGGGAAGCCATAGTTCATAAATCAAATGGCTACTCCAGCACAGGTAGTAGCCGGAGAGATGGAAAGAGATAGAAATGTGGCCTGTTAGGGCGAGATAGAGGGAGCAACAGAACTGTGGGTTGATCAGAGACCGAAATTCAGAAATTCAGCCCTCATGAAATCCACAGCCATGGAGGCCAAATGCTTCATGTCATCCCCTCTGATTGTCCGAGGCTTCACTTAGGGTTTGAAGGTAGGAAAGAGTGTCTCTCTGAACTCAAAGGCTGTTTTTGGGGGGCCTGAAACCATACAGGATGTACAACAGGAGTGCAGGTGGTTTGGGGCCAACATCTCAAGTGGAGCACCAACATGCTCTCGGGTTCTGGGAAGATATGGAGGAAACCCTTTGGCACCAAGCAAGTAAACACACACCCAAACAAAACAACACGAAAAGCCCCACGCTGAAAACTTTCCACTTGCCAACATGTTTTTGTCGCTGCCAAAGGTTTAGGATTGCAACATTTGGGCGTCTTTGGCCCCAAACCCGAGGACTCTGCAGTTTTCCCAAAGCACCTAAAAGAAAGAATTCTCTTTGGCAAAAACAGCATGTTTGTAAACAGAAAGCCTTTAGTTTTGAGAAACTCAATTCCCCCTTAGATGTACGTATTCAGAATAAAGTCCTGAGGCTGTTTTCCATCTGGTTTTTCTACTCCAGATTGTCATGGGCAGGTGGAACCTATCTCTTGTGTGTGTAGTTTTCATTAACTGGGTGTGTGTTTGGAATGCACGCTTGTTAGCCAATTGTGGATTTTCTTCTGATGCTGGAGAGAAAGGCTCAGATGAGGTCCTGGATTCTTCCAGACTTGGGTTTCTTCTGCCACAGGATCATGAAGCTGGGAGCTTCCCAGAGAGAGAGCCCGGCCTTCTTGATTCTCATCAGGAAAGCCACCCCACTCACCTGCAAGTAGAGGCTTTACCAAGCAAAGATCTGAAGTTGGAGTAGCTTGTTTTCTAGTTGCTTCTTTTAGCAACTTCATTGCTACAAACGAGTTTTCTTTTCCTTTCCAGGAGTCCAGGTGTCACTATTTTCTTTTCCTTCTCACTGTCAAAACCTGTTTGCAGAGAAGACTCATGACCTTCTTACTTTAGAGGGTTGTCCAAGATCACTAGCTACATTTTATAAAGGATTCTCATAAAGTATTGGTTTTAATCAGAGTTCTCTAGAAAGATGGATCTATCTACCTATCTATCTATCTTTATCTATCCACCCATCTAGCCATTCATCTACCTATCCATCTATCAATCTATCTTTTGGATCTTGAAGCTTAGAACTATCCTTAAAGACCTATAGGATACAGGAATATGGCCCCTGTCATATCACCATTTAATTAGTTTGGTCCCGGCAGAAACCAGACAGGTCCTGGAGGATGATAGACTCCTGCAAGCTCAAACAAGTAGCAGCCCACAGTTGGCTCTGGTGCATCTATCCATCTATCCATCCATCCATCTATCTATTTATCTATTGTATCTATCTGTCTGCCTCTCTATCTTATTTATCCTATTCTCTCTCTCATCTATCAATTATCTACCTATCTATCCATAGAGATATATGAGAGGGGATTTATTAGGGGAATTGGCTCACTTGATCATGGAGGTTGCAGAGTCCCATGATAGGCCATCTGAAACGCTGACGGCCAGGTGCAATGGCTTACGCCTATAATCCCAGCACTTTGGGAGGCCGAGGCGGATGGATCACCTGAGGTCAGGAGTTCAAGACCAGTCTGGCCAACATGGCAAAACCCTGTCTCTGATAAAAATACAAAAATTAGCCAGATGTGGTGGGGCATCCCTGTGGTCTCAACTACTTGGGAGGCTGAGGCAGTAGAATGGCTTGAACTCCGGAGGTGGAGACTGCAGTGAGCCGAGATTGTGCCACTGCACTCCAGCCTGGGAGATAGAGTGAGACCCTGTCTCAAAAAACAACAACAAAAAACCCAAAAAACAACAAAAAAACCCTCAAGAAGCACTGATGCTTTCTAGTCCCTGGAAAGATCACCTCACCAGAGGCTATGGAGACCAGGCTCTGTTCATGGAACCACACTCTGTCTTCTCACTCTGCTGTGTCCTGGCATTGGCTCTAAATTAGATTCCTGGGACCTCAGCATCATCTCTTGCTCTTGACCCTTGCTACTTTCTTTCCAGCCCTTGCTTCTCACCTCCCAGATTGGCCCCCATGGTGCGTACTCAGAACTGATGCTGCCTGTTGCTGAGATTGCTCTGCCTTGGCTCTGTATATTTGGATTCAATAGTTCTTTAGAGAAAATGAACCTCACAGAAATCAGACGGAAGACAGGAAGTGGATCCCTAAATCTCCAGCCCTTTTTATCTCGTTGGGTTGCCTTGAGGTCTCGTGGGAGAGAGGCAGGAGCAGATGGTGTCTTAATGCCTGGTCAGGAAGAAGATGCTGAATTAGGATCACTCCTAGAAAAGGTGAGGAGTCAAAAGGTTTTTACCAGCACTTTGGGAGGAGGCTGAGGCGGGTGGATTACTTGAGCCCAGGAGTTTGAGACCAGCCTGGGCAACTTGGCAAAACCCTGTCTCTAAAAAAAAAAAAAAAAAAAAAAAAAATTAGCTGGGCATGGTGGTGCACACCTGTAGTCCCAGCTGCTCAGGAGGCTGAGGCACGAGAATCACTTTATAGGTTGCAGTGAGTCAAGATTGTGCCACTGCACTCCAGCCTGGGTGACAGAGCAAGACCCTGTCTCAAAAGAAAAAAAAAAAAAGTTTTTAGTGTATACCTGAAGTAAATTCATTATCAGAATTTAAACTTAAGAATGATTTGCATATGACGTTTTCTCTTTCATGTTTTCTTGTGTTTTCACTAAAAAAACCTCTACTATGCAATCAGTTCTATTACTATTTTTTACTTCACCTGTTTTGATCTTTTCCCTAATATGTATCGTCTCACTATGTTTATAAACATTTTTGAAGTCATAGAATTTGTCCTTCTGCAATTGGAAGCTTGTGTCTACTAAATTTTAATAACTTCTCTGTTCTGAGCCGATTCTACTTAAGAGAGCACTTAAGAGATCACTTCAAGCAGCCCTACAGAGCCCTACAGAGCCACTAGGTGGTGCTCACGTGCTACTGTAAATGGATTCAGATATTGAAGTTAAATTATTTGGAAAAACATTTTGTCTTCATTTTAGGTAAATGCAGAAATTGGCCCTATATACTGTATGTGCTTTTTGGATTACAGATTTTTCAGCTCCCTTCTCCTTTATTGACTGCCTTTTCCATTACGGCATTATGGTTAAGCAGAAAGACTCTAGAGTAAGACAAAGTTAAAACACTGGCTCTGTCATTCACTTGCTCTGTGACCTTGGGTAAGTCACTTAACTTCAATTTTCTCATCTGCAATGGGATTAATGATAATACATACCTCCTGAAGTGGTTGTGAGGATTAAAAAGTAAGTATATATTAAGCACGTAGTGTTATATGTGTTTGCATTTATTATTAAGGTTTTTGTTTTTGTTATGGCATTGCTAATCCCTTAGACAAACGTTTCCTAATACCAGTCCAAGGACCAGCAAAATCACAATCACCTAAGGATCTTACTTAAGATGTTAGTTTCTGAGCTCTATACCTGGAACATCTATTGCAGTCATTTGGGGATAGGGCTTAGGCACGCACTTTCTTCAAAAGCTTCTCAGTTGACTCTAAGGCTCAGCTAGATTTGGGGATATTGTTGTCTACCCAAGTTCAGTCGAAGTGTGTGAAGCTAACAATATTTACACACTAGCAATTTCTAATTCCCCTTCAATATGTAGTGTGCACAGCCGAAAGCTCTGTCCCCTGGATTTCCTCCCACCACTGTCATTCAAGGCCAGCTCCTGAATGAGGCAGTACGCAGCCACTGGCTATTTTTGACTTGTATCGTCAAACTCAGCTGACTTATGGGTCAATAATTCTCTGACTTACTGATTTAATCTTGGGTATTTTCCTCCTCCATGGGCTGTTCATAAGAGACCTCCCATGTGGCCATAGGTGTGAGCTCAAGAGAGGCATTGATGCAATAGTGATGAATAATATGGAGTCTGAGCTACCTGCTTACATAGCTTGCTATGCCCTTGATCTAGATATACCACTTCCTTCTTTCCATCAATTACTGCTGCACTTGCCCAGCTGTGTGGCTTTGTGGGTGTGACAGGACCTGGCTCAACATGAATGACTGATACTTGGTGTCCCATGGTCAGGTATGCCATGTCTTCCAGGGCCCAACAGCATGCTAGGAGCTGTTCCTTCCAAAGTTATATTGTTCTTGCTATAGTTGGCACACTGTTGCTCTAGAACTCTAAGTATTTGAGTTGTGATTTGCCAATGTGGATTGCCAAACTTGGCAGGGTATCTTTTTCCATCATCACTACCTCTAATGCGTTAGGAACTTCTGGGTCCTGTGGCCAAGCTATGGGGCTAGTTGCCTTGCAGCCTGGACCTTTTGCTGTTTTGGTTCCCATTCAAAACTGGCAGCCTTTTTGGGTCCCTTGCTATGTGAGTGTGATCAATATTCCCAATTGTGGAATTAATATTTCCAGAATCCAAAGAGTGTTGTGTTACATTCATTGTTTTAGGAGGCGTAAGATATAGAATTTGTTCTTTACTTTGGCCAAGATGTCTTGGCATGCTGCAGATCCTGGACTTTTAAAAGTATACTAATGTGGCAGGACCCTGAAGCTTCATAGAATTTTTCCTGCCTGTTTCTTTATTGCATGAGTCTGACTTACAAAGGTCCCAGCACATTTGCCACTTCTTGTTCACTGGGTCTGGTTTACAAGTGTCATCACCACGGTGATGTTCTGCGGAGGTCCAGCTGGCCCAGGTGTCCTCAGACGATATGATGACATGGTGGGGAGAGTTAACATAGCCCTGGGTCAGTGCTGTAAGTCAATACTGTTGTCTGTTCTGAGTGGCTGTGAACTGTTTCTGATCCTCCTTTTTGATAGAGATGAAAAGAACACAGTCCCCAGATCAAAGGCTGCACAATGTGTACCTGGGGCCTGTGCTTATAGTGAAGATACAACATATGGCAAGGAAGCTTCAGAGCCAGCTGTGGGCTGCTACTTGTTTGAGTTTACAGGAGTCTTTTATCCTCCAGGACCTGTCTGGTTTCTGCAGGGACCAAATTAATTAAATGGTGATATGAGAGGGGGCATACTCCTGTATCCTTAAGGTCTTTAAGGATAGTTCTAAGCTTTAAGATCCAAACCTCCCCTAACCCCTACCCCAGAATGTACTATTATTTTTGATTTACTATTTTGGCTGGGGTGGACAGTTTTAGAAACTTTCCCTTGGCCTTTCTCACTGATAGCTCTTATCTTACACACCAAGAAATCTGTGGAGGTGGAGAGTTGCAGACACCCTCTGTTAGTCCGTTTTCATGCTGCTGATAAAGACATACCCGAGACTGGGTAATTTATAAAGGAAAAGAGGTTTAATGGACTCACAGTTCCACACGTCTGGGGAGGCCTCACAATCATGGTGAAAGGCGAAAGGCACATTTTACGTGGTGGCAAGCAAGAGAAGTGCCATCGGGGGAAATGCCAGATGTTTGTAAAACCATCAGATATCTTGAGAACTCATTCACTATCATGAGAACAGTATAGGGGCAACCACCCCCATGATTCAATTATCTCCATCTGGTCTCACCCTTGATGTGGGGGGATTATTGCAATTCAAGGTGAGATTTGAGTGGGGTCACAGAACCAAACCATATCATTCTGCCCTGGCCCCTCCCAAATCTCATGTCCTCACATTTCAAAACCAATCATGCCTTCCCAACAGTCCCCCAAAGTCTTAACTCACTCCAGCATTAACCCAAAAGTCCAAGTCCAAAGTCTCTTCTGAGATAAGGCAAGTCCCTTCTGCCTATGAGCCTGTAAAATCAAAAATAAGTTAGTTACTTCCTAGATACAATGGGAGTACAGGAATTGGAGAAATACAGCCATTCCAAATGGGAGAAATTAGCCAAAACCAAGGGGCTCTGGGCCCCATGCAAGTCTGAAATCCAGCAGGGCAGTCAAATCTTAAAGCTCCAAAATGATTTCCTTTGACTCCATGTCTCACAGCCAGGTCACACTGATGCAAGAGGTGGGTTCCCATGGTCTTGGGCAGCTCTGCCCCTCTTTGCAGGGTACAGCCTCCCTCCCGACTGCTTTCATGGGCTGGTGTTGAATGTCCACTGCTTTTCCAGGCGCATGGTGCAAGTTGTTGGTAGATCTACCATTCTGGGGCCTGGAGGATGGTGACCCTCTTCTCACAGCTCCACTAGGCAGTGCTCCAGTGCCCTACTATGAACCAGAACTGGTTCTGGTTGTTACTACCTGGGAGGCATATAACAGGGAGGCCATGAGGGTGCTTCAAGTCTCTGTGTATCAATGTCGACCATTCTGGGTCTGAAATTCTTTCAGATCTGGAAACTAGGCTGAGAGCCCTGAGTTATTATTGGGCCAGTGGTCTTCAGCTTCCTGACCACCAAACGTGAATTCTTCTGATGCTGTAGATTGAGTGATACTTGGGTTGCTGCTCTGCCTGGCCTCTAAGGGATGTTATTCTCTAACAATTTTTTCTTAACTATGCCTGATGACCCACAGAGGGTGGCACTCTGACCTTGACAGTCAGGATTATTGTCTGTCTGGCTTCTGATAGCTGTGCATAGATGCCTGGTTTCTGATATTTGGAGATCCTACCACCCCCATTGTTAGATGTCTCCTACCATCATTCCTGGCAACCACTGAGGTTTTCAGTAATCCTGGCACCTCTTATTGGCACACTTCTTTGTACTTTGGTAAGTGACATATCCGCTGGACCCTCCCACAGAACAGCCTCTGGTACGTTTTCTGGCCTTAAGAGGTGTGCCCACTGTAGCTGTCCACTCAGAGTGTTTTGACTTTTCCCCTGTGTCTGCCATGATAATTCTGGCATTCCTATTTCACTTAGTATGGCTATTGCTTGCTCCAGGCTTCCAAGAACCATCCCAGCATCATGCTGATACCACCTTATAATTTTTGTTGAGATATTGTGTCCTCTCCCATCCTCAACCTCCATTTATATGTTGAAGTCCTAACCTTCAGTAGCTCAGAGTGTGACTATATTTGGAGATAGGTCTTTAAAGAGGTACTTAAGGTTAAATGAAGTCATATGAGAGGGCTCTAATCCAATGACTGATGTCATAAGAAGAAAAAATTTGGACACAGTTACAGGGGAATGGGGGTTGACCACGTGAGGACACAGGGAGAAGGTGGCCACCTCTAAATCAGAGAAGCCTCAGACAACACCAACCCTGGCCAGGTGTGGTGGCTCACGCCTGAAATCCCAGCACTTTGGGCAGCCAGGGTGGGTGGATCATCTGAGGTCAGGAGTTCGAGACCAGAGACCAGGCTGGCCATCAGGCTGAAACCCCATCTCTACTAAAAATACAAAAATTAGCTGGGTGTGGTGGTACATGCGTGTAATCCCAGGTACTCGGGAGGCTGAGGCAGAATCCCTTGAACCTGGGAGGAGGGGTTGGAGTGAGCCGAAATTGCACCAGTGCGCTCCAGCCTGGGGGCGATAGAGTGAGACTCCTTCTCCAAAAAAAAAAAAAAAAAAAAAAGAAAAACACCAACCCTGCCTTCTGTGATGGTTAGTTATAGCCCAATTGACCTGGGCTGAGGGATGTCCAGATATCTGGTAATATGTTATTTCTGGGTGTGCCTGTGAGGTTGTTTGTGGAAGAGATCAGCATTTGAATCAGGAGACTAGTAAAAAAAGATCTGCCCTCAGTGGTAAGCAGGCAGCATCCCACTGGGAAGGCACTGGGGGGCTGAGGAGAACGAAAAGCCAGAAGAAGGGGGAATTCTCTCCCTCTTCTTGAGCTGAGATACCCATCTTCTGACCTTGGACATCAAACCTACTGGATCTCAATCCTTTGAACTTGGGGACTTAACACCAGCACATACCCTGGTTCTCAGACCTTAGGATATCCATCTTCTCCTGACCTTGGACATCAAACCTACTGGATCTCAATCCTTTGAACTTGGGGACTTAACACCAGCACATACCCTGGTTCTCAGACCTTGGGATATCCATCTTCTCCTGACCTTGGACATCAAACCTACTGGATTTCAATTCTTTGAACTTGGGGACTTAACACCAGTACATACCCTGGTTCTCAGACCTTTGGATTTGGACTGAGTTACACCAAAAACACTCCTGGGTCTCCAGCTTGCAGACAGCAGACTGTGGCACTTCTCAGCCTCCATAATCATGTGAGCTTTCCCCCAAATAAATGTCTTCATTGATTGTCTGTCTCTCTCTCTCTCTCTATTATCTATCTGTCTAATCTATCTCTATTATCTATCATCTATCTGCTGTCTATTTATCATCTCTGTTGTCATCTATTATCTATCTATTCTATTGTCTATCTAATCTATCTCTATTATTATCTATCATCTATTATCTGTTTATCATCTATTGTCTATTTATCTACCACCTATCTTATCTCTATTATCTATTTACTTATCTATCATCTATTATCTATCTAACCTATTATTTATCAACTATATATATTATCTGTCTGTCTTTTTTTTTTTTTTTAAATTTATTTATTGTTATTATACTTTAAGTTGTAGGGTACATGTGCATAACGTGCAGGTTTGTTACATATGTATACTTGTGCCATGTTGGTCTGCACCCATCAACTCGTCATTTACATCAGGTATAACTCCCAATGCAATCCCTCCCCCCTCCCCCCTCCCCCCTCCCCATGATAGGCCCCGGTGTGTGATGTTCCCCTTCCTGAGTCCAAGTGATCTCATTGTTCAGTTCCCACCTATGAGTGAGAACATGCGGTGTTTGGTTTTCTGTTCTTGTGATAGTTTGCTAAGAATGATGGTTTCCAGCTGCATCCCTGTCACTACAAAGGATGCAAACTCATCCTTTTTTATGGCTGCATAGTATTCCATGGTGTATATGTGCCACATTTTCTTAATCCAATCTGTCACTGATGGACATTTGGGTTGATTCCAAGTCTTTGCTATTGTGAATAGTGCTGCAATAAACATACGTGTGCATGTGTCTTTATAGCAGCATAATTTATAATCCTTTGGGTATATCCCCAGTAATGGGATGGCTGGGTCATATGGTACATCTAGTTCTAGATCCTTGAGGAATCGCCATACTGTTTTCCATAATGGTTGAACTAGTTTACAATCCCACCAACAGTGTAAAAGTGTTCCTATTTCTCCACATCCCCTCCAGCACCTGTTGTTTCCTGACTTTTTAATGATCACCATTCTAACTGGTGTGAGATGGTATCTCATTGTGGTTTTGATTTGCATTTCTCTGATGGCCAGTGATGATGAGCATTTTTTCATATGTCTGTTGGCTGTATGTCTTCTTTTGAGAAATGTCTGTTCATATCCTTTGCCCACTTTTTGATGGGGTTGTTTTTTTTTTCTTGTAAATTTGTTTGAGTTCTTTGTAGGTTCTGGATATTAGCCCTTTGTCAGATGAGTAGATTGCAAAAATTTTCTCCCATTCTGTAGGTTGCCTGTTCACTCTGATGGTAGTTTCTTTTGCTGTGCAGAAGCTCTTTAGTTTAATTAGATCCCATTTGTCAATTTTAGCTTTTGCTGCCGTTGCTTTTGGTGTTTTAGACATGAAGTCTTTGCCCATGCCTATGTCCTGAATGGTACTACCTAGGTTTTCCTCTAGGATTTTTATGGTATTAGGTCTAACATTTAAGTCTCTAATCCATCTTGAATTAATTTTCGTATAAGGAGTAAGGAAAGGATCCAGTTTCAGCTTTCTACTTATGGCTAGCCAATTTTCCCAGCACCATTTATTAAATAGGGAATCCTTTCCCCATTTCTTGTTTCTCTCAGGTTTGTCAAAGATCAGATGGCTGTAGATGTGTGGTATTATTTCTGAGGACTCTGTTCTGTTCCATTGGTCTATATCTCTGTTTTGGTACCAGTACCATGCTGTTTTGGTTACTGTAGCCTTGTAGTATAGTTTGAAGTCAGGTAACGTGATGCCTCCAGCTTTGTTCTTTTGACTTAGGATTGTCTTGGAGATGCGGGCTCTTTTTTGGTTCCATATGAACTTTAAAGCAGTTTTTTCCAATTCTGTGAAGAAACTCATTGGTAGCTTGATGGGGATGGCATTGAATCTATAAATTACCTTGGGCAGTATGGCCATTTTCACGATATTGATTGTTCCTATCCATGAGCATGGTATGTTCTTCCATTTGTTTGTGTCCTCTTTTATTTCACTGAGCAGTGGTTTGTAGTTCTCCTTGAAGAGGTCCTTTACATCCCTTGTAAGTTGGATTCCTAGGTATTTTATTCTCTTTGAAGCAATTGTGAATGGAAGTTCATTCATGATTTGGCTCTGTGTTTGTCTGTTATTGGTGTATAAGAATGCTTGTGATTTTTGCACATTAATTTTGTATCCTGAGACTTTGCTGAAGTTGCTTATCAGCTTAAGGAGATTTTGGGCTGAGACAATGGGGTTTTCTAAATATACAATCATGTCATCTGCAAACAGGGACAATTTGACTTCTTCTTTTCCTAACTGAATACCCCTGATTTCTTTCTCTTGCCTAATTGCCCTAGCCAGAACTTCCAACACTATGTTGAATAGGAGTGGTGAGAGAGGGCATCCCTGTCTTGTGCCAGTTTTCAAAGGGAATTTTTCCAGTTTTTGCCCATTCAGTATGATATTGGCTGTGGGTTTGTCATAAATAGCTCTTATTATTTTGAGGTACGTTCCATCAATACCGAATTTATTGAGCGTTTTTAGCATGAAGGGCTGTTGAATTTTGTCAAAAGCCTTTTCTGCATCTATTGAGATAATCATGTGGTTCTTGTCTTTGGTTCTGTTTATATGCTGGATTATGTTTATTGATTTGCGAATGTTGAACCAGCCTTGCATCCCAGGGATGAAGCCCACTTGATCATGGTGGATAAGCTTTTTGATGTGTTGTTGAATCCGGTTTGCCAGTATTTTATTGAGGATTTTTGCATCGATGTTCATCAGGGATATTGGTCTAAAATTCTCTTTTTTTGTTGTATCTCTGCCAGGCTTTGGTATCAGGATGATGTTGGCCTCATAAAATGAGTTAGGGAGGATTCCCTCTTTTTCTATTGATTGGAATAGTTTCAGAAGGAATGGTACCAACTCCTCCTTGTACCTCTGGTAGAATTCAGCTGTGAATCCATCTGGTCCTGGACTTTTTTTGGTTGGTAGGCTATTAATTATTGCCTCAATTTCAGAGCCTACTATTGGTCTATTCAGGGATTCAACTTCTTCCTGGTTTAGTCTTGGAAGAGTGTAAGTGTCCAGGAAATTATCCATTTCTTCTAGGTTTTCCAGTTTATTTGCGTAGAGGTGTTTATAGTATTCTCTGATGGTAGTTTGTATTTCTGTGGGGTCGGTGGTGATATCCCCTTTATCATTTTTAATTGCGTCGATTTGATTCTTCTCTCTTTTCTTCTTTATTAGTCTTGCTAGTGGTCTGTCAATTTTGTTGATCTTTTCAAAAAACCAACTCCTGGATTCATTGATTTTTTGGAGGGTTTTTTGTGTCTCTATCTCCTTCAGTTCTGCTCTGATCTTAGTTATTTCTTGCCTTCTGCTAGCTTTGGAATGTGTTTGCTCTTGCTTCTCTAGTTCTTTTAATTGCGATGTTAGAGTGTCAATTTTTGATCTTTCCTGCTTTCTCTTGTGGGCATTTAGTGCTATAAATTTCCCTCTACACACTGCTTTAAATGTGTCCCAGAGATTCTGGTATGTTGTATCTTTGTTCTCATTGGTTTCAAAGAACATCTTTATTTCTGCCTTCATTTCGTTATGTACCCAGTAGTCATTCAGGATCAGGTTGTTCAGTTTCCATGTAGTTGAGCGGTTTTGATTGAGTTTCTTAGTCCTGAGTTCTAGTTTGATTGCACTGTGGTCTGAGAGACAGTTTGTTATAATTTCTGTTCTTGTACATTTGCTGAGGAGTGCTTTACTTCCAATTATATGGTCAATTTTGGAGTAAGTACGATGTGGTGCTGAGAAGAATGTATATTCTGTTGATTTGGGGTGGAGAGTTCTATAGATGTCTATTAGGTCTGCTTGCTGCAGAGATGAGTTCAATTCCTGGACATCCTTGTTAACTTTCTGTCTCGTTGATCTGTCTAATGTTGACAGTGGAGTGTTGAAGTCTCCCATTATTATTGTATGGGAGTCTAAGTCTCTTTGTAAGTCTCTAAGGACTTGCTTTATGAATCTGGGTGCTCCTGTATTGGGTGCATATATATTTAGGATAGTTAGCTCTTCCTGTTGAATTGATCCCTTTACCATTATGTAATGGCCTTCTTTGTCTCTTTTGATCTTTGATGGTTTAAAGTCTGTTTTATCAGAGACTAGGATTGCAACCCCTGCTTTTTTTTGTTCTCCATTTGCTTGGTAAATCTTCCTCCATCCCTTTATTTTGAGCCTATGTATGTCTCTGCGTGTGAGATGGGTCTCCTGAATACAGCAGACTGATGGGTCTTGACTCTTTATCCAGTTTGCCAGTCTGTGTCTTTTAATTGGAGCATTTAGTCCATTTACATTTAAGGTTAAGATTGTTATGTGTGAACTTGATCCTGCCATTATGATATTAACTGGTTATTTTGCTCGTTAGTTGATGCAGTTTCTTCCTAGCCTCGATGGTCTTTACATTTTGGCATGTTTTTGCAATGGCTGGTACCGGTTGTTCCTTTCCATGTTGAGTGCTTCCTTCAGGGTCTCTTGTAAGGCAGGCCTGGTGGTGACAAAATCTCTAAGCATTTGCTTATCTGTAAAGGATTTTATTTCTCCTTCACTTATGAAACTTAGTTTGGTTGGATATGAAATTCTGGGTTTAAAATTCTTTTCTTTAAGAATGTTGAATATTGGCCCCCACTCTCTTCTGGCTTGTAGAGTTTCTGCCGAGAGATCTGCTGTGAGTCTGATGGGCTTCCCTTTGTGGGTAACCCGACCTTTCTCTCTGGCTGCCCTTAAGATTTTTTCCTTCATTTCAACTTTGGTGAATCTGGCAATTATGTGTCTTGGAGTTGCTCTTCTCGAGGAGTATCTTTGTGGCGTTCTCTGTATTTCCTGGATTTGAATGTTGGCCTGCCCTACTAGGTTGGGGAAGTTCTCCTGGATGATATCCTGAAGAGTGTTTTCCAACGTGGTTCCATTTTCCCCCTCACTTTCAGGCACCCCAATCAGACGTAGATTTGGTCTTTTTACATAATCCCATACTTCTTGCAGGCTTTGTTCATTTCTTTTTCTTCTTTTTTCTTTTGGTTTCTCTTCTCGCTTCATTTCATTCATTTGATCCTCAATCGCTGATACTCTTTCTTCCAGTTGATCGAGTCGATTACTGAAGCTTGTGCATTTGTCACGTATTTCTCGTGTCATGGTTTTCATCTCTTTCATTTCGTTTATGACCTTCTCTGCATTAATTACTCTAGCCGTCAATTCTTCCACTTTTTTTTTCAAGATTTTTAGTTTCTTTGCGCTGGGTACGTAATTCCTCCTTTAGCTCTGAGAAATTTGATGGACTGAAGCCTTCTTCTCTCATCTCGTCAAAGTCATTCTCCGTCCAGCTTTGATCCGTTGCTGGCGATGAGCTGCGCTCCTCAGTTGAAAATGCAGTCTGTCTGTCTGTCTATCTTTGTTGGTTCTGTTTCTCTGGAGAACCCTGACTAATAATCTTCATCTCAGACATCTAGCTTCCAGGACCATGAGACAATACATGTCTATTGTTTTAAGCCCATAGTCTGTGGTAGTTTGTTGCAGCAGCCCTAGCAGACGAATGCAGGTATTACATCATATATCACGAGAGAATGTTCCAGTGTTAATAAACTCTTCCTTATCTGACTTTGTGTTCTACCCCCTTGACCTAGAGCCCTGAGGACCAAGTCCCGACACCCTCTCCTGTCTCCCACCAGCACATTTGTGGGGCTTACAGATCCTTCAGGGTCTATCCTCTTGACATTGGCCTGGGGGCCAGAAGAGGAAGAGGAGATTGATCTTGGGTGTAGAATGTCTTGTGGGCAGAGATAGAAGAGGAAGAAGGGACAGATCCTGGGTATGTGCTGTCTTGCAGGCAGAGGTCCCTGCAGAGTGTCTTCCAGCAAGAGAGAGGTGCGAGCCCTCCCCTGGGGAAGCCTATTCTGGAGCCTCAGAGAGTTCAGGTGTTCTAGGGATTCAAGGTCCCCTATATCAAGGTATCATTCCTTCCCAGTGGGAGCTCTGATTTTGGTCATAGCAGACTTGTCTAGTTGGGGGTTAAAATTCTGTGACACTCTGCTGTTTTTGTAACTAAGTTCTAAGCCCCATCCTTAGCTTTTTCTGCCTCTTGAGTATGAGTAAGAGAGTCCCTTCAGATGCTGGCCAGTAGGGCCCTGGCTTTCACTCATATCCTTTAATTCATGGTCAGTGTCCTCAACCTTTTCTTGTCAGTCTCCCAAACATCACTTGTTCTCAGCAACAGCCAGGCAATCTCACTGACTTTATCGCTCCTCTTTCCTATATGTATTTCTCAAACAGCTGATGCTCAACTCAGCACAGGCTTCTGCATCTCCTGTCCCTGGTAACCCTCCCCCAGTTCACTCTGGTGAAAGTCTTAACAATTCCGCTGTTACTTTTTAATTTAGTTTTATTTATTTTAGAGATAAGATCTCACCCAGTCTAGAGTGCAGTGGCACAGTCACAGTTTAATACAACCTTGAACTACTGGGCTCAAGTGGTCCCCCTGCCTCAGCAAGTAGTTGGGACTACAGACATCATGTGCCACCACATGTGGCTAATTTTAAAGTTTTTTTTGTCGAGATAGCATGTTACTATGTTGCTCCGGCTGGTCTTGAACTCCTGGCCTCAAGTGATCTTCTCACCTTGGCCTCCCAAAGTGTCCACTGCTACTTTGAGTGAGGGGCTATGTGATGGGGTCCTCATCGCTGGCTAGGGAGTGGGTGATGTGGCTCCAAAATCCTAACCTGGGTTTCCAGGAGGCAGACCCCTGGGGGAGACTGGACTGCTGGAAGTTTGGGTGGGGGCACTCCTGTGATCAAGGAGAAAAGAAGCAGGAGGTGACAGGTAAGAATTGGATAGTGCCACTGTCATCCTATGGGAAGCTAGCATGGCCTTCAGAGTCACGCTGAGCTGGGTCCAGAAGCTCAGACCATCGTGCTCCTGGTCCATGGCTTATTGGACACTGGCTGTCACAGGAAGAGGGTGTAATCCTGGGTAAGGTGGCTCCCTTCAGCCAAAGGCAGCATCTGCAGAGGATAGACAGCTGAAAGCTGCCACTGACATCCCTCTCAGCCCTGGGGAAAGGCATCCTTTAGTTCTGAAGGAGGATGTGGAGAATGCAGAGAACATGCATGACTGTAACCCAAAGGTTTCATTGGGGGAACCTTGAACTTCATGTGGGTAAAGCTTAGTGCTGATGCCTCCTTTGGGTGGCTGGAACTGAAATTGTGCCATAAACTGGAAGTCGCACTTGGACCAAGTATATTATCCAAGATTTATCCATCTTATTTCTTGAATGCAAGTCCTTTTTAAATTTTTTTTTTATTTTAATAGGTTTTTGGGGAACAGCTGGTGTTTGGTTACATGAATAAGTACTTTAGCAGTGATTTCTGAGATTTTGGTGCACCCATCACCTGAGCAGTGTACACTGTACCCAGTGTGTAATCTTTTATCCCTTGCCACCCCTCATCCTTTCCCCCAAGTTCACAAAGTTCAATGTATCATTCTTATGCCTTTGCATCCCCATAGCTTAGCTCCCACACATCAGCGAGGACATACAATGTTTGGTTTTCCATTCCTGAATTACTTCACTTAAAATAATAGTCTCCAATTCCTTCCAGGTTGCTGCAAATGTCATTATTTTGTTCCTTTTTATGGCTGAGTAGTATTCCATCATATATATGCACACACATATATATATGCACACACATATATATACATGTATGTATATGTATATACACACTACATTTTCTTTATCCACTCATTGATTGATGGGTGGTTCCATATTTTTGCAATTACAATTGTGCTGCTATAAACATGCATGTGCAAGTATCCTTTTTGTATAATGACTTATTTTCCTCTGGGTAGATTCCTAGTAGTGGGATTGCTGGATCAAACAGTAGATCTACTTTTAGTTCTTTAAGGAATCTCTACACTGTTTTCCATAGTGGTTGTACTGGTTTACATTCTCACCAACAGCGTAAAAGTGTTCCCTTTTCACTGCATCCTCGCCAACATCTATTATTTTTTGATTTTTTGATTATGGCCATTCTTGCAGGAATAAGGTGGTATTGCATTGTGGTTTTGATTTGCATTTCCCTGATCGTTAGTGATGTTGAGCATTTTTTCATATGCTTGTTGGCCATTTGTATATCTTCTTTTGAGAATTGTCTATTCATGTCCCTAGCCCACTTTTTGATGGGATTTTTTGTTTGTTTGTTTGAATGCAAGTCTCTTCCATGAAGTTGTACTATTCTGAAGGCTCAGGCCATACTCAGTCGTCTCAGTCCCCGGGACACTAATTCTCAGGTGTGAATCGTTGCCTCCACCTGACGCTGGGCTGTCATGCCAGAAGTGACAATGAGACAATCTAGCTGTCACTGCACACTGGGAGCTGGTGAAGGTGAATTGGGGAACTGCCGACATAGACACAACTAGCTCACACAGGTTTGAACTGCACAGCCTAGAGTCGACCACAACAAAAGCTTCCAAGAGGAAAGGTCAGACCCATGAAGTGCTATTTGTTTTCAGTGAAACTTCATCCCTCCCACTTAACACCCGTCTAACCAGCCACGGAATCAATTACCACGTGTCAGCCCGAAACCTGACCCAAGAAATGAAAGAAGGACACAGCCTCCCTGGGGACTGGGGTGGGTTGGGGGGGCAGCAGGCAGAGAAAGAGAGGAAGTAGAAAACTTGGGGCGGGAAGCCGTGAGTGAGCCGCTCTCGCCCAGTGTGAACGGTTCATCCAGGCTGGGACCCTTGCCTGCCTTTGAGCCCCATCAGTGTGACTGGTCTGGACCATTGGGTGTGTCTTTCACAAAGGGTGGTCAGCATGCCCGTGAGGTTTTTGACTTTAGTTACACTGGTTGCTCCATTTGATAATTGAAGACCAAAAGTTTCTAGCTCTGCATTGTTGCGTGGAGCTTCAGGAGGAAGAGCTCCTGGCAGGTCTTGTCAGGCTGCTGTGCTTCTTGGAGTTGACTGAGGTGCTGCATTTCTCAGGCTTCTGCTAAATGTGGTTTCGACTGCTCAGAGAGCATCCATTTAAGGCAGTGTCATTCACTTTCTTTTTCTTTTTCTGTTTTTTTTTTTTTTTTTTTTTGAAGTAGAGTCTCACTCTGTCGCCCAGGCTGGAGTGCAATGCCACGGTCTTGGCTCACTGCAACCTTCGCCTCCCGGGTTCAAGTGATTCTCCTGCCTCAGCCTCCCGAGTAGCTGGGATTACAGGCACCCACCACCACGCCCGGCTAGTTTTTGTATTTTTAGTAGAGACGGGCTTTCACCATATTGGCCAGGCTGGTCTTGAGCTGTTGACCTCGTGATCTACTTGCCTCGGCCTCCCAAAGTGCTGGGATTACAGGCATGAACCACTGTGCCCTGCCTCTTTTTAAAATTTTTTCTTTTACCATTTTCTTTCTCTTATTTTACTTTAAGTTCTGGGGTACATGTGCAGAACATGCAGGTTTGTTACACAGGTGTATGAGTGCCATGGTTGGTGGTTTGCTGTACCTATCAACCCATCACCTAGGTTATAAGCCCCACATGCATTAGCTATTTGTCCTGATGCTCTCATTGCAGCACTATTCGTAATAGCAAAGACATGGAACCAACCCAAATGCCCATCAGTGATAGACAGGATAAAGAAAATGTGGTATATATACACATGGACTTCTGTGCTGCCATAAAAAGGAATGAGATCATGTGCTTTGCAGGGACTATGGAATGTAGTATTCCATGGTATATATGTCATCCTCGGCAAACTAACACAGGAACAGAAAACCAAACACTGCATGTTCTCACTCATAAATGAGAACATTTTCTACATTTATGAGAGTCAAGAAGAGAGCTCCAAGGGCTGCTCAGGGGGAACCCACAAAAGTTTTATGGATGAATCCTGGTGACAAGAAGTTAGCCTGGTATATTTCACCAGCTCTGTAAAAAACAAACAAACAAAAAAAGCATTTTCCAAAGGTAAGGATTTTGTTAATAAAGGATACCTACACTCTTAAACTTGATTTAACAGAATTGTAGGATCAAGACCTTGCTTATCTTTGGATAGAGCATTAGATGAACATTTTCTAATTTGTTCTAATTTGTTCTACGAGTGGTGTTGCCACTCAAGTCACCGTTCTCCACTGGAATGTTCGATGTGTAAAGCATTGATTGCACTGGAACATGGGGACAGAAAGCAGGATGCATCACTTCTGATATCCATATGGTCATCAAAATACATTTTCATTGATGGCGGGAAATTGATGACTTTAATGAAAGGCAAAGATTGGCTGGGTGTGGTGGCTCACACCTGTAATCCCAGAACTTTGGGAGGCCAAGGCAGGTGGATCACCTGAGGTCAGAAGTTCGAGACCAGCCTGGCCAACATGGTGAAAACTCGTCTTTACTAAAAATACAAAAATTAGCTGGGCATGGTGGTGCATACCTGTAATCCCAGCTACTCAGGAGGCTGAAGCAGGAGAATTGCTTGAACCTGGGAGGCGGTGAGCTGAGATCGCGCCACAGCTCTCCAGCCTGGGTACATAGTGAGACTCTGTCTCAAAAAAAAAAAAAAAAAAAGAAAAAAGAAAAAAAAAGGCAAAGATTTTGCTTAACCAGGTGATTAAAATTGTCAGTGGAACAATAAGCAGCATGCTAATGAATAAGGCTGTAAATTGTCCTTTCTGCTGTTGATGTTAGTTCTGTTTAGTCTTTTGATATTAATATCTCTTTACAGCACTACTGTAAGATTATTTCTTTTCTTTTAATCTAAATGGTGTTTAGTCTTTGGTTGTCTTGTCTGTAGAGAGACACTGTGGGCTTTCCTTCTCTTTCCTTTTTCAAAGCGATACCACCTACACGCATGGTTTTATTTGCTATCTGAAGGGTAACAACCCTTTTATCTTTAAACTGGGTCTTCCTTTCCCCAGGTTTGGTGCTGCACCTGTCTCTGGGAGGCAATGATCCCTCCTGTCTCTCAGGTGCCTTAAACTCAGTATCAGTCATTTTTCCTTGATTGTTCACATCTATTTTCCATTTTAAATGTGGGCACAAAAGCCCCAGAGTCACTTAAGCTTGAAACCTGAGAGACTTTCTCGGTCCACCCTGCCCCCACACCTCTATCCTCTACGTCTAAGTGGTCACCAATCTTATTATTGCTTTTTCATGGTCACCCCCTCACTGGTCCTAGCACGTGACCCAGCTTTATGCCCCAGTCCCCTTTTCTTGCCTTCCTCGATCGCTTCCATGTTCTAACCTGTGGCTTTGCTCACCTGTTTGCATCCTGCTGGACTGTGCTTCCCTCCCCCACTGTTTTCCTTTTAACCAGTGAACTTTAAGACTTTAAGACTCACATCAGGCCTCACCTTTTATTTGAAAGGAATCAGGAATTACTTAATTGTTTTCAGAATCTGATTTCCTCTTGCGTTTTCCGTCTTCCTAGATTACACCCCTCTCTCTCCACCTGTCCCAGTTGGAAAGTCTTGAATCATTTCCCGTCATTCCAGATGGCGTCAGTTACCAGATATTGACATACTGTTGAATTTTGATTGTTCTTTTTTGTTTCCATCATTACCCTCCAGGTGTAAGCCCACCTGCTTTTTGTGTAAGCCAGTGCACTTATTTGTTAGAGAATCTTTCCTTCTCTTTCTTCAGCATCCATGTTGTCTTTAGGGTTACCCTCAGATTCATCTGTCTAAAGTGCTTTGTTCAAAACCTTCTCCGCACCCGTGTCCTGCAGAGAATGTTCTAACTCTCTAGCATGGCATTTGGAGCCCTTTACAATCTGATCTTTTTTTTTTTTTTTTTTTCTGAGACGGAGTCTCGCTCTGTCGCCCAGGCTGGAGTGCAGTGGCCGGATCTCAGCTCACTGCAAGCTCCGCCTCCCGGGTTTATGCCATTCTCCTGCCTCAGCCTCCCGCCACCTCGCCCGGCTAGTTTTTTTTTTTGTATTTTTTAGTAGAGACGGGGTTTCACCAGGTTAGCCAGGATGGTCTCGATCTCCTGACCTCGTGATCCACCCGTCTCGGCCTCCCAAAGTGCTGAGATTACAGGCTTGAGCCACCGCGCCCGGCCTACAATCTGATCTTAATTTATCACCTTAGCAACAGGTACTCTCAGTCCCCAGACACCCTGCCTCAGAGCTGTGCCATCCAGTCTCACGCCTTTAGTGTATGGCCATGTTGTTCTTGACTGAGGTCTTCTTCCCTGGTTGTTGAAATCTTATGTACCTTTTACCAGCTAATTTAAATAGAACTACTGGCCAGGCCTGGTGGCTCACGTCTGTAATCCCAGCACTTCAGGAAGCTGGAGATGGAGCCTCATACAAGAAATTGACTGGTATACTCTTCAGAATCCTGAAGTTTACCTTGGATCCCTTTAAAGTCTTTTGTTATGATTGATGAGTCATTTCAACATTGTGCTAAATTCAAAGGCCCTCAATAAAAGAGGAAATCAAATATGGGTGGGTCACTTGAGCCCAGGAGTTGGAGACCAGCCTGGGCAGCATGGCAAAATCTCGACTCTGCTAAAATACAAAAACTAACCAGATGTGGTGGTGGGCACCTGTAATCTCAGCTACATGGGAGGCTGAGATGACAGAATCGTTTGAGCCTTGGAGGTCGAGGCTGTAGTGAGCCATGATCGCACCACTGCACTCCAGCCTGGTGTTAAAAAAAAAAAAAAAAGAAAATTGCAACTACCATGTACAGAGCCTCCAGATTCGCCTACTGAGAACAGAGTGCGTTTTCCTTTGTAGCCTCTATTTCTTGCTACAGAATCAATACTTCTATTTTGCTGTGTATTGCAGTCTGGCCAGCATTATGGATGCTTAGTTGTCTGTTTTCTTATGGATGCCTCAGGGATGTGTTTTACTGCTGTTCGTGTGCCTCACTACTGAGTCCATTGTAAACGATGGGAGATCCTGTATTTTAAATTGATATTTTGAAAAGAGAGTTCTTTATGTTTGGTTGATGTTCCTTTTTTAAACTTTACTATCATCATTTCTAAAATATCTATTAACATTATCAACACACACTAATTATCTTTTGCCTTTTTACAAATTTAATACAGCAAAACACTCAATACTTTGAAAACGTTTGAATTCATGTAAGTATGACTGAAAAATATTTCTGAAATGTTGATTTGAAAACAATTGCTTGAGGGATTTCAACTTTGTTTCAAACTAGGGCCTGTATAGACTAAGCTGGAATTAAGCACCACACAGTTTCTCTGGATTTGGCCAAGCATGGCTCCCACCCAAGGGAATTCACCTTATTTTTCTTTTCCAGTGACCTCTGATGCTCAGGGAATGGATCAGTAGAAAAGAATAGCCTAAAACATAACTTGCTACAGAATAAATGAATGTCAGATGAAATGCACACACATATGTGTGTGTATATATATTCATATACATATATGAATCTGAACATGTGGACAGCAGATGATTTTTAGATGTGACTAACATACTCATTATGTCTTTATAGCAAAATCCTCCGCTAGGCTTATTGTCCTGAAGTTGAAATACAAGAAGTTGACTGTCGGGTATGCTCCTCAGAATCCTGAAGTTTAGCTTGCTTCCCTTTGAAGTCTTTTATTATGATTGATGAATCATTTCAGCATTATGCTAAATTCAAAGGCCCTCAATAAAAGATAAAATCAAATGACTTACCAATCAAGAATACCACAAAAGACTGGAAATCAGGTGAAAATGTGGCATGAGCAGTAATACTAAACTTAAAGTCCTGTATCAATTACTATACATTTCCAAAAAGTTTGGAAACATTTAAAACTTTGAAAAGGTGCACACGACTGATTGCAGAAACTATCTGGGAAATATTTGAGTGCTATTTGTGATAGAAATAAATTCCCGTTTGATACCTTTCTCCAGTAAATGTTTTATAATAGAGTCTGGCATTGCAGAGCATGGGTGGAGAAAGATCTGTACCTTCCTGTTTGACAGCAGAGAGTCCCAGGAGGTGGCTGGGCTTTGGTCTCTGTGTCTGTGCCAGCCTTTTTTTTTTTCTGTTAGACGGAGTTTTGCTCCTGTTCCCAGGCTGGAGTACAATGGTGTGATCTCGGCTTACTGCAGCCTCCACCTCACAGGTTCAGTCAATTCTCTTGCCTCAGCCTCCTGAGTAGTTGGGATTATAGGCGCCCACCACCACGCCCGGCTTATTTTTTGTATTTTTAGTAGAGATGGGGTTTCACCATATTGCCCAGGCTGGTCTTGAAGTCCTGGCCTCAGGTGATCTGCCCACCTCGGCCTCCCGAAGTGCTGGGACTACAAGCGTGAGCCGCCACACCTGGCTAGCTTGCCCTGTTTTAGAAAGGCTGGTATTACGTTTAGATGGAAACGGTTATCACCCTCAGGCTAAGATTTTGGTGTTCTTGGCAAGGACTGTTGAGGATATGACTTACCCTGTATTTTACTCTCAATACTGCAAGATGGCTGAGCACAAGACTGAAATGCTAACACCCCCGGGAGGGAAATAAGTCCCGATGAAACCTGCAACAGAAAAGCTACCTTGTCCTCCATTTGTGAGAAAAGAGGAAGTCAGTGGGTGACCATGATTTTTCCCGGGATAGCAAACAGACTGAGGTCTCCAGACCACCCTGGCAAGCATCCAGATCATACCGGGGAACAACACATTCAAAAGAGGTTTTTAAAACAAAGATCGGCATCTGATCATTTTGTTCTCCAATTTTTTAAAACGAGGTATAATCAACACATGATGCGTTAGGACAGCATATTAGGGTTCTCTAGAAGGACAGAACTAATAGGATAACTATATATAGAGAGGGAAGTTTATTAAGGAGTATTGACTCACACGGTCACAAGGGTGAGGTCCCACAATAGGCCGTCTGCAAACTGAGGAAGAAGGAGGCCAGTCCAAGTCTTAAAGCTGAAGAACTTGGAGTCTGATGTTTGAGGGCAGGAAGCATCCAGCACGGGAGAAAGATGGAGGCCAGAAGACTCAGCCAGTCTAGTCTTTCCATGTTCTTCTGCCTGCTTTGATTCTGGTCATTCTGGCAGCTGATTAGATGGTGCCCACCCAGACTGAGGGTGAGGCTGCCTTTCCCAGCCCACTGACTCAAATGTTAATCTCCTTTGGCAACACCCTCACAGACACACCCAGGAACAATACTTTGCATCCTTCAATCCAATCAAGTTGACACTCAATATTCACCTTCACAGACAGCTCTTTGTCCAGCCCAGTGCTGCCATTACTCTGTAGACTTGTTGCAGTATGTTATGTCCTGGATCAGGTATCTTCACTGACCCTCCTTTCTGTTTTGGGGCAATCCGTCATCCTTAACTGGCATCCAGGACCATCTAAAAACCAACCTTACTACTCTTGCAGGCTAATGTCTCCTAGTCCTTGGCATTAATTCTTAATCTAAGTCAAAATGACCCTTTCGAGGACCTTTAACTGCCTGTCTCAGTACCTTTGCTAATGCCACTTACTGACCCCCAGAATATTTTGTCGTCTTTGTTCCCATCCAATAGAAACTTCACGTAGAGTCAAAGACCCACTCACATCTCACACCTCCAGGAAAGCTTCCCAGATCATCCAAGATAATGGGACCATTTCATCTTCTTACCTCTGAAGTGCCCCCTGCTTTGACATTCTTGTACCATTTGGTCCATGCTGTCTTGTGCTGTCACCCTGTATACACCTTTTGGAAACCCTGGGCTGCTGAAAGCTCATAGAAAATAAGGGACATTCCCCTCCCCTTTTCTGTTGGTCAGCACTTGGCATAATGCCTGCATAGGTAGCAACTGCCTAGCGTATTTTGTGGGGCACACTGTGTCAGTAGTTCACAGGTAGACCCATTCATTCATTTCTTCCTTGAATACCTGCTCTGATAAACTCTGTGCTTGTTCCTGGAAATATAGCCATGAGCAATAAAGTCATGGCATCTGTCTTCATGGAGCTTATAACCTCAAGGGGAAAACAAATAATCCCACAAATAACAATGATAATACTCATTGGGGCTCACCTATACTGAAGGCCCTCTCTGTGCCAGCCCCTGTGCTAAATACTTTGCTCATATTATTTCTTTTTATTCTCAATACAACCCTGGGGTTAAGCACAATGATCACCTTCTTACAGATGAGGAGATGGAAACTTAGTCTCTTAGGTTAACTTGTCCCAAGGAGCCTGGCTAGTGAGGGATGGTGGGAGGTTGACCCAGTCTGTCTGGCTTCAGGGTCTGTGTTTTTTAACCATCACATGATTTCAGTAATTACCAATATTACAATGATGACAAATATCACAGACACCATATGTGCTGGTTTCCTATTGCTGTATAACAAATTACCACAAACTTAGTGGCTTAAAACAGCACTGATTATTTTTTCTTACAGTTCCATGAGTCAGATCTGCCATGGATCTCACCAGGCTAACACCAAGCTGTTGCCATGACTGTGTTCCTTCTAGAGGACATGGAAATTCATGTCCTTGACATTTCCCCCTTCTGGAGGCACCCACATTCCTTGCCTCATGGCCCCTTTCTCTGTCTGCAAAGCCAGCAGTGTCACTTCTCTAACCTGTCTTCTGTCCTCCCGTCACCTTCTGATTGCAGGTGAGGAAGGTTCTCTGCTTTTAAGGACTCTTGATGACACTGGGCCCACCTAGATAACCCAGGGTATGCTCCCCATCTCAAGACTCTTAGCTGAATCACACCTGCACTCCTTTTTCTCATGTAAAGTAACATATCCATAGGTTTTAAGGATCAGGGAATGAACATCATTGGGGGTCATTCTGCCTACCTCGTCCCGAGAAGGTGTAACAAGGGAAGTGGTCTAGCGAGGTAGGGGGTTTAGGATTCCTAGGATGAAAGGACATTGAGGGTGGTGGGGTTGGCCAGATGGATGGGGAGGAGCAGGCATCATCCCAGGCTTAGGATGCATGAAGCCCTTGCAAGGCCACAGAGACCTGATGGAGTGAGTGGGGGAGAGCAACCTCTGCTGAGGCTGGAGACGGTGGCAGGGGCCAGGTCATGGGGAACATGCCTGGCAGGTTGGGAAGGATTCAGCCATGATTCCAGGAGAAATGGGCAGTAAGTAAAAGTGTCAAGTCAAGGTTCATGATATATTTGCATTTTCAGAAGGTCATTCTGGCTGCTGAGTGGAGAAGAGCTCAGCGGGAAGCGAGAGTGGATACAAAATTAGGAGAATGCTTCAATAGTGCAGGTGGGAGATGCTGATTGTCTGAACTGGATGTAGCAGCACAGGCGAAGAGGGGATGGTTTGGGGTTTACCCAGAGTAACTACCAGGGCTTGGCAATTGCTTAAATATGGAGGTAAGGGAGAGGGAAAGCATTGAGAATGACTTCCAGGTTTCTTAGTGGGATAAACAGAGGGGTGGGGAGTGATGTGATCAGAGCCAAGTGGCTGTAGAAGAAACAAAGGCAATTAATATAGGAAAAAATATTCCTCTTGGTGATAGGAGGCCAGAGGTGAGTGGGGACAACCAGGGAAACATTTGACAGAATCAATCATGTGGATTATTTTTATGTGTTTATTTAATTTTAAATGCTATTTTTATATTTAGATAATTTTTAAGTTATCTTAATCATTTTGATTATTTTAATGGAATATTTACAGAGACTATATTGCTTTAAGGGGAGCCAAATGCACCATGTTGAAATGTTTTTGGGAAAATTATGCAGACCAGATATTCTGATTGTGGTTTGGTTTGATTTTGGGTACTAGATCTGTCATCATATTTCAGCCTCTCTGTCTTGATAACCAAGCATTCCTTTTGCTGCTTCTCATATGACACCTTTATGAGCTGTAAGTATTTCTCCTGATTTTCAGCCCAGTGAAAATCTGATATTTTGGGCACAGTATACTATCCTAGGTTTTTAATAAGATTCATTTTTTCTTCAGTAAATACATATAGAATTCGATGTTCCAACAAAATTAACCTTATTTGCAAAAATATTTTAGGGAAATATCTTTTGATGAATTAATTATAGGACTAAACAAGGAAGGACAATTAATTTTTCAGTGCAACATTGAATCTACAGAATTGCATTGTATGCACTTTTTTTTTTTTTTTTTTTTTTTTTTTTTGAGACGGAGTCTCGCTCTGTCACCCAGGCTGGAGTGCAGTGGCTGGATCGCTGCTCACTGCAAGCTCCGCCTCCCGGGTTTACGCCATTCTCCTGCCTCAGCCTCCCGAGTAGCTGGGACTACAGGCGCCCACCACCTCGCCTGGCTAGTTTTTTGTATTTTTTTAGTAGAGACGGGGTTTCACCGTGTTAGCCAGGATGGTCTCGATCTCCTGACCTCGTGATCCGCCCGTCTCGGCCTCCCAAAGTGCTGGGATTACAGGCTTGAGCCACCGCGCCCGGCCTGTATGCACTTTTAATTTAACAGCTTACTTTATATACTTGTCCTGGGATGAGACTCCACAATTTTCTTATTTAGATTTCACAACATGACTGCATCTACTAACACAGGTTAAGTTTAGATGCTCAATATTAGAAACTAAGAGAGTAAATTCTGGCAAGCAAGAACACTTTAGAATTCTCTACTGCTGTCCCATTCAACCCAGGGACTACAGTTGTGTAACATATTCAACCCAGGGACTACAGTTGTGTAACATGTGGGGTGGTTTAGATACCCAGACTTCTATGGAGAAAATTCCCTTTTGATCATTTTTTAAGGCTGTGGCTTAGTCAGTTTGACCTGCTATAGTAAAGTACCATAGCTTGTGTGGCTTTTGTAAATGATAGAAATTTATTTCTCATGGTTCTGGAGGCTGGGAAGTCCAAAATCAAGGAGCTGGCAGATTTGGTGTCTGGTGAGGGCCCACTTCCTGGTTCATAGAATACTGTCTTCACTGAGTTCTCATATGGTAGATGGGGTGAGGGAGCTCTCTGAGGTTTGTTTTATAAGGGCACTAATCCCATTCATGAGGTGACCTGATTATCTTTCAAAGGCCCCCACCTTCAAATACCATCACATTAAGGGTTAGGATTTCCATATGTATATGGAAGGATAATTAATTCTCAATGCAACACTGAATTTACAGAATTGCATTGCATATGCAAAATATCTGTGTGATAAATTGCATGTATATTACACACATATATTTTAATATGTATAAAGAGACTGGGTCTCATTCTGCCACTCAGGCTGGAGTGCAGTGGGAATGATCATGGCTCACTGCTGCCTCAAACTCCTGGGCTCGAGAGATTCTCCTGCCTCAGCCTCCTGAGTAGCTGGTACTACAGCCATGTGCCACCATACCTGGCTAATTTTTAAATTTTTTGTAGAGATGAGGTCTTGCTATATTTGCCGGACTGGTCTGAACTCCTGGCCTCAAGTGATCCTTCAGTCTTCACCTTCCAAAATGTTGGAATTACAAGTGTGAGCCACCCTGCCCAGCCTGTCAACATATACATTTTGAGGGGATGCAAACATTCAGTCTGTAGCAGTCTGTTTCAGTGGTTCTTAAACTTAAGTGAGCAAAATAATTACCGTAGAGGTCTGTGTAGATAAAGCTATGTATCTTATACTTGATTAGCACTTTAGGAAAATTTCAAGGGTAATTTAGACTTCAATATTGTTGCCTTGGGTGCTTGTTTTAGAACCTAAACTCTATGTGGATTCTTGGAACCTGGCACAATCTGGGACTGTCATTCGAAGTCTGATTTTCGGAGGCATTGCAGCACCCTGTCTCTAAAAAGAAGAGGGGCTGAAGTTAGAGACAGTGGGGAGATGCTCCATTGTGAAGCTGATTAAACAGACAGTGATAGGCACTCTGTGGGCAGCTGTGGTGAAGAGACCCTGGCATAGCAAAGCAGCAGAGACTAATATTTTTGTCACATGCCAATGCAAAAAGGAATCGAGGTAGACCTAAGATATAGACAGTGAGATTTCTCTCCATGCGAAGGATCTAGATTATCACCTAAGTGTTGTATAAGCAAAGACTTACCACGGTGTGAGTGGAGAGAAGTGTTGGGAAAACACATAGCTCATGGCACACATGGTCATGCCACAGGCCAGACCGAGACCACAGGTGCCTCAGCAGTCACAGGTACAGTCACATCCCCACCTGCCATGTTGACATAGGTATATTAACTTGAAATTGTGTGGCTTTTTACCATTTTGATTGTGTTTATTTTAAATATTATTTTAATTTTATAGTTGCGGTGCTGTAATCAGAGGGAGTTTATTTCTAGTTTTTGATGGTTCATGCTTAAGAAATATTATAATTTAAAACAAGTTGCCCATGCTGATGATCTGATACATTTGGTGTTGAATAGAAATCAGTCACTCCAGGAGCACCCTATTAGGGTTCTCCAGAGAAATAGAACCAATAAAACAAACCCTTTACATATACATGCTTACACACACACCCCCACACACAGACCTATTGCTAGGAATTGGCTTACTCCATTACAGATGAGAGGAAGTCCATGCTGTGCCTTCTGCAAGCTGGAGACCCAGGAAAGCCATTGGTATAATTTAGGAGAAGTCTGAAGGCCTGAGAACCAGGGAAGCTGGTGATGTAGCTCCCAGTCTAAGGGCAGGAGATGAGATGAGCTGTTCCAGCTCAGGTGGGTGGGCAGGAAGCGAAAAGGATCAATTCCTCCTTCCCCTGCTTTTTGTTCTGTGCAGGCTCTCAACAGATGAGATGATGCCCACCCACATTGGGGAGTGCCATCTACTTTATGAAGTCCACCAATTCAAATGCTGCTCTCATCTGAACACCCTCTCAGACACACCCCAAAATAATGCTTAATCGGGGCACCCCGTGCCCAGCCAGGTTGACACAGGAAATGAACCACCACAGGCACATCCTCTACTCCATGCTCGAACTTACTGAGCAGGTAGGGTCTAAAGATGGGTAGAGGTAAGTGTGTGAAATTGGTTTCATGGGTCCATGTATTATTCAACTTAATGGACGACTGCCTCATGTTATTCACAGAAACAATGAGAAAGTATGAAGGGTCTTCCCCAGCTGCATTTGTGTATCATATATTGGTGATGTGAAAAAGGCACCGAGTGTTAAGTAAAAAACAAAAAGTTCTTATTAATTCTATAGTTTCCAAAGTGCTAAGTTAAAAAAAATCCTGAAACCTGCTACACATTCTTAACACTATCCACATTACATACATTATAAAATCCACTTAGAAAAACATGTAAAGTGAATTTAATATTTTTTAAAAAGCCATGGAGCTAAAACTTGGTTTTTTAAAAAAAGGAAACAAATAACAAAACCCAGAAGGGCTGTTGTCAATGTAAAACTTGACTCCTAACCAGAGATACCAGAGATTCCCTAGTTGAATACAAAGTAAAGGAGCAGCAGTTGGGTGCGGTGCTCATCCCAGCATTTTGGGAGGCCAAGGTGGGTAGATCACCTGAGGTCAGGAGTTCAAGACCAGCCTGGCCAACATGGTAAAGCCCCATCTCTACTAAGAATATAAAAATTAGTTGGGCATGGTGGCACAGGCCTGTAATCCCATCTACTCGGGAGGCTGAGACAGGAGAATCACTTGAACCCAGGAGGGAGAGGTTCCAGTGAGCCGAGATCACGCCACGACACTCCAGCCTGGGTGACAGAGCAAGACTCTGTCTCAAAAAAGAAAAAAAAAAAGAAAAGCAGCAGCTCACGAGCAGGGTCTGAAATGTTCTGTGGTTCCTTAACACATGGTGAGGATTGATGTGTTCACATTTACCCCTTGCTCATGTGCAGATGCCAACATCTTGTTCATGCTCAGTAAGTGCTTGAGAAATGAACAGAGTACAGGCTTCAGGAGTGACTTCTATTCAGCAGCAGATGCATCATTTAACACTTGACTCAGCCCATCAGCAGCGCCTGTAATTAAAGTGCTGTTTCTAGGCACAAGGGCTACAGTGCTTCCTCACTGATGTGAAATGGACCTGGGCTGCTGCCCATCTTGCCTCTAGGTATCTTTTTCACCATGGTTGTGTCCATCCCAGCCTGGCCCAGTTGTGGGTAGAAAGCCTGTCTGCTTGCTGGTTCAGTCCTGCTCAGTCCTTCAGCCTATCCCAACTGGTGTACAGAGCAGCCCATTTCTACCGGTGAGTGGGATCTGTAGTGACTTCCATTCTCTTCTACTGTAAGTCTGGTGAGCCCTAGGTGCCCTGCCTGCCCCATCTGAAAACATCAGTCCTATTTTACCCTCATCTTTCCTGAGACCTTGGGTGAGCAGTCCCTAGGAGAGACTTCATCAGCCCCGAGTCTGCACACTAATTTCCCACAGGGATTGGAGCCCTGCCCTGCCCCTGGCTAGGTGAGGATGCTGTCACCCTGTCTGTTGCATCCTTCTGCCTCCATGGGCTCTCAGGCTCCCTGGTGCTGTACAGGCTGGATTCCTGGAAGAATGTAGAGTCAAAAGCCTTGGCTGTCCTCCTGTCTCCTGCACAGACTCAGGTCTAGGTCCAGGTTTATATCTCAGGACTTGGCAGAGTTCCCTCCCCTCAGCACAAATGAGTTGACTTTTCGGCTTCATGCAAAATAATCCTAATTACCCGTCCCTGATACAAGAACTATAGTTCTTCTAACTAAAAACACACTCGATACAACAGGAAAATTATTCGTGTGGATTCAGAGGTGTATCTCAACCTGTAGGACTAGTACATCTTTGGGGTCTCACTAAGCCATCTCACAACTGCTGTGAGTCTGATTCTTGGTATTTGATATACATAAAAAGGGAAGTTGGACTCTTAGCTCGTTCATAGGTTTATAGTCCTTCGCCATAAAGGTTTTTATTAGTATTTTTGTTGAATTTTTTAAAAACAAATTTTATAGAAATAGTAGTCATGGAGCCACATTCCCAGTCACTCGTTCATTTGCCAATGCAAGCGTGAGATACAATTGCTCTTTTTATTAGCACCAAGCAAATAGGGAATGACAATGTTGGCCAATGCCTGAACTTTGGGAGGAAGAAAAGTCTAGGATGGGCCAAGCCACTGGAAGTCTGGTTTCTCAAGTTGACATGGGCAATAAAAAGAAACTGAGATGAAAATGTTCTAGGAGAAGTCTGAGATGGTGACTTCTTGCTCTTTTCTCCTTGCTGCAATATCTTCCTATTATTCCTTGGTTCCATAGCCAGGCTTTTTCATTAAAAAGATTAAGTTACTAGACAAAGGGCATGGAGGGCCTGTCTATGTGGAGATACAAATCATTTGAGCCCACTTTGCAAACTACCACCCTTGGGCCCCCACTCCTGCTCTTTGTCTTTCCCATCTCCTCTTTGTGATTTTCACTGCTCCCTACTCCCCGTGCCAGAACCTAGTGGCCACAGGCATAGATGGGTGTATATCTTTAGACTAAGCCCCATCCCTTTCACGGGCAAAGCTGTCGTCTTGTGGGCTCCTGGGTGGGATATTGAGATGCCTCAGGGAGCTGGGTGAGTTATGATGGTTTGCACATTTGTAGGTCACTTTGAATGGGTAATTAATTCAAGGATGGATGGTTTATTAATATTATAGGCAGTGCTAGCCAAAAAGTAGGTCTGGCGTTTGGTTGGCAGGGATGGAGGATCACAGTAATTTCCTTTCCAGTTTTTATAGGAGAGGTCAAGTACCCAGACGTAGTAGGAGGAGTCTGAGTCAAGAAAAAAGGCCGAGAGTTGGATGGGAATACAGGATTGGATAAGATATAGCGGTCTTGTAATTATCACAGGGTCTTCCAAAAACATGAAGATTCCCAGCATCTTCCTTTGCTAATGAAAACTCTGTGACATCTGCAATTGCATTAGTCTTTTAAATTTCCTTTGTAACCATTGTTTCACATAGTCTGGTACTTCATTAGTAATGATTTTCCTGACAGTTCCCTCAAACATCCTCTAAGTTCAGGTAGAGGAAGATGGATTTTTAACTAATCTTTTTGGCATAAACATATGTCATATAGGAGACTAACTATTCTTTCTATTTTTCATTTGTTTTCTTTGGTAGTATCTGACATTAGGTTGTCAGTACAAATTAAAGTGGCGAGTGAGCAATAATTGCTTTGTGATGTAAAGAGTTGGGTAAAAATGGCTTTTTAACACAGTAGATGCTCTACTTCCACATCTGAAATATTTAGGTAGGCGCCTACAAGTTTAGCCGACGGGCTTGTGGATATATTTATGAACCTGGCCCATCTTTTGAAAATGGGGATTTGTATGGAATAATTTGGATTTGCTGACTTCATTGCTCAGTTTTCCTGGATTCCTGCCAGCCTCCTCTTCCTTTTGTGTGATGCAGATGTGGTCTTGCTGTTAATGCTAATCTTGTCTGTCTGCTGTTTGCTTTCTTCAGACAATCCACTAGTACCCTCCTAGGCTGTACCTTCCCCTTTCTATTTAACTGAACGTTTAAGACTGTCCTGATTCTTTTAAAAAAACTACTTGAAGCCGGGCATGGTGACTCACACCTATAATCCCAGCACTTTGGGAGGCCGATTCAGGAGGATCACCTGAGGTCAGGAGTTCGAGACCAGCCTGACCAACATGGCAAAACTGTGTCTCTTCTAAAGATGCAAAATTAGCTGGGTATGGTAGCGCATGCCTGTAATCCCAGCTACTTGGGAGGCTGAGGCAGGAGAATTGCTTGAACCTGGGAGGTGGACGTTGCAGTGAACCGAGATCATGCTGTTGCACTCCAGCCTGGGCAACAAGAGAGAAACTCCATCTCAAGAAAACCCCCCAAAAACCAAAAAACAAACAAACAAAACTGCTTGAAGCCTGGGTAACATATTGAGACCCCATCTCCATAAAGTTAATAATAATAAAAAAAATTAGCTGGGTGTGGTGTCATGTCCGTAGAGTCCCAGCTACTCAGGAGGCTGAAGTGGCAGGATCATTTGAGCCCAGGAGTCTGAGGTTGCAGTGAGCTGTGATTGTGCCACTGCTCTCCGGCCTGGGTGACAGTGCTAGATCCTGTCTCTTGAAAAAAAAAAAAAAAAAATCAATTTCAAGACCCAATAAGAAAATAGAGCAGCCAACCCTTTAGAACCCTAAGCCTAAAATGCAACAAGACACAAAAATCGAGCAACTTTCCTTTGCCATTTCCTCAAATATTAATGTCAGTCAATTTCTTGGTGGATTCTACCAACATATTACCTATGATATAATATAATTCCAGCGTGGGAGTAATGAAGCAGAACAGGCTTTCCCCACCCCAATTAATACATGCGGTACTTAGGATTCTCAGTTTTTGGAGCAATTTTTATTCCCATGAAGCTTGGCCGATTGGTTAAGGGGTGGAAGGTGGCCACATTAGTGTGGTCTTGATTAGTGTAACTTGGTACAGGCAATGTGAAAACACAGAAAGTTGCCTTTTAAAAGAGAGGGAGATTCTCTTGTGTTTTGCCAAAGGAGACATTTAGGCCATTAGCTGAGTAAGGTAAATTCTTTGGGTTAAAGTTTCATTTGAAGATTACCCTTTACCAGCGGGTAATTGAAATGGGAAGCCTGGATTGGCCTAGCAGTGTTTTCTCACTGTCTACACAGACGAAACAGAACCAGGAAGAAAAATGACAGCGGAATGCTTTTTAGCTTTTGTTCCCTAGATGCATGTGGCAAGCTCTAAAAGCTCAAGTGCCAGGGCTGGAGTCAGGAAATGACTTAAAACTTGCTCAGAGTGTACCTATGTACATGCCTGCATTAGGGTTTTGGACTGATTTGTTGGAGGAAAACATGACTCCATTATTAATTTAGAATTGTTTTGCTGCACAGAAATTAATGCAGATATGTACTTGAAAATTTTTGGTATATTGATTAATTAAACAAAGAACACTAATTGAGTGCTTACTCTGTGTTGCAGGGTTGGATAATGAAATTATATGATACAAACCAGGGCCTGCAGGAGTTTGTGGTCTCAGGAGAGACAGATAAGGAAATAGTGAACAGGACGGAGTGTTCCCAGAGAGTTTTGTCCCAGAGGTCAGGAGGGAAGGAAGAGAAGAGCATGTTAGTGGAGCTTCCTGGAGGGGATCAAGTGGGACTTGAGCTGAGGCTAGACTTAGTGGAGCTTCCTGGAGGGGATCAAGTGGGACTTGAGCTGAGGCTAGACACTGAGCAGAGCAAGAGAGAATCCATGGCCTAACAGAGGGCCAATGGCCTGCACCAAATTGCAGTAAGGTTGGCGCTCTGGATGGCCTTCTTTAGGAATGGGGCATTCCTATTGCTTGTAATAAGAAGGAAATGGCTTCTAGTGTTCTCTTTCTCTTTCTCAGAGGATATTCTGTTTGAACTAATGAATATTTTAATCTCAGACATCTGGATAATTTACACTTTGATCCTTTTCTTCTTAAAGAATTATCTGGATATCTGGAAACTTATTTTTTCTCTGGTATCTATTTAGTATGTGAACAGCTGACTCTAGCAACTCTTTTTATCTAGCTGAAGAGTGTCATACTGTTTCCCTAATTGGCCCAAATGTGTCATATTAATACAATGCCTCATATTAAAGGGTCCAGCTTTTCTTGTGCAAATCTGATAATGGTGGGCCATTCTTCTGAAATAATATGAAATTCACTTTGTGGTATTTTATGTAGAATTTTTGTGTCTGTTGTTGTGAGATTGGTCTATAATAGGATTTTTTTCCTCTTTTTTTTTTTCTTTTGGATTTCTTCTTTCCTGTGTTCTCTAGTTTTGGTTTCAGGATTGGGCAAATTATGTATACAGTGCTGGTAGGCTTTCTATATTTTCTATGCTCTGAAGTGATTTATATATCATAAAAATAATCTATTCCTTTTTTAAAAGAGTTTACCTAAAAACATGTTATGGTCTGTAACCTCTTGGAGATGAATTTTGGATTACTTTTGAAAAATTTTCCGTAGTTTTTGGCTTGTCTGCATGAGATGCTTTTGCTGTTGTTTTGATAATGAACATTTTCTTGGAGGAATCTGTCATTCTGTGAATATATTATTAGCATCGATCTATAAAAATATGTTTTATAACTTACAATCTTTTTATTTGTGATCATTTCTACTTCATTTACATAGGTATATTTTTATTTTCTGATTTTATTAATTTAAGTGCTAGAAATGTGTGTGTATTTAGGTACATGTTTTCCAAAGAATCAGCTCCAGGACTTATCAATTAATTATATAATTTGTTGAATGACAATAATTTTGTGAAAAAGTATTTTCTGCCCTCTTTAGATTTGTTTCCTTTTTGGATTATGGGCTTAGTTCATTTTTTTTTGTTTGTTTGTTTCCTTTTTAATATTAACAGAATTGAAATGTAAACTTTCTTATGAAAGCTATTTGATCCTATCTTGAGAGTATTGATTATATATTTTAAAATTTTACACACTTAAAAATACTTTGTGGGGGGTGCCCAAGATGGCCGGACAGGAACAGCTCCAGCCTCCAGCTCCCAGCGTGAGCGACACAGAAGACGGGTGATTTCTGCATTTTCAACTGAGGTACCGGGTTAATCTTACTGGGGCATGTCAGACAGTCGATGCTGGTCTGCGGGTGCAGCCCGACCAGCAAGAGCTGAAGCAGGGCGAGGCATCGCCTCACCTGGGAAGCGCAAGGGGGAAGGGAATTCCTTTTCCTAGCCAAGGGAAATTGAGACACACAACACCTGGACTGGAAAATCAGGTAACTCCCACCCTAATACTGCCCTTTACCAAGGGTCTTAGCAAATGGCACACGAGATTATATCCCACACCTGGCCCGGAGGGTCCCACTCCCACGGAGCCTCTCTCATTGCTAGCACAGCAGTCCGAAATGTAACTGCAAGGCAGCAGCGAGGCGGAGGGAGGGACGCCTGCCATTGCTGAGGCTTAAATAGGTAAACAAAGCCGCAGGGGAGCTCCAATTAGGTGGAGCCCACCGCAGCTCAAGGAGGCCTGCCTGCCTGCCTCTGTGGACTCCACCTCTGGGGACAGGGCATAGCTAAACAAAAAGCAGCAGAAACCTCTGCAGATGTAAATGTCCCTGTCTGACAGCTTTGAAGAGGGCAGTGGTTCTCCCAGCACGGAGGTTGAGATCTGAGACCCGACAGACTGCCTGCTCAAGTGGGTCTCTGACCCCTGAGTAGCCTAACTGGGAGACATCCCCCACTAGGTGCAGACCGACACCTCACACCTCATACAGCTGGGTACACCCCTGAGATGAAGCTTCCAGAGCAAGAATCAGACAGCAACACTCACTGTTCAGCAATATTCTATCTTCTGCAGCCTCCGCTGCTGATACCCAGGCAAACAGGGTCTGGAGTGGACCTCAAGCAAACTCCAACAGACCTGCAGCTGAGGGTCCTGACTGTTAGAAGGAAAACTAACAAACAGAAAGGACATCCACACCAAAACCCCATCAGTACATCACCATAATCGAAGACCAAAGGCAGATAAAACCGCAAAGGTGGGGAAAAAGCAGTGCAGAAAAGCTGGAAATTCAAAAAATCAGAGCGTGTCTCTCCCTCCAAAGGAATGCAGCTCATCACCAGCAATGGAACAAAGCTGGGTGGAGAATGACTTTGACGAGTTGAGAGAAGAAGGCTTCAGTTGATCAAACTTCTCAGAGCTAAAGGAGGAACTACGTATCCAGAGCAAAGAAACTAAAAACTTTGAAAAAAGAATGGACAAATGGATAACTAGAATAATCAATGCAGAGCAGACCTTAAAAGAACTGATAGAGATGAAAACCATGACACGAGAACTACGTGACAAATGCACAAGCTTCAGTAACCGACTCGATCAACTGGAAGAAAGAGTATCAGTGATTGAAGATCAAATGAATGAAATGAAGCGAGAAGAGAAGTGTAGAGAAAAAAGCAGTAAAAAGAAATGAACAAAGCTTCCCAGAAATACGGGATTATGTGAAAAGACCAAATCTAAGTATGATTGGTGTGCCTGAAAGTGACAGGGAAAATGGAACCAAGTTGGAAAACACTCTGCAGGATATCATCCAGGAGAACTTCCCCACCCTAGTAAGGCAGGCCAACATTCAGGAAATACAGAGAATGCCACAAAGATACTCCTTGAGAAGAGCAACTCCAAGACACATAATTGTCAGATTCACCAAAGTTGAAATGAAGGAAAAAAGTCTTAAGGGCAGCCAGAGAGAAAGGTCAGGTTACCCACAAAGGGAAGCCCATCAGACTAATAGCAGATCTCTTGGCAGAAACTCTACAAACCAGAAGAGAGTAGGGGCCAATATTCAACATTCTTAACAGAATTTTCAACCCAGAATTTCATATCCAGCCAAACTAAGTTTCATAAGTGAAGGAGAAATAAAATCCTTTACAGACAAGCAAATGCTTAGAGATTTTGTCACCACCAGGCCTGCCCTACGAGAGATCCTGAAGGAAGCACTAAACATAGAAAGGAACAACGGGTACCAGCCATTGCAAAACCATGTCAAAATGTAAAGTCCATTGATGCTGGGAAGAAACTGCATCAACTAAAGAGCAAAATAACCAGCTAATATCATAATGGCAGGATCAAGTTCATACATAACAATATTAACCTTAAATGTAAATGGACTAAATGGTCCAATTAAAAGACACAGACTGGCAAATTGGATAGAGTCAAGACCCATCAGTTTGCTGTACTCAGGAGACCCATCTCACATGCAGAGACACACATAGGCTGAAAATAAAGGAATGGAGGAAGACCTACCAAGCAAATGGAAAACAAAAGCAGGGGTTGCAATCTTAGTCTCTGATAAAACAGACTTTAAACCATCAAAGATCAAAAGAGACAAGGCCATTACATAATGATAAAGGGATCAATTCATCAGGAAGAGCTAACTATCCTAAATATGTATGCACCCAATACAGGAGCACCAAGATTCATAAAGCAAGTCCTTAGAGACTTACAAAGAGACTTAGACTCCCATACAATAATAATGGGAGACTTCAACATCCCACTGTCAACATTAGACAGATCAACGAGACAGAAAGTTAACAAGCATAGCCAGAAATTGAACTCAGCTCTGCACCAAGCGGACCTAATAGACATCTAAAGAACTCTCCACCCCAAATCAACAGAATATACATTCTTCTCAGCACCACATCACACTTATTCCAAAATTGACCACATAGTTGGAAGTAAAGCACTCCTCAGCAAATATAAAAGAACAGAAATTATAACAAACTGTCTCTCAGACCACAGTGCAATCAAACTAGAACTCAGGACTAAGAAACTCAATCAAAACCACTCAACTACATGGAACTGAACAACCTGCTCCTGAATGACTACTGGGTACATGACGAAATGAAGGCACAAATAAAGATGTTCTTTGAAACCAGTGAGAACAAAGATACAACGTACCAGAATCTCTGGGACACATTTAAAGCAGTGTGTAGAGGGAAATTTATAGCACTAAATGCCCACAAGAGAAAGCAGGAAAGATCTAAAATTGACACCCTAACATCACAATTAAAAGAACTAGAGAAGCAAGAGCAAACACATTCAAAAGCTAGCAGAAGGCAAGAAATAGCTGAGATCAGAGCAGAACTGAAGGAGATAGAGACACAAGAAACCCCCCAAAAATCAATGAATCCAGGAGCTGGATTTTTGAAAAGATCAACAAAATTGATAGACTGTTAGCAAGACTAATAAGAAAAGAAGAATCAAGTAGACACAATAAAAAATGATAAGGGGGATATCACCACCAACCCCACAGAAATACAAACTACCATCAGAGAATACTATAAACACCTCTACGCAAATAAACTAGAAAACCTAGAAGAAATGGATAATTTCCTGGACACTTACACTCTCCCAAGACTAAATCAGGAAGAAATTGAATCTCTGAATAGACCAATAGCAGGCTCTGAAATTGAGGCAATAATTAATAGCCTACCAACCAAGAAAAGTCCAGGACCAGATGGATTCACAGCCGAATTCTACCAGAGGTACAAGGAGGAGCTGGTAGCATTCCTTCTGAAACTATTCCAATCAATAGAAAAAGAGGGAATCCTCCCTAACTCATTTTATGAGGCCAACATCATCCTGATACCAAAGCCTGGCAGAGACACAACAAAAAAAGAGAATTTTATGCCAATATCCCTGATGAACATCGTTGCAAAAATCCTCAGTAAAATACTGGCAAACCGAATCCAGCAGCACATCAAAAAGCTTATCCACCATGATCAAGTGGGCTTCATCCCTGGGATGCAAGGCTGGTTCAACATATGCAAATCAATAAACGTAATCTGGCATATAAGCAGAACCAAAGACAAAAACCACATGATTGTCTCAATAGATGCAGAAAAGGCCTTTGACAAAATTCAACAGCCCTTCATGCTAAAAACTCTCAATAAATTCGGTACTGATGGAACGTATCTCAAAATAATAAGAGCTATTTATGACAAACCCACAGCCAATATTGTACTGAATGGGCAAAAACTGGAAGCATTCCCTTTGAAAACTGGCACAAGACAAGGATGCCCTCTCTCACCACTCCTATTCAACATAGTGTTGAAAGTTCTGGCTAGGGCAATCAGGCAAGAGAAAGAAATCAAGGGTATTCAGTTAGGAAAGAAGAAGTCAAATTATCCCTGTTTGCAGATGACATGATTGTATATTTAGAAAACCCCATGGTCTCAGCCTAAAATCTCCTTAAGCTGATAAGCAACTTCAGCAAAGTCTCAGGATACAAAATTAATGTGCAAAAATCACAAGCATTCTTATACACCAGTAACAGACAAACAGAGAGCCAAATCAGGAATGAACTCCCATTCACAATAGCTTCAAAGAGAATAAAATACCTAGGAATCCAACTTACAAGGGATGTAAAGGACCTCTTCAAGGAGAACTACAAACCACTGCTCAGTGAAATAAAAGAGGACACAAACAAATGGAAGAACATACCATGCTCATGGATAGGAACAATCAATATCGTGAAAATAGCCATACTACCCAAGGTAATTTATAGATTCAATGCCCTCCCCATTATGCTACCAATGAATTTCTTCACAGAATTGGAAAAAACGGCTTTAAAGTTCATATGGAACCAAAAAAGAGCCCACATTGCCAAGACAATCCTAAGCCAAAGGAACAAAGCTGGAGGCATCATGCTACCTGACTTCAAACTATACTGCAAGGCTACAGTAACCAAAACAGCATGGTACAGGTACCAAAACAGAGATATAGACCAAAGGAACAGAACAGAGCCCTCAGAAATAATACCACACATCTATAGCCATCTGATCTTTGACAAACCTGACAAAAACAAGAAATGGGGAAAGGATTCCCTATTTAATAAACGGTGCTGGGAAAATTGGCTAGCCATAAGTAGAAAGCTGAAACTGGATCCTTTCCTTACTCCTTATATGAAAATTAATTCAAGATGGATTAGAGACTTAAATGTTAGACCTAATACCATAAAAACCCTAGAAGAAAACCTAGGTAATATCATTCAGGACATAGGCATGGGCAAGGACTTCATGTCTTAAAACACCAAAAGCAATGGCAGCAAAAGCCAAAATTGACAAATGGGATCTAATTAAACTAAAGAGCTTCTGCACAGCAAAAGAAACTACCATCAGAGTGAACAGGCAACCTACAGAATGGGAGAAAATTTTTGCAATCTACTCATCTGACAAAGGGCTAATATCCAGAACCTACAAAGAACTCAATCAAATTTACAAGAAAAAAACAACCCCATCAAAAAGTGGGCAAAGAATATGAACAGACACTTCTCAGAAGAAGACTTTCATACAGCCAACAGACACATGAAAAAATGCTCATTGTCACTCGCCATCAGAGAAATGCAAATCAAAACCACAATGAGATACCATCTCGCACCAGTTAGAATGGCAATCATTAAAAAAATCAGGAAACAACAGGTGCTGGAGAGGATGTGGAGAAATAGGAACATTTTTACACTGTTGGTGGGACTGTAAAGTAGTTCAACCATTGTGGAAAACAGTGTAGCGATTCCTCAAGGATCTAGAACTAGAAATACCATTTGACCCAGCCATCCCATTACTGGGTATATACCCAAAGGATTATAAATCATACTGCTATAAAGACACATGCACACGTTATGTTTATTGCGGCACTATTCACAATAGCAAAGACTTGGAATCAACCCAAAGGTCCATCAGTGACAGACTGGATTAAGAAAATGTGGCACATACACACCATGGAATACTATGCAGCTATAAAAAAGGATGAGTTCTTGTCCTTTGTAGGGACATGGATGCAGCTGGAAACCATCATTCTCAGCAAACTATCAGAAGAACAGAAAACCAAACACCGCATATTCTCACTCATAGGTGGGAATTGAACAATGAGATCACTTGGACACAGGAAGGGGAACATCACACACAGGGGCCTATTGTGGGGAGAGGAGAGGGATAGCGTTAGGAGATATACCTAATGTAAATGACGAGTTAATGGGTGCAGCACCCCAACATGGCACATGCATACATATGTAACAAACCTGCACGTTGTGCACATGTACCCTAGAACCTAAAGTATAATAATAAAAAGAAAAATTGCTAAGCACAGTGCCTGGCCATAAATATGCCCTGCTATTTTGACCTGTTATTTTGGTTTGATTTCTCTATGCAGCTGAGTAGAACATATGTGACACATAAAATTGTCACCAGAAAGAAGCACAAGTTAATTGTTTACCTGCTAAAAAGAAACAAAAATGAGTACAAAACGCTGCAGAAATCTAGGAAAATTTGTTTCCTAGTTCAGGCATTGGTACATTCTTACATTTGCATGTGCTACGTCATAAGCAAGCAAATCAAAAGGATTTTTCAGAAAAATAAAAGTACTTTATAAATACAAAAAAACCCACTTTGCTTACTGGTTCGTTTTAATTTTTAAATCAAAGGTTATTTAGGAATGTGTATTAATTTCTATGTAATGGTTCTATCCTTTATTATTTATCTGAAATAATTTTTGCTTCATATATTTGATATGCTATTCAGGAAAGATTTATTATTATGTATACATTTTAAATTCTATCTGTATTGATATAAATTTTCAGTCCCTATACTGTTCAGTATTCTGCCTGAAATTCAACTTTGTCAGAAATAAATATTGCTATACTTTCCTGTTTTTAAATCCACTTAACAATTTGTCTAACAAATCTTTGTTCATTAAAAATAAAGTTTTCCTGATAATTTTATTTTCAAAATATCTCGAGAGCAAAATATGTTTGATTTAAAAAATTCAATCTGATCATCTTTTAATGTTTTTTGTCAGAAAGTTTCTACTTTTAAAAAATGTTTTCTTCCTCTTTCTAATGTTTTAGTTTTTAAAAAATGTGTACTTACTTATTTTTAACCTTTACACTCTCCTGAGATTGAGTCAGTGTGCCTTAGTTTTAACTTTACTAGTGACTCTTTAAATTTATAAAAACATTTAAAATATGTATTTCTATAATAGTCAAAATGAAGAATGAGATAATTTTAAAAAGTTTTCTATATCAAGCAAGCAGCTTAATGTGTTTTAACTCTGCTTTCCTATTTCTAAGTTTTTTTTTACATAATTTTTATTTTCAATTTTTGTGGATATATAGGTGTATATATTTATGGAGTACATGAAGCTGTTTTGATGTAGTCATACAATTATAAGATTTTAAAAATATAAGCTAGGCTTCAGGATTCAGATTATTGCTATTAAATTTTTTTTAATACATTGTTTTGGGAGGTATTTTACATTTATATTTATATGGTCAGCATTTTTATAACATTTATTTAGACCTTGTTTAATAAATGTTAATGTTCGTCACCAGTCCTTTTGTATCACAAAGGCCTATTGTTTTTGAGTCATCTTTTGAACATTTGGTGTGTCTCTCTCTCTCTCTCTTTCTTTTTTTTTTTTTAAGATGGAATCTCATTCTGTCGCCCAGACTGGAGTGCAGTGGCACAATCTCAGCTCACTGCAACCTCTGTCTCCTGGGTTCAAGCGATTCTCTCACCTCAGCCTTCTGAGTAGCTGGGATTATAGGCACGTGCCACCATGCCCGGCTAATTTTTGTAGTTTTAGTAGAGATGGGGTTTCACCATGTTGGTCAGGCTGGTCTTGGACTCCTGACCTCTTGATCCAACCACTTCAGCCTCCCAAAGTACTGAGATTACAGGTGTGAGCCACCACACTCGGCTCTCTCTTAATAATCTTTTCTTAAGTTTAAATTTAGCCAAAATTGTAGTTGCATTTTCCCTTAGTTTTTAGTGTTATAGAAGGAACAACTGAAGGTGTTTCCTTTTTGTTCTGTTGTAGATGGCTTCTTTTTTCCTCTGGTTGAATACTTACATGCCTTTTGAATCCATTCATATGACTTAAGAGTTGTTAGAACACATTTCACTGGGGGCTTCTCTCATCAGTTTAGGTTGGAACATGGTGAATAAACCTTTTCCTCCACATATTGGATTATTTTTGAACTCTTTAAAGTTTTCATGAATGATTTAATTTAATTTTTTTATTTTGTGAGATGGAGTCTCGACCTGGGCTCAGGGAAACCTCTGCCTCCCGGGTTCAAGAGATTCTCCTGCCTCAGCCTCCCGAGTAGCTGGGATTACAGGCGTGCACCACATGCCTGGCTAATTTTTGTATTTTTAGTAGAGATGGGCTTTCACCATGTTGGCCAGGCCTGTCTTGAACTCCTGACCTCAGGTGATCTGCCTGCCTTGGCCTCCCAAAGTGCTGGGATTACAGGTGTGAGCCATGGTGCCTGACCTTATGAATGATTTTAAGTCAAAGCTCTCTTTTCAGCCTCTCTTGTTTCCTCCTCAAGAATTCACAATATTTAAGTCATTCTAGGTATCTGTTATTTTCTTGGTCTTCATTTTTACCTCCATATCTCCTCCCATTCATCCTGAACACGTAACTTTTCTACGGATTCCGGGTTTGTCTTCTATATACTCAAATCCATTTTCTTTTTCCTTAACCAGCCATAAAGCAGAGATATACTTTAAGATGACAAATGTTTTCTTGCCATTCTTCCTGGTGTCACCAGCAACCCTGTAAATTTCAACCACTTAATTTACATCTGAGCCCTGCAACCGTTTAAAATTCAACCACTTAATTTACATCTGACGCCTGATTCTCCCTTTGCCATTTGCTTTCCTGACCCTGAACTGACAGCACGTGTGACAAGGCCTGCCCCTGCCCCTGCATCACCTCTCCACCTCCTGAGGCTCTGGGCTCACTCAAGAGCTTGGAGCCACCCACCAACCCTGCAACACCCTCCTTGGTCACCGCTCTCTCGCAGTCACTATGTCATTTAAGTTAGTTTCCTTCTTGAGATAAAAGTAGAAAGTCAGGCTCCGAAGAGACTCTCACTACCGACAAACCCACACCCACACCCTATGGGGATGGCTGAGCTGTTTTTCTGTGCATACAGACCTGGGATTCTGAGCATGGTGACAGATGAGAATCAGAGCTCCAGAGGGGCCGCTGCTGGGTTTATCTTTGTAATTAGCAGCATCTCCTTCCACATTCTGGTAAAAGTTTGCCTGCCAGTCATAGTTTCACTGTTCTTGTAGGGTTCCCCCTTTATGTATGTCTTCTTTTCTGTATCTTTTTTTTTCTTCCCCTTAGTGGAAACTAGGGAGAAGACCACATTGTAAAATGAGACCAATAGGCACGGGATTTTAATTTCAAAATGAGTTCTTCTTCCCTAGCCATTATTCTTTGGTGATGGATCTCAGTTTTTCTGAATTATCTTTAAAATGTCTATAATGCCACATGCGTATAATAACGAAGGAGAGACGACATTCCTAGATCAAATCAGCCTGAAGGGTTTGTTTTCTCCTTAAGTCATGCTGTGGGAGAAAAATATGATGTGGGTGGTGACGCTTTGTAGTGGAAATAAGCCTGGTTTGAATTCGGAAATCTAGACTTGACCTCTACTGCCCCATGTGAATGTGGGTTTCTGGTTCCTGACCTATAAACGGAAGAGGCAGGGCCGAAAGCGCTCACAATCTCATTGACTCTGGCATGCTACATATTTTATAATCATCATATTCAACATTGCATGCCATTTCGTGTTTCTGTTGCTCAGCAAAGCTTGGGGCAGGAAGATGGTGTTGTTCTGTGGCGGGAATGTGGAATGGTGTGTTAGAGTTGGCAGGAAGTGACTTCACTTTTTGGTGCCGGATGTTTCAGTGTGTCTTTATTCCTTGGATAATCCATGGGGTGAACCAGGGAGGAGTTGCATGCCAAAGAAGGTTTTTCTTCAAGGAAATTAAGGCCAAACAGCGGATTTGGTTGCTACTATCTGACACTAATGGTCCCTGATAAGGGTTAATCAGATCACTTGAAAGGCAGGGTTAGCACTAAAGTACCAGGCTCCCTTCACGCGGGAGTTCCGAGGTGAATGTTTGGAATGAATTATTTTCTCTGTAAATTTTTAATCTGCTCAAAAATTCTCAAGGAACAATTTAGTCCTTCCTTTCCTCTGTTCTTAGTTTCTTTTGATCTTGACCTTAAGTGGACATGTGAATATATATACATAGGAAACAATTACTTGTTAGCCATGCATGGGGTTTTTGCCCACATCACAAGACTTTCAAAATCTTTTTTTTGATGACTTTGAGAATCGAAAATGCCATTTATTTGAATAGGCTTTTCATAGTCATACATGTGTGTTTTTTGGAATTTATCCATTGAATTTGAAATATCAAGTTCCAATGTTCTTATCACAGATTCCTTTAAAATACGTTTATCTGGTCTTACAGATTTGATTCTGCAGATAATAGAGGGACTGTTTCTGAACCCTCCAGGGAAGATGAACTCTTGTATTTTAGTGTTATTTCATGGAGATTCTTTCTTTGGATTTTAAGTCAACGGGACCTCACATCTGTCCATAGACTGGTATGGAGCCTTTTTTTTTTTTTTTTTTTTACAGGCACTTAAGCCCTTCCTTCACACCTCACTGCATTTCGTCCTTCTGGACTTAAGTTACAAGGGCCTAGATTTTAGAATCTTTTCTCTCCCCGGATATTTTATCAGCTTCATATCTGGGCCAGTATTGTTTCTTGGCAGCTAAAGGAAGATGCAAAACCTGGGTTCTCTGAAGCAGACATAGACATGGAGTTTGGTGTGCAGCATATCAGTAGGAAACAATGTCTAATGAAGAAAATAGGGCAGGAGAGTAGGCAGAGGAGGGAGATGCCCACCCATAATATAGGCCTGACAACACCTCTGCCAACCTAGAAGTGGGGAGCTGTACAGCGAGCATGACCCTTTAGCACTGAAATTCTGCAGTAGCTGATCTTCTTGTTCAGTCATTTGTAGACTGCACCAGAAGACCATGACATTGGGCGAGGTCTTTCTGTAGCTCAGGCAACACTAAAGGAGTTGACAGCTTGGGCAGCAAGCTCTTCTTCTTTTTGTTTTTTAAACTTTTATTTTAGGTGCAGGGTCCATGTGAAGGTTACATAGGTAAACTCATGTCATCGGGGTTTATTGTACAGATTATTTTGTCACCGAGGTATTAAACCTAGTACCCAGTGGTTATCTTTTCTGCTTCTCTCCCTCCTCCCACCCTCCACCTTCAAGTAGACCCCAGTGTCTGTTCCCTTCTTTGTGTCCATGTGTTCTCTTCATTTAGCTCCCACTTATAAGTGAGACCATGATGTATTTGGTTTTCTGTTCCTGTTTAGTTTGCTAAGGATAATGGCCTCCAGCTCCATCTATGTTCCTACAAAAGACATGATTTGGTTCTTTTTTATGGCTGCATAGTATTCCATGGTGTATATGTACCATGTGTTCTTTATCTAGTCTGTCATTGATGGGCATTTAGGTTGATTCCATGTCTTTCCTGTTGTGAGTGGTGCCACAGTGAACATTCACATGCATGTGTGTTTATGGTAGAATGATTTATATTCCTTTGGTTATATTCCCAGTAATAGGATTGCTGAGTCAAATGGTAGTTTTGGTTTTAGCTCTTCAAGGAATCGCCATACTGCTTTCCATAGTGGTTGAACTAGTTTATACTCCCACAAACAGTGTATATGTGTTCTTTTTTCTCCACAACCTCCCTGCATCTGTTATTTTTCACTTTTTAATGATAGTCATCCTGACTGATGTGTGATGGTATCTCATTGTGGTTTTGATTGCAAGCCCTTCTTTGAAGGGGGATCTGGATAGGCAGCACATCTCCATGTCCTCTGTATCCTCTGGATTTCATATCCTTTTGTGGAACTAAATTACATAGTACTTCTAAAGTCCTATAGTATGGAGTATGCCACTGAAATTGCATAGAATAGGCTTTTGAATGTTATGGATCCCTTATGTTACATATTCATGTGGAGCATGCTTTTGAACAACTCTGACTACTTGATTCCTCTAATGTCATTGCTGTATTCAGGATACCTTGGTGACTTACCCTAAATGAGTCAGTGCCATGCAGTGACCACATCCCAGCTGTGTCACCTTGCACAAGTGTTTTAACCTCCTTGGGCTCCAGTTTCCTCATCTATAGTGTGGGTGAGACTGATAACCCCCATATTTCATAGCATTATTGTGAAAATTATTGATGAGAACATGTACGAAGTGTCCTAGTATGCCACTGATATAGTTTGCATGTCTGTCCCCTCTAAATCTCATGTGATCCCTAATGTTAGATGTGGGACCTGATAGGAGGGGTTTGGGGCATGGGGATCTCGCATGAATAACTTAGTGGTGTCCTCATGGTAATCAGTGAGTCTCACTCTGTTAGTTCATGTGAGAGCTGATGGCTTAAAAGAATGTGGGACCTCCCCCTTCTCCCTCTTGCTAGCTCACTCACCATGTGACACACCTGCTCCCCCTTTACCTTCCACTATGTTTGGAAGCTTCCTGAGGCCCCATTAGAAGCTGATGCCAGCACCACGCTTCCTGTACAGTTTGCAGAACCGTGAGCCAGAATAAACCTCTATGCTTTATAAATTACTCAGCCTCAGGCATTCCTTTATAGTAATGCAAAACTGACAACCACATACTAGGGGTTTGCTAAATGGAAACTAGACATTTAAAAGAACATTTATGTCTTCCACAAACATTCTGGAGCATACATCATGCAATGGCCATGGAATGATGCACTTCTTTCCGTTATCTCATTGAGTCTTCACAGGGTTACTTGGCTAGGGCTATGGTAACAAAGTACCACAAACTAGATGGCTTAGAACAATGGAGTATATTGTTTGACAGTTCTGGAGGCTAGTAAAAAATCTGGAGGAAGTAAAAAGGCAAAGTGTTGGGAGGGTCCTGTTCTCTCTGAAGCCTGTAGGGGAAAAATCCTATCTTGCCTTTTCCAGCTTTTCTGGTAGTTCCAGACAGTCCTTGGTTTGTGGCAGCAGAATTCCAATCTCTGCCTCCATCTTCACTTTGTGTTTTCTGTATGTATATTTGTTTTGGGGCCCACATTTTCCCATTATTTTTGTAAGGACACCAGTCATATTGGATTAGAGCCCACCTCAATGACCTTGCCTTTACTTGATTAATTCTGTAAAGACTCCATCTTCAAATAAGGTCACATAAAATAGGTACTACAAGTTAGAACTCCAACACATTTTTTGAGGGGACAGAATTCAATCCATAACATTCACTTGGTAGGTATTATGATCCATATTTCATTAGGTGAGTGAACTAAAACACAGAGAAACCAAAGCAAGGACTTGAACCCAAACCTGCAAGGCTCTCCAGCTCATGGCATGCCCTTTCTACCAACGTCTGGCTGCCTCCACGTATAAAACCTCTCAGTGGGCCGGGTGCGGTGGCTCATACCTGTAATCCCAGCACTTTGGGAGGCTGAGGTGGGCGGATCACCTGAGATTGGGAGTTCGGACCAGCCTGACCAACATGGAAAAACCCTGTCTTTACTAAAAATATAAAATGAGCCAGGCGTGGTGGCACATGCCTGTAATCCCAGCTACTTGGGAGGCTGAGGCAGGAGAATGACTTGAACCCGGGAGGCCGAGGTTGCGGTGAGCTGAGATCACACCATTGTACTCCAGCCTGGGCAACAAGAGCGAAACTTCGTCTCAAAAACAAAACCAACCAACCAAACTAACAAAACAACAACAAAAAGCTTCTCAGTGAACTGGCAGAGTTTCAAAGTTTTGGGATAACTGGAGCCCCCAGTTGCTGCAATAAAATTAATTATTATTGGGCAAAATGGACTAAATCCACAAGTATAATAGTTTGTGGGCCGTTTTGCTCAAGAAAACGGCCGTGAGTGGTTCTTACATGTGTCAGTGCTTGGCAAGGGTTTCAAACCTGGTTTTACCATCTCCTCCTTTTACTTGGAATTTCTGGTTCTGTTTTTAACCACCAAGGCCTCAGCTTCTTTCCCCAAAAAGGAAGCTGGCAATTCCTGTTCCATAAACCATGAGATGAGATTGATTAAAAAACATTTTTGTCTTTCTTTAGTTGATAGTTTAATAACTTCAGTAACATATGCTATACTAATCTAGTCCTGATAATAATAACGGTACCAACCTTTATTGATCATCTCTTCTCTGTCAGGCACTTAGGACCTGTTAATGGCATTATGGGAGTTTCCATGTGGAGTGGCTCTGGGAGGGGACCTCTGGTTCTGGCTTTGCAGGTCATCTATGTCTTTCTCCACTCTCCAAGTGTACCCTTTCCATTAAGTTGATAATGATCAGGCATCTTGCAAGTATGAAGACATCATTTCCTCCTTTCAATTTCTATTGAAAAAAATCCAACAAATAGAACAGGGCTGCTGTACAGAGTGGGGGTTAATAAATTAGGGCCAATGGGCCATATCCAGCCTACCATTTACTTTTGTAAATAAAGTTTTATTGGAGCACAGCCATGCCAGTTTATGTATGCCTTTTATATGGCTACTTTTGTATCACAATGAGCAGAAGTGAGTAGTGAAACAGAGACTCTGACCCACAAAACTTAAAATATTTACTGTCCAGCTTTTTACAAAGTTTGCTGACCTCTGGTCTAGAGGACTTACAGGGATCATCAGCTTGATAGATAATGGACAATTTGAAGATGTGAGACCCTTGAGGTGAAGAATGTAAGACCAAACATTCATCCAAAATAGCAGCTGATAGAGAGGAAGACGCAGAGAGAGTGTTGCTTTATACATCGTAAAACTCAATATGGAGAGTGATGATGTTGATAAGGTACTGGATGGCAAAAGTCGAATCCAAGATTAACACTTGACTATTAAAAATCATTTCACTGCTAGGGTCATGTTAAGACCTTAAAAGAATAAAGCAAATAGGGTGTCTGTAGCAGCATGGGCCACTTCACATGAGAAGGCTCAGTTCATTTCAGATCAACTCATGTTGAAGTGGGATTTTTAAAACATGGTCTTGAAATGCTTCTCAATTTTTCACTTGCCTAATGATGTTGAGCATCTTTTCATGTGATTATTTGCCATTTGCATATCTTTTGTAGTGAAGTATCTGTTCAAAATGTTTCACTCATTTTTTGAATTGAATAGAATTGCTTTCTAATTATTGAGGTTTTAAAAACAGATATAACTCACATACTGTGACGATTAATTTTGTGTCATCTTGGCTAGGCTGTGGTTTCTATTTATTTGGTCAACAGCATCTAGATGTTGCTGTGAAGGTATTTTTAGATGTGATTATCATTTAAATCAGTAGACTTAGAGTAAAGCAGATTCCCCTACATAATGTGAGCGGGACTTGTCCAATCGGTAGAAGACCTTAAGAGAAAAGATTGAGGTTTCCCTGAGGAAGAAGGAATTCTTTCTCGACACTGCAACATAGAAACCCTGCCTGTTTCCAGCTTGCTTGCCTGCCTTGCAGATTTGGGACTGAAGACAGTAATATCAACTGTTGCCTGAATTTTGGGCTTGCCTCATGTGTTTTGGACTTGGCAACTTTCACAATAGTGTAAGCCAATTCCTTAGAATGAATTTCTCTCTCTGTCTCTTTCTCTCTCCTTCTCTTTCCTTGTCTTTATGATGTAATTGGTTCTGTTTCTCTGAAGAACCCTTACTAATATGCAAGCCATAACATTTACCCCTCCCCAAGCTGCCACCCTGGGTGAAGACCAGAAGAAAGAAAACGCCCAGGACCAATTGTAACAATCCTAAGATGCCCTAAGTTCTCTGAGGGAAATTCATTCTCCTGTGGCAATCTTGGAAGATGTTCTTAGGTGGGGTGCATTAAACTGTTAAAATGGTCTCTGCACCTGTGTGTCTCAGTATATTGTGATCCGCTCGCCCTAGTTACCCAGCACCCAGCGTAATGCCTGAGAGTGAATAAATGAGGAAAAGAAGATGAGAATTCTAAGCCTTATAAAATAGTAAAGCCCTCATAACACAGCTGGATGAAACCATGTTTTGATCATAACATAATGAAATTTTTCCGCAGAATTTGCCTATTATTCATAAGCCTTCAGCCTGGGAGGTCGAGGCTGCAGTGAGCCGTGATTATACCACTGTACTCCAGCCTGGGTGGCAAAGCGAGACCCTGTCTCAAAAAACAAACAAACAAACAAAAACCACACACACCGTACATTTTTGCTCATAGAAGTGAATGACCAGACTACTGAGATGATAACTAAATGCCTATCTTCTTTGGTATGTCCAGCTCTGAACAGGAATTCCACTACTTCTCAGGTACCTAAAACCAGTTTAATCTCAACAAAGAGGTTGACTGAGCCAATAACTCATAAGGCTCTGGCTTCTAGGAATTCTTAGTGCCAGTGCAGACTATCTTGGCAAATTTTTTGAACATCACACAGTTTTTGCCAAAGTACCTGACTAATGGGTGTTTGCTGACAGATTCAGCGGAGTTCTCATAGATGCTTCTCCATTTGACAGAGGAATGGTGAGCGCTGCTTGATTCTGTGTTCCCCACTTATTGGTTGAGTAAGTCCAGGACTATAGTCACCCCAACTTTAGGCTCAACTAGTAAATGATAAGTCACTGTTTTTGAATCCTGCAGGTTCCACCTCTCTGAAGCTAGGCTAGCACCAGCGTTAGTATCAGAGTGATTTGAAGATGGTTTTACTGTGTGGATAAATCTTCATTCTGTACCCTATCAGAAGTATTAGAGAAAATACAAAGATAAGAGTAAAATAGTGGTAGTAATTTGTACATCCATGTGCATAGCAGTATTATTCATAATAGTCCAAAGTGGAAGCAACCTAAATGTCCATTGATGGATGAAGCATAAACAGAATGTGGTATTTCCATACAAGAACATATCATTCAGGCTTAAAAGGTAAAAAAATTCCAACACGTACTTCAACATGGATGAACCTTGAGGGCACTATGCTAAGTGAAATAAGCTGGCTGTAAAAAGACAAATACGTATGATTCCATTTACATAGTGTACTTAGAGAAGCCAAATTCATAGAGACAGAAGGTAGAATGATGACTACCAAGGGCTTGGGAGGAAGGGATGAGGAGTTATTGTTTAATAGGTACAATGTTTCAGTTATGCAGAATGAAAAAAGTTCAGGAGATGGATAGTGATGATGATTTTACAACCATCTGAATGTCCTTAACACCGTTGAACTGAAACAATTCTAAAATGTTATGTTATATATTTCATCACAGTGAAAAATAAAAAAGTCATAATTTTAACAATGGTTTTCACTTATTTTATGTCTACCATGTGCCAGACATTTTATGAACATCTTTGAGACAATCTTATGAGTTAAATACTTCTTTACACCAACAATTATGATGGGCAATGAAGGATTAGAGCAGTTAAGTAAGTTGAACAAAGTCAACTTTGGTCCCCTGAGTGGCTGGAGCAGTCTGAAGTCCAGGTCTTTGTGACCCCAGAGTGCCTATCTGCTTTTAATTAGAAAAGGATTCCAGAGAAAGGCAGCACCCAAAACTCAGTCATCAAGACAAATGATACATTTATAATTATTTTTATTTCAGTAGTTTTTGGGGTATAACTGGTTTTTGACTACATGGATAAATTCATTAGTGGTGATTTCTGAGATTTTGGTGCACCTGTCACTCAAGCAGTATACACTGCACCCAATATGCAGCTTTTTATCTGTCACCTCCCTCTCAACCTTACCCCCAAGTTCCCAATGTCCGTTTTATCATTCTTACGCTTTTGCATCCTCATAGCTTAGCTCCCACTTATAAGTGAGAATGAATAGTCGATTTTCCATTCCTGAGTTACTTCACTTAGAATAATGGTCTCCAGTTCCATCCAAGCTGGTACAAAGATTTTATTTCATTCCTTTTTATGGCTGAGTAATAGTCTATGGTGTATGTGTATGTATTATTTTCTTTATTCACTTGTTGGTTGATGGGCACTTTGGTTGATTCTGTATCTTTGCAATTGTGAATTGTGCAGCTATAAACATGCGTGTACATGTGTCTTTTTCATATAGTGACTTCCTTTAGGAATATACTCAGTAGTGGGATTACTGGATAGAATGGTAGTCTACTTTTAGTTCTTTAAAGAATCCTTGTACTTTTTTCCATAGTAGTTTTACTAGTTTACATTTCCACCAGCAGTGCAAAAAAGTCTTCCCACCCTATCCATGCCAACATCTGTTGTTTTTTGACTTATGAATCACGACCATTCTTGCAGGAGTAGGGTGGTATCTCATATTTGATAATTAGTGATGTTAAGCATTTTTTCATGTTTGTTGGCTGTCTGTATATTTTTGATATTGTTTGGCTCTGGGTACCCACTCAAATCTCATGATGAATTGTAATCCCCAGTGTTGGAGGGGGGACCTGGTGGGAGGTGATTGGATCATGGGAGTGGTTTCTAATGGTTTAGTGCCATCCCTCTAGTGCTCTCTTGTGATAGAGTTCTCATCAGATATGGTTGTTTAAAACTGTGTAGCACCTCCCCCTTCTCTCTCTTCCTCCTGCTCTAGCCATGTAGGATGTGCCTGCTTCCCCTTCCCCTTCCACAATAATTGTAAGTTTCTAGAGGCTTCCCAGCCATGCTTCCTGTACAGCCTGTGAAATCATGAGCCAATTAAACCTCTTTTCTTTATAAATTACCCAGTCTCAGGTAGTTCCTTATAGCAATGTGAGAACGGACTGATACAATCTTCTTTTGAGAATTGTCTATTAATGTCTTTTGCCCGCTTTTTGATGGGATTTTTTTTTTTTTTCTTGCTGATTTGCTTGAGTTCCTTCTAGATTCTGGATATTAGTCCTTTTCGGGATGTATAGTTCGCAAATATTTTCTCCCACTCTGTGGGTTGTCTGTTTACTCTGCTTATTGTTTCTCCTGCTGTGCAGAAGCTTTTAAATATAATTAGGTCCCATTTATTTATTTTTGTTTTTGTTGCATTTACTTTTGGGGTCTTAGTCAGGAATTTTTTACCTAAGCCAATGTCTAGAAGAGTTTTTCCAATGTCATCTTCTAGAATTTTTATGGTTTTAGCTTTTAGAGTTAATTCTTTAATCCATTTTGAGTTGATTTTTGCACAAGCTGAGACTTGAGGATCCAGTTTCCTTCTTCTACATGTGGCTTGTCAGTTTTCCCAGCACCACTTATTGAATAGGCAGTCTTTTTCCCAATGTATGTTTTTGTATGCTTTGTTGAAGATCAGTTGGTTGTAAGTATTTGGCCATATTTCTGAGTTTTCTGTTCTGTTCCATTGGTCTATGTGCCTATTTTTATACTAGTACCCTGCTGCTTTTGTAACTATGGACTTGTAGTATAATTTTAAGTCAGGTAATATGATGCCACATTTGCTTTGGCTATGGGGGCTCATTTTTGGTTCCATATGAATTTTAGGATTTTTTCTAGTTCTGTGAAGAATGATGGTATTTTGATGAGAATTGCATTGAATCTGTAGGTTGCTTTGGGCAGTACATTTTCACAATATTGATTCTACCCATCCTTGAGCATGGGATGTGTTTCCATTTAATTGTATCATCTATGATTTCTTTCAGCAGTTTTCTTTGTAGAGACCTTTTGCCTTCTTGGTTAAGTATATTCCTAAGTTATTTTATTTTATTTTATTTTATATTATTTTGTTGTTTACAGCTGTTATAAAAAGGGTTGAGTTCTTGATTTGATTCTCAGCTTGATCATTGTTGGTGTATAGCAGTGCTACTGATTTGTGTACATTGATTTTGTATCCTGAGACATCACTGAATTTGTTTATCAGGTCTAGGAACTTTTTGGATAGTCTTTAGGGTTTTCTAGGTATACAGTCATATAATCAGTGAACAATGACAGTTTGACTTCCCCTTTTCCAATTTGGATGCTTTTTATTTCCTTCTCTTGTCTGATTGCTCTGGCCTGGACTTCCAGCACTGTGTTGAATAGAAGTGGTGAAAGTGGGCATCCCTGGTTGTTCCAGTTCTCAGGGAGAAAGCTTTTAGCTTTTCCCCATTCGGTATGATGTTGGCTGTGGGTGGGCCATATATAACTTTTATTACTTTGAGGTAAGTCACTTCTATGCCTATTTTGTTGAGGGTTTTTATCATAAAGGGATGTGGGATTTTAGCAAATGCTTTTTCTGCATCTATTGAGATGATCATATGCTGTTTATGTGATATATCACATTTATTGACCAGCATGTGTTAAACCATCCCTGCATCTCTGGTATAAAACCCACTTGACTGTGATGTATCATCTTTTTGATATGCTGTTGGATTCGGTTATCTAGTATTTTGTTGAGGGCTTTTGTATCTATGTTCATCAGGATTATTGGTCTGTAGTTTTCTTTTTTTGTTCTTTCCTGGTTTTGGTATTAGGGTGATACTGTCCTCATAGAATAATTTAGGGAAGATTCTGTCCTTTTCTTTTGGAATAGTTTCAGTAGGATTGGTACAAATTCTTCTTTGAATGTCTGGTAGAATTCAGCAGTGAATCCATCTGGTCCTGGACTTTTTTTTTATTGGCAATTTAAAAAAATTATTGATTGAATCTTGCTGCTTGTTTTTGGCCTGTTTAGGGTTAATATTTTTTTCTCATTTAATCTAGGAGGGTTGTATATTTCCAAAAATTTATCCATCTCCTCTGTATTTTCTAGTTTGTGCACATAAAGGTGTTCGTAGTAGCCTTGAATGATCTTTTGTATTTCTGTGGTGTCAGTTGTAATATCTTCAGTTTCATTTATAATTGAGCTTATTTGGATTTTCTCTCTTCTTTTCCTGGCTAATCTCACTAATGGTCTATCAATTTCTTTTGCCTTTTCAAAGAACCAGCTTTTTGTTTCATTTATCTTTTGTATTTTTTTTTGTTTCAATTTCATTTAGCTCTGCTCTGATCTTTGTTATTTGTTTTCTTTTGCTGGGTTTGGGTTTAGTTTGTTCTTGTTTCTCTAGTTTCTTGAGGTGTGACATTAGGTTGCCTATGTGCACTGTTTCAGACTTTTTGATGTAGGCATTTAATACTATGAACTTTCCTCTTAGCACTGCTTTTGCTGTATCCCAGAGGTTTTTGTTTTTAAAAATTATTTTTAAAATTTTCCATAGGTTATTGGGGGTACAGGTGGTATTTGGTTATATGAGTAGGTTCTTTAGTGGTGATTTGTGAGATTTTGGTGCACCCATCACCCAAGCAGTATATGTTGCACCCTATTTGCAGTTTTTTATCCCCGGCCCCCTCATAACTTTCCCCCAAGTCCCTAAAGTCCATTGTGTCATTCTTATGCCTTTTCGTCCTCATAGCTTAGCTCCCACATATCAGTGAGAACATATGATGTTTGGTTTTTCATTCCTGAGTTACTTCACTTAGAAAATAGTCTTCCATCTCATTTAGGTTGCTGCAAATGCTGTTAATTCATTCCTTTTTGACTGAGTAGTATTCCATTGTGTATATATACCACAGTTTCTTTATCAACTTGTTGATTGATGGGCATTTGGGTTGGTTCCACGATTTTGCAGTTGTGAATTGTGCTGCTATAAACATGCATGTGCAAGTATCTTTTCCCTAAAATAACTTCTGTTCTTCTGGGTAGATACCCAGTAGTGGGATTGCTGGATCAAACGGTAATTCCACTTTTTGTTCTTTAAGGAATTTCCATACTGTTTTCTATAGTGACTGTACTAGTTTACATTCCTACTAGCAGTGTAGGAGTGTTCGCTGATCACTGCCTCCATGCCAACATCCACTGTTTTTTGATTTTTTGATTATGGCCGTTCTTGATGGGGTAAGGTGGTATTGCATTGTGATTTTGATTTGCATTTCCATGATCATTAGTGATGTTGAGCATTTTTTCATATGTTTACTGGCCATTTGTATATCTTCTTTTGAGAATTGTCTATTCATGTTCTTAGTCTACTTTTTGATGGGATTGTTTATTTTTTTCTTAATAATTTGTTTGAGTTCGTTATAGATTTTATATGTTAGTCCTTTGTCAGATGTATAGATTGTGAAAACTTTTTCCCACTCTGTGGATTGTCTGTTCTGCTGACTGTTCCTTTTGCTGTGCAAAAGCTCTTCAGTTTAGTTAAGTCCAAGCTATTTATCTTTGTTTTTATTGCATTTTCTTTTGGGTTCTTGGTCCTGAAATCCTTGCCTAAGTCAATGTCTAGAAGGGTTTTTCCAATGTTATCTTCTAGAATTTTTATAGTTTCACTTCCTAGATTTAAGTCCTTAATCTATCTTGAGTTGATTTTTGTATAAGGTGAGAGATGAGGATCCAGTTTCATTCTCCTACATGTGGCTAGCCAATTATCCCAGCACCATTTGTTGAAAAGGGTGTTCTATCACCATTTTATGTTTTTGTTTATTTTGTCGAAGATCAGTTGGCTGTAAGTATTCAGGTTTATTTCTGGGTTCTCTATTCTGTTCCATGGGTGTATGTGCCTATTTTTATACCAGTACTATGCTGTTTTGGTGACTATGGCCTTATAGTATAGTTTGAAATCAGGTAATGTGATGCCTCCAGATTTGTTGTTTTTGCTTAGTCTTACTTTGGTTATGCAGGCTCCTTTTTGGTTCCATATGCATTTTATAATATTTTTTCTAATTCTGTGAAGAATGATGGTGGTATTTTGATGGGGATTGCATTGAATTTATAGATTGCTTTTGGCAATATGAGCGTTTTCTCAATATTGATTCTACCCATCCATGAGCATGGGATGTGTTTCCACTTGTTTGTGTTGTATTTCTTTCAGTTGTGTATGATTTCTTTCAGCAGTGTTTTGTAGTTTTCTCTGTAGAGGTTAGGTATATTCCTAAGTACTTTTTTTGAAGCTATTGTAAAATGGGTTGAGTTCTTGATTTGATTTTCTGCTTGGTTGCTATTGGTGTATAGAAGAGCTACTGATTTGTGTACATTAATCTTGTTTTTGGAAACTTTGCTGAATTCTTTTATCAGTTCTAGGAGCTTTCTGGAGGAGTCTTTAGGGTTTTTGAGGTAAACAATCATATCATCAGCAAACAGTAACAGTGTGACTTCCTCTTTACCAATTTGGATGCCCTTTATTTGTTTCTCTTGCCTGATTGCTCTGGTTAGGATTTCCAGTACTATAGTTGAAGAGGAATGGTGAGAGTGGGCATCCTTCTCTTGTTCTAGTTCTCAGAGGGAATACTTTCAACTTTTCCCCATCCAGTACTATGTTTACTGTGGGTTTAGCATAGATGGCTTTTATTACACTGAGGTATGTCCCTTGTACGCTGTTTTTGCTGAGAGTTTTAATCATAAAGGGATTCTGGGTTTTGTCGAATGCTTTTTCTGCATCTATTGAGATGATCATATGGTTTTTGTTTTTAATTTTGTTTATGTGGTGTATCACATTTATTGACTTGCATATGTTAAAGTATCCCTGCATCCCTGGTATAAAACCCACATGATCGTTGTGGATTATCTTTTTGATACATTGTTGGATTCGGTTTGCTAGTATTTTGGTAAGGGTTTTAGCATCTATGTTTGATATGGTTTGGCTGTGTCCCCACCCAAATCTCAACTTGAATTATATCTCCCAGAATTCTCCAATGTTGTGGGAGGGACCCAGGGGGAGGTAATTGAATCATGGGGGTGGTCTTTCCTGTGCTATTCTTGTGATAGTGAATAAGTCTCACGAAATCTGATGGATTTATCAGGGGTTTACACTTTCGATTCTTCCTCATTTTCTCTTGCTGCTGCCATTGTAAGAAGTGCCTTTTGCCTCCCGCCATGATTCTGAGGCCTCTCTAGCCATGTGGAACTGTAAGTCCAATTAAACCTCTTTTTCTTTGCAGTCTCAGTTATATCTTTATTAGCAGTGTGTAAACAGACTAATACAATATACATCAGGGATATTGGTTTATAGTTTTCTTTTTTGGTTATGTCCTTTCCTGGTTTTGATATGAGGGTGATGCTGGCTTCATAGAATGAATTAAGGAGGATTCCTTCTCTCTCTACCTTGTGGAATAGTGTCAAAAGGATTGGTACCAATTCTTCTTTGAATGTTGAAGACCTTGTCTTCAAGCTCTGAATTTCTTTTTTCTACTTGTTTAATTCTGTTGCTGAGACTTTCCAGAGCATTTTGCATTTCTATAAGTGTGTCCAATGTTTCCTGAAGTTTTGATCGTTTTTCTTTATGTTATCTATTTCCTTGAATATTTCTGTCTTCACTTCTTGTATCACCTTTTGGATTTCCTTGCACTGGGCTTTGCCTTTCTCTGGTGACTATCTGATTAGTTTAATAACTAACCTGAATTCTTTTTCAGGTAAATCAGGGATTTCTTCTTGGTTTGCATCCATTGCTGATGAGCCAGTGTGATTTTTTGGGGGTGTCAAAGAGCCTTGTTTTGTCATATTACCAGAGTTGGTGTTCTAGTTCCTTCTCATTTGGGTAGGCTCTGTCAGAGGGAAGGTGTAGGGCTGAAGGCTGTTGTTCAGATTCTTTTGTCCCATGGAGTGTTCCCTTGAAGTAGTACGCTGCCCCTTTTTCTATGGATGTGGCTTCCTGGTAGCTGAGCTGCAGTGATTATCGTCTTTCTTCTAGGTCTAGCCACCCATCACGTCTGCCTGGCTTCGGTATGGTACTGGGGGTTGTCTGCATAAAGTCCTGTCTCTGGGTCTCAGCTGTGGATACCAGCACCTGTTCCAGTGGAGGTGGCAGGGGTGTGAAATGGGCTCTGTGAGGGTTCTCGGTGGTTTAATGCTCTACTTTTGTGCTGGTTGGCCACCTGCTGGGAGGTGGCGCTTTCTAGAGTGTCAGCTGTGGTAGTGTGGAGAGGAAACAGTGGTAGGTGGGGCCCTAGAACTCCCCAGAGTACATGCCCTTTGTCTTCAGCTACCAGGGTGGGTAGGGAAGGCCCATCAGATGGGGACAGGGCTAGGTGTGTCTGAGCTCAGACTCTACTTGGGAGGGTCTTGCTGCAGCTGTTGTAGGGGATGAGGGTGAGGTTCCTAGGTTAATGGAGTTGTGTACCTATGAGGATTATGGCTGCCTCTGCTGAGTCATGCAGGTTGTCAGGGAAGTGGGGGAAAGCCGGCAGTCACAGGCCTCACCCAGCTCCCATGCAAACCAAAGGGTCGGTCTCACTCCCACTGTGCCCCCACTAACAGGCCCAAGTCTGTTTCTAGGCAGTGGGTGAGCTGGACTTGAGAACTTGCCCCAGGCTACCTGCCTCCTAGCTGCGAAAGAGAAGGGCATGGTTCTTCCCCTGTCTGTAAAGTCTGCATGCTGGATTCATGCCCTCCCCCTAGTTCTGGCCAGGAGGCTTCTTGTCTGGTTCAAACTGTTACAAAGTTCAGCTGAACACTTCTTCTCCCTGTGGCATTTTCTCCTGTGCCTCTGGCCGCCTTCCCAAAGGATCTCTGTGTTGCCAGGCAGGAATGGCCTGCCTGGGGACCCAGCGAGCTCCCAAGGCCTTTCCTGGTGCTTCCTCTACCCCTGTATTTTGCTTAGTTCTCTAAATTGACTCAGCTCCAGGTAAGGTCGGAAACTTGTCCCGCAAACTAAACCTTCAGTTTCACCAGTGGGGATGTGTGCTCAGGATGGAGGATCTCCTTTCCCACGTCTGCAGTTTGAGCACTCATAGTATTTGGAGTGTCTCCTGGGTCCTGCAGGAGCAGTCCACCTTCTTCAGAGGGTCTGTGGCTCCTCTTGGGATTCCTGGTTTGTTCTTGCAGTCGTTCTGTAGCCAAAATTCGTGATGTAAGCCTCTGCACGCTGCTCTGTCCGTCTGAATTGGAGCTGCAATCTAGTCCTGCCTCCCGTCTGCCATGATGATCATCTCCCCAGAGGTTTTGATAGGTTGTGTCACTGTCATCATTTATTTCAAAGAATTTTTCAATTTCCATCCTGATTTCATTGTTAACCCAAAGATCATTCAAGAGCAGATTATATTCAATTTCCATGTATTTGTAGAATTTTGACACTTCCTTTTGGAGTTGATTTTCAGTTTTATTCTGCTAAGTGATCCTTCTGCCTCAGCCTCACAAAGTGCTGAGATTACAGGTGTGAGCCGCTGCACCCAGCTCAGTAATATATTTTGTAAATAAAAAATACAAAAATCCATGATGAACAAAATATTAAAATTTTAAATAAAGACAGGATCTGACAGGGTGGGGGAGGGGGGTTGTATAAGTGCAAAGTGGATCCTAAAAAATAGTTACATTACTATTGGGATAATGTCACATCACTAATTGAACAATGAAGTCATACTTCCCAACCATTTTAACATAATAGGATATTTGTAACGTTTAAAATATGCAGCAGAGAAGGTACGAAGAGCCTAGCGAACTTGTAGAAAGAGAGGAGAGAAGTTTAAGCACTACAATTGTCTCAAGGTGCTAGAGCTTTCTAATAACTTGGCATCACATTCAGAAGGCTTAATTTTAAGAGATATTTATCCCAATGATTGCTGATTATAATGCTCTAATAGGTCCTGTACTTTGTGCTAAGACTACATTAATTAGAGTTTTTCTGAGGCTGTGTGATGGTTTGGAACCATCGTGCCACTGGGACTCTGCCGCTTACCAGCTGGGAGCTGTTGGGAAGGTAATGAACCTTTCTGGATCCTAATTTCATAATCTTTAAAATAAGGAGAATGCCGGCTTTGTCCACTTCATGGAGTTCTTGTGGGGCCCAGATGAGATAATGGTGCTGAAAGTGCTTTGTAAAATTGTGCTGATCTGTGAAGTTAACCATTGTTATTTCATGGTGGGTTCATTTTTTGAAGTCAGAGAAGGGAGCCAAAACTAATATCCACCCTACATACTGTGTCACACAGGACTTTTCTGTGTGTAGTTATGTTTGGATGGGACATGATTTGACTCATAGTCTCTCTGAATCCATGTGTTATTGAGTTAGAGACACAATAGGCAACAAGTTGATGCAGCCGTGTGTAAAGATTACGACACCAAGAACTGGCTGGGGATTGCAGATTTTGGGTGTTCTGTAAAGGAAGGTGTCTCAAAATGTGCATGAAGCTTTTGGGTATGGCTTAAGGTTGAAATAAGGGACAAGAGTCAGGTTTATAGTTTGGATGACTGAGAGATGAAAATATTCTTAGTTCAGTCGAACTCTTTGTTGAAATTAAACTGGTTTTGGGTACCTCAGAAATGGCGGAATTCCTGGTCAGAGCTGGACATACCAAAGAAGATGGGCTGTCATTTAGTTATCATCTCAGTAGTCTGGTCATTCACCTGCATGAGCAAAAATGTACCAATCTACTATCTTTTCTATGAGACAGGGTCCCGCTCTGTCACCCAGGCTGGAGTGCAGTGGCACGATCTTGGCTCACTACAACCTATGCCTCTTGGTCTCACGCGATCCTTCCACCTCAGCTTTCCGAGTAGCTGGGCTACAGGCGGGCCCACTATGCTTGACTAATTTTTATATTTTTTGTAGAGATGGGGTTTTGCCATGTTGTCCAGGCTAGTCTCGAACTCCTGAACTCAAGCGATCCACCCACCTTGGACTCTGAAAATGTTGGGATTACTGGTGTGAGCCATTGCGCCTGGCCCATGTGCCATCTTTTTTTTTTTTTTTTTTTTTCTTTTTTTTTTTTAACACAGAGTCTTACTCTGTTGCCCAGGCTGGAGTGCAGTGGTGCGATCTCGGCTCACTGCAAGCTCCGCCTCCTGGGTTGGGTTCCTGCCATTCTCCTGCCTCAGCCTCCCGAGTAGCTGGGACTACAGGTGCCCGCCACCATGCCAAGCTAATTTTTTTTTTTGTATTTTTGTAGAGATGGGGTTTCACCCTGTTAGCCAGGATGGTCTCGATCTCCTGACCTCGTGATCCACCCGCCTCAGCCTCCCAAACTGCTGGGATTACAGGCGTGAGCCACCGTGCCTGGCCCCATGTGCCATCTTTTAAGGGCAGTGAAAGCATATATAATGTGTTTTGAGAAAGATATATGTTTTCCTGAATATGTAAAAGTAACTTAAATAATTATAAATTTATTTCCTAACAAAATATGGAAAAAGTGACTTACACATTTTGAGACCTTGAAACTTTGGAAAAAACTCTGTTTGATGAAAGAACAAGGAAACAGGCCATTTGTTGAAGAAACAATATTGAAAGCTTTTTAAGCAGCACTTCTTTGACCTTGTTAAGTTTGAACCATCCACCTCAATCTAACATTGGTATTTGGCTGCTGGAAACGCTTGGCAGGTAGAGTGTTTTGGTTTCATTTGATATTCTAGTATACTATGTGCCTAATTTTTCCGCTGAACTATAGAGCTTTAGATTCGGTGGGCCCCACCCACATTTCAACACCAACCAAGTTTTTGTATTAAGTTTACAGTGGAAGATTGTTTGGACAAATAATTCATACCCTTTGATGGGAAGGGAAGAGCTGTTTCAGGAAAGAGATTGTGTGTGTGCCAGGTACAGGGGCCCTAGACCTCAATTCACCAGTGCATTAACCTGTCCATTAAAGGGATTGCATTTTTATTAGATCCTGTCAAGCTGTTGATTGAAAAAATAAAAGTGGCCTTTGAATTTTTTACCAGCTATGACAGGATAGAGGTGGCACAACCAAAGAAAGGGCTGGAAACTGTGAACAGTTAATGTTAGCATTCTTCTCCCAGCTCATTCTGCAAGAACAACCACCCATTTCCTCAATTAATCTGGCTGGGACTGACCCTGTGCATTACATAAGGTGGGCTGTGCCTCCCTGTTAAGATAGAAGGGCCTTAAAATGCTTATTTTCTGAATTTCCATTCTACTCTCCTTGCAAGTCTCCTCCAAGGAAGGCACAGGTAGCAGCAGCAGTGTGGTGGAAGGGGATGGCAGTGATAAGTTTAGGAAGGTGAAGTGGTATAACTTTAAAAGGATAGGACTTAGCAAGGGCCTCAGGAATTTAGGGCAAAAGAAGACACCAATTAGGGGGTCGTGGAGAAGTTCTGAAAAGGGCTAATAGCCATGGAAATGGGAAAGGGTCAGAAATTACCACGAATATCACGTAGTTCATTACCTAAATATGACAAGCCCCTGTTGCATTTTTAAGCCGGAAGCACCACTGATAACCTCCAAGAGTCATTGTACTCCTAGAAATAAAGGGCTATGCAAGAAGTCTTTCCTACAGTAGTTGGTGGGTTCCCAGCACTCACATTCCTTGCATTGATTAGATTTATACACTACATGTAAAGTTCTAATTTCTAACTTTCCATATTTCTCAAGGCAGCAACTTGTGCATGCATTGCTTGGAGGAAATTTTTTGCAATAATCATATATAGCAGCTTTTTATAAATAGGAGGAGCAATCTGTTGTAACTTTGGCTGCTTTCCAGGTTTTTAACAATCAGTTCTTTTTATGTTATGTCAGTATAAAGCTTATTCTGACTGAGGGTGGGGTAAAGTGAATCAATATTATTTTAACAAAAAACAAATAATTTATTACAAGCATGTCTTAATCACAAGGATAAAATTTTTAGGCAAAATGGTTCTCGTCTGTCACAATGGTTTTGTTTTGATTTGTGGTTTGTCTAAATGGAATGATTAAATTGAATCTGAACTGGAAATTGTGATTTAAATTCTGTCAACCTGGTCTGTCTGTAAAAAGTGGTTCTTATTCCAAATAAAATGTTCTTCAGATCTGAGAATGAAACAAACACCATTTTAAAAGTTTCTTAAAACCCAACAATCAAGTTGTTTGGGATCTCCTTTTATTCCAATTTCTTCTGTTATTAATGAAAAATTTCAGGGTGCTTAATAAGAATCAAGTCACCAGTTATATCATTTGCTACAAAGGAGAGCAGGGGGACCTCCTGCCAGGATGTGGAAGGTCCTGGCCAGTGCTCTTGCTGCAACAATTGTGAGAAAACAGATACAATTTAAATTTACAAAAGGCATATTTTTGTAGGCACAGACATCTAAGAAAGCAAGGAGGGAATCCTTTTAGGATGAACTAGCAATTACCAACTATTCCCCACCCCTCTGGGGTCACTGACCAATTCTGGGTATGAATGAGAAACAAACAGTTGGATAGTCTCCCTATCAAGACATTTTTGGCTGCACTGGTGGGAAGATAGAGAGCTAAGGTCAACATCTCTGAAGGGAAAACCTGAAACTCCCGGGATCTTTCATGGCTGAAGAGCCAAAGACCCCACCAGTATCACCACGAACCCTAGAATTCCCATATCACAGAAATGGAGGAAGAGCAGAGCCTTATAAAACCATAATGAGCCTTACAAAAACCAAAACCTAGCCCATTTTCAGCTTAACCCATGGTTGGATTGAAATGATTAGCCCTTTACAATATCCACTTAATAGAGGAAAGAAAATTCTCCTTAATGGATGATAAAGTCACCCTGGAGTGTTTGCAGTTTTTAATGTCTGGAATACAATAGAAAATTATAAGACACGCAAAAGTCTTGATTTTCGTGATAGAGCCTTACTCTGCTGCCCAGGTTGGAGTACAGTAGAGTGAGTGTAGCTCATCGCAGCCTTGACCTTCTAGGCTCCAGTGATATGCTTCAGCCTCCCAAGTTTGACTTCTGCATGTTTTATAATTTGGCTGCAAGGGAAAAACAGATTAAAAGACCCACAGATGATCAAATATTAAAATTAGCAGAACCATTCTGGGCAACATAGTGAGACCCCATCTCCACAAAAAAATTAAAAATTAGCTGGGCATGGTGATGTGTGCCTGTAGTCCCAGCTACGTGGGAGGCTGAGGCAGAAGGGTCACTTGAGCCCAGGAGATTGAGGTTGTGGTGAGCTGTGATCACACGACTACACTCCATCCTGAGTGACAGAACAACACCCTGTTTCATAAAAATAAAATAAAAATAAAAATACTAGATAAGGACTTAAAGCTAACTATGATTAATATGCTTGAAAATAGAGAAAATAGACAAAACGGATAAAAGGATAGACTTTTGCCACATACTAAAAGTCTATAAGAAAGCAAATGGATATTCTATAATGGGATATTACAATATCTGAAATTAGGAATATATTGAGCTTAGCAGTTAATTGGACACAGCAGAACACAGGACCAATGAACACTTAGGGTCAGATTAAAAAAAATAGATATGTAAGACCCATGTCAAATATGCTGAAAAGGTCGAATATATACAAAATTGAATTCCCTGAGTGAATGGAGGAAGAAAATGTAGCTGAAAAAATTTTTAGTGATAATGGCTGAGAATTTCACCAAACTAAACCCTTAGATTCAAGAAGCACTTCGAGGCCAGGCGCAGTGGCTCATCCCTGTAATCCTAGGACATTGGGAGGCTAAGGCAGGTGGATTGCCTGAGCCCAGGAGTTCAAGACCAGCCTGGGCAATATAGTGAAACCCCATCTCTCCAAAAATACAGAAAATTAGCCAGCCATGGTGGTGCATCTGTAGTCCCTGGTACTCAGGGGGTTGAGGAGGGAGGATTGCTTGAGCCCAGGAGGTGGAGATTGCAGTCAGTCGAGATCACACCACTGCAGTCCAGTCTGGGCAACAGAGATCCTGTCTCAAAGGAAAAAAAAAGAAGCACATGGGATTTTGAGTGATAGAAATACAAACAAAAACATACCTAGAAACATCATAGCAAAACTGCTGAAGGCCAAAGTAAAAAAATCAAACCTTAAAAACAGCTTGAGCTTCATCCATATCCCTGCAAAGGACATGATCTCATTCTTTTTTATGGCTGCATAGTGTTCCATGGTGTATATGTACCACCTTTTCTTTATCCAGTCTATCATTGATGAGCATTTGGGTTGGTTGCAGGTCTTCACTATTATAAATAATGCTGCAGTAAACGTGTGTGTATGTGTTTTTATAGTAGAATGATTTCTGATCCTTTGGGTATATACCCAGTAGTGGAATTGCTGGGTCAAATGGTATTATTTCTCTTTCTAGATCCTTGAGGAATTGCCACACTGTCTTCCACAATGGTTGAACTAATTTACACTCCCATCATCATGCTCAACAAACTAACACAGGAGCAGAAAACCAAACACCGCATGTACTCACTGATAAGTGGGAGTTGAACAATGAGAACACATGGACACAGGGAGGGGAACATCACACACTGGGGCCTGTCGGGGGTGGGGGGAATGGAAGGGAGAACATCAGGACTAATACCTAATGCATGCGGGGCTTAAAACCTAGATGATGGGTTGAGGGGTGCAGCAAACTGCCATGGCACATGTATACCTATGGAACAAACCTGCATGTTCTGCACATGTATCCCAGAACTTAAAAAACACAAACCAAAACAACTTGAGAAAAAGACACATTACCCTTCAAACAGCCATGGCAAAACTGACAGCTGAATGCTCATGAGATGCAGTGGCATCCAGAGGGCAATAGGAATGTTTCAAGTGAAGAAAAAGAAAACTCGCCACACAAATAGAATGAAGAATATTTTCAATAGTGAAAGTGAAGGGAAGGTACTTTTAGACAAATAACAATGGAGGGGATTCATGGCTAGCAGGTCTGTACTGAAAGAAAACCTTTTTTTCTTCAGGCAGAAGGAAAACAATTCCACATGGTTGCACAAAGAAATAAATATACTAGGATGAGTAAGGGAGAGGTTAAATAGAAGTAATTATTGATTGTACAAAGCAGTAATTGTAATGTCTCATGAAGTTTAACACTGATACGATAAAGGTGTACAATAGCAGTAAAGCAAAAGAAGTGGCGAGGCAAATGGAATCAGACAGCTCTAAAGTTCTAGTAAAATTGGTGATAAAACGATGCTGTGTATATGACTGTGATAAATCAAGAAAGCATGTTGTGGCCTGGTGCAGTGGCTCACACCTGTAATCCCAGCACTTTGGGAGACCAAGGCAAGTAAATCACTTGAGGACAGGAGTTCGAGACCAGCCTGGCCAATGTGGTGCAACCCCGTCTCTACTAAAAATATAAAAATTAGCTGGGTGTGGTGGTGGACGCCTGTAATCCCAGGCTGAGGCAGGAGAATCTCTTGAACCTGGGAGGCAGGGGTTGCAGTGAGCCGAGATTGCACCATTGCACTCTAGCCTAGGTGACAAGAGCTAAACTCCATCTCGGAAAAAAAAAAAAATTGTAATCTTTAGGTTAATCATTAAAAAGGTAGTAAAAGAAGGCATAACATGTTAATAGTAACAAAATAAATAGAAAAATAAAAGTATTTGATTATCAGAAAGTAAGGGAAGAACTCACATTTGATGTGTGCTTTTTGCCTATGCTCTAGGTGCTTTGAGCTGGGTGTTCCTCGTGATTCTTAACATTTTTGTGATGCACCTCTGACAATTTCCATTTGGTAAGTGAAACAACCGAGTTTGTTCAGCAGCAGGACATACTCTAATTTGCTTGAGTGTACATGGAACTTAGTATAGAATGTATTGGGTACTTCAGACCCTTGTAAGGGTAGAAAGTCTGTGATGACCGTCTGCCACCTTCACAGGGCAGAGATACCACAGCTTTTACCACTAATGTGGAGACCTCTTTTGCTGATGCTCCCCAAAGCTGGAGGCTTCTATTTCCTCTCCCACAACAGAAATTGTGGGGCACTCATGCTTGTCCACATTGCTTTCCACTGCTTTGAAGTCTCTTGGGAGTGCGTCAGATCCACAAAGCCTGGATCACATATCAGCAAACTCGATGCAAGGAAGGGTTGGGAAATGAGGTTCTGGCTTATTTCTAGGGGAGGGAGGACCCGTAAGGGAGAGATAGCCGTAAACGCAGGCAGAGTGTTTAAGAAGTGTTGGTGTGTGTCTGCGTGTGGGTGCCCAAAGCATGACAGATGTTCACAGGATGTGAAGCGCCTGGATGCTGAGTGCCATCCTGGGGTCTCAGAGCCTTAAGTGATGGCCTGGGGTTGGAGCCCAGGACTGTTGGCTCAGGAGTGTGCGAATTACTTTAAGCTGTCATTCATCTGACCCCTCCTGGGTTTTTCGAGAGACACTACATATAATGCTATTAGCAGGAGGACAGTACTTGCTGGTATTTTCAGGACTGACAGGCTGGGGCTTGAGCTAGACAGTGGGCTCAGAAGGCACCCAATCTGGCTGGCTGTGGTGGGCAGGCCCTCAGCTTCCATTCCTGCCAAAACTTGGCATTTCAGGAGCAATGCCTTTAGAAGCTTCCACATCAGTTCACTAACAGCTCCTCACCTCTCAAGTACCTTCTGTTTTCTATCCAACTGGCTGTGTGTGAAAGAGATTCCAAAGACACAAAAAGGATTCTAGATTTCTAAGAATTAACAATGAACCGAGGGATAATGACATTTTTTTATGGCTCAATAACAAAATGTCATCCTAGACAGAATGACAAAGGAAATGTAAGTAGTCAACCATTGGTTCTGATTGTGTGCGTGATTATTTGAACCGACATCACATAATTGTAAACATGAATTTGATAAACCCATCTTTAAGTTGTGTAGATAATAAGGAAGAATATTGAGGAGAGAGGTTTTAGAACAGATGGATTTCCTCCTGCCTTTTTTTTTGATAAATGACAACCTGCATTTGCAGAGCACTTGGCTATTTTCAAGATACTTTTCCATGGAGCCTCTAACTTGTTCCTCCCAGCGCCTGCAGGTGGGCAGCGTAATCCCATTTGACATAGAACGAAAGCAACTGTAGGTATGAGAGAGCACTCTAATGTTACGTAACAAGGGGACACTTTGCTTTCTCGTCTTTATACGAAGTGTATTATCTTTTTATTTTGGTCTATGTTTTCTTCTTGGGATTAGAGGGTATTATCAGTGAGCCACTGGTTGTTTGTCAGCCTTTCAACAGACATTTATTTTTATAATGAACAAATTTGCATATTCTATGTCAGATCAATATATTAGTGTTTTCTTATTTTTATTGCATAAGGGTCATCATGTGCTGCTTTTAATTGACATTAGTATCAAACCCATAGCAGGGATCAATTAAAGAAACTTTCTGAGTTTAAGTCATAAACCACTGGAGGTATGGTCACCATGAATACATGTTCTGGGTTTATTACATGGTTAGAGTGACTCTGATTTTTAATATAGTAAAGATATATGTTCTTGCTCTCAAAAACTGACTCAAAATAATGAGAAAAATGATAAATGTGAAAGCCATTTCCTTTAAGGACGTTTTCAGTATGAAGTCTTGCTGCTCTCTACTTCCTTTTATTTGTTTGGTTTTGATTGGTTTAAGGCAAGAGAAAGAGGGACAGAAACATAAAACATGGTTTGAAAAGAAGGAAGAGTGAGAAGGATGACAATGAGAAGGGGCAAAAACAGTGTTGAAAAGGAACAGGAGATCCAGTTACTTCCCAGCTAAGCCTTGGCTTAGTTAATATTATATAGTATTGTTATATGTTTCCAGGGCACCAAAAGCATAGCTTGTTTTTAGTCAGTAAAGATATTCTGACAGGGTCCCTTACCTCTAGGGAAATAACTACCCAATGAAATAAAACATGCAATTCAAGAGGCATAAGTAAAGGCTTAAAAGAAATCACCCATAAAGGTTTCATTGATGAAACTAGTTGGAAGACATTTTCATATTTTACATCATAGGGACCACATCACTTGGGCAATCCCAGCTGTACTTTCTGTTGAGTGAGATAATGTGTTTTCACACCTACACTCTTGCACACTTAGACCTGTAGGCTTCCTTAGGTGCCTGCCTTCAAGTGGACTTATTTGTCCTGCTCATATGGTGGGTGTATTCAAGAACAGTGCCCATGCCCTGAAACTGACACCTATTAGCAGTGCAGACCTGAAATGCTTTAGGTCAGAGGCCAGCAAGTAGCACCTGTGATTGATTTTGGATAGCTGAAAATATTTCCCTGCATTTGGAGTGAGCCTAGAGTCTGGTCTCCTTTAAAAGGAGTAATGTTCATATCAACTCTAAGAGTAGGCATTGGCAAACTATGGCCAGCAGACCAAACCCAGCCCTCTACTTGTTTTTGTAGATAGTTTTGTAAACGATTTGGAACACAGTCACATGCATTGTTGTTCATGTGGTGTTTATGGCTTTTCTCATGCTACAAGAGTGGAGTTGAGTAGTGATGACTGAGAATGTGTGGATGACAAAGCCTAAAGTACATAGCATCTGGTTCTTTACAAAAAAATGTTCCCGTTGCCCTGTCCTGTGTGCCAGCTTGAGAGACTGCAGACATGCAGGGCAGCTGTGGGGGCTGGCTGTTGCTGAGACTCTCAACCTCCCCCACTGCAGTTTTTGCTCTCTTTTTGGATGTATTAAAAAACGAACAAACAAACAAATAAAACAAGCAAACAAAAAAAACTCCTTCAAATAGCTAGGTCTGCTAGCTTTCTTAGAATTCATTGCAAATGATGTATCCCTGCATATAAGTGGTCATTAGGTTGCAGTGCTAAAGACATTATTGTAAGTGGTTCAGTGTAATGTTCTTGCAAGTTTTCTGTAGGTCTAGATTTTTTCAAACTAAAGCATTTAACAATAAAATGAGAACTAACTTGAATTTTATCCTCAAAACACACATTCACCTGGTTACAGAGATGTACATAGAACAATATTCATTATAGTGCTCTTCGATGAGAAAAGATGAATAGATATAAATGAATATAAATGAATGAATAGATATAAATAGATATAAACTGTTGGGGTGTGACTGATATTAATTGTGGCTAATGGGGTACATTCATTCACCGTGGATGACTATGCAGCTGCAAAAACAAAGAGGATGTCGTTTTCTAACTCTTGGAAGGTCAAAATATTAAATGTAGAACAGTTTGCTTCCATTGGTATGGAAAGGAGGGAAGGGCACAATGAAATGTATAGAAACAGGTGTAAATTTTTTTTTTTCCAATAAATATTAAATCTCTGGGAAGTTACACAGAAAACTGGTTGCCTCCAGAGAGGGGACCTGAATGACCAAGAAAGAGGATGAGGCAGGAGACAGTTTTCTACATAATGCTTTCTACCTGTTGAGTTGTGAACCATATGAGCAAATTACCTCTTCAAAAAATATTTCAAAAAAAGAATTTTTTTGAAGCAAAAAAGTGTAAGTGTGTGGCTTCTACTGAGTTATGCAAATGATGAAACTGACTGATGTCAGCGTCTGATATGGTTTGGGTGTGTCCCCACCCAAATCTCATCTTGAATTGCAGCTCCCATAATTTCCACATGGGAGGGTCCCAGTGGGAGATAATTGAATCATAGGGGCGGTTTCCCCTATAATGTTCTCGTGGTAGTCAATAAGTCCCACGAGATCTGATGGTTTTATAAGGGGAAACTCATTTCTCTTGGTCCTCATTCTCTGCCAGCCGCCATGATTGTGAGGCCTCCTCTGCCACATGGAACTGAGTCCATTAAACCTCTCTTTCTTCATAAATTACCCAGTCTCGGGTATGTCTTTATCAGCATCGTGAAAATGGACTAACACAGCATCCTTGTCGGTAGAAGTAGATTGAGCCCATGGCTGACCCAGAGCCCTGGCTACTCAGAAGGGAGCTCAAGGTGGAATGAGGGCTTTGCTGGCAACAGAGATGAAATGACAATCATTGTCTTTTTAAAAATTCACTGACTTTGCTGGCAAAATACATACATACATACGTACATACGTACATACGTACATCAGTAAGCCGACTTTAATCAGAAGCAAACATCAGCTAGTTAATGTGCCTGACCTTCTCCTTTGCTTCTCATGGTCCGCTGATGGCTGCTTAACCTGACTGATGAGTAGGTTAATGCAATTACAACCACTGAAAATTCTTATGGAATTAAGGGGTATATAAATATATTGCTTACATTTTAATTATTAAAGCACAGATTTACTGATGACCTATGCCCACTGGTGGGTTTCTATTGCTCAATCTCACCCCAGGGACCATTTTTAGTACCTTGATGCGGTCATTCAGGGAAGCTTTCATTGGTATTTGATCTTGTAAGCTTTTTTCTTCTTCTGCCATATTGATTACAATTCCCTAGACTAAAATATTAGGACATTACTCTTTAATGTCCTAAACTTTTTCCGATGCAAATATTCTACCTAAAGTAATTCACACTTATCATACAATTTAAAAATAATTATATTAATCAAGTTTTAAGAAAACCTTTTCGTTGATGTAATGTGCCCACATTATAAGCATATAGCACAATGCATTTTCGTAGACCAGTCATTACTGTAACCAACCCCAGCTCAAGAAAAATAAATGCTGGGGGCATCTGGAAAACTTCCTTAGAGCCCTTGCAGTCTTCACCTATTATCTCTCCTAATCACAACCATATCCTGACTTGTAATAGCAGTGTCAGGTTTTGCCTGTTTTTGTACTTTCTAAAAATGGAATCCTACAAGATGTGTAGCTTTGTGATTGGCTTCTTTTGTCTATCATTATGTATGTGAGGTTCATCTACACTGTTGCATAAAATTATAGATTGTGTAGCCTCATTGCTGTGTAGACTCCTACTTAGTAACTATAGCATGATTTATTTGTCCTTCCTACTGATGGCATTTAGGTAATGTATTAGTTCCTTCTCACGGTGCTATACCCGAGACTGGGTAATTTATAAAGAAAAAGAGGTTTAATGCACTCACAGTTCCACATGGCTGGGGAGGCCTCACAAGCATGGTGGAAGGTGAAGGAGGAGCAAAGGCATGTCTTACCTGGCAGCAGGCAAGAGAGCATGTGCAGGGGAACTGCCTTTTATAAAACCATCAGATCTGGCGAGACTTACTCCCTATCATGAGAACACCACGGGAAAAACCCGCCCCCATGATTTAATTACTTCCAGCTGGGTCTGTCCCATGACACATAGGGATCATGGGAGCTACAATTCAAGATGAGATTTCAGTGGGGACACAGCTAAACCGTATCAGGTAATTTCCAGTTTTTGGCTATTTTGAGTGGTGCTACTGCAAACACTCTTGTACATGTATTTTGATGAAAGCTCCTACACATCTCCGGTAGACATTTCTAAGAGTACAGTTTCTGAGTTAGAGGCTATGCATATGCTGAGCTTTAGCACAGTGGTTCTCAAGATTGCACACGTATCAGAACCACCTGGGGGGGTTGTTAAAACGCAGATCTTTGAGAAACACCTGGAGTGTTTCTGATTCAGTAGGTGTGGAGTAGGGCCCAAGAATGTGGGCTTCTGGCAAGTTCCAGGTGATGCTTTTGCTACTGGTCCGGGGACCTAATTTTGAAGACCTCTGCTTAGCATATACTGCCAAACAGTTTTCTAAAGTATTTGTACCAATTTACATCCCCACCAGCAGTATATGTGAATGTCAGTTGCTCTGTTGGGTATTTGCCTCTTTTTAAAATTTCAGCCACTTGGATGGAAGTATAATGTCTCTCCTTGTGGCATTTCAGTGATGACAAATGAAAGTGAGCTCCTTGCCATATATTTATTGGCTGTTAGGATATTGTTCTATGTGAAGTAGGTATTAAAGTCCTTTGCTTATTTTTCTATTGTTGTCTTTCATTTTCTTACTGAATTGAGTTGTAGAAATTCTTGTTTCCTCCTCCTCCTCCTCTTCGTATTCTCCTCCTCCTCCTCCTTATTTTTATTTTATTTTTTATTTTTTTGAGACAGGGCCTTGCTCTGTCACCCAGGTGATAGTGCATAGAATAATCATAGCTCATTGCAGCCTTGACCTGTGCTCAAGCGATCTCCTGCTTCAGTCTCCCAAGCAGCTGGAACTACAGGTGCACGCCACTGAACCCAGCTAAATTTAAGAACATTTTTTTTCAGTGGGGACAAGTTCTCACTATGTTACCCAGGCTGATCTCAAACTTTTGAGCTTAAGTGATCCTCCAGCCTCGGCCTTCCAAAGTGCTGATTACAGGTATGAGCCGCGGCACCAGGCCAGACATTCTTTATATATCTAGGTGTCAGTTCTTTGTTGGAGACATGTATTGCAAGCATCTTTTTCTGCTCTATGGTTTCTTTTCACTCTCTTAGTACTGATAAACAGAAATTCTTAATTTTAATATAATCTATCTTTTTTTTGTTTTAAGATTAGTGCTTTTTGTGTTATTTAAGGAATCTTTGCCTACTCCAAGGTCATGAAGATACTGTCTTATGTTTTTCTTTAAAAGATTTATTTTTTTCCCCTCTCATATTTAGATTCAAAATCATCTGGATTTGATTTTAGGATTTAGCAGAGTTTTAGTAAGAGATTTTCATATGTTAAAGTAATCCTCCTTAGAACAACCGTGTTTAAAATTCACCTATTTGTATCTCTTTTTAGTACTTTTTAAAAAGACCAATGCCACATAGCAACTTTTAGAAAATTAAAGAGCTTGTTTTTTGTTTTTAAACCTACAGTTGTATTGAAAGCAATGCTTCAAATAATAAATGCTTTATATTTATTCAGGATAAGCTTATTTTCAACTGAGCCAAATTTAAGGCAGTTATTAAAACTTTTAAGTAACATAAAGCACTTTTTTCATCTTGTGCCAAAACTATAATGCCCGCAATAATTTATATTTAATTTTTAATACACTTATCTATCATGAGTAATTATGTGGGCTGCTCACAGTATTCCATTCTCTGTTATGTGGTTTTTCTGAAGACTGTGGTTTCTTTGTGTAGCTACTGGGAATTATTACCTTGCTGATGAATTTCTCTTCTGAAGAGATATCAACTATAAGTTTCTGTGCAGTATTTTTTCACTTTAACTTACAAAACAGGTACAGTGTCTGGATACTCCCTTTACTTCTTAAAGGTTTAGGAACAAAGAACTCTGTGTTTAAAGAAGTATTTTAGCAAGACTGTGTTGCTTTGTGATAAATACCTTTGAAATTGGCCAAAATAATTGATTAAAATCACCTTACATGTTTTGGCATGTCATTTTGAATAGCCAACAGTGTACTTGACTAGTTAAGAAAGCCCCATCGTATTTGGTGGTCAGACTGGTCATGTCATTTTATACCTACAAGATGTGTAGCTTTGTGATTGGCTTCTTTTGTCTATCATTATGCATGAAATTTGGCTTAAAAGTTAGACAGCAGATAATTAAGAACTTTTAGAAAGGTTAAAAAATATACACCAACTGTAAGGTCTATTACTCAGCCTTCTTGTTCTTGCTACCAAGAAACAAATTACTTTGGAATAGAAGCTCCATGTGGGCAGGCACTTTTCTTGTTTTGCTCACTGCTTCATCTCCATCATTGAAAGCAAAGCAGTGTTTAGCACATTGCAGATGCTCAATTAATATTTCTGAATTGAAAGTAGGAATGAACCAATTATTATGCCTCTAAAGGATGGAATGCAGTATGTATGGAGTTGGGGGCTGATCAGTGGCTTCCATCTATGCCCTCTTTCACCTTTGATTCATTCTAAGAGCCTTCTGGAGACAGTATTCAGGTGTAGTAGGACTGGATGTTTTCTTTGCCAGCCATTTGCAGCCTTAGACTTTGGAGGATGTGTAGATGTATACTACTTTCTCCTTTGTGTTTTGTGGCCAATGACAGCCTGTTGACCTTGGGAAAGTTACGGCCAGCTTATAATGGCAAATTATATATATACAAAATATATGTACAATTTTATTTGTTTTTATTTATTTTATTTATTTATTTTTAGAGACTGAGTCTCACTATGTTGCCTAGGCTGTGATCGAACGCCTAGGCTCAAAGGATCCTCTTGCTTCAGCCTCCCAAAGAGCTGGGATTACAGGCATGAACCACTGCACCTGACCTATATATAATATATAATGATTTATTAGATAATTATAGATTACGTATTTTAATATATTATCTTTATATAATATAATTTATAATATATTTAGCATGTGTATCTATAATACACATAATGTATATATTACATATAATATATACACACATATATTAAAGTATTATATAGACTATTCAAAACACTAAAGAAATTTGCATTCAAGAGTTTGCATACTAGAATATTGTCTGTCCCTGAACTATATATACAAAAACTATATTACAAAAACTATAGGTAACTTTCCTTTGGTATCATACAGCACAAAAGAATAGCTTATAAATGTATGAGCAAGAAAACTTTCTTAATTAGATATATAACAGTGTTTTAATTATAAAGCATGCTGTAGGATTATTCTAAAGCTTCAAGTAGATCACAGTGACGATAATGATTGTAATATTTAAAATAAAGTGGTCATCATAAATATTATCAGACACTTTTTGAGCTGTTTTGTACGTATTATTCACTTAATCCATAGATAGCCTTGTGGAAATATTATGATCCATTATAGGTGGGAAAAATGAGGCTCGCAGAAATTAGGCAACTTGTTGAAGTTGTAATGACACTAGCAAGTGGCAGAACCAGGTAAGGTGAATCCATGTTTGCATGACTTCAAACCTCTATGCTCCATTACTAACCTAAACAAGGTGACTTTTGAGTATACAAGAGAAAGCTACTAGTTTGAAGAAAAGTTGCATTGGAAAACTCTTTAATAGAGACAATGGGCTCACACCTTTAAAAAGTTCTTTGTTAGAGCTTTGAATAGAGGGAAGTGGCAGAAAAATCTAGTTACTTGTTGGAAAGAGTCATTCAGCGTGTCGTAACAAAATTTATTGAGCAACTATTGTGTGCCAGGTACTGAGCTTGGTGCTTAACATTGAATAGATCACAGGCCTTCCCTCCTGATTTTATGGCCTAGATAAGAAGTATTTCTCTGCACTTTGTTCTATTCTTCCTAAAGAACTCAAAAGGGAAATGAAGAAATTTGCTGAAACATAATGTCTGTTGGATTTTTCAGTTTGGTAACTGTAAGTGGTTTCATGAGAAGAATAGAGTATTTTGGTCCAAGACATGAAATACATAGGACATGAGCATGTAGGCATCTTTGAAGGAATATTTTCTGTCTTTTGCTAATTATGAATTATTGTGCAGTTATTTTCCTAAAATATTAAAACTGGTATAAAATGTTTTTAGAAGCCATCCAGTATAAATGTCTTCTTGCCCATCTTGCTTGTCTGGAGAAGCCTCAGAATTAGATAGATTTCCTAAGGACACTGACAAAGAGCAAAGAGAAAGAAAAGAGCGAGAACAAACTCCAGCCCTTTTCTGATAATGTCGTAACTGATCAATAGCACTGTGCACTCCTTGTCATGGGCCATCATGGGAAATTAGAGCCGGCAGCTGGAAACTGTTCACATAGATTTTCTATTTTTCCTTTTAAGTAGGCTATATTAAGTCACACCAAAAAGAGCTGACATACTTGATATCATTGCTACTGGGCATGAGAGCAATCTGCCTGATTTTCACACCTCTAGATCACCTGACATGGACACTTTGTGGACATCTGGAGTTGGCCACCTTCCTCAGGCACCTGAGCAACTCCCTGTGCTTATCTTGCATTTATTTCATCCTGGAAAGGAATTCTGGCTTTTAGTTTTACCCTTCTCAACACCACACATCCATGGGCATAGTAGTAGGCAGTAACACAGAGCTACTTACCTCAGTTTACCTTGCCCCCGGTCCAGGTCCTAGTGAGCACTGAAACGTGATCACTGAGAAGATAAAAATGGACAAGAAGGGCCAACAAAGGAGAAAAATCAACCTCAGAATCATTAATGTGAAGGATTCACCTCTAAAACCAGAGCCTACAGACCAGGTGTCTCATATACTCACATTTTAAAAACCAGAGTTGCAATCCTATAGAAGCCTCTGGAGACAAGGAGGATTTGTCTGCAGCCAGATGTCTATTCAGGGTTGTGCTTGGCTGTCCCCAGAGGCCCTTTTCAGTGGGATCCATGCCAGTGGTGGGGGTATGTGGCACCACCATCTGAAAAATCAGCATCTGTGGGGCTACAAGGGTACGTCTAAATTATTCCACTGGTATTTTTCATAAAAGGTATTTTTCAAAATATTAAGTTTATTTTAAAAGACATTTTATATCTTTGTTTTTTGGTCACCATTTCTTGTCTTTTTCTGGGAGCTTGTCCATTTCTTTATCTCTTGTCACCATATGCATGATGTACTAACCAGGAGGAAAAAATGACGAGCAGAAAGAGTAAGCATTTAGCAAATTATCAAATGAATGGATCATTACTCCCAAAGAACCAGGCCTCCTGTAATTTTCTGACCGCATGTAATTTTCTTATAGAAGCCAGTTGACTCTTGGGAGCAAATGAAGCAATTGGGAACTTTGAGAATGATGAGTGTTGCCATGTGTTTAAGTCTGTGCTTTGGAATAAAACCACATTATCTCTTCCTCTGCTTTGTGAGTCTGAATCTATACTGAAATGTCCTTGGGGGATTGAATTCTGACTTAGATTATATTTAAGTTCAGTTTTGGAGAAGTTGGGTTACATATTGCCTCCTAAAAGCATGAATGTAACTTCTAAAGTTTCTCTCTGACTCAGAAATGAGAGCTAAAGTTATTTTTAGAGATTACAGTTAAATGGAGACAGTGATCTATTGGTCTGATCCCTCTTTTTATGACATTACTCCTGAAATGTTGCATATTTTCATGCTTAGAAATACCCTCTAACTTTGTCATGTACTCTGAGGTTTGTATTGTACCTGTTCTTTGCTCTGTAAATCATGTAATGGCTGCTGTCCAAAAGCAATAAGGTCTGACCTGACGTCTGATCCACGGAATGAATGTCACATGGTTCATTTTGTGCCCGTGAAAGGCTGGAGGGGATTGTTCTTCAGAGGTCAGCATTTTGGGCATGAGGCCACGGGAATCCTTACTCTACAGGAAGGTAGCTAGAGTGTCCGGATAACACTGAGGCTATCTGTCCCTTCACGCTTTAGACTTTCTCCAGCAGCCAGACTGTAAACCAAAGTGCAGTTTTCACCTGAAAGTCAGGGTGATTATGCATGTGGAGATTCAGTTCCTCAAGCACAGGTCTGCAACACTGCCCACACCATTTGCCTACAAAGAGTGCGGGGATAGGGCTGACTAACCAACCATCTTGAACCACAAATAAGGCAACTGCACTGTTTAAAATTCATCCTCGGGCTCCTGACTTTTAACATAAAGCAGAGAACTTTGAGAAACAGATTGTGCCTGCAGCCCATTATGCTGATAATATTGGGAGAATTGGCAGCAGATTGTTTTCCAATCAAAGTCAATGTCCAAGGCCAAGGCTAGAGGGGTGTGAGTGAAAGTGAATGCAACAAGCTTGATTAAAGAAGCTTAGAAAATCAGGAACAGCAGACTAGAATAGATGTGTGGGGGTGGGGGGCAGGGGTAGGGGCTTTTGAAAAATGAACAATAGTAAATTTTATATTCTTTTTCATTCCCTTTTAGCCCCCCTTCCAACTCTTCCCCTCCCGCTTCCCCTTTTCCTCTCAGGTGACAGAGACAGTAAATTGACTCCATTATCTATTTTCCCTTCCCCCCATTGTTACAGAACTCACATTTTAGCTGGGCACATGGGCTTCTCCTTTCCCCAGTATATTTCTCCCTCTCCTTTGTTGTCGGATGGAGATAACACAGGTAAGTTGTGGAATATGAACAGCCATGGCGAGGGTGCCTTCTGGCTAGTGCTTTTAAGGGGAAGGGACCCTTTTCCTTTCCTTTTGTCTGGTTCAAAGGAGGAGGAGATAATGAGCAATCTTAGACTATATAGATTAAGAGAAAGACCCTAAGGATGGCAGAACCACAAAGTATTAGAAGATCTAATAGAAGAAAAGCGCTAATAGAAGAAATAGAGGAATCCTAGGTCCTTGAAACCATGATACCTCCGTATCAGCCCAGGACCACATACGCCCAGACTTTTATGTGAAACAGAAATGAACTCTTTTTGTGTATACCATTACTGTATTGGATCTCTTTGTGAGTAACTGTTCCAGTGTTCTACCAAGTCACTCTCCCACTTGGCTCCCCTCCCTCATCACCCCACTTTTTTATCCTTTCTTTCCACTTTCCGTGGGACTGACTGAAGAGTAGACCAGTGCCACTCACACTTGAGTTTGGATGATATCAGTAGGATGGACCTTCTTAAAAGGTACATGGCCAGACCCTGCCTCTGGAGGTTCTGGTTTAGGATATCTTGGGTAGGGTGCAAGAATCTGCATTTCTAGCAAGACTCTCAGGTGATTTGGAGAAAGGTGGTCCAGGGGCTAAGATTCTGAGAAGGATGGAGGTAGGCTCTATGCATTCATCTGCTATGAAGTAGATGCTCAAAAAAGCACTGGTGAGAATTGGTTGCAATAACTCAGTAACATCTGCCAAAGCTGCACAGACTGAGCCCACATGATACTTAAACAACTGCTCCATTGACTCAGCCGCCTTGCAAGCCTGAGATAATATAATGATTTAAGCAACATTTAAACAACCACTACCACCACCAAATCAAGCATTTGGTACGATATAGAAAAAAACAACTGATTGACCCAAATGTTCCATACTAATCGGTTGCTTTTGTATGATAGTTATATAACTTCAAAATGTGGAGGTTTGCTATTTGGTAGTTTGTTTTCGAGGGGTAAAATTTGTTGGATAGTCACATGCTTCCTGAGGTTTTAAAACTATTCCTTTTGAATGGGAATAATCATGAAATTCAGTGAATGGCATTGCTTAATTAAGAAAATCCACAAACGGTTGAAGTATTCTTATGTGTTAAGCTTTATGGTAGGCACAAGGACTATAAAGATGAACTGGCTGGATAAAGAAAATGTGGCACATATACACCATGGAATACTATGAAGCCATAAACAAGAATTAGTTCATGTCCTTTGCAGGGACATGGATGAAGTTGGAAACCATTATTCTCAGCAAACTAACATGGTAACAGAAAACCAAACACTGCATGTTCTCACTCATAAGTGGGAGTTGAACAGTGAGAACACATGGACACAGGGAGGGGAACATCACATACCAGGGCCTGTTGGGAGTAGGGGGTAAGGGGAGAGAGAGCATTAGGACGGACCAATACCTAATGCATGCAGGGCTTAAAACCTAGACGACGGGTTGATCAGTGCAGCAAACCACCATGGCACATGCATACCTATGTGACAAACCTGCATGTTCTGCACATGTATCCCAGAACTTAAAAACAAAACAAAACCAAACAAACAAAAAAAACAAAAAAAAGAACCAAACACAGTTCTGCCCTGGAGCTTCACATGTCAGCTTGCAGAAGGCGGACAAAGAGTCCTACTACTACCAACCCTGGGAGGTGTGTTCAGTAGTGACAGCCACAGGAAGCAGGTGGAAAAGAGGGTGACCTGACTCAGCCTGGGGATATCAGGGGTGGCTCCCCAAAGGAGGAGGTCACCGAGCTGGGCAGAGGTTGGTCTGGCCGAGAAGGTGGTCTATTGATAGAAAGGGAGAGAAGACGGTGTATGTCAAGGCATGGGAAGAGCTCTGAGTGCCTTCCTGGGGCAGTGGGAAAAAAGGATGGTGGATGAGAGTCCTCAGTTCATGAAACGTGCAGAATTTATTGATGAAGAGTACAGAATTTATCCTGAGGCACCACTGGGGGATTTTAGTAAGAGAAACAAATCAGTTACAGTCCATTATGGCAGAATTGCCAAGGGTGGATTGCAAGGGAATAAGACTGGAGACAGGGATACCAGGTAAACCAGGCTGAGAGCATCAATTATGATCACAACTGTGGAAGAATAAGGAACATGAGATTTAAGTGGGAGAGGGCAGGCTTGGTGACTGGGATATGGTGAGAAGAGGAAGGAGTCTGAGATTATGTATGATTTCTGTCTTCGGCACTAGTTGAGTGGCTGTGCTAGTCATTGAAAAAGCAAGTAACAGAGGATGTAGAGGTTTGGGTTGAGGGCAGGGATGGAAAAGTTGATGAATTTCGATTTAGAAGTGTCAAATTTGAGAGGCCTGTACTTTATCCAGAAGGCAATTTGGCTGTGATTTTGAATCACAGGAAGGAGATTTTTGTCTCAGGACATAGTTTTGGGAGTCATAAACATAAGGATGATAGCTGAACACGTGGACATGAAGGACTCCCCAGGAAGAATTTGTAATGAAAGTCAAGAAGAAGTCCAAAGAAGGAACTCCAAGCAGATTAAACAAGCAGCTGCCCCAAGCTGATGATGCTTTGACCCAGAGACTTGCCTGACCCAAAGTCTGCAACACACTCACCTCTGTGAGGCCGTCCTAATCACATTCCCCAGGAAGCAGTTGCCACGCCCTCCTTACTGTCTCTGAATCACTGTTTCACGGGACCAGTGCAATAGACATCTTGCCACAACATGAGCTGCACATCTGTCTGTCACTTTGCAGGCTAGGTGGTGAGTGCACGTATTACTTACCCTATGTCTCTAACATAGATCACTGTATCAGGACTGGGGCATCTACGTGATAACTGTTCACTAATTGAAAGAATGATTCCGTTCCATTTATTTTCAATGCTGACCTTACAGCTGAGCTGTTTTAATGTTCATTGTTTTGAAAATTTTTACACACAATTTCTAATAGTAACCCTCAATGACGTGTTGGGAAACACATTTTTCCTGTTCCTACTCTTCCTGCCTGTCCATCTAAGTTCATATCATTCTGGGCTTATCTGAAGTCTTAATATCTTATAAAAAAATTATTTGCTGATCTTTACTCGCAAACTTGGTATCTAAGTTCCAATCGAATTTATGGCTTTGGAGGTTCCTTTTCTTTCGCTTGTGACTATTGATGACATTGCTTTAGAATCAATGTTATGTGAAAGAACAACATTCAAATTTATGAAAATATGTTTTTTTAAATAAAAATTCCAGTTGTTTGTCATTAAAAATGGCAAAAGAAAACAAAAGAATTGATTTAGAGGTCACATGAAAACCCTCTGTTTAATCTGTGGTTTAGCTTGGATTTTGAAGCTGATTTTATTTCCATTATGAATTGTTGGCAGTATTTAGTACTTGGCTTAGCATATTTTTTACACTTAGATATTTATTTATGCTTCCTAAAGGAGGGATTTACCAGTGAATATTTTAAAAAACTGAACGATAAATGAATAATCTTTTTATGCATTTGGAGCACATATTAAAGTTCTATATTTAAAAAAAAAACCTCATTACAAAGAGTTTAAATAGCAGGATTGTGAACTTTCCTCTATTTTCAGAATGTAATCGTTTGCAACTTACTGTCTTTTGAAGGCAAGAAAAGGTATTCTATTTTGTGAATATTTGTGTATGTTTTTTGAGATATTCTGAAGTGAATGTAGCATATCAAATTACATTTTTAATTTGAATAAGGAAAACTGGAGGTTTTAGTTCATTGCTCTCTAGGTCACAGGGTTTCTTGAGGGGTAGTTCATATACTGTCTGCTGCTATGTGAAGTGGGTTTTCAAATACTCAGGTGGGTTTTTCAAACACAGCATAGATCCATAGAATCAGAATTTCTGGGAGAGTGAGGCCAGGTATCTACCCTCTAGTACCCCAGGTGATCCGTTTGTTCATACAGGCTGAGAACCACTGCTTAGTACAGTGGTCCCAGGGACTGTGTGAGGACTCCATGCTGAGGCCACTGGACTGTCTTCAAGGAGCTGAGACAGGCATTTGCAACACAACCCAATACAAGGACAAGAGTAATAATGCTTTTCCTTGCAGCAGTACATCCTAGAACCATAGAACAGAGGTAGAATCACTGTATGGCAGCTGTGTAGGCTTTAGTCTTAAACTTGTAACTATGCTTTATGTCGGCACTTGTCATTATTTGTTTAATGCTCTATGACCATCTGGACTCCAAGCTCCTGAGTGCGTCGTTTATAGCCTCATCATGGAGCCTGGCTCACAGCAAATGCTCAGTATGCCCTTATTTACTGATAGGCAGGAAGGCTATCTAGTTAGTTTGAGGCAAGAATCATAGAAGAGCTGCACACCTGCTTGTCCTCATTCACACACAGGCATACACCCCTTGCACACATCTTGCAATGCTTCTTCAAGAGGAGTTTGCAGGGACAATGATGACAGTTCTTGTCTGCAGCTACTTATGTCAGAATGACTTTAAGCCATTTTCTTTTCTCCTTTTCTTTTCTTTTCTTTTCTTTTCTCATTTTCTTTCTTTTCTCATTTTCTCATTTCTCATTTCTCATTGCTGCATGACAAACTTCACTCTGAGCAGAGCCGAGAGGGAAAACAACATGGCATGAGTCTGCATGAACACAGTTCTTGTCCCTGGATGGAGTGGTTGTGGGTATAGCTACTTGGTTTCAAGTGTGACTCCAGCAAGGAGTGAGTTTACTGTAAACCAGGGTGGCTTCCTCTGAAAGACTGTTCCTGAAGCTCATGTCCAGCTGGATGGGAGCTCTTCTGTTCTTGATTCCTGAAGCACTTTGCACCTTCCTTTGGTAGTTGCCAGTCTACTGTGTATTTGTTGTCTTATCCACCTTATCAAATTATGATTTATTTGAGAGCGAAATCTTCCCCAAGGTTACATGATTATGGCTGGATCTGGGACTTTGGTGTTGCAGTTCCACATCTTTCTTTGCACCAAATTGTAACCTGACATGTGCTACCTAGTGTGCATGATTATTATTATCCTAAAGGGAACAGTGTCAGACAGATTTTTTGAATATATAGGTAGTTGAAAGCAGGTCTCTTGAGAATGGGAAATTATACAGAACATTTTTATTGGGAAGGGGAGAAAAGAAAGTTCTGGAGAGTAGGGCTTGGTTAGTGAGGCTGGTCTTGGGGAGGCGCCATCATGCAAGAAGGGTTCCACAGGCAGCAGAGGCCAACATAAAGACGATGAATGTCTTGATGGAGAATTATTGCTGTGTAGAATGGACAAGAAGAAGATATTGTGAATGGAGGCCAGAGAAGAGAAAGAAAACCCCACTATTTTATTTATTTATTTGTTTAATTTATTTGAGATGGAGTCTCGCTCTGTCACCTAGGCTGGAGTGCAGTGGTGCGATCTTGACTCATTGCAGCCTCCACCTCCCAGGTTCAAGTGATTCTCCTGCCTCAGCCTCCCAAGTAGCTGGGATTACAGGTGCACACCACCACACCCGGCTACTTTTTTTGCATTTTTAGTAGAGATGGATTTTGCCATGTTGGCCAGGCTGGTCTCAAACTCCTGACTTCAGGTGGTCCACCCACCTTGGCCTCCCAAAGTGCCGTGATTATGGGTATGAGCCACCACACCTGGCCTCTGCTATTTCAAAATGTGGCCTCTTTCAATGTATTTCTTACAAAGAGGGAGTTTGAGCTGATTAAGGGCTATAAATAGGCTAGAAGCTCTTTGAAGTCTGGAATGGGGAGGCAAAATTAACAGATGATCCACAATAAATAAGCCAACCCTGTTAATCCAGGACTTCTCTGGGCTGGCCTTCTTAGCCAACACCTGGCTCATGCCTACTGATCAGTGCCTAACTTTTTATTGAAAATATGTCACGCTTGTAATCCTAGCACTTTAGGAGGCTGAGGCAGATGGATTGCCTCAGCTCAGGAGTTCAAGACCAGCCTGGGCAGCACGGTGACACCCCATCTCTACAAAAATATGAAAGAAATTAGCTGGGCATGGTGGTGTGCACCTGTCGTCCCAGCTACTTGGGAGGCTGAGGCAGGAGAATTGCTTGCACTCGGGAGGCGGAGGTTGCAGTGAGCCGAGCTGAGCCGAGATTGCGCCACTGCACTCCAGCCAGGGTGACAGAGCAAGACTCCGTATCTCCAAAGGAAAAAAAAAAAAAAAGGAAATATTAATAGAGAAATGACACCATTTGAAATGTTTTCTGAGAGCTATTTATGTCAAGATGGTAGAGGAAAATGCAAAGCAAATGTACTATTTTAACATTTAATTTAATATGAAAATTTAAAATGAAAATATTGCAGTGAATTGATATCCTGTAATTCCTCCAACTTTATCAAAATGAATGCAATTGTTCAAAATTTAGAGGAAATGAGAAAACACAGTTAAGCACAGAATTCTCAATAGTCAAATTGGAGTGTGTGCCTACTTGGCTGGTAAATTCGGTTTTTCCTGGAAGATTGTACCAAGTTTCTCTCGTTGAGGTTTAACCCGTGGTATATCTGATTCTGTGAACTGGATAAAGTATCATTTAATACAACCCCATCTCTACTAAAAATGCTAATTAGATACAATTAGCACGCTGAAGAGCTTCTTAAAACACAGATTCCTGTGCCCTACCTCCAGGTATTCTGATTTTGTGGGCTTGGGGTTGAGCCCCAAGTCAGCATTTTTAACAAAGCTGATTTGTTAAACTTTCAGGCAATGCAAATGCTGCTGTCAGTAGAACTCCCTTTGAGGTTCCACAAGGATGTAATAGAGTTAGAAAATGCAGTTTCAAAGGAATAGAAGCTAGACGTGTGTTTCTCAGTCAAACTTATCATCATCAAGCCAACCAGTATGATGATTATTAAGTTAATTCTGCTTTTAATTTTATATTTCTGAACAAAGAAAAGAAGGAGCATGCATTCCTATCAAATTTCTTTCCAGGACAGCTTGGCATTGAATCCGACTACCTAAAATTAAAATTTTATTGATTCTTCATTTTATTAAATAAATGTTTTTTGAAGTTGCTTTAGCTGGAGGGAAAAGGGTTTTCTGTGCAATTTTACTGGACATCTATTGCTTATTGAACTTCAAAAGAAATATTTATTTATACTAAACCAGATAGACAAAAGGAATAATAAAAAAAGGAATAAACAAAAATTTCACTTGTATTAAGACAAGCAAATAATAGGAAAACTATTTGCTTAGCATTTGACATGGTTACCATGCTGGTTAATTTTATGTGTCAACTCGACTGGGCCATGGGATGCCTAGATATTCGGTTAACATTATTCTGGATGTTTCCATGAGGATGTTTTTGGATGAGAGCAACACTTAAATTGGTGTACTGAGTAAAGCAAATGGCCCTCTCTAATGTGGGTGGGCCACATCCAGTTAGTCAAAAGCCTGAGTAGAACAAAAGGCTGAACCTCCCCCAAGTAAGAAAGAATTCCTCTTGCCTACTGTCCTTCAAGCTGGAACAGGAGGTTTTTCCTGCCTTCAGACTTGAACTGAAATATTGGCTCTTTCTGGGTGTTCTGCCTACCAACCTTTGGACCGGAATTTACACCACCTGCTCACCTGGTTCTCAGGCCTTTGAACCCAGAATGGAACTGCACCATTGGCTCTCTTGGGTCTCCAGCTTCTCAACTCACTCTGTAGATCTTGGAACTTGTCAGTCTGTATAATTATGTGAGCCAAGTCCTTGTACTAAATCTCTTTCTCTCTATACCTCTATTGGTTCTGTTTCTCTGGAGATCCATGAGTAATACAGCTACACAATAGCTTTTCCTCTCTCTTGGTTTATTTAATGCTATAATTTCCTTGGTGTTTGGAGAAGTAGAATGCTTGAGGTCCTATTTAGCTCATGTTTTGTGCTTCAGCCACTTCTTACTTGTCAGACTGCACAGAGGACAGGAATGTGATATAACTTTTACACCTTGCCATCAACCCAGCCCAGTGCAAATCAGAGCCCCATGTCTTGGAACATTGTACAAGCCATGCCGTCTTCCTTGGGATGCATTGTTAACCCAGGGTGTCATATCATAGCCCTTCCCTCAAGACATGCAGAAGACAGAGCAGGGCAGAGGAGGGACAGGGACCTCGCAACAGATGCTCTTGTCACTGAGCAGTTACAGCTACATCACGGACTGTCTGTCCATTGTGGTGTCTGATGACTGAAGAGTCACCTTCTGAGAACCCTTCATTAGGTCCAGGATGGGCAGTTTCTATAACCCTCTCTAGTCTTGGAGAGCCACCATGCTCCACTTCTAAGGCAGTAATCCCCTTCAGTGATTATTATCTTGATAGTCTTAAAAAGATAATTGGCTTTAAAAGGCTGTGTCTTCCTTACCAGCCTGGAATATGACCATGCACCTTTGTACTTACACAGAATCTTATACAAAGCATGGGAAAAATTACATTTCTCTCTATCTTAAAAATATTGACTTAATTAGTAAAATAGAGAAGTTTTCTTAGTTGCAAGAAAAGAAAATAATCCTTTCAGCTTAAAATGGGCAAGAATTTACTAAGTTTGGAAAACTAAAAATAATTTCTGGCTAGTCTTATTCCTGTCCTCTGTATTTAGAGGAATTTACTCCTGATACTATTATTACAGGAAATTCCAAAAGCATGAGCATTTTCTGGTATTTTCATAAAAACAAGTGTTTATGTTTTGTTTAATTTAGACCTGGAGGAAAACAGTTTTGCTTTGTAGACACTGAAGTGTCTGGTAGATACCATGACAATGAGATTTTGTGTAAAATTTAGATAATGAGGGCATTTAGGAATTTGTAGAAGCGTGATAGAGTATTGTACTTACATAAAATGTCTCAAACTCTTTTGAAGTCCATTACGAACAATGGTACTTAACACAATGCAATGTACACTTACTCTTAATATTATTACTCTAGGGAATGGATGTTGGCATCTTTTTCCAATACCAACCTTTAGGTGATTACTGATGATCAGTGGTTGATAATTATGAACAGTTCTGAATACTGTGAGATTCCCAGGTATTTATTTGCTGGCAGCTAAGTAAGTAAAGGGATTGAAGAGTGATGAAATATTCAGATGTCTTGAAAATATACAGGCCACCATTTGGTTAAGAGCATCCCTCTTGCTCCTGGTCTCAGCCTCTCGCTGCATCTTTTCTCTCAACTCTGGAGCATGAAAACATCATCCTGAGGTTTGTCAATATTGCACATATGTAGGACAAGGATGAAGATGTTAAAAATGCTGACCTCTAGTTTACAATGTCCTTGGACCACAACTCTGAATTTCCAAGTTTACCATGCTCTTTCAACGTCCTATACAAATTCCATCTTGTTTTATAGCTAGCATTTTTACTATACCATAAGTAGATTTCTGGAAAGAAGAGCTAGGGAGTGAAGAAAGCCCTTTGCACAGCTATGAGTTCAGTTCTTGTGAGTTTTATACAATCATCATCAAGGGTCATACCAATAACTCACTGAAGAAAGTGGAAAGAAGTTCAGTTCGTGGAATAAGCCCACAGAATTTGTCTGATTCTGTTCCTTAGCTCTGTTTTAAAAAGTCAGCTGACCATGTGCATTTATTAGAGCCTCTGAAGCCACAGGTAACTATAAGAATTTTACCCAACAACTTTGACTTAAGTGTACCTTGAACAATAACTTTGTACTGTCAGGCAGCATTAATTTTTTTTGCATCAGACAAAATCATTATTGAAAGATTTGGTATTGCTTTGCTAAAGTGGGTATCCACTGAATATCCCCAATCCAATTCTTTCCCCTAATATGGTAATCTGTTATCTGTATTTAATTATCTGGAAGGTGAAAGTTGCTGGGCAGTCCAATGGAAATTTTTAAGTCCCTTCACTCTGGGCCGGCTGTCTTTTCAGATCAATCTTTCTGCTAATGACAACCAATACTTTCATATGTGATTACAGGCCTGCTCCATCTTTTCATGAGCCGAGACTCTTTGGAATCATATGTATTGATCTTTTTAATAGAAGTCAGGAAAAATAAAATTACTCTGGCTTCTTGCGGCAAAACGATGATAAATGAGAACTTAGAAACTTATGAGAGAAATTTTTTCTGCCTTGGATTATTTTAATCACTAAAAATGATTGTCTTTTTAATAATATTTGCTTTCCATTATGCACATTTGCAGCAAAGCCAAAAATTGTTTCTGTATTGCTTTATGTTACCGCATTGAGGCAGAGGCCTGTTGGTATTCCCGTACCTGCTGGTGACTCAGGTACAATGACCCCTAATTGGAGGCAAAGAGCCAAGCTTCAGAACCTCGGCAGCAATATCAAGTTAGCTTTCAGTAGAAAAATTTGGATAAAAAAGAATTTGCTGAACGATGTATTTTAGAAAATATTTGTTTAAAAAGCTCATTGTTAATATTATTGTCTTAGAAGCAAGTTTTATATTTCTTTATTTTTTCTTTTTAGAGCAGGTCTTGCTCTGTCCCCGAGGCTGGAGTATGGTCATTGCTCACTGCAGCCTCAAACCCCTGGGCTCATGTGAGCCCCCTACCTCAGCCTCTCAAGTAGCTGTGACTTCAGTTGCATGGTACCACGCCGGCTAATTTTTAAAGTTTTCTGTAGAGACAGAGTCCTGCCTTGTTTCCCAGGCTGATCTTGAACTCGTGACCTCAAGCAATCCTCCCAACTCCACCCTCCAAAGTGCTAGGATTACAGGAGTGAGCCACCTTGCCGGGACCTCATATTTCTTTTATTACTTCTCCCTTTTTTATTTCTAACTTGGAAAATAATAATAATTATTTATGATAATATAATTATATGATTATATAAATGTAATTTATTATATATTTATATAATTATATAATATATCATAAATATATAATTAAATATACATATAAAATATAAGTATAAATTAATATATGATATAAATATATAATTATAATATAATTATATAAACAATTATATAATTAAATATATTTAAATGAAAATTAAAAATTTTTTATTTATTGTTTAAGATAAAGCATGTGGAATTCCTTACCTGTGGTTTTGGTTGTTTGCTTTGTGTATCTGGGAGCTGAGAAGGGGGCTGATATGGTTGGGAGGTGTCCCCACCCAAATCTTATCTTGAATTGTAGTTTCCATAATCCCCATGTGTCGTGGGAGGGCCCTGGTGGGAGGTGATGGGATCAAGGGGGCAGTTACCCTCATGCTGTTCTTGTGATAGTGAGTTCTCATGAGATCTGATGGTTTTATAAGGGGCTTTTCCCTCTTTCACTCTCATTTGTCTCCTTCCTGCCGCCATATGAAGAGGGATGTGTTTGCTTCCCCTTCCACCATGATTGTTAAGTTTCCTGCGGTCTCCCCAGCTCCCTCCCTGAACTGTGAGTCAATTAAACCTCTTCCTTTATAATTTACCTAGTCTCAGGCAGTTCTTTATAGCAGCATAACAGACTAACACAGGGGCCATTGGTGATCACAGAGAATCAATCCTTGTTATATTGCCCTTTCTGCAAAACTGAAAATCACTGGACTCACTGTGGCTCTCATTTTGGAACCTGGATTTCTGCTTTACATTTGAATCAACTCTCCAGCTCCCAGCTGAAGACAGGATTGTTTCCTTGGCTTTGGGGGAACATGTGGCCAACACGGAATATTAGAGAACGTTGATGCTACTACACAGAGAGGCCAGATCTCTGTTGGTATGAAGAAATGGATGAGGATCAAAATATCACAGATGTTTGGCCAAAGCATGCCTTGGTTTGCTTTGCTTGGCCTTGGAAACCTGTCTGTAAGAAAGAAGACTTGTCCCACTGGAATGCCATGTAAACAACCTCCATGGCCCAGTTGTATTGCTTCACCCCGATGCAGACACTCTCTCTCTCTCTTTCTCTGTCTCTCTCTTCTCCTTAAGCATGACAAAAGGAAAGTTACTTATTCAAAAAAAAATTCTGTTCACTGAGCTTTTCATTAAACTTGATTTAATCCATTTCTTCAAAGATGGGCATGTGTTATGTGCCTGGCAATGGGAATGGGTTGGACAGAGGAAAAGGGTTTCCAGATTCTGCATGTAGAGCTGTTGGTCATTTCAGGAAGGTAGCCACCAAGCATCATTACAAGCCTGGGAGAGTTGTCGAGCCTCAGGTGCGAGTGATGTTGGAGGATGCAGAGTTTGATCTAGAGGTTCGTGGAAGGCTACATTTAAGCTGAGAACTGAAGAGCAGGAATACCCCAGAAGAAAACTGGAGAAGATGGGTGGGAAAAGGTTGTTCTAGGCTGAGGAAGCTGCTTGTGTGAAAGCTGGAATTTGAGAGAGCATGGTCTTTGTGAGTAACTGAGAATGTCCCAGTGTGGCTGCAGGACAGAAGGGGCCCAGTGATTTGGGTCACTCTGTCCTACTATCACTTGGAAGTACAGATGGCCTCTGGATTTAAATTTACTCACACTTGGAGATATTGATGATTTCAAGGCAGACTTCAGATGTCAGCTGCTGAATGAACTGTGTGTGCGGTGTTGCCTTTGACAAGAACTTTCAACTGTAGCTCCTTTGCTATCTTTGACTGAAAGGCAGTATTTGAACAATTATTTAAGTATTTCTAGAATTTTGGCTTTAATTTATAGAATTAAGTGAAAAATGCTAATACTCAAATGCTAATAACTGTGATAAGAAATGTAGGTTAAAAACTCATAAAATTGGAGAAAAAATGGAAAATTTATTGGTGAGTTAACCTTAGGCATGCATGACTTTGAATCTTGTCAATTGTGTATTCATGTATGAAAAGCAAAGAAAATATTAAGAGGAATGATTGAAATATTAGAAATAAAATTTTGAAGAATATATCTAAAGGTAAAGTACATTTAAGGACATCTTACGTATATTCGGGAATCCTGTCATGCGAAATATGTTATTTAAGTTGTATTCAAAGTTATTTGCTTTCTGCAATCCCAAATACACGTACCACAGGGATGTTTATTTTGTATGAAAGTAGAAGACTGTTGATATGGTTAGGCTTTTTGTCCCCACCAAAATCTCATCTTGTCATCCCCATAATCCCCATGTGTCAAGGAAGGGACCACATGGAGGTAATTGAATCATGAGGGAGGTTTCCTGTCTGCTGTTCTCATGATAGTGAGTGAGTTCTCATGAGATCTGATGGTTTTATAAGGACTCTTCCCCCTTCACTGGGCACTTCCTCCTGCTGCCTTATGAAGAAGGTGCCTTGCTTCCCCTTCCCTTCCACCATGATTGTAAGTTTCCTGAGGCCTCCCTAGCCATGCTGAACTGTGAGTTGATTAAACCTCTTTCGTTTATAAATTACCCAGCCTCGGGCAGTTCTTTCTAGCAACATGAAAACAGACTAATACATCTGTCTTCATAATTTGCTCTGGGAGAGTTTGTTAACAATAATTAGAAATTGCAGATTCAAAACCTAGTAGCTTATATGATATCAGTTTTTAGTTATATGCATTGGCTGAGACCATGGAATAAAGAAAATTAATAAAAGCAGCTGTAAACATCTGTTTGTATCTACTTTGTTGAGTAGGTACATAAACTCTTCAGATTTTCAAAATCTGGACCTTGCCATTAGAAAGTGTCAATAGGCGCCGTGTGTCATGCCTGTAGTCCCGGCACTTTGGGAGGCTGAGGTGGTTGGATCACCTGAGGGTGGGAGTTCACGATCAGCCTGGTCATCATGGTAAAACCCCGTCTCTAATAAAAATACAAAAAAATTAGTTGGGTGTGGTGGTGTGTACCTGTAATCCCAGCTACTGGGGAGGCTGAGGCAAGAGAATCGCTTGAACCTGGTAGGCGAAGATTGCAGTGAGTTGAGATCACGCCACTGTACTTCAGCCTGGGCGACAGAGCAGGACTTCATCTCAGTAAATAAATAAATAAATAAACAAATAAATAAATAAAGTGGCAATAATTCTTGGTAATGGTGAACACTGCAGAGCTGTATAGCAATTTGAATAAATGAAAACAGATTGATAGCGAAATATGACTATAGAGGCAGAAAGAAGAAAGACAATTAAATTTTTAATTCAGCTGAGTTAGGAATTCTTAAGATACATTGAAATAAATTCTGTGAACAAGTTTTGCCACATAGTTATTCAAAGGGTACTGGAAAAATGTTGTGCTTCAGTTGCATACTTGAGTGTCCAGGAAGGGCTTAAAAACATTCATATACAAGGGCACCCACTGATGTCAAGAGCTTTTAGCAACCAACTGTCCCATGTGCCTGTCTTACATTATACCTTCCTGAGGTTGTTTCAGTTCAAGCCAATCTGTGACTTCATCATCTATAAACTATGGTGGTTGCATTAAGTAGATTCCAGAATGTTGGATAATATAAAAGCCCTTTTCTCGGCTGAAGATTGACAGGTAGAATATGGACTCTAGGTTATCAAGCTTTTAGGTTCATAACTTGCAAACTAAAATATGCAAAAGGAAAAATACCTTCTCTGTCTGCCATGTAATATTCATTAGAGAATTTTCCAATTTCCCACCCCCTTGTGAGGCCTGCTGGTAATTTACTTCCAGTATGGCCTTATTTTGTCTTCACCTATTGAAAACATTGAACCTCTGTTGTCATGTTGGTTGCAATTCCATCAATACTCAGTGTAGCTTAAAGTGGATTTTAATTTTCCATGATATAAGGCTACAGAAAAGCATTGTGGGTCATTTTCCATGGCTGGTTTTGCTCATGACTTCTGACTTGCTGCTCTGCCTCACAACACCCATCAGCCCTTTGATATCCAAAGGTTTCTTGTGTTCCTTGAGAGTTGTGGAGCTTAAGAACTATGTCAGTCCTGTAGACATTAAGCCTAAGCTCTTTATCAGGGAGACTCTAAAAGCTGGTGCATGCTCTGCCATCTGTCTAAACAGCTCTCTAAAAACTGCAGGGGAGAGCTCCTACCAGCATGAGCATGTGACATGGGCATCACATGGCCTGCTTGGGAGGATGTGTTGGCCCTTGATATGCAGTCTTCTTTGCATTTCTTTAGAATTTGCTGTTGGAGTGCAGTGGCACAATCGTGGCTCACTGCAGCCTTGACCTCTTTGGCTCAAGAGATCCTCCCAAGTAGCTGACACTACAGGCATGTGCCACCATGCCTGGCTAGTGTTTTTTAAAAACTATTTTTTGTAGAGATGTGTTTTGACTATGTTATACAGGCCGGTCTTGAACTCCTGGGCTCAAGCAATCCTTCAGCCTGGGCTTCCCAAAGCGCTGGGATTATAGGCATGAGCCACCATGCCTGGCTGAATTTGCTGTTGGGATGTTGCACATACCTTTCATTTGCAACCTTCAGTTCCGGAGCTGTTCCTGCTCTGTAAATTACATAATCCCTCTGGTAGTACTCATTAATCAACTGGGAAATCAGTTTGAAAAGCCTGCCAATTAAGATATTCTTAAGTGGGGTGTCCCTGGGCTCTAGCTTCTTGTTGAGTCACCCTGATGTAAACTGATGAGCACCTCAGAGTCTTGAAAGTCTGTGGATCCTTTCTGAAACCAGAAAGCTCAGGGTTTACTAAGAGCAACCAAACTAAAAGTACCCCACTGAATTGATGCCAGGAGATCTAAGGAACCTGGTAACTGGAAATGTTTCTGAATTTGCCATTGAGGCCAGTTTATGGGGTATGATAAGCTTTTAAGAATTCAAGATACCATTTAACATTTTTAAATTTCTTCATTTTTTTCGTCACTCATAAGTGTTTAGTTAGCACCAGTGAGATGCCAGGCACGGATGTAGGCACTGAACCCCAAAGGTGCATTGAATATCTCCTCCCAAAGGGTATACATGGTCCTAAAAGATACCAGCTTTCAGCAATGATAACAACCTATGCTTGTGCTCAAGGCTACCAAGGAGGAATTCTCAGGGGCCAGGAGGGAAAGGAAAGCCCTCATTCTGCCTTGGGGTTCATGGAAAGGTGTTGACATTTTTTTCTTAAGGGATCACAGGGCAGGAAAACCTGGATCTGTAGAGGCAGTGATACTTGGGTTGTGTCTTTATGGTTGAGTAGGAATTTCTCAGGTGGACATGGCTCTATGCAGATGAAGCAGTGTTTCTGAAGGCCCAGAAAAGTTGTGGAGATTTTAAGGCCCACACAAAGTGTATTTTCACATGAGTTACGCTTATAAGAAAGAACACTCTTCCTTAAAATCTATTATTGTTTGATATTTGCTGTTTGTATTACTGCTTGATTCCTGCATTTTAAAACTTTGAACCTTGTTTTATGTATTTAAAAATATATGTCAATGGGCCAGGTGGGGTGCCTCACACCTGTAATCCTAGCACTTTGGGAGGCCGAGGTGGGTGGATCACTTGAGGTCAGGAGTTCGAGACCAGCCTGGGTAACATGGCGAAACAACCACCACCACCACCACCACCAACAACAACAAAACAAAAAACAAAAATTAGCTGGCTGTGGTGGCACATGCCTGTGGTCCCAGCTACTCGGGAGGCTGAGATGGGAGGATTGCTTGAGCCTGAGAGTTGGAGGTCTCAGTGAGCCGAGATCACAGCACTGCACTCCAGCTTGGGTGACAGAGTGAGACCCCATCTCAAAATAAAATAAAATAAAATAGTCAATGGGAAAGGAGATTTTCATGTAGTACAATTTTTTCAGGAATCCATTGAATTTATAATTTGAGATTGGTTTTTGTTATATCTACTTAAGCATGAGAAAATAACTTATTCTCTGTGGTACATTCTCGGTATGCTTGATATAAAAATCATTTAAGCTGATACCCTTTTTCTACCTTGGTGGCAATTGGGTGTGTGTAAATGTTTGGATTTGGTATGGTTGGACACGAGTATGCTAAGTTACTAGTCTTCTCATTCCCGAATCTGGATAACAGGCAGAATTTCGAAAGTGCAAATTGGATTCATGACAGCTGGCAAGAGAGGAGCAAAGAGAATTTGTTTCCCCTTTGGGATTTGATAACTGTTAATTCTTCATGACTTTGGCTTCTGCCAAACATATATTGTCCTTTTCTCTGATAGGAAATTCATATTGTTAAACTCTATGTGAACTCAAGGTATTAATGTAGAGTGCTTACTAGCAAAAATGACTTGCAAATGTCAGATAAAATTAAATAACATGGCTTAATAAAATAAGCTTGTTTCCGAAAATCTGTTTTTCATATTTGTGAAAGAATGATCTGTCCTGTTATTTAAAGCAAGATATTGCCAGGACAGGGAAAAGAGACACTCTTTTATCAGTTATCAAGGGAACCATTGATTTCACAAAGCCAATTAAAGTATTTCTGGAGGAACAAGTAAATATTAGTTTTAGAAGCATTTCTTTTTTTAAAAGAGATTTGGTGGCTAGAATAAAAACTACTAAATAAATAAGACATCCTATCTATTACCTACAGTTAGCTGCTGGAAATGCTGGTAGATTGCAAGTTCTCAAAGTTGTTAATTTCACAGAAAATGTGGAGAGTGAGCCTTCACTATTATATGGGTATAAACTGTATGGGCAGACTTCATAGTCATTCAGAAAGAATTTTGACATCAGCCAATGTCCCACGGTTTGAGTAGATATTTTGTGGGTAATAGTTATTGAAAAAGCAAGTCTGAATACTAGGGACTTTCTATATACGAATGCCATTGACAACCCCTGCTTTTTGTTGCGGACTTTGTTGGAGTTAAATGTGAATGACCCATTTGCCATGCCTTCTTGCCTGATGTAAAAGACATCTGGGAGAAGGGGTCGAGGAGCTCTCTCTGATGGTCTACAGAAGGGCTCATGTTTCCAGCACAGTGATTGGAAATAGGACAGAAACAGGGAGCTGCGGGAGCTGCAATGGGCAGGATGGGCTGCTTCTGGAGCATGTGAACTGGTTGGAAGACACTTCAGGGAAAGCGTATTAGACTGGTTATTGGTGGGGGTGGATAGGAGGAATCTCTTGGGATCATATTCTTATCTGGCCATGTTATTGTGATCTGTGATGTTCCAGAAATATCTTTTCTGGCAGGATGGACGGAAGGTGACTCTAACTGTGAAGGAATGATCTATAACGATCTATAATGAGATCTTTATTTAGCACTGGATCTTTCTTTAGGATCAACTCTCTCAGAAGAAGTCATATTCAGATTGTTACTGTGGGTGAAGTCTAAGGTCATTTTTCTTGGAGGCTATGATATCAAACTCAGGACAAAGACTGGCCCAGCCAAAATCTTTCTTAATAATTCTTTATGATTCTGTCATCTGCGAATGGCCTCACAGCTCTCCTTCCTCCTGGGAATACTGAATTCCATAAACCTACTCACAAAATGCATAAGACAGACTTTGCTCTTATTTATTTTAATTTTCAAATAGTCTGTCTTATATTTCTTTTCACTAACTTAAGGAGGTGCTACCAAGGTATGCGTCACTGGAATTTGATAAAAAGCCAATGAAAGTTGAGAATGGAAGAGCAAACTTGTATAATTCAAGAGCTTTCCAATTATTTTTCTTCTTAGTAGACATTAAGCTGCTCATCAATATTTTTATATCCTGATGATATGGTTGAAGAAAATGTAAGTTCTATCCGTGAACTTAGGACTTACTCTTTTCTCCTTTGACTTTTAGTTGATATTTACTTCTTAATAGTTTTCTTTTGGATTAAAAAAGAAGTTCTACTATACTTTATTCTGCAATCCTTATCTATTAGACCTAGAATTTACATTTTACTCAGAGGTCAGAGTTTTAATTTTTAAAACTTAATAAAATACTACTATTTTGATAAGTAATATTTATATACATGAATGAGCAGACTATATCTATTGTAGTTTCTTAACTAAAAGAAAATTGTTACAATAAAGAACAACCTCCCTGGACTGTCAGCCTTGCTGAATCTGACCCTGGCTGTCATGGAAGAAGGTTGGTAGTCAGTGCTGACTTTCGGATGTGTCTGGCTCTTGTAGTTCTGATAGCAAAGCTTTGAAGTGGGGTTCCTGCCTCAGACCCCCCAAACAGCCTAGGTGAATAGAACACACAGAACAACCAAGGATGTGTCTCCCATTAGGCTTCTGTGATGGTTAATTTTATATGTCGGCTTGACTGGGTTAAGGGATACCCAGATAGCTGATAAAAAATTATTTCTGAGTGTGTCGATAAGGGTGTTCTGGAAGAGATCAGTATTTAAATTAGTAGACAGGGTAAAGAAGATTGCTGTCATCGATACAGGTGGGGATTATCAACCTGTTGAAGGCTCGAATATAACAAAAAGGTAGAGGACGGGTGAATTCACTCTTTCTTTTTGAGCTGGAACATCCAATCTTCTCCTGCCTTCGGACATCAGGACTCCTGATTCTCAGGCTTTGGATTCAGACTGATTTGTACCACCGAATTTCCTGAGTCTCCAGCTTGCTGACAGCAGGTGGTGGACTTCTCGGTCTCCATAATCACATGAGCTGATTCCTATAATAAATCCCTCTTGTATAACTCTATATTTCTACGGCTTCTCTTTCTTTGGAGGACCCTGACGAATACAGCTTCTTCACTCAGGAGAGTAAGAGTGATTATCTTATAACTTGAAAAACAACTTCCCATACTAAAAAATCTTTTTTTGCACAAACTTTTTATTATGGAAAAATTCAAATACTTATGTACAACAATAGAGTATAATGAACTCCCATGTTTCCACCAATTTGCTTTAACAACAATCAACTTATGAACAATCTCATATTCTCTGTACCTCCAGCACCTCCTGTATTAGTCTGTTCTCACATTGCTATAAAGAAATACCTGAGACTAGGTAATTTATAAACAAAAGAAGCTTAATTGACTCACGGTTCTGCAGGCTGTACAGGAAACATAGCAACTTCTGCTTCTGGAGGGGCCTCTGGAAGCTTTCAGTCATGGCGGAAGGCAAAGCGGGAGTGAGCTATCTCACATGGCTGCAGCAGGAGGAAGAAGGGAATTGGGGGAGGTGCCACACACTCTGAAATAACCAGATCTTGTGAGAACTCACCATCTCAAGGACCGTACCAAGGGGGAAATCTGTCCCCATGATCCAGTCACCTCCCACCAGGCCCCACCCCCAACACTGGGGGTTATAATTCAACATGAGATTTGAGCAGCAACACAGAGCCAATGCATAGCACCTCCCTTCCAGGTTATTTTGAGGCAAATTCCAAGCGTCATATTATTTTATCTATAAATATTTCTAAAGACATAAGTTCCCCATTTTAAATAAAAATACTATATTATCTCACTTTCATATTCCCTCAACATCACGAAATATCCAGCGAGTATTTACATTTCCCTGATTGTACTGTCATTTTAAACCTTTTATTTATTTGAGTAAGTATCAACTGAGACCCATATACTGTGATTTGCTAACATGCCTGTAATGTCATTTTTAATGTATATTTTCCCTTGCTCTTTACCTTTTAACCTTCAGGGCTTCCCCTGGTTTGTTCCTCAGTTGTAGACCTGTGGTAACACGTTCTTTTGTTACCTGGATTTCCTATGAGCTGGTATTAGATCCAAATGCTTAAATGGACTAAGATTCACACTTTTTGGCAAGGTTATTTTACAGGTGGGGTTGGTTCTTCCATGGGGGACATAATGTCTGGTTTTTCTCTTTGTGGAGGAAAGGCAGGGTATATGCTTGACTCTTTCTCTTTACTCATCAGTTCTCAAAATAACAGATTGGTTTACTGGTCTTCAAAGGCAATCAATGATTTTGCAGTGTCGTTATGAAATTTTGGATGAAATCTATTTGGTATGTTTCTGTCTGTTATAGTTAGTGTCCTTACTCATGCTCACCTTGTGCCATCCTTGACCAGTGGGGGTCTCATAAGTTGATTTCTGAGTCCTTTTGAAACACCCTGGCTGTCTTTGATGGCTTCCTTGCTTTCCAGTGTGACAGTGCGTTGAAGGCCCCTCTTCTACATACCCTGTTTCAGGCCAGGAGTCAGCCCTTACTCTGGGATGTCTTGTTCCTTTGTTTTGGGAAACGATATTTGGAGCACCAAGAGACCTTGTTTCCACTACATTTATCATCATTCTTAGGGTTTGTCTATGGAAAGACCTAGGATTTTTTGTTTTAAGCATAAAATGCATCAGGAGTTCCTCCTGGTGCTTCCTGTTTAACTTAATTTAATTTATTGATATATAAGCGTTGTATATATTTTGGGGTACATGTAATGTTTTGATACCTGTATACAATGTGCAATGACCAAATCAGGGTAACTGGGACATCCATCACCTCAAACATTTTTCTTTGTTTTGGGAACATTATAATTCTTCTCTTCTATTTGAAACATTCAATAAATTATTAACTGTGATTTTCCTACAGTACTTCCAAATACTAGAACTTATTTCTTCTGTCTGAGTTTTTGTGCCCTTTAAGCAACTTCTCTTCATCTCCCTTTCCCCTCTCCCATCCCCAGCCTCTGATAACCACCATTCTACTCTCTCTACCTCTGTGAGTTCCATGAGTGAGAACATGTGACATTTGTCTTTCGTGCCTGGCTTGTTTCACTTAATATAATGACCTCCAGTTTCATCTATGTCGCTGCAAATGACAGAATTTCATTCTTTTTTATGGGGGAATAATATTCCATTGTGTATATACCACATTTTCTTTATCCATTCATCTGTCGACGAACATTTAAGTTTATTCCATATTTTGGTTATTGTAAATAGTGCTACAATAAACATGGGGGTACAAGTATCTCTGATATGCTGATTTCCTGTCTTTTGGATAAATACCCAGTGGTGAGATTGCTGGATGAAATGGTAGTTCTGTCTTTAGTTTTTTAGGAAGAGAACTACTTCCTTTAACCTTATGTTTTATAGTATACAGAAGATCATGTATCCAGAATTTCTAGGACCTGAACTGTCCCAGATTTAGAATATTTTTGAATTTTCTAATTAACACAAAAAACCCCATGACCCTGGGGAAGGAGGGAGGTGTAGTAGGTACAAAACAAATCAATTGTACACAAAATGTAACCTTTTCATATTTCTATTATGACCTAATTTTTATTGACTCTCCATTCTGCTGGATGTTAGAAATTAAATTTCTGTTAATTCATGATCTTTCCCTTTTTCCCTGTGGTTTCATCCTCATCTTGGGGGCTACAGAGAGCTGAGACACCGTAGGCACAAAGCTGTTGGGCCAGGGTCATTGTCAGGTGTTTGATGCTACATCTGCCCGCCCCACCCAACCCGCAAGGTTGGCCCAGCAGTGAAGGCAAAGTCCTAGCACACTGCATCCTGCATGGGCATTGGGGCTCAGGGCATCCAAGGCATCCCATGCAGACATTCCTCCCATTGCTATACTGAATGAGGCACGAGAAAACTTTGAGGTCTTGCTCCTTTTTCACAAACTTCATACATGGAAAAGGACCTCTCATTCTCTGGACCTACCTGGGATTATCTTGTGAATCCCCTGGTCTTGGTCTTGGAGACAGGAGAAGGAGCTTCTCTCTCAGGATGCTCATTGATGTCTTCACTGTTTTCTTCCCCGTGGATTCTTGTGTTCCCTTCTCCCAGAACAGAGAAAGGCACTGGCAGCACACAGAAGGGATGTCCTGTCTGGAGCAAGACAATCTGGCTCATAGCTCATAATTCATTTTTTCCCCCAATCTCTTGTTTGTTGTATAAATTTGATGCCCTGAGGTTTTCGTGTGCATGTGTGTGTGGTTGCAGAGAGCAGCCACAATATAGATGTAAACATGGCAATGCGGATAGATTATTATTAATAACTTAATAATTTATGATTAATTAATTAAACATACTCATAATGGCTCTGGATAGTTTACAAGGATATATGCATATTCAAGGATCAACAAACCCTCCAGAGTGGGTTACCTGCAGGGCTCTAGGAAATGGAGTGGGGATTACGGATGAAAGGGAAAAAATAAAACAGAGAGGAGTTTTGCACAGGCTGGTTGATGCCTGTAATAAACAGCTAAGAACTGAGGAGCAGGATTCACTTGATTTCTGTGCCTGGGACCCAGAGAAAGAAAGAAACTGGGCTTTATTTCCTGAAGGATTTAGAACATGGCGATTCAAGCTCAAAATCTTAGTCTCTGGAAAGATGAAGGCTGTGATTCTGAACAAGGAAAGCCATATTCAAAGTCTCATTCAAAACTCTTCTTCTTTCTTCTCATTTTCCTACTGTAATGTTCCTTCCCTGACTCAGTGACTGCGTATTACTGACTCTGAGTTGGGCAAGGCAGGGAGAATTTCCATAGTTCAAGGAAATGCAAAGGGAAACCCTCAGTTAACATTGCAGAGTTTTATTCCACTGCATTCCTCTCCCCAGTGTCTTTGCAAAAAAGCTTTACCTATCATTCGGATGTCCCCATCTTTCTTTTGAGCACTTGCCATTGCTTGCATGGTTTGGGTGATTGCGATTCTGGATCTCTTACTGTATGTGTCATTAAATAATAGGATCTCTTGGAATAAATTAATTCCCATTTTCTCTCCTTCTGGGAGGTTCTCCAAAGCAGTGGAGAAACACACTTGTGGGACAAAGAGGTTCATTCAAGGTGTAATACATCATCTGTAACATTTTTCATGAATTCTCCTGGGAAATAGTTACGTGGAGTCTTACAGATGACATATTTTAACCCTTTGCCAGCACTCCTGATGGCATGTCTGCAATCTTGGACAATCGCTTCATTCTCAGAGTTAAGAGGTTAAGTGAGCAGAAAATATTAGATACCTTACATGTCAGCCATTAAACAAGAAGCCTTTAACTGCACACTGTGATTCCCTGGACACCACCCTTTTTATAGAACCTTTGCATTTCAGGGCCAATCATTGGTATTTCCATTTCTATCCAAGAATGGGTAAGAGAGGGTACAAATGTGGTGTTCTGGCTTCTATGTCCAGCCTTCTCATGCATGGTCTAAGACTTCACTCCATGGGACACAAGATTCCCTTCCATCTCCACACAGCTGATGCCTTTTTTTCTCCGCTGGCCTTTGCCTTATGTCTATGGGCCCCCAGCTAGAATAACTCTGTATCTTCTAGCCATCCAGAAGTCACAGGCCAGGCAGTTGCCGCACTTGCCTCTCTCAACTCGACTGAGTCGTGTATGCTGTTGATTTCTCTCCTTTTGTCAGGTGGCGGGGGTGTGTGTGGGGGCTTAATTATATATGTTTTTGGTTACATGTTTTCCCTTCTCTCTTACTTTCCGTTTCTATTAGACTCTTGGATCTTCTCTCTGTTCCTTTGATTTCTTTGACTTTCATTCTACATTTCCTTCTAGACTGCATTCTTATTACCTAGGGTGGAAATCGGAATTGAATGAACAGACTCATGCAAACTTCTGGAGTTTTCCATGTTAGTAAAATGCTCTGGCCTGAAACCCAGGAATCCTGGTGACCCTGCTGGCTCCTGGCCTGCCACAGCTCCCACTTCTGCCCTGCTCTGTGCATGGCACACACCTATCCATCATGCTGCTGCCTAAGCAACTGCCTCTTGCAGTTCCCCACCCCTGCCCCTGCCTCATCAAGCCTCCTCCCTGTCTCGCCGTGAACACACTTGTCCTAGGCCATCCCTTCCCATCCTGATCACTTTAAAGTGATCTTTAAAAACCCAGCCCTTGATTCCTCTACTTCTGACCACTTAGTGGCTTCCTACTGCCTTTAGAATAAACAACAGGTGTGGTTTATCAGGCCTTAGCTGCCTGATCCAGCCCTTGCTGGCCTCTCCTGCCTCTTTGTCCATCCTTCTCTTCTAAGCCCTCTCCTCGAGATAAGTATGCCCCACTCCTCAGATTTCCTCACCATACTGTTTCCCACTTGCTCCTGACTGTTGGCTGTGTTTGAGGTATCTGCTTTCTTTTTGCCTTGTTGACACCTGTCCTGTCTCAACACGACTCCTTGCACCGGGTTGGTCTCCCGGTGTGCACTCCCACAGCATTCTGTACTTCTCCTTTCAAGTATTTCATGATTTAGAATCACCTTGCCAGTGCTGTCTTTCCCTTTAGATCCCTAGTTCATCAGGGAGCTGAGCTGGTTCATTCTGACCCCCACTGTACTCTTCTTGGTACTTGGAAGACAAAAATATCTCAAAAAATACTTGTTGACTGGATGCTTTTCCTAGGTTGATTAGTTGCTTATGCAAAGTTCAGTGCTCTTAAATAGTGCTAAGAAAATTCACCTTTGAAACACAACCACTGTGGGCCCAAGTTAATCCCCAATTCCTTGCCATGCCTATAAATACTACATTTTGGGTGAACTAAGACATTGTCTAATTCAGCACAAGACTGTCTAATGTCTGTGTTCCAATGATTTCCTTATGTCTCATGTGTTTCCTTTACGCCGTGTCTGAGCTTCAGTCCTACAGGAATGATTTCTCATCTGTTTCTTGTACTAGATAACACCATATTAGTCTTGAATGAATGTGACAAAGTTCCAGCCAAATTCATCATCCTAGTAGAATTCAATGCCCAGGATTTCAATCAAGTGGAAAAAAAGAGATAAATAAGGTACTTAGAATTTATTTATGAATTGTGTGCTCCCAAAGTTACAGCCTACAAGGGCTGAAATAAAATAATGAGGCTGCCATTTCTCGCTTCTTAGGAATATGTCCAAGCCAGTTCTATCTTCTCTAGACAATAGAGACAGAGGACATTCCATAAGCAAAAAGTTCTTTTTATTATGGGGATCAAGAGGCAGGAATGTTCCAGTAAATGGTACCGCTAACCACTTCAGCTCAAGCCTTGATTTCCTTCTCTCCCTCAAAACCTCTACTCAAGCTGTTAGTGATCCTTTTGCTTCAGCCTCCAAAACATTGCAAATCTGTATATACTTCTCTGATCTCTACCATCTCTTTTTTCCCATAGCTCTAGGCTTCTACTCTTGTCCTAAAATGCATCTACAGGCAGCCAGAGTGAGTCTTCACAAGCACAATCAGATGATATCATTCCATTGCTTAAAGTCTTCCAATAATTTTCAATAACATAAGAAAAAATAGGAATGTATTACTCTGGCCTACATGACAAATGCCCCCTCCTTAGGGAGAGATTTATGAGATGCCCTTTTGTGAAGCAACATCTCCCAACCAGATCTATCTCTTGTTCCCACCTGGTGTTACACAGGTACTTATTTGATTATTTGTGTTTTAGTTTCACCCACCAGAATATCAACTCCATGTGGGAAAGGAGTTTGAAGATCTTGTTCAGTGTTGCAGATGCAGCATCTATAGGGGTGTCTGGTGCAAAGTTGGTACTTAATAAAAGTTTTGTCATCTGAATGAGTGAAACAAGCAAATAAATGGGACTGAGTCTTCCTTGTGTCCCTTCCCCTTAATTTTCCTGCAAAGACAATTTCCCCTAAGTCAAAAGGAAAAGTGGCATAGGGCAGTTATAATCAAGCTATTACTATGGTGTGTTGTTTTCTTGTTATCTGCCTTGGCTTGTGGAGAACCCAGTGACCTAAGCTCAGCATACCTCTTGCACTGAGTCAATGAAATGATAATTCACCCAGACCTCCTCCTGCTCTAGCTACCTAGCAATCAATACAGGACTGCGCTTCCTGGCTGGCACCTGTCAGGCACAGGGGTTCATTTCCCTCTGTGGAGCTGTTGAGTAGAGCTATTTGTCCTTCCCAGGGTGCTAAGCCCTCATTAGCAGCTTGTAAACTTTCCCTTGCTCTTCAAGACTGGCTCTTTAGTAAACAGTGGAGCATTTAGTAAGGCCTTTGGAGAAATAAGCCACAGTTTTGCAAATGTGCATATTGAAAGAATCTGGAATAAAAGCTTACTTCTAGTGATGAAAATAGTGTGTTTCTTTGTAGACAAAGTCACCAGGCTTCAATTAGGTGTTTTTGAAGCATTTTTCTGTTTTCTTTTTACCCCATGGATTATCCTGGTGGCCTAATTTCAGGATTGATTTCCGTAAGCCTCAGCTTTTACTTGCTCTTTTTGGGGCATAAGAAGCCAGTGAGAACTCTTCCTTTTAGCAGTTTCAGTTGATATATAACACAATACAGAAAAGTGGCCATGGACATATCCTAAGTGTACAGTTTGATAAAGTTTACATTCTGTTGTTGATGGGCATTTTGATAGTTTGACCATTATGAATAGAAGCTCTACTTTTTTCCCTCTCTCCCCATTACCTCATGTCTTCTCTCCCTCCTTCCCTCCCTTTCCCCTTTCTTCCTTTTCCCCACCTTCCCTTCCTAGTTCCTTCCTTCTTGTTTCTTCCTCATCTCAATTTCTTCTTTTCCTTCTCCTTCGGATACTCCTTTTCCTTTTTCCTCTTCTTCTCCTCCTCCTTCTTTTTTAAAATGGAGATTGTCTACTGGAAGTCCACCCAGGTGGGCACTAGTGTGGTGGTCCTTTCAGAGGATAAGCCTGGTCACACGTCAGAGGGTCTTCACTCAGCATCTACCCTGGTTGCTACTTCTCCTCTGCAACAACCTAGTGCTTTCCTTGGGCTGGACTCAGGTGTCATTTTGATGCCCTGTTTCCTATCTACTAAGACTTGAAGGAGCTTTTGGAATCAGAGATAGGCTATGGGATGGGTCACCTGGGTAGCTGCCCACAGCACTAAGCTATAAGATGAGTTTAAACATCTCTGCAATCAGTGCACCAGGGAACTCAGGTTTTTCTTGTTGCAACTACCACCACCATGGAAATATAACTTGGTCCACCAAAGATAGCACCCTCCAGTGGAAATTCTCAAAAACCTCTCCCCACTTGCCTAGACTTTATCTTCAAGGCTTATTGCCATGGGAGTATCATGGTATTTTATGTCAGACAGTTCTGGACATTTTCTCCAAGTCTTGAGATGTCATGGTTGGGTTCACTAAGAGGGCAGACCTTGGCATGCAGGATGTTCACTGGAGAGAGTCCTCAGGATGGAAGCAACACCTGTTGGATAGGGGCAGGAGTGGGCAGGAAAGAAGTTGAGTTGCAGCCTCAGTCAACCCCACAGGGGACTTTGGAGCTCAAATGGACCTCAGAGTTCTTCTGACTGGAGCTAAGATGGCCAGGCTTTTATGCTCCTTCCCAATCAATCAGAAAGGGCATGACTGGGGCCTCTGAGGCCACTCCTGCAGGCCCTGAGAGCTGAAAGCTTCTGTGGACACTGACTGTAGCTGGGACAACTAGTCCTTTATTGAAGGGGATCTGAGAGGGGTGCATCCCAGCATCCACTCCAAGTGCACAGCTTTCCAGTTGTTCACATGATGCCTTAAGGAGACAGACACTATTTATTTATAGAGATGAGTGCAAAGCCCCTCACGTGCCTTGTTCAGCACTTCATACGATTTGAAGAGAAACCAGAGTATTGTTGTTCAGCACTTCATATACAAAATCTCATTTCATCCTTTCAACAACCTTACAAGTTTACTGTCTCCAGTGTATAGAGGAGGAAGAAATGCAGTCCTAGTTAGAGCAATTAAGAAACTTCTCATGGTGGCCCACTTAGTAAATGGTGAAGATTGGTTTTAAACCTTATATTGTCTGAATATTAAACCTATGTTCTTATCCATTGCACCTGAATGTAGGCAACCTCCAGGACAGGAATTGATAAACTCTTTCTATAAAGGACCAGATTGTAACTATTTTTGGTTTTGTGGACCATATGGTCTCAGTCTCAACTTCTTAACTTTGCTCTTGTGGTGTGGAAGCAGTCATAAGCAATACGGAAGCAAACTGACTTCTGTGTTCCAATAAAACTTTATTTACAAAAACAGGTGGCTGACTGGACTTGGCCCATGGGCTGCAGTTTATCAACCCTTACTCTACAAAGTCAGTGGATTGAGTAATTGTCATGGAGTTCTCACTCCTCACTTCTAAGCATGCATCCCAGTGATGTGGAGGGCTTGTTAAAAAACACATAGCTCAACCCCACCTCCATAGGTTTGATTCAGCGGGTCTGGGGTGGGGCCTTAGAGCTTGTAGTTTCAACAAGTTTCCGGGAGGAGCTGATGCTGTTGGTCCTAGATGAGAATCTAAGCCTTTGAGAACCACAGGTTTAGGCTAACAGTCATTAAATGGAGGCAGTAATGACATCCTTGAAGAAACGTCCATAAGTTATCCTTCAATCAAACAGTGGTGCACAATAATATTCTGAGTGTGTAACTAAAGGGCATACTGCTTAAATGGATTCCTTTCTTTGGGTCTCTGACAGAGGAGGAGCTTGCACTCTTTTACATTTGAGGAATATGAATTATAATTTGAGGAACATCAGGAATGACCTCTCCAAAATGTTTTCTGTAATCTACTATTAATGTATGAATTTTCAGTAGAGTTGGTGGCAAGGAGCCGCTTCTCCAGGAATGCAAATTCTTTTCTTTTGAAATGCCAATATCTTAGATGGAGAGAAACAGGAGGCGGGAGTGTGGTGGGTAGGGAACTTTAAGGTTTGGAGGTGAGGGACTGCTTACTAGTTTAGTGGCCATGGGCAAACTTTTTCCTTTCTGAGCTGTGGTTTCCTTATCTGTAAAATGGGAATGACGTTTATCACTTCATGGGTTGTTGTGAGAATAAAATGAAATATAATGAGATAATGTATCTGAAAATACTCTTTGTGTTCATGTATTTGCTCAAATCGATTTTATTAAATAGTATCCCTTGGGACTGGACTCAGGATAGCAGAAAATGGCAGTATCTGGAGAGAGTGCTATGTGCTGAGGGCAAAGAAAAGACAAGATAAAAGGGGGTTACTGAGAACATACTACTTACTTTATATTATCTAAAACATAATGCAGGCTGGGCGTGGTGACTTGTCTGTAATCTTATACTTCAGGAGGTTGAGGTAGGAGGCTGACTTGAGATCAGCGTTTCAAGACCACCCTAGGCAAAATAGCGAGACCCTATCTCTAAATAAATAAATAAAACATAATGCAGAATTATGCTTAGATTAGCCTTTGTTAAAAACAAACTGGATGTGTCAGTTAGTGTTTGCTGCATAAGAAACAATCCCAAAATCAAATGGCTTCAAACAACAACCATTTGGTTAGCTCATGATTCTGCTAGGTGGTTCTTTTGGTCTGATTTGAGCTCAACTGGTCTTGGCTGGGCTTGCTTGTGAGTCATTTTGTGGGTCAGCTTGTGCTGGCCAATCCCAGATAGCTTCATTCACTTGATTGGTGGTTGGTTGGTTAGAGACTGAGGTGAGGGGGTGACTGCTAAAGGTCTCTCATCTTTCAGTAAGCTATTAGCAGTTGTTCAGGTGGTGGCAGGATTCTAATTCTAAACCTCTAGAGGACAAAGCTGAGACGTTCCCATGAGAAGTGGCCAAATAGCACTTCTGCTGCCTTCTATTTATGAGAGCAAGACACATGGCTAGATTAAAGGGGCAGGGAAATAGACTCAGTCTCTTGATGGGAACAGATACAAAGTTATTGACTATATTTGCAATCTACCAAACCAAGCACAAGCACATGATATTGCGAAGTACTTTTCTGATTTAAGAGTTTGCTGCTTCCAGCTTTTGTTATTTGAATGAAAAAACTCAAAATGAACTCATAATTGCTCAGATTCCCAGGGAAATAAGCACACCTGACACCTCACAATATTCTTATTCTTATTTGCAGGAAAAAATATAAAAGCTGCCCCCCAAATTTGCATAATTCTCAAGTAAGAAGTAGTAATGACCCTTTAAAAAAAAAGAAACTCAGGTATAAAAGAAGATCGTTTTAGGTAATTAGAATGTCAAAGAATTTGAGAACAAAGTTAATATTTATTTATTTTATTTGGGGTCATGTAGAGAGAAGATACAGAAAACTGTGCCTTAAGAGATGTGGATGGAGGAAAGAGCAAATATGATGAACCACATATAAAAGTTCCTTGAGCTAATTCTGAAACGGGAAGAATGAAACAAAAATGTTGGATGTCTTGGAAAACAAAACCAAACCTTAATATTGATATTTGACTTGAAACTAGAGGGTTAACTCAGGGCTTTATGTCTAATATACATAACCTTTAAGAGTGTTTCTATCTCTGTGACTGTCTTTTTAAATGTTGGAATTGAAAAGGTTTTTAGGAAATTGTGACCCGGAGAGACTCTGTATTGTTTCAGGAAACCCAGTTAGTGGCAGACTCAGGGCTAGAAGCTCCATAACCAAGTCTAAAATCCAAGATGTTTCCATTACTCCATACTGTTCTCATCACAGATGTTCTGTTCAGAGGCCTCAACCTCTAGGGGAAATGCCCACAGAGCTTAGTGAGGGAGTTGGTTGCAATGCTACAAAAAGTCAGTTATTCCCCTCAGAATGGGGAAGTTGTATGTGTGAGGGCATCCTCTGTTCTTCCTATTTGAAAAGGCAGCTGGGTCTTTCAAGGCATTTTGAGGATGTGTTAATATTGCTGCTTGCCTCATTTTTGGTTGGGCATGTCTACATTACCTACTAAGTAGGTGACAACATTTTCCTTGGTGGAAAGTGTACTAGGTAATGATATTTTTCCTATGCACTCATCAACAACACTGTCCCCATCCAAGGCATGGCTGTGAGTTAGCACATGTTCCATCTGCTGGGGCACGGTCAGCTTTCCCAGTCACCCCATGTTGATGTTAAGCTGCTGAAACTACTCTTTGTGTTACTGGGTGACTATTAACCATATTTGACAAAAAGAATGTTTTCCATGTTCTGGTAAGGAAATCCTCTGTCAAGATAAACAGCCCTTTCCCTCCTCTCCTCTAACCTGGCTCTTGCCAGGAAGGTCTAAATAGGTCCTCTGTAGTCATTTTCTTTCAATATTTCACACTGGAGTTCAGTTAAACACTCTGAGCCAGAAAAGTTAGCTTCTGCTAAAAGACACGGAACCCAAGGAATCAAGAGTTATTTTAGGCTTGAGTGTCCTATTCCAGGCCTCTAAGACATATTGTATCTAGGGAAATGTCCTTTCTCTCCTCCTACCTTTTCTATCATTTTCCTGCACAATTAATTTAATAAGTGCATTTCCCACTTGAAGTTTTGTTAATATTTTTTTTCTATCCCAACATGTACCTGCTTAATTTTTCTGTTTCAAATGACTCTATGACATGTTGGGTTTACCAACAAGCTGAAATCAACACTTAGTCCATTATAATGCTATCAAACTGATATTTGGAAGCAACTAACATCCAGACTAGCCCCTTGTTTGAGATAGATCTTTTTGTCCTGGTAAATAGATGTTAATACCCTGGGGAGGTGGGGGGAGCCCCATGTTGCTGCTGGTGGATGGGTTGCAACTCTATAAATGTATGGTGCTCCAGTAAATGTGAAAATTAATTTAGGACTCATTCATGCATCTTTGAGCGACCATTTCTATTCCATTTTTTTCCTAATTCCAATCCTTCCACTTGTGGCTTCTTTTTTTTTCTTCACAGGTGCTATTGAGGTTAAATTTTTCTTTGAGACACACAAAAATAAAAAATGAGGTGATGGTGAGGAGTGTGCACTGGGGGGCTCACGGACAATGTTTTGCCTTAGATCCACACATCTGAGGAGTGAACTTGTCCTCAGATTCTTGTGTTCTGGGAGGGCTAAGTTCTCTGTTGCTCTAGTGAGATGTGCTTCTGTAGTGGGAATTGGACTGGACTGCTGAGAGTGGCTACAGGAAGTGACCTGAGTCTGATCCGGAGGAGAGTTTGGCTTCCCGGTCAGGAGTATCACGAAGCCTTAGGGTCCCATAGTGTTTCCCTGTGTGTTTCTGCACATCCTAGAAGCAGAGCCTTGAGACTATGGCAGTCTGGACCTGCTCTCAATTCTGCTATTTTCCCACTGTATCCATGGTAATCCAGTGTGTGTTTCTCTAAGGCACTGGAAAGCACAGAATTCAGAGCTATTGTCCTAGGCTGCCCAGGGTCACATCCTAATGTGCATGGTAAGCGAAGAAAACTTGCCTATTCAAAATTACTTCAAGTTTTCCTTGAAAATAAATAACAAGGAATGGGGTGCAGAATGTTAAGACCAGAAGAGAAGAAGGAGGAGAATTGGTGCCACCATCTCTCTTTTCATCTCATTTTCATTCCTTCATTTAACCTGACTGAGGACTTTTTTGCAACAGAAACTGGCTGGATGGGCTTCAAGCCTGGAAACTACATCTCTCTACCTTGTCTCCGCATTAACTCAGTTTAGATGTGTCTGTTACACATATGCACCACTAATTTATCATTAAGGTTATTGTTATTATTTGCATCTGTCTTCTCCCTCCCCAACACTCTTCTTTTGGGGGTAATATCACGTTATACTTAGTTCTAGTTTTCTAATAGCCAGAGAAGCTGCAAGATAACAGAAAACCCAAAATGAGGGAGAGAAAACGGCCAAAACCCTGGTCAGGGTGACAGGTCCATGACTCTTCCAGGCAAATCCAAATGAGGGAGAAAGGGGTTGGTAAACAGGGGTCCCTGAAATTCCCTCTTTTTCCAGAATAATGATTATTCCACTTCCTAATTAAAGAAACACCCATAAAATAGGAATGCTGGGTGGTCACTGGAGAAGCGGGAAAATATCAAGCAGCAATTTCACACAGCAGCAAGAAAGGAGTGGTTAGAATTAGCTACAAGGATAAGGATGGGCTTGGGCTGATAAGACCCTCACAAACAGGGTGAGGGCTAAGCTGGTTGAATCTGGCTAGATCCAGCATGGCACTGGATTTGTCCCTATGCCCTACCTCACACCTAATTATACGCTCATTATAAATCACACACCCACTAGCGAACATGACTAAGGGGCGAGCATGCCCATATTTAGTATAAAAATGAGTGGTGACAGGGTGCAGTGGCTCACTCCTGTAATCCCAGCACTGAGGGAGGCCGAGGAGGGTGGATCACCTGAGGTCAGGAGTTCGAGACCAGCCTGGCCAACATGACGAAACCCCGTCTCTACTGAAAATACAAAAATTAGCCGGGTATGGTGGTGTGTGCTTCTAATCCCAGCTACTCAGGAGGCTGAGGTAGGAGAATCGTTTGAACCTGAGAGGCAGAGGTTGCTGTGAGCTGAGATGGCACCACTGCACTCCAGAAAAAAAAAAAAAAGGGGTGGGACCTCAATTCTAACAAAATCCCCACCTTTTCCCTAGAAAACGTCATGATTATTCCACCTCTAATTAGAAGAGCTCGTAAGATTAGAAATGTGAAGCCCCACCTGTGTTGTGCATGACTCAGTCTCCCAAGAACGCTTGCACTCCCACTGTTGAGTGTGTACTTTCGCTTTGCAATAAAAGCCTCTTGCGTTTCACTTCATTCTGACTCATCCCTGGATTCTTTCTCGCTGTGGTGTCAAGAACTGGGAACACCAAGTGGGGTTAGAGTCTCTCTGGCATCTGGAGACCCACCTAAGCCCTCCAGCAACAACTGTGCATGTAGTGAGGTCTGCACTTACTACAGTAAGATGGATGAATGATGATCTTGCATTCTCTGAGAGTATGCTGCTACCTGGAACATGGTTCACTTTGCATATGATGCCAGCTTCTGTACAGTCATAGATGGACTTGCTTTTTGCTATGGTTTATAAGGGTTTACAAAGGTTTACAACATATTAGTTGTAAGTGATGAAAACACAACTTAAATAGCTAAGGTGAAAAGGAGAATGTGCTAAATGGATGTTGGGCTGCCTCATGGAACCCAAAGATGAGATTGGGTCACTCCCAACCTCAGGAATGGCCCTCAGACATAATCCTATCCTTCTCTGCCTTGGTTTATTCCTCCCTCTCTCACTTCCTCCTGGACTGCGTTTCTTCTTTTAGCTTCTTTGGTGCATATTGTCGGAAATGGGAGAGAGCAGCATCTCTTTCTTAGTTTTAAATTTTCCAGGGAACCGTTGTAGTTGGCCTGAAATGTGGCCACAAAGGGGCCTCACCTTGTATTCACAGGTGTAGTGGGGGAAGGAAGAAGAGTCCTCAGAAAGGAGATGAGGTCCCCACTGGAGGAGGTGATGAGTGGACACAATGGGAGGAGTCCACTTCCTTGTATGCACTTTTCTCCACCACAGCTGATGCTCCATGTGAGTGCTTGGCCGTGGGAGGTTGGAAGCGTCATCTTCCTAGAGGGGTAAAGTGATTCTGAGGGGGCACTGGCTAATGGCTGTTGTAGATATTGCCTATCACTGGTCATATTGTGTTTGATGACTGGTGATCTGCTTGGAGTGAATGAATACAGGGTCCCAGGAAGTGTAGCTGGCACCTTGTAGGTGATGCTAGAAGGTGAGAAAATGTCACCAGATTAAAAACTCAAAATCGCAATTTGTAAAAAATAAGATGGGTAACAGTGGAGGTTTTTTTTTTTTTCTCGTGTGCAGGTAAAGCAATCAGAATTTAAGATGTCAAAATGATTTTGAACGATAAAGCAGCTGTTGGAGTGTGACAAGTGACCAGATACACATAATGGGAGCTGTGCTTTGGGTGAAAGAGAAACTTACCTTTTGTCCCTTATCGGTACATTCATTCATTTTGAAAATTTGTGTTGAGTGCCCACCTTGGTAGGCATTCACAATGGTGAATAAAAGAATCCTGGATTCTGCCCTCTAGTTTTTAATTAAGTGTGGATTAGAGACATTAAAACCCACGGGCGCAGGTGTGAACAGGTAAGTACAGGGAGCATGGATACCTCTAGCATGAACAGGCTGAGGGCCTTTAACTTGAAGGTTGAAGTGGGGAGTAGGTGTGCAGCAGACAAAGCAGGGAGGAAAAGAGGGAGGGTTCCAGGAAGTGGGAAGAGTTTGTTCCAGGCTCAGAGAGAATACCTCCTTTGAGAGCTGAAGGTTTAGCTTTCTGGCAGTAGACAGAGGAAGTGAGAGTGACTGGGTGAGGCTGTGGCTGTCAGGGCAGTTCATAAGAGTCTTGACATCCTTGCTAAGGATTCTGCTTTATCCCAGAGGCACTGGGAAGCTTTTGAAGGATACTGGGCTGTTATAATACTTTGAATATTAGGAAACCAACATATTAGTTTTCTATGGCTGACCTAATAAATTATCGCTTTGTGGCTTAAAATAGCATAGTTCTAGAGATTCTAAGTCCAAACTGGGTCTCACTGGGCTAAGATCAAGGTGTTGGCAGTGCTATGTTCTTTCAGGAAGCTCTATAGGAAGCTACTTTTTCTTGCCTTTTCCAGTGTTTGGTGACTGCTTGCATGTTTTAGCTTGTACCCTATTCCATGAGGACGTGGACATCTTTGGGGGCTGTCTTCTGCAAGCCACAGATACTGAGCATGGAGATGACACAATTGGATTCATGTCTACTCCATGAGGATGGGAGCTACAACTCTTTTGCTCACTGCTGTATACTGTACTTGGCATGGTACCCTAGCTCACAATAGGTACTTCATAAATATTTGTTGAATGAATGAGGAAAAAGATATTTAAGTATTTTGGGGGTGCAGAGGGAAGAATGGGTAATTCAGGGACAAGAATGGATGCAGAGGGGCCGGTTAGAGAGTTATTGTGCAGAAGAGGAATCACAGTTGGCTGGATGAGGTAATATCAGTGTGTGGATTTGAGAACATAGGAGACAGAATCAACGAGATTTGGAGGGTGGTCAGATATGGGGTGGGTGATGCCCTGATGTTTAGCTGGAGCACCATGAAAGGTGTAATGTTTCTAACTGACCCGGAGAACTCGAAGGAAGAGCAGGTCTGGAGTGAGATGATGAGCACAGATTTGAATGGGCTGAGGTTGAAGTGCCCAAGGTTGAGGTACCCAAGTGTCAACTCCTCACAGGCAGTGGTATATGACTTGCAGGCCCGGGAGAGAGGCTGAGGCTGCAATTGAAGATCTGGAAGTCACCCCTGCATCTTAGCAGTTGTTCACAAAAGTCATAGACATTGTCATGGAGAGGAGAAGTAGAGCTGGGAAAGGTGAGCGAGCCTAGATTTTGTAAAACTGAATCACAGTTTTACAAAATCTGTTTCTCATGCCAGTATTGTCGATATTTGTGTTGAAACTTAGGCTTGAAGAAGAATCACTGTTTTTGTCATTGTGTTGTTTTTATGGACCTTTCTTATTAGAATGAACCCCGTGGGTTAGGATGAAACAAAAAATCACACTTTTTAGAAAATCTGTTTAGAGATTGCTTGCATTTAAGTTCTTTGTGTGAGATTTGGGATTTGGATCCAGTTAGGTGTACATTTATCAAGTTTGAATGGGGAGTGTTGTAGGTGCCCCCAAACACTGTAATGTCCAAATAGGCACCTCTGGAGGAGGAAGGAAACGGGACTGTGTCCATCTAAACTTTGTTTCTTTGTTTACCTGCTTTTGAGCCAGAAGAAAAGGTCCCAGCCTGACTATCCTGAGGCCCAGCAAGAGTGCTGAGCCTTAGAGTAGCAGTTATGAAGGATGGAAAGGGCCAGGGAATTGCCAGAACATAGTGACTTCACCTGGGCAAGGGAGGGAAGCCCAGTTCACAAATCTAAATGGGAAAAATGAAGAGAGAGTCTTTGGGACACCTGCACTTAAGAGTATAGGTGAAGTGGCCAGGTGCAGTGGCTCATGCCTGTAATTCCAGCACTTTGGGAGGCCGAAGCAGGTGGATCACCTGAGGTCAGGAGTTCGAGACCAGCCTGGCCAACATGGTTGAAACCATTATCTCTACTAAAAATACAAAAAATTTGCCAGGTTTGGTGGGCGCATGCATGAAATCCCAGCTGCTTGGGAGACTGAAGCGGGAGAATCCGCCAGACAGGTGGAGGTTGCAGTGAGGCGAGATGCAGCACCATTGCACTCCGAAGCCTGAAAAGCAACAGAATGAAAATCTGTCTGGGAAAAGGAAAATTCAGTATAGATGAAGTGAATGACCTTAGAATAGTTAAAGAACTTGAGAAAAGCCTGGGATACTTCAAGTTTTTCTGAGATCCTAGGTATAAAGAAACAAACAAAAACCCAATTTTAAAGAAGATGAAGAAAAAAAAAGCTAAAATAACCTTTCAAGCATTCTGGACTCTGTGAGTTTACATTTAACACACAAATTGTTATTATTATTACTATTATTGATATGGAATCTCTATCTGTCACCCAGGCTGGAGTGCAGTGGCATGATCTCAGCTCACTGCAACCTCTGCCTCCTGGGTTCAAGCTATTCTTCTGCCTCAGCCTCCCAAGTAACTGGAATTACAGGTGCCCACCACCACGCCTGGCTAATTTTTGGTAGTTTTAGTAGATACGGGGTTTCACCATGTTGGGCAGGCTGGTCTTGGATTCCTGATCTCAAGTGATCCACCCAACGTGTTGAGATAACAGGTGTGAGCCACTGCACCTGACCTAAACAAATTCTTTTTAACCTAAAGACAAACTGTTCAACTCAGTATAATGGTGTTGGGCACAAGATATTTATAGGGTTTATAAAAACCAATTTATTGTGTGTAACACGTGGTGTGGCCTGATAACAGAGGAAATCAAAATTGCATGGTGAATATCATCATCTTTCAACTATGTGTGTCATCTATATATGTCATGTAAGTGTCTTGAAAGTTAAAATTTGAGACCCTGTGATTGTGACGTCAAGGTCAAATGGCTCTCCTGCGACAGCCCTTAGTGCATTCTATTCATTATTTAAAAGCCAAATAAAGTGTTCTTTCCTTCACTTTAACATTAATCAAATGCCAGGAAATGAGCCCTACTGGGTGCTCAGGACGCAAAGATAAATAAAACACAACCTCTTCTAGAAGGGCTCACAGATGACTGAGGAAGCAGCCCATCACAGCAGCTAACTCTGATTTGGGATGATCTTCCTGGCTTTTGCTATCTTTCCATGAGTCTGCGGACTCAACGCTTATCTCATCTCCTTTCCTTCTCCTTGCTCTTAGGTTCTCTACTACTTTTTAAACAAAACTCATACAGCTTGTATTGCTCTTTTTAAATGAGAAAATAAATGAAACATTATTATAAATATTTGTTATAAAATATTAAATATGATTATGGACAATTTTAACGCAAAATAATGAGAAAATGCCTTACCTTTCATTGCAGGCTGTTCAGTACGTGGCCTTGTACGCTCAACGGAAACGGTCGTGCCGATGGCTACTTTCTGATGTTATGGTTCCTTTTCGACTCATCGCAGTAGTTTAAAATGACATATGCAAAAACTGCTCCTTCTTCCCTAGAGTTGTCTTTCCTTTCTTCTTTTTGGTAATAGAAACTCTGTCCTGCAGGTGGCAATGGCTGCTCAGAGAGAAACTACATTTCCTGCCTCCTTTGCAGCTAGGTGTGGTGGTCGGAGTAAATTCAGGAGAGTAAGATCTGAGAAGAAGCCATTCCTGGAGCTTTTGTGTTGTGCCCTAAAACAGAAGCTTCTAGTTAGCTATTATTGCTCTTATTATCGCTACTTTTGGCACTCTAGGAGAAAAAATTTTACCTCTCTCTGACCCCCAGGGAAGGAGTGCATATATACATATTATCATCTCTCTTATCTCCCTCTGTTGTAAGAGCCTTCTTTATCTGCCAGGCTTCCTGTGGAGCTCATTGAAATCTTACTCATATTTGCCTCTCTAGTCCCTGAGTATACTTGGCACATTAGCATGTCCTATGATATTTATGAATGAATCAACGAATACCCTGTACTGCATCATGTTGATTGGGGTCATCTTTCAAAGTATTGCAAGAATCATAAGAAAGTATCTTACCTTGGCCAGCATGGTGGCTCGTGCCTGTAATCTCAGCACTTTGGGAGGCCAAGGTGAAAGGATCACTTGAGCCCAGGAGTTTGAGGCTGCAGTGAGTGATGATTGCGCCACTGCACTCCAGCCTGGGAGGTGGAGCAGAACCCTGTTTCTTTAAAAAAAAGAAAAAAAAAAGTATTTTATCTGTTTTTGCCAGTAACTCAAAATTGTTGATAGCAATTGATTATATTTCAATAATTAACCCTTCCCCACATCCCACCCCATGCCATACACATTGAAGAATGGACTTTATGTTTCTGCCATCCATGAAACATCCAAATATCTAGACATCAGTGGCAACCTTTTGTATTCAACAACTATTCATTAGTGTGTGACCATATTCTTCTGCCAATGTTAAATGCTCATTTTAGATACTTTATTTGGTGGGTGCTTTATAGGAGATTCAGCTTTCCTATGAAGAGGTGGATCAGATATGTTCCTTTAAACAAAGATGATTTAAACACATTGTAACTGGGAAGAAGATGTCATGTTTTAAAGGGAGGCTTTGTTTATGGAATTATCATCCGAATAAAGTAACATTTTGGAGCATCTCTGGGTGATGAGACCCAAGACACTGCCACTGCTAGGAGCCATCAGTGCCATCTTCCATTTTTTGAACTACTGCAATTTTCCCTGATTTGGGAACCTCAGGCTAATTTTTTTTGGGCTCTGAAAACTATCTCAGGACACCCTCTATCAATTGCCATTTATGTGGTAGGAGCATAAACAGAAAGGCCCCTTTTCTCCCCTGAAGCAGGGTGGAAAGAAGAAACAAGGCTCTTGTACTAAAGTGTCACCACGCGCAGCAATTGCTAATCGTGGTGGAAATAACGTGGTCTTTTCCTTTCCCCTCATTGCTTTTATATAAACAGCCAAACACAGTGAATCAATTTTTCAAACAAACTTGTAAAATCAGAAAATACAACGACCTTTAACAGTTGGTAGCATGAATTATCAGGGCCTACAAAGAGGTTTTTAACTATTGAAACATGTTGGCAACAGGACAAATGAGGTTTTTCCCCTTCCAACCCGTTAAAAATAGCTTTTATAAATTCTTAACTCCCTCTGATGGTGAGCTTACCATTAATCACCTTTATGACATCTTATATTTAGGCCACGGATAAATCCATGGGTCCTAATCAACCACTTTCCTGAGGAAATTGGCCAAATCCCGACTGGAGGTGGGGGATGAATCACAACCACCCTGCTATTCAGACAAATCTCTTTTCAAGTGCCCTTAAAGCCTTTTTTTTTTTTTTTTTCATACACCAGCGAAGACAGCCACACAGGAAACAATAATAGTTTAATCTCTTGAAAAATTTCCTTCCTGCATTGCATTGCTTTCAGACAGGTAGTCAGAGCCAGCCAAGGAAAATTAGCAGCAGCTCCTGCCAAGAGCAGGCTGCTACTTGAGCCTGTTCATTTCACTGCCCTCCTCTTCCCTGGCTGCAGCCAGTAGCCTACTTGTGCTCCCCGGGACACTGTCTCCTCCATGGGCCCCCAGTGGGTGTTCTTCTGTTCAGAGGTGACCTAACTGACATTGGGAAAGAGAACAACAAGGTGAAGAGCTGCTTGGTGACTCACTGCATGGCTAGATATTTTTAAAGCCTCTTCTTCCTTCTTCTCCTGGAGTTCTCTGGAGCTTCCAGTAGGGAGGACAATGTGTTATCTGGAGAAACACATCTGGCTCTCAGAAAAATGCAGTTCCTCGCAGCTGGAGCCATTGTGAAGCTGTGTCTGTCCTTTGCTCATGGAAGGCTCCCGTCTGAGTGGTGAGCAATGCAGCCTATTTGCAACACCTCTGGGAGTATTTTCATTTGAACAAGGCTCTAAAGAATCAGCTGTTTCTGAGATTTGTGAGATACACATGTCCACTGGCTTTACCTTTGGCAGGCGGTGCAGGACACCAGCCTTTAGGGATACTCAACAATTCATTGCAGATTTCGTGAGAACCATCATAGACATTATTCCTTAGAGGTTAGGCGGCATTTTTCATGAAGGCCTCAAGCTGCCTCAGAGGAGTTTCTTCTAACAGCAAATTTATTCAACTGTGCACAAAAAGAGTCTCAGCTTCTCCATAGGCCACTGACAGCAGGCTTGGCTTCCTGGATTGCCCGTGCCCATCTGTCCTCTTGACCCCATGGCTACTGTCTTCTCTAACCATCGACCACATGCAGGCTTCTGCTGTAACACACAAGCCAATGCTTCAGCTCAGAGTTCTGGCTTCTCTTCCAACAGTATTTTTATTCTTTCCCTTGCCTTTGTAATTTCATGAACAACTTGCAGGGCCTGGACAAAGTTAGTTGCATTTCTATCTCTTGTGTATTTCTTCCTTCCCCTGTGTGTGGTATGTATAAAGAAAAAGTAATATGTTTTATAGAGACTAGAATGAGGAGGGTGGGGGAAGATTCATTGGCCGAACTTCTGATTGGCACAAAGGAAAATGAACAAAATTAGTTATTGTAAAAATAGCCCCTCAGAGCCACCCACGGTGTCTGGAAATTCTCTGGAACTGTTCCCATGCATTTTTAGGCCAAGCAGAAAGTAGATGAAATAGCGCCTGTTTTCATCTCCTTTTCCCTCTATTATCAAGGATAACTGAAAAGTAAGCTCTGTAGTATTTTCCGTAGACAAGTGCCTTAGCTAGCCAGGAATATTTTCACAGCAGTCCAAGTAAGAACGTCGGCAATCTATATTCACATAGGAGCCAAGGAGGAGCCCACCCTGTTGTGAAGGAATAGCAAAGGTCTTGAAGATGTTCATCATGGTGTTATTTATCATGTCAATAAATTACTAATAACCTCTTTCCAGCAATAAGGAAGTGCTAAAATCATTGTCTAACATCCATTCAATGGACACCATTCACAGCTATGAAAAGACACATTTTCTTTTTTTTTAATTTTTATTTTAGGTTTGGGGGCACATGTGAAGGTTTGTTACATAGGTAAACGTGTCATGGGGATTTGTTGTACATATTATTATGTCACCCAGGTATTAAGCCCAGTACCCAATAGTTATCTTTTCTGCTCCTCTTCCTCCTCATACCCTCCCCATCAAGTAGACTCCAGTGTCTGTTGTTTCCTTCTCTGTGTTCACAAGTTCTTATCATTTAGCTCCCACTTATAAGTGGGAACATGCAGTATTTGCTTTTCTGTTTCTGTGTTGGTTTGCTAAGGATAATAGCCTCCGGCTCCATCCTTGATCTTATTCTTCTTTATGGCTGCATAATATTCCATGGTGGATATGTAATGCATTTTCTTTATCCAGTCTGTTATTGATGGGCATTTAGGTTGATTCCATGTTTGCTATTGTGAACAGTGCTGCGGTGAACATTGGCATGCATGTGTCTTTATGGTGGAATGCTTTATATTCCTCTGGGTGTATTCCCAGTAATGGGATTTCTGGGTTGAATGGTAGTTTCACTTTTAGCTCTTTGCGGAATCGCCATACTGCTTTCTACAATGGTTGAACTAATTTAAATTACCAACAACAGTGTATAAGTTTCCCTTTTCTCCACAACCTCACCAGGATCTGTTATTTTTTTGAAAAGTCACATTTTTGAAAGAAAGCTAAATTGATGGCAGATACTCTTACATTAAGTGAAAGAAAAGTAGGATGTACTGTTTATACTATTTTCTAATTTAAGTATATTTATTGCAGAAAAAATTATTTCTGGTTAATGAAATTATGAGTGATTTTGATCTCATTTTTATAACTTTTTCTATTGATAATTTCTAAAATGTTTTTAATGAAAGATGTTTTTAAGTAGTCATACAGGCATCATTTCTGACTGGATCACTACAACCAATTTTACTTTTCTAGAGCCTTGAATTCCTCTTCAATTGTCTTCTTTTCTCATGACTTTGCCCATGGAAATCTATGTAATTTGGTTTTCTTTGAGACAGAGTCTTGCTCTGTCACCCAGGCTGGCATGCAGTGGCATGATCTCCACTCACTGCAAGCTCCGCCCCTGGGTTCATGCCATTCTCCTGCCTTAGCCTCCTGAGTAGCTAGGATTACAGGCGCCCACCACCACGCCTGGCTAATTTTTTTTAAATTTTTAGTAGAGACGGGGTTTCACTGTGTTAGCCAGAATGGTCTTGATCTCCTGACCTTGTGGTCTACCCACCTTGGCCTCCCAAAGTGCTGGGATTACAGGCGTGAGCCACCGTACCCGGCCTTAGTTTTTTTTTTTTTTTTTTTTTTTTTTTATGAGAGGGAGTCTTACTCTTGCTCAGGCTGGAGTGCAGTGGCGTGATCTCAGCTCACTGCAACCTCTGCCTCCCAGGTTCAAGCAACTCTCATGCCTTAGCCTCCCGAGGAGCTAAGTGCATGCTACGACACCCAGCTAATTTTTGTATTTTTAGTAGAGGGGGCATTTCACCATGGTTGGCCAGGCTGGTATCCAATTCCTGATCTCAAGTGATCTGCCTGCCTGCCTCAGCCTCCCAAAGTTCTGGGGTTACAAGTGTGAGCCACTATGCCTGGTCATAATTTTTTTTCTGACTTTTTTTTTAGTTTTTTTTTTCAAATTCACTCTCCTGTCTGGCTGTGAAACTCCAAGGTGATGCAGAAGCTTTCTTCTGTATTTCTGCTACTTCTACTCTCCCAGAGATGGTTTATCTTGGTTAATCAGAACTTCATCCTAGGTAGCATGTCTCATAGTCTCCTCTACATTCGGATAGAGGAAGTTATCACCAAGGAGAGTGAAGAATGCATCAGATGTACTGCTTTCTAGAACGGTCTGCAGGTGAAAGTTCACCTGCTCCGTGCTTCTTGCATGGCCAGACTCTTCCTTCCACACCTTCCCCCGGCCTTTGTTCTATTCACATACTCCCCCCGTGATATCTCGGCAAACCTTCTGCTGATTATTTCTTTCTTGTCTTCTACTCTGCTTACACCTGAGGTTGGCTGTTTCCTCTTACATATGCCAGATCCCATCCCTGTCCCCAGGACATTGAAGTGTAGTCCTCTGTTCTTCCTACACACCTGTCATCACACTGACCAACTTGTAGGGGAATCCTTAGTCTGATTCACTCCTCGGGGCAGAGATTACTTCTGATTTAGCCCTCCAACCCCAGTGTGTAACATAGCAGTCATTTTATTTTATCAATATATTATATTTGAACATATTTAGGGGGTGCATGTGCAATTTTATGACATGCATAAATGTGAAATGATCAAGTCGGGGTTTTTAGTATATTCATCACCCAAGTATTTCTCATTTCTGTGTGTTGGGAACATTTTAAGTTCTCCTTTCTAGTTATTTTGAAATATGCAATATACTATTGTTAACTATAGTCACCCTACTCTGCTATGGAACACTAGCACTTGTTCCTTCCATCTAACTGTATGTTTGTACCCATTAACCTACCCCTCTTCATGCCCCCGCCTCCCACCCACACACCCTTCCCAGTTTCTGGTATCTATCATTCCACTCTCTACCTCCATGTGCTCACCTTTTCTTAGCTCCCACCTATGAGTGAGAATATGCAATATTTGTCTTTCTGTGCCTGGGTTATTTCACTTAACATAATGACTTCCAGTTCCATCCATGTTACTGCAAATGACAGGATTTTATTCTTTTTAATGGCCTAGTATTCCACTTTGTACATATACCACCATTTCTTTATCCATTCATCTGTTGATGGACACTTAGGGTGGTTCCATATCTTTGCTGTTGTGAGGGGTGCTGCGATATACATGGGAACACAAAACCTCATTTCGGTAGGCACTCAGCACAGTGATGTGAACTGGATACTGCCAGCTGTAGTTTTGATTTCCAAAAGTCCAGGATTAGTTTATTTTAAAGGTGGGTAGTCCTGATGTGGTTCCTATCACATCAACTTTCAGTGGTCTTATTTAACTCCTTCCACTAAAAATCTCATATTTTCTTTATTAGCTATACCAGGTGCATTGGTTTCTAGTTGCTACTATTTAATATTTTCTTTAATTCTCTCAGGTCACACTTACCTAATGATTTTCATACAGAGTGACAGATACTATGCCGGATGGATTTGCTTGTATAGTTTTGTTTGGGAAGTTTTCGTCTTTCTCAATTTGTATTTGAGAGCTTCTGGAAGGAGGAAGGGTAGAGATGAGGTAGGCAGGAAAAGGGAGAACCCGAGAAAGGCATAGGGAGAGGGAGAGAAGACAGGGAGGGAGACGGATTTTATGCGCCCAGAGAACAGTGAGAAGCCCTATCTAACTGTGCTCACAGACAGGTTTGACACCAGGTAGAGGTAAGAACATCAAGGAACAAAGTGGTCAGGGAAAAAGTTATGTTGACTCGAAAGTTTTTTGTTTTTTTTTTTTTTTAAAAAACATTGAATTAATGATGCCACATCTTTGAAGATGTCTTTGGAGAGTGGCATTACTATATACATAGCTCCTGAAACAATAAAAATAGGCAAAGTTGAGATCTTTGAGAGGTATTTTATTTATTTATTTATTTTAGATGGAGTCTTACTCTTCTTGCCCAGGCTGGAGTGTAATGGCGTGATCTCGGCTCACTGCACCCTCCACCTCCAGGGTTCAAGCGATTCTCCCTGCCTCAGCCTCCTGAGTAGCTGGGATTACAGGCACCTGCCACCACGCCTGACTAACTTTTGTATTTTTAGTAGAGATGGAGTTTCACCAAGTTGGCCAGGCTGGTCTTGTACTCTTGACCTCAGGTGATCTGCCCACCTTTGCCTCCCAAAGCGCTGGGATTACAGGTGTGAGCCACCATGCCTGGCCAAGAGGTATTTTAAAGGCAACATGAGGAGTTTGTCTTCTGGACACATGAAAGTCCAAATGCCCTGGATCTGATGTTTGATAAGATATCTTTTCACTATCCATAATTGGAAAGGAAATTCTGATGGAGGAATCAAATAAAATTCATAATAAACAGGACATAATTGAATGGCAAGGAGAGAGGTAGTCGCCCTTCGACGAATGTCTGTCTTAGTGCCAGCGCTCTTCTGGAGGCTTATAGCTGTAGTCAGATGAGCCCCGCTATGCCTGGCTTAACTTCATGAAAGTTTTGTGACATAATAAACAAGGTGTGGTGGGAACCAGAGTGAGACTCAGGCTGGTCGAGCCTTGCCTAAGCACTCAGGAACAGGATCATGTGAAACAATACCTTCCCCAGGTCATGGCTACGTCGGGCATCAGCACTTTGCTTATTTCCTGCCAAAGCCCAGGTGAGTCAGGGAAGGTTCATGTACCTCTGGCCTTTGTTCTTAAAAACTTTAACTCTTAAAGATGGTTAACCTTTTTGGGGTGCTGTTTAGAGGTGTTTAATTTTTCTAAGTTATCTGAAGTTTCTATTCTGGTGCTTCTGTTGCTATAAACTTCTCAAGGACAAGTGTTCTCTTCCTTCCTCAAGTTTACTTTGAAAAATGTGCAGGCACCAGCAAATGGAATTACAGGGAAATCTTTCAGTGTACAGATGGGAAAGCACACCCTTTTGGAATTCAGATTGAATCTGTGCTTTCCCAGGTTTGGGTTTTCTCAGACAAATGCCACCTATTTTTACACAGGAAAAATTCTATCAGCAGTTTTAAGTACCTCTCAAATTTGGGCACAGCAAAGAAATTATAGTTGATCCTTGAACAATGTGGTGGTTAGGGATGCTGACCCCCGCCATGCAGCTGAAAATCCATGTATAACTTAACCAATAGCCTGCTCTTCAAAAACGTAACCAATAGCCTACTGTTGGCTGGAAGCCTTGCTGATAACACAGACAGTCAATTAGCACATATTTTGTATGTTTTATATATATGTGTGTATATATATACACACACATATACACACACACACACATATATTATATACCGCATTCTCACAATAAAGTAAGCTACAGAAAAAATGTTATTAAGGAAAAGGTGGATGAAATACATTTACTATTCATTGAGTGGAAGTGGATCATCATCAAAGTCTTCATCTTCATCATGTTTATGTCGAGTAGGCTGATGGGGAGGAAGTGGAGGGGTTGACCTTGCTGTCTGAAGAATGGCAGAGGCAGCACAAATGGAGGAGGTGGAAGGGGAGTCAGGAGAGGAGGCACACTCGGTGTAACTTTTACTAAAAAAGAGTCTGTGTATAAATGAACCTGCATAGTTAATATCTATGTTCTGCAAGAGCCAACCGTACTGGAAAAACAAAACCCATAAAATCTCTTCCAACGGGTTGAGCAAAGAAATGGGAAACAATATTAAGGTTTGAGGTCTCCCTTTTCACTGGTAATAGCTTCTTTGGCTGTTTCTTCCACTCTTTATAACACACTTCTTTAGCAGGGACCAGGGACTTTTTAGATTCAGCTTGCTCTATGCTTTTATGAATTCTATGAACAGAAAGGGATGTGTGCGTGGGTGGGAGAGGAGGGGAAAAAGAGGCAGAGAGAAGAGTGGTGGTCGTTCGCAGGAAGGCTTCTCTGACTGCTAAGAATGTGTGAAATACTGCTTATAATTGTTACTCTGCAAAATTAAATACACTTTAATTAGCAATGAGCAATTTACCACACATTGGCTTCCACACATTGGCTTTCTTCAGAAGTCAACATGTGGTATATTGGAGTGAGGTAGTTGAGGAGAGCAGGCTCTGGAAAATAAGGTGAATATATGGAGGGGAAATAGAGGAGGGTGAAGGGAAGGGTTCCTTTGCAATCTTTCAAAGTTTACTTGTTTCTTGAAGCCGTTATCAGTTTATCATTTATAAAAAAGGTAGAACTGTAATAGGACTGAAAATGGGCTGTGTGGGGAGGATGCTAGTTTCCTCTTCAGAATGCATGGAGTCACCAGTAGTCCCAGCTACTTGGGAAGCTTAGGTGGGATGATTGCTTGGGCCTAGGGTTCAAGTCCAGCCTGGGCAACATAGAGAGACCCTGTCTCTAAAAAAAAAAAATAAAGAATTTAGGATGTGTGGAGTTAATGGTTACATACTCTAGCAGAGAATATGTTTCTGAGAATAAGAAAAAGAAAAACACCAGGGAAACTGGTGTTTGAATCTTGGATCAAGCTGAAGGTAGTCTGAAAAGCAAGGAATGGGCCGGGCGCGGTGGCTCACGCCTGTAATCCCAGCACTTTGGGAGGCCGAGGCGGGCGGATCACGAGGTCAGGAGATCGAGACCATCCTGGCTAACACGGTGAAACCCCGTCTCTACTAGAAATACAAAAAATTAGCTGGGCGTGGTGGTGGGCGCCTGTAGTCCCAGCTACTCGGGAGGCTGGGGAGCGGGAGGGAATGAAGTGAACCCAGGGCCGGGCTTGCAGTGAGCTGAGATTGCACCACCGCTTGCCTCAACCTGGGAGACAAAAGAGTGAGACTCCTTCTCAAAAAAAAAAGCAAGGGAATGTTCTAGAACCTCAAGTCTAAGAGAGTGGAAAGTAAAAATGAAATCCAAGTTGAGGTGAAGACAGAGTCTTATCACTGACTCATCAGTGGCTGTGGGCAAGGAGGAGGATAGGATGGTGCAGGGAGAGCTATAGGATAGCATTTCTGGACTCCCTGAAAAATGCTGAGGTTTTCCAGTTCTCTAGCTGCAGAAATTAGTCCTCTGGGATATAATGGGGATGAATTGCTGACTTTCAGTGCACAAACTCATTTCTATTAGAAAGGAATGGCAACTTTTATGTAATCCTTCTGAGTGGCCATTTTGTAGGCATAGGATGGTTCAACTCATGGGTAATGCAGGCTTTCGATATTTGCTTTAGGAAATGGCCATAAAGGAGGAGAGTCTTGTAAGGCCTCTCATGCCCATTTCTGGAGCTCACAGTCTGGTTTGGTGTGGAAACACCTAAGTATGCTCTTTTCACAGCTTCTTAACAAATAACTCTTAGTAGCTCCAACCTCTTGTGGAAATTAAGCTTAACACTGAATAAGTTAAGCAAGTGAGCTGTAACCATAGTCATCAGACCATTTTTCCTGGGTAATTTCTATAAATTAATCTGATTATTTTGTAGACTGACTTCATAAGAAATGAGGAGCTGGAATACAGGTCCAAATTATTCATGATATGTAATATAATTGAGATTAAAGATTAAATTTTAGTCTTAGTAAACATTGAAGATGTAGTTAGACACCATAAAACCAGTCGTGTTTAATGATTCCCAGCATTTTCTTCTGTCTCTCAGTATGTATGTGAGAGGGAACTGTGAGTTAAAAATAAAACCTCACTTGTCACATGACAGCTAACAGCATCCATCCATTTCCAGAATGGCAACTTTTGACTCTCGATTTTAATAATTCATGAAAGAGGAGAGGTGTGGTTCCTTCAAAAGCAGGTGAAATGGACCCTTATCAGCCCATCAATTCACTTTCCTGCTGTGACTCACAGATTGATGGCAACAGTGAAACTTCTGTCGTTTCATAAAGTACAGTTTGATGTTTACATAATCATGTGGGTTGTTTTTAACCTTTTTTGTTAGAATTTTGTGGAACGAATAATGCACATAGCAAATAAAAGTTAACTTACAAGTTTATCTGGTTGATCAATGTATAAAGATAAACTACACACATACATAGATTCAGCTCTACAAAATGGACATATTTAGGTAAAAATAGCCAGCTATTACTAGTTTCATAAGGTACTAATTAAAACACATACATGCAAACATATTGAATTTCTACTTATCAAAAAATAATAATGGAACATAGTGCAATTATAGTAAGATAGATTGCAAATAATAACTTTTATAATAAAACACTAAACAAACTAATTTGTAGAGTACTCAAGGACAGTCATTTTTCTTTTTTTTTTTTTTTTTTTTTTTTTTTTTTTGAGACTGAGTCTGACTCTGTCGCCCAGGCTTCTGGAGGTCTTGGGTGGCGGGATCTCAGCTCACACTGCAAGCTCCGCCTCCGGGTTCCACATCATTCTCCTGCCTCCAGCCTCCCGAGTAGCTGGGACCACAGGCCCGCCGCACTTAGCTGACTAGTTTTTGTATTTTTTAGTAGAGAGCCGGGGTTCCACCGTGTTAGCCAGGATGGTCTCGATCTCCTGACCCTGCGTGATCCAGCCCGTCTCGGCCTCCCAAAGTGCTGGGATTACAGGCTTGAGCCACCGCGCCCGGCCCAGTCATTTTTCTTCTGTATGCAGGTAGTGTGTTTTGTTCTATGAGGGAATTTGGGGTATGGGTTGCTATGGACCAAATTGTGTTCTTTAGAATTCCTGTGTTGAAGCTGTGATTTCCTGTGTTTGAATGTAGGGCTTTTAGGGGGTTAAGGTTTAATGGGTCATAAGGGTGGGGTCCTACTCTGATAGAATTGGTGACCTTCTAAGAAGAGAAAGAATATTACTCAGCCACAAAAAGGAATGAACTAGTGGCATTTGCTGTGACCTGGGTGAGATTATAGACTAAAAGTGAAGTAACTCAGGAGTAGAAAACCAAACATCATATGTTCTCACTCATAAGTGGGAGCTGACCTATGAGGATGCAGAAGCGTAAGAATGACACAATGGACCTTGGGGACTCAAGGGGAAAGGGTGGGAAGGGGGTGAGGGATAAGACTACAAACTGAGTGCAGTGTATACCGCTTGGGTGATGGGTGCATCATAATCTCGCAAATCACCACTGAAGAACGTATGTAACTTACTACCACCTGTTCCCTAATAACCTATGGGAAAAAAATAATAGCTTTTTGTTCCTGTTGCACCACTGTTCACTCTCGCCAATGAACAAGTCGGTCAAGAAACTGTGCCGCAGCCATGGCTTTTAAAGATCCCAGAAAAACACCCATGGAGCTGGAGGTGGTGATTTGCTGAATTCGAATCACACTAATGAGCCGCCACATAAAATCTCCAGAGAAATGTGTGCTGACTTGATCAGAGGAGCAAAGGAAAAGAATCCCAAAGTGAAAGGGCCAGTTAGAATGCCTACCAAGACTTTGAGAAGTACTACAAGAAAACTCCTTGAGGTGAAGGAGAAAACATCTAAGACATGGGATCGTTTCCAGATGAGAATCCACAAGCCACCCGTTGACTCGCACAGCCCTTCTGAGATTGTTGAGTGGATGACTTCCAGCAGTATTGAGCGAGAGCTTGAGGTTGAAGCCACCATTGCAAATTCTTAAGTCAAGTATTTTAATAAATTGGTTACCAGTTTAAAAAATAAAAGAAGAAAAAGATACACCAGAGATCTCCCTCTGTGTGGGCAGGCCCTGAGGAAAGGTTGCCTGAGGACATGGTGAGGACTTGCCATTTACAACCCAGAAAGAGAGCCATTACCAGGAACCTGCTCTTAGACTTCTGACCTCCAGAACTGTGAGAAGATAAGTGTCTGATGTTTAAGCGATTGAGTCTGTGGTATTTGCTATGGCAGCTGGAGCAGACCAAGACAGGGATAAGGAGGAGGTAGTTGAAGTCAGAAGGCCATCCTAGGGGCTGTTGCATCTGAGCAAGCAAAATCTGTAAATAGATTTTCCTCTATGAGTAACGAGGAGGAGTTTTATGGAGCAGAGGGGATGTGGGAAGCAGCTTTGTGCTGGGAGCACACATGCAAAGGCTAATGAGTTTGGGGACCTACAGGCAGTCCAATATTGCTACAAATTAAAATGCAGTGGAGGCTGGGCCTTGGAAAACCTTGTATGCACCCATGGAATATGAATCAGCTTCTGCCATGGTCCTGATAGCTTCCATTTATGGGTCTACCAGAAGGCTACGTCAGTCTTTGTTAAGCTGTGAATGCTGAGGCAGAGAGTGAGTGACAAAGAGGCTGAGTGATAACTGAGGTTCCAGTCACCCCCACATCCATCTCTCAGGCCCAGAGGTCTCCACAAGTTGATGGTGTAAGCAACAGGGAGTTGGTGAAGGGTAAATATTCCTAGGGTGCAGGTAAAAGGCAGTGAAGGAACTGCAGTCCCATTCCTAATTCTACACTGAAGAGGATGTGATGGGGACAGAGAGCAGAGGACAGGCTTGGGTGACTTTAGGTGATCTGTTCAGCAAGAGGTTGACAGGACTTGCGTCGTGTGGGAGGGATCATTTAAGGGAAGGAGTCCGGGATAACTCCCAAGTCTCTGCCTGGTTTCACCTGTGGGGAGGAAGCAAAGAATCTGGTCTGAAGTAGTGACATTTTTGATCTTGGTGGACATCTGGAAGGCAATTCAGCCTAGGACTTGCAGAGGTCTGGGCCAGACAGATGGGCTTGAGAGCAACCCTGCTTCATTTCCCACTGTTCCTAAGTTTTAGCTTAGTTTCTGCAGATGGATGATAGGATCACAGCAGGAACTAACTCTCCATCTTGTTCACTCAAGGTCACAGGAATCTGCATTTAGGTTTCCCTTAAGGCAAAATTGGTGGTGTCATGTGAGAGGAGTTGGGGTGGCAAGAAGGGAATGTTCAGTGACTTAAATACTTAGGAACACATCAGCCAAAGATTGTGTGGTGTGGTAGGAATTTAAATTGTGCTTGTGCAGCTTGCCATGCTGGTCTGAACTTTCAGCAGAGTACCTTGGATTGAAAAATAACACATGTTGTAGGCAAGACACTTTCATGGACTTGGAAGGAATAACTATGCTTTCTACATATTTAAAGAATTAGAATTTAGGCCAGGAGCGGTGGCTCATGCCTGTAATCCCAGCACTTTGGGAGGCTGAGGTACGCAGAACACGAGGTCAGGAGATTGAGACCAGCCCGGCCAACATGGTGAAACCTCATCTCTACTAAAAATACAAAAATTAGCCAGGCGTGGTGGTGCATGCCTGTAATCCCAGCTACTCGGGAACCTGAGGCAGGAGAATCGCTTGAACCCAGGAGGTGGAGATTGCAGTGAGCTGAGATCGCACCACTGCACTATCTAGGCTGGCAGCAGAGCAAGACGCAGTCTTAAAAAAGAATTAGAATTTAATGCCCACTTATAGCATTATAATTTATTATATACATAGTGTCACTAAGACTAACAGGAGCCCCTATCCTCAGGAGCTTAGGTAGAGCACAAATGGGCACACCCCAAATCAGAACAAACTCGTGGAAGGACTGGGCCTCCAAAATTGTCATTGCTGCAGCCTATCATGAAGCAGTTGGGTTTCAGGGGCAGTGATGAGTTCCCAAATTGGATAAAGAGAGCTATGAACATTGACTGGCAATACTTTGGAGGCCTAGGATGACTATTCAGCTGGCTAGGACAGGAGCAGACCCTGTGAGATGTGTGGAAAAGGATCCTTGAGAAGATGGTGCTATGTTTGGGCTGTGTCCCCACCCAAATCTCGTCTTGAATTTTAATACCCACAATTCCCACACATCGTGGGAGGAACCTAGTGGGAGGTGATTGTATTATGGGGGCCGATCTTTCCTGTGCTGTTCTCATGACAGTGAGTGAGTCTTACAAGATCTGATGGTTTTAAAAACGGGAGTTTCTCTGCATAAGCTCTCTCTTTGCCTGCTGCCATTCGTGTAAGATGTGTCTTGCTCCTCTTTGCCTTCCATCATGATTGTGAGGCTTCCCCAGCCACATGGGACTGTGAGTCCAATTAAACTTCTTTCTTTTGTAAATTGCCCAGTTTCAGGTATGTCTTTATCAGCAGTGTGACAATGGACCAACACAGATGGGATGAGGGAGAGGGAGCTGGAGGTTTAGAAACACTGCTATGGATGGAGGTCTGAGCAGGGAGGAGGATGGATGGAAAACAGTCCTGTCCAGAGGAGGGCGACAGGGAGTCGTGGTTCCTGAGGAGTGGCAGGGAGTCAGGGAGGATGCTGGTTCCACTGTGGAAAGCAACAGGGCAAGGAAAGGAGATCCGACCCCGTCATGAACGAGGCTGGACACTCCTAGCCAGTGTACCCACGAGGAGAGAGGTGAGCAGAAGCCTGGGGGAAATAACCTGAATATTTGAGGGATGAGCCTAAGAAAAGATACATGAGGTGAGGTTTTTAAAGGTGAAGAAAGACCACAGAGATTATGGGCCTGGGATGGCAAAGGCAGCAGTACATGTTTGCTTTCTCCTTGGGCAGAAATAGAAGGAAAAAAATCTCATGGATCCTAGAATCTTATGCATTTGCTAATTAAAGGCAAAAAATGGCCTCTGGGAAGGGAACTCTGAGACGCACAGATTGCAAGTGAGACGATGGTGAGGAACTATTAGTATTTAGGGGCTCTCTGAAACTTCGAGAGATAAATTGGGTTTGTTCAGGTATGGAAGACAGGAATTTAAAGGTCCAGGGACAAGTGGAATCCATCCAGCCATTTTTGTACAGGAGGAGGAAGAAAAAAGAAGTAGGGTCACAAAATAAATAAGTAGGAGTTCAGAAAGTTAAGGAGGCTGGGTGCGGTGGCTCATGCCTGCAACCCCAGCACTTTGGAAGGCCAAGACGGGAGGATTGCTTGAGGTCAGAAGTTCAAGACCAGACTGGGAAACATAACAAGACCCGATCTCTATTTAAAAAAAAAAAAATAATAAAGTGAAAGAAAAGGTCACAATACAGGGAAAAGTGAGCTAAGAATCTCGGCATTAGAGTGCCCTTGATGTGGTCCTGATTCGGCTATTTCCATCTGTGTTCTCTGAGCCTAACCTCAGCACTGGCCTCTCCAAACCTCTTTTCAGTCCTCTCATTTTGAAAACAGGGCCCATTACACATTCTCTGAAAGCTTGTTGAGTGATTTAACCACATAGTCTAGGGGAGGCACTCATCAAGCATTAGGCCTCTCTTTTTGATTTTTATTCTATAGTGGTATCTATCTAGAGGTTGGTGAAGACAGTGTTGTGGAAGAAAAGTGGGAAGGATGAAATACACGGAAATAGGACATACACATAGAGGGGAGTCCTTGATGGTCATCTGGCTTGATAGGGAAAGTTAGAGAGCTCTCCTGAACTACAGTTACAGAGCTTGGGGTTATAACACACACAGCTCCAGAGAAAACACTTTGCTTACCATATTTCCTCTTCTGCTGGGGCTCTGGCATCTTCATTGGTCAAAAGGCAGCAAGGATTCGCAAAGCCTGTTCCGAATTTATCCAGGTCTTTGCATGAACGGCTTCCTTCTCCCACCTTCCCTTGTGAGGTCCAGCTATTAATTACACTAAGTGACAAAGATTCTCCTTGCTGCATGATGGACACAAGGATGAATCTTTGTTACTGACTGCAAATAACAGAAAGAGTGGTGGCCAAGAGTCAGGCTGGGAAAACACGCTTCAAGTCACGCAATGGGCATATGGCACTTTCTTCTGAATTGACACAAGAGGCTGCAGAGAAACAGAGTGGGTATTATTTTGTTAAGTTCCTCCTATGAAAATAGAGCCTCCGTCCTTTTTTTTGCTGGTTCATTTCTGGCACTGGAACAAACTGTCTCTTTACATTAGTTGAGTTCTGCAGAGAAACGCTCATTTAGAAGGAAATCATTGGAAAATCCAGGCAAGAATCCATTTTTTAAAGTCACAACTGAATGATTGCTTTCTTATTGTGCTACATGGGGCTGGAAAAATCATTCCTTTTTGTACATATTTTTCTTTTTTAGCTTTGTGTTTTCATTCTGCTTAAGACACACATATGTGCCAAAAATGAAAACATTTTCAAAGGGCAAGTTTCAAGGACTCCTAAAAATAGGACCGGTTGCCAAATATACATTTTCCCAATATGTAAATGGCTGAAAAGGAGCACAATGAAAAGCATATGCTATTCAAATTTTCTTCAGAAAAACAAGAGCTGGAGGAGCTAACTGAATCTCTTTAAACTAGTGGCTTCCATGTAAATTTTATCTTTAAGTCTTTAGACATCATTCTTTGCATATTTTACATCTATCTTTTAATCAAGACTGAAACAAGCTACTAAGTATAATCTTATTTTCCAAATGGGAAAAAGTCATTTCATCACATCAGCCTGTAACTTGACAAGAACCTTGCAAATAAGCATTAAGGCCAAAGAAGGTATAAAACACTGAGAACATCTAGGCCACTTGTGGCTGCTTCCCAGATCTAGGGGCAAATCCATGAGTTGAAAAGTAAAGGCACATTAGTTCGGGTAAGAAGTCTTATTTCTTGGCTTCTGTGGCCTGCAATCAGGAATTACCTGAAATTCTTTCTGGAAACAAAAAGGCAGAGCATATATACATTAATTAAAATCAAAGAAGTCAATGGTGGAAGGGGTTTGCTTAGCATTCTGTGGCTGTCACCCAGTATGAATGGATGTTCTCTATTCTTAAGCCTGTGCCTTGTAATTTAGGAAAATTATCATTCTTTGTGAAAAATCCCATTGGTGAGCTAATCTCTCAAATGCCTTCTTTTATTTTCTGAAAAAAAAGTTTTTTGATCAACGAGTCAACATGTTTAATGATTATAAGTTGTCTTGTCAAAGGTTTACAAACCTGCATGGCTGTATCCTTCTTGGGTGGGCTTGTGTGGGGCTGGAGTCCCCCTGAATTCCCTGGAGACCTCCTTTTCCTTCAGCAGGCTATGGAGGCAGTGCTTGGCTAGGAAGTATGGCTGACAGTCTACACTTTTGTCCTTGGAATTATCTTGCTTTCCCAGCCCTGGTTAAAATTTTTCTTTCATATCTTAATATTTCCATGATAGACCATGGAGGGGGGGGAAACTCAGAAAAGGTTTCACCCTTGCTGTTAAAAAGTTGTGGCCTTTGCTTACATTTGCCAGAGAAAGTGGCTTGTGCCACCAATTAACATGAATTATTAACTCATAGATTAATAATTTATTAGAAACCTAAATCTGGCACTGCCAGATCCAAACGATTTAAACAAAAACAAAGAAAACAACATAACTCTGATTATAACAATTTGTAGACAATGCTTAGAATAAGCAATGGCGTTTTGGCTTTCCAAAGGATTTCTTATTTTCCCTCTAATACCACACTGACTGAAGAGTCAAGCAAATTCATTAATTAATAATACCTATAATGACTCATGCAGATGTTGGTTTTAATTTTTTTAATTTAACAAAGATTCATTGATATGGTTTGTCTGTGTCCCCACCCACATCTCATCTTGAATTGTAGTTCCCATAATCCCCACATGTCATGCATGGGAGGGACCTGGTGGGAGGTAATTGACTCATGGGGGTGGTTATCCCCATGCTGCTGTTCTTGTAATAGTGAGTGAGTTCTCATGAGATCTGATGGTTTTATAAGGGGCTTTTCCCCTTTTGCTCTGCACTTCTCTTTGCTACTGCCATTTAAAAAAGGACATGCGTGCTTCCCTTTCCACCATGATTGTAAGTTTCCCGAGGCCTCCCCAGCCCTGCGGAACTGTGAGTCAAATAAACCTCTTTCCTTTCTAAATTACCCAGTCTCTGGTATGTCCTTATAGTAGTGTGAGAATGGACTGATACATTCATATACCTCTTTCTTTGTGTCAACTTCTATTTGAAACATTTGCACGCTAATTTATTTAATTAGTGTTCCTAACGACCCTCTGACTTAGACATTTATTGTCATCTACATGTTACAGGGCAAGGAGAAACCATGCCAGAGTCACACAGACAGATGGTGACAGGCTGTGTGACCTTGCCAGGGCTGCCCAGACAAAATAGCACAGACTAGGTGCTTTAAACAATGGAAATTTATTCTCTGACAGCTCTGGAGGCCAGAAGTCCAAGATCAAGGGGTCAGCAGGAGTGGTTCCTTCTGAGGCTGTGAGGTAGGATCTGTTCCTGACTCTCCCCCAGCTTCTGGGAGTTGCTGCAATCTTTCACATTCCTTGGCTTTTAGACACATCACCCCAATCTCTGTCTTTATCTTCACAGGGCAGTCTCCCAGTGTGCTTGTTGTTTATGTGTCCAAATTCCTTTTTTTAAATATAAGAACATCAGTTATATTGCATTAGGGCCCACCCTAATCACCTTATTTTTATTTGATTACCCTCTGTAAAGACCCTATCTCCAAATAATGTCATATTCTGAGGTCCTAGGGATTAGGACTTCAACATGTGGGTTTTGGAGGTTCAGAACACATTCAACCCATAACACTGGTAGAGCCAGGATTGAAACCCATGATGTCTTGGGTCTGTGCTCTTAACCACCATGCTATGCTGCCTCCCATTGTTTGGTCTTTTTTAAAATAGATAAAGCTCATTAGGGCAAGTTTGATTTAGAGTATCTTATTGATCCCTATACAAGACTTGTCCTCAGGGTAGGTGCTCTTGTGGACAATGTTTCCTTGAGCCCAGGAAGGGATGTGCTTAAATTTAGAGAGATCAGATTGGTTTGCAGCTAGAAGGTCTCTAAATTCTCTTCAAGCTCTGAGCTCAGAATTTGAAATCAAAAAGCTCTTTTAGTTCCTCCTGTCTGACTCCCTAGCACCTTTTCTTAAATCTGCATTTTAAAGGGATTGGAACAGGGAGAAGCCTTATTACTTCCTTTTTTTCTTCCAAATTCCTGTTCTTGGAGCCATGATTGGGTTACATGGCACCTCTGCTACCTTACAAATCTACTTGACTCATCATATCTTAAAATGGAAAAGGGAAACCGAAAGGTCTGATTCTTTGGACTCAAAGCTTGATAAGGAAGCAAAGCTTGAAAATCCTTGTTCCTTAATGGGGAAGGAAAAAGAAAACAAAAAAAAGAAAACAGAGTAGACAAAGGAAAATCAGAAAAAGTAAGAGCAGAGAAAATAACTTGGCAAATAGAAGTAAAAATAGGATTTGGGATTTAAGAAATTGTGCTTTGTTTCATGAAATGCCAATTTGCAAAGGAGAAGGGCGATGGCTGACATTCCAATGATGATGCCTAGGGTGGAGCTTTACACAGTACCACGTCTTATCACTTCATCCACCCCACCACCGAGCTCACTCTGACAGCTGTCTGGGAGATTCGCTGGAAAGATTAGATTCTCAAAAACATATGCTGCATTTGGCTCCCCACCTCCATATTTTTAGGGTTTTCTCTTTTCTTATTGTTTCTTTCTTTGTGTGTGAAGACTTACTAGCATTTAAGTGCAGTTTATATGTCAGATTACTTCCTTATTTTTATTTTCCTTTGAAGCAAAAAATGTCATTAAAAATCATGCAGGAGGGTGACAAGCAGATTATAGAAATTTGTTCCTATTTTCTTGAACATATTGTCCACCTTTTTCAGTACGTTTACAGATTTGCTCTGTTCTGAAGGCAGAAGTGATAGAGTCAATTCTAAGTTGACTATAAAAGAGGACAGGGGACATACAGAGGTCACTTCAGAGGGTAGGATTGAATACAGAGAGAGGTCAGGGCTTGACTGGGGCCACATTTTCCTGCTGCATTTCTAAGGAGGGTCATCAAATCTATTTAGAAATGTCTGACTCTTGCCTTGAAAAGACTGGTCCAGAAATTTGATCCGGCTCTTACTTCTCTCACCCTCTTAGGGGCTGCTTCTCTTTGGAAGCTCCCATAAATGTTAATTCATACAGAATCCAGCAGATTAATAGACTGCAAAAACTGCCACAACTCTTCGCTTTCCCCTGTATCCATGTTCCTTGTAATGTGACTTTGCAACTCTTCCTTCAAGAGGTGGAGTCTATTTCCTCTACCTTTGAATCTGTTACTGGCCTGTGACTTGCATTGGCCAATAGAATTCAGCAGAAGTCATGGTGTGCCCTTTCTGGGCCTAGCGTGAGAACTCAAGAGGTCTTACATGTGGCTATTCTTTCTTAGAACCCTGCCCAGATACCTTATGAATAAGACAAGACAGAGTAGCTTGCTGGGGATGAGCAGACACATAAAGCAAAGGTAAGATGTTCTAGCTGAGGCCACCCCAAATGAGCCAATCCTTAGCTGACTCCTCAGCTGAGCAAAGATGTAGGAATGAGCCCAGGCAAAATCATGGTACCCATCCAAATGAGCCCAGATCAAGTTTAGTTGCCTTAAGCCACTAAGTTTTAGTGGCTTAAGTTTTAGGTTTGTTATGCAGGAATAGCTAACTGATGTACTAGCTTGGAAATTTGATTAAGTTTTGTGTTTTATGTTCTTTCTTGTTGCTAATGTTCTTTGGAGAGCCTCAACAAATGTTTATTTATACAGAAAACCTAGCACTGTTGGTAATCCCCTCTCCTGCTCATGGTACGATGATCATTGCTAGTGGAGAATATTGTAAGTTGGTCCTTGAGTTCACCTTTGGGCTTTCCTCTTCATAGTGGGAGATGTAAGATAAAATATTTGATTCTTTATTTTGGATGCAGTGCCCTGGCATACCCCTTGACCGTTGGACTCCTAAACATTTTATTGATGTAGCAAGCCTCTGAATCTTCATAGGCTTTTATCTCTCATCCTCTGGAACATATGTGTCTGACTTGTACTAGTCAGTTCTTGCTCATTTGGCCTGCACTAGAGAATGATGTCATCTGTAGTGCATATCCATGTGACGTTCTATGGAACGCCCAGATGTAGGGATGTCCAGATCTCCACAGACTGTAATATGACCAGTGGTGAAAGAGGTAACATAGTCCTTGGGGCAAAACTGTAAAGAAATATTTTTTATTCTTTCTATTTCATTGCAAATAGCTTCTGATCTTCTTTTTTGATGGAATTAGAAAGGAATGGCTTCACCAAATCAATGGCTGTGTAGAATGTACCTGAGACATTATTCATCTCTCCAACAAAGATATCATGTCAGGAATTGAAGGAAAAAATAGCTGCTGCTTAGTTGAATTTGAGTGGTCTACCATCATCCTCCAGGATCCAGACAGTTTCTGCAGGGGACTTCCCATGGAATGTGATGATCTGGTGGGTTTTCTGGGTGTCTTCTGTCATATCTCCTCTCCAGCTTGTTCCCTGCAGTTGCTCCCAGCGACTCTGGCATCGGAACCTCACTAAGTTCAGACAGCACTTTTCTCATGCTTTGAGGCTGCATCCTAATAGCCAATTTATGCAGTCTTCTGGGGTCCTTGCTGAAGTAGGTTAAATACCATGCAAGGTCAATTTTCTGTGCCAAAGTCCGGTTCCTGGTTGGAAGAGACTGGGACCTGGCACTTAGATGCAAGGCAGCAGCTAGCGTGAGGCAAGCAAGGGGCCCATGGTGCAAAATTTAAGGAGGTGTTGAAGTGTTCACTCTCAGGTCCATGCATGTTCAGGGAGTATATGAGTCCTGAAATTTTGTCCCCTAGATGCCTCCCTCACCTCACCTCATCTCATCCCCAGCTCTGCTCGGGTAAAGGAATCTGTGTTGATGCCATTAAAATCTTGAATCCCTGGGTCCTCCTGAACCCTCTAAGTTGCAAAAGGAGCCCACACCTCCTGGGAAGAGCCAGAACTTCCTTCTAGCCTGGCGATAGTACAGAGACCTCTCCTCTGCAAGGTAATGAGAATCGTCTCCTTAGTCTGTGCTTACCCCACCCCTTTTGGCCCTTAGACCTATCACTATGGTTATAGCACAGCATGCCCCAGTGGATGCTGTGCTGGGCCCCAAATTGAAGGTAAAGCACTGTAAAACCTAGGTAGCATGAACCAGCAGGGCTTGGAGAGTATGCATAGGCTGGATCCCAAGGGTGCTATATCACGGGGCTCAGCACTGAGATTGGCTAAAGGGAGTTGATTGATTTGGGAGTACTCTATGGAGACCCAGCTCCCTGGAAGGACCCTCTGGGGACTGTGCAGTCTAGCTAGCAGGGGGATCTGGGCTGCTTATTACTCTCCCACTCCTTCCTGTGCCAGATTGCTCCAGAAAGCTGATTGGCAAGTGGACTGGGAAGAGGATCCATGAAGCTAGGAATTTTGGTTCCTTGGACATGGAGATTGCACAATCTATAATTAAGGCTTTAATCAAATGCGCTCACCCCTCCCTGGTGCTTGCTCTACTCTCTAAGATTAATAACCTGTGTACTTCCCTAAAAACAGTTGGCACACTTACACGTATTGTCTGTATTTACTTGCTCATTCACTGATTCTTCCTTCATGTTTTGGCTCACTGAATTCCAAACTGTCCTTACTCAGGTTCTGTTTTTGGTCAAAAACCCCAGTAGGCTCACACCTGTAATTCCAGCACTCTGGGAGGCCGAGATGGGTGGATCACTTGAGCCCAGGAGTTCAAGACCAGCCTGGGCAACATAGTGAAACCCCATCTCTAGAAAAAATACAAAAAGTAGCCAGGCGTGGTGGTGTGCACCTGTAGCCCAGGTACTCGGGAGGCTGAGGTGGGAGGATCACTTGATCCCGGGAGGCAGAGGTTTCAGTGAGCCAAATTCGCACCACTGCACTCCAGCCTGGATGACAGAGCGAGACCCCGTTTCAAAAAGCCAAACCAAAACCAAAACAAAATAACGACCAACAAAACCCCAGTGGAAACGTTCAGTCCTTATGTCATGACATAAACACCTTATTCTCATAACAATTGTCACTGGAATTCCTTGTAGGAAGGAATTTGTCTCACTTAGTATGGTTGGCGGAATAATGCTCCCTCCTGCCTTCTGAAAAGATGTCCACATCCTAATCCTAGAATTGGTTTTATGTTACATAGGAAGGGGGGAATTAAAGTGGCAGATGGAAGTCGTCATAGGGGCCCTCATAAGTGGAAGAAGAAGGTCAGTGTTAGAGAGACACATGTGAGGATGCCCCACTGCCAGCACTGCAGATGGAAGAAGAGACCACAAGCCAAGGAATGCAGGTAGCCTTTAGAAGCTAGAAGAGGCAAGGAAATAGGGACTCCCCTAAAGCCTCCCAAAAGGAATGCAGCCCTGATGACAATATAATTTTAGCCCAGCGAGACCCATTTCAGACTTCTGGTTCTGAAACCATACTACAATAAATTTGTATTGTTTTAAGTAACTAACTTTGTGGTAATTTGGTGCAGCAGCCATAAGAAACGTTTACCCTTAGGAAAGCACAGAGACACAGCTTAGGCCAGAATATCAGGAAGTCTGGTAAAGGTGTGCAGCCAAGAAGGAGAAGCTTTTGTTTGGGGAGAAGGAGGTAGGAGGAAAGGTAGGGATGGTAGTGTTAGCCAAGCATGGTGTTAGATGAAAGGCTGGAGCCACAGCTGCTATCTCTGAGTCTTTTTTTTTTTTTGAGACGGAGTCTCGCTCTGTCACCCAGGCTGGAGTGCAGTGGCGCAGTCTCGGCTCACTGCAAGCTCCGCCTCTGGGGTTCAAGCCATTCTCCTGCCTCAGCCCCCTGAGTAGCTGTGACTAGCGCATGCCACCATGCTCGGCTAATTTTTGTATTTTTAGTAGAGACAGGGTTTCACCATGTTGGCCAGTTTGGTCTTGAACTCCTGACCTCAGGTGAGCCAGCTGCCTCAGCTTCCAAAGTGCTGGGATAACAGGTGTGAGCCACCATGCCAGGCCTCTCTGAGTCTTAATTGCTATCCCGATGAATGTCTTTGTTGACCACTCCCTTCTGTACTCACCCCTTGGTTTCTGTCATGCCTTACCTGCAGTCGGGGATATCACATCAGAACTTAGCCAAGAAAAACTTTCAGAGTCCACTGGCACATCCAGGGGTCTTCTAGGATCTTACCCAATCTTATCAGAACGACTCACCTCTGTGTACCCAAAGAGCCCTTAGTCATTGCCCTTCAGAGCTGAAAGCTGACTGCGGAGGTGAAACCACACACAGGAGAAGGACAGGAAAACCACAGCTGCTGCAAACTGGGGGAGACAGTCTTCTTCACCCCAAACCATCCTCTGTCTGAAACCTGGGATGATTTAATCGAGCTGTGTTGCGGGTTGAATGATTCCCTGTCAGATTCACACATTGGAAGGCCTAATTCCTAGTACCTCAAAATGTGACCTTATTTGGAAATAGGATATTTACTAGAGGTCGTCAAGTTAAAAGGGTATCGTTAGGGTGAGCCCTAACCTCGTGATTGGTGACCTCACTAAAAGGTAAAAGGGGACATTTGGACACAGAGACAGACATGCACAGAGGGAAGACGGTGTGAAAACACAGGGAGAGGATGGCATCTACAAGCCCAGGACAGAGGCCTGGAACAGAGCCTTCCCACACAGCCTCAGAAGGAGCCAACCCTGCCGACACCTGGATCTCAGACTTCCAGCCTCCGTGACAGTGAGAAATGAACGTCTGTGGTTCGGGCCGCGCAGTCTGTGGTCCTTTGTTGTGGTGGCTGTAGCAGATGCACACAAGTTGGAAACCTCTACAATTTGCATTCACTTCCATAAACAGGTGCTCGTTCCTAGGACAGCTGGGGGTTTCCACTCTCAAACACTGAAGAAGGTGAGCCTTCTCCACTTCCTTTCTGCTTGTGGTTGAGGTTTAGTACCAAGGAACCCACCTTTACTGTTTTTTGTTACAACACCAAGGCCAAGGGGAAACCGTGAAAACGCAGAAGCCCCACCTGGAGAAGAGGGTCAGTGAAGAGTGATCTATTACAACATCGACTTTCTGAGAAGAGCAATTAAAGGCCCATAATCCCATTTTCTCCGAAGACAAATAATGATTATAGGGCCCCAGCTTCTGGAAAGTACGATGCTTCTGCGAATGTCCACAAAGATAAACAAAGTTAAAGACCAGATTATAAATGGGGCCCGTGCAGGAGACCATGGTCAGTGACACAGGCTGTGTCTGCCGCTCTAACTTGATTCCTCAGCTCTGCCCTCCCCACTGTTTCTGTTTCTTATATTCCCAGCATCGCTCTGCCTCAAATGCTCTGGAAGGCAGACGTTTGGAAAGGAAAGGAAGAGATTTTTCTTCCCTTTGTTTCTGATACGTTTCAGAAAGCTGTATCTTAATGAAAACATGTTGACAAAATGCATTCTTAAGCATTTAAAAGTGATGATTTTTTTTTATTCCTTAGAGAAATGGCTTCATTTATTTACCAGAGTCCTTTATCGATGCCTGATACTGACATGACCTAGGAAGCTTGGCCTTCAGATGACTTAACAGTGCTGCCATCTCACCTTTACCCTTGTTTAGGGAGAGTTATTCTGTGCAGGGTGTCACAGGGAAGACTGCATTCGTGGAAGTCCCTAATTTACCTCCTGTTGTTTACTTTCCTTAGGTAAATCCACTGCGGATGAGTTTGTAGATGAATAACTGTCCTGGGAAATAATTACAAATGCTTTAATTGGAGGTTAAATATGTCTTCACAGAAGGTTTTTTAGACCTCCTGGATACAATAGTAGGGACCCTGAGATGGTGCAGAAAAATGAGAGTGTGAGGTCAAAGTGCATGCATTTGAGACAGTGGAAATCAAAATCACCATGCTCTGGTAGATTTATGGGGACAAGGATACTAGACCGAGTGTCTTAGGGGCTCAGGACAGGACAAATTACACTGCATAGCAATGGTCCCAGGAAAAGTAAGGGAAACTCTGAAGGCAAGGGACCAGGCACCCAGTGCCAGGAGCCATATCAAACATTTCCAAAACAAGGGGTTTAGACTCACCTGTGCAGATGAGGTCTGATAAAGAGGTCTGATGTATTCCTAGTTCCTAAGAATGTGGAAGCCAGTTTACTCCTACATGTTTAAAATGATTAAGTAGATATTTCTCGTGATGTGGCATTTGGTAATGGACAAGAGGTGAGGGTGCCTCTGCACACCCCGATGCTGACTCCATGCAGGAGTGCTCACAGGGATGATGGATGAAGCTGTGATTGATGGCCCAGGCTGGAGTTCTCCCTGACATGCTCTGGGGCCAGCTACTTATAGAAAAAGTGCTAACGAAGGACTTGGAACCAACCCAAATGTCCACCGATGATAGACTAGATAAAGAAAATGTGGCACATATACACATGGAATACTATGCAGCCATAAAAAAGGATGAGTTCATGTCCTTTGCAGGGACGTGGATGAAGCTGGAAACACTCATTCTCAGCAAACACAAAAACAGAAAACCAAACACCACATATTCTTACTCATAAGTGGGAATTGAATGATGAGAACACATGGACACAGGGAGGGGAACATCACACACTGGGGCGTGTTGGGGGTGGGGAGGCTAGGGGAGGGATACCATTAGGAGAAATTCCTAATGTAGGTGACGGGTTGATGGGTGCAGCAAACCACCATGGCACTTGTATACCTATGTAACAAAGTGCATGTTCTGCACATGTACCCCCAGAACTTAAAGTATAATAAAAAATGAAAAAGAGAAAGTGCCAACCTGAAACTCAGGAGGTTCAAAACTTCTTTCCCTGGGCTATTTATTCAGTCACAAGAAAGTCTGGGAAAGTCACTGAACCTGTGTGTCTCATTTCATTTGTCTGTAAAAAAGGATAATAATGCTTATTTCACTTGTCTCTCAGGATAAATATGAACATCAAACTTTGAAATGGTTTAAAGGTGAGAAGGAAGAAAGGAAGAAGGAAATGAGAGAGGGAGGGAAGGGGAGAAAGATGAGTAAGAAAGGAAGGGGAAAAGGGAAAGAAAGAAGGGAGAGAGGAAGGAGAATAGTCACTTGAAATTCACCTTGCTCTGTGTTGAGATTCTGAATTAATTACGTGAAAGTTGGGTGTTGGTGCTCTGGGGGAATAGAGGTTGTACGTCTCAAATTCTGTTGCTTGGATACATAAGCTAGAAAAACGTTGAGTAGTGCAGTCACTGAACTTATATCCTGTATGAAAAATTCCAGTTCCAATCTCTGGCAATTTAATTGCTTGATGTGTCTTAACTTTTGTTCTTGCTATTGTTGGCTGCAGTCATCCTTAAACTATCAGAATTCTCTTTAAAACTGCAGAACTGTGCAATATACTTTAACCACCGGGCCCTAAACCACAAAACCCATCACAAAGTCTGGCAGAGCAGCTCAGCGTAAGAGGATGTCTTTGAAAGACTAAGATGAACATTAAATTAATCAACCAATGCTCTAGGGGGAAATGGCCACTAATTTCAAATTTTTCATCTCTGGGAAATCAATTATTATTATGTTTATTGATGTTGTATTTGTCACTATTTTCAGCCATTTCCCCTGATGACATGGGTTAAAATAAGAACATTGTTGTAAAAGAGATTAGACATGTTCAATTCTGTTTCTAGACTTTCCACCTCTCAGCTTCATGGGGTTTGGGAGAGAAATCGAGGCCATGGGGCAGAGGCTGAGCTGGCTTTTTTTGTTGTTGTTCCTTTCTAGAATTGCTTTTGCCTCAATAAGATTTTTAACATTTAGCTAAACACCAGCTAATGTTTATCATTTGCTGGCTGGATTTTGGAGACGAATGTATATAAAAACATTCCCTTTCCAATCAGGTTATTTGAGGGTTGGAATTTGTTTCCTCATTCCCCAGAAGATTCTGGGACCCTTCTCCTTCGGTGTATGGAGTGGAACTCCCCCTTGTCAGCTGCACAGAAAGGGACATCTTGCTGATGTGTTTAATCCCCAAAATGGAATGGCCCTGACTCACGGGAACCAGTTAACGCCAGCCTGTGCACGTTGTTCCAAAACCTAATTGCCTATTCCCTATGGAATTGCTCTTGTCCTTTTCAAAGCCCTCGGTAATTTGGAGTCCCCATAGCAGTGATCAAGACAGGTTTGTCAGCACAATGACAATATGCAGATCATTCTCCCATTTGGTTGTGTATATATTTGCATTTGCAAATATCCAAAACTACTGTCATATATATGGGCTTGTGTACAGCAATAGAGAAATGATTCTAGGATCGCAGTACATGTTCCATCATATTCTATGAAGTTAGAGAAATATGTAGCAAATCTTACACACACACACACACACACACACACACACGTACGTCTCTTCTAATATGCCAGGCACTATACAGATTCTGAGAAGCATTCTGGGAAAATACAAAAGCAAATTGACTATACAAACTCTACCTTTAATGAACACAGTCTAGTGAGTACATTAGAGTATTAAATCTTAGGTTTATACATACACATATGTTAATGTACCCCAAATAAAAATATGATAATTTCTGAATGAAGCTCTTAGATAACAAATGCATTTATAAACCTTTATTGGCTTTAGATATTTAAAAATAATACCTACATGCTGTAACACATTTTAAGACTACAGACACTTATAAAACAATTACAAAATAAACATAGAATCCCTATTTTCCCTTAATCTCACTCCTGAGATGGCTATGGGTTATAACTGTTTGATGTGTGTTCTTCCTAAATTTTGATTTGCCTGTAAAACATAAAACAAGGAATATATGTGGTAGATATATTTGTATGCCATCATCTCATTCTTTTTTTTTCTTTTCTTTTTTTTTTTTGAGATGGAGATTTGCTCTGTCGCCCAGGCTGGAGTGCAGTGGCACAATCTCAGCTCACTGTAATCTCCACCTCCCGGGTTCAAGAGATTCTCCTGCCTCAGCCTCCCAAGTAGCTGGGACTGCAGGCACATGCCACCACACCAGGCTATTTTTTTTTTGTATTTTTAGTAGAGATGAGGTTTCACCAGATTAGCCAGGATGGTCTCAATCTCCTGACCTCGTGATCCGCCCACCTTGGTCTCCCAAAGTGCTGGGATTACAGGCATGAGCTACCGCGCCCGGCTGCTATCATCTCATCCTTTCAAATGACTTCCTATTATTCCATATGATGGATAACCTCCTATTATCTCATGTCATGGATGTACTAGACTTTACTTAACAATTCCTTACTGATGGGCACTTAGGTTACTGTCAGTTTGTGTGTGTTTTGCACTACATTTTAAATGGATTCTGAATAAGGGAGAACTTGTTATAGCAGGAATACTAGCAATGTCAATGATAGATAAGCAATGTTCAGTACTTGACCATTGAAGCTTTTGATCAAGAAGCAATATGATCAAGGGTGTATATTAGAATAATGCAAGGTGGGAGCTGAGTTGGAATGTGACGGTAAGCAGAGAAGACCAGCAGGCTCTTTCTACAATCATCTAGATGTGAGATGCTGAAGATTTGAATAGGGGCTATGGTAGTGAGAAAGGAGATAAAAGATTCTGGAATTACCATTCATATTCCATTAACTGGGAGGAATTGGTAGTGAAGAAGATGATATTAATTCCTAATTGGAACTAAATCGAAGCTACCGTCAGCTTGTGATTTTCTAATGGCGGGACACAGAAGAGGGCTGGGACATGCCTCTGGTTAGTGGATGAATGCTGATCATTCACTTTGGAAATGGGTCCAGTCTTGGGAGTATATATGACTTGGGGTGGAGGCAGGAGGCTGAGAAAGGGAGGCCAAACAGAGTTCTGATCTCCCTTCCCTGCTTACATCAAAGGCAGCTCTTCTGCTTTCGGGGTTCTTGCTTCTCCACCTGAGAGTTGGCCAACAAATGCTCTCAGCTGAAGAGGTAAAGGGGCCCCAACTCACTGCTCAGCCTCAACCATGTTTAATTCAGCCTCAAGTAATCAAAATATGACCGTTTTGGGGAAATAGAACTGACAGGAGATAGTGGCTGATTAGATATAGGAATAAAGAAGAGTTAAAGACGGCCATGAGATTTCAAACCCGAATGAATGGGATAATATGGTAACATTAATTGAAAGAACTTGGCAAAGAGATCAAAATTTTTTTCTTTTTAGTGGAATCAGGAGAGAAATGAATGTATTTAAATTTTTAAAATGCAAGATGGAGAAGATACAATTAGAAACTGAAAATTTTGTCCTGGAACTCTATAGAGAATTCAGTCGGAGTCATCATCACGTGGCTAAGGTTTGGCCCTATGAAAGATGGAATTTCCCTTGGAAAAGTTGTCAAGAAAGTCAAGGAAAGCACCGTGGTGAAGAGCAGCATTTGATGATGGGAAGAACAGAGAGTGGTCTTAGAAAGAGTTATCCTAGAAGCCAGAAGAGGAGGGCGCAATTTCAGAAGAAAACTGTGGTCCACGTCATCAAATACCATGCAGGGCCTGAGGGGACACATGTCAAGAAGGAGATGCCAGATCTGCTGACTGAGGATAATTAGTGCCCACTGGGTCAGGGCCAGGGCCAGATGGCAGCCTGGTGCAAGTCTCTGTGGGGAACACACAAGTCCCTGACTCCAGCTTAGGCAGAGGAGGCCAAGAAGGGGAATGAATAAGAGGAGAGAAAGGGAGAGTAGGGATTCCTGCACCCATTTTTAGGGGATTCTCCTTCCCTTTTCAGGTTGCAGTCTCTGAACCACAAGGGGATGCTGTCTTTTTGTTCTTTCCCATCATCAGCAAAGAACTCCAATTTTCTATTTTTGCTGTATAACTAAAAAGCATTTTCCTTCTGACTGTATTTGAGTTAAGCTTTTGGTTCTGTCATCCTTAGGTTGTTCAGCAGGGAAAAGCTGGAATGACCTAAATGGCCAACAACTCATAGATTGCTTAATTAGTTATGTTCAAGAATTCATATTATAATGTTTTCCCTTTTTGTAGAAAAACTATAATATACTGATACATATGAAATAACCGATCATTTGTTCAAATGTACACTGGGACACCAACCACATCCCATAACAGGGAGCACTGCAGGGTAGAAAATGCCATACACTTTTTTTTCCCTACAAACAGTAGAAAAAACAAACGTTGGATCTCCTGACTTTCTTTAGCTGGGAATGGAAAATTCAGTCATCAAGGTGTGGGATTTTTCCAGGTGCATTTGACAAATGATTAGAAGAGCTTAGGGAAGCTGTTACCTGGCTTCACTGTAGGAAATAGGGGAGATTTCTTTTCTTTTCCTCTTTCTTTCTTTCTTTTCTTTCTTTTCTCTCTTTTCTCCTTCCTTCTTTTCTTTTCCCTCCCCCGCTTCTTTCCTTCCTTCCTTGTCCTTGCTTCCTTCCCCTTCCTTCCTTCCTTCTTTCCCTCCCTCCCTCCCTTCCTTCCTTCCTCTCTGTCTCCCCTCCCTCCCTCCCTCCTTCCCTCCCTCCTTCCTTCCTTCCCTCCTTCCTTTCCTCCCTCCTTCCTTCCTTTCCTCCTTCCTTCCTTCTTCTTTCTCTTTCTCTCTTTTCTCCTTCTTTTCTTTTTCCTCTCTTCCTTCCCTCCTTCCTCTTTTCCTTCTTTCCTTCCCTCCTTCCTTCCTTCCCTTCTTTTCTTTTCTCTCTCTCTCTCTCTTTCTCTCTCCCCCCCCATCTCCCCCTATCTCCCTCCCTCCTTTCCCAGGTTCCTTCCTTTCTCTTTCCTTCCCTTCCTTCCCTCCTTCTTTCTCTCTCTCTCTCTCCCTTCCTTCCTTTCTTCTTTCCTCTTTCTTTTTTTCTTTCTTATAGGTTATCTCTGTTGCATAGGTTGGAGTGCACAATCATAGCTCACTGCAGTTTCAAACTTCTGGGCTCAAGTGATCCTCTCACCTCAGCCTCACAAGTAGCTAGGGCTAAAGGCATATGCCACAACACCAGGCTGATTTTTAATTTTTTTTTTTTTTTTTTTTTAATAGAGACAGGGCCTTGCTATGTTGCTAAGGCTGATCTCAAACTCCTGGTCTCAAGCGACGCTCTCATCTTGGCCTCCCAAATTGCTGGGGTTATAGGCACAAACCACAGTACCTTGCCGATTTTTTTAATATAGGTCTGATGAAATGCTGTGTGAACACAAGAAGGTTAGCCCACAGAGATGTCTCTCACTTTCCAGAATGTCAAATATTTGGGCTGATAACAAAACTTTGAGCAGTCATGAAGTATGGCAATATATTCATCTAATGAACTGGCAATATTATAAATGTCTAAGAATCATAAAAATGTTAAGGATTCATCTTTTCTTAAGTAGAACACTCAGAAGCTGTGTTGGATTCTAATGTGCACTTATTAGGTTGTGAAATTATTTCAGTTATTTACTAACCAGTTAATACATTTAAAGGACATATTTTAAAAGGACAATTGAATGCACAAAGATTTTTGCCTTGTCATCAATTTCGGTGAAATATACTTGTTGGATTCAAAACACATTTTTAAAAATATTTTGCTACCATGGGATTCTCCAGGAATATAATCATATGTTTTAATCATAGGTAGTTAAAATGGGATGGGGTATTAGAAACTAATATCTGTTAACCTATTTTCTTAGAGGAAATTTAAGCTCATAGAGTTGGAGGACTGGTTCAAGGTCAAAGCCAGTGGACAGAATGCAGCTCCCTGATTCCCAGTCCAGTGCTCTTTGCAAAGCACAACGATGCCTCATCCAGAAACACAGCTTTAGGGAATTTTTAGGGCCTTCACATCTAGAACCTATACAATAGTATATGGTGGTTCTCGGTGATCTGAATTTGCTGGACAGTAGACAGTGGACAGTTAAACTATCTTTAGGGGGAGGATGAGAGCGGTATATACTCGCAGACAGATACCTTACTGCAGAATAACTTAAGGATATGCCCTTCCCTTTTCAGCAAGAACACATCTGTTGTGGGAAAATAAAGGGACCCATAGACTCTTTGCAAACCCCATCTCCACTGGCCTTGTGGCTTCGTTATCCACTGGGGACCCTCCACTCACTCTCTATCTCAGTTGGGCTGATTCCCATCCCCGAGGTGTCATAAAGTGTGTCTATGGTGATGTATGCATTTGGGGAGTCATTTGAAAAGGAATGCATGCAATGGGTGGGTGGGGAATAAGTAGGACTTGGATGATTCTCTGACTCAGGAAATCAGAGGTCCCTTGGGAAGGATTCATAACAAGTGTGATTTTTTAAAAGTTTAACTCAAGTAAGAATAATAAAAAATTACTGAGGTAATACAAGAGAAACAAGGACATTGCAGCCGCTGCTTCCCCCTTTTCCCTAACTTCCTGCCCTCCTCCATCCCTGGAGGCCTTTACCTGTTCTGTTTTTAGCTGTTATTAGTTACTTCTAGTGGTTAACTTTCTTTCTTTAAATAATATGCCTCTACCAGTGGTTGTTATTCCCCTTGCCTACCTCTCCCCTTCCCATGTGGTGATATCACTATTTTTTCCTTTATTTCTGCTGAGAAAACTTCCTCTCCAGCTGAATGTAAAAAAAACTGAATCCCAGTCATGTTCACTACCATGTACAAAGCTGAGCTCCAGATAAATTAAAAACCTAAATATAAAATATAGTACTATAAAGGTAATAGAAAACAATGTAGAAGAATATATTCGTGAGTATTAGGCCGGGTGCAGTGGCTCACGCCTGTGATCCCAGCACTTTGGGAAGCCAAGGCGGGCAGATCATGAGGTCAGGAGTTCAAAACAAACCTGGTCAACATAGTGAAACCCCGTCTCTGCTAAAAATACAAAAATTAGCCGGGCATGGCAGCATGTGCCTGTAGTCCCAGCTACTTGAGAGGCTGAGGCAGGAGAATCACTTGAACCCAGGAGGTGGAGGTTGCAGTGAGCTGAGATCATGCCACTACATTCCAGCCTGGGTGACAGAGCAAAACTCCGTCTCAGAAAAGAGAAAAGGACTTCAATATTACAAAAAAACATAAAAGCCTGGTAGATTTTATCACATCAAAGCTAAGAATTTTGATTCATTGTTGGACCTCATATAGACAAAGTTAATAGCCTGCACGCTGGGAGAAGATATTTGCAACATCTTAAACCAGGAAGTCTTCTATAGTGTTAATGTGCTTGACTGTAGTAATCACTTCATTCTGTGTGTGTGTATAAAAAATACTTATATAGGCTGGGGCGGTGACTCACGCTTGTAATCCTAGCACTTTGGGAGGCCGAGGCAGGAGGATCATGAGGTCAGGAGATCAGAAGCTTGCAGTGAGCTGAGATCTCGCCACTGCACTCCAGCCTGGGCAACAGAGTGAGACTCCGTCTCAGAAAAAAAAAAAAACAAAAAAAAACCAAAAAAAACTTATGTAGGATGATCAAGGAATTCTTGCATATTAAGAAAATGCCACAAAATCTAAGAAAATGGTTATAACAAATAAATTCAGAGGAAGGGATCACTGAACAAGTAATATTTGTATTAATAAGTGTTCTAAATTATTAGGAAGCTGTGAAATGAAAATGAATACAATGAGATGCCATTTTCTACACAGTGGATTGGCAAAATTAAGAAGTTGAGCCGTGCTGTTGTAGGCTGGGCTCTCCCAGAGCACATACTGAGCCGACATTGAATCAAGGTTTGACTTAAGGCGTTTATTTGGAATGAGCTGAGAAGAGAGTGGGGAGGATGCAAGACTGGCAGGAGAAGTAGAGGTGTGATGTAACAGGACAAAGTCTCACCCAACCCAGAAGGAGCTGGAGTGGAGGTTGCCCTTCAGGGTTGCAGGCACCTGGCTGAAATAGCTGGCCCTTTATACACCCAGCAGCAGGCTGCCCTGGGAGGGGCGAAACCTGGGGCCAATCTGTATTTGGCATTGGTCAGATAATCAACTCCAGGAGGTGAAAGACTACCTGTTCTGCAATCAAGGCAAGACCCTGCAGTTGCTGACAGCTGGAGGCCACCTGTTGACCACACTCCCTGCAGCTGGGCAGCAAGTCCTTCCTTGAAGTGGCACCTGGGCAATGTACTCTGTGTCTCTTACAGGGGTGTGTGTATATGTGTGCGTGCGTGGGTGTGGATTTGGGAAAACTGCACCTTTCAAGCATTGTTGATAGAAGTGAAGACTTATGAACTATGTTTAAAGGCAAGAAACAAGCCTTAGGTTGAGCAGGTGTGTCTCTTAAGTTCCAGTTCAGGTGATAAATATCAGAGAGATTCTCAAAGGGGTCCATAAGAAAACACACAAAAGAAGATCTATTGCAGAAGTGCCTGTGCTGGAGTTGACTGAATCTGAGGTGTTTGTTGCTGTGGGGAAAGTTTCATAAATCAAGAAAAACGAAAGTAGGCATACACACATCAGAATGACTAGACCTTAAACACATAGTGCTGAGCAGAGAAAGGAAGAAAAGAGGATCAGGTTCCGGGTGCGGTGTCTCACGCCTGTAATCCCAGCACTTTGGGAGGCCGAGTTGGACGGATCACGAGGTCGGAAGATTGAGACCATCCTGGCTAACACAGTGAAACCCTGTCTCTACTAAAAATACAAAAAATTAGCCGGGTGTGGTGGCGGGTGCCTGTAGTCCCAGCTGCTCGGGAGGCTGAGGCAGGAGAATGGCGTGAACCCGGGAGGTGGAGCTTGCAGTGAGTGGAGATCGTGCCACTGCACTCCAACCTGGGCAACAGAGTGAGACTCCGTCTCAAAAAAAAAAGAAAAAAAAAAAAAAACCATCATTGCTTAGCATATTACCATTTATTCAAATGAAAACTACGTAAATCTCAAGAATACATCCAAATTAGTAAAAGACAATGGAGTGCATGCCCATGGCAGGAGAGATAGGTGGTTATGGGAACGGGAATAAAAGGCAATTAATCAATCAGAACCTAATGAGGAGATTGCACCATTAAGTGATGGTATGTCATTAGCTGTTAGCTAGGAGTATAATTTACTTAACTCTGCGTGCTTGAGGCTGTGGGGGTAAACTGGACAGAACAGTAGACCCTTCTGGTCTTGGGTATGTTGCAGCATCTGCTGGCCTTGTCTGAGGTTCCTGTAGGCTACTTGGTCATTAGTGTCGTCACTTGGCCCCTCCTTGTCTGCACTCTGTGCCTCTTCAGTCCATTGACCTGTTCACCACTGAGGCTCATGGCAACTTCTGGATCTTTCTGTGCCTTGCTTCTCAGGCTGTGGACATCTGGGGTGGTAGTTATTTCAGGGCCTCCAGATCCTACTCTGACATTTCTACTTTGCTGGGATCACCTCATGTTACCTTTGGGCACCACCCTCAAGTGGTCGCCCAGAATTCTAAGAATTGGAACATAAACCTTGCTTCTTTTTGGGTCCTTTTAAACTCAGTGTTTTTTTTTTTTTTTTTGTTTTTTTTCTTTTTTTTAAATTTAATGTCTCCTACCTCAAGGGCATCTGGGTGGGAGCTGGTCCTATTCTGGGACCCTGGAAACACCCTAACCCTGGCCTCATTCCCTCAAAATCATTCTAAGCTCCTTTTGGCAATCCTGAAACACGTTTCTCCTTCTGGGGCAACAGGAACTTCCCTCACTTCTTGTTTTCCCTCCTTACCTTTGCCCTTCACTCCTCCTGGTGCGTCCCAGCTCAACGACCTTCCAGGAGGAACTTGTTCAGAAATGTTTTGATAGTTCTTTTTTTTTTTTTTAATTATACTTTACATTCTGGGGTACATGTTCGAAAAGTGCAGGTTTGTTACATAGGTATACACGTGCCATGGTGGTTTGCTGCACCCATCAGTCTGTCATCAACATTAGGTATTTCTCCTAATGCTATCCCTCCCCTGGTCCCCCAACCCCCCCGACAGGCCCCAGTGTGTGTTCTCCTTTCTGTGTCCGTGTGTTCTCATTGTTCAACTCCCACTTATGAGTGAGAGCATGCAGTGTTTGGTTTTCTGTTCTTGTGTTGTACTTGCTTTTAAAAGTGATACGTGATCATTGAGAAAGTTTTGAAAATACAGCAAAGAAAAAAGAACATAAATAGGCACATAAAATCTCAACACTCAAAAAAAAAAAGCTATTGTCAAAATTTTGGTGCTTTTCTTGATTATTCTTCATTCTGGGAATCTTATTCATATACTTGAAATCACACTATATAGGGCATAGTGTATATGTAACATTACACCATAAACATTTCTTTCCAGGCCTGGGGCATTATTAAATATGCCCCTTCTATTGGAAAATGGGTTGGCTCAACATTTATTTTTATTTTTTGGCCATTAGAAACAACAGTGTGATGGACATTCTTAAGTGCAACATCTTTTCTGTATTCTGCATTATTTCCTTAGACTGAGAAACAGACTTATTGGATCAAAAGGCATGCATATTATTAATGCTTTTTATTTCCCTTACTAAGTTACTTTCCTGAAAGGGTAAGTCAGTTGATGATATGAGTGTGTATAAGGTTTATATGCAGGTAAACTCAGTTTAGCCATTCTCACCAGCATTTGCCAAACAGCCTTATTGCCGCATGAAAGAATTATGAAATTGCTGAACTTGAAGACTCCAGAGTTAAGAAGCAAAAATGTTCAAGTCATAACAGATTTATCTCCCCCTAAGTTTATTATTTTGAGGGCAGTGACACTATCTGAAGATTGACAGTCCTCTGGATTCCATTTGTTCTGTAGCCGTGCATTGGTGAGCAGCCAGCTTGGCAGTAGGTTGGCAATGTTTAATAAGATTTGTGCTCCATGATTGAAACAAATGACTCTCTTTTTGTCATCAGAAATGGGACTGTTATGCATTTGTTTTAGGAATACAAGATCTGACATCATTAATAATCTGGGCTTGCAGCTTTTGCTTGTTGAATACAACAGATGAATGAAAAATTTAATTTTTTAGTAGATTATAAAAGATGTGCCAATAGATCAAAAATAATTTAGGCAGAGAACTCTTATGCATGAGACATTCCGTTGTCTTTGCTTTTGGTTAGGCTGGCTAGTATGTACCTGCTGAAGTCATTCTTTGTGAATCCTCTAAATGCTACAGTGTAGTATTCAAAGACTTTTATTAGCTGCTTCTCCTTCTCTAACTTTCTCTCCCATTTATTCCCACCCTGGCCTTGCTATGCCAACCATGTCAATCGATGCCCTGTCCCCCAAGGATGAATTTAAATATTTAAATTCTCACCATCATGGTTCCCCCCCACCCCCGCTATGCTTCACGTAGGGAACACTCTCTCTTCTCTGACAATCTATGTAAGTCCTCTTTCCAAGACAAATTTAAAGCCCACTTTCTGGGTATATCTCCCAGATTGTTCCTTCAAACCCAGCACTTAAATCTTGAGTTTACAGCATTTTGATTTTCATTTGATTCAGTTCTGTGTTGCTTCTCCAAGAACTTTATCTACCCTTGGCCTTGGACAGATAATCAGCTCTGCGAGGTTAGGGACCACGTGTTTGAATTCTTTGCCTTTTGAGCTGCACCACCCAGCATGGTTTGAGTGGATGGAGCCATTTAAGGTATTTCTTAAACTTTTGATTTCTCCAGCTTGTGCTGCAGAGGAGAGGTTGGATTTGTGCCTATCTGAAGCAAAGTAACACCCAGCGCAGAAACACTTGGCCAGGGACTGTTTAAAAAAGAAAACATTCCAATTTGCCTTTGCTGACAAGTGAGAGAGAGCTTGGCAGTGAGCCCAGAACCACTGTGGCCTCAGCTGCTCCGTGCGTGCTCTCTGGAGTGGCTCCTTGGGTCAGGCACTTGTAGAGGTTCTGCCAGTGTTGTGACCGGTGCCTCGTGTAAGTTGCATTTGGGGTCATGCAGCCAAGGAGCGGTGCTGGGCATGGCATTGAGGGAGAGGAAGGGGAGGGGTTGGGAGTTGCCTGCAAGTAGTTGATTTTTGCTTAAAAGGAAGACACTAGAAAATGTACTGAAGAGATGCGTTTGTGCACTGGTCCTGAAGGATGTGTATTTCAGTGTCAGGATGAACATGTTCATCAGTGATCACTAGGTAACGACAGCAGAAAGGTGGCCAAATTACATCACAACACTTTCTTTCATTACCCACTGATGAAATTAACTGGCCCTTTAGAAAATTGCTTTTTTTCCCCACTGAAATTTATACCAAGGAGTTCCACTATCTACGTATATTCAAAAACATTTAAAAAATAGTTCTGTGAATTTTTCTTTGTTATCTCTTGTAGGAGTGTTGCTGCATAAGTTATGCAACAGATATGCAGAGAGATCTAAGGAACAAATTCCTCCAGTATCAGAACTGCAGCCACCTGCACCAACCCTGGCTTAAAAAATGTCTTGTGAACACTGAGATCCTTGTGACTGATTCCCTCTTTGGCCACCAGGATAGGAAGCTTAGATCAAACTTTCAGATCACTGTTAGCAACTGCAGAGAGCTGTGGGCTTGCATTTCTGCTTTTCTCTAACTCCCAGATTTACCATTTTGTTACCCACTTTCCCTTTTGCTGTGATATGCTTAGTATTTATAGTTTAGTATTTAATTTTTTTAAATAAAAAATTTCAAATTAGTTTTAAATTGACATATAATAATCGTACCTATTTATGAGGTACATAGTGATGTTTCAATATATGTAATGTTATAGTGATCAGATTAGGGTAATCAGCATATCCATCTAGATAGAAAGGGTAAGTTTCAGTGTTCTATCCCACTGTAGGATTCCAACTACAGTTAACAGGAATACATTATATAGTTTCTAATAGCTAGAATCAAGATATTGAGTGTTCCCAACACAAAGAAACGATACATGTTTGAGATGAGGAATATATTTTACTCTTTTGATTATTTTTATGGTTTAGCTTGCTTATTTTAAGACAGTGGTAGATTCACATTAGGTTGTAAGAAATAATATAGAGAGAGCCACTGTATCTTTTACCCAGGGTCCCCCAATGATACCATCTTGCATAAGTATGATACAATATCACAACCAGGAAACTGACATTGATACAATCCACTAATCTTATTCAGATTGACTATATTTTCAAAAGCTTCTCCAGATCACTTGTGGAAAGGGATAGGATATAAGTTAATAATATAAACATTTATTCAATAATTAACATGTAGAGAGTATTTTTTATGACGTATCTCATAACTACTAAATGCTTTTTTTTAAGATAATTTTTTTTTTTTGATTTTTGGAAGAGAAAATCTATGCTAACCCCCAGCTGCTGCAATCTAAAGATGGAGGAGTCTATCAGAATCTTTGTGCAAATGGAACAGCACAGCCAAGACCAGCCTTGTCAGCTGAGGGTCCACACTCAGGTGGGAGAGACTTTGCTAGAACTCCTCACTGCTGCCCTGCTGAACCCTGAGGCCACTAGGTGCTCTGTGTGGCAATAGTAGGTGTTTGGGTTTAGTTTGTTTTTGTTAAAAGTCTGGATGTAACATAGCAATCTAGCACAAATGTAACAATAACTTTGCTTAGATGGAAGGCCAGCAAGCATACAGGGGTTTGTTTGGAAGTAAAGTTGGATGTCATTGGAATCAGTTGGCATAAAGGCTCTGGAAACTGAGATTTACAAAAGTTTGAGTTCTGGCTCTGTGATATTTTGCATTTTCCTAAGTCCACTGGTTTCCTATTTAAGAGTCATTTTTTCCTCCTTTCTGTGTTTATTCTAGAAATCAGCTCAGTGGAGATGAGCTTCGGGGATGAACCATGATTAGGTTAAAGCAAACTAAATAATCCCACTCTCTTTTGCTAGTGAGTGTTGCAGTGGTGGGCCTGTGACTCAGTTCTACCCACTAAGGCACAAGGGCAAGTGCTTTTAAGGAGAATCTGCCCCCCTCCCTGCCTGTCAAGTGTTTTAAAAAAGAGAATATGGCAAATTGGCTTGGCACTTCTTCCTGAGTTGAAAATGTTTGTGTAAATGATGGGATGACGCTGGAACCGTAGCCCCCATCTGTGTTGCAATCTTGAGTTGAAAAGCCAGCATGCTGAGAAGCACAGGGCAGAAAGATCACAAGATGCTAGGTCCTCCATCGATGGCACTGCTGAACTGCCCCACACTCTCCCGGGACCACCTGCTTTTAGACATCTTGCTAAATGAGTGACAGTGTCTATATTATTATAGCATACCAGTCATAGCCAAAGGTGTTCTAACTAATAATAAGCACATTTAATGTTAAATCTTGTGATTCTCAGTAGAAGCGTCCTGCAGATATGGTGGCCATTTGAACATCACATATTTCTAAAGATCCCATATTTCTAAAGATCTAAAGTGTCCTGCTGTCTTCATAAGCTGTAGAAATATGACATTCTGGTGTTTTGGGCTCCACATTTTCTTCCCCTCTGCTTTTGCTATTACAAAAGAAAACAGTGCACATTCCTTCGTCAGTCATGCAACTTGGTGTGGAGTGTGGAGACCATGATTGCTGGGGTCAACCAGTTGTTTAATCTCAGCCTTGCCTGGCGGTAGGCTCGCTCTAGGAGACCTGTTAAACTTGCAGATTCCTGCACTCATAGGAAACCTGGGATTCAGAGATTTTAAAACAAGTGCTCCCCCTGCCCCCATGAGTATTATGATCAGACAATTTTGGGAAACACTGACAGAGACAGGAAGAACCTAGACACTAGGAAGAAGAAGGAGATCCTATATGTGCAATTTAATCAGCAATGACAACAAGAAGAATCAAAACCTTGAAGCACTTGAGCTCCTCAAGAAAGTAAACATGGGAGAAATTGTAGAGGCTGCAGGTGGGAGGGAGTCTTAGAGGAGTTGTGCCAATGGGAAGAGCAGAGGAAAAAGACATGGGGCTCCAGGAGGGATGACAGGGAAGAGGTAGCTTTTGCCGTACCTGTCATCCAATTCCTGTTTCTGTTTTAATTAGGTCAATTCAATTATATGGTTATTTTCTTTAAATTAATCATGATAATTGCCTCTTCATTTATGCTGGACCTTGCATTAAGCATTTTTGTTATTTATCTTCTCAGTTTTGCAAGGTGACATTCCCATGCAACAGATAAGAAAACTAGGACCGCGAGAGGTTAACTAACCTGCACAAAGTTATGCAGCTAAAACACGATGAATTGGATTGAAACTAGGTCAGTCTAACTCTAGTGACCGTCATTTTAAGCATCAAACTATACATGTATGCTGCGCTATGTGCCCCTGCTGTGTAATGTTGTTCTTTCTACCAAGGCTGTCCTTGTTTCCATGAGACCAGAGAAGGTGCCCATAGTTGAGAGACAGGAGATTTTAGCACGGCATCTCTATGCTTGAGTGTCACTGAATGGCTGGATGGCTCTTGGCAGGTCAGATAAAGTCCTCTGCTCAGGGATTTGCTCAGCTGTGGGCCAATGGAGAAGGGCTTTCCTTGACAGGTAATAAGAGAAGCAGTAACACTGGAAAAGTAAATGCTCTGTACAGAATGTTATTAAATGCTCCAGGGAGAACTAAGTGATTAGAAAAAAAAAAAAAGAATCAAGAAGCAGAATCTTGGGGGACTCTGGGATGGGGTCTGCCCTGTGCCCAAGGTGCCCTTGACCAGCATTTGTGGGAATTCATGAGAAGACGATTATAGACCTGAATCAGGGTATAAGGGAAAGGAGGAGGCGGAGCAGCTCCAGAGCTACTGTGTGTCCCAAATGCTAAAAGAGCAAGGGCATGGGACAGAGTGAGTGTGAGGCTGATGGCACAGGGTACCCAAAGAAGGCATCCATCTGTGATGTGTGAGCGTGAGGAGCATGCCCTGAGGGACTTGAACCTTCCTCACTTCAGCCGTGGCTGTGGCCCAGCCTCCCCTCTGAGGGGTGGAGGCAGGTGTGGAATGAGCACGAGGAAGGCATGCTGGCCGCTGAGATTGGAAGGGATACCCCATGAGCAATGATCCAGCCAAGAGCACACTGTAGGGGTTTAGCAAGAAAGACAGTGCTTAAGCAGCCAGATTTGCAGGGGAGAGGGGACAGAGGGATCTACGGACGCCTTTGGCTTACAGAGGTCATGGGTACAGGGAGAGACAGATGCCCAGACTCAGCCGGGGCAGGGATCCACTCCTGGACTACTCACTTTTGCCTTTGCTAAGCCAGGCCCTACAGTAGGCCCAAGGGTCCTCAGGAGAGAAGGGCACATGCTCCCACTTTGGTGGCTCACAGCCTGGATGGGCAGGCAGAGAATAAAGCAACCATGTCAGTGTGGAGTGGGTAAGCTGCAACCCAAGAATGACTGACATCCGGGGCAGAGGGGGGTCCCTAACTCACTGCTGTTGGGTCTTGAGAGAGGTGTGCCAGCCACTGACTGTCCTTGCCAGCTGTGTGTCACTGGAGAAATCCCTTATCAAAGCCCCAGTCCCCTCTTTGGGAAAGAAAAATATTAATCTGTGCATCCTGCTGGCTGCATCTAAGGCACCTGGACCCAGTAGCCATGCCCTTCCCAGTGATGGCGATTTCCACAAGAGCCGTTATCCAACGATGTCTAGTGGATGGCTTCTCTGCATGAAGAGAAGAGAAAGTATCTGTTCCAAAGTGCTCTTTAGCATTTTTCCCTGTTTCCAATGTCTCTTTCCTGTTGGCTCCTTTCTAGCAAGTAGTTGCAGAGATTTCACAAAGGGAGGAAAGAAAAGTCCATCTTGTTCTCATGGTGGCACTGTAGGTATAGGCTGTCTTCACTTTGCCTGGTGATGTGAAACCATAAAAATGACTGTGCAAGCTGAAACCATGCAAAGCCATCTTAATAACAAAAGAAAAACTTACACAGGAAGGAAAGCTCTGAAGTTCCAGAAGTAAATTTTGAGCTCTATTTATCTAAGGAATTACAGCATGAAAGCAAACCGCTTGCATGTAATATGTCTCGCAGCTCCCTTATGTTTGTTTCTTATTTAAAAAGTCCTTTGTTTTGGTGCGTGGATGAGAGAATCTGGGTCTTCGGCTCATGTGGATGATTACTGAAGGAGTGTTCCATCTATTAGGATAATAGTTCTGTTGAATTCCTTTTATTATAATTGGATACTCCAGTTGGTCCTATTGCAACAGATGCACATGGTAAAGAGGTCCTCTGCATTTGAGTAGCCTTTTCCATTAAGAAAGCATGCTTTTTCTGGGGGGGACGGGGGGAGAGAGAGAGAGAGAGAGAGAGAGAGAGAGAGAGACTACAGCCTACACTGAGGCTTCTTAAGATCATGATGAATTAAAACTGATAAAAGAATGGTTAAAAAAAAAAAAAAAGAAAGAAAGAAAGAAAAAAAGGAAGATGACCACAGAGGCAGAAAGCAGTCTTAAAAAAAAAAAAAGAAAATAATGCATGCAGAAACAAGAGCAAGTGAAAAGGAAATGACGTCGTGATTTGGAGGACATTGTGAAAAAGCCACCCCATAACTCCTTTGTGAACCTGTTTTAAGGAATAATTCTTGTTGGGAGATGGTACAAAGATTTCCAGGATTAATGGCACTGATTTTTTCTCCCAGGACTTAAATGGTTTTTCATTTTTGGCATGTGGCTCCTCATCTGTTGGCTGTCAATGTCACTGAAACACCAGGGGTTTGGTCTAGGTCCTGCTGCTTACCGCACAGAAAGCCAATCACTGAGATGACAAGTATTGCCAAGAAGGAAAGCTTTAATCGGGTGTTGCAGCTGAGGAGATGGGAGCTCAGTCGCAAATTCATTTCCCTGAGGGACTAAACCTAGGGGGTTGTATAGCAGAGAAGAAATGAAAGAAACGAAACAATGTGTAAGAAAATAGAAACTAGGGAGGGGCAAGGAAGCAATCATGATGAATGAGGGCCCCCATATCTCATTGTCTGGTTGTGGTGATCTGTCAAGTTTCAGTTCTTTGATACTTTTTGTTTCTTTTGGAGGCAGAGTCTCTCTCTGTTGCCCAGGCAAGTACAGTGGTGCAATCTCAGCATACTGCAACCTCTGCCTCCCAGGCTCAAGCGATTCTCGTGCCTCAGCCTCCAGAGTAGTCGGGATTACAGGCATGCGCCACCATGCCTGGCTCATTTTTATATTTTCAGTAGAGACAGGATTTCACCATATTGGCCAGGCTGGTCTCGATCTCCTGGCCTCAAGTGATCCATCTGCTTTGGCCTCCCAAAGTGCTGAGATTACAGGCGTGAGCCACCGTGCCTGGCCCTTTGATACTTCTTTGAGAGGCCTGAAGGTCACTGAAGAAGGAACTCAGATAAAGCAAATGTAAGTTTCCGGCTTTAAGACCAGAATGGTCAATTTCTATGTTTATCAAAAAAAGTATCTATGGAACCGTTGATTAGGTTTCATAAGAAGGGAGGGAAATGCAGCCAGGGGATTTTGGGAAGTTGGTACCTCCCTTAGTTCTGAAGGGTAGGGGAGGAAGGGTATACCTCGAGGAGAGGGGTCTTGTTGGGAGTTGAGGCAACAAGCAGAGGACAACAGCCATTGCAAAACCCTTCAACCTCCTACTGGACCTCCCATGGAACACAGGCTAGGAGAAGCTGGGTTTTCAGTCATATTTCACTGTAAGTTATAATAGTGTCTTGAGTCAGGCCCAAAGAGGCAGTGATGTGGTTGTTAAAGTCATATGCAACTAAAAACTGATTTCTTGGTTTGCAAATAAACCAATGAGCAAATATCTCAGCTGTTCTTTCTGGAAGCCCTTCACATTTTCCCTCTGCATCGAGATAGTCAACTTGAGTGAGCACAAGCCATGGAAATCCTTCGGCTGCATCTGTGTTCTGGGGCTGCTTGTTTCTCACTATCATTTAGTGCAGGCTCTTCACAAACAGAGAAAAACTATTGATCCCTTCCTTCAAAGCCATACATTTTAATACAGTTTAACATACCGAGTTGTCAGGGTTTGATCTCTGGGGTCACAGTTCAAACTCCTTCTAATTCTATTGCCTATATTTCTAAATTTCTTGGGCAGTTTCAAGCACAAGCCAATCAGTGTCAATAAGAAAAAAAGAAAAAATAAAAAAGGAAAAAGACAGGGTCATACTCTGTGCAGGCTCTGATGGCGTTTTGGATGGTTTCCTTCGATGGTAGGAAGGTGGTTATTTTTGTTGTTTAATTACACGTTTCTTTTCCTTACCTCCTGTATCAGAGAACACAAGTGAATACAAACTGTATCAGAGGACATAAGTGAGTTCCCAGCCCTTACTAGCTTTTGAAGTAAAGAGAAACCTCCTTGCTCCAAAGGAAACTGAATCCATGTGGTAGATGGGTGTAATCGTTAATTTTATGTGTCAACTGGCTAGAGAACAGTTGTTTGGTTAAACACTAGTCCAGATGTTGCTGTGAAGGAGTATTTTAGATATAATTAACATTTACTTCAATTGACTTTAGGTAAAGCATATTTCCTTCTATAACGTGTCTTTGTTAATAAGAACAAAGACCAGGATTCCCCGAAGAAGAAGAAATTCTGTCTCCAAACTGTAACATTGAAATTCTGCCTGAGTTTCTAGCTGTTGAACTCAAGACTGCAACATCGACTCTTACCTCAGCCTGTTGGCTTGCCTTATGGATTTTAGATTTGCCAGCCCCCACAATTGCATAAGCCAATTTCTTAAACAATGCTATTGGTTTTCTTTCTCTGGGGAACTCTGACTAAAACAAAGGGGGAAGGGATTTGGGGGTTAATACTGACCATGGCAAAGATCTGCTTGTCCATGGACCATAGCACGAAGGGCTACTGTCTCGCCACATGTGTGTGTGGCTTCTACAGTGAGGCTCATGGAATGGGGAGTCACATAGGAGGGTTTTCCCAGCAGATTCCTGGCAGGAAAGAGATGGCCCATTCCAGGAGTTCATTGAAGAAGCTATTTCAGAGGTCAAGGGATAAAGGAATCAAGGCAGTGGTGTACCCAGAGGGGAGCATCAGTGAAATCTGTTAGTGCCCTGGGGCCTGAAGGGACAGGGTGTGTAGATGAGATCTACAGGAAAGGCCTCTCCTGATGGGGCTTGGGGCTACAGGCAGAGGAGCGCAGCCAGGGGCAAAACTGAGGTTGGCACAGAGGATGTGGCAGGGATAAGTGTCCTGGCCTTTCTCTCATCCAACCCCAATCTCCTGACAGTGCCTTCCTTTGGCTGAGCCCAAGCAGAAGCCTCAGAGCAAGGAGGCTCATTGGTGACATTTCTAGGGCCAGACTCCTGGGACATCAAACATGGAAGAAAAGACCAGAGAATCTGACTTGTTGGGGGAACAAAGAAAGAAAAAGCAGATTGCATGGGAATCTATCTCTGGAGAATACATAATAATATTTTCACTTTCAATACATTATAATCTTGAGCTTATTAATCAAAGAAAAGGAAATAAGTTATCTTAGTGTGATCCAGTTACTCTAATCGGCAAGTTAGGGGGATATAAAATGTATTCTTTGATGAGAGGAAGACAAGCCTTTGCCTCCCCAGACTCTAGGGATGAGGCACTTGGTTTAACTCTGATTCTTAGCCAATTGTGGGCACGGGCTCTTAGATGTAGATCCTGCCCTTCTTCCTCTTTCTCCTCTAAATAGCCAGGTCTGCATTTCTGCCCATAGTCACACCGCAACCCAATGTGAACAATTTCAGAGTCGTGCTCTGGTATAAAGATTTATCATTGGTGCATCACCTCATGCATAGAAATCAGGCTCCAGTTTTCTGTGCTTACACAAGGGTTCAACCTTTTAAGTGAGCATTTGATTATATGCCTATGGGTTACCAAGTAATAGCTTTAGAGGACATGGGAGTAATTTATGATGCTAACTTCATTTGACTTGCTTTAAAGCAACTGAAAGTATGGCTCTTCAGTTTAAATGTTTGTTTTAGTTATCCTGAACACTGTGCCCTTACTGGGGTTTTTACAATCCTTCGCTGTGTTTTTGATTTTCTAGTAAGTCCCAGTATACCATCTCTATGCATATGAACAAGTGTGTGAGTCAGGATATGTTGGGTACTTATTGAGCAGTTACTAGATGCAGGAAATGCCGTAAATCCTGGTCAGAACAGTCCCTGCTTTCTGGGCTTGCGCAGATGGGTCAGGGAGACAAATATGCCAATAGTAGCCGCAGCATGGTAAGAGCAATGGCAGAGGTGTGTGCCGAGGAGCGGTGTCATCCCGGACCTGAGATACAGGCAAAGCCACTCAAACAAGGAAGCACACTAGAGCAGCCCTGACGGAAGACAGATTTAGCCCTGTGGCCAAGGGAGGACCCAGGGCATGGCATTCTGGGAAGGACAGGTGGTCTAGCTTGGAACAGCAGAGGGTTTGTGAGTGGGAGCCAAGAATTATGCAGGAGCTGGTATTCCATGTTACAGTCTAGATCTTATGGTGAGTTCAGGAAGGGTCCCCAATACCTCCCAAGTACAGAAGTGACATGATAGGATTTTAATTGTAAAAAGAAAAAATACGCGTGTGGCAGATGGGTAGAGAATGGATTGGAGGGTGTTGGGGAAAGACTGCAGAGAGCAGGCTAATGAGGAGACTGTTACACTAAATACAATGAGGAGGACAAAAGCCTGAATTAAAGCCATGTTCAGGGGGATATGGAGGGACAGGTAGGAGAAGGGGACAGAGTATAAAGGCGTTTCCAAGATCCAATAACAGGATTTTGCCAGAAGGGTGCATATGTTTCTGACTTGGTCGGCAGAAACGATGAAGGAGGCGAGCAGGCTGGTGAGTGGCAAAAAGGTCAGCTGTGTTGAGCAGCCACTGGCACATCCGGGGAGGTGGCAAGAAGGAGCAGGATAGAGAGACCCACAGATCAAGAGATGTGGGGATGGCCTTGCGGTGAGCACTGTTGGGGGTTAAGGGGACATAACAGTGGATGAGGTCACCAAGGGCAATTATAGAGGGTAAGAAAGTAAGACAAAAGAGGGTAAGAAAGTAAGACAAAGATGGACATACTGTTCTCTGTGCTTTTGTGAGTGTTTGAACTAGTTCATTTAAAATCAAAATAAAATTAAAACAAGAACAGATAGAAAAAAGAGAAATCTTTCATGGAGCTGGGACTTCATGGAATGAAAATGTTACAAAAATGGGAATTCATAGCCACAGGGGATAGAGATAAATACAGACAGACATATTCAATAGGATTTGGAAATTAATGGGGCACTGGGGACTTTGGCCAGAGCAGTTTTATGTGGTGGTAAAATTGAGCAGTGAGAGGGAAGGGCAGAAGCAGAGAGAAGTGTAAGCTATCTCTTCAAGAAATTTCACTGAGAAGGGCAGGAGAGAGATAAGCACTAGAGAGGAAATGGGAGCCCAGGGAATTGCCTTTGTTTTTTAAAGGCAGTAGAGCTTGGAAATGTTATCAGGATGAGGGCAGAGCCAGGAGAAAGGGTGAGATTCTGGCTATCTGTGATGATGCAAAATAGCCCTTGAAGAGGTGGAAATATGAGGGAACTTCAAAAAGGTCGTGAAAAATTGAATTAAAAGATAAAAATAAAACTAAAAATTGTATTTCTCAATGTAAGCTCCATCAAGTTCAAGACACTTTTGTAAGTGATGATACCAGCACTCAGTCCATCTCTAAAGAACTGAGGGTCCCGGGAATTTATCCATGTTTATGCCCCGTATTTTACGTTATTAACTGAAGATAAATGGCTGCCTTTTACAGATATGTTTAAGATTAGAAAACAAAAAGAGACCAGAAGGAGCCAAATCAGGATTGTAAGGTGATGCCTGATGATTTCCCATTGAAACTCTCCCCAAATCACCCATGTTTAATGACTAGGAGCATTGTTGTGGTGAAGAAGGACTCTCTGGTGATGCTTTCTCTGATTTTTTTTTTTTTTTTTTGCTAAAGCTTTGGCTAACTTTCTCAAAACACTCTTATAATAAGCAGATGTTATTGTTCTTTGATCCTCCAGAAAGTCAACAAGCAGAATGCCTTGAGCATCCCAGAAAACTGTTGCCATGACCTTTGTTCTTGACTGGTCCACTCTTGCTTTGACTGGACAATGTCCACTTGTTGGTAGCCATTGCTCTGATTGTGCTTTGCATTCAGGATTGTACTGATAAAGCCATTTCATCTTCTGCTACAGTTCTTTGAAGAAATGTTTCAAGATCTTGATCCCACTTGTTTAAAATTTCCATTGAAAGCTCTGCGCTGGTCTGCCACTGAACTGAGCACAATAGTTTTGGCACTCATTGACTGGAAAGCTTGCTTGTATTTAATTTTTTGTTAAAATTTTGAACCAAATTTATTTATTTTTGTTGAGAACGGAACCAGTTGATTTGTCTATAGTGTTGGCTATTGTTTCTGCTGATAATGATCACTTCTTTGCAATTAGGGCCTGAATAAGATTAATTTAATTTTTTTTTTTTTTTTTTTTTTTTTTGCAATTTGATATGAATGATTTGCTGCTGTAGGTTTCATCTTCAATGCTGTCTCATCCCTTTTTAAACAAGTTACCCATATGTAAACTGCTGATTTCTTTGGTGCCATTGTCTCCATTTTGTAAAGCGTCAATGATTTCACCATTCTTCCACAAAGGTTCACTATAAATTTAATGTTTGTTCTTGCTTCAATTTTAGCAGAATTCACATTGTTCGGAAAGGGGCTTTTTTCAAAGTGATGTCTTATTCTTAGTGTCTCAAATTTGATTCTGTTCAGACATGCTGTAATAAGTTAGTATGAGTTTATTTCAGTGCAAAATATGGTTTGAAATCTATGCATAGTTTCCTCATAGTATGCATCTTCTATAAACTTTTTGAAGACCGCCCCCCCCCCCCCCCCCATAACAGATTGGAAGCACAAGTGAGAGTCAGTGAAGTAGAGGATGAAAACAAAGAGAATCTCAGAGTTTCCAGTTTTAGAGGCAGAGCAGTTCCTGTTGGTGAAAGTGTCAGGTGTGGTTTGTAGAAAGAGTGTGAAGAACCTCAAGGAACAGTGAGTGACTTGTACATGTGGACACTTAAGGATTCAAACAGCAAAACCAAAGTCTGAAGTGAATGGGGTGAGTTAAGGAGAGGAGGGTAGAAAACACTACAGAGGAAAGTTAGAGGGCAACAGAGCCTGAAGTTCTGAGTCTCAAAATATTTAAGAGACTGAGAAATCAGGAGGTAAAGACAAAGGCAAGCCTAGCCCTTCTCCATGTGAACAACCCTTTAGTGGATGTGGAATGGGCACCATCCAAATCCAACAGTCTCATGAGGGAGGCAGGTAGAACTAGATTTCAGATTAAAATTATTGAATCAGTTAAAGCAGGCTAAGAATTGGCTTTATTTAAAAACAAATTTGCAGTTATTTAAAATTGAGGATTCCAGAGGTATGGCAGAAAAGAAAGAGAGTAGCATCAAGAAAACATGTAATAGATGAAGAAAAATGCTTACTGTTATTTGTTATGAATCCGTCTTAAATTTGTATTTTCTAGGATGACCACTTATTTAGTGCAAATAACTGTATTTGCATTTTATAATTCTTCATTCTCACTAGAGGTAAGGATCATCTGATGGGTCTTGTTCAAGGTGTAAGTAAGGTCTCACTAGAAGTAAAGAATATGAGCTTTGACAACAGAAGTATAAATAGATTCATATAGCTAATGAATTCACTAATTCTTTGTTTCTGCTGCAGATATTTACCATAGTGAAATCTCACTGTGACATCATTCAGAATGCAGAAGAACTTATTAAAATGTGCCTTTAAAACGCTGTATGAGTTTACTTAATGCAAAAGTTAAAAATCTTATTTTATTTATATATATAAATAAACATATACACTCTACTATATACTATATTTCATATGTGAAGTTAAAGGTAGCATTCCAGTGAAACCCCACCATAGTCTCATTAATTGGCTTGTACCTATGTATATAGTTATATATTTATACTTATATCTATAAGCTATACCTATACCTATCACTGCCTCTGTATCTTCAGTTTTTATGTTAAGAGGAATAAAATATTCTACAATTTGTATTAAAATATTATGAGGTAAGATCTTCAGACTTACGAAAGTGAAGTTATTTTTAAATCCGGAATGTAAAAATGAAACTTTGGGGAAAAGTCCATTTGCAAATAGTTGAATGTAATCACTCAGCCAGAATTTTTACCTAAATCATAAGACTATGTTGCTGGGCAAAGACCTTGAAAGACCAAGAAATGACATAAAATTTATGATATAATTTTCTAAATGACCAGCCATCGCTTCTTTAAGAAATGCTATCTTCATTTGTAACTCTCAGGATACCCTGAAATTTATAATACAAATAAGATTTCTGTGGGTATTGAGTCCACAACCCACACATAACAGCCCAGTATATCTTCATTAACAAGAAACATTTCTATTGATTTCATTTTGCGATGTTTCATATTACATATAACAAATATGTATGGTCACTTAAATGAATTATTACAATCCAATTTGAAATGATTGCATAGGGTTATTGTATTATCTCTAGGATGCTTTAGTCTCTGGGTGTCAAAACTGTTTTTATTTAATGGAATAACATGGAAAAGTTAATCAGAGTAGGTTAACCTCTGTGGAACTGAAGGTCACACGCATTTACTCTCAGTTGGAGGAGCTTTCGGTTTTGAACTCTCACTGGGGGTGGGTGAAGGTGGAAGAGGGAATAGGCAGGAGAGGCTTAATGCCTGTGCTTCCTCCAGTCTCACCAGCATCGGTTGGCTTATGGGGTTCTTCAATAACTGGATTTTTGATTAAAAAGTTTCCTGCAAGGAAAATAAAATTAAACAGGCAATACAAACATAATGAAAAATCAATACTGCAGTTAACATTTCTATTGTACATTATTGAACAGCTCGACTTCAAGCTCATTCAGCTTTGCAAACACACACAACTGCTCAGAGTTTCTGACTGGAGTTGGGGTGAAGGGGAGGAATTGCAAAGAAAGAGTCCTCTTCTCCAAATTATGTTTATAAGAAAAATGTTGCTTCCTATAATATGAGTTCTTTTGCTTTGGGGTCCAGGACACAAAGGCAGAAACTTTCCTTTTGCTTAACCAACATCTTACCTTTGATGAGCACATAGAAGATACCAAGACTACTGTTCACTGAGCACATTGAAACTTGTTTATTCATATGGTGCTTTCTCTTTCCAAGTAGTTTCTGTAGGGTTTGGCTTTTGCCTTAGTGAATATTTTGCCTCTTTTTTTTTTTTTTTTTTTTGTCTTGTTACAAAGGCACTTGCTTGCTCTTGTAGGACTTGGATGCAGAGATGTATAGCTGGAAAAACATCCAATTAAAGGCTGAGGGGAAAGCATTGCCTGTGAATTATTTCCTCTAAAGTTCCAAAGTTCCTTCAGACTTCCGGTAAAGATGGCCAACCGAGATAATTGGGAAAGTCCCCTTCTACTACAAAAATAACAAAAACATGAAAGTCCACAGATGAGTTGGAGGGCTGGAAAAGGAAGATCTCTAGGCGCCGAAACAAGAAGCCAGAGTTGGAGCAGAAGAAGGCCTGGGGACTCTGGGTTAAGGCGTCTACCATGAATAACTGCACTGAGAGGGAGTCTAAGCTGCAAGATCCTTGGGTGGTAGGAGGTGGGACTGAACTCCCAGCAATAAAGATTGTCCTGCCATTGAGATGGGAATTAAAAGCCCCACTCACCAGCCCCAGATGTGGGCTTTGTATTCCATATCTTGGGTAGAAAAAGAGTTACTTGAGGGAAATCAGAATGCACAAGCTTCCACAATGTGTGAGCATGAGACTAAATGCACACAGCCAGACTCAAGCCAATAAACCTCATTAAAAACCAATTTAGGCCAGGTACGATGGCTCACGCCTGTAATTCCAGCACTTTGGGAGGCCAGCAGGCAGATCATCTGAGGTCAGGAGTTTGAGGCCAGCCTGGCCAACACGGTGAAACCCTCTCTCTTCTATAAATACAAAAATCAGCTGAGCATGGTGGTGTGCGCCTGTAAGCTACTCGGGAGACTGAGGCAGGAGAATAGCTTGAAACTGGGAGGTGGTGGCTGCAGTGAGCCAAGATTGCGCCACTGCACTCCAGGCTGGGTGACAGAGCAAGACTCTGTCTCAAAAAAATCAAAACAAAACAAAAACCAGTTTAGCATAGAGATGATGGAAAAAAACAAACAGACAAAAAACAAACCTGGAGCTGGTGGACCCCATGGGGTCTGCAGGAGCCAAAGTTAAACTACCCTGTGGGATCACCCTCATAACCCAGGGCACATGGGCAGAATTTCTTCAGGAGCCAACATGCAACAAAGATAAGTTTACATCATGCACACTGTGCCAAGTGGTACATTCTTATTTCCCTCAAGTAACCATCAGCATTACAAACACACAAAGGCATTTACCGCTGAGAGAGACAGCCCACAGATACAACAAATGAGTGTTCCCAAAGAACTGCAAATGAGAGTAAAGTCCACGGAACTGAAAATAAGCATGATTTAGATGTCCAAAGTGACCCTGTGAGGAACAGATTTTATAACATAAGACGAAAGAAAAGCAGGTGGATTTGTAAAAGATACAAAGGATTGCTGATGCAATTGGAGAAACATTTCTGAAGATAAACCTGAAAAATCCACTTAGAATACAGCTCCAAGAGGTAAAAAGATACAAATACAAATTATAAATTGAGCTGATAAAAGTAAAACAAGAAGCTCCAAAATACAGCTAACAGGATTTCCAAAAGGAATTTATGGAATGAATGGGAGATACTATATAAATTAATAATTTATACATACATATATATATTTTATATATATATATATTTAGATAGTGTCTCGCTGTGTCGCCTGGCTGGAGTGCAATGGTGCAGTCTCGGCTTACTTCATCCTCTGCCTCCGGGGTTCAAGCAATTCTCCTGCCTCAGCCTCCCGAGTAGCTGGTACTACAGACGCCTGCCACCACAACCAGCTAATTTTTGTATTTTCAGTATTGATGGGGTTTCACCATGTTGGCCAGAATAGTCTTGATCTCTTGACCTCGTGATCCACCAGCCTTGGCCTCCCAAAGTGCTGGGGACAATATTTTTAAAAATTGGTGGAGAGTTTCTGTAGTTAAAAATCATTAGACCAGTTTCCGGTAGCACCCTAAACCTTGAGAAGGATACATATTATTAATCCACACCTAACACATTGTAGTGAAACTACAGAATATGCAAGGTGATATAAAAATAAAAATCTTTAAAAAGCTTACCTAAAAAAGGAGCAGCATTCAGACCAACAGCACACTTCTCATTGGCAATGACAAATGTTAGATGGTAATTGAATATTATTTTCTAAATGGTAAAGGGAAAAAAACGATCAATTTCAAATTTCTATTCAGTTAAATGATCACTCAAGAGGGAGCAGAGCTTTCCCCAGCAGATCTGAACCTGAGCTGCCCAAAGAGCCTCTGGCAAAGAACCTCATCATTTCCCCTCTTTTCAGTCCCCTCAGAAACCTCTCAATAAAATAGTTTCCCTCCTTGCTCTATAATGAATGAAGGTAAAATAAGGACACTTTTAGACATACAAAGACTAAGAGACTCACTATGTGAAAGGTCAAATGCAATAATGTTAAAAGAAGGAGATGGAAGCTGGAAGGACCCAGTGGACAGCAAAGAGCAAGGGCAGTTAAGAAACTGGGGAAACATTTTGCAAACCTACTATAAGAATAATATTAATATCAATAATATTTGAAGAGTTTTTAAAAATGAAAATGAATAAGATACTGAACAACAATACCAAAGATGATAGAAAAGCAGAATTTGGAGGCAAGTTAGAGGTCTGTCTTTACAAGGTAGAGATATTGATTAGCTTCAGAATAGAAAAAATAATAGAAAATTGTGCTTAATATCATATTCATGAAAGTATACTAATATGGATAAATAATTCCAAAAGAAGACTAAGAAATTAAAAAGAGTAAGAATTAAAAAAACAAAATAGAGCAGGAGGCAGGTAAGGAAAAAGAAAGAAAAAAACAGAAAAGAAAGGAAAATTATAGCAAAAATATATCCAAATAAATGATCAGTAATCAGAATAAATGTAAATGGAGTAAACTATTTTTTAAAAAAACAGCAGACTTTCAGACTAAAGTTTCATTTCTTGAGTATGCTGAGAGAGCCCTGTGTTTCTTCGTTATCCTGAATCAGCATAGGAAGTGGTCATTTTTGAAATGATGAGAACAATTATTTATACATCTACTTTCTGGAAATAAAGTGTTATCTGGTGTCTTTACGAGGGTATTATCACATCCCATACCAGTGCCTCTCCTCTAATATCATGATGGTGTGCCTCCAGGAGCAGGGGTCAGACAATTGATTTTGATAGCTCTACCCAGGTCTAGTGAACAGAGGAAGGCTGAAGATGCAATGCATTTCTTTCTACGTGGAGTACATGGAGAGATGCCAAAATGCAGGCTGAATAGTCAGATAATTCACAACATGGATGAGTGGCTTTATTCAGAGTGCTGATAACTGAATCAATGGCCGCACACACAGAGATTTCTAGTGACAAAAGACTCCAGAGGTTTTAATTGAGTTTTGGCTTAATAGGATGTGGCTACCAGATCAGCTAATGTGATTCTAGAAGGCAATGATGGAGGTAGATTGTCCATAATAAAGGGTGTGATGGGCCCTCTCTACTTTTATCAGAGCACAGCTGGAAGTATAAATTTAGTACCACATTCTCAGAGAAACATTGATAAACAATGATAGGTTGAGAGGATGTCGACCCAGATGCTTAAGAATTCATCAGACCCTATTGCATGGACACTTGAGGAAATAAGAAGGGTGCTTATTTTAGAACTGACACACCATTTATCCCTATATATTCCATTGGGTATCATGGTACATGGGGATTTTACCCAATCCTTACAGCATCAGTGAACAGAAATGGAACCACTAAGAACTTTGTAACCAAACTATTCAAAAATGAATGAACAGTTACAGGAGGTAAAGAACTTCCCGTAACAGAATGTGTTTGAGCAAAGATGAGAACAGTGTGCTGTTGCCTGCATTAGAAAAGATGTATACACTGGGTGTGGAGTTCAATTTTTAGGCCCCAAACTTATCCTCCCAGTCTAGGATGTTTATTTTATTTTGCCCATAACACTTTCAGTGCATATCTAGGGTGGGGTGATGCCTTTTACATTCTGCTTCTGACTCCCTCTTCAAGCAACATGTGTACTTGTGATGCTGATGCATCACAAGCTTATAAGCTTCCCAGGTGGTTTTTATTCTCCCTAAAGCATGAGAATAAGCCTCACCTCTGGTGAGTAATTTGACACTTGTTTTTCTCAAACTCTTTTCTGACATCATTAGTAGATGATATTTTCATACACACCATCTCAGATGTGTTTGGTGCTGGTAAATAGACAATAAAATAAGCAAAAGTTACATGCAAATCACATTTAAGTTGTAACTTCAACCCTGTTCTTGCTAAGGCTAAGGCTACAATAGGCTCAGACATTCATGTGGACTGATATGGTCATCCATCCATCATCTATACATCTATCCATCCATCCATCCACTCCTTGCATCCATTCATTCATCCATTTATCCACTCATTCATTCATCCATCCACCCATTTATCATTCATCCATTTGTCTATCCCCATCCATCCATCCACTCATTCATTCATCCATCCACCCATTTATCATTCATCTATTCATCTATCACCATCCATCCACCCACCCACCCATCCATCCATCCATCCATCCATCCATCCATCCACTTATTCTTTCATCTATCCACCTACCCATTTATCATTCATACATTCATTTATCCCCATCTATCCATCCATCCATCCATCCATCCATACATACATACATACATACATCCATACGTCCTATCATCCATCCACTCCTTGCATCCATTCATTCATCCATCTATCTTTTTTATTTTTTTGAAACGGAGTCTCACTCAGTCGCCCAGGCTGGAGTGCAGTGGTACAATCTCGGCTCACTGCAAGCTCCGCCTCCCGGGTTCAGCCTCCCAAGTAGCTGGGACTACAGGCGCCTGCTGCCACGCCCGGCTAATTTTTTGCATTTTTAGTAGATACGGGGTTTCACTGTGTTAGCCAGGATGGTCTCGATCTCCTGACCTCGTGATCCGCCCGCCTCGGCCTCCCAAAGTGCTGGGATTACAGGCATGAGCCACTGCGCCCAGCCTTATTCATTCATCCATCCATCTATCTGTCCACTCATTCATTCATCCATCTACCCATTTATCATTCATCCATTCATCTATCCCCATCCATTAACCCATCCATGCATCCATCTATCCACCCATCTATCCACTTATTCTTTTATCCATCCACCCATTTATCATTCATGCATTCATTTATCCCCATCCATTAATCCATCTATTCATTAATCCATCCATCCATCTGTCCATCCATCCCCATCCATTCATCTATGCATCCACTCATTCATCATCCATTCATCCATGTATCCTTCCGTCTGTTCGTTCATCCATCTATCCATCCATCCATCCATTCATCTTTCTATGTATCATGTAGCTATTGAATACCTACTATTGTTTGTAGCATGTGTTAGGAGATAATAAGGGAGACTTTGTGGGAGATGAGTAGGGATCAGTTCATCCCAAGAGTTACATGGCTCTGCCATTCCAGCAATTTTAGCTTTTACCAACAGACACTGACTCTAAGTGAGCTCTTTGGAAGTATGTCCTTTTGTTGATTTGTCCTCCACTGGGGTAGCATAGGAGCAGTAGAAAATCCAAAAGCATTGACAGCAGCAGGTAGTGGCTTTGAGCCTTCTATATGACTTTTGGTGATCTATATTCGCCTCTGTGAGATGGTTTCCTCATTTTAAAAAATGGAATGATAGGAACAATAACAAAGTTGACGTAAATATAAAATAAGATGGCATAAGTGAAGGGTGTTGTACAACTTAAAACTTTCTATGAATAGTAGAGTACTGTGTGTGTTTATGTACATCCAGGTGCTCAAGTTTAGATTTCCCAGAAACAGATTTTGAGACAAGGATTCAAGTTTAGCAAGTATTTTTGTGGGAAACTAGAGCCTCATTCCCTCAGGGGACTCTGGTAAACAGTGTTGAACATTAATTTCAAATCATTCCCACCTCAGGGTGTATTTACCTACCAACTCCCGTCAGTCACTGGGTAAGGGTTGGCCCTGGAGGCATTAATTTCCTATCAGTTGCAACCCACAATGTCTATGAGAAGATCAGGCTCTGGTGACCAGAGAAGGCCTTTTGACAGACGTGCAGGTGCTGGAATTTGGAATTGGGGCCAGAGGCACTGAAAAGAGAAGGGTCAAAGGAATATGAATGGACGCTTGTTGTGCCTACTGCAGTTTATGTGTGAGTGTAGGTGTGTGTTAGCCTCAGACGGGGATTGCACTACGTGGCCTTTAATCACACAGAGCCCACGGCTGCAGACGATAGTCGGGCAGTAGGCAGGATATGGGTAAACAAACGCTGCAAGGTTGGATGCATATTCGCCGTCAGTACTTTAGACTGTGCACTGGCCCTGACCAACTTCTCTCAGGTTTCCAGCTATTTTGGCTACTACTCAAGCAGTGATGGCACATTTTCCAACCCTGTGTTTGCAGCTTGGGCTTTCTTCCTGAACTGATAGGTTTTTATAACTTCTATTAGAACACATAACCTCTCCTCACTCCCTTCTTTGAGAGCCTTGTTTAGTGTGGGCCTGACAGCTATTTCCAGACAGTGTTGACAACAGAGACACATGTCTAGGTGGTTCAGATATGTTTCTGATATTATTAACAATCCAGTGCAGACACACAGCTGCAAACCAGATATGCCAAAAAAGATCAAATCCTCTTTTCATGTGTGCATTCCTAGTATAAATCTTAAAATTAGCTTTTCCCCCAGACAGCAGGGTTGGGATCCATTGGTGTCAGGACATGGCACTTGTAGCTACAGCCACCTGTGTTGAGTGGTCTGCTCAATACAGACCCCCGATTCTGCTCGTGTGCTTTCTGGCCCCACAGCCACAGGATTTGGGGTTAGAGATGAACACGACTGTCACCCAGCTTCTGGAATTACGTGAAAGAAGACATGAGCCTGTGTCACTGTCATAGCATAAAAGATTCCTGATGGAATTTCAATCCCAAACCCTGAGTTCATCTACTCTGCCTCCACTTCCTCTAGGGACAGGTACAGCCAGCAGAACACAGGCCAGCAGGGTCATTAATATTCAAAAAGGTGAACATGGAAGTGACATTGCAATGATGCATTGCTCCTCCAGGGTCACTCTTTTGAGGACAGGAGTGAAGAGTCCAGGGCTCCTCAGGAAGTTCCTGTGGCAACTTGGTGCATGTCTGGTGCTCAGTCCTCACACTGTGTTGTAGAAATAAACACATTCTGTTTCGTACCTCATCTTCCCTGTCCAAGTACACTCCTCCTCTAGGGCCTGTCTTGGTTCACCATGCCACCATCCAACCATCCAACCACAACCATGAACTCAGGAGCCCGGCCTTCTCTTTTTCCCCATCCCACATTCTATCAGCTAAATTAATAGATTGTCCCAGAGTACGATGCACTTCAGGTGCCCCTCCATGTCCCTACATTCCACATTCATGGATTCAGACAACCGCACATGGAAAGTACAGTACTGTATTTGCAGGATGTGGAACTCACTGATATAAAGGTCTGGCTTTTCATATCCTTGGGTTCTAGGGGGCAGCTTTAGGATTTGAGCATCCTCAGGTTTTGATATCCTCAGGGGGTCCTGGAACTAATTTCCCTTGGAAGCTGAGAGACGACTGTATATGTAAATGTAAGTGGTGCTCTGTTTGTAATATTTATTGAACTCTACTATCTGCTCCTGAAGGAGAATATCAATAGATGAAGACAGTCTCTGACCTCAGAAGGGTAGTCATTTACTTGGGGACATGGGACAATTCAATAAAATAACAGGAATCAACACAAAACACTGTGACTATCACATAGAGGCCCAGATGGGGATGCATGCAAAAGTAGGGGGTGTGGCTCTTGGTGCTGACTCAGAAAAGTTTCAGGAAATAGTGGATGTGGAGTTGCTTCTTGAAAGGTGAATTGAGGGACGATGTCACGGAGGTCTGAGAGTGCTGGCTCTATACACTGCTTGCTAGGGGAAGTATGTGAATAATTTCTTTATGTTTTATGTCTTTGTGAACTTGGAGGTGGCAGTACCTGGTAATGGTTGAATACAGGCTCTGGAGCCAGATATTGGTTCTGTCATTTACCAGCAGGGGGGACTACTGTGCCTCAGTTTCTCCATCTGTAAAATGGGGATAATGAGAGCACGTATATCATGGGGACTGAAGGGGTGAGTACTATACTCTGACTCCTGCCTGGCACACATTAAAGGTGAAGTTGCTGCTCCTGTTATTGTTGTTGTTGTTATTAACTACAAAACCACACAGGAAGAACCTTAGAGGTTGTCTGATCCAGCTGTCTCATTGTCCAGATGAGAAAACCCAGGCCTGTGTGTGTGGGAGAAATAATTTCTTATTAAAGATCCCTCAGTGAGTGGCCAGCAGAGATGGAATGAGAGCCCTGGGCTCCTGACTCCCAGTTGGTCATTCGTCTATGTCAAGACTAGGGAACTGTGACCCTTTACCTTATTTTTAAAGGAGAAAACAGAATTTGGTCTGAAAGTATCTAATATGTAACCATATTGTTCCCAGAAACCAAGATCAATAATTCTGAACTGTATCAAAATGCCACAAGAAAGTAAATGATTCCACAACTTCAACCACAACACTGTGAGCATCTAGCTTTTGCAAAGCACCACACTGCGGGCTGGGGAAAGATAACCGCCGGTGGTTTTCCCTGTTCTTCAGAAACTTAAAGTTGATAGAGAAAGGACAAGGCAGAAAGAGCTTCAATAAAACCAGGATGGGCAGGCGCGGTGGCTCACGCCTGTAATCCCAACACTTGGGGAGGCTCAGGCCGGTGGATCACCTGAGGTCAGGAGTTCAAGACCAGCCTGGCCAACATGGTGAAACCATGTCTCTACTAAAAACATACAAAAATTAGCCTGAGTGGTGATGCGCACCTGTAATCCCAACTACTCAGGAGGCTGAAGCATGAGAATTGCTTGAACCCGGGATGCAGGGGTTGCAGTGAGCCGAGATTGTGCCACTGTACTCCAGCCTGGGCAACAGAGGGAAACCCTGTCTCAAACAAACAAAACAACAACAAACAGGACAGCAGAACTAGTAGAACTTCTGTAGCGTGTGCTGTTTCACACACTGTCCTAAGTACTCTACATGTATAAACTCATTTAATCTCACCACAACCCTTTGAGGCAGACTGTATTATTAAACCCATTTTCCCGATGAGAACACTGAGGCTCAGAAGTGTGTTATTTAGCCAAGGTCACACACAAGGAAAAGGAGGAACTGAGATAGAGCCTCGGTATCTGCCCGGAGTCTGTGCGTTTTACTCCAACGTGACAGCGTCTTTAGCTAGAAGTGTCAGAACATTGGATTTTGCTTTTCCAATTGTTGCTAAACGTTCCCCCTTGATGAAGTGTGCCTTACATAAAGTGTACAGGTCTTTAGCATGTGCCTGTGGATTTTCACAAGGCAAACACATTGATGTAACCACCAGCCAGGACAAGACGTAAAGTATTATCAGTGTCTCAAAGCCTTTCTCTGCTTTGACCATGAACTATTATTGTCCACACCAGTGTTTCTCCACCTTCTTTCATTATCTTCCCCATGTGGAGCTTTTTAAGACATTGTTTTATTGTCTCCCATGAAATTATAACACCATAGATATACTGTAAATCTGTTTATGTATCACATGTATATCTATGTACATGCATGAAAAGGATAATATTTTTTGACCTTCCCCCCAAAACCACTTCTCATTTCCTTGGGTACCATATGGCCCCACCTTGGGAAAGTATGATCCAGAGTCGGGGTTCCTGGGTATGGAAGCAGAGGACACAAGGGGAAATGTCAGGGGCCTGAAATCTGCCTGAAGTGTATACCGTACTGCCCATCTGTGTATTTTTCGGAAGCATTCCCCAGTGCTCTTAAGTCTATACAAAGCCTGAAGGAGGTGTCAGGCACAATGGAAGCCAGATCAGATTTGCCCCCATAGGCTTGGCTAGCTGCAAAATAAGCCCCTTGTTTGGCAGGATGTGTAGTGGTCCTGTTTTGGTAGATTCTTCCCTCCTCTGACCCACCCCACAGGAACTGTCCTTCCATCAGGGTTGTTCATGCTTTGTGCAAGTCCTGTCTCTGTTGGTGTCATTAAGCATGTAAACTGAGGCGCAGTAAAATTTTAAAACACTTATTGAGCAAACAGCAACCAAACCAGAGGTGGTTCATGAGCTCCACTGAGGGAAGAAGAGGAAGGCCTTTTTCTTGTTGTTGGGACAGAGCCTTGCTCTGTCACCCAGGCTGGAGTGCAGTGGCACGATCTCGGCTCACTGCCACCTCTACCTCCTGGGTTGAAGTGATTCTCCTTCCTCAGTCTCCTTAGTAGCTGGGACTTTAGGTGCATGCCACCAGGTAATATTTGTATTATTGATGTATTTATTTTTCATAGAGACGGGTTTTCAGCATGTTGGCTAGGCTGGTCTTGAACTCCTGACCTCAAGTGATCCACCCATCTCGGCCTTCCAAAGTGCTGGGATTGCAGGCATGAGCCACTGTTCCCAGCTGGAGGAGGCTTTTATAGATGGACACAGAAGTAAAGCAAAGAGAAAACATTTGATTGGCTACAGCTATACAGTTGCCTTATTTGATCTATCCTACTAGAAGGTCCCTCTTTTTATAAGTTTGTTAGCTTTTTCTGATTGGTTGGGCTTAAGTTCTGTTTTTCTTTAATATAGGCATTTATAAGAAATAGCTTTAATTCAGTTTTGCTTATTTTTGCAAATCAATGAAAGTTAAGGCTTTGTGTACTCAGAGAGTCTTCAGGCTCAGTCTCAATTTTAATTTAACAGTGGCTACACTAGGTTCCTGTACTGCATAACAAACGGACCAAACTTAGTGGCTTAAAACAATATACATTTATTGTCTCACAGTTGTCGTGGTGCTGGGGCCTAGACACGGCTTATCTGGTTCTCTGCTTAGGGTCTCAAAGGCGGCAATCAAAGTGTTGGCTGCAGTGCCCGTCTCACCTGAGACCAGGGTCCTCTTCCAAGCCCACTGGTGGTTGGAAGAATTCAGGTTGTTGTGTTTGTAGGACTGAGGCCCTCAGCTGCAAGAGGCCCCCACCATTCCCAGACACACGGCCCTCTCCGTAGGCAGGTTGCAGCATGGCAGTTAGCTCCTGCAAGGCCAGCAGGGATCTCTGTAGCTATGCTGGCAAGATGGAGTCCTAGACCTCTATACATCAAGGGCAGGGGATTATAGGAGGTATTGCAACTCGGGAGAGGAGCAGAGAACCATCTTAGAACCCTGCTAACTGCAGTGTCTGTCTCCTAGGCTCAACCAATTTAAGGTCTTCTTCAGAGAGAGTCTCTCAGCTGAGCTATTTCTGGAACATCTGGGTTCCAGATGTTTCTATTTGAAAAAGAATTACTTCACAGGTTGTAGTATAAAAGAGGAGTTAATAAATAGCCGTTAAGATGAGAAGGGCAACTGGTACATAATAAGCATTTGATAAATGTTAGCAGTAATAATAACATCATTGCTAGTCTCAGTGTCCATTTGGTACATGGTTATACCCTAAACCAGCACCTGTTTGACCCTGATGACAGGTGACTTGGGCACATTATTCTAGGGACAATGTGAGTTCTGAGGTTGGGGAGATTTTTCCCCTGGACTCTATCTCACTGGTAAGTGGACATGTGACCCTGTAGTACCTATTAGTACATGTCCCTATAGGTTGATGGTACTTGTAGGTTGAAGAATGGTTTCCACATTCTCTCAAGAATATGGAAACTTATCACACTGTGATAGAAGCCAAACCAGAGATGAGTCAACATCCCACAATGCCTGAGAGAAGCTTCCAGCATCTCCTGCTGGGGTCCTAGGACTGGGCCTGTCCTTTTGAAGACCCCTCCTGATTCTGTGAGTTTCCTTCTACTAAACCCCACCCTTTGCTGAAATTGACCAAAGTCAATTCCTGGTGAAAAAAGCTGCAAGTTTCATGTCATAGGAGTCTCACTGAACACTGGCCATAATAGATTGACAATTGCAGGAAGGTAGGAAACGTGAGGGTTCCATTGCCGAGTCTGGTTTCTCCTACAGGGAAGGACCTAGCACAGCATGAGTTCAGAAGAGCTCTCTGCATAGGCCAGGCAAATCAGGAATAAATATTTCTGCCTTGGCTGGGCGCAGTGGCTCACGCCTGTAATCCCAGCACTTTGGGAGGCCGAGTCGGGCGGATTGCCTGAGCTCAGGAGTTTGCTACCAGCCTGGGCAACTCAGTGAAACCCTGTCTCTACTAAAATACAAAAAATTAGCCGGGTGTGGCGGCATGTGCCTGTAGTCCCAGCTACAGCTACTTGGGAGGCTGAGGCAGGAGAATTGCTTGAACCTGGGAGGCGGAGGTTGCAGTGAGCCAAGATCGCACCACTGCACTCCAGCCTGGGTGACAGACTGAGACTCTGTCTCAAAAAAAAAAAATTCTCCCTTTATTTCACTCAATCTCGGAAATTTCTAAATGAGTTAATTGAAAAGTGGATCATTTAGGCTCCTGGCATTTACACTGGTCTAGTTTGATGATGATGCTAAGGTGTACAAGGTACCAGTGAGCCTTGAGATATTAAATGTTGAAAGTTAAAACATTGATAAGACATGAAAAATATAAAAGCAAGACTGAGTTATCATCAGAAATATTGATTATATACTTCGTCAGATTAAAAAAAAAATGCCCAAGTTCAGATGCTCTGGTTAAAGAGTTGCCTATCATTTGTGCCCAGATGTTTTCAACTAGAACAGTATCCTGAGGCCACCTATGTGCCAGTCACTGGGTCCCATGGCGTATATTAGAAAATAAAACACATGTGCTTCTTGTCACTGGGGACCTTACAGTTTGATGATGAGATGTCTTTTAAAAGTTCCTGAGTATTTTAAAAACCTTTTTTGTATGTGTGAATATTTTTTGTCTCTTTAGACAAGATTTTTTATCTCTGGCAGCCAGTTATTAGCAACTTTCTGTAGCATCTTTGAATAATGTACAACCAAATGTCAACAGAAAGAAAGAGACCATGTCAAAGTACTATTTGTGCCTGAAAGTTCAGGTTCTGTGTTTCTACTTTGGTTACTTTTTGAAAATGTACTTACGTCTCTCTATTTTAAAACATGTCATATATTAATATTTATTAATAATTACATGCATGTTACTTGTAAGATGTTATCTCATTTCAGTGGAATTCAGCCTCAATAACATTTCTCCAAGCTATAAAAAACTGCTAAATACAATTTTCATTTTTAATTCTTGAATATGATGCATTACCTTAAATAATTAGTTTTGATAGCTGGCGATACAGTGTCAAAAATATTTATCAATATTTTGGGGGAGGGGTATAAACTCAGTTTTAATTTTTTTGTATGTTTGCAATATATATAAGGAACTCATACAACGCAATAAGAAAAATTAATCTGATTTAAAAATGGTCAAAGGACCTGACTAGAAATTTTTCAAAGAAGACATAAAAATGGCTAACACGTAGACGAAAAAGTGCTCCACGCAAGGGAAGTGCAAAAAATCATGATGAGATATCACCTCACACCTATCAGGACGGATATTATAAAAAAGACATAGGGTAACAGGTGTCGGTGAGGACGTGGAAAAAAGGGAACCCTCGTACACTCTTGGTGGAAATGTAAATTTGCACAGGTATTATGGAAAATAATATGGAATTACTCAAAAAATTAAAAATAGAACTACCATATGATCCAGCAATTCCTCTCCTGGGTATATACTCAAAGAAGTGAAATCAGCAGCTCATAAGTTGATAGAGACAGAAACAATGGTGAGTGGGCTTGTCTGCTCTTCACCTGCTCATTTTTTATCTGTGACCCTTTTGGGAAAGGCTAAGTTCAGCAGGACTTCCCTTGAAGACTCTTAGGATCACAGTTTTGTATCTCTGTCTGCCATGGCTTGCAGATGTCAGACTGGTCCTTTGAGTGCTGCTTGAGAAAGGAAGGGGGAGATCAAAGAATAAATTGGGAATAGGTTCTTAGGGCATCTCAGCTACATTTCAGAAGGGACCCCTGCAACTCCACTTTCTGGACATTTTATCTCAGGAGTAATGCCAAAGCTTGGGGTGAAGGAGGAGGAAAGTCTTAGAATGGTGGTGTGGGAGACAGAGGAAAATACAGTCTGAGGTTTGCGGGGCTGCAACTTCCCCTGGGGCTTTACTCTCACTCCATCCTACCGCTATGCCACTGGAACTGCTGGCTCTGCCACTGGGCCTCCTCCTGGATGAATACTTGGGAGGGGTGAGGAATGCGGGTCAGGGTTTGGGGAGACCTCAGGTGAAAGGAGAGGGAGGGGGACCCTGTGTTCCTAGGCTCTATTTAGAACATACTAGGGCAACAGTTTCTAAAGTTGAATACAGCTATTACATAGATATATGTCTGTTGAGTAAAAATGTTCACTGGTGTATACATTTTTTGAAATGTCTTGTTTCAAAGTGTTTAACTGTTTTTATTTTGGAGAGGCTTATGATTAACGTAGCTGTGAATTAAGAATTGGGAGGCAATTAATTGCCACGTCCTTAACCTTTTGCATCTTCAGATGAACTTGGTTTTCAGACAACCCATTGCAGATCCTGTCTTGAGTCATCCAGAGAAGTTTTATTTCAGCAGTGTGACGATATATTCTTGGAGGGCATTTTAGGACGAAGATTTTCAGTAGTAGCCATGTACTGGGGTGAGCTTCAAGCTAATGGGAGTCTTAGACACAGTGGTGTGCTTTCAGTAGACATCAAACTAATGATAAACTTTGCTTAGTAAAAGAAAAATGATTCTGCTGAATTCCTACTCAGAATATGATATCTTTACTTATAGCCAATAAGGTTTTTGTTGATGTTTGGGGAGGTGGAGGAATCATAATGACAGTATTCAATGTATAGATATTGGAGAGAATATGTATTTTCACATTGGCATACTTAGTAATAAGTATGAAGGCTTCATTTGAAAGAGTAAAGTGATTAGTTAGTGAACATAGTGCATTTCACAATTTTAGGGAACCAAATAAGAAATCGGATTTGAAGTTCTACATCAAAAAAGCAAGAATACTGTGAGGTTGTGATTACTCTTCAAGTATAAGAAATAAAATTTCCCATCTTCAAAATATGCAGAGTATCCAACTTGCAACTAATCCTGAGTTTCAAATCAATAGGGTTTAATATTTCACTGGCAATCATAGGTTGAAATCAATGCTGTCGCAGCTCTTTGGGAGAATAGAAGCTTATGAAACAAAGAAATTGAAGGCAATCATCCAAGGATGAAATAAAAGAAATATGCTTTGCAAGGACTTTTGTGAAAAGGGAACATATGGCAACTCAACCCATCCCCCAAGACCCTTTTCTTCCAGTTTCAATGTTAGGTCCTGCAGGCTCAAGAAAATGGTTCCAGAAGATCAAGTGAAGGAAACAAATTGGGACACCATCACCCTGCTGAATGTTTGCGATGAGCCAGGTGGTGCCTTTTTTGAAACTGCCAATGTGGAAGTTTATGCTGATAAACCATGGAGTCTGCATCAGTTAGCTCATACTGCGTAACAAACCACCCTAAGATAGAGTAACTTAAAGCAATAGCCGTTTGTTTCACTCATGAGTCTGGGGGTTGGCAGTTCGGGCTGGGCTTAGCTGGGTGGTTTTTCTTGTCTTGGTTGACTCAATTACCTTCTGAGTCAGCTGGGGGCTGGCTATGCTGGGATGGTGAGTGATGAGATAGAGTATGATGGGATGGCAAGTCTCTGTTCCAAGCAGTCTTTCCTCCTCCAGCAGGCTAGCCTGGATTTGTTCTCAGGGAGGCAGAGTACATTCGAAGAGAGGAGGTAGAAGCATGCAGGGGCTCTTAATACTGAGGCCCCAGACTGGCAGACTTTCACTCCCACTTCATTCTCTTGCCTAAAGCAAATTAATAACAGTAAGCCAGCTTCAGGGTATAGGGAAAAAGACTCCACTTCTTGATGGGAAGAGACATAAAGTCATATTGCAAAGGGTATGACTACAGATGGAAGAGTGAAGGATTGAGGCCATTTAGAAGTCTACCTACTCTTACCATTAGTCAATGCCCCAAAGCACATCAGACTTACAGCAGTTGGCCAATGTTGGAAACACCCCCCCTCCTTCTCTGGGTGAGGAGATGTCTTGGACTGGAAGTGCGTCCCGATGACCTTCTGTGCAATTTTCATACCACTTTATAGAGGAAGAAAATGGCAAGTCATATGGCTCTTTCCATCAGATTTCCAGGAGAGGATCTGAAGAAAAAGGAGAAATAAATAGAACAGGATCTTCTTTGTGGAATGAAACCTGGTGATTAATTTTTAAATACTTGGCTCTCAAGGGAGGCCACAGTTGGCATTGTGATAGAGAAGAGGTAGAGATGCAGCAACAATCTCTGAGTCCTGGTTCGGGTTTAAACTACTGGAAGTGAATTGTATGTCTAAGCAGCTGGTAATGTCTGGGAAGTGCCCCACAGAGACACATAGCTTAGGGGATAATGTTACTTGGCCATAGGCTGGGAGCCCTTGTGATGGTTGAGACCTGTAAATCCCAGTGATGTCAGCAACCACTGCTGGGTGGATTACTACCCTCAAGGGCTAGGAGGGATCCTCATGAAATTGAAGGGGGAGAGCTCAAGGAGGGTGGCAGAGGGTATTATCTTAGCTCACCTTGCTGCATGGGATATGCAGTCATGCCTGAAAAGCAAAGTGTCTTCTTCATGACCAGGGATGGCAAGCCACTTGTCTCAGCAAGAGGAGAGAGGAACATAATTGCACCCCCGAAGGCATCCCCAAGGTTGAGTGCCCAGCTCTGAAGTGCCTACCTGCTTCACACCTGCCCCATCATTCCACCTTCTTGTTCCAGGTGTCTAACTGACCCCCACCTGGTACCTATAGCAGACAGACCTGAAAGAGTCCTGTAACCCCTGCATTGCTCTAACCAAAAATATGGCAGTGGTGAGGGGATGGCCTTAGCTGGGTGGTTTTTCTTGTCTTGGTTGACTCAATTACCTTTTGAGTCAGCTGGGGCTGGCTATGCTGGGATGGTGAGTGATGAGATAGAGTATGATGGGATGGCAAGTCTCTGTTCCAAGCAGTCTTTCCTCCTCCAGCAGGCTAGCCTGGATTTGTTCTCAGGGAGGCAGAGTACATTCGAAGAGAGGAGGTAGAAGCATGCAGGGGCTCTTAATACTGAGGCCCCAGACTGGCAGACTTTCACTCCCACTTCATTCTCTTGCCTAAAGCAAATTAATAACAGTAAGCCAGCTTTACATGGTAAAACGAATGGAATGCGACTCCTGCGCCAGGGCTGTGTCTACAGGTGACCATGGGCAAAAGAATTGGAGGTTAGTCCCTCATAACAGTGAGGATGACAGGGAAGGCAGGAAGCAAAGGAGATCTAAACTGTCGAGTTGCCGGGTATGGGCAGAGAGCAAAATCTCTTTGAAATAACAGCACAGACAAGATGGCCTTTCAAATGGCTCAATATGGGAAAAGATGCAGGGTGGCCACATCTGGAGTTTCACCAGGGCTGTACCTGAGCTGCCTGGATGTCTGAGCTGGAAACCCAACATGCATTCAGGTTGAATGCTACCTGTTTTGTGAAGCCTTCTTTGATCAGCCTCTAACTCAACTTAAAATGAATTCTTACCCTTTCTTTATTCCTGTAGCTCTTTCTATCTTCTGCTTTTCTTTTAGAGACAGGGTCTCACTCTGTCACCCAGGCTGTAGTGCAGTGGTGCCATCATAGCTCACTGAAGCTTTGAACTCCTGGGCTCAGGCAATTCTCCCACCTCAGCCTCCTGAGTAGCTGGAACTACAGGTGTGTGCCACCATGCCTGGCTAATTTTTAAATTGTTTATTATTTTTATGGAGATGGGGTCTCACTATATTACCCAGGCTGGTCATGGACTCCTGGCCTCAAGAAATACCCCAGCCTTGGCATCCCAAAATTCTGGGACTACAGGCATGAGCCACCATGCGTGGCTTCTCTTTCTTTATTATAATTTATTATAATCTGTTATAATAATATATAATAATCTATTTTGTCTTTTATTTAAGTGAAATTACTTACTTACGTGTCTTTAGATTTTTAAGCTCCTCAAGGGAACACAATGTGATGTGGTCGTTTTCACTTTTTCGTTACCCCTTCCCTATGTGTACAAAGTGCCTTGAAATAATCATTGGCTAAGGCGTATGTGTTGGATTTAATCAGCAGGCAGTACTTACGGCAATTTCATTGTCAACACTTCTGCACATACCAAAATTATTTTGTCCTGTAGAATTAGGCAAAACAACTTCTCACTCTGAAAAGAAATGCTTCTTCCACCAGCCCAGCCTGAGAATCCCCTCAGTGCTGGGAACTCAGTCGCTCATGTGAGAACTGCATGTTTAAGTTGCCCTGAGACTTATTCCACAGTTCTGTAACTCTTAATCCATGTAGAGCAGTGAAGATTTTGTTTTCTCATTCTTCCTATGTCAGCTCTTCAAATATTAGAAGATTGCCACCTTGCCTCTCCTTGGCTAAATGTCACCAACCACATGAACCGTTTCTCACCTTGTATTAAAGCCACATCTTGCCCTAGTATTTTTTCCCTCCTCTGAATTTTCTATTTGTCTTAAAATGCAACACCTCACCTGCACCCGGGTGTTTATCAGTCTATCATGTAGTGGAATTATAACTACTCTTGGAGGAGGCCCTGGGCTCCTGCTAATGCAGTCCAAAATCCCTTAGGTTTTGTTATTGGCTGCAACATATGATGGGAGCATTTTGTGCCAGGGGGCCAGGTCTTTGCTCCATGAACTGCTCCTAAGCCAAGAATCTCACATCCTTTTTTGTGTTACTGATTTTGGAATCGATTAAAGGACTTTACATTCATTCCGATTACATTTCTTCTCAATGGTTTGGGGTCATTGGTCTAGCAGGATGAGAACATTTTGGATCCTGAGTCTTTTGTTTAATGTGTTAGCAATTCCTCCCATACGGATGTCATTCACTGTCCTAACAGGCATTCCTCGTACCACTCTGTTCAAGCCACCCATGAGCTTGCTGAACAGAACAGGGCCCAAAACAGAGCCCTGTAGCACAAGGCTCGATTTCCTTCCAGGCTGACATCATTCTATTATTCAACACTTTGATGCATTTGTTCAGCCAGCTGCAAATCCACTTAGCTGTGTCCTACTCCCATCCCTATTTCTCCATCTTGTCTATAAGAATATCCTGAGCAGCTCTGTCAAGTGCCTCGCTGAAATCCAGATCCACGATCCCCCCGTCTGATAACCCTATCAGGAGAGGAAACGACATTCAATCGGGTGACTGTGGAAGAGACTCTTGGCAGTCACTGTTTTCTCGTCCCCGAGCTCACAAAGAGCAACCTGTAACGATTAGTTCTCGTGTTCTCCCAAGGATCAATACTAAGCCCCCTGGTTTGTATTTCACAGAGGACTTGTATCTCTTCCTCTGCCCCGGCTCCCTCTCTGTCTCCAAACCCTTCCCTTACCCCTCTTGGAAAATTTGCCTGCCTTAAGTTTTCAGGAATATTTCTTCTTTTTCCTGCTTTTTTTTTTTTTTTTTTAAACTCATCCTTGAGTCTTCTGTCACTTTTCACATTGCTGATAATTTCTGGGGATGTCTCTTACTGTTTTCTAGCCTTCATTTTCTCCTTCAGGGACAATAATGCCAGTCTCAACTAATCCCCACTGTCACTTTAATAACCAAATTTTAAAATATGTATGAAAGCCTCTTACACAATACCCAGCATGTAGTGGATAATTGTTATTTGAATAAACTGCAAAGAACCATATCAATAAGAAATCTTACTACAGTTACAAGTAAAATACATACAGAGCATTTTTCTCCAAAGTCAAATAACTTGCATTTTGAGTTACATTGTATGCTGTCATAACTTTGGAAAGGTATTTTGTTCATCAAAGAATTTGAGTCTTTGTTCTGATTGTTTCTTTAAAATTAGCCTTCCCTAAAATCAGATTTAATAAGAACCTAAAGTTTTATTATACCCTATTGCTTAATTATATTTAAGGAAATTTATGATTTTTTAAACACAGTTTATGCAAGTATTTTTTTTTCTGGTTAAGGTGGATAAATTGAAGCAGATTTTTTGAGCCAAATATTTTGAACCAAAAATTTTAAACCAAATAGTATGGTATCTGAGAACTGAAGAATGATTTTAGCTACAGAGAGAACATTTATGTTCCATTTACTTTTTTTGAGACAGGGTTTCATTCTGTCACCCAGGCTGGAGTGAAGTGGCTCAATCATGGCTCACTGCAGCCTCGACCTCCTGGGCTCAAGTGACCCTCCCACCTTAGTCTCCCAAGTAGCTGGGAATACAGGTGCATGCCACCACGCCCGGCTAATTTGTGTGTGTGTAGTTTTAGTAGAAACGGGGGTTTCACCATGTTGCCCAGGCTGGTCTCAACAAACTCCGGGGCTCAAGTGCTCCTCCCTCCTTGGCTTCCCAAAGTGCTGAGATTAGAGGCGTCAGCCACTGTGCCTGGCTGAGAACATTTAAAAGGTGAAGGAGCGCTATTGGAAAAACACTTCTTAATGGAAACATAGTTTGGATGATAAGTGTTAATTATGATGTTTCTACTGTTAATTGGCAAATTGCCCAGAAGTACCAACGATGTCTCTGATCTCTATCAAACTGACAGACATCTTCACCCATGCTACTCAGAGTACAGTTTTTTTTTTTTCTTTTTTCTTTTTTTTTAGGCAGAGTCTCGCTCTGTCGCCAGGCTGGATGGAGCGCACCGGTGCTCACTGCAACCTCTGCCTCCCAGGTTCAAGCGATTCTCTTGCCTCAGCCTCTTGAGTAGCTGGGACTACAGGTACACGCCACCATGCCCAGCTAATTTTTGTATTTTTAGTAGAGACGAGGTTTCACCATGTTGGCCAGGATGGTATCAATCTCTTGACCTTGTGATCCACCCACCTTGGCCTCCCAAAATGCTGGAATTATAGGCGTGAGCCACCGCACCCGGTCAGAGTCAATCTTTATTATACTTGAAGTCAAATAAGTTTTAGGTAGGAACAACCTAGGTCAACACTCTTACTTTACACAAGAGGCAACTGAGGCAGATAGAGGCTAGGTGACCCAGCACCGAATGGCCAAGCCAGACCTCACAACCAGGTCTCCTGACTCCAGGCCTGTGCTGCTTGCAATGGTTTGTAGCTGCACTGACAGGTTTGGGAGCTGTCCATATTCTTGTTTTCTGAAGTCTTCCTCTTTGAGATGACTTGTAGGTTCTTTGCTTCTTAATTCATTGGATGGCCTCCAGGAAGAAATCCTTTGTGGCAGCTGTCATCCACCCTTTTCCTGCCTTTTAACTTAGTCCTTGGAAACATGAGGCTTCAACTCTGTGTTGTCTGGTGCTCAGGGCAACGTGGATGCTGAGATGACAACACGCATCTCTCTGATGCACAAATTAGAGTTGATTGATGGAAGGCCACTAATAAAATGTCACATCTTATAGATGTGGATGGGCCATGGGGCCAGTGATAAAGTGAGACCGGTGGGCTCTGACATACACGCATCCCCGCCATATTATTGACAGTGGGAGGTAGTATTGATCTAGCTGCCAAGATTATCCTATTATGCAATTAGAATATTAGATTTGCATTTTTAATTCCTTTAGAAGAAATTGGCCTGGGGCAATTATGGCAGGAAAATATCAAGATGGATTCAGCTTCTTTGAAAATAAGAACTCAGAAGAAGCTTTTAGGAAGATGCAGTCATTATCAGAGAAAAGTTTTACTCATAAAAAAGAAAACAGTAAAGCAACAAAAACACAAAGCTATGCCGGTTTAAAGGGCCTATGGAAACCAAATTTTCCCCTGAGTAGGAAAACAAAACCAACTTGCCCTAGAACGTGGTGTAGACCCACCAGCAGTGTCCAGTGACGTTCCCCGTAAATACACATGCACGTTACACTTCGGGTTTCTGGTTTGGGCAGGTTTCCATCTTTTTTTCTGACCGAACAGTGCTGTGTTCTGACCCTTGTGTTGCAGGTCCACTTCCTACACCAGCTCAGCCTGGTTAAGGGTTCCTTTTTAAGGAACTTGCTTTTTGAAGTGGTTTTGGTGAAGGCTTGGCCCCACAAGCAACTGAAGACAGTCCTCCTTCCTCCTGACTCATAATGTTTTAAAAATTAGAGGCTCAACTTACAATGACTGGAGAGGAAGTGTTTAAAATCTGAAGTACTAGCAGATGCTTTTAAAACACAAAACTGCCTCCTTTTGGTGTGTGGATGCATTAGTCCCATCAAGGCTCTCCAGGCCCAATCTGGGGTCTGAGCCATTTCTGAGCCCTTGGTAGAATTTCTGGGTAAGCGAATATGAGGTCATCATATAAGAAATTAAAGCCACAGTTAAATTACAAGCCAGATGCTTGTGTGTTTAGTGTTCAGTTCAGCATCCTTTTTCTGTAGCGGGCCAGTAGTAAGTGCTTTGGGTTTTGTGGGGCCACCTCCGGTTCCTCTCTTAACATCTCTCTCATTCTCTCAGCACACTGTATAAAACCAGACCATGGTTGGATTTAGTACACAGGCCAAACCCTGCTGTTGCTTGGTTTAGTGGATAGTATGCACAGACCGTATTTTTCTTTGAGATTATTATTATTACAGTGTCTTCTGCCTAATGGATACTCATGATTTCAAGGGGAAAACTTGGCTTCCACCCCTTGGAGCGTCTAATATAGAGGGGAAAGAAGACATGCAAATAAATTACAATAAATCAAGATAATTGGTATAAATAAGGGAAATACTTCAAGCAGAGGGAATCATATTGAAACCACTACTTCCTTCACCACCAACAAAAAATGCCATAGTGACCATTATTTACTGAGTGTCTACTAGATTTCAATACCAAGAGTTTTCTATAATACAATGAGAGAAGAAGGTAAAACCTGCATAGGGAAATTCAGAAAGGATTCCCAGAGGTCACTGCATTTGAGTTGAGGTTTGAAGGAGTGGGAGTTTGAACAAAGAACGTACATGCAAATTCCCATAAGAGGTCAGGGTCTTGTCTGTCTATGCCTCTGCTCAACAGTGGCCTATGTGATGAAGTCTATATAAGTCAGATGATGGACTGGATGTCCAGATGTCATGTTGGCCACGGAGAAGCACAATCAATCAGCAGACTCTTGAGGAAAGAACTAGGACTGAGACACAAGTATTACTGGAAGTTCATTTTTAATCATAGATTAGTTCTGTTTGTTCACTTAACAAACATGTCTTAAGCCCCTGTGTGTGCTGGATATGGCCCTAGGTGCTGGGAGCACTTGGAGGTTGAGAACATAGTTCTTGCTCTCCAAAGATTCTCAGGGGAGCCCATAGGTGGATGCCATTGTAGGAGGAGGTGAACTCCCTAGAGGTTCATGGATACAGACAAAGAGCATGTGTGAATGTGTGTGTATTTGGAGGGACGGAGGTGGGAACCGGATTCCAGCACTATGTGAGAATTATACTAGACAACCTTTTCCGGTCCTACTTGAAAAGGAAGTGAGCTTCTGTTTTTAATCCATTTTATGTTGCTATTAACCGAATTATCTAAGACTGGGAAACTTTTAAAGAAAGAGGGTTAATTTAGCTCACGGTTCTGCAGACTGTGAAGTTCAAAGAATGGCTCTGACATCTGCTCGACTTCTGGTGAGGGCTTTTGAGCTGCACCATAGCATGGTGGAAGTCAAATGGGAATTCGGCACATGGGAAGGGGACCCAAATGTGCCCACTAGGCCTCACCTCCCAACACTGCCACATTGGAACTCAAGCTTCAACATGAGTTTCAATGGAGACAAACCATATGCAAACCCTAGCAGTGTCAAACTCCCTCTGTCTTTCCGCTATAAGGACACCTGTCATTAGATTTAGGGCCCATCCTAAATCCAGGATGATCTCATTTTGAAATCCTTAATTATATGCAAAAAATGCTTTTCCCAGATAAGGTCACATTCACAGGTCCTGAGAGGTTTGAACATAAACATATCCTTTTAGGGATTGCTATTCAGCTTAGTACACCTGATAAATAACAGCCCCTGGGATTTTTAAAGACCATGATGGTTGCATCCTGGTTACATACTATGTGACAGGGAGAAGATGAAACTCCCAAAGCCTCGGAGTTCATCCCTTTAATTCTCTGGGAAAATAAAAGCAAATCTGTAAAGCATAGCTTTAGAGTAAATTCAAGGTGAGGGTCCAGGGCTGAAATGCAGGAGCTTACAAGAGTCAAGGAATAGCGACATTTGTTCCTGAAGCCACCTTCTTCAGGCAAGGCTGCTCATTCAGCTCATAGTGGCACTGTTGGCAGAGTCACCCTGGAATCCAAAAGACAAAGATGAATGGAGTAAAAATGTAGTACTCTTGGTTTATCAAATGATTCTACCTCATGAATCCATCACATTCAATAGAAACCACATTAGCAATTCCTGTTATTGCTCTCGTCCACCCAAAATCCCTGGAGGTCCATCCCAGTGCCCACATGATTCGTTCAAGGAAAAAAGAATACATTCTTTAAATATGTGTAAATATATTTGTAAGTGTAAAATGCCTAGACAAAAGAATGCAAGGGAATACAGACTGTGGTGGTGAAGAGACCTTTTTGCCCATTAAAATACTAGCCAAATGGTTATTATACCACCCTGCAGAAAAGCAAGGTCCTATTTAGTTATTAGGCATCGTGGCACTCTGTGGCTCTCCGAAAAATGTTTGATTCTGCTTTCCGTCCTTTTAATAGCTCTGGCATGTTTTTGGTAATTTCTGCAACTGTATTTCTGAGTTTCTGGAGCTGTATCTTTGCTTCCTTGTTTTAAACAGCATGACTGGATCCAGTAATTGTAATGCTTGTTAGGTTGTGCGTTTAGTTCAGTTCCACAAACATTAAGCACCCACTGTGTACCAGGGTCCGTGCCAAGCCCATGTATTGAGATGATGAATGGAATTATTTAGATGTAAGGTAGAATATATGTGTGATCATTTCCTCTGAATATACTAAGGCTTTAGCCTTCTGTATATTTGTAAGACATATTTTACATGTACACTTTTTTGAATGATCATCAAATGTGGGAGCAAAGGGCCAGTTCAATTCTCTGAAACTTTAATTCTGAGGTCCTTACTTCCTTCAGCCTTCAGTCGATAAAAATAAAATGCTTTAAGCTCTTTTGTCTTGGACATTTGAAGGCAGCACAAGCTATTAACACAATGATGTTGTTTCCAGTGTACAGCACTATTAATTGGGTCTTTGTAATTTTCTCTATAGGCCAAAGCTTGATTTGAGTGTCAGCAAGTTAAAACTCAGGCACATCCATCTTTCCTGTAAGTTCTGCCATTCCCCCACCCCCACCCCATCAATGTATCAATACTGCTCCTCTTCATTAAGATTCTCGTAAAAAGGCAAAGAATGGTAGAAGTGGCTTTTCCTTTCCTTAACTTGTAGAATCAGTGCTGTCCAGTAGAAATGTGATGCAATGCAACTCTAAAATTTGTAGTAAAAGGGACAGATGAAATTAATTTTAACAGTATATCCCAACATGTCCAAAATATTATACTTTCAATGTGCAATTAACATAAAACTATTAATAATGTACTTTATGCTTTTCTCACGTTGAGCATGCAAAATATGGTATATTTTTTACATTTCTGGCACAATGCTATTTGGAGCAGCCACATTTCAAGTACCCAATGGCTACTGGTGTTTGGTGGCTACCATATTGGTCATGGAAGGTACACGTGAATAGTTTGGGACTGGCTTTTGCTTTTGATAAAAGGGATAGATCAATCTTTCAAGAAGCAGTGAGGAGTTAAAAAATAGATTTTGTAGGGTGAAGTTTAGGACTATGTTGCCTGAGAAGAAAGAATTTATTACAGTTTTCACTGTAGAAATACCTTCAGAGTTCAGTGCGTGTTTGTGTGTGTGTGTGTGTGATATGTATGTAGACCCATGCATATAAAAATAGTCTTATGTTTAAATGTTCTTTCAGTAAAGGGCATGAATTGATAACTGACTTAAGTATGTACTGATTGCAGCTGGGAATGATGGTGTACATGTGTAATCTCAGCTACTTGGGGGCCTAAGGCAGGAGGATCTCTTGAGCCCATGAGTTCAAGACCAGCCTAGGCAACAGAGTGAGATTCCATCTCCAGAAAAAATGTATGTGCTGATCGCAACTTTGGCTTAAAGTCAATGAAAGGCTAATAAACAACTGTTATGGACATTAATATCAAATAAGAATAATTCAAAATTATTAATTATTAGAAAAAGTTAAAAAGGTCAGGTTACAGATAGCACACTGGAAATTTTGCATGGCTATGCTTATAACTCGTCACACTGGAACTGCTAGTTTAGAAAAGAGAAAGAAAACACAAATCTACTTTCTGAGGCCCTGAATTTACCATACTTTCATGTTTATTATCCAGTATTTTTATACTAATTTTGTTGGGGTATTAATTTGGATAGTATTAGCTTCACCAATCCTTATTTTGCAATGTTAATGTGCTAGGCTATTTTTAATTCTAAATGTGAAAAATCAGGGTGAAAATCATGAATACGGAGGAAATTACATACCTATGAGTTCCCTGGGAAATTACAAGCTCATATAAGACATACAAACACATACGCAGCAATGACCCAAGCCCTCCTGCATTCCTTCCCTCAGCCCTAAAACAGATTGGATCACTTTGTCCTGATTCTGCTGTTAATGTGAAACGGCTTGCCCGTGAATGTGCTTGAACCAGCTCAGGAAACTGAGGCACAGAGAAGCATGTTTATGGTCACACGGTCAATTAGGGGCAGACCTGGGACCAGAACTCAGGACTCCTGACTCCTACTCCAGTGCTCTTAATACTGAAATCATGGAGAATGACACATAAGTACAATTAATGGCTTATTAGTCAGAGACCCCAACCCTTCAGGAAACAAAAATCCAGCCTAGCCTTTTCAAACAGAGGGAATTTAATAAAGGGAATTGGTTTTACAGGTGATGTAAGAGCTGAGAAACCACCAGAGAACCACGAGGCAATCAGTAATTTGCAATAAGAATATTCTACCGCCACCCCTTGGGCTGGAGGAACAATGGAAGGATGAGATATCAAAACTAGGGCACTGCTCAGTGTGGGGTTACCCTGCCCCAGGGTCGGGGCTGCCTGGCTGGAGTTAAGAACCCAGAGTGAAGGGCTCTCTGGTGGGAGCTCAGCCCACAGAGGAGACGTGGGCACTGTTGGGGGTCCTGTTCTATGTAGCGTAAGACTCTCCAGTCTTACCATTGCCTCCTACTGACCAAAACTACTTAGAAGCCAGATAGCAAAGAGTGTGGGGAATGAAAGTTTCTGTGACACAGAGCAAAGTCGGGCAAGAACTGCGAGAGCAAATAGACTCCTGCTGCTACAGAGAAATAGCCTTAAAGAAGTGCTATGGTTTGCGACAGATTTATCCTCTACTTATGTTTTAAAACTAATTTTGGAAATAGTTTGTGCATCAAATTCACAATCACTTTGACAAGAGGAGATGCCAGCCTCAGAGGCTACCTTGTTGTAGATCACCACGTGCGTCTTCCCTTTGGCATGACGTTGGTCTGTCCTCATTTACTTCTGCTGGAGAGGTGGGACTTCCCAATCTCTGGTCCAGAGCCACAGACTTATTCTTGGGCAATAAATGGTTTCTGTCCAGGGCTTCCTAAAAATTGCTTCTATTTGTTTCACAATTTGGAACAACTGAAGGTGGACCCTTGGGAATAGGATGAACCAGGATTCATGACTGAAAAGATGCTTGTTTAGTTTAGTTTTTGTTTGGAGCTGTACAATACATTTAAATATTGTATTTAGCATTAAACAATGCATTGGCAGAAAAGAGTTAATCTATCCCAGCCTTGTGAAGGGGAAGCTACTGAAGCCTAGGGAAAAATTAGCCTTTTTTGATTGGGGCTTCACCATGTATTGGGAACTCTCTTAAAAGCTTTGCCTTTTTTTTTTGTTTTTGAGATGGAGTTTCACTTTTGTCACCCAGGCTGGAGTCCAATGGCGCGATCTCGGCTCACCGCAACCTCCGCCTCCTGGGTTCAAGTGATTTTCCTGCCTCAGGCTCCCAAATAGCTGGGATTACAGGCATCCGCCACCATGCCTGGCTAATTTTGTATTTTCAGTAGAGACAGGGTTTCTCCATGTTGGTCAGGCTGGTTTTGAACTCCTGACCTCAGATGATCCGCTTGCCTCAGCCTCCCAAAATGCTGGGATTACAGGTGTGAGCCACCGTGCCTGGCCAATGCTCTGCGTTTTTAACTCACTTAAGCCTCACAATCAAGCTACATCTTAGAAACAACTATTTCCCCCAGTTTTCAGATGAGGACACTGATGATCAGAAAGGTTTAGGTAACTTGACCAAGTTGGCAGATTGCTAGTGGTGGATTTGTGTTCGGAATCCAGGCAGCTTGGCTGTAGAGTCCATGCTCTTAACCACTAATTTGTGCCTTCACCCAGCCTATGGTAGCTGGTGGGCAGGTCAGCCTTGGGATTCCCTGGGGTCCTAGCCCTGATGTACTGGGCTTTGATACCCAGAAGGCTGGTGGTATTGGCAGGGGAAGCTGCTGTGAGGAGGTCGTAAGTGCCACATTATTGCAGGGCACTTAGTTGCTAATTGCCATTTAATCACAAGATGAATATAGTTCTTTTCTCCTTCCACCCCAGTGCCAGTTAGATGGTAATTACTTCTGAACTAAGTGCTGAAGATGTGGCTTTGTGTGGAGCTGAAGCTAAATGTTAGGACTCTCCTTTGAAGCATTACATTCCTGGCAGGACTGGTTTACCAATGTGTCTCACTAAAAATATCCCTTTGACATCAGATGATCCTATTTCTTCCTATTTTCCTTATATGATTATTTTTTTCTTGGACATTTTTCAAGTTTGGGCTTTATATTTGAGAAATTAAACAACTCACGTTTTTCTAGAAGTGACCTTATGTTTAAATCAATAATCGAAGTAGAAAACTTTGCACTTGGATAGTTCTACATTGAATATGAGTTTACTTAGTTTGTTTCTTCGAAGTCTTCTGTACACAGCTGTTGTAAGGAGTGGAAGAGGAACCACTTGGTGTTTTCTGTTGTCTAAACTTTGATGAATGTAAAAACAATCATATGGAATATCTCTAAATATGGAAATGCAGTCTATTGTCTTATTCTTTTTTGAGAATTTTTCCTGCAGGTGATTTTAAAGCAGGTCTGTCGGGGATTATTTGACTTTTCAGAGAGAGCGATAAAAGTGAGCAGGTTAAGTCACTTGTCTAAAGTAACTCAATTAATGAACACAGCCCTTGTTTTCTGGCGTCTAGTCAAATGTCACAGATGATATCTGAGGTTAATAAACCTTCAACCTTGTAACAACCTAATAAGCTTGATTCAGGCTTAGAACAAATGTGCAGATCCAAAATAGGTAGTATGGGGAGTAAAACAGTGAAACATTGAAAAGCATGAAGTCTGCAACACCAGTGCTGTCTCTGCCTGGTCTATTCAGGGGTCTTGTGGATGTATGGACTCTTCAGGAGTGTTGTGGATGATGGAGACATGACAACAATCCCTGGTGAGGTGGCAGACACGTTTTATTTATTTATTTATTTTGAGACGAAGTTTTGCTCTCATTGTCCAGGCTGGAGTAATGGCGCACCTTCGGCTCACTGAAACCTCCGCCTCCCAGGTTCAAGCGATTCTCCTGCCTCCGTTTCCCGAGTAGCTGAGATTACAGGTGCCTGTCACTACGCCCAGCTAATTTTTGGTATTTTTAGTAGAGACAGGGTTTTACCATGTTGGTCAGGCTGGTCTCAAACTCCTGATCTCAGGTGATCCGCCCGCCTTAACTTCCTAAAGTGCTGGGATTACAGGCATGAGCTGTTGCGCCCAGCCTGTTTGCTTATTTCTTTACTTTTGTGGGAGACTGGAGTTTTATTATTACTGAGATCAGTCTCCCTGAGCATTCAGGGAGCAGAATTTTTAAGAATAACTTGGTGGGTGGGGGTAAACCAGTGAGCCAGGAGTGCTGATTGGTCAGTGATGAAATCGTAGGGAGTTGGAGCTGTCTTCTTGTGCTCAGTCAGTCCGTGAGTGGGAGCCAGAAGACCAGGTGAGCCAGTTTATTGATCTGTGTGGGGCCAGCTGATCCATCAAGTCCAGGGTCTGCAAAATATCTCAAGCACTGATCTTAGGGGCAATTTAGGGAGAGTCAGAATCTGGTATCCTGCAGCTGCATGACTCCTAAACCTTAATTTCTAATCTTGTGGCTAATGTTAGTCCTACAAAGGCAGTCTAGTACCCAGGCAAGGAGGAGGTCTGCTTTGGGAAAGGGTTGTTACTGGGCAGGCACATTTTAACTGGTTATTAACTTCTTCATTTAAGGTTTTTATGAAGAGGGGTTTAGTTTGAGTTTTATGTGAGTGGTTGTCTATGTGCCTTAAGGAAAAAACCCTCCGAATTTTAGTGTTTTTACACAATAAGGCAGTGATTGTTGAACTTTAGAACACCCAAATCACCTAACTGCTGGGCCCCTCACTCCCAGAGTTTCTGGTTAAGTCTGAGGTGGGGCCTGAGAATTTTCATTTTTGACAAGTTTTCAGGTGATGCTCATGCCACTGGTCTGAGAATCACGTTTTCAGAACCTGGGCATGAAGGGCTATTTCTTCCTCTCCTTGCAATCCAATTAGAATATTTCCAGCTGGGAAACTCTTCAGGGAGGCCGTCCTCCAGGTGGTGACTCAGAAACAAGCTACTTTCCTAGATGCTCTGCTCTTTCCTGAGATCTGCTCTGCAGTCAGTGTGTGGGTCTAGGGTAAGAGAAGGCAGGAGGGAACGTGCCAGAGGTCTTCTAGGGGACAGACCTGGAAGTGGGATAGATTATTTTTGTTTATCTTCCATTGGCTAGAACCCAGTCATGTGAGTCTTCTTTAACTGTTAAAGGAAGATAGAAAGTCTGAGCGCTCAAAAGGAAAAGAAAACTGACTTCAAAGGAAAATACAGCCATTTTGGGCACACAACTTTACGAACGTCCTCCTCTTGACTTTTTTCCTCTACCTAAGACATTGTGAAAATATTTCTGTTACCGATTTAGGAAGTTTAGTGATGTTCCTTGACCTGCCTAGAAATACTCTTGAGTACTGGCAGCTGGAGTTGGGTGAAGCCAGCTGTCCATGTTCCTTTCATGGATGAAGACACTCTGATAGCAGCTCACTGGTGTGAAGGGTTTACCTACACTGGAAGTGAGATCAGATGGAGAATGGGAATCCCCATCTATGGCAGGTGTCAATTTATTGTCTCTCAGCTTCAAATTCATCCTTCTCTGCTCTGCTTTGTGACACTGGAGCTGGACCCTGTAAACACTTCTTCTTAGCCAGCTGGGTGAATGTACATGTCATCAGTAGAGGGTGCCAGAGTGGTGTAGTGCCAGGAACGTCCCTGCTGAGTTCTGGACTTGGCTAGTTATTATCATTCAATGCAGTAGCACCTGGCACATGCACCTGAGTCCCAGCTCTGCCTCAGGCCATGCTTTCCCCAGCACTGGTTGCTTCTCAGAAGCTCCTTCCTGCCCACAGCCTCCTACAACAACAGATGGCCTGCTTCTGCAGACCACCCCATGCCTTTGCTTTCCAGAAAGCCTCTCCACCAGCAATTTGTGAGTTCCTGTGGCAGCAAATAAAAATTGGGAAAAAATGTTGGCCTAAAAAAATATGTGGCGAAAAAAGAATGGCAAAAAAATTTTAAATAAAAGTCCCTAATAATAAGTTTACCAAGAGTCTTCTCCTTGGAGTTCAACTCTTACAGTTGTGTCATGTGGCCTCCGGAATGGGGCAAATACTCACGATGCAGAGGGAAAGAAGTACTTTGCAGACACCAAGGATACTGACCTTTGTGCCATGCAATCTAACTAGTCAGTAATAAGGGATGGAATGGTGATCTGTCTTACTCATTCCCACAAGGCGGGCTTGGCATGAACAAGAATAACATTTGGCAAAAATCTCTGAAGAGATCTGAACCTCAGCTTCAGTGGAGGTAGAAGGCCCCTCTGCCCATCTTTGATTCCTTTAATTTTTCACTGTCCTGCAGCCTAGAGGTAATAACTGCTCTTTTGCTACATCCTTAAGGTCCTTTTAAAGTTCCTTTTAGTAGTTGTATCAGTCTGTTTTCATACCACTATAAAGAAATACCCAAGGGCCAGGCGCAGTGGCTCACACTTGTAATTCCAGCACTTTGGGAGGCCAAGGTGGGTGGATCACAGGTCAGGAGTTCAAGACCAGCCTGGCCAAGATGGTGAAACCCCATCTCTACTAAAAATCTAAAAATTAGCTGGGTGTGGTGATGGGTGCCTGTAATCCTGGCTACTTGGGAGGCTGAGGCAGGAGAATCACTTGAACCTGAGAGGCAGAGGTTGCAGTGAGCCGAGATCGTGCCACTGAACTCCACCTGGGCAACAGAACAAGACTCTATCACAAAAAAAAAAAAAAAAAGAAAAAGAAAAAAAGAAAAAGAAAAAAAAGAAATTCCTGAGACTGAGTAATTTATAAAGAAAAAGAGGCTTAATGGACTTACGGTTCCATATGGATGGAGAGGCCTTACAATTACGGTGGACGGCGAAGGAGAAGCAAAGGTGCATCTTACATGGTGGCAGGCAAGAGAGCTTGTGCAGGGGAACTGCCGTTTATAAAACCATCAGATCTCATGAGACTTACTATCACAAGAACAGCGCAAGAAAAACCCACCCCATGATTCAATTACCTCTCACCGGGTTCCTCCCATGACATGTGGAGATTATGGGAGCTATAATTCGAGATGAGATTTGGGTGGGGACCCAACAAAACCATATCAGTAGTTAATCACCTTTAATAGTTAACAGTGGGAGGGGGGAGGGGGGAGAGATTGCATTCTGAGTTTTACCTGATGTAAATGACGAGTTGATGGGTGCTGACGAGTTGATGGGCGCAGCGCACCAACATGGCACAAGTATACATATGTGACAAACCTGCACGTTATGCACATGTACCCTAGAACTTAAAGTATTAAAAAAAAAAAAAAAAAGAATACAACATTACCTCACTTTTAAACTTTGGAGAAATTTTAAACCTATAAAAAATTTGTAAAAACAAAAACAAAAAAAATTGTTAACAGTTATTTGCGTTACATTTTCCTTGTTAAAATAGCTGGAGTGATGGCTGCCTCCTGACTGAACCCTGAGAGATATGTACCATGTTTCTGGTTTTATTGTGGAAAGACAATGTTGAACATACTACTTCTCAAGTTCAAAAAAGCAGAACAGAAAAACTGTACATGCCCAAAGCTCATTTCTTTGTTTTTCCCTCTCGCAATGTCAAATTCCTGCCCTGAGAAGGACTGGTGTTCATATCAGAGACCCAGCAGGAATTGAGTGAGATGGTCTTCAAGCCTCAGACTTCTAGATGCTGTGGTCTAGAGTCTCAACAACCAGGGTCTCCTTGGGGAAGGCACTGGGTAGGACTCTGTTTTGCTAGAAGCATGAGAAAGAAAGAAGAAACACATGTGTCATCAGAGACCAGAAACCAATGTTGCTTTTTCAGCTGTATGCCTTGGTCCCTGTCCTCGGGTGAAATCATAAAGCCAACTGTGAGTAACACCGGGCCTTCTGCCTTGGCTTGGTCCTGCTGCCACAGCAGCAGAAAACCCATGCAACCTAAAACACATCCCCAAGTGAAAGTTTCATAAACAATACACGATCTAATTTTAGGCCACAGAAAGTAGAAGGTCAGCATAGAATATTGACAGTAATAATAATCCCAGTTAGCATTGGTTGCTTATTATATAATATTTTTATTTTTCTTCACAGAAGGTGGATATATCCAATGAAGGCTGGCTTGGTTTCTTTTGCACTAACTTGGCTTTACAGAAGGGCCCCAACAAAGGTGAGACATCGGAGGCAGGCATACCAGAGATTTAGAGACCCTGTGAAAGCTTTTTAATAGGAAACTTCTTTTCTATTCCCACCACTTCTGAAATTTCACCATCAAAGACTCATACTTGGTCAAGTATAGATTCCCCCACTTCCCCCACCTTTTAAAATTAAGTGAAATTTGAATAACATAAAGTTAAGCATTTAAAGTGAATAAGTCGGTGGCATTAAGTACAATCACAATGTTGTGAAACCATCACCCTTATGTAGTTCCAAAACATTTTCATCACCCCAAAAGGAAATCCCATAGTCACTGAGCAGTTACTTCTCATTTCCCTTTTCTCTAACCCCTGGTAGCAACCAATCTGCATCTATCTCTGTGGATTAGCCTATTCGGGGCATTTCATATAAATGGAATCATACAAGGTCTTTTATGTCTGGCTCCTTTCACTTAATGTCATGTTTTCAAGGCTCATTTATGTTGTACCATGCATCAGTCCTTCATGTCCACCAGTTTATGGATGGATAGACAAATTGTTATATGTACATACCAAATCCTTTCCAGATGATTTTTAAAATTATGTTCTGGGATACATGTGCAGAATGTGCAGGTTTGTTACATAGATATACACGTGCCATGGTGGTTTGCTGCACCCATCAACCTGTCACCTACATTAGGTATTTCTCCTAATGCTGTCTCTCCCCTAGCCCCTCACCCACTGACAGGCCCTGGTATGTGATGTTCTCCTCGCTGTGTCCATGTGTTCTCATTGTTCAACTCCCTAATGGAATAAAAAAAGAGACTGTATACTCAACACAATCCTAAGCAAAAAGAACAAAGCTGGAGGCATCATGCTACCTGACTTCAAACTATACTACAAGGTTACAGTAACAAAAACAGCATAGTACTGGTACCAAAACAGAGATATAGACCAATGGAAAGGAACAGAAGCCTCAGACATAACTCCACATGTCTACAACCATCTGATCTTTGACAAACCTGACAAAAACAAGCAACAGGGAAAGGATTCCCTATTTAATAAATGATGTTGGGAAAACTGGCTAGCTGTATGCAGAAAACTGAAACTGACCCCTTCCCTTTACCTTATACAAAAATGAACTCAAGATGGATTAAAGACTTATATGTAAGACCTAAAACCATAAAAAACCCTAGAAGAAAACCTAGGCAATACTATTCAGGACATAGGCATGGGCAAAGACTTCATGACTAAAACACCAAAAGCAATGGCAACAAAAGTCAAAATTGACAGATGGGATCTAATTAAATTAAAGAGCTTCTGCACAGCAAAAGAAACTTCCAAATGATTTTTAAGTGATCTCCTCCAGTGGAGGAGATAACACATAGGACCACCAATACCTTAGTTTTAATGAGGTTGTCTCACAAAGTTACTTTGGATTAAACAGACTGGTGAAAATTGCAGGGTAGAGAGGACTCTCAAACTGGAGAGAGATGATGAAGGCAAAAAGGGTGGGGAAGCCACCTGCAATTTAATGGAGATCTGACACCAGTTTGAGTTCTAGAAAATTATGCAGCCTCTGATTAAATTCAACAGAACATTGCTGAGCATAGAATTAAAACATGCACACTTCTTATTCTCAAAGGTCAGTGTGCCAGAGAGGATCTGGGTGAGAGAAGAACTGACTTCTCCTTACCTAAAAACAACTCTGGACCAACTCATGACTGGATTTGCAGAACACTAGTTGCAGAGTATATAACCTTGTCAGCCCCAAGTGGGGATACCAGTGTCGCTGGCCGAAGCCGCTCCTGTGTGACTGCCTGGTGATCATTCTTCAACACAGAAGCACGGCCTGTACTGAGTTGAGTTCTCACTCCGAATGTGGGACAATAAAATCCCTTTGGAAGGAAATTGTCCAAGAGTCAAAGGAGACAGATATCCCTCTTCATCTTCATTGGGAGTTAATTTGCTGGCAATTATCGTGTCTTTACCATACACTTAGAATCACATTCATTTACACTCCAGGAAGAAGGATGACTCTTTATGACTTTTTTATTTAAATTATTGATGCTTAAAATCATGAGCCATTCATTTCCTGCTTTCTCAACGTTGGTAATTGACTAGTTCAGGGCAGGTGTGGGCTGAGAAAGCCGTTTAGTTGGCATGAGGAGCGATCGCTTCGGAGGCCATGCTGCTACTTTTGCCCACAGATGATTATCAATCATAGAACATTCTCGTCTCTGCTTTGGGAGCACAGATGGTTCTCTCGGCATAACTGTTTTCTCTAGAAGCCAATACCAGGGTTGGGGTGTGGGCTATCGAGGTACCTGCTGAAGTACATATAGATATTTTACCCTATCCGCCCTTTCCTCTGTATGTCATTTAGGCATCCTGCCAGGGGTAAAATCTTGTACCAAATTCTGCATGTAAGTGCTCCATTCTTAAGAAGACCAAATAGAAACAACTACGAAAGAAGGTTGGGCAGTGGTAATTTACATGAGTCAAGATGTGCAGCTATGAAAATTTTAAAAGCTTAAATTGCAAATGATGACATTTTGGATCAGATGCATCACTTTACTCAAAGGAGAGCGTAGTGAGGGTGGCATGAACCACATTCACCAGAAACTCAAAGAAGAATAACATATGGTCCCGAACCCCAATAAATGCACAAATGTATCAGAGGACACAGATTTTTGTTTTGTTTTTCAAGATGGAGTCTTGCTCTGTCACCCAGGCTGGAGTGCAGTGGCGCGATCTCGGCTCACCGCAACCTCCACCTCCTGAGTTCAAGCAACTCTCCTGCTTCAACCTCCCGAGTAGCTGTGATTATAGGTGCCCAACACCATGCCCAGCTAATTTTTGTATTTTTAGTAGAGATGGGGGTTTCACCATGTTGGCTAGGCTAGTCTCGAACTCCTGACCTTGTGATCCGCCTGCCTTGGCCTCTTAAAGTGCTAGGATTACAAGCGTGAACCACCACGCCCGGCCAAGGACACAGATTCTTAAGCATTGAGTCATAGTAGAAATGGGATGAGTGTTGTAATCAAGAAAGAACACATAGGAGAGGGAATCTAGAGGAGGAAACTGTTGATTCTTTTGGCAAGGAAGTGGGAGATGATGAGAATGCAAGGGAAGTGACATTTGAGTTCAGGCTGGAAGGGCAAGAGAGGTTTGTCAGGTGGAGGAGGGAGAGAGGGGATTCCAGGAATGTTCAAATTAGAAGAGACCAGCTGGCTGTTGGAGTATTGGTAAGAGGCTGTTCAGGAGGCTACTGGAATCTTTTGGGAGGTTGATTGATGGTAAGGCATTGATGGTGAGAATGCTGAGTGAGCCTGATTCAGACAGACATTTTGGAGATAAAAGTGATGACTATGAGGAACCAATGCAGGGGTTTAGGGAGAGAAAAAGGAGACAAGGATGATTACAACATTTCTAGCTGAGGGGAACAGGTGGACACTTACTCCCTTAACAGAGACTGAGAAGATTTGGGGAAGATAATAATGTGTTCAGCTTTGGCCATGGTAAGTTTGAGCTGCTTTAGAGCTATCTTGGAAGTGACAACTGGTCAGCTTAGGGGCTTGTGACATAGTGATCAGGATAGAAAGTGACTCTGATGATCTGTAAGTATTGATACATTTTATTCTAATTTTAAGTAATTTAGCATATTTGGAAATGGCATTAGAATTTCTGTCATTTATGCTTAAAACCCTCATTAATGCATTCCTCATCATCATTTTTGTTTTCTTTGGTTCAGGGAAATGAAGTATTTTCATTAATATGTTAATATTTTATCTGGCGATATATTATGCTTCTTTGTTTTTAGTCTCTGGAGAAAGAGCCAACACATTAAATCATACACTAATATTATACTACTATATTGTAAATCTCTAGAATGGCATTTATGTTTGTTAAGCCAGTATAAAGTGTACTTAAAAATTGAAAATATATGAAAGGGAAGCACCTGAAGAATTACTTGTCAATAATTTTTTTTTTTCTTAGTGAAAGACAATGGGGGTGGTCATTAGGAAAAATAACTAGTAGCCTAATGACATTCAGTGGTGTGTGTGCTACTGGGGGAGTGATTGGTGATTCCAACTGGACTGTGTTTTATCTGCCTCTTCTGCTCATGAACATTCTATGGCTCCCCGTGGCATGAGGGATAAAGTCAGAAAGTCTCAGACTGAGTCTTTTGAGTCTTCACTGATCTGGACCCGCTTTACTTCTTTGTAGTTACCTTCTATAACCATCACTTACAAAGAAATCCCTGTTCGAGCTAATTTGGTCTTCTTACCATGACCCAAGTATGACATAAGTATTTCTTCATTGCTGCCTGTCTGGGCTCTTCTTCCTCATCTTTCCATGCAAAGCCTTGCTAGTACGCAATGCTGATGACTGTTTTATCCGACAGGTGATGTCAAGCCCATAGCAGTTTTCAGTATGATTTGACACCTTTTTGTTTTTTTCCCCCCAGGAGGCTCACTCTGATTGCAGAGGTTGGGGAAGAGATACTAGATGGAAGCCCTTCAGGAGGCCCTTGCCATGATCCAGGTGAGCAAGGAGGAGGCAGCAAACTGTATTCTAGGGGAGAGGAGGTAAATGAGACTGAAATTTCCTAAGCTGTGTCCACCAAGTCAGCGATCTTTGGTCGCTTTTTGAATTTCTCTTGTAGATGACAGTGAAGATGGGAAAATGGGAAAACAGGAGGAACAATTAACAGGAGTACAAAAATCACATCCAGTCTGGAGCATATGCATTTATGGGGTCTGGAATATCCAGGTGGACTTAGTTGTTCTCCTGGCAGCTGAGAGCACCACTCTCCAGAGAAGCCGGAGACAGAGATATAAAATAACTATTAAAAGCACCACAGATATTTTCATGCTAATTGTGGCTTCTAGAGTCTTTCAGGGGTTTGGAGATAGTTTGTTTTTCACATATTTTCAGCATTATTCTTGCCATCTTATTTTTAAAATATGACTTGCAGTATCTATGAAGAAAACGCTTGCTTAGCAAAGCCTAACCCATCTTAATCACGAATTCCAAATTCATGGCATCAGAATTATAAGTAGTTTTATATTATATAATTAGAAGAAGATTCCAGTGTTTGGTTCATTGACTCTGGAGCCATGTTACAGTCTTGTTATATTTGATAATGACACAGCAGACATTCTATCAGAACTTGGATATCTGGAGAGAGATTCCAAAATGCTTTAATCTCGTCACAAATCAGAAGCAGCTGTTCCTTTTTCGTTAAAAAAAAAAAGCTCAAGTTTGGATGGTCCTCAAAAAAGAGAATCTGGGATTTTCAACTGGCAGGTGTTTTCCATCAAAAAAACCTCCCCCTACCCCCTTGTTGATTTTATTTCTTTAGACTTCTCTCAAACTGAAAATTGCATGTGTGTAATGAGCTTCATCACATGCACTTAGGCGTTTATAACTAAGGTTAAGCCATATCTTGAGACTTTTACACACCAAGGAAAACAGATACCATGGAAAATAAAATTTAAATATTACTTGCCCGCTCTGAGTGGCCGGAATAACTGAAGACAGAAATGTTATGCTCATCAGTCAGCAGAGGACTCCAAGCCTCAAGTGCTGAGCCTACAAACCTCCCGTAGGTTCTATGATGACATGAAACTGCTGTAGTAGAAACTCTAAAACTAACAAGAGTATTAGCTTCATTGATTTTTTTTGAAAATGGGAAAAGGAAAAAAAAAGTGCTCAGCTAAGTCCAGGAAAGAGATTTAATACAACTGTCTTTTAATAATATTAAGTTTCCCAGAATCAATATTTTCTCCCCCTCATATTATACTATGGGTTGCTACACACCAGTTGCTATGTAAGGGAATGGAATCAATACAGACTTACCTTCTTTGGAGACTATTTCAAAGACCTGCATAATGGTGCATAGATTAGGAAGAATGAAATTGAATTTTAAGTACACTGACATTATGCTATCATCTTCAACCGGGAGAATATAGATCGTTCCAGGGCCCATGGGACCCAAGGGATTCAGGGTGAGAGGTGTCAGCCACGGATGAACCCACAGAACCCCAGCGACAGCAGCTCCTGTAGGATTGTTTAACAAATGCCAAACCCAGGCATTTGGGCCACTCATAACATAATCTTCAAACACTCTAGGGTGTACTTTGTTGGGGGGATGGTGGTGTATTCTTTACAAAGTTTAGCATAGTGATTTTTCAATTATGCCAGAGCAAGTTTGTATTAACTCAGACTCTGAAGTGGTGGTTCCTCTCTACTTAGATTTTAAATTTTACTTTATTTTGGGAAATTGAATGAGAATCTCAATAGGAAGAACTCTTGAAAGCATCACTGCAATGTTTTTGCAATTGTTAAAATGATATTTTTCATTAACATTTATGCAAAATAGTAATACCACAAAAAATCAAATACCACAAAATATATCAAAAAAACTTAAATTTTCAGATGAGAATGGGGTGTGTTCAGAGTGGTATGGCTGTAGATGAAACAACTCAAATTTTCAAAGGGGTTAAGGCATGTTAGTTTTTGAGTGTTGATAAATCATGATATCAGTCTCTTATATTATGAGGTTGCCTTGAATAAAATCTGGATGTTTAATGTGATGTTGATATTTACAAGTCACTGTTTAATAGCAGTCCCACTCTTGGGGTTTATCCTGGAGTAATGAAAACTTATGATCGCACAACAACAGACACATAAATGTTTATAGCTGTTGTATTTAAAATTGCCAAGATCTGGAAATAAACCAGATGTCCTTCAAATAAACCAGTTGAATGATTAAACAAACTGGTATATCCATGCCATGGAATACTATTCAGCAATAAACAAGAACAGATGATACACGTGATAACTTGGCTGATTTTCAAAGGCATTATGCTGAATGGAAAAAGGCAGGTTCAAAAGGCCGTATACTGTATAATTCAATTTATGTGACCTATTTTGAAAATGTCAGAATAGATCTAGAGAACAGATCAATGGTTTTTGGAGCTGGGGCAGGGGAAAGAGTGGAACTATAAAGGGAGAGTCATAGGGAATTTTTTTAGGGTGATAGAACTGTTCCGTATCCTGATTGTGGTGGTGGTTATACAAACCTACAGCTGTGTTAAAATTTATAGAACTCTACAGCAAAAGGGAAAAAAAGTCAATTTGACTGTTTAACTTATAAAATAATTTTTTTTAAATGCCTCTTACCTTGGCTTGACTTATTTTTTAACCTAAACGCAGCTGCATAAATATTAATGGGTGTTAAATATCATAGAGAGAAATCCGTTTGTAGGTGGGCTGTTAGCATACACAGGGTTAGGTTATGGGAGGAAGCTATGTAGTAGATTGGATAGGAAGTTGCTGATTTGTTACTTTGTAGGTGACTGGGACATACATAACCCATAAGTCTTCCAGTGATTGTTGTGGGCGGAGGTCTGTGTTAGCAGTAATAAGACCTCATATTCGAATTCTTTAAAATTCTTAGCACTTCCCTATTTTCTCATTTTAGTGTTATGAACTATGTAGGGCAGAAATCCTTACCAGAGCTTTGTCGATGCAGGAAACTGATGCATGGGAAGTTTAGGTAACTGACCTCAGCTCACACAGCTGGAAAGTAGCTGGGACTGGCCCTCAGAGCATTTGGCTCTTGGAAAGCCCTGAATCTAGAGTTTATTTTTAATTTTTTATGTTTAAAAATTTTTTTTTAAATCTAAAATTTTTGTTTGCATCATTCTGTCTCCAAGTGATATCCTGCAAAGCTGAAAATCACTGAGACCACTGAAGGAGATACATATATGTAGCTAAAGAACCTCACATCATAACGTGCCTGGAAAACAAATAAACAGATGAAAAAACAAACAAACAACTCGTCACCTGATTACCGATCAGGGGACTAGTATAGGGAATTCTAAATCCTTACTGGTCTTTACATTTTTGGTTAGCTTAAGACATTTGGTAACCTTGGACTTAAGTTATCTTTTCAAAAAAATTAATAAATTGGAGGTTTGCTTTATTGCAGAAACCCGGGATGCAGATGAAACAGATGCAATTCAGGGAGAGAGTAGACTTTGGCTATTGTTACGTTTAAAAAGGGCAGTTGTAGAAATCAAAGGAGGTTTCTGCCAGGGCCCTATGTGCTTGTAGCACATGCAGCTAGGAAATGGTCCACCCCGTGTGTAGAATGGTGGCATCCCACTTTTCTAGGGGAAAGTTACTGTTTTGAACACATAAATATGATCTGGAGTCCCAGAAGACTAAAAGTTGGGCCTATCTTTCCATTTCCTTTTCCATCGTTATAATTTCAAAGCTCTATGCTTCCTGCAACTTGTGTGAGGAAGGTGCTAGAAATTTTGCAGGAGACCTGGGGAAAAGACAGGTTCCTAGTCACAGTGTAGAGAAAGTACTGGTTTCATTCTGAAGAGTGTTGCAGACCTGAAACAGCAAAACAAACAAATAAACAAACAAAAACACCTCCTTTCTTCTTGAGAGTATAAACTGCATTCCGCACAGTTCTATTTTTTATAAAGGTTTGCAGAATATTTGGGCATTCAGATATAGGTGAGTGGATGGAGGTATAAGTGATACACCCTGGGGCCAGGGGAGATGGAGACTTGGCTGGTCTCCTGGTTTCCCAAGTCCTTTGTAAGTGGGTTAAGCTCAAGATCATCCAAGTACCCATCTTTCTCCTTTCATGATGACAGAGTGTCCTTTTGTGCAATTTATGTCAATGGGGCAGATAAGATGAGTGACTCCGGCGTGCCGTGCGTTCCTGGTCATTTTCCTTGCCAGCCCCTTATGGTGACTTTTTGACATTTGGCCAGTGAACAAGTAGACTCTGCTGTGTCGGATGAGAAAGAATAAGCCAAGGGGCAGGACTAAATGAAAAGCCAACCACGTCCTCCCTCCTTTCCTCTTAGCTGTTCACCTATGACAGAATCTCCCATTACTCCATTGGGCACCAGAACATTTCAGGGGATGAAATGAGTCTTTCTCTCTTGGCATCTTTCTTGTTTTCATCTATGTCCCTCCTTTGATCCCACTTTCTCACTTCCCATTTTTGTTTCTTTGTCCCTGTTTGACTTCCTTTGTGTCTCTCTATGGAAATCTGCTTTTTAAATTTACCCCTTTCTCCCTCTTTAGATGCTGATTTGCAATTCTAACTCATGGTGTACAATAAGCCCTCTCTAAAGAAGATTCCTGAAGATGCTCATAGGGCAACATGTGTCTATCTGTGAAAGTCATTTCAGAATCATTTATTGTATTTTTATGCTTAAGGCCAGTGGTTCAGATGGAATTTTTCCAGTCCCTCCTCTAAGTCTGCCCTCACTCTGAGATGCTGCCACTGTACATGAGATATTCATCGTTGGATTTGGGCAGTTTGATTCATGAAATTATTACTGCCTGCTAGTCTATGAATTTCAAAATGACTACCTTAGAAACACCTAAACAAAATACATTCTTGTGGTGCTAAATACCAACTTTAGGAAGGGAGCCTGACTGTACCTACCTGGGCCTTTCCCTTACTCTCTGGGTCATCTTAGCTATGCATTCTGGCCGTAGCTTGTTAGTTGACCTTATCAATGTAGTTTTCCTCCCGAATAAAGGGCTTTTCTTATTTGGAGAATTACCTCTCAGGTCGCAGCTGCCACTCTGCTCATTGGTTCTGGCTGACAACCTGCCACAGTGGGTCCCTATTTTCTGTGAGCATAAGTCAATGGTTATTTTATGCCATTTAGTTTTTTTTTTTTTTTTTTTTTTTTTCAGCAATAGTAACTGGAATGGACATCATCATAACATGAGCCATCCACTTAGATAGAGGGATCTTTTACCTTCCTTCTCCAATAGGCACCAATTCATGCTCTGTCTTCTAAATGGCACAACTGTCAGCTTTCCCTATTTGTGAGGAAAATATTACACAAAGATTTGAATTTCACCACACATTGAAATTTGGGAAGATAATGAAAATGGATTTCTATCTACCAAGTTTATTAAAAGTTGGCATGAAGCACCCCAGTGGTTCTGGGATAGGACTTTTTTGCCTAAATGAATTATGGTAGGGAATTAAGCAGAAACACTGTTTTGTTGTTACCCTAATAGAACCTCTATGGGTAGGTCAAACAATCTTAGATAAACCCTCCTATCCTTAAATATTATTGCTGCCTCTTGTCCAGTGTTAATCACTCTACATCTAGTCACTTTTTGGCACAGCATCTCTTTCTAGGCTTTTTATTATTTCTATTGCTGTTTAATTTCTCAGTCAACCATTTTTAATGGGATGTATCCACACTCTACCCAGTAACCCAATAAGGACCTTATATTCTGAGTGTTAGGAGGAAGTTAGTTCTTTGATTTTGTATGCTGTTTTTCTGTAATATGCTTGGATATCATATTAGTTTTCTTTTTGAGGTAAAATTTACCATTTTAACCATTGTAGCATATAAAATTCAGTAACATTAAGTCCATGTATAATGTGGAATAATCACCACTATGTGGTTCCAGAACTTTTTCATCATCCCAAACGGAAACCCCATATTTATTAATCAATAATTTCCTGTTCCCCATCCCTCCATCTTCTGGCAATCCCTAATCTATTTTCTGTCTCGATAGGTTTGTCTATTCTGGTTATTTCATATAAATAGAATCATACAATATGTGACCTTTTGGGCCTGGCTTCTTTCACTTAGCATAATGTTCTCAACATTCATCCATGCTGTGGCATGGATCAGTACACCTTCCTTTTCTTTTTGCCAAATAATACTCTTACATCAAGTTTTTAATTGCAGCATATTCTACCGCTGACTCAGGACTCACATACCCTGATTTATCTACAGATCCCTGTCTCCCACGAGCATAAGTCAATGATTATTTTACGCCATTTAGTTCTTTTGCAGCAATAGTAACTAGATTGTCATTTTATGACATCATGACCTCCCCAAGGGGCTTTGGGGCTTGCTAACAGGGGAAGACATGGGAGGAGAGCTGAGTAACAGTCATGAAATGCCAAAAGTGACACATGTCATACTTCATGAACCATGACTAACCACATAGCCAAGCTTAATTTCAAGGGAGTGAAGAAATGTAATTAGCGCTTCACCAGAAATAGACAAGAACTGGAAATTGGTGAACATCAGTAACACCCACCTCCAAAAACTGATAAGCATGTGCCTCCCAATATGGGCTGAGCTGTGTCCCTCTGACTGTCAACTCATGTGCTGAAGCCCAACTCCCAATGCGATGGTATTTGGAGATGGGGTCTTTGGAAAGCCAAAGGTTTAGATTGAGGTCATGAAGGTGGTGCCCTCATGATGGGATTAGTGCCTTTAGAAGAGGAGACTTCAGGGAGATCTCCCTCTCTCCTTTCCCCTGCGCCAAGTGAGTATCTGTTTACAAGCTAGGAAGACAACCCTCACTAGAACTCAAACTCAGCAATGCCGGCACCTCGATCTTGGACTTCTAGCTTCCAGAACTGAGAAAATAACTGTCTGTTGTTCACGCCAGTCTAGGGTGTTTTGTTATGGCAGCCTGAGCTGACACCACCCACCCTGCAAATGTATTCAAATGCACACTTATTTCCTACGTACCCACCTTCTGCAGTAAGTTTGCTGGGATTTTACACAACTAAGGAAACAGCCGTCCATATGTTTTTGTGCTTTCTCTCCCATCCCGCTGTTTTCTCTGAGGGATATGCATCCTACACATATTTTACAGGTACAACCCAAATACATTCTTCACATTTCTCTGACTTCCAAGGTGCACTTATGTGCTTGAGGAACTTTAGAGAGTCCCAGCATTTTGGTAAGTGGCTTTATTTAAACAGATTGATTGAGTATGATATGAACAAAGCAAATGCCCTCATACCATGACGTTCTGTGGGAAGCAGAGTTGTAGTGCTCAGCCTTTCTAGAGGCAAGCCAGTTTCTAGACCACGTTCCATTCCCGTCTGGTTTCATCTGCCACATCTCTGCGGGCAAAAGAAAAATGCCTTACACGATCAGAAAAACCACGTTAATTTTGGAGCTCTCAGTATAGTTGCCGTCAATTCCAATTGGCCTCCCAAGTCACAGTTAATGGACGGTAGTATAAAGAAAAAAAAAAAATCGCATTAAAACATAACCCAGCCAATTATAAATTGTACCAAACTGTAATTTTGGGTACTCATGATTCACCAACATTATCTTATTTTTGGAACAATAGCGTAAGTTCCTCAATGGTAAACTACTGCTGATCAAGCAATTTTCCATGCTTTGTTAGGTTTTTGGTGACAGGCAAGGTCCGTGTAATTCTAGTGGGTGCTAATGGACCATGTCCCTTTGGAGGATTGAGAAGATTGTTGCAGATTTTCTTTAGACAACTGAAATTCTGCATCGAGTGAAGCCTCCATTTTTAAGGAATGAACTCTCTGCTTCCAACAAAATTTTATTATAGAGGAAAATGTTGATGGCCAGGTGAATTCTAGGGAGGTTTGTCCTGGTCCCCACCCACGCCAAAGTTCCCTCTATGCTCTGCCTAGAAGTGCACTGCTACCAAAATCAACGATTAATGGTTGAAAAAGTCTGAAAAATGGATATCCCTTTGACCTTTCTAAGGTTTGTCATTAGTTGACATACCCATTACCTCAAAAATCAAATGTGTTTGTCTAAACATTATTCTGATGTTTACTCTGGGCACTAAAGGGCAGACAGCTGACCACGGACGCGCTGACAGTGATCAATTCAGCCTCGGATCTTGTCACTTTCCCTGTTTATTCTGCTATCAATCTCCCCTTTGCCTGCCATCTCGGCTACTTTCTGCTGCTCAGGCGCTTTTAAAACTAACAATAATCCAATTTAGAATTGATCCACGAGAATGTGTGGTCAGTAAGCAAAATGACAAAGTCTGCGTGCAACTGCTGACCACAGTCAGGGGGTCTATCTTACACGAGGCTGAAGGCAAATTTTAATTAATTAATTAAACGCTAACAGCACTTAGGCCTCTTCCCTGGAGGCTCTTTAAGTCAGACCCTCTGTGTTTCTGTGTCTTAGAAAAGGAGGAAACTAGGCCCACTCAGCATCTGCTAGACCAGGTACCTTCTACAAGAGTGCTGTGCAGGGAAACGTTCCATTGTGGCGGGAATGGTCTGCATCTGTGCTGTCCAATGCAGAGCGCCAAGCCACCTGTGGCTTAACTTGAAGTATGGCTTGTACAAGTGAGAAATTGAATTTTTAATTTTATTTAAATTTCATTTATTTAAATTTAAAGTTAAATAGCTGCATGTGGCTATTGGTTCCAGCACTGGCTGTTCTAGAATGTTGAGGTGTTCATGATGAGGTGAAGCCTGATAAGGTTGTTTAGAATGTCATAGTGTATCAGGAGGCCACAGCCTCCCACGTGATCCAGCACAGCTACAAACCAGGCAAGAGAAGTGAAAGAAGCGATTCAAAGGCTCCCCTACATCCTAAAGACAATAGGATGTTTGACCAGGGCAGCCTTCCTGGTCCATGGGAATGGGGTTCCTTCAGTGGCCAAGACATCCTTCAATTCAGTTTCTCAGTTGCACAAGCCATATTCCAAGTCGAGTCACAGGTGGCTAGGGGCTCTGCATTGGACAGCAGCGATAGAAATCATTCCCACCATGATGGACCGCTTTGCTGTACAGTACTCTTGTAGAAGATACAATCGGGGTGGCTGCTGCCCAGCAGAAGGGAGAGGGTGCAGGACTGGTCATACCAGGGAACAAAAGTGGGTTCCTTTTCTTAAAATACCCCAAGTGAACCTCATTCTCGGGTGGATTCCATGTCTGGTTTCTAGGACAGAATGCTCCGTTTGGTTCTCGGCACCAACTGGCTCCCTGATTGAGGATCCGGGACTTAGGATATGTCCTTGGCACCTCCTTTTTGAATTTCTCCTTTGGGTTTTGGTTCCCAAATTGGCAAGATCCCTAGATTCTGCATTCCTTGCCCCTTCCCTCAACTTCAAACTCCATTTTTGCCAAATCCAACAGTGGAGAGTCATTTGATGAATTTCTTAAAATGATTTGCAAATGTTACCTTCAGTGAACAAACAGTTTAAAAGCTAATTGCTAATACGATTATACTCATATATGGTATTAATATTGGGGAGTCTTTTTAAAAATCATGAAATCAACTTAGCTTTTATCTCAAGATCCATATCTGCCAAAAAGCGTGATTAGATTTTTTACAAAACCGTATCATTTCTTATTTGAAACTTAAAGTTTATGGGGGAAATTATGAGCAAGTAGAAACGCTTTATGATGGCCGTGGCGTAATCAATGTAGATTTAAAATGCTGTAGCAGATAACAATTTTCTTAGAAGGAAAGAGGTCTGGATTTCCTCTTGAGAGAAATCTCAAATCTATAATTCTTGCATTATTACATACCAGCAACAAAAAAGTAAATACAAAACCCAGTTATTATTTACAAAAAAGAAATAAAAAATTATTTCTTGAATATCGAAGGAAGAACTTTAATTTTGGTCATTTAAAAAATGTAGTTTTAGATAAAGCTTTATGTGATATACTGTAAGAGTTAGACAATGACAACAAAAGAATAAGTCCTTTGAATTAAAAAATAAGAATTTAAAAAGCATATGTAGTATTTATATAATCATTCATGGTTTCACTATCTAGAGACAGACATAATACAGTATTTTCTTATATGTCCTTCTGATATTTACTCTATTTTACAAAAAAACTAAGTAGAAATGTTATGAATACAATATTTTTTTGCTTTTTAATTGAACATAGATGTGTTTTTCATTTTATATTTTAACACTGACATATATTTTCCATATTTGCATATTCTTTCTAAACATAATTTTTTAAAGTTAAATAATAACTAATGGAGTGAACATATGTGATTTGTGTAACTATTACTTTTTTGTCTGGTATTTAATTACTTCTGAATTTTTTTTTTTTTTTTTGCTATTAAAAATAATGCCTCTCAATATTCAGGATTATTTTCTTAGGCTCCATTCTCAAAAGTGTAAGTACTGCATTGGAGAGTATAAACAGCATAAGGCTCTTTGCCAAATTGCTTTCCGAAAGGATTATACCAAAATGTTAGCAATATTGTAGAGTACCCTTTCACAGTGCCCTCGGCAGTGGTGGATATCATTATCTTTCTAAAAAAAATCTGGTTAATTTGTTAGAGGTCAAATGTTACTCCATTTTTATTTTAAATGTGCCATTCTTTGATTGCTAGTGAAGGAAAGTGTTTTCCACACATTTGTTGATTGTTTAGAGTTTCCTTTTTGGAAATTGCCTATTCACATCCTTTGCCAATTTATCTATTGAGCCTTCAGTATTTTAAAACTCAATTTGATTGAGCTTTTTAAGAATATTAGTACTTTGTCTATGTAATATCTCCTCTATTTCCCCCCAAATAAGATGCCTTTTAATTTGCTTCTATTTATTTTTGAAAGAACAGAAGCTTACATTTATAACACAGTTAAATATGTTAATGTTTTTATTCTAAGTTTAATAAATTGTACCTCCTCCAGTGATGGTAAATATTTCTTTCTGTTTTTTCTTGATTTCTTATATGTTGATATTTCACATTTAATTTTTAAATTCCCTTGACTTATTTTGAATGATTCTAATCTAAATATATATATGTGTGTATATATACGTGTGCATATATATACACACATATACACACACACACACACACACACAAATCAGTTGCCCACTCCAAGGCTGTTTATGAAATGGTTTACCCCTTTTCATTCATTTAAAATATTTCTTAAAAATAAAATAAAAACCATACATTACTTTTATTTTTTATTTATGAGATACTTTATTTCTTGATTATTTTGTTCTGTTGATTCCAAAATTAGAACATCCTACTTACTGTCAATTTGCACCATTGGTTACTGGCTGACAAGTCCACAGTTCTCCCAATATCATTCTTTTTTAAAAAGCTGTTTTGTTTTATTTTGGGTATGTGTGCATCATGGGAGGAGTATTGATTATCGATTTTTTTACTTAATGTTTTGAGTTGTAATCTTTCTGAATTCTTCTGGTCTCTCAAGACAAGATGACGTCCCATAGCCCTCAGAGCCCTCCCTGACGCTTCTTGGTGGGAAGGACTCATCCCCTCTCTCACTTCCACATGGTTCCATCTGTACTTCTCTTAGAACATCATTACTTGCAGCATTTAATTACATTTAACTATCATTATGGTTATTTGTGGCTACACCTTATTTTTATCTGATTATGGGTCTGTAGTAGGCTGAATAATGGCTGTCAAAGATGTCTACACCTAAATCTTGAGAACCTGTGTATATTACCTTGCATGGCAATAAGGACTTGGGATTTTGCACATGTGAGTAAGCTAAGGATCTTGAGAAGGAGAAATTATCCTGGATTATTGGGGTGGGCCCTGAATGCAATCCTAAAAGTCCTTGCAAGGGGGAGGCAGAGGAGACTTGACTACAAGAGAGGAGAAGGCCGTGTGACCAGAGAGGCAGAGATTGGAGCCATGTGGCCAGGAGCTCAGGGCTGCCTGCTGCCCTCAGATGCTGGCAGAAGCAAGGAACAGATTCTCCCCTGGATCTTCCAGAAAGACCCAGCTCTGCTGACATCTCCATGTGAGCTACTTGAGACTTACATTGGGCTTCTGATCTCTAGGACTATAAGAGAATATAGTTTTTTGTTTTTTGTTTTTTTGCCACTAAGTTTGTGGTCATTTGTTACAGCTGCAATTGGAAGGGAATACTGCTATTTTCCATATCCCAACAGCAGTAGCATGGTTGGCCAGAGCACCCTTCAAGCACGGTATACGTAATTCTCTCTCGGGGCAGTCTAGGTTTTGCCTCTTCAAGCCTTGGCTGCTGAGTTAGTATCAATAGTGACTTCTGATTTTGTTTTGCTCTTCAGTTTGATCCAGCTCGGAATCCAGGAGCAGGACTGACTTCTCACATAATCTTTTATGTGACCCTTTGGGTCCACATCTTCACGTTCCAGTCTCATTCATAAGTGAAATGAAATTTAGCTCATCATTTATCTGTCTCTCTGAGAGGAATTCAAAATCGCTACAGCCAAGAATTCTGCTTTATAGAAGTTACTTCCAGGATGATGACTGAAAGCCACAAATTGAAAAGGAATGATTTCCTGAGAGAGGCTTGAATGAGTAAATTGATATAAGTTTTTACTAAACATCCTATCTGCAGCTTTCCTATTTGATCAAGGGAAAGTGAACATACCTTCTTAGATGTTAACAATACTGTTGCTCTATATGGCATACATTTGTTTGAACAAATGCTTTCCTTAAACTCAGTTTACTTTTCCAATATCTTTGTGGGTTGGAGGAGAATATATTCATTTTTCTGAATAGAAAACAGAAGACTAGTAATGTGGAGCCATTTATTCAACATCTTACCCATTTATTTATCAGTATATTGATGGTCTGCAAAAGGCTGGGCTAAGTTTGTAGTGATTTAAAGATAAATGAGACTCAGTCTCAGCCTTGAAAGGGGTTGCAGAAAGCAGGATATGCAAACTAGGGAACACAAGTAAAATACACTCGGAGAGGGGCTCACTTTGGGAGAGGCATATAAGGATTCCGGAAGGGCTGGAGTCAGCAGCATAGAATGCTATGGTTTTCAACTTTTTTGCACTTTACAATAATCCCTAGGAGCTTTCAAAATATACTCTAATATGGGTGCCACCGTAGACTGTGGGAATCACTATGGCTCTGTGCAGAAGCCGGAATCTGTTGGGATCAGATAAGATCAGATAAGCAAGAGGAAGAAGCTTGCAACACATAAGTGGAACTGAATACCTACATTCATGCAGCTTCAGGGAGCAGCCAGTGTGGGTACTGGCCTAATGTAGGATGCATGGACTTCACAGTCCACCCTCTTATTTGCGGTAGAGCTTATTGGATTGAATCCTGGAGTAAACAGAGGCATGGCGGAAGCTACCGTTTCTGTTTTTTCCAAGCCACTTCCTATGTAGGGCTTTCCTAGCTGGTGGAGACACATGATTGGGTGATACCAGTATGAATCCTTTAGCTTTCCAAGACACGTGCAGACTTGTTTCTTTTAACTGTTTTAATGTAGAATGGGGGACATTGAAAATGTGATTAGTTTGAGAGATGTTCTATTTAATTACATTTTTGTCTGCCATTTTCTTTGCCCAGTTTCAATAGTCTGATATGGATAAAAGTTCTTGTACCGGGAAAAATTTATTTATTAATATAAGCAAATTCTGTATTTCTATGAATAAATATTTTATTTTATCTTCGGAAAACATGAGCAAATCTCATGCTCTCTTTGGTTCCAGCCAACTCTGTCATTCCCAGTTTCTCAATCCCTTTTTAATCCACGCATGTACGCAAATCTCTATATACATACTTCTATTCCACTCAATGGACATCAGTTTGTTGTTAAGATAATAACCTCTCAGCAAGACGGTCTCCCGTGATGGCCTGGTCAATACATTTATAGAATGTAATTAAGCCATATCACATCTGTGACAGAAAATTGATGACCTTTTAATTATTTCAAGATAACTGAATATGTAATAATTTTCTTCTTTAACTGGAAAGAACAGTATATTCTGAATAAATTGAAAGCAGAATCTACATTTTTCTTTATTTTCTTTGTAAGCTGTACTTCTGTGTTCTCTTTCTGCAGGACATCCTTTTTGGAATGCTTGTCACATGATTTAGGAAAACAGTTTAGAAAAAGTGGTATTAATATTAATACAAGACATAATATTTAGCATAAGATGTTTAAGAAGCACTTGCTGATTATCGGGATTAGGAAATATCTGTCAACACTACCACAAAATTTTATATTGTAGGCAAGGTCACAATAATCTTTAAGACTGCCTGGTGGGAAATATATGGTTAAGTAGCTTTTTAAAAGAGTTAAAGTAGAGTGAGGCTGCTTATAAAATCAGAGTTAAAGAACAGAACTAACTCCCAAAAGGAAGGCTGTGTTGTAACAACCATTTATTGTATCTCACTTTGCGTGACATAGTGTGGTCATTACAGGGTCCTTATTATCCAAATCAAATACCAAACTCAATGTGCGATAGGTCTGAGTATTCTTGTGGGGATAATGGAACATAATATTTCAAATCATAACTATTTCACACAATTAAGATGGCATGACTTACATATCTCTAGTATAGCAGATTTTCCCATATATAAATACATGGTAAATAAAATACATATACAATATGTATTTATTTATATGTATTCCCATAAATAAAATAAATATAAAATATGTATTTTGTAATTCCCTTGAATAAGAACATTCTCAACTTCTACACAATGGATATGGTAAATAAAGAAAACCTAAATAGGAGCATTATTTTTGCAACCTGGTAAAACCAGACTCTTTCATCTCCACATATAGGCCAGAAATGTAGAAAATACTGTTCTCTCACCATCCTCCATTAAGAGAAAAGAGAACTTGTGCTACTACTTGAAAAATTAACTGCTTAATCTTCCACTGAAATTCCAGTCAGCAAAATTAATGGGGAGTGGGACAATGTCTGTAGAAAAACCCTGTGGTGAGTGGTTTTGATTTATAGCTGGACATATTAAATGTATAATTTATGCTAGAAGCCACTCTTTACTAGACATAGTTTCTAAGTAAATTAGTATAGTGACTTGCACATGTTACATTTAAAATTTTTCTTTCCTTAAAAAATGTTACAAGCCTGTTCTTCTTGAATCAGATGCTTGCTTTAGAAAATGGTTTGGAATTTCATGGACCTTTTCTTTAATTTTAAAAAGGACTTTAGCATAGTCTAGTTTTGAGATGATGTGACACAATTCCTTGATTCTTTATTATTAGGACTGTGTGTGTTGATTTGGAACATAAGCAACTTTTGCCAGAGAGAATACAGGCAGGTTGCTGTTATGCTCCTGACAAAGTGAGGTGGGTGAAGGCAGAGTCAGAAATGGAAAGCAGGCCCCCTCCCCTTTAGATCCCAGAACCAGAGCATAAAGTATTTAAGGGCAGGAATAGATTGGATTAAAAAAATTATTGCTAATGAGACAATGATCACCACTTGTTATATAGGAGATCCTCACTTAAATACTTGTTTACTTTGCTTTTTCAGTAAATCTTTCTTGAATGCTTGACACTATTGGGAGCTGGGGATTCAAAGATGATTAAAAAAGGATTTCTGTTTTTAAGAAGCTGACAGTTGAGTGTGGGAGACTGATTTATTATCTAATGAAGTGTGTATAAGAATAGAGATTTATACATTGATAAACAGGGAGGAATGATAATCCTTCTTAAGAGGAGTGTCAAGTGTTCACATAGAAGGTGATATTTGAGTTGGGTCTTGATTGCTTACGTAGACATAAGGGTTCATCCACACTTTTTTGGCTTGATTCCTCACAGGTAGTTTGCTTCATAAACTGAGTGACTTTGACACTAATGAATATTTCCTGCATTTTTGTAGTCACCCATGAAGTCTTTATTTTATTTTTTAGAGACAGAGTCTTGCTCTGTCACCCAGGCTGTAATGCAGTGGTGTGATCATAGGTCACTACAACCTCGAACTCCTGGCCTCAAGCAATTCTCCTGATTCAGCCTCCCAAGTAGCTGGGACTACAGGCATATGCCACCATGCCCAGCTAATTTTTATTTTTATTTTTTGTAGAGATGGGTTCTTGCTATGTTGTCCAGGCTGGTATCAAAGTCTTGGTCACCCATGTCTTAATGGATGGCAGTCACCAATTTTTTTTTTTTTTTTAATGCAAATAGCTGTGCTCAATAGCTTAAATTTACTGTCATTAAAATGCTAGTAAGAGAAACAAGCATAGCAATCTTTTTCAAGTTTTCCATTGTTTGTAGCTTTTAAGTGTTCAGTGCAGAATAACACATCACCAGCTAAATGATAAGGAACACTGGCTTAAATGGATTAAAACATCATTTTATTCTGGGCTGTAAATTTCTCGATTGAAAACATTATTTTCAGTGACCTAATTTCCTATGTATATATATCAAATGACATCTGAATCAAGTTAAAGCCTTAACCTTTTTCCATTTCCTGTTGTAAAACTCCCTGAATCTGACATCTCTGTAAGTGGAGTTGAAATTGTTTTCACTTGTGATGTCAGAATTCGGATAATGCCCAAATTGATGCTTAGTAATATTTATCTGAAAGACCTCATTTCCTAAGATGTCTTCTTTTCTTTTAAGGAAGACTTGAATTCCATTTTTGAATTTCCCTAGAGTTTAGAATAGTCACTTATTACAATATTCCCCACTGCTTATTTGACTCTCACAGTACTGGTAACTAAATTTCAAACAAGAGGCAACTACACTGCAAGCCTTCAGCCTGACAAGGAATCTTAACTCAAAGGCGGGAGAAGTCAAAGGTAATGACAGTGTCCATATTCCTTCTTGCCTGACTTTTTCTTTGAGTACTTAGGCACCCACCTGTTTCTCACCATCCCTTAACCAACACAGGCTCTGCAGCACATGGTCTCAAACTATTTTCTCAAACACTTGTCACGGCCCATTGTGAGTATATTTCTCATGTCCATTTATTTATTAATCGTTCAAACCATTATAGTGAGCATCTATTGTGTGCCAGGTATCATCCTAAGCTAAAGCAGTGAAAAATTAGTCAAGACTTTTGGCTCTCATGGAAACAGGTTATAGGAAAGTACAACAAAAAGAAATAAGATAATTTGGGGTTGCAATAAGTACAATAGAAAAAATATAAAATAAAACAGTGATGTAATGAAAAAAGGAGATTCAAGTCAGGTGCAGTGGCACATGCCTATCATCCCAGCTACTTTGGAGGCTGAGGCATGAGGATTGCTTGAGCCCAGGAATTCAAGGCCAGTGTTGGCAACATACTCATCTCTAAAACAATGAAGGACTGCAGAAAAGGAGTTCATTTTAGACTGAATAACCAGAGAAGACCTGTCTGAGATGCGGATAAAGGAAAAATGTTTGGGCAAGAACCTTCCGGGCCAAGAGAAATTTGGGCATAAAAGGCCCTAAATGATTTTTATTAAAATGAAAAGGCCAGTGTGGCTGAAATATAAAAACAAAGAGAAAAATCATGTAAGGTGAGGGAGACAAGGGCCAGTTCTAATGGGCATTGGTAAAGGGGTTTGATGAGCTACACTTGGAGGTTTTAAACAGGGCAGGGATAGGGTCCGGATAATTCTACCCACTGTGCGGAGAATGAGTGGTGGGCGATAAAGGGAGAGGCAGGGACTCTAGCTGGGAGGCAAGGCAGGTGTGCTGGTGAGAGATGACAGATGTTTAGACCAGGATGACCACAGTGGAAGGGAAGGAGGGTAAACTGGCCAGGGAGGTGCTGTAGGGCTGGAGGTGACAGGACTTGTGAGTGGTAAGTTGTAGGGATGAAGGAGAAAGGAAAAATTAATTATGGCTCCACATTTTTGACAAATGGGTGACTGGAAAGAAGTAGCCTGAGGGAAAGGACCTTCTGAATAGAAATCAGGCGTGTTGCTTGCCATGAAGTCTGTGAATACTTATTAGGCATTCGGATGCAAATATTAAGTAGGATGTTTGATTTATATATCTAGAGCTCAGGAGCTGAGAGTATAAAATTAGGGATCATTGGTCTTTAGTTGGTGTTTAAGGTCAGGGTGTTGGATGAGATTTCTTCATACGAAAGTGTAAAGGAATAATTATGGAAATTAAAAAAAGGTTTGCAAAATCAAAGGGTTAGAACATGAAACAAAGAAAAATGATGGAAAATTAAGGTATTTAGAAAACAAAAATACTCCATCATAAAACTTGAGGAAGGCAGCTAAAGCAGCATATCACTGGAACAATATTACATCCTATTGTCTCAGGAAGAAATAATACTTAATAATACATAATTCTATAAACATAAAAAGCTGTTGTGAAAAATCTCATGCGGAAAGTCTTCAGAACTTATCGGCAAGTTCTACAAATAATTTTAATTTTACATTGTCTTGAGATATAGTTTTTATTATTTAGGTATGGCAAGGTCAACAGGTTAGGACGTGACTGCCATTGAACAGATAGTTTATTACTCACAGATCTCAAGAGAAGGGGGCATGCCACACTGTTGGGGGCCACACAGGGAAGCACAGGGGTTGGTCAGGAGGCAGAGGAAGAGGGAGAAACTTCAGCAAGAACTTTTTGTGGCTTCTATTAAAAGTAATGGGTGAGGCAGGGTGAACAGGTTTAGAACTGGCAAGTTTGAATAATTTCAGCGGGCTCCGAAGCATGGGGGCTGTTCCTGCTTGTTTGGTGCTTAGCTCTGAGGTGAACAGGGTAGATGGATAGTGGCCTAGAGCTTGAGAGCCCAGCCAAGGCAGTGGTTGGGGTTATGGGCTCTGGATTCGCTGGTTTGCATTTGAAAGGCAATCTTATGGGTGCCTTGTTTACTATCTCTAGGAATAGACAAATTTGGGGAGGAGCAGTCCCTCTAGGCTTAGCAAAGCCTCAGATGTCAAAACATCAGGACACAGAAAATGAGAGACATGGTTAATATATACATAAACTATTTCAGAGCATTGAAAAAGTTAGCTATTATAAACTTGATACTAGATCTAACAAGAATGAGAAAGGAAAGTTCCATCCCAAATTTACTCATGAATGTAGATGCTCAAATCATACATAACATATGACCTGGGAATAATAAAAGTTGTGTTTTTTGGTAATGATTTTTATTTATTTATTTTCTTTGCACTTTTTCTAGCACTTGCTAGAACATCTGCTATAATGTTGATGGAAATAATAATGCACCTGAATCTTTTTCCTGATTTCCCAAGAAAATCTTTCAATGTTTTACCATGAAGCGCTATATTTACTATAGTTTTTTTTTATAGGTTAAGAAGATCCCTATTCCTAGTTGGTTAAAGGTCTTTTTTTTTTTTTTTAACATGAATGAACATTGAATTTTATCTAATTGTTTTTCTGCATCTATTGGAAGGACTATATAGATACATAATATACTATATATACACATATATACATATATACACACATATATATTTACCTTTACTATATGATTATTTTACCTTTAATCTGGTGATGTGGTTAACCAGATTAATTGATCTTCTAATATTATTCCAACTTTGCATTCCTAGGATAAATTCAAATTTATCGTAATGTGATTTTCTTTTCTGTGCATTACTAGATTCAGTTTGCAAATAATTTGCTGAGAATTTTGTAATCTAAGAAATGAATTTGGTTATAATTCTTCATCTTGTAATGCACTTGCAGATTTTAGTGTCAAAGTTAAGCTGAATTTTGTCTTTAGAGGGTTCTTGTAGCATTGACATTATTTCATATTTACATTAAAAACTCACAGGTGAAGTCATTTGAACCTGAAGTTTTCTTTGTGGGAAAATTTATGTTTTTATTCATATTTATATTGGCAGATTCAATTTCCAAGATAAATATGGAGCTATTTATATTTTCTCTTTCTTCTTGTGTCAGTTTTGGTAAGATGTGATTGTCAAGGAATGTGTTTATTTCATATCAATTGTCACATTTATTGGTATAGAGTTTCTCATAATATCCTTTTACCATATTTGAAGTTCAATATCTTGGAGAATGAGAGGCAGGAACTGTCTGCTTCAGGTAGGGGGAACACCACATGCAAAGGCCTGGTGGTAAAAGGAAGTGTGGCATTTGGGGAACTCAAATCTATTAATTAGAAAAGAATGACAAATAACAACAATGAAAATCATTGTCCTTGCCCCCAAATAACTTACAGCCTTTTTACATTGAGACAATGCTTATACACATTCGAATATCAAGAGATCAAATATGTGACTGAATTTATGCCAAGGGTTATATGGTGTATTGAGATTTCATACATGAATAACAAAAGAAATGCAAATTAAGGAGGAAGAATTAGTGATATTTTTTGCTGGTTTAAAAGTGAATATCTATGTTTTATGCATGTTTAGGTCAAATATATCCCTTGCACAAAATAAGTGTGTCTACCTCAAGGAAATTTGATATAAATTCATACACTGTATTAGTCCATTCTCACGTTGCTAATAAAGATGTACCCAAGACTAGGTTATTTATAAAGCAAGGAGGTTTAATTAATTCAGAGTTCAGCATGGCTGGGGAGGTCTCAGGAAATTTATAATCATGGCAGAAGGGGAAGCAAATAGGTCTTTCTTCACATTGCCACAGTAAGGAGAAGAATGAGAACCAGGTGACTGGGGAAGCCCCTTATAAAACCATCACTCACTATCACGAGAACTCACTATCGTGAGAACAACATGGGAGTAAGTGCCCCCATGATTCAATTACCTCCCACTGGGTACCTCCCATGACTTGTGGGGATTATGGGAACTACAATCAAGATGAGATTTGGGTGGGGACACAGCCAAACCATATCATACACTCTAAGAAGCATGTGGCTGTATGTGTATGTCACTCCTTGGCATGTTTTCCTTTTGGCCAGTAGACTCCTGGAATCTTTTCTATTTTCTCAAAACATGTCTTTCTCTTCTGAGCACTAATTTAATAGTTTTTGTGATACAATAGAACTCAAAACAACTTTAACCTCTATCTTTGCTATAAATCAATAAATGTATTACACAAATTTTTGATGTAATATTTGTGTAAACACAAATATTAGTGTTTTAGACATGAATACATGTTACTCAGTTGTGCCAATGTGAGGGTACAAGTAATCTAATTAATAACATGCATTTATCTAAACTGGCCAGCTGATTGGAAATGATCTATGTTACAAAATAAGTTAGTCTCAGTGTTCTGAACGTTGAGTCTCATGTCTGACTTTTACATATAGGACTAAAATAGAAAGTTTAAAATAGTTATTTAACTTACAGTTTTTAAAATTTTATTTTTAAATTGACAAATAATAAATTGTACATATTCATGGAGTACCTAGTGATGTTTTGATACATAGACTGTGTAGTAATCAGATCAGAGTAATTGGCATATCCATCATCTCAGACATTTATCACTTACAGATTTTTTTTTTAATCATAGGAAGCTAAGCATAATAGTCTGACTTTGCCTTAAATGATGACAAGGTACATGAATATTTTTGAGCTTATATTACCCTGCAAAGCTGGATAGACATGAGTGTTGTCCCCATTGCTGGGTTTCTTGCAGGATCATCAGTGTGGTCCGAAATAAACGAAGGAAAGAAGGTAATTAGAGTAGTGAATCTCTTTTGTGAAGTAGCCTTTGTTTAATAAGTGAGGATAATCTCAGACAAAAGCTAGAAGGAGGCCATTAAACTCCTGTTACTTAAATAACCGTTATCCTGAAATAAATAATCATTCCATAATGAAAGCACAATAAGAGAAGATTTCAAACAAATATTAGATGAATTTACTGCTCCTAGATCCTTGCTGAAATAACTCTAATGAGTGTATTATACTTGGGGAGAAGAAACACAGTAGGAAGGGGGAATACAGGGGAAACTGTATATGAGGCTGGAAGAGAAACAGGCAAATTGTTAAGGGCCATCCCATTTGGGATTTCAACTTGATCTTTATAACAAAGACTATAGAATGTATTTAATTGTGGGAGAGTTAGTCACATTGCTCACTGAATAATGGTTGGCAGGCAGTGAGATAAGGAGGAAGAAAGACTAGTTAAGTGGATGTAAAGGTTATCCATGCAGGAAATGATGACAACATCTTCCAGGCAGTGGAGATGGATTCTAGAGGTGTGGAGACAGACCCAGAAGATTTACAGATATTGTCAGGGTGACTGGATAACAGGGGTGAGGCTATGGCAGTTGTAAGGATGACTCAAGTCTTTCCCTCGAGTTCTTGGTGGTAGCATTTACTGGATTGAGAAGAAGAAAGGGTTTGGAGGAAGTGGTTTGCTTTTGAACACATTGAATTTCAGAGGCTTGTAAGACAGGCAAGCAGAGATGGGCTTCAGAAAACCCCAATAAATTGGTGTTATTAGATTATTTAGAATGCTTCAGTATGCTGGTTGTGTGGTGACCTCTCTCTCTCTCTCTTAAATTCTATTCTTCCAACTACTAGTGAGGTTCACAACTTTTCATTTGTTTATCAGCCATTCTGGTTTGCTCTTTTGTCATTTGCCTGTGAACTGCCTTTGCCAGATGCTATAGATTGTTTATTCAGCCAACATTTTTCTCCTTCATTTTTGTGAAAAGTGACCCAATTTAGTTAAAGTGTAAAGAGACAATCTGCTAAGAAAGGAAGACAGTTTTTCCTTGTTGTGGATGAGCGATGATTGATGGTCATCAGACTCATTATTTTATTTTTTAATTGACAAATAATAATTGTACATATCCATGAGGCACATAGTGATGTTTCAATGAATATAATATATAATCATCAGATCAGCATAATTAGCATATCCATCATCTCAAACAGTTATCATTTCTTTGTGTTGGGAATATTCAATATCCTTCTCCTAGTTATTTGAAACTATATATAATTGTCAACTATAGTCATCCTACAGTGGTATAGAACACTAGAACTTATTTCTCCTATCTAGCTGTAATTTTCTGTCTCTCCCTATTCCTTGCTTCCCCAGACCTATTTCTGACTAAGAAGACCTAAAAGAAAGTCTCTTTTGTAGCTATTTGTGTCGCTCATGTCTTCTCCAGTATTTGGCTTCTAGATTTCACTCTGTTTATGGTGCCACACAGAGATTTCAAATTTTAATGTAGCGAAAAAATGTATCACTCTTTTCTTTATTATGTGTCATTTTTGTGCCTTGGTTTAGAAGTGATTCTCTTCCTTGGAGTTCTAAAACAAATCTCGGGTTTTCTTCCATGAATGTTAAATTTAGAAAACCTTTTCAAATTCATCTGGAATTTATTTTTTTGTAACTGGAATGAGAGAAAGTTGTTTTTTTCCAAATGGATAGTCAGTCGACCCAGAACCATTTTTTGAATAGTTCATTCTTTCCCCACTGGTTTATATTACCTTTCTGTCATATGTGAAATGCACATGCGTAAGTTGGTCTGTTGTTAATCTCTCTAATCAGTTCTTCTGAGCTATTTCTTTACCACTATTTCCAATGAGTTGTAGGTTCTCTTGAATTTTCTAAGTAATTGTATAGCCTACAAATAATGACAATTTTATTTCTTCCTTTCTAAGCATTATATCAGTTATTTCTTTGCCATGCCTTGTCATGCTGGCTAGCATCTCTGGAACAATGTCATTTATTTTTATTTTTTTTTAATAGAGATGAGGTCTCCCTATATTACCCAGTCTGGTCTTGAACTCATGAGCTGCAGTGATCTTCTCATCTTGACCTTCTGGTACAATGTTAAATAGAAGCAGCTAGAGTAGGCATTCTTGTTTTGTTCCTGACTTGCTTTGTTCCCTTTAGGAGAATGCTTCTAATTCTTGACTATTTTGTATAATTTGGATAGATTCCATGTATCATATTACGTGAATTCCTTCCACTCTTAACTTATTTAGGGTACTTGTTTTGTTACCATGCAAGATGTTGAATTTTGCCTTTGTGCTTTTTTTGCATCTATTGTGGTGGTCGTATAGCTTTTCTCCTGTAATGGGCTGCGAATTATATTTGGAGATTTCTCCAGTGTTAACCTAATCCTGTATTGCTGAGATAAATCATACATGGCCATCATGAATTTATTTAAGTTTTATGGATTTAGGTTACCAATATTTTATTTAGGGTTTTTGCATTTGTAGTCATAAGATAGATTATTAGCCTATAGTAAATTTTTCTTGTAATGCCCTTGTTTTGGTTCCTAGGTTATATGAGCATCATAAATTGAGGTAGGGAGCTTCCCCTGGAATAATTTGTGTAAAAGAGAACAGTTCGTGGAACATACGTCAACGTTATTTGGTTCTTCACACTCTGTCTTTAGCGTTAAGGACAGGACGGCCCAAGGAGCCTCCTGTATTGTCAGTGGAGGCTTGGTCCTCAATCCACAGCTGATCTCTGTCTTTGGGATCTAGGCTGGGCTATGAGGATCCCATTTCTCACCTTTTTGGAGATGCTTTTGGCCTTGGGCTCCATTGTCCCATCAAGGCCCAATCAAACACAGACTCAAGACCATTTCATTGTTCTGGTTGAAGGAATTTCAAGAAACCAAGCAACTAAAGTGAGAGGTAACCTAAAAAACGTACATGAATGTAAGCGATTTTGATGTGTATTTTTTGCCCACCCCAGTAAGGAAATTGGAAGCTCCTACCATAGTTATAATATGTAATGAACCTGCTGAATAAAACCTTGTCTTCATTTCTCCCTGGGTTTCCATTTTGCAGAAAATTTGGGGAAAAAAAATCCAATTTTCAGAGCCTATATAAAACAACTAAGTCATGTATTCATTTTTTTATCTTGGGAAAAAAATGTCTCTATCAGAATTCAAGCTCCTCAAAGGCATAGGCCCTGCTTATTCCTCTTTGAATTCTTAACATCGAGCACAATGTCTGGTGTGGCACAGGTACTTAGTAAGTGACTGTGTGTTTGAGGGCGTTTGTTGTCCAAATTACTTACAACCTCAGTGTCAAAATCAGGCCAGGCAATGAATATCCTATTTCCAAGGGAGAAAACTAATTTTATTTCCGTTTGAAACTGAAAGTTCTTAAACAAACAAGCAAAATGAAGACAAATTAAGGTGTTTGAGAACACTGTTAATACCTACTGTTTTATCACTTATGCAATATGTAAACTTCTAATATTAAATGCTATTTGCTTGTATTCACTGCCTGCATTTCTTATCTTGGCCTTTTGGTGTCATTCTGAGATTAATCTGAAAAGCATATTAAGCAAGGGTGAAATTATTTCCCTGGCTTTGGGTCTTTCTTCCGTCTTTGATTTGAAGTGAAGCTTATTATGCCGACAGTGAAACTTACATAACTAACTTTTTCAATGTTGTCCTAACTTTGTGCTTTCTGTGATTGGGAAATTTCAAGTATAGAGAGCACCAGTGATAGTAAAATAAGCCGTTTTTTAATGGGTAGTCTAGAAAGAGCTTTTTCTGAAATACTTTTTATTAACATATATGAGAACTTTTAGTGAAAGCAAAACCAAGGTTCTTAAGCCATACTGGGATTGATTTGTTTTTAGTCATCTGTGAAATAGAGGTAACCGCTTTCCATGGGGCTACAGAGAGATGATGAACTTCCTAATGCTTCCTGTTTCTGTTCTGCACATGGTCTGGTTACCTATGGACGAGTACGAAAATGCTTTGGACTTCAAGCCCATCGCCAATCCCAGTGCCAGACGTGTGTTTGCTTTTCCCGTTTAACTTGCAAAACAACTTTTCTCTTTTCCATCATTAACTATATTTTTCCTTCATTCATCATTTTAAGGCATATGCTTAATAAACTTTTTTGTGCTGTAATAAATAAATGAATAAACAAATAAAATATAAATATTGACCTATAGGGTCACAAGTGAGAAGCAAAAGTTACGGATTCGTTGTATTTGGTTGTTACTGTGTACACTGTGTACATACCCATTACTATATACCCCAGAAGCTCGCAGTTCCTCATTCCTGTAGGCTGCATTCATTCTCGGGAAGACGAGCTGGACTTGTCTCCTGAATCTTTAAACAACAACAACACTATCTGAGATAATCATTGTATTAACTCTATTGCTCATGGTATGTCTGCCACTTGCTGGGGACTTGAGTGGTTCAACTTCAAATTTTGTGACTAGAAGAACACAGGAGATCCATTTATCAAAGTATTCCATTTTAATTCTGATTCGATCTGAACAACATAATAAAGTTTTAAAATATATGATTTTAGAAAATTATTCTTTTAATGTAAACCAAATTAAAATTTCATCCTGCAATTGGCTGCTTTCCATGATGTGAGGTCAATGAGTTTAGTGAAGAACTGTGATGGATCTGAGATCTTCCCCATACTTAGAAGCTAATGAGTTGGCCTGCCACATGCCATGGATGCTGGCAAATGATATGAGACCATTATATCAGAGACAAAGACCTCTATTCCTTTCAGCACAACAGGCAGCATGAGCATCACTGTGTTGGTTCTCCTTGCCTCCCTAGTCCCGTAGGCATGGTACAGTGGGGCCTAGATTTTGCCTACACAATCAGTGGGTTGGAACCTTGTACTTAGGGAACTCAGATCTCATATAATGGGCAGTAAGCATGCCTGCTCTTCACTCCAGAGGGAGGTGTTATCTCTATGTTCCAAGGCTGTTTTTCTATACAGACATCCTTGACAAGGTAGTCCAGAACAAAGGCTGGTCAGTGACTCATTTGCAAAGTGTGTCATTGAACAGTAGGGTAGAATATGCTTTCAGAGCTGTCCTGCCCTAAGGGGAGAAAAGCTGAATATTTGTCCTCCAACTCCCACTCATTCTGGGCTGAGAGCTGCTCCAGGGACATTAACTTCCAGCACCTCCAGCCTCCCAGTGGTACACTGTAAAGGTGAAGTCAATAAGGAAGGAGGTTGGGAGTTGTCTGTGTTTATATAGCAGGTAAAGAGTATCATGTCTGACTGTGATATGGACCCTGAGTGTCTGGGGACACTGTTGCAACACTGATGCTATTTGCCACACTCTCCAGTTTTAGTCTCCTCCCCTCTGTTACAATAAGAGAAGGATGTGAGATTTGGGAGGGACAAGGGATGGAATGATATGGTTTGCATTTGTGTCTCTGCCCAAATCCTGTGTCAAATTGCAATCCCCAGTGCTGGAGGTGGGCCTGGTAGGAAGTGATCGGATCATGGGAGCAGTTTCTCATGGTTTAGCACAGTCTTCTTGATACTATTCTCGTGATAGCGAGTGCGGGAATTATGAGATCCTGTTGTTTAAAAGTGTGTAGCACCTCCCCCTTCTCTCTCTTCTTCCTACTGTGGCCACGCAAAGTGCATGGTTTCCCCTGTCCTTCCACAATTGTTGTAAGTTTCCTCAGGCCTCCCCAGAAACAGAAGCTTCTGTGCTTCCTGTACAGCCTGCAGAACCATGAGCATGTAATTTTTCTTTACAAATTACACAGTCTTAGATATTTCTTTATGGCAGTGTGAGAACAAACTAACATACCCTCCCAATATCACACATATCTTTTTCCTGTTTAAATCCACTGTTGAGTTGTTTGGTCTATTAGAAATGCCCATAGGCCTTATATAGCCTGTGTCATATTTTCAAATTTTCTTCATGTCATTGCTCTTAAGTAGCTCACTGTCTAGCTGCATATCTCTAAAAGAGTGGGCAGGGGGAAGGAGCAAAATACCAAATTCAAAGAAGTCAACTTAACTACTTATTAGTATCTTTGAAAATACTAAGAGGAAAAAGTGGGAACTAATTGCTCACATTTGTGTTTTAAATAATGGTGTCTTTTGTTCCCAATCTCTGTGACTGAAGCCTTGGAAAATCAAGAGTTGGTCCTCAATCAGAGTGTGTCAACAATTATTTTAAGAACAAATTGAGGAAATGTAGGCACAAGTCTTTCATCACCTTTTCACCACGGTTAGATGTATTTGCTCCCTCTCTGACAGGCCCTTCACTTTCCAGCTCTCCAACTGCTTTAGAATCCAGGGTGAAAAATGAAACGTAGTTCCTGCTTTTAAGCAAATGAGAGAAAGCACATGACATATTGACAGGTGCATTTCCTGGGAGCATAAAAGTATTGAAGATTTTGAGGAAAAAAAAAATCATATAATCTTGCCCAGTGAGAAGTTCACTAATTCAGAATCGGGGATAAATTTAAAATGCTGGTAAAGTGCATTGATATATTAGGCCTTGAAGTGGGGGGGAGGGTTTGCCAAGCAAATTAAAAGTATAAAAAGGGAAATATTTAGTCTTCATAAGGTTGGAGGCCAACAAAGGTTTCTAAATACATGTAAAACCATTTTGTATTTAAATCCTTCTGTGAATCAGTGAGTGTTCTAATTCCTAATGACTTAAAAAAATCTATTATTGAAACCCTTAAAAAATTCTCTGAGACATTCTACTCTCTCCCTTCCTGAGACCCTGTCATCCTTGTTACCATATGAACTTGAAATTAAGCTGAATTTGTTTCTGTACTTCAGACTTTTCCAAAACTTTCTGCCCAATTAGGGAAAATTAATGAGGTTTACTGCACTTGGTGTTGATAATCCGTCACCAGCAGACAGTCAGACTTTGTTTCTCCCAAGTTATTGTTTGAAAGCAGAGAGTTGTTTTTTTAAATTTTCCCAAAGTTTAGGAAAACACAATTCTAAGAAGACTCTTTTTTTATTATTCCAAGTGTCCACCACCTTCTCTCTTTTAGTTTGCTTTCTTCATGCTTTCCTGATGGGTCTGAGTCTTCCACCTATAAACCAAAAATAAAACTTGAAGTCCCCTCAACTGATTGAATGGACATTCTCTTGGTTAAGAGGGCTCCAGAGTAACCTTGAAAACTGAGTTCTCATCCATGAGGGGATGGGAGGTTGAACATGCCTCATTATACCTCTATGTTGGTTAATATTGAGTGTCAACTTGATGGGATTAAAGGATGTAAAGTATTGATCCTGGGTGTGTCTGTGAGGGTGTTGCCAAAGGAGATTAATATTTGAGTCAATGGACTGGGAAAAGCAGACCCACCCTCAATCTGGGTGGGCACCATCTAATCAGCTGCCAGCACAGTCAGAATAAAAGCAGGCAGGAGAACATGGAAGGACAAGACTGGCTGAGTCTTCCTGCCTTCATCTTTCTCCCATGCTGGATGCTTCCTACCCTCGAACATCTGACTCCAAGTTCTTCAATGTTGGGACCATTGGACCTTCAACCACAGACTGAAGGCTGTACTGTCGGCTTTCCTACTTTTGAGGTTTTGGGACAGACAGGCGTCCTTGCTCCTCAGCTTGCAGACAACCTATTGTGGGACCTCACCTTGTGATTGTGTGAGTCAATACTCCTTAATAAACTCCCCTTTATATATACATCTATCCTATTAGTTCTGTCCCTCTAGAGAACTCTGACTAATACAGCCCCCTCCCTTACTTACCACAATTAGGCTTTCTTCCCTAAGGGCTAAACAGAAGCCCTTTCAAAAGACTCCACCACTGACAGCAAGCAACTGCAACGCTCCTTCTTTTTTGCCTGATAAGAGATCACCAACCATGAAATGATTCTGGGTAGTCTATAAAGAATGTGCAGTAAGGGTTTGCATGTCCTCTGCTTCACGTTTAGACTTCAAAAGAGTGGAAATTCCACCCTCAGATCATGCTAGTACCACCATTTTTTGTACATGGGTCACACGGAGAGGCAGGAAGCTCAATTGCACATGCACATGTATCTCTTCTCATAAATATTCATATCTCCTGTAGCTTATTGAATATGTATATTTGGCCACCCTGCTCAGAATAAATTCCTGTTCTTTTTGCTCCTCCCTAGAAGTTCCTGTTTCTGGCTTCTGACCACAGGATCTAAAAAATATGACATTTGAAGAGAGTATTAAGAGGGGAGCCAATTTACACCATATATTGAATGTTTCTTGTATTATTACAATATTATATGCTTTGATATTATTACAATATCAAAACATTTGGACCGGGAGTAACAGCAGACATAGGGATTGAACAGAATGTTCCAGAAATAGCCCAAAATTTATAGGAAGCCCATTCATTCACAAATAAATTAAAGATAATTCAATAAATTATGTTGATCCAACTTACTACCCATGTGGATTAAAAAACCCACTCTCAATACCAAAACAATTTCAGGTGGACCGAAGAGTTAACCATAAAAAACATTATATTACTAGAAAATAAATAATTATATATACAGTTGGCCCTCCATGTGTATGAGTTTTGCACGTGTGGATTCAACCAACCTTGGATCAAAAATGTCTGGGAAAAAAAAACTGTGTGTGTCTGAATAGGTACAGACATTTTTCTTGTCTTTATTCCCTAAACAATACAGTGTAACAACAATTTACATGGTATTTGCTTTGTATGAGGTATTATAAATAATGTAGGGATAATTTAAAGTGTACAGGAGGATTGCATAGGTGATATGCAGATACTATGCAATTTTTTCTATCAGGGACTTGGGTATCCACTATTTTGGTATCCGTGAGAGGTCCTGGACCAAAGCCCTCAAAGATACTGAGGGAAAGACTATTATGTTTTTGGAAAGGGTGAGAAGTTTGTAAACATTACATAATAATCAGAGGTAAAATAAGGGGAAAGATTGGTGATTTTAGTTACATAAAAGTTGAAAATTTCTGCATGACAAAAAAAATAAGTAAACCCAAAAGGCAAATGGTGAGCCCTAACATTTTCAAATACATTGGACAAAGAGTGAATTTCATTGACATATAAAATATTTACAGATCAATTTAAAATAAAAAAGCAAGCAATCCGTTGGGGGGAAAAAGGTAAATGGCTAGTAAACAAAAACTCTTCAACCCTTCTCAATAATAAGAAACTCAAATTAAGACAAGATGCTGTTTTTTCTAATCCATCAAATGAACAATGACAAAAACGAATTTAAAATTGGCTGGTGATGGTGCTTGTGGGTCTATCAGCTCAATAGAAGTGTGACAGAACATCCCCTTTGCAGGACAACAACAAACCATGCACATTCTCTCAGGAAGCACCCTGCACCCGTGTTCAGTCTCTTAGGTAAAGTGGTATCTTGAAAGACGCCAACTATACCCTTCCTTGTAATGAATGGTTGAAACATCCTAAGTGTCTGTAGGTGAAAGGAGGAGGAAGGTTGTTTAAAGAAATTACAGCAAACCCCAGATAATGAGGGAGAACTACATGCCCTGATGTTGGAGAAACTGCTCAGCTAATGTGGGTAAGTGTGGCCCAGTATAGGGAGGCATCTGCAATATAGTCTCTTAGGTGAAAGGATCCAAAAATCTGTCTTTGATGGTTATTACTGGGATAGAGCTGGGGTCTAGGGTAGGGCGGGATGCTTGACTTTATTTCTGTATCAGCTGGATTTCAATTGCAGGTGGCAGAGTTACTCTAGCTGTTTTAACCAGAAATAGATTTAATACAGTTATTTCTTCTATAACATAATACATATATTCCTGAAAAACTCTGTGCTCTTCAAAATTATTAACACAGTTATACAGGTTCAGTGCAGACCACCAAAACCTACATCACTTTGCACCTACAGTATTGGTAAACGTGATGCTTGTAACTTTGGGGACAGTTGGGCAATTGAAGCATGAACTGTGATGATTGGACTTAGCCTTAAGAATGTTAAAAATGAAAAATTAAAAAAAAAAGCAAAATGCTGGTGTGTGGATTGAGAAAATACAGATGGAAGCTCTTAGCACAAGAGAAAGAGCAACCAGCCCCTTGCAAGAGCCTTCAAGGTTAGGGACACCTCTGCTGTAGGTGATCAAGTTTAATTTTCCTGGGACAGAACTAGGAAATATTTTGTAGCCAAGCTGAAGATTTTTCTTTTCCTGCTTCTCTTGCTAAGAAACTTGTATGAACCAACACACTTGTCATGTTAAAGGGACATCACCTCCTAACTCCTAATTCTACATGAACTGTCTTGGAGCCTTTGAAAGATGCATTGTAGTAAAACAGACTGCAGCAGGGATGATGAATGAGGAACCTACACAATCATTGGAAGGCCTAGCTGGCTCCCAGGAAGACTCCAAGAACAAGTGTGAGTGCTGGTCCTGTGGAAAAGCCACTGCCTTGGGCAGGATGGAAGTGGGAGGCCATCAATGGAATTGCTGAGTTAAAATACAAACCATCAATGAGTCAGAAAATAAGGCCAAGTAATGGATGAATATATGGTGGATACACGATAAAGCAAATCTAACACAATGTTAACAATTGTAGAATCTGGGTGATAGATATATGTGTATTCACTATATAATACTGTCAACTATTATGCATGCCCCAAAAGGTTCCTGGTTAGACAAACAAAACAAACCAAACCAGACTTGTAGCTTCTTTTTGTAGCTGCTGCTGCTCTTACTGCCCATCAGCAGGCATGAGGCTGGGAACTGGACACTGGAATGGTGATTTGGCCTTGCCAGGGGTCCAGCTGCCCTGGCCATTGGTATGGGAGAGGAACTGCAGGAGATCCCTGCTGCTTTCCAGTTCATGGGATGATGGCCTCTACCTCTGCCCCTGTTTGCTTCTCCTTTGCAAGTCTTGCATGAATGTATCTAGTTTGAAGAAGCCAGTTTGACTCCAATGTCTGTGCAATGGAATACTGCTCATTAAAAAGGAATTAAACTATTGATACACACAACATGGGTGAAGATCCAGTTGGCTCCTTCCCTTTGATTCAAGGGAATCTGAGAAATGTGGTTTTCAACTTTCCAGCGTTTGCAGTTTGGAAGGCGTGCAAGAGCATGGCCGGAAGGAATGCCAACCGCGGATTCTCTGCATCTACCACAATCTTATACTGTTTTTGGACTGTTTTCTTTTTTATGATTCTTATAGATAGAGTATAATTTACACACATTAAGGCTCAAAGTTTTATAAGTTTTGATAAATGTATATACCTGCACGATCACCGTAACAGGGCATAGAGCATTTCCATGACCTCAGAAACCCCCTTGTGCCACCCTTAGCAGCAACCATTGTTCTGTTTTCTATCCTTACAACTTAGCTTTGCTTGCTCTCCAGTCCAGATAAATGAAAACAAAAAAGGTGCACTAAAAAAAAACAAAAACAAAAACAAAACATGTACAAGGATGTTATACAGCATTATTCATAATAGTTTCAAAGTGGAAATAAATGTTTATCAATAGGAGAATCAATAATTACACTGTAGTATGTCTGTGTAGTGGAATACTGCTCATTTAAAAGGAATTAAGCTATTCATACACACAACATCGGTGAAGATCAAATACAATGTAAATTAATTTTATAACTAGTAAAAAGTTTTAGTACATTTTAATTCTGGGATAGCCTTCACTTTTGCTTTATGCGTTTCTTTAATGGTTAAGTTATAATAATTACATACTAATTTAAAAAGTTTAAATGCAAAATGCAGTAAGCATTGTGATTAAATGTTAGTAGGCTATTTAGTAATATGACAATATCATAAAATTAATGTTTTAATTATACCTACATTTAAAACTTAAATATAAATTATTTAAATAGAAAAGATTTATTATATTTTAAACAGGAAGGTAAAATCATAGATATATTATTTACTTTGAAGTAAAAGCAATCAGAATATGTCACCCCAAAATATGCTGCTTTGGCATATTGATTATTTTGAGCTGAAGGCAATTAAGAAAAGCAGATGTAGGAAGGGCTGTCTGCCCCCTACTTTTCTGCCTAAAAGGAGGGCATAAATTTCCTATGAGAAAGGTATTCTCCTGATACCAGGAAGAAGAGAACATTTGTATCATCAGAGATGGCAAGATGATACCAAGATGAGTCTGCACAAATAAACCTTCCTAAAATAACCCTTCTCTTCGATTGGTTACCCCGCTGTATTTTCTAGTAATTTCCCGACAATTTATTGTCCTAAACCTCTTTATCTTGTCACTTCTCCACAAATGTATCACTATTTGTTAAAATGGTATATAAGCTCTCAATTCTACCTTTCAGGTTTTCACTTCTTCTCTATGAAGTCCCATGTGTCATGTGAAAAAATTAACATCAAATAAAATCTGTATGCGTTTCTCCTGCTAATCTGGCTTTTGTTAGTTGAACTTACCTCTGCTGCAGAACCTAAGAGGGTTGAGGAAAAGTTTTGCCTCTCCTACAGAAGCAAAGAAAGAACTAGAGTTGGTTCAAATCTCCAAGTCACTAACAGTCCTTTTAGGTGACTTTGAGAAGTAGAGCCATATTCAGAGTCAGCAACTCAGCCACCAAAAACACTCAAATTTCATTTGCAGAATAAACATACATTATGATTTGATTCTACTTTATAGCTATATCAGTTGGGACACATTTGGAGTAATAGAAAATTTATTGACAGTGGCTTAAGCCATAAGAACACTTATTTGATGTTACAAAAATTCTGGAAGTAAGTGGTCTCAGGGTAGGCTTGAGGGGTTACTAGGAAACCAAGCTTCTAAAGTTTTTCTTCTTCATTCCGATATCCTTAGAGTATGAGCAATGCCCACTGCCTTCCACTCATGCTCACAAGACAGCTGCCCCTGCTCCAACCATTATGTCCTCACATGATAGTGTTCCAGACAGCAGGAGGAGCTGCCACAAAAGGGCTTTCTCTTCCACAGGTCTTCTCAGTCAGGGAGAAAAGTCTTTCCCAGAAGTAAAGAACAGGCTTTTTTTCATCTCTTTGGTCAGAAGAGAGTCACATAGCAACCGCTAAACCAGTCATTGGCTAAGACAATTGGGGTTTTCATGATTTTCTTAGAACAAATAATTCATCCAGGATGACATGTTACTGCCTGAACAAAATTAGGGTTCTGTAGACCAGGAAGTGGCTACCCTGGGATATTTTCAAAGTCTATATAGATCAGAACCTGGAGTTATTTCAATATATCCTGCCTCATCTGTGCTTAAAGTGTGAGCCTTTAATCCTGAGGAAATAGAGCAGAGAGAAAGATGAATTCTGGCTGTAAATCCCACATGCTCTGTGTCCTTGAGCAAGGAACTTTACTTTTCTGAAAGTCAGTTTTCTTATCTATAAAATGGGAATAGTCATAATCTCTGACATGTAGGATCTGGGGAGGAATACTAGAAATAATACGTATGGAGCACCTGGCACAGTGTCTGGTACGGAGTAAGGGCTTACTAAATGATATGTGTGATTACTCTCAGAAAGCGCAGACAGGCTTAAACCACGGCTTATGTCGGTGAGTCACTTTGCACATGTCTTTGTCATTCCCTTTAAGAACTTAGAGAAGTAGGATTTTGACATGCCTACTTTCTAAGAGGGGTGGATGAGATTCAGGTAAGGCGTTTAGAGTGTTCAACACACTTCTAGCCAATAGTTGGTGCTCAGTGAATTCTCTCTAGAGCCCAGTTGGGAATGATGTGAGTTCTTTTCCTGACATTCACCTGAGCTTGAAAACAATGCTGAGAAATTCTCCTCTCCCTACTGCTGGACCCAGCTCACTCTGCCCTTAACTCCTATTTGCTGCTCTGTGTCTTTAGAGAATTGTCCAGGTCTGACCTCGAAAAACGGGATCTATCAGGGGAAGAGTAAACCAGGGGGACAGCAGGCAGTGAATTAACCCTGATATCCCCTAAAGCCCCAGGATGTTTGCATCGCAAGATTTTGAGTCTTTTGGCTTTTCCCTTTTTAAAAAATAATTTGGTCTCTGATGTTTCTAAGCAGGCAAATCCTCAGACCATAATGTACAAGGACTTTGGCTTTTACAGTCTCATGCTGTGTGTTTCATCCATTAGGAAAGAAGGGGTGCACCCAACTTCTCAATGTCCTGAATGCCCACATCCCTGCTGTCACTTTTGAACCCACACAAGAAAGGTGGGTTTCGTTTATCCCCTTTCTATAAATGAGCACAATAAAGGTCACAGGCACTAGATAACTTCCAATGTTACCTATGTAATACTTTATTAGAATTTGGAATTAGAAATCTGTTGAGGGTCCCTAGCTTACTCAGGAAACAGAAGTTTGACTAACATGCAGCAGGAACGTCTTTCATTTTTTTTTTTTCAAGTTTCTGTAAATTGAGAATTTTTCTTTATTATATACATAACTAAAGAATTGAAATAAACTCCATGGCATCACAGCATTATCCGGGTTCCCAGTTTGTGGGCAAAAAATCATCCTCATATCTTTCTTTTTAACAGTAGAAACAATCATTTATATGGCATAGAGACCTACTCAATTTTTGGAATTTCTGAAACCTTGAAAGTTCAAAGCCAAAGATGAATCCACACCACCTCTGTGAATTAAGTGAACATTTATTTTCATAATTTATAAATGGCAGAGAGACTGAGTCATGGTTGTTTTGTTTTCACTTCCTCTGTAATCCTCTAAGGTATTGAAGGTAGCTTCCCCAAGCCCTGAGCTATGTGATGAGTTATTTTTGGTTTCCTTGGAGGTTTAAAAGTGGAGGAGTAAGACCTTGGAATGGGGGGTGGGATGGACTGAGGAAACAGATGGGATAAGGGACTCTGGAGTTTGGGGTTTAACTCAGGACCCCCTTCTTCGAGGGGTGCCATAGTTAGCCTTTAGCACAGATAGGTGGGGTAGAGGCCATGGGCCTGGAGGACGACACTGTGAGAGGCCCAGGGCCTGAGCTGATGCAGATGACTCTCCAGGGCAGCCTGCTCCCTGGCTGATAAATGCTCTAAGCAATTGGTGGGGGTATTGGGCATTGTCTGCCACCTCTAACTCTACCGAAAAACAGTGATCTCTTTCTTAGAGCACAGGCCTTGGATGATGGAGCAAGTGCATTTGTAAGTGGAACTGATAAGCCTCTTGAGAAAGAGGAGTATGGTGTTTACCTGGTGTTCTCAAGAGCAGACTTGAAGGCAGATCCTGTGATCTGCTCATACAGTGGAGTATGCAGGGTGACTTGATGGTAAAAGGGAGGGAAACAATCACAAGGGAAGGCCGGGAAATGGGAAAGGAGCCTGGGACTAGAGCCCCTCACCTTCTCCAGGGTGCGCCTACATCGCCTGGCCCCAGCTTCCTCTATGCAGAAAGCTCAGCCTGGCCCAGTGGAGCCAGCAGTGGGGTGTCAGTGACAATCCAGCCTAGCCACTACCAGTCCCGAGCCCCTGGGCATGGATGGGACCAGGTGTTCTGGGCGCAGGAAGGGCTGGTGCGTGGCACTGGCATTATTGCTTCCATCCTTGTTATTGCTTGGAGCCCTCTAACCTGCTGGGCTCCTTCGCCTCTTCCTGGCAGTATGGTGACAAATCCTGCTGACGTTTCCTCTGCAACATCTCCTGTTACTACCCAAGTTCAGGGGCCCTTGCTTACTCTTACCCAAAGGACACCACATTCCTTCACTTGGCATTCCAGTGCCTCAAGTCTCTGGCCTGGACCAGCCTCCCCTTTGTGTCTTGTCTTGGCAGAGCTGCCATCTGACCGCCTTCCAGTTATACTAAAGTCCCTGAATTTCCCAGAGGCTCCAGGCTGTTGCCAGGTTCTTTCTGTTTGCTTTTGTGGCAAAGGGTCCACCTAGAACTGCACCCCACCCCTGCCCCTTAGCTTCAATCTCAGTCCACAGCTCACTTCCTTCAGAAAACCCTTTTCTGAGTCTCTGGCATATAGAACTAGCTCTCCCCCTCTCTCTATGGCCTGTGTGGACTCTTGTATGCTGATAGCACCCTCCCTCAAACCATTTACTTCAAGTATTTGTGCATCTATCTGATGCAGCTGACCATGTACCCTGGAGCTGTGTTCTATTCACTTTTGAATCCCTGGTGCCCTGGCTCAGGGCCTTGCATACAGCAGGCTCCCAAAGCTCATTCAACAGGTGCAGAAATCACCTTGAACATGACCTTCACCTCCTGCTGCATCCCTGTTATGTCACCCGCCAGGGATGTCATGCTGCCGCCTCCAGGTGGGGTATTTGGGATTGCCCTCCTTCTCTCTTCCTCTCTAGACTTTAACTGATGGAACATGAACCCCAGCAGCAGCTGCATTCAGCCCTATGTGGTACTAGCCGGTTTCCAGTGTCCCCCACTTTATTGAAGACACGTGGCCCACAGGCTGGCCCATACCTGGTTGTGCTGGCAACTAAGTAGGCAGTCTCAGCACTCCCGACTCGGGGGCCCATGCAGGTGGCTTTTCTAAGTGGTATCAAGGTCTGCTAGAGTCTGGCCCTTCTCCCAACCACTGAGACAGCCCTGGGAAAGGGCAGGAAAATGCCACAGACAGAGCCCGGACACAGTGACTATACCTAAGAGAGTGCTCCGGGACTGTGGGCAAAGCACAGTCAGTCATCCTGTGTGATTTGCCAGAAATAGGGACCTGATCAGTTTCTCCTCTTGCTTAAAGCCTGGGAGGCTCCCCTCTTGGAGGGCATGGGGCTTGCAGAGAGGAAGTCACCTTTGTCTGAAGAGACGACGTCCCCTAATTGTGGTGCGTATAGCCCCAGGTGCGACATGGTTAGGGGAGGGCGCACAGCCTGGATTCCTGCCTCCTCCATAGGGCAGCCTAACCAGCACAGCCCTGCCATCTGCATGATACAGAGACAGCAACAGGATTCTGGAGCCCCTCCTAATCTAGCCCTCTCCTCCCTCCTTGCAGCCTGGCTTCTGTGCCTGCTCCATAGGGTAGCCTAACCTACACAGCACTGCCATCTGCATGATGCAGAGACAGGCAACAGGATTCTGGAGCTCCTCCTAACCTCCTCCTCTCCTCCCTCCTGCAGCCTGGATTCTCTGCTTCCAGAGTATCCTCTATTTTCCCTCATCACACTGCACTTACAATGTCTATGTGCCTATTTCCAAACTAGACTCTTTTGGTTTTTTATTAAAAAATATTAGGGCATTTGTTCCTTGTAAGATATGCTCTGGGCTTTATTCTGATAGCTCATTTTATCTTCACAACAACCCAAAGAGGTAGGGACCACTACTGTCCCCACTGTATATTTGAAGGCAAGGGTTACTTTATTCCCTCTTGTCTCCAGAACCCAGGACAATGTTTGGCACAGAACAAGCTCTGGGAATACAGAAATAAATGAATGAGCGAATGCAAGGATGAACCGTGTGCCCTGGGGAAGGGGATACTCCATGGACACCCAGCACAAGGAACCAGAGTCTTCTCTCTGGCCTTTGCTACTTTCTTTCTTCTTGTCATCAGTTCTCTGCCTTGTACCTTTATTTCTCCCAGGCCTTCCTCTACCACCTCAAAGACACAGATTTAAGCCAGCTGATGTACAGTATCCATTAAAAAACAAAGTCTCTTAATTTGCTAAAATTACATTTTCTGTTGGTTTTCTGAGGTTTGGGGAAAGAATCAGATGAGTGTTATCGTATGTTTGGAAAGTGCCCTTTGAGAACAGAGACAGTTAATGACTGTTTCCACATGAGTCCAATAGACAGTGCCAAGTACCCTCCTGGCACTGGGACAATATTAATTGATGTTGATTTTCTTATTCATGATTTAAATATGCTAAACGGCCCCTGAGCAGACTGCAAAGAGTTAATATGTTACCCAAAATATGACTTATCCATGGAGTACTTTACTCATCGAGGGTTCGGTGGCTCTCTTTGTGCTGCCTGTTCATTTTGTAAATTTGATGAATTTACACAGGAAGACATAAACTAAGATTTGGTTATAAAGTGATAGAAAATACTTCTTATTTCAAGAAAAAGTCAACTTGGATATTAAGATGCTTTTGTGTAACAGGTATGCATGAGTCCACATGGATTTGAACATTAAATGACCTCTTTTTCCAAATATTAAAAATTATTTAAAAGTTGAAATATTCAAAGCTTAATTATTCTTCCTATTTTTCCACTTCCAGAGCACCTCTGCATAAATGTAAAATACTAGATTATTCTGTATTTTTGGTGCTTAAATTGCTGCGAAATAATTTTCTTTCAAAACCAAATCACAAACCCTTATTGTTATTCATTTTAAAATAGAAAACATTTTAGAGATATTAGTGTCTTACATTCTTGAGAGCTTCCAGAATATTTTAGGTAGATGAGTATTTAAAATAGCATATAGAAGATTTCACTTGTCATCACCTTTATAGCCCACGATCCAACGTCTGTCTTTATGGGTTTCCAACAAGCCATCCACAAGTGCCAAGGATGGTTTTCCTTGACTCATTTTGCTGGGAAGTTTTCAGGTGATTAACACCAAGAGCTGCTCAAATTTGGGTTATGTGTGGCTTGTGATCAAGGGAGGAAGCACAGCAAAGGGATTTGGATGCTGTTCCTTAGAGGATGACAACATTCCACAGTGAAAAAGGACAGAATACAGGCCCAACATCTATCTCTTGAACCGAGGTTTGAAATTTGGAGGTTTTCCGATTTTGGAAGGTCATATGATACCTGCATCACACACACTGTAACAGCCCTGGCAGGGTTTGCAGCCTTGCTCCAAAATCAAAACTGTTACTATTTCTATCGTCAAAAGTATCAGTAGTCCCATTAGTGGGATAAGGACTATTAATAGTTAAATGTGACTGTAGAGCAGGTTTTGCCCCCTGATGAATTTGCACAAACATTTCAGTTTCCAGAAATTTTTGGATCTTGACATTATCATAAGGGATTGTGGTTATAAACAATGAAAATCCAAAATGTTTGTGTTACCAACAGAAACTGCAAAAGTGAGTCTCATTAAATAACCACAGCATGTCTGATAAAATGCCACATGATGGATTTTATACTTTTAGGCACTACTGGTCAAAGTATTTGGAATCTTTTCCAGAATTAACAGTCAACCTCCATTTGTTGTCTTGGAATACATACTTAATTATATTAAATTTTAATTTTTGTTTGAGTAAATATCATACTGGTAGAAATGTTTAAAATTGATACTCAGAGCACATCTTTTCATGTTTTTGTTCAGACCTTATATGCATGCATAATTTATTTACAGTAGACATCTTTTGTTAATTTAAAATCATAACGTGTTTTTCTATGCATTTTACTTTCTTCATAACTATTTTAAACAAGCTCTTCTGAAGCAAGATTTAACACAGTACTCCACTGCTATCTTGGAAGGAGGAGGCAAAAATACAAAAACAACAGAAATTAGTTATCCTGCCACGTGGGTTAAATGCAGCTGTTAATAAAATAGGCAAAGTAGTTGTCAAGGTGTTAATCAGGTACACTTCTGCCAGGATGACTAGTTTTATAAAATAAAATAATGGCATCCAAATGAATACCAGTTAAGTAATGTATTACTTTAAAATGACTGTGGAACCCTAAGTCATTTTATAAAGACGCTAGACGAATCAGACTTAACTTTTACTCAGAGAAGTTTTGAGTTTTTTCAGTTGCCATGGACTCGCAGGTTGAAAGTCATAACCTCAGCTTGCCCAGATGAACCAGGTGTTTAACTGCAGGGGGAACCTAAGCGCTTACTCTGACCGAGGATCAGGGACTGATTTAAGAACAGATACCCCATGACGGGATCCAGGATTCAATCAGATTGAACTTGCCCGTCACCCTATGCTTATAAAACCCAACCCAAACCCCAGGTCAGTGAGGTGAATTCAAAATAAAGCTTTCCTTTTCTCAAAGGCTGGCGCCATAATATTGGCCAGGCCCACACTGGGCAGCGAGCCGACTGATTACTTGATAACGATTAATTTTCTCGTTTTTGAACAAGGCCTTAATTTTCTCGTTTTTGAAATGAGAAATTTTATGACATTTCTGAACCACTGATGATTTGTTAAGCAGTTTAAAAAATTTCCTTGTTAAATGAGTAGTGTTGCTGGTGACATTGAACATTGTTTGCCTGCAGAAATATAGCGTCATAAGGATTTGTTGATTATGTCATTATTTATGATTAGAAAAGTAATTTCCAGTGATATAATTTCTATTAGAGTTGAGCAAATGAGTTTGTATTTTCGAGACTTGGAGTCCATGTTAATTTGTCCACATAGTTTCCAGGTTGTTTTGTTATTGTCAGCTACTGAATTGGTGGTCAAAGAAAAGCAACGAAATGGCAATTTAGAGAAAGTGGAGTGAACTGAGACAGGAACGCTGCTCAAGAAGTGATACGATGTCATACTGTCAAAATGTTAAAATCTTATCTTTAGCAACAAATCTGACATCTTTGAACTTATGTTGAAATTTTAAAAATTCAACCAAGGACTTCTACAGAGTGACATATATAAGGATATATAAGTGACATCTTTTATAACTAGCCAAGGAAAATTCTATGAACCAGAATTTATGGTTTGTGAACTAAAATCAAGTGAAAAAAAGAATTATGTATCTGTTAAATGAAAAATCATATATTTATTAATGAAATTACTAGAATCATGTATTTAAGATAACTTGGGAATGCCTTGCCTACTTTTTTTTTCCCCCTTTGATTTTATTTCTTGTTCAGGGCTATAATTTAGTTATCCTTTCCTCCTTGTCTCTGGGGTAAGACCGACTGCTCAATTCTAGAAGTTGTTTTGGTTTTCCTCTTGTGTGAAGTGCTGTGCACCTCTATCCACATTGGCTTTGAAGTGAAATGGAGCATATTGTCCCATTCTTGTCCTCACAACATTTTCCATGTGGATGGTGGCCATCTTCCTAGTGAGGGAAGACTGCCTCCTCCTTTCTCACATTTTTGGCTGCACAGGGAAAACTGGGAGAAATTCCACTATTGAAATAGAACCACTGACCTGGAATGTCAATGCCAGGCAGAGCTAGAGCAACCTTGGAGGTTTTTCAGGAATGTTCTGTCCTTGTGCATGCCATTACTGCCCAGCAGATACTTATGGAGCATTCAGGCTTCCACCATGGTGCTTGTCTATGGTATTAAATGAGTACAAATTTTTCCTTTCATTGAGCTTAGAGTCTACTCTAAAAGATAGCCTTAAATAGCATTAAACAGACAAATAGATAAAATAAACTGAAAGACAAAAATGTAGCTAAAACAGATAAATAGATACAATAGTTAGATACATAGACAAAAAGTATAATTATGATGCATGCTATGAAGAAAGTATGCAGGTAGAGTGTGCCTACCTGAAGAAAAAAACATTGAAGGTGCGATGAGAGCCAAGGTCTAGTTGCTCATGGGCTTTCTGTAGAATAAGAGATGAGACTTCCTTCTCCTTGAATTCTGACTCAGGAAACACTCCACTTTAAAAATAAGATGAATTTTTTGGGGACCCTCACTGGTCCAGCTCTGGGAAATTTTCAGAGCAAAATTTATTGGCCACGGTTTCCCAGATATTATTCCTGCCAAAGTCTTTCTTTTATTGATCTAAATGCTGAATTGAGTTATTTGTTCTGCTTTGGAGGGCTAGGGAATGGAATAAACTGTTGTCGAATTTCAGAAGGGAAAAAAGACTAATTTTTAGGTCTGTGGTCCTATCTTGCTCTGCTGATTTTTCTCCATTGGAAGATGCTTTGGCCTAAAGCATAAATTGTCTTAGACAAAGAGATAGTGGGAGTTGATTTGGGAGAAAATCTTAACTATGGGATGGTTGAATCCTGAATGCCAAACTACCAGTTTTGGATAGAGTCCATGGACCAGAGTGAGAACTTCTGTTCCATTTGGTGCACTCAGTCCCTGATTGGTCCTGGGCCACGGTCCTAAACCAAGCCTTCACTTCAGCCCTTGATTGATCCTAATGGTTGCTATTTGAAGCTTGGTTCTAATGGTTTACACATTGCTTGCTTCTGTGTATAACATAATGAAATGTTTTAGAAAAACACAAAAATCAGAAGACCTGCAGGTTAAGATCTATAACAAATCAGACCATTGTAGTTCCTCAATTATCACAAGAAACAAAGGAAAAAACTTTGGATTGGTGGTGGTGTGGCTTTTTCACTCCCATAGTTCAGCAAGCAGGAGGGAGTATTACAGCTCTTTCACTTCCCACAGTTCAGCGAGTTCCAACTTCTTGTCTCACGACCAAGAGGAATGAGGTATTGTGGACACTGGAGAGTGAGTAAGGCAGAGTAGAGTTTTATTGAGTGACAAAAAGAAAGCTCTTAGCAATGAAAGGGGACCCGGAAGGAGGTTGCCAGCTGTGAGGCTGGGTTTGGGGTTTTTATGCGCTTGGAATGGGGAACCATGTGCTGATTGGTTTATGGGTAGGCTTGGGAAAAACACCTTTCAGAAAGAGATATGATAGGGTAAAGAACCAATCAGGGACTGAAATGAAAGCTTGGCCTGGGACAAATCGGGGTTGAAGTGAAGGGTTGGCCCAAGACCTTGGCCTGGGACCAGTCAGGGGATGATTGCACCCAATGGGAATGGAAGTTCTCACTCCAGTCTGTGGACTCTATCCAGAACTGGTGGTTTGAGGGCTTCAGACTGTCCTTGGCTTGAAGGTTGAGTTTCACCAGCAACCTATCCCTGTCTGCCTGAGAATTTGTTGGCCTCCTATTGCTATCAGTGTGGGGAAACCTGAGCTATTGTTCCCATTCTGCCACTGACTATTCTTGAAATCTTAAGTCATGCAACTGCCTTGGATAAGAGAATTTCAAGTTCTTAAACAAAATGAAGCTGGTAGACTACATAACCCCCCAAGGCACTTTCTAGAACTCCCACATTCTAAGATTCTGATGAGTATCTTGAATTTTTTTTTTTAAACAGGGTCTTGCTCTGTTGCCTGGGCTCAAGTGCAGTGGCACGATCATGGTTCACTGCAGCCTCCACCTCCTGGGCTCAAGCAATCCTCCCACCTCAGCCTCCCAAGTAGCTGGGACTACAGCTACGTGACCCCATGCCAGGTGTTTTTTTTTTTTTAATAGAGAGAAGATCTCACTATATTGCCCAGGCTGGACTTGAACTCCTGGACTCAAGTGATCCTCCTGCCTTGGCCTCCTAGTGTTGAAATTACAGGCATGAGCCCCTGCACTTGGCCTGAACATTTTTCAAAAGAGTATGAAGTGATTGCAGTTTACTTATGTTTATCCATGTCTGGACAGCCCCCTCTTTCTGTTCATGGTTTTATCCTGCTCTGCAGACTGCATTGCCCTGCAGGCATTACCCATAACATACCCACCTCGTTCCAGATATTTCTCTGTACTGATGTCACTGCCAATGGTATTAGACACCTTATTTTTGTATGGGAGGTTTAGAACTACTTTTAAATGTAAAACTTAATTTCAACTGGATAGCCAATAGAACATGCAGCAGAAATTGTCTTAGTGCAATAAAAAAGGATTCAGGAAACTACCAAGTTTTCATTTTGTAAAGAATGACAGACTCAGTGACATATAGAATGAGTGAAGAATGATAATGGAAATAATTAGGCAAATTTTTATTTCTCTTCAAAAATCAGGATTTCTTGTGGAAATTCAAGAGCAGCAGCAGCAGCATCCTTGAAGCTGAACAATATTCCCCAAAAGCCTTTGTTTGCCCTAATATTCCATAATGTTATGCTTTTACAGTCAATAAGCCATTAGTAATCAAGAGATGTATAATTTATTAATTACACTTCACATTAATATTTAATCTTTTTGGTTGCTGAGTATATTTCTAAATCTACTTTTTAATTACATTTTAGTGATATAAATCTTCCAGGCAACCATTAGAAAAGTATTTTTTTCTGCACATTATGATGCCAATTACTTTTAAGCAGCTGGTTGTGAACTCTTGTGATGGTACTTGGTACGGTGGCAATCTTGGTGCGTAGGTGCTCCTCACTCATCTGAAAGCTAATTGAATGGTAGTGAGAAAGGAATGTTATAAAGAATTTAAAGACATACAGTAGAGAGGGAGAAAAAGCAAGAAACAACTTATATCAGAAAGAGTGTCATCCATAGCAGGCCTTTTACCATCTCCAATTGGCCAGGCAAAACCAATTGGCCAATGGTGAACTTTTCATGGGTGTTGGCTCTGCTATTTACAGTTCACAGAACTGAAATAAGCTGTGCTTTTCTGTTATGGCTCTTGTCCAAGTAATGGCATTTTTAAAAAGGCCATAAACAGAACTCCATCCCCTATTTTTCCCCCAGTAGTGGTGTCAAATGCCGATGATGTTGATTTCTGTCTTCTTGCAACTTGATTGGCTAACCTACTAACACTGCTTGGCTGATTTTATTTTATTTTTATTTTAAATCATATTCCCAAGCTCTTGAAAACTTTAGTGCCAGATATTTTTTTCATTTTTGTTTCTTTTGCATCTTTGGCACTTTACATTTTTAAATTCCCTTTATCCTGGGACATATTTTGAAAGTGACCCCTAAATTTTCCCATATATTCAGTCTTTAGTGGTGGTGTTAGTGGTTTCAGCAGGAGGTAGACTGAGGCATTGAATTATATTTGGGGAAAGTATCTGCTTGTTTATAAAAGGACATCATAGCTGAAAATTCTGCCTTTCCAAAACCATCTCCCTTATGGGTTTTATATTGGGTCTGACGTTTTTTAACCATAAATATCACTTCTTGAGATTTGACAACATAAGGAGCTGTCGTTTTGAAAAGACTATTGCTAAATGCTTGCTGGTCACCTAGATGAAGCAGGTGCGTACTTACCCCCTTCTCCTCTTAACTTATTTGCATGGGCTTTTAGTCTAGGTTAGCCCCTGCAGCCCTCTGATCTTCTGTTCTCCTAAATTCTCACTATTGCAGTTCTTTAAAAAAATCTCTTTATTTGGAAGCTTGATTATTTTCTGCACATTCTTCAAAATATGAAATACATCACATATATAAGAATGTAGAAAACTTAAATATACAAAAAACTATTTTTTTTTTATTTTGAAGTGTTCTCTATCCCTACTAGCTTGTAAATCTCATGAATCAAGGGCAATCTCATGTTCACTGCTGGATCCTCTCGGCTGTGGCACGATGCCTGGTACATAGTAGGCCTTCTAAAATTGTGTATTGTGGAAACCACTGAACAAATTAGGATGTTGCTTTATTCACAGAATAAAGCATCTTTGGGAATTTCCTTTTAAAAGGAATTCTGGGGGGAGATAAGACATGGTTACCTCTCAAAGAATATATAAAGTAAACTGAGATTGAGGAAGATCTTCCTTTATCTTCATAGAAGGTATAGGGCCTGATTGGTTTTGGTTTTTGTTTTAGGTGTTGTTTTCTTCTCGTGAAAATGACCTGAGTTACGGCGTACACATCTTACCTTTTTCTCCTTTTGAAATTACTAGTTAGGGAAAACATTTTTGGTTGAAACTGGAACTCATGACTCCTTTCAGAGTCTAGAATGCATGGTATTCCAAATATCCTGGGAACTCTTCTCTTCTACAAAAGTCAATTTTTAAAAAAATTTTATTTTCTTTTAAGTTCTGAGATACATGTGCAAAACATGCAGGTTTGTTACATAGGTAATCGTGTGCCATGGTAGTTTGCTGCTCTTATCAACCCATCACCTAGGTGCTAAGCCCAGCCTGCATTAGCTGTTTATCCTGATTCTTTCCTTCCTCCCACCCACCAACAGGCCCCAGTGTGTGTTGTTTCCCTCCCTGTGTTCTCATTGTTCAGCTCCCACTTACAAGTGAGAATATGTGGTGTTTGGTATTCTGTTCTTGTGTTAGTTTGCTGAGGATGATGGCTTTCAGTTCCATGGGACATGATCTTGTTCCTTTTTGTGGCTGCATAGTATTCCATGGTGTATATGTACGACATTTTCTACCAACAGTAGACAAGCAGAGAGCCAAATCCTGAATGGACTTCCATTCACAATTGCTACAAAGAGAATTTCTTTTTTTAATAACCAAAAAGCAATAGTCTAAACATAGCTTTGATAAGCCCAAATATCTTGTTTACATTTGCCAAACTCTGATTTTTAATGTGTATGGATAATCCATGAATGAACTGGTTTACTTAATAATCTACTTGTCAACAACACTAGAACCAGAATATGTGAAACATAGTCTTTGAGAGTGATTGTGTTTAGTATACATAAGCGGTTGTATTTAAAAAATAGCTTGCCTTCTAATTAGTGTGGTAGCCCCTACAAAATAGTCCTTTTGGCTTTTAAGAATGTTTAATATAGAGCATACATTGATAGTTGTTGATATAGATCTCATTCCTATGGCATTTACTCATTTCAGCCAGGCAATTGGGTCATTGAAAGGAGAGATGCAGAGTGCTAGACTGAAGTCCTGTCATAGGGGTTGGGTTCTGAGCTGGACTCAGGGGAAGATTAAAATTGGGACAGAAAGATGAGAGAAAGGAGGCAGAAAAGTTTTTAAAAAGTGGTCATGAGTTGGGCATGGTGGCTAACGCCTGTAATCCCAGTATTTTGGGAAGCCTAGGTGGGCGGATCACCTGAGGTCAGGAGTTTGAGACCGGCCTGGCCAACATGGCAAAGCCCCATCTCTACTAAAAATGTGGAAATTAGCCATGCATGGTGGCACATGCCTGTAATCCCAGCTACTAGGGAGGCTGAGGTAGGAGAATCACCTGAAACCAGGAGGTGGAGGTAATAAATATAAAGAAAAAAATAAGCAGCATTTTGATAATTGCTCTAAGCAGAGGCAATTCTCACCTCATGAGTATATCTTAGGAGACAGAGGCAACTTTAAAAATCACATATTTGAGAATGATGCCTTTAGGCAGAGAAAGGGCTGCATTTTCATCCACCTCCAGTGAAGTTGGGAGGAGCAGTTAGACCTCCTCCTCTTGACCAGTGACAACTAAGCTACAAACCTAAGCAGCCATTAGAATGTATTGTGCTATTTCATTTTAAAAAGTAAAAATAGAAAAACAAAAAACCATAGCATTGGAATTGGCCTGTTCTGTTGTGGGGGAGTTCCATGTCTGTGGACAGATTTCTTTGTTATTCATGCTCTTTCCTATAACTGAATGCACAAAACAGTAAATGACCCTGGCTCAGTTTCCATTCTATTTCTACCACAGTTATTCCCCACAGAGTGTCTACTATCGATTTGCTTTCTCTCTGGAAGACAGTTTTTCTCCCTCTCTCTTCTTTCTTCCTTTCTCTCTCTTGTCTATTTCCCTTTGTCATCTTTTCCCAAATCACAGGGATTCTGGTGTTCTTTCCTACCTGCTTTTTGTTCTGTTTCTTCAGTGAAGCCCTTACCCAAGTAAGAACAGACTCATCATTAACAGACAAGGAATCCTGGAGGTCAGGTATTTACAATCAAGCCACACAGGTGAGAGTGAGGTGTTTTCCCTCAAAGGACTTTTCCTTAGCAGTGATATTTATGTGGAACCGTCACACCCTCCCTGCATTTTCGGTGTCTCTTGTCTGGATTTCGTCATTGACTGTTTGAGGCTAAGAATGCTTGTGGATTTAACTGAATACATTCTAAGAAAAGTTTGAGTGGTCCTAGAAAGGGGAAGGGGAGTTAGCTAAAGATCTTAAGGGTTAATGTTACCAAGGGCTGCGTTCCCTGAATTCATGTAGTGACTCATTCTGAGGATAGGCTTGCAGAAAGAATAACAATGATAGAACAAAAACAGTGATAACAACTGTTATATATCATAGCAAAAGTCCACTTGATGCCAAACACTTTACAAACATTATCTCTAATCATTACAACTGTACTACTGGTGAGTGTTATTATCTCAGTTTGGAAATAAAAATCTTGGCTCGGAGAGGTTCAATAATAGTCCCAGGATTACTCAGGTAGGAAGTGATTTAGCTTGGATTTATATGCAAGCTCTCCTTGACCAAAGTGCCCTTTGCTTTGCATTTTACTATTCTGGGAGGATTTTGGAGGAGGATTTGCTTCACGGAGCCTTCCCAGAGAGTGGAAGGAGCCATTTGGATGGCCAGAGATATTGAAGGACACATCTATTTTTAACACTGGACCTTTGTAAAGTTAGGTTTGTATCCTGCAGTCCCAAATCATAAGATCTTTATCATTTTCTGTTTTTTTTTTTTTTTTTTTTTTACAAAGAACTTTGAAACCAAATGTTTCTGGGCAAAGGACAATAGAAATGGTAGTATAGTGGTCAGAGCATGGACTCTGAAGGCAAACCAGCTCAGTTCTTCATTCCAGTTCTGCAGCTGCTGGTGGTGGTATCAGGGTGACTTACCAATTCTGTGCCTCAGTTTCCTCTTTGTATAATAAGCATTAGAACAGTACTTATTTCCAGGTAATTGAGAGAATAGATGAGTTAATATATGCAAAGCTCTTAGACAGTGTACATCATGCACATAGAAAGTGCAATATTAGGCCGGGCGCGGTGGCTCAAGCCTGTAATCCCAGCACTTTGGGAGGCCGAGACGGGCGGATCACGAGGTCAGGAGATCGAGACCATCCTGGCTAACACGGTGAAACCCCGTTTCTACTAAAAAATACAAAAAACTAGCCGGGCGCGGTGGCGGGCGCCTGTAGTCCCAGCTACTCGGGAGGCTGAGGCAGGAGAATGGCGTGAACCCGGGAGGCGGAGCTTGCAGTGAGCCGAGATCCGGCCATTGCACTCCAGCCTGGGCGGCAGAGCGAGACTCCGTCTCAAAAAAAAAAAAAAAAAAAAAAGAAAGTGCAATATTAGCTATTATTTTATGTTATTTTTATTTATAGCAGTTGACATTTAAAAATACGTAACAGTAGAATAAAATTATGATTGGAGACTTCAGTACAATAGAAACCAAACATAACTTTTGTGATGATTCAAAAAGATATTCCATTTTTATGCGTCAGATATAGTTGATCAAATTTAAATGAAGTAAGGAACTCAGTGTAAATTGATTTACTGTGCAGTAAAGTTGTTGTGGAATCTGTTACTTAAACAAGGCCTCAGATTGGAACTTCGTGAAGTAGGGTGAGGAATGACCTAAGAGGCAGCACAGTAAACAACTACAGAAACCATAGATCCAAGAGTTTGAAGAAACTGGATAAAATGTAAATTTCAAGGGAGAGGCAACTCTCCTATTGTTAACTTCTCTTTAGATTGCTTTGAGCTAATGCTTAGTGTTAATGCCTGGCAAATTCCAAACAGGGAAAAACATAGGGACTTATCTTTCATATTATATATGATTAAAATTAAACTTGATTTGTCCATTAAGCAGTGCAGTAACAGGTTTTCTGACTGTTCATAAGGCATTAGAGAAATGATGCATATCAAGAAGACGTTCTTTTTCCAAAGGACACTAATCAATGCTGAGAACATTTGCTATAAATTATTCACATTTGTTATAAACTACTCCATCTTTTTAAAAATTAACGGTACATAACCTATAATCTAGGAGCAAAAGTAGAGCTGCCTCACCTTGGAAAGTTTGATTATGAGGGACTGATTACAATAAGAGAACAAATAGGATCCTGAGATTGGAGCTCAGTGTCTTACGAGGAAGAAATCACTGAGCACCCGTACATCTGATAAAACGTGATCTCTACGCCTTGTTGTGTGTTCTTTCACCACACATTAATATTTCATGCAACCATTTCAAAATAAAGTCATAATGTGAGTCATAAATCACAAAACCGTGGTAATAAACCACTTTGGTTTATATTAGCTGTATACGGATGATACTTAAGCATTTCCACCATTAGCACGGACTATTTGAGCTTTCTGTATACCACGTTTGCTCTATTTCTTCCATTTTAAGTGGTAGGAATATGGGAAACAATGCTAAATCCATTCATTAGTGATAGAACTATGCTATTTGTTCTCATAATTGATTTCATTTCAACTTGGACCTGTGAAAATGATAGCACAGTTGAAAATGACAATATTATTGACCTTGTTTTAGCAAAGAACATGCCTTTTCCAGTGAGTCCTGCTGAGGAGTAAAGGAAGATCAGGGGAAAATAAAATATTGAAAGAAAAAATAGAACAATGCATTGAAGATTAGAATTAATCTGTAAATATGGTTTATGCTCATTAGTGAATGGCTTATTCCTTACATAAGCTCCTGAAATGATGCCATTATAATGTATATAATCTTGGTCTTCTTCTTAGTTTTTTTCTAGTGGGATCTGTTCCACTTACTGCTCAGTATTATTGAAATGGTAACTATAATTATTATAATTCATACTACTAGGTAAACAGGCTGGATAAGTTTACAGCTGAAAAATGTCTGTCTATCTATCTATCTATCTATCTATCTATCTATCTATCTATACTTTAAGTTCTGGGATACATGTGCAGAACATACAGGTTTGTTACATAGGTATACATGTGCCATGGTGGTTTGCTGCACCCATCAACCCGTCATCTACATTAGGTATTTCTTTTAATGCTATCCCTCCCCTAGTCTCCAACCCCCCAACATGCCCCCGTGTGTGTGTTCCCCTCCCTGTGTCCATGTGTTCTCATTGTTCACCTCCCACTTATGAATGAGAGCGTGTGGTGTTTGGTTTTCTGTTCCTGTGTTAGTTTGCTAAGAATGATGGTTTCCAGCTTCATCCATGTCCCTGCAAAGGACATGAACTCATCCTTTTTCTATGGCTGCGTAGTATTCCACAGTGTATATGTGCTTAAGAGAGTTGGAATCTCACTTTGTCAAACAGTGGCATGGTCATAGCTCGCTGCAGTCTCACGCTCCTGGATTCAGGCTATTCTCCTACCCCAGCCCTCAAGTAGCTGGGACTATTTCTAATTCTTGATGTGAATTAAAAGTTCATGCATTGAAGGCATCCTGAATTTATAAAAACCAAGCTCCCACCAATTAGACAAACTGACCAAAACATAAACATATACATATATTAGAGACTTGTAAATATTTAAAGATGCTGCTGCTAGTAGTTTCTTGTGCTTAAACCACACGGCATAATCTTCAGGACAAGGGCACTGTTTGTGAACAGTTGGGTGGGTTCATGACTCTTCAGCCCTTGACTTGCAAAGCTTGAATGAGGTTAGCATTCAATGCCCTGGATGGATGCTCATGGTTTCTGTCAGATGCCAGGTCTGCAAAGGAGCTAACCGTGTTTCCTCATCTATCAAAAACAGCAAATAGGTACAGTCATTGGATTGGGAGATGGTTGGAATAATTAAGAAAATGTATACAAAAGCACATGGAAAAATTAGAACATTAGAACCCTTTATGAGTAAAAATGTATTTTTTGTTCATCAAGTAATGTATTAATTTATTAAAAAGTTGATTGAAAAGTGCCCTGAGGGGTTGCATGGGTTCTGTATTCAAGATAAGTGAGCTAGGCTTCTGAAAACCTGGAAAGCACATGTTGAGTCTGTGGAGGGCAATGACTGCTCACTCATTCTCTGGGAGTGTGGTCGCTACTGTCAGGCTATCAGATTTTTAAGTATGGCAATCAAAGCCACTGAAAAAATAAACAAGGCTGCATATGCTAAATAAAACACATTTGCCAGTCTGATTTGTTCTGCCAAGACTTTTGTGTTGATATCAAGACAGAAACTTGAAAGTTAGCATTGTTGTTGCCTTTCATAAAAAGAATGCATACATTGTTTCAGGTTTTCTAATGAAACTTTACTGTACTTTTGAAGGTACTCAGATGTTTTTCTGCCCTCTAAAATCTCCAGGGGACCCTACATTTTTGTTGAACAAAGATTTTCTTAAAAGAAGAATTAGATAGAAAGTGATATAAAGAAGCAACATGTCTGAATTTTCAGGGAATGCAAATGCGTATACAGTCACCTCTCCATATCTATGGGTTATGTATCCATGGATTCAGTCAACTGAGAATCAATATTCAGAAAATAAATGACATAGTGAAAAATAATAAAAAATTTAAATATATAGTATAACAAGTATTTACATAGCATTTACATTGTATTAGTTATTACAAGTAACCTAGAGATGATTTAAAGTAGAGTCATGTACCCCATAATGACTTTTTGATCAACACCTGACTGCATGTATAAAGGTGATCCCGTAAGATTATGATACCTTATTTTTCCTGTACTTTGTCTATGTTTAGATATGCTTAGATGCCCAAATACTTAGCATTTTGCTACAGTTGCCACAGCATTCAGTACAGTAGCGTGCTGTACAGGGTTGTAGCTTAGGAGCAATAGGTAGTACCATCCAGCCTAGTTGTGTGGTAGGCTATACCATCTAGGTTTGTGTAAGTACAGTGTGATGTTCATCCGATGACAAAACCACCTAACGATAAATCCCTCAGAAGCATCCCTGTTGTTAAGTAACACTTGACTGCATAGAAGTTGTGTATAGGTTATATGCAAATAATGTGCCATTTTATATAAGGGACTTGGGCATTTGTAGATAATCCTCAGGGTCCTGGAACCAATCCCATGTGGATACTGAGGAGTGACTGTACTTGGTGTCTTATAAAAGCTAAGGTACGACCAGACCAAAAGAAGGTAAACTGAGCTGAGCATTTCTGCAGTTCTAGAGCAGCGAAGGGTTACTACCATGCAGCACAATTTAGTGCATGCCATTTGCTTTTATGGAGGGCAGAAGATTGCTGAATGTTAGGTCACTGTGGCCAAGAATAAAGCTGAGCTTTGACCTCAGAAAGGAATTTGGCCTTGATTTCAAGAAGGCATTTAAAACAATAACCCAACACTTTGGAGTACCTAAATGGATGGTGGAAACTACTAGAAAACCACAGGTAGTGTTTGCTCAAAAAGAAAGTGGTAGGAGGTGTGTGAAGGTAAGGGCAGAGAGAGGAGCCCCGAAGCCGCTGGAAGGGCACACAAGTGCTCCAGAATTGCAATACTTATAACGATGAGGGACCTGTGAGAGGAGGAGGGTGACAACAGGAAAAGGTTGCGGCGAGAGAAGAACATGTTAAAAGATTCATGCGTGCAAAGCCTTGGGAGGATGTCCATATCGTGTCAAGGTAACACTGCCATTCTTTGAGAGAAAGGATTCAGAGATGCAGCCAACTTCCCAACACGGACATCCCTTTCTTGTACCTATTTAGTGGCTGCTATCCATTTCCATGCCATTGCTGGACCCCCCTGGCCCCATTAGCTCTGCAGGGAAAGAATAGAAAATGCCCTAGACAAGTTGGATGCCCTCCTGGCTGCACGGCAGTCCAGGTTTTAGATGCATCGTTGAAGTTTGGGGTGGGTGCCATCTGTACCTTTGGAACGCCGTGCTTCCCCTTGCCAGCACCCCGATCCCCATGGCGGAGAGGGCATTTCTCTGAGAGCACAGACTGGTGGATGAAGGCAGGGAGTGGTTGCCTGTCTCTGTCTCTCACTTATCACCTTGTGTTGTCCGTGTCATTCAGTCTGGCTGTGCAGGATGTGGCTAATTACTTACTGGTCCCCTGCAGGAGTCCACCCATTTTGAATCTCGCACTGCTATTCATTTTTAAATTATTTCTCCCCTGAAATAAACTGAGACATAATTCCATGTCATAATAGAGACAAGAAGGAGTCCTCACTTCTTTTGAAATAGAACAATATCTAGTCAGTTTCTGGGATTTTTATTTTTAGCTGGACAGTGATATTGAAATGTGGGTTACCTCGGTTGCTTCCCATTGGAAACTTGGCTTATTGTGGTTTACTTTCTAGTTATCAATAGAATTAGCTCCAGGAATAATGAATACTCATAAAAGTGCCTTTATGCTCATCTCCTCAGTAAAGAGTTGTTCTCTTCTTGAATTTAAATACAATTAGGCAAAGGATTTATCTTTTAGTGAGCATTTTTTAAAGTCCTATGTATTGGACAACATGATGCAACTTATTTAGTGTGGTTTAGTGGGAGTACTGTCAGTAATTTTTCACTCACTGAAATGGAAACCTCATGTCTGTTGTATTTAGCTGCTGAAAAACAATTTAAAAACTGCATGTAATCCCTGGAGTATCTGAAGTCAGGTGTTGCCGTTTCTTTTCTTATTTAAAATAGTGTCCCTAATTTTCTGCCTTTAGTATTGGTGTCCTCATAATAGTGTTACTGGGATTTTTAAAATCTGAAGCCTGATTTCAAGTCTTTTTCCTAAGTTAATATAGGAAAAGTTCAAAGTCAAAGTCAAATCCAAGACGTTTGTCTCCATTTCAAAGACAGAAAGACCAAGGTGACTTTTGACATAATTTACATCTCACAAAATTATACAATACATTACAATTGCTTATTTATTAGATTAGGCCCTGGAACCAATAACAAAGTTACTTAAAAATGTAAACAGTGAGGTATTGATTAAATCAGCCACGAGTGCATTTTGACTCCACAAAAATGCCAAAGCTTCTTATAACTCGGATCAGCACAATCTGACTCCGTTTATCTTCACCTCCTTTTAAAATTGTTCAAGCAATGTTACCACTTAATTGCTAACCCATCTGTAGCAGGAAACAATTATTCTGAATAAGCCCACGTACCACACTGGTTTTCCAGCAGATTATTTAAAAACAATATTTCCTTAAGATAACAATTTTGATAATGATGCAGGAAGGAAATATATTTGCAATTAAACGAACATGCTTTAGCACAACAAGCAATAAAAAGCTTAACACTGAGCCTTTGTGAATTAAATGCCTTAAATGCCGGAACAACATTGGACAAAAGTCATGGTTCTGCTGACACATTTATTTCTCAGTAAATGAAGACTGTTTAGGTTTAGTGCACTTGTGGTTAGCAATAGTTTAAAAGATCAATGTAAATTCATTCTGAACTAGTAAATAAGGCTTTAATGAAACTTCTAACAGCATGCTCTCACACCTTAGGTCTCTTCATCATTTCGAGGTGACACAGCAGGATTTGCCTTGAGTTTGATGACACGCACACAATGTTATGAAGTGTTTGACAGATTTTATTTGATGTTTATTTGATTTATGAGGTTGATATTGGATTTCAGCATCTCCTTATCAGCCTTTTGTTCACACTTAGCAGAGTGCTTATAAAGATAGTTTCTTCTAAATGTGCTTATTAATATAACATATATACTATTAATGAAAGGCAGTTTGGAACTGGGATCATTAAACATTTCCACTCCGCTAAATGAGGTAATGTATGAGAAAGCACTTTGCAAACTGTAAAGCCATATACAGATGTTAGTTATCATAATTATTGTTGTTACAGGAAACCCAGGTTTTATATATTATTATTCTGTTTTCCTTTAACACTTAATTCAAAGAGTAAATACAGGCAACCAATTTCCTTAAAAACCTGCTGCAGCTTTTTAAACAGTTCTGAGCGTTTCATTAGGGTTTATTGTAAGTCATGCATGATGCTCTTAATTTCGTTTAGGCTTAAAAAAATTGACTGACATAATCAACATGACTCGTAACATTAAACTTTCCCAACATGAAACTTGCTTAAGAAGGTGCTTGGGAACTTTCACTTGGGCCTGGGAACCACAAAAGGAAGCGCATCCAAAAGTTCTTCTGTGAGACGTCAAGATGCCGCCTGTTCCCTTTTTAGTCTTACTGTTAATTTGCCTTTTCTGTCCTTCACAGATGATGAACTTCATGAGTTACTTTGTGGGGATGCAATGAAAGGGAATTTTTTTTCTTTCTCTCTCTCTGTTTCTTTTTTAATCTGATTGAGGAGAGACATAGGGACTGGAAGACATTCACATGGCTATAAATAAAAGTCAAGATACAATTGTTCAGGTAAAAACAAATGATTTCTTGCATTAGAATTTAACTCTTACCTTAATGATGTGAGGAAAGCTTGGCAAATTTTATGAAGAGTCAGAAAACTTACCCGTGGAGATGGGTGATCATGCTTTTTGCACAATAATCCTCTGTGGTAAATCAAGAGTTCAGTTTACTCTTTATCATATAAACCTCACAATATGATCATACTTGTTTTTCTTTTTGTTCTTGGTTTAAATATGTAATGAACACTGAAGAAATTACTAATGATTTATTTGATATTTAAACAAGTGAAGCAAATATTTTAAATAAATAAAAGAACTCATTACCCAGTTCTGGGACTTGGGATATACCAAATGCTCTTCCTTGTTGTATAGCTAAGAAGAAAACGTAAATGCTAAAAGGCAAATGAGTGGAAAGTACTTCTTTCCCTTGGTAATTCATACCCTAAAAGTGTTTAAGATGTAAAGCTTGTTAGTAAAGAAATACTGTATCATGGCACATCCATTAGGAGAAGTAAAGTAAACATAGTTGTTTGTGATTGGAAAGTAACAAAGCACAAATAACTCAGAACAAAATACTACAGCAAAATAGGGGAGGCATTAACTAAACTATATGGTCCGGGAGCTCCAACACCATGCTTTTCACAACTAAGGATTCAAAGGTAACTTGACTGTGAGGCCTATCAGCTCACCTAGAAAGTTCCAGAATGTATTTCAATCCCAGAGAGCTGCCCAGAATTCTGGTGGGACAAGAAGGGCTTAATGTCATAAATATCAGTATACTGGCTCCGTGTCAGTATTGCTCTGGCCATATTGAAACAGTCCCTATTGTCTTCAATCATGTTAATGTTTGAGACTCCTTTTTCCATTCTAAGATTTCTTTTACATAATGAATGCCTTTTCTAGTAAGTTCTACAATTAAATTCATATAATTTTATAGTGTTTTAGTAACTGGCTTTTATCTTTCATAGTGGCTACTATTTCTTGAGAGTTTACAATACGCTAGGCACAGGGCAATGTGCTTTATGTTGATCTCGTCACCTTCTGAATAATCCTATATAATCATTATATCGTCCCCATTTTCAGGTGAGGTAATTGAGGTTAAGCAAGGTCAAAGTCAAGTTCACTCAGCTAAGTAGTGACGCAGCTGGGATTAATTTCAGTATCTGTCCTGCACTACTGCCTATTTATTTAAATAAACTACATGACTATATATCAGATGCTTAATGAAAGGTTTAGAATGGCCAAATGAATGAATTAGAAAAAAAGTCGCACTGCTAAGTCAGTTCTGTGACCATATGAAAAAAATCAAAGTAAAAATTATAAAGACAAGAAGAGAATAAAAATCAAAACCACATGAGTGCAGTTGCTGGGCACATCGTCACCGGGAATATTCTCTTTTGAAGTGAAGGAATATCAACTCTTAGGCCCTTCAGCGGCTTGATAATAACTTAAATGACAATGAAATGTATTTATATTAAAAATGATGTTTAATACCCTTGTTTCAGTTAGGACAGGTGACAGTACAGCCAGAACATCTCAGAGTAGAATATAAAATTTAACTTTCTTTCTTAAAAATTCTATTCAATAGATTTGCTTTTCTGGATTCCCAATAACAACATAACAGACACTGAACAAAGGAATATTGTTAATGAGTTAATTGTCAGTTTATTCTGTATTTTATTTTTCTTGTTTGCCACGTGATAAATTATATGTACTAGAGCTCGATTTTCTTATTCTTAAAATAATTTTTGAGCCAAAGTATCCCTTTGTCTCAAAAATTATTTAATTGCCAGAAACAGAATCATAAAAATAAGGTTTTTTCCCTATTAAAAACTTAAGAACACAGACAATTTTTAGAAAGAAAGATGAGAAATCCTAATTTGGATACAAATAATTTGACCGCTAACTCAGTGGTAATCAGATCTGACTTTGTGACACACTGAAGTGCACTGAGGTTTTTAAAAGGAGGATGTGAACTTTCAACTCTTAAAATGTGTTTCAATTTGCTTCAAATTAAAAATAAGTATGTTCACAGTAGGGTATTGAAACTGTAAAATGTTGGCAATGCTGGAAGCGCACATAACGTCCACTGAAAGAAGGAAAGCAGGAGTTGAAAAGGAAAAAGGAAGTAATTTTATTGAAACTAACACAACTATTTTATTTTTACTAAAAATAAACGTAACCTTTTAACATGTGAAATATATGGAGAAGTGAATCTTCTTACCAAATTAAAGCATTGATTGTACCAAACCAGTTAAAGTTAAAGCTACTAAGTTGTCATTTTGATCATAATGGGTCATTAGGGGAGCCTAGAAATAACAATCCTATTTTGTAAAAACAGTTTTGCTTTATAAGAGAAAGAAAAAGTAAGGTAAATGAAGATGTGGGTAAGCATCTAGTATGGAATCTCTATCTACATCTATTTTTAATCAATAGAAAACACTTCTATACTATATGGCTTTAAATAATATTCTTGAAAGATCCTGGTAACTGATTTACAGTTGCCAATTATAAGAATGATTTAAGGAGTTTACATGTATTTAATTTATAATTGAAACTAAATTGTTATATTTCTCCAAGCAGTATACATTTTTAGATGTTGGCTTTTGAACTGTATAGAATATTGCAAAGAACTTCCAAAATAATCATTTTTGTTATTCCAAAACACTGACTGTAAGTCGTTACATTTCACCCTATTAATGTCAATCAATCCGAGTAAAGAAACAAGCAATAAACTCTGTTGGTAGTTGTGGAGATGCAGAGTTGCTGGTAACAATAGCAAGTTAATAATGCCAGAAAACAATTGAGAGGTGTTTCTTGTGGTGTTTTGCAAACACTGGCCACATTTTCCCATAGAAGTAACAAAAACAAATAGGATGAGGAAAGAGAAATAATTGACCAGGCTGTTTCTAACAAGTTTTGGTTAAAGGCAAATAAAATCAATCTCAAATATGAGTTATTGTAGCTGATTGAGGAGTTAAAGGAAGTAAGTTAAAGGAAGCAGTTGTGTCCAGTTTGGAGTTGAAGTTAGCAGATCTTTGAAAAAAACTTTCTCTGATAACTAAGGTCAATTAATAATGACTTACATTTTCTAAATTTAGATTACTTTCCCATCTGCCTCAACAGTGACATTTGTTTCCAATAAAAACTTAAAACATCTTCCCAAGGTAACAAAAAAAGTCATTTAAAAAAGTCTGAATTAGTCTCTGACATGTACATTTTGTCCAATTTTAGATGTCTGGTCTTTTCCTGTTTCCAGGTAAAGCCCAAATAATTGCTTTGCTCACTGCTTCCTTTGTTACTGAGCAGTGGCAAGAAAAGACAGAACGTGTTGAAGGAACTTGCTCTTCACTGTATTCCATGCACCCATTTATTCCCCATTGAAATGTGTGCCGAGCGCCAGGAAACCCACAATATTTCTAAGCATGTTCTTGAAGCATGTGAGCTTTAATGAGTGTTAAGAGTACCTTATTAACTTGCTGTTGCCTGCTGAGAAAACATTGTTTATATGGAATTGGCTTATTGCTAATGAGAGAATGTATTAAGGCATAGCACAGGCAAGGCATAATATGAACACTCTTTTTCTAAATATTTTCTTTCAGGTCTTTCTCGCTCCAGTTGATGATATTAAAGAAGGGTCAGACACATCATCACTCACTCCTTTACTTACTGGAAAAAGCAAAAGGATTTTATTAAGATTAGAAAATTTTCCCCACCCCATTTGTCTCTTCTGCACCAGCGTCTCAGCAACTGCCCCATTTGAACTGTGAGATGCTAAATAGTTCAGATGTTTTCCTCTTCCTGTAATCATCATGCATATGCCGAGCTTGGATGTCTCCCCTGCCTCATGAATTTGCAGAGTGGCCCCAGCTAGGTTCCTTCTTGTCATGGGGACAATTGCCAAGGCTGATAGAAAGAGAAGGAAATTGTGGAAAAGAGGGTTCACTTTATTTAACCGGACTCCAGTCATTTAGTGTCTGTAGTTTTTGGGCATGTGCCCTGAGCCCTCCAGCCTCGGTTCCTCTCTCTCACTTTATGCTGTGTGCCCTGACCATTGGCTGGTCCTGAAACATGGCTCATGTGGCACTGGTATGCACCTTGTCGTCTACACAGCTGCAGAGCCCAGCTATTCCAAAATGGTGGTGGATGCTAGCAGGTGATGGAGAGGACTGATCTCCCTTCTCCCTTCTTTATTCGCTAGGATCCAAGTAAATTCTAGTGGGCAAGAGGAAGAGAAAAGAAACTACAACATCATTATCTTACTGCTGGAGGCAGCAGATTACGGAGCCCTGCCTGTGTTGTGTCAAATGCACTATGTGACAACCAAGACCCTACACAACTGGGGGGCACTTCAGGATTCCTCCAGGTGGCAGTTGCTGGCCTAGACTCACTTCTTCAGGAGGGAGGTTCGCCCTGGAAAGCTGATCTGCATTTCTGCTGGGATCGATGCCATGGAGACTGAATACATTGGTAAGTAATTTAGCAGCTAGTTTCGTCTCAGCTGACAATGATTATGGATTGGGGTGCTCAGAGCAAGAATGCACAAATGGTCTGGAGAAAAATCAGCAGTGAAACTCTACATTTTTTGTAATGCCTAAATCAGCAACAAAAAACGCTGCAGAATACTTTCAGGTGTCTAGGAGAATACAAAGAGGGCTCCAGGCAGGTTAATGGACAGATATTCTCCTGATGGCCTTCATTCTGCACCTGAACTTCTTGGAGGCCATGCTACCTGCTCTCTGACGCTCCTTTCTCCCTTGCCCTGGCCTCACTGGTTCTTGGTCTTACTGGTGTTTTTGGTCCCATTCCCACTTTCGCCCTGGCCCTCCGTGGTCCTAACTTTTCATCCCAGAAGCCCCTTGTCATGGCCAGAATCTAGTTGTCTTCAGAAAATTAATCACATGTCAATCTTGGTTGTCCCTAAAAATCCAGGACCAACAGTCCCCTATGAATTTCTCTTGTGGGTCTCAGTTAAAAATACAAAGTTAAAAGACACTGGGAGTCACAGTAGCTTAACCACTATCTTTTAAATCTCACGTGACTGTCCTCCCTCAAATAGGCTGTTCCCAGTTCTGAATGAAACAAAATTCCCTTCTGTGATTCTGTTTCATTGCCCTCCAAGATTTTCTTCATAGCTCTGATCACTATTAACGATGGAAACAAAACAAAAGCATGAAGAAATAAATCCCACCTCATGAGCCTTGCACCATGCCAGGTACATGGTAAGTGTTGATTCAGTGACTAAGTAGATTTTTTTCCTGCTTCCATAGTGGGCTGCATCTAGCAACAAATGGTATGTTCTTTATAAGAGAAAAAGTATTGGAGATACTTTCCTGCTTTCTGAGTTCTGTTTTGTTTCATGATCACTCTTAGATTTGTTAACTGTGGGCATAAGAGCATCTGATATGAATATGGTTCAAGTTGAATCAGCACAAATGAATCATCATCATACTCATAAGAGACCGAAAACTGAGAAAAAGTATTGGAGATACTTTTTCTGGTACTGATAATATTTCTGGTACTGATAATATTTCACCTTAATATTTTGCTGTGTTTGGGTCTATTTCAACAGATTTTTGATAGAACACCCTGAAATCCTCATAGGAGTCATTAAGGGTTTGATTGAATTCAGAGTCAAGTGTGGGTGGGAAAATGGTCTTCTTGATAATCCATGATTGAGCTTTTTGATTGTTTGGTACAATTTTTTTTTTGTGTGGTCTTATCCAGCCAAACCACTCTTCAGACGACACTCCTATTACCCCACACAGAGTAAGTCTGATCACACAAAAGCCCTCTGTGTTGTGGCCCTTTCAACGCCCATCATCTCTACTTTGAACAAGGGGTATGTTGTTGAGCTCTGCGGCATGAGTTCTCTCAGAGGTGGCGCCATCCTTGCTGTCAAATATCACAGTGACGGAGCGTTTCACATCGCTTAGGGTGAGATGAGTTCAGAAGCGTCGTCCAGTTCTGTGGGCACATAGCATAGAGGTCAAAATTGTAGGTTTGATGACTTTGGGGCCACTGAGGCCCGTTTTGTTTCATGACCACTCTGAGATTTGTCAATTGTGGGCATAAGAGCATCTAATGTAAACATGGTTCAAGCTGAATCAGCACAAGTGAATCACTCTTACTCGAGAAACTGAAACAAAAAAGCAAGCACAAACCAACATGGTAATCTTTGGTGAACTTGCAGGCAAAATATCAATCTCTTTTTCTCCTTTCCTCTCTCTTCTCTCTCTTTCTCTCTTTATATATGATCATTAATTAACGAACTGAATGACAATCAGATATACTGTTTTTATCCTGGACTGTGACTTTAAGAAGACATTATTTATGAAACACCGACTGTGTCACCACTCATGGGCATTGCAGAGCAAGATCAGCGTCTCTCTCTTCCTTCCCTCCTTTGCGGTTGACCCTCTGCAGGTGCCTCAAGGACCATGGCACTGACTCCTTGTTTATGTTACTGAACTTCATGGTTAACAAAATGCCGTTTTCCATCTAATGAATTTGCCCTGCAGGCACAGGAAAAGAGTTGGTTCCACCATTTTCAGAGGCCAAGCAACAATAAATTTTGCAGGATTTTGTTGACGTTAATTGGGTTTGTATTGGTGTGAGACATTCTTGCTCCTGCCTCATTTGTCTTCTGAATCATTTGAATCGCCCACGTTCTGGGCCAGCCAGTCATTCAACCATGTGATTCCAAGCTTAACAATATATCCGAGTCACTGGTGGCTCAATCACACTTTAGTTTATTGCTCAATAAAATAATAATAACAATAAGTTCAGACATTTAACCAGGCTGCTTTTCTCCAGGGGCAAAATAAAGCTTTCCAGTTTAAAAGAGGGCATGCTTTCATTTCTGGGTTTTTTTTTTTTCCCCCAAAGAAATAAGTCAAAATGCTTTTGGTGTTAACAAAAGACCCTTTCCAGAGGTGTAGCTACTAACACCTGGAGAAAATCCTAAGAACCAGAATTGAAGACAAAATGGGGAAGACATGGGGGCGATTATTGTTTTTCTGATGGAGACACATACTCATACTCATGCACACACACAAATGCAAGTTGTTTTCTCTTATAAAAATAATTACTGCCCAATTCTTACGTTATCATAAAACTATGAATTGCCAATGTGTCTGTTGAAACAGTCTTACTCTATCGTCAGATGGCAATAATATGTGAAATAAGTTCTCGCTTTGTTTTTATTGTGGGCAGTAGCTCGTGCAATGTGCTTGTGTATGTAAGAAATTTTGATGTCAGTTGTGTGTGAGTGGAGGCATAGGAAGCTGCAGGCAAATTTGGAAATGGGTCTTTATATCTGTAAGTTGGTTACTAGACCATTGCTATCTTGGTGAAGGGCCATTTAAAAAAAATTCAAATCCGTTGAGTATTGATGCTTTGGTAAAATATGATGAAAACTAATGATTAGAAAGTCGGTCATGCATTTGGATGTCATGGTTATGTTATATTGCTATAAAACTTTCTAAGTACTTAACTTCCAGCCTCTGTGCTTATCTTGATGCAGACTGGTTACACGTAGTTCCTGGATCTCACTGGTCACAGACCTTTCTCAGTAGCTCCATCCTGGACTGCTCAAATGCAGAGAAAGCTCTATTCCAGGCTTAAAATAAATGAGATATCACTTAAAAAAACACACACTGGGGATAAAAAACAAACAAACAAAACAAAAAAAAACAAAAAAACCCAACCAGTTGTAAACGAATGAGCTTACTAAATTGTCAACATAATAGGGTTTTTTTAAAAAGACTTTAACAGTTCACTGTTTTCAAATACCAAAAACAAACAAACAAACAAACAAAAACAAAAAAACCCCCGTGCTTTTAAATTGACTTCAATGTTTGTCCAGTCTGAATCTAACACATTTCTGAATCTTGTCAGTGGTCAGTGTGCCAATGGTGGAAACGTTTGCAAAGGTGCTGTTTTCTCTAAATTTGCTTCACTGTTTTATGTAAACATTATTGTGAAATTCCTTCTCAATCCCTAAAAAACATATGCTCCTTTATGCCATTTTATTACTGCACATTGTTTTCTAGGATACATAGAATCGTATGTTGTTTTTATAGCTGGGGTGTATCTTTGTGAAATGGCTGGCAGAGCCCAGGGTAGACATTGGCCTGTCCCCACATTGAGAGAAAGACAGTCAACTTTTCCCTCTGGTTTTACTAAGGCACCAAACCAATCAGGATTTCTTTCTTTTTTCTTTTTTGAGACGGAGTCTCACTCTGTCACCCAGGCTGGAGTGCAGTGGCGTGATCTCGGCTCTCTGCAAGCTCTGCCTCCCAAGTTCATGCCATTCTCCTATTTCAGCTGCCCGAGTAGATGGGACTACAGGCAGGCGACCGCCACCATGCCTGGCTAATTTTTTTTTTCTGTATTTTTAGTAGAGACGGGGTTTCGCCATGTTAGCCAGGATGGTCTCGATCTCCTGACCTTGTGATCCGCCTGCCTTGGCCTCCCAAAGTGCTGGGATTACAGGCGTGAGCCACCACACCCGGCCACCAATCAGGATTTCAAAAGTGTGCTGCCCAAATGTTGAGACATAGAGTCAGTTTGGACTTTGATGTACTTTTAGTGCTGGTGTGTATGCTCAGACATCCATGTGTGTACAGATGCCCCTGGAACAGTTTGATCCAGAGTTCACATATTGCTAAGAAGATGGGTTTGTCTTTGTGACCAATGTAACAGTCTCCCAAACCAGAGAGAAGTGCAAAAGTTCAAGCTGGTATGGCAGGTTTGCTCAGTGAAGTCAGTGGAGCCCAGGATCCTTCTGTCTTGTTTGTCCATCGTCCTAGCATGTTGGTCACACTTGTGTGGTCCATGGTGGCTCATGGCCAAGCAGCTTTCTAGTCAACAAGAAGGGGAGTGTGAAGGAGAAAGGGAGCAAGGGAGAACATGGGCTCCCCTTTTGGGGCATGACCTGCAAGTTTTATACATTTCTTCCTCTCACATTCTATGGGACCATCTGCTCCAAGATAAGCACAGGAATTGAGAGTCAAGCACTTAGAATGTTTTATAACAATATGGCATTGCCTTAAAATCCAAACACATGTTTATTTCGTTATTTGGAGATATAAAGGCCCATTTGCAAATCAACAACCCCGCTGCAAAGAAGAAAATGTGCTTGTTTTCTGAACTGCCGCATGCCCGTCAAATATGGAATTATTGTAGGGGGCCAGCAGTATCTGTACAGGCGCCTTTCCAACTCCCATGTCTTGGTTCATTTTGCTTCCCAAAAAGTGTCAGTTATTTGCCTTATTGTCATTTTCTGAGAAATGAGGCCATGATGTACATACACTGTGGATTTACCAGGAACTCCTTCACACCACCTTGGCTTCCTCTCAATGCCACCTTACTGCATGTCGACAGCTTCCACCTATTTGATCTCAGTGTTGAAGGGAGATTTTCCTAGGATCTAAACCATGAAGATTCGTGTTGAAATGTACAAGAAAGCTGAAGTTCCTTAAACCAAATGCTGCAAGGTGGGAAGTGAATAAAACGTAGTTTTAGATGGCCTCTGCAGAACATGCAGGAATTGAACACATACAGAGTACAGGGAGGCTGTGGGTCAAATGCAAATGTGGACAGCTTAGTATGATGGTGGTAATAACATGGGGGTAAAATCTTGGCAGAGTTCCCTTTCTGGAAAGAATTCTAGGTGTCTCCTGAACAGTGAACTCATAATTACATCTTGCAACTGAGCCATTTACTCACCACCAGTGGAAATCCCTAGGGGCTGGGTGCGGTGGCTCAAGCCTGTAATCCCAGCACTTTGGGAGGCCGAGACAGGCGGATCACGAGGTCAGGAGATTGAGACCATCCTGGCTAACACGGTGAAACCCCGTCTCTACTAAAAAATGCAAAAACCTAGCCAGGCGTGGTGGCGGGTGTCTGTAGTCCCAGCTACTCGGGAGGCTGAGGCAGGAGAATGGCGTAAACCTGGGAGGCGGAGCTTGCAGTGAGCTGAGATCTGGCCACTGCACTCCAGGCTGGGCGACAGAGCGAGACTCCGTCTCAAAAAAAAAAAAAAGAAAGAAATCCCTAGAGAGGGGCCTGAAGGACAGGCCTTCCTGTGCTTTCTTTAGCTTCTGTGGCTGTTGAAGAGGTTTGAGGCTCTCCTCTTACCTCCACCCCACATCTGACCTGGCCTGTCCAAAGCCGATTGTGCAGCATCCTGAACCCCTTTACTATTTCTCCTCTGTTTCTTTTCCTCCTTCCCTCCTTTGTTTAAAAATGTTTGGGTCGTGGCTGTTGAGATGGCCATGGCTTTAACCAAACAGAAACACTGAAATTGCCTACTCTATGGAATTGGTTACTCATGCATCTTCCCTTCTTGCTGGGATAGAGGCTGGAATGATGTTACTGTGGAGTCTGAACCAGGCTCTCTGCCGGGGTCTTATGGAAACTTTATCTGAAGGACATAACTAGGTGGAAGGGATGGACTGAGCAGCAGCAAGCAGTGAGAAGCAGCTATATTGCTGCGTTCTGCTCAAGAGCACTATATAAAGACTCTCACAAAGGGAAGGAGGGGTGAAGTGACCACTTGCATCAAGGATGAGCAAGGGCAGCAGCAATCAGTGACTCCCCGCAGGGCATTGGGCTGCTTACGCAGAAGCCAGAAGCGATTTGGTTGAAGTCATGGGGAGGCTCCCATAGAGGAGAGGCCAGTGCGAGGAAGTCCCTATTCTTATTTTTGTTTTTGTCTTGTTTACTTTTTTAATTTTAATGTCTGACATCTGAATGTCTCTCAGGAAGAGCCCTGGCTTTATTTAGAAAGTTACCCAGGCAAGCTGTTTGGAGTTGAGATGGGATTCAAAGGGCGTGGGTTTGGCTGCAGACAAGAAAGTCAAAGGGTTGCAAAAGAAAGAAATTGAATTTGAATGGTAGTCATATAGTTATGTATATATAGTCAGTATGTAGTCTGTTATCCCTCTCACCCTTCCCCCAAGTCCATTGTGTCATTCTTATGCCTTTGCACTCTCAAAGGCATATATATATGTGTGTGTGTGTGTGTGTATGTGTGTATGTGTATATATGTGTGTGTGTCTTTGTTAACCTTGCTTCTCAAATAGTGTCAATTGTTTGCCTTATTGTCATTATATATATATGTATGTGTGTGTATATATATGTGTGTCTATATATGTATATGTGTATATATATGCTTTTGAGGGTGCAAAGGCATAAGAATGATACAATGGACTTGGTGGAAAGGGTGAGAGGGGAGTGAGGGATAACAGACTACACATTGACTAGAGGACATACTGCTCGGTGATGGGTGCACCAAAATCTCACAAATCACCACTAAAGAACTTACTCAGGTGACCAAACACCGCCTGTTCCCCAAAAGCCTATGGAAATTAAAAGAAAAAAGAAATTGAATTTGAGGATTACAGAGATACAGAGAAAGAGAGGAAGACAACTGGAGCCCAATTGGTCAGAAATTATAGAGGAAGTTAAGAATAGGTGTGTTTCAACATTGTAACTATACTAACAACCACTCAGTTCTCTACTTTAGACAGGTGAATTTTATGATATGTAAATTATATTTCAATAAAGCATTGGAAGAAGAAAGCACAAATGTGTCTGATACGCAATTTCAGGTTGGTTGCATTGCTGCAGTATAACTTCCGAATACCTCCACAGAATTGAGCAAGCCTCATGAAAGGATTTGTTTATTTAGTTGCTTGGTTTTGGTGGAAATCTAGAAATGAAGGAGGGTTGCATACTTGGCTTAACATAGGTTGGAAGGAGACAGTGTGCGCTGGAAAAAGATGTTCCATAGATTCCTAGCTCACTAGAACCTGGGGCTTTAGGCCAGAAGGGTCCAGGAGAGTGAAAGTCCCCAATAATTTGCAGAAATTCTGGGAACATTAGACTCACAATGTAGACAGGAGGGTTATCTGGATATTGTGGACTGGTGACTATGAGTTTCTGTTAAGTACAGTAGAATATTTCTAACATATGACTTATATTTACTTTTATGGAATGCCCATGGTTCTGGTTACAGTTATATTCTGCAAATGCAGCTTTTTCTAAAGTGCATTCCTGGGAAATAATGACTCCAGAAGATTGGCGGTGAGAAAAAGGACTAGATGGTCAAGTAAGTGTTAGGGAACACTGCAAACTCTATTCCCTCTCTGAGAGTCACAATGTACAATAACATATTAAAGGCTCTAAGAGGGTCTGCAATAGGGTCCATGGTTGTTTAGCCTGGTATTTCCCATACCTAGTTGACCCTGACCTCTTTTCAAACAGCACACATTAACAGGGAACGTCCTGGGAAACATGGCTGTTTTATCTTTGAGCAAGGACCGTATGCCTGGAGCTGGAATGGAACTCTGCGTCAGACCATGCCTGATATTCTTTCATTTATTCCTTCATTCTTTCAGGGCTGGGAAGCCTGTATTGCTTTGTGTTTGTCAAAAGCAGCAAACTGTTGAACAATAATCATTCAGCAACCACAGAATGTATCCAGGGAATTGGTGCTGTCAGATTTGGATATTAGTCTTTGGTGGCCTAACTGTAGTAATTAACACACAATGATAATGCAAATGCAAATGAAATTAGCAATGCAATTTGGTTTATCTGCGATTAATATGGTGTAGGCATATTATTACTGGCCTACCGCCGGCTAACGTCAGCCTCTTTTCATGATGCTGTGTAACACAGTGAGTCAACATTTCTAGTTGGATTCTCTCCCTTGCAATCAAATGTCACTGCTATATGCTCCATATAATTTTGTTTTATACCTTCTGAATAATTGTCACAAATACAGCAGATGTTCCTGACTGCTTAGGTGAATGCCAACTATCCGACGGGAGGGAATAAAATAAAAATAGTAGTTTAGAACTCAGATACAGTAAAAATGGTGAGGTAGAAACTAGCGGAAAGGCCATGCAATGTTAATACTCTAACCATTATATTAGACAATTCACTTGTACAACTACATGGTGACGCAGTTCTCCACGTTTTCTCCCTGATGCTATTCTCATAAGTATCTGTTCATTTCTACCTTTAGCCCGGGTCTGATAGAATTCTCATAACACATTAGAAGGATATTGTTTGACATTGCAAACTTCTCTGTGATTCAAAAGTGGGATGGGGACTGGTTTGTGCTGCCCATGATGGCTTCTTCTGCTGTGTCTTTTAGTGACTGCTGGCACGAGAGGGCCTTCTCCAGCCACTCTCCATCCTCTCTCCAGTTTTTACCCATTTGTAAATTTTCCTAATTTCTCCTCTGGAATGTTGTGTTTTTTCTTCCTGCTTTTTAGTGCTTTCCATTTTTTCCTTGTCTTGTGAACCAGTCTATGCACCACTTCATGTGTGGGTACACAAGGATTTTGGTAGAATTCTGGGTGTCTGTCTCTGATATTTAAGTGTTAGTGAAGTGATTTGTGAAAATCTTAGATCTAAGATAACATAACAAATTCCCTCTTGAAGAATGCTGTCCTCGATGTGAAAGTGAGGAGAAGTAGCGGGTGGGCTCATGAGGTTAGCAACAAGGAGGAGCTAGCACATAATGGCTTATGTAATGGAACCATTTAATAAAAATAGGCACAACATACTAGTGTAATTAGATGAAAAGGTCATAGAAATCACCAATTTAGATGGAGGTGATATGAGAAATAGGACTTAAAACTTCCAGGAAACTGTCTCCTGGAGATTATTTGAACCACAAAACGTGTTTTGCATTTCCAGCTTAATAGCCAAAAGCACAAGGCCATCCGTGGCACAGTGCAAGATCTCTGCAGAGCTTCCCTAACTGGAAGTGTTCAGGGGTAGGTCTCATGCATTACTAATGCTAGAACAATGGAGCTGCCGAAACTCCCTTTCCATGAAAGCGACCAGCCTGATCCTTGACTAGTGTTACTGAGTTTCTTCACAGGATAATTGCGGTTGATTTCTCTAAAGAAAAATGTCCAACTTTTCTATTACTGAAGAAAACAAGAAATAATTCAATTGTGCTTTAACAATAAATAGCTTCAATTGTGCTTTACCAACTTTTATCTCTAAGACGTATGAATTTTGCCCCATGACAGTTTCCTAGTATGTCTTCTAATGGGACATTCATGCTCCTTTGTTTTCCTGTTTTTTGTCAAACTCATCTACATGTAAGGTGAAATTAAGGGCTGTTCCCTTTTGAGATGGCCCCTGTCTGATCTCTGCAGATGCCACCTTTGGCTGATGTTGTTACTCTCTGTGATAGACTGTCAACAATTGTGTGGTAGGCTCCTTTTTATTTTGAGATGAAGTTTCGCTCTGTCACCCAAACTGGAGTGCAGTGGTGCAATCTCGGCTCACTGCAACCTCCACCTCCCAGGTTCAAGCAATTCTCATGCCTCAGCCTCCTGAGTAGCTGGGATTACAGGCGTGTGCCACCATGCCCAGTTAATTGTTGTATTTGTTTTTTAGTAGAGACCAGGGTTTCACCATGTTGGCTAGGCTGCTCTCAAACGCCTGACCTCAAGTTATCTGCCTGCCTTGGCCTCCCAAAGTGCTGGGATTACAGGCGTAAGCCACTGCACCGGGCCGGTAGGCTCCTTCTCACTCATACCTGTGGTGTCCTGACTTCTTCCTTCTCACTAGAAGTGCCTTACGAAGTGCCTGGCTCATAGTGTGTACATAATAGATGTGTATGAATGAAATATAAAAGAAAAGAGAATGGTGTTGGTTTACTGAGAGCTGGCAACAGGAGTATGCATAATGACTGCTCCTTGTGGTGGCAGAAAATGAGCCTGCCTTAAAGAACAGATGAGCACTTCCGACTTCAGGGACCCAGCACTGGGCACAGGCAAAGGCACCTTGAGATGTTAAAACATCCACTGTAGCGAGTAACACCATTCAGGGAGATGCTTCTCCACCTCTGTCTTCTGCTTCTCAAAGCAAAAGATAACAGTCCAAATGCCATGAAAGAATGTGGGTCTATTATTGACAAATAAAAACAAGGGATACCCAATTAAATTGGAATTTCAGATCAACAATGAATAATATTTTTAGTATAAGGATGTCCTAAGTATACTATAGTAGATCTGTCAATAGTTGTTCTTGGAGATGGACACAGCTTAGGAGAAGTAAGAGAAAGAATAAATTAATGAACTTGTGCTGTCTTTGAGATACGGTGGCAATATATTCTTGCAGTATGAATGATCATTTTCCAGTCCTTCCAAACATCCATCTTCTTGCTTCTGTTTGTGTTCCAGTTTGTGGTTTGGAGGGGTGCTCATGAACCCATTAATTACTTGGTGTTCTTAATAGGTGATCTCATGTTACCTGAGAAATATTTTGCAACATTACACAATTGCTATTATTCTTGAATTTGTGTCTAGGTCAGTTTGATGGAACATGTATAAAGCATGAAACTGATTTTTCACATATCCCTAGATATTTATATATTACTTAGATGTTGCTTTAAGAAATGGTATAAACAGAAATATAAGTAATAGCAATCTATAGGATGAAGTTAAAATATTTTGTAATATTTTCGATTTGAAGATGATATGTAAAATTAATGTGTTGTTTCCAAATTTAAGTACTACTTTAAATCTGTTATTGATGATTGTGCTCACTACTGCCTGAACAAAGTTTTTCTTTGAAATCGAAATTAATAAAAAATACGTTGTCTCAGGTGGCATTAGAGTCAATGCAATGCATTTTATGTGACAGCTTTGATTATAGACATTCGAAATGAAATAAATAGGCTGGGTGCGGTGGCTCACACCTGTAATCCCAGCACTTTGAGAGGCTGAGGCAGGTCAGATCACCTGAAGTCAGGAGTTCAAGACCAGCCTGGCCAACATGGTGAAACCCCGTCTCTACTAAAAACACAAAAATTAGCTGGGCGTGGTGGCAGGCACCTGTAATCCCAGCTACTCAGGAGAAGAATCGCTTGAACCTGGGAGGTGGAGGTTGTAGTGAGCCCAGAACGCACCACTGCACTCTAGCTTGGGTGATAGAGTGAGACTCTGTCTGAAAAAAAAAAAAAAAGAAATTAAAGAAATAAAATGTTAGGGAATAAACATAATAGTATGTACATTTTAATTTTATCACTGTGCCGAAGATGCTGACCCACCAGCTGAACACTTAAACGTATCTAATAATAGGAATTATTACATTTTGCTGGTATATGGTTGTCTAAAAACCATAGTTTCAGATATTTTCCTATGTTGCTATTATAAGGGTGTAATTGTCAGGTTGAGGGATAAGATACATGTATTGTTTAATAGTTTGTTTATCGGAGTTACAGTATATAGATACATAGGTGAGGGAGTGCTTTAGATCTTGCCCTGGGCCCTACAAGTATTGGGGACTAGGCTGTATGGAGGAGCCAGCATTGTACCTTCTTCTTCCCCAGAATCTGATTGACTCCTCTGGAGCCTTGAACATAAATTGTTCTTACTTTCCTGTCACTTTCCTTCAGTGAGATATGAAGACACCTGTATTAGTCAGCTCAAGCTTCCGTAACAAAGTGCTGCATCCTGAGGGGCTTAAACAACAGAAACCCAGGGTCTCTCAGTTCTCAAGGCCGGTAACTTGAGATCAAGGTGTCAGCTGGCTTTGTTCCTCTCAGGCTGGGAGGGAGAATATGTTCCAGGTCTCTCCTCCAGCTTCTTGGGGTTGCTGTCAATCTTTGGTGTTCTTTGTGGATGCATCTCTCCAACCCTCTGCCTATCCTTTCATTTGGGATCCTTCCCACCCGTGTGCATGGCTCTGTGTCCAAACTTCCCCTTTTTATAAGAGCACCAGTCGTACTGGATTAGGGACTCATCCTAATGACCTCATCTTAACTAATTCCATTTGCAATTACCCTATTTCCAAATAATGTCACATTCTGAGTACTGAGGGTTAGGACTTCAGCATATACATTTTTGGGGTGGGGAACACAATTTAACCTATGATATGATTTGATTTTGTGTCCCCACCCAAATCTCATCTTGGATTGTAATCTCATAATCCCCATGTGTTGTGGGAGGAACCCAGTAGGAGGTAATTGAATCATGGAGGCCATTTTTCCCCATGCTGTTCTTGTGATAGTGAGTGAGTTCTCACGAGATCTGATGGCTTTATAATGGGCTTTTCCCCTTTTGCTGAGCACTTCTCCTTCCTGCTGCCATGTGAAGAAGGATGTGTTTGCTTTCCCTTCCACAATGATTATAAGTTTCCTGAGGCCTCCCCAGTCATTCCGAACTGTGAGCCATTTAAACTCTTTTCCTCTATAAATTATCCAGTCTTGGGTATGTCCTTATAGCAGCATGAGAACTGACTAATACAACCCATAGTTACACTCAGTGTTGTCCGTTGACTGAAGGGGGAATTTAAGTGAGGTTCTTTGGAATTGAGGTAGGGGGTGGCCTGGGGTTGAGGGTAGGAATTGAAGTTAGGATGAAGACCAGACATGGAACACCGTTCACACATTTTCAGTAACTGAAAAAAGCCTAAAGTGTTTATTTTCTTTTTCTTTTTTGGTGGAGGGTAGTAATGGGAATGGAATCTATGAGTGTGTCCCTGCATCTAGATATTCCTGATATCCAAGGGCAACACCACCCTGCTAAATCTGAAGTTGGGCACATACTACACTTGCTACTTTTTGGGCAGAAGCATAATTTTCTCTTCAGAGGAAGAGTTAGAGAAGATAAAGATTTTAGTTATTTTTATAAGGATATGTTAATTTAAAATTTAATTTTTTTTAGCTTAGGTCAAATTAACACAAAGCGTAAAACTGGCACATTCATTACACAAGCCACTGTTTCCCAGGTTAAACATGGAATGATGAGATGAAAATGTCCAAGTTTGGGAAGATGTCATAGTCAGTGCTATTCATTATGCTTTATTAAACATCAAAAACATGTACCAGATTTTGAAAAAAAGGAAACCCACAGTTAAAACATTCAGAGACTCTGCTTTTGGAAGATCTGGCTGTGAATGGAAAATGCCCACAAAGCAAGGGCAGGCAGTATCAGCTTGGCCCTAGAAGGACTTAAATAATTATTTCTGGAATGGAGAAACACGAGCTAAACATCACAATTGCCTATGTTTGCAATGCTTCAATTTGCAAGTTGCAAGGTATTGTTCTACCCTGTCAGATAAATACATACTACAGTAACACAGTGATCATTTTGATCCCTTGACCAGGTTAGAGACCTTCATGGAGGAAAAGAGTTGCCTGTGAGGTTTAGCTCATTAAATCTGTTCGAGATTTGTCTTATGACTTCCATCGTTATCTGTGCATGGGTATAATTTCTGAGTACATAGTCAGGATCCTCCTGAGTGAGTTTTGTTTTGTTTTTGGTAGGTCGTATCAGGGAAGTGAGTGGTAAATATTGCCCTGTCTTTTGCAAAACTCCTACCTACGTACCTGGAAAAGATACATCTCTTGGACAGTTGATTGTCCCCCAACAAGAAGATGGACAAACTTCTTGAGGATGCAGGTCATATCTTAGAATCAGATTTGAATCCGATTTCTTTGGCCACTTTCAGTTATGTATTTATGTATTGTTGAGCCTGAAGTTGAGGCATGCACCAATTTCATACACTGCAGGATAGGAAGTGGGATGTCAAGTGGAGTGGCTGTGATGATGAAGTGAGATCATGAATTTAGGACAATTTCTGACAGGTGGTAAATGCTTTTAGGGAGACAATTCCCCAAGGTCCCTCATGGTTCTGCATGTCTTATAAGAAGAAGAGTAACTACATTTTCTTCTGGACTATCTTTTCAAGAATGTTTGTGTCGTGCAAATCCTTGGATGACAGAGATAGTGTTTCCTGCTGGGGCAAAGGGCTAGGCAGGTTTGCTTGTAGCCCTTTATGAAGATTTGGATTTTCTAAGCTTGTAGTTCCTCAGTTGTGACACAAACTCACTGTGTATGCAGCATCCACATGGGCTTCTCCTCCTCACCTCTGCAAGGGTTGGGGGGATAAGGGAAACCAAAGTAAATCCGAAGTTCATGCTGCCTGCTGTGCTGTGAGTAATGAAGTTCTTTCTCTCTGACCCAGGAGTCTTCTGTCTTCTACCAGCATCCATGAAATTGTGGAGGACTAACTTGTTAGCTTGCAAGTAGGTTATAATTTCAGACCCTTGATAGTTTTTGACAATGCTCAATATATAATCATTTTTTTTTATCATTAAATAACAAGCGTTTTGAAGGCAGGGACCATGCTGCTCATTGTAGCATCTGCAACCCTAGTATAGAATGGACTCACAGTGCATGCTTATTGAATGAATTAAATTGGACTGGCTAGTTTTAAACTCAGTTTTTTCTTTCTCAGTTAACTTAAACCCAACAACACCTGCATTAGGGCCAAACAGTGAAGAGAGAACAGAGGAAGGAAGGCTGACGAGGAGGAAGAGGAAAAGTCCAAACACCTTGATTTCTTTTGTCATGTTGCACTCATGCTCCCCTTTACAGATATTTATTTTCAGGAATAACATATCTCTAACCCTATATCCTCTTCATAAATGGATGACAAAATGACGAGGAATGAATGCATACAACACAGAGTGATTATGTACCAGTGTGTGTGGGGACAGAGGCGTAACTAGCAAAGAAGCCCCAGTACAAGGTCTAATGAGATCCTTCTTCATGCATGGCAAGGAGAATTCTGATTTCATCCTTCCTCCCATGAGCAGGGGATGTTGGGATGCTGGAGGCAGAATGACAGAGAGCTTCTTCAGTGGAGAAGAAAACGTGGTCAAAGAACTGGCAGCAGATTCCCCAACTCTAGGGAGGGGGCTTCTGCCATTCCAGTTGCTGCTCAAAGGTGTGCAACAATTGGCCAAAGGAGCAAGGAAATCGAGGCCAAGTAGGTGTCTCTAGATAGGACTGCAAACTTTGTAGGACAAACAGCGGCTGTGGTCATCCTTCCTGACCCAGCTGTAGCTCAGCATACTTTATGCTGTCCTGTTAGCTATCAGCCACTCAGCCCCAACAGTACTCCTCCCCACCGCATCCTGGGAATGAGCTCATTTGCACCCCTCAGAGACTAAGGCTCTATGCAACAACCTGGCTGAGTCTGTGGAGCTGTGCCTTTGGGCAGGAGGCAGAGTGTGTTGTGCTTCCTTGATTAGCATGTCTATCATTTATCAAATATTGCTTGAGTGTCTAGATATTTGTATTAACTTCTTTCTTATTTTCTGTATTCTTGAAACCCTAGCACCTACGGCCTTACAGGTCAGGAGGGACTGCCCCTTGGAGGGGAGAGGGTTAGCTAATTCCCAGAGATAACAATCAACTAACTTAAAAGAGCACCTTTCATTGCAAGCCAGTCAGTCCAAAGCCCATACCCTCCAACCACCTCTGGGCCACTATTCACCTTACCTAGTCACACCAAGAGCAGATGTTGGACAACCCAGGACAGCTGCTAAACCCTCGAGCCTACAGAAGTTATTCAAGCTAGCTAACCCTAAACCTGCTTAGCTTGCTTATCCTGCTATACTCATTCTTTCCTTGGAATCCCTCATAAAGCCTCTCTTCATGCCTTCCCCTCACTCCCTCAGCCTCCTGGCCAACCCTGGTGCTTCTGCATATGACCCTGCATGACATGGCTGCCTCCTCCTCGGGGGAATCGTGAGTCATGAGCTATCTTTGCAGTTGTAGTCCTTTCCTGAGCTGTTGGCCTCATAGTCCTTGGATAATCATAAAACCCACATTTTAAAACAGCATTGCCCTCTGCACTGAAAATAAGATGAGCTTGTGTTAGGGCTTAAGGGAGAAATGTTCTTGGTTTTTGTTAAAGAAAATAAATTTAAGATTTGCGTAAGAATTCTTTGTTTTGATTTCCAGTTAGAAAGTATAGAAATAGAGCAAGACAGAGTTGCAAGAAGTTTTGCCTTATCCATAAAGGAATGGATGGAAAAATTATGAAATTTCCATAGCCTGGAATACACAACGATTAGAGAGACTGAGTCACAGCTATGGGGTTGACATGGAGGTGTTTTCCTTTCTCTTTTTAGAAGAGAAAAACAAGGTGCAGAGAAGTGTTTGTCATGGGATTCTACTTTTTAAAAAAACGATGACATAAAGGATGTATCTGTGTGCATATATGTATGTGTGTCTGCATAAAACTAGATGAACATGAGGAGGAATATGGAAGGGTGCAAGCTAAGTTGATTGTATGAGTTAGTGTGGGTGGATGTTGGGGAGCAGGGAGAATAGAGAGGCCAAGGAAAACAGAGAGAAAAGAGAGCACTTAAAATCCCATATTCACACTTAAATGTTTATATTAAATTATTAGTGTTAATATGTATAGATACATTTTAAAGCTCTGTAATTCAGTGGTTCTGCTCTTTAGCAGAATTTTACTCTATGACTCAAGATATGTTAATAGCATTCTTGTGTGATTTACTTTTAAAGGGAGATGAAGATAGATTTGCCTGCCATCCATCCCGCCTGTTGAACGCAGGCAAACAGAGTCTTTGGGTTTTGATGTCTTACTGCCAGGCAGACGTGGGCTAGACTTGAATCACCACCTCCCCAGTCAGGTCTCTGATGTGTAAGACAAGCAGCATGGGAAGAGCCAGCTGCTCTGCAGAAGAGACGCCTGTCTCTCCAGATAGAATGGAGCATTTCTGTCCCTCGGGTTCCAGACCACCACAGACTCACCAGCTCCAGCCCCTGCGGTCACTTGGCCAGACAAAAGCAAGTTCTTTTCTCACAGCACAGGGCCTCCTCTTCTGCAAGCTTAGCCCCTTCTGTTGGGTGTTACTAAGCCTTGAGTCTAAATATGGCACATGGCCGTTGGATGGAAATCATTTCCAGTAAAAGAGGATGTTTCCTCAGCAGTTTTCAAGCTGGCGCTGACTCAAGCATCCTCGAGGGAGACCATTTAACTGGTCATTAGGGAGACAGCAAAAAGGCATTGAGGAATTCTGTAACAAGATGCGTATCCTGTGTGGAAGGCCTCCTGGGACTCTGACCATTGGCTCTCTGTGCTTGCTGGAGAGGTTTTATTGATGCTGCAGAAAAGTATTTTGCAGCAACAAATCTGTTATTTATGCATTGGTTTAAATATGCTGTATTGTACTGGATCCAGCTTTGTGAGGAACAGCACTGAAGGTGAGACATGACACTCAGACACTAATTAAATGTTTAAAGATGATTAATACCCAAGTCAATACATCATCAGAGGTAGAGAAGAGAATTGATGCCTTGAAAGGAGAGATGAAAATTTATGCTGAGATTTTTGGGCAAGCTATTTACACTGCCCTGAAGGCAACACATACACTTACTTACAAATTGAAATGTTTGAAAATCAGAATGTAAATCCAGTGAGGATTCCTTGACATAGACTCTATAGTGCAAAAAAGGGCTTACTTGAGGGGTATGTAGGGTCTGTCTGCTATGGAAAAAAAATGATCCTTATGAGAAATAAAGTGTCATAAAACTTCAAGGCTAGTACTTGTAGACTGACAAAGATATAGCTACTGAGGGTGATAAGAAGACCAATGATCTGAATTCAAATAGGTCCTTCAGGTTCTGGGATCATTCAACACCTATCAGAGCTCCAGCAGCAGGTCCACAAGAGTAGGGGTTCACTTTGCACAATGAAGCATGAATTCATAGGATCTTTGGTGCAGGAACCCATTCCACTAGGGTTCATTCCTATTCCCAAATATTTACTTTTTTCAACACTGTTGATGTTGATCTTTAGGGAAGCATTTCAAAGTGCACGAATGGCAAGAATGAGAAAATATATTTTTAAAATGGGAGATAAGCTAAAAATGTATTTTTTTAAAAGGATCTGAATGAAACTTAATCAAGAAACAATATGACTGACCATAGCTGTATAGTTCTTAGAGAGTATTTATGAAAGTGTGTCATCAATGAATGTGTCCTGGGCATGGACCATGGGGTCAGAACCTTTTATTTATGTATTCACTCATTTATTTATCTTCTAAGTCTAGAACCTTCTTTCTTACAAATAGGAATCTGTAAAGTGTAGTAATTCAGGCTTATTTGTTTTAAAGAAGTCATTTGAACTATTTCTCCTTAAAAACAGAAATATTTTTAGGTGCAACCTGTTGCCCGTGGAAATAGAAGCATTGCTGTGCTCATCTTTGCTGCAATCTCTCTTTTCATGCTGTGATCTTTTGAACTCTGTATTGGTCCTAAAATGATGGGTCTTTATCCTTGGAATAACACTCAGTGCCTTTCCTATAGGAGGTCAAGGTCAAGGCACCTTGTAGTGACACTGAGTTGGGGCTTTCTGCATATAGTACTGAAGCCCATAGAGATGTGGAGGCCCAAGAGAAGATTCTCATGGTGAAAGGAAAGGCATGGTGAACCCATACTATTAGAAGATCATCCAGCCCTAGAGACCATGCTCCAAGCTAAGGTCACGGCCTTAGTGAGAACCTTCCTTGAAATTTCCATGAAACCACAGCTCAATACTCTCAGAAGGGCATTAGTTGTGTCCTGTGGGCTAAGGGGGTAGGCTGCTTCCATGACAAGTGATGGTCCTGAGTATGACACTTGATGGTCCTGGATGTGACACTCTATGCATCTATCTAAAATGATTTCTGTGGATAAGGTGGGAAGACTGGCAGGAGACAAGCATGACAAAGGAAGACCTCCCTATGCTTCCATTGGTTGGAGCTTGGTAGGAAGTAAGCAGTAGAATATGGAGTAGTGGGATTCTTGCTTTTTTGTTCTAGCTAAAAGCTTACTTTAGGAATGGCATTTCTATGAATATGGAACAAAACATGGGAAGTCTTGTTAACCAATATGATTACATTTTCTCATATTTCTTAAGGTGGTAACCATACGGTGTTTAAAATATCAGGTAGAAAATGATAATTTATTGTCTGAGTACATAATTTCTTAACTCTTGACTCAAATGCTTTGGGGTAATGAAAGCACAAGACATCGTCTGTTCCCCCCTCCTCACCTTCTTTTTCCTCCTCCTCTTCTTCCTCTCTCTCCTCTTCTTCCTCTTCCTCTTCTTCCTTATCCTACTCTTCCCCTTCCTCTTCTCCTTGTCTTCCTCTCCCTCCCTCCCTCCACTGTTCTCTTTCTCTTTTCTCCATGAGGGCAGACTAGGAAATGAGCCTGCTGGAGTAAGCCTCTAGCCTTAAGCTCCCATACAGTAGTGGACACACTCTACAAGCGGAGACTTCTTGAGTGTCTCCATGTGTCATGCACTGGGACAGGCATGAGGGTTTAGCAGTGGACAAAACGAGCAAGTCCTTGCTTTCATGTGCCTGGAACTCCAGTGAGGGCCAGAATTATAGCTGGGGTTAGGGCCATGGAAGGTGCTTAAGAAACTGGTGGTATAAGGTACTGTCAGGGAAATATTAGAGACAACCTTTTAATTTTTTTAAAATTAAAGATGGTCTGCTACTGGCTTTCCAGGGATGTCAAAAGTTATTATTTAAGAATTTTACTTTTTGCTTTAGATGCAATCAGAATGCTAATCTGTCTTGTTGCCCAATCCCCACCTGGTGTTTTTTTCTGGTGTTGGAAGGATATGGTACATATCACTAATTTCTTCAGAATGATGTAACTACAGTGAAGAGGTCCAGAGCACAGATATACACAGTTCTGCAAAATCTATCTGCTCCAAAGATAGGCATTTCTTATGATATTTGTCTAAAATGCTAGAATTAGTCATAGAGGGGGAACTGGATCTTACCGTGAAAATCAACTAACCACATATGTCTCATAAATGTACCCAGAGGCCTTGTGATGGGTGCAGCAAGCACATTGATAACTTATTTAAATAAAAAGGACAATGAAACATTCTAAAGCACAATGTTATATTTGTTGTTAAAAATAAATCTGGCCATGTGTGGTGGTTGCAGAAGCCTCTGTAATGTATACAGAACACATTCTCGGTGCGGAAATTGTAGACCCAGTTGTATAAACACAGAAGATATTCTTTTTAAAAAGATTAACTTTTAATTTTTAAGCAAGGTGTTCTTATATACAGGGGATTCAGTGGAAAAATTATAGCTCTGTGAAGATATTAACTGTCTACCAATGAAAAAGTTATTTATAAACTTGTAATAATGTAGATTATTGACTTCTTCCCATAAATTTCACTGTAAGATGTTTTAAAATGAGTATTTCTGAACGTATGTGCCGAGATGACTCCAATGTGATCTTCTGTGTTGAGGTGGTATGTTACTCCATCCGGGAGAGCCAGTTAATGGTCCATCTGTTATCACTTTAATGCATTCCGTCCTGTCTAGCAAAGGGCCTAGGGAGGTATTGAGTGAGTATCACACTTTCAGGCAGAAGGACACAGACTATTGTGGACATCACTGCTCAGATACTGGGGAGAAACATATTGAAGCCAAAAGTGGTTGGATACATCAGGGTTGTGTTCCAGGACAGGGACCCTGCTCCCTATTGCTCTACTTTTCTAGAGAGTTCTTTGAAAAAGCCACTAAAATGGCAGAAGAAAAGCAGATCAAGCTTAAGTGCCAGTTGCTCTGGGAGTTACAAACCTGGTTTGGAGACGTTGGCTGTTGAGCAGAGGCAAGGTGAGCGGTCGAGACTACGCCTAGTCTTTCTTACTGGGCAAGAAGAGCCTCCAGTCCAGCTAGCTCATTGGCAAATAACTCCAAGAGAGACACTGCTGTCATCCAGGAGGCCATCCTGCCAATCTCTCCTTAGTACCCAGCTGCGGAAGGTATCGTATAGAGGACTGTACAAAAATTATGTGAATGAGATTCCCATCTTCTGCAGAAAAAAATGAACCAATGGCAAATTGCATGTGCAGATTTAAGATTCTCAACTGCGAGTGCAGCTAGGTTCAAATGGGTTACCAGTTCAGAAGCACTCCAGGAGAAGTGACTCACCCTCCTCTTGCTATTTTTATGTTTTGCAAGTTCTGTGTTTTTCTAAATACAAGGTTTTATTCTTTCTGCTTAGTCCTTGAAAATTACAAGAGACGTGCATTAGCTGGAAGTTACTAACTTAGTAATTTGAGGGTTAATTGATCACAGGATGTGGCATAAATGAGAAAAAGCTTAAAATCCGATGTTTTCCCTCCATATCTATACATGTGATGGGAAATACATTTAGTTTTCTGTAACAAAGGATGATAGGTCCTCCAAACATTTTCTAATTTTTGACTTCCTTTTTGGCCCGTGAGTCATTAAGCAGTATGTTATTAATTTCCAAATATTTGGAGATTTTCTAGATGTCTTAATACTATTGGTTTCTAATTTAATTTTATTGCCATCAGAGAATATGCTCTATTCCCAGAAGGTCACTGAGATGTGATTTATGGCTCATGATGTGGTTCCCTTGGTGGCTGTTTCACATGCATTTGAGAGAACATGTATTCTGAAGTTTTGTAGTTACTACAGCTGGACAAGTCAAATTGTTGACAATATTATTTGAAACTTCCCAGTGTCCATCTTTTCAAAGTCTAGTTGTTCTATCAGTTACTGAGAGAGGGATATCAAAATCTCCACCTATGCTTGTGGATTTATCTATTTCTTCTTTTAATTTTGTCAGCCTTTGCTAATGAGTCACAGCTCAAAGCCTGGGAAACACTGTTATGGGAGACCACAGAGGGAAGAATGGCCCTGGCTTTTAGTGGTGTCAAGGATGGTATAGAACTTGATCCCAGACAGCAGGGTGAGTAAGATTAGGGGAAGTGGAAGGGCAAGGAAGGCCCTGATGAAGTCAAAGAACATAATATGCAAAGCAGATGAGTTAGAAATGCAGATGGAATGTCCTGGGAGCAAATTATGGAATAGTTGATATCTCTTGGATGGAATAGTTAATATCTCTTGAATGGAGTAGTTGATATTGATATCTCATCAATAGTCAATTGACTAGCAATGTTCCCTGACCACACACTGGCTTCCCTACTCCAACTAGATTCAAAAGGCCCTGAATCTCCAAGGTGTTAGTAATTTGTTATGATTTATTCTCCCATTCATGACTTATTTTGTATTTTCTATTTTGTATTATTTTTCTTATATAGTTCCACAAATTGTGTAAGTTTCAGGCCCCACAAAACCTAGATTCACTCCATCCCTTCTCCTCTACCTACCAGCTATGCAACCTTTGGCAAGTTACTAAGCTCTCTGGCCTAAGTTTCCTCACCTGTACAACAAAGCTAATAATGGTACTGCCTCCATGGGTGGTCCAGAGGGATAATTGAGTTAAGATGTGTAAAGCTCCTTACAATAGTGCCTGGTGCACAGTTACACTGACTTAAGTGTTTGTTAACTAAAGATAAACAAAAGGAAAAGGGGAATAGGCTTTGTGGTATGCTTTGATGAATGACAAATATTCTCTCCTTCTTTTTTTTTTTTTTTAATTCTTGCTCTGTCACCCAGGCTAGAGTGCAGTGGTATGACCTCGGCTCACTGCAACCTCTGCCCCCCAGGTTCAAGCGATTCTCCTGCCTCAGCCGCCCAAGAAACTGGGATTACAGGCTCCCGCCACTGTACCTGGATAATTTTTGTATTTTTGGTAGAAACAGGGCTTCACCATCTTGGCCAGGCTGGTCTCTAACTTCTGACCTCGTGATCTACCCGCCTTGGCCTCCCCAAGTGCTGGGATTACAGGTATGAACCACTGCACCCAGCCAAGATTCTCTCCTTCTAAAGTCTCTCCCCGACTAGGTCTTGATGTTTGAATTCTTATGCATGATCCAGTGTTGGCAAGAATCCTGCTAAGTCAGTTGACCCCAAACCCCTCCCCCTCAATATTCGATCACCGTCTATGTCTGATCAGATTCCTAATCCTTCACTATCCCCCATAATGGCTGATCACCCTGACCTGTCTTCAGCAAGAATCCCACTAAGAATCTTTGTAAAGGGTCACTCACTTATTCTACACACATTGTGACTTCATTCACCTGAAGCAACAGGTGAAAAAGAATTAGTGAAATAATGTGTTTGATTTCCTGTCTTAAATAAGTATATTCCTCTTACCTCTGATGTTTCCTCTTAGTAATTTTCCATCCACTGGTTCCTACCCTGTTCCTTGGCTGTAAATTTCCACTTGGTCTTGCTGTATTTGGAATTAGTCCCAATCTTTCTCTCCCACTCAAAAATTATATTGCAGTGGCCCCTATCCCTATTACAATAGTCTCCCATTGAATAAAGTCTTCCTTCCTGTCTTTAGCACATGTCATGAACAATTTTTTCTTTATTACCACTGTGGTTTAAGACTCAGTTTTCTTACCTGGAAAATGGGAATGTTGTGATTTCTAAGCTTTTAAAATTCCATGCACCTGGTATATTTTGTTGTTTGACTCACTCCCACACTACTTCTCATAGCTGTGGAGTTATCTATTCTCCACCTGTCCTGAGGGGAAATTTTTAATACGAATAAACATGCTGAAAATCATCACATTCTGCATTTCAAAGCAAAATCTGAATCTGTGCCTTAACCTTACTGACACAAATAATGGAGAATTTGCTGTACTTTGTTCTTCCTTTCTTAATGAGTATGAACTTGATTTGGAGCACATTTTAAAAAATTTTGGCTTCATTGTAAATATTTATATATGCCTATATGCGGGTATAAACCATGTACAAATACATGAAAAATCCACTTATAATTGGTAAGCCAAGTACAGGTACACATAATATTGATCTTTCTCTGTGCATGCAAATGTGTATATTTTATGGAGTTTTGTCTAATCCAAACTCAAATGATCTCAAAGTGTTGAGAACTGGCTTGGGTGTCATATTTTATTATCCATGAGAATGGCATTCGGTTTTAAAGCAATTTACAAAGTTGAATGATAATTCTAGTTAATAAGGTCTTGTCTGCACGTTCCAGTGCCACCAATATCCCATTTTCTGAGAATATCCCCTGTGCCTAGGGTGCCTGAGGTACAGGAGTGAGATTTCAGTTGAAATAATGGACAGGTCATGGTGTGAAACCCTTGAATTTCAGCTATGTCCCAGACATCATGCATAACACTACTCGGGCCTTTCAGCCCCTAAACTGCTAATGGTTTGTTAATATATCAGAGATAAAGATGTCAATACATAGAACTGAAGGTTTTTCAAATTTTATTTTAAAGGCAAAGAGCATTAAGGATTCGACAGCCAAGTTTTAAGTTTCGTTACTGATGACAAGTTTATTTTGTCACAAAGAAGGTGCAGAGCTCAAAGACTCTTAGTCTGTGAATCAGCACACATGAATTTGATGCATGTGGCATTTACATTGGCCTTGGTGCTCTCATGTGAAAAACCACCTCCTTAAACAGTGTCGTGATATCAGTGAGGAGTTTTACAGTTTACTCCAGCTGGAGGAAAGTTACTGGCAAAAGGTGAGAATAGTCACAGCACTGAAGGTATAGACATTGATAATTCCTAGAAATGATTTAGAGTCTGCCTCTTACAAGGTAAGCAGAGATGATCCCAATATCTCACATGTTTGCTTTATCTGATTCTTGAACAATAACACTGGGAGGAAGTCTTTATTACCCCCATCTTACAGGTCTCGTATTTGAGGTTCGGAAACGCACCAGTATCTAAACTAAAATTCAGGTCCACATCCAGGTCTTTAGACTCTAAATCGGGTGTTCTTGGCACTAAGCTGTCTGAAGTGTCATGGAATGCCCAAGAAGAGATTTCGATCTCTGCCATTTAGTTTATCTCTCTCATCATCTCGCGCTGGGGAATTGTCGATATTTGCTGTCTTTCAAGGCTTTGAGAACCTGAATAGCAAATGCAGTGCAATTGCCAAGTGATGTGTATCTTCCCTACCTACAACACAGTATGTTTTAATCTTGATGCAATGAATGCTCGTGGACTGTCCCCTATATGTGTAATAGAGAACAGATAATGGTTCTAAACAGACATTTAAAATCCTGGACCTGTCCCAGGAGCACTGTAGGTGGTGTGCTTCTCCGGATGCTCTGATGGAAGGGAATTGTCTTGGCATCCCCTAGGACTTTGCCAGCCATGGCGCCAACCAGAGGGAGTCACAGAGAGAAGGATGCGGTGAGACCTCCAAATGGTGCCTGGAGGGCAAAAGAAAATTGATGAACAGAATATTCAAAGCTACCGAAAAGGTCCCAAAACTTTTCAACAGCATTTAAAGCATTTGTGTGTGAGACACCTGAAAGTGTGTATAAGTCGTTTTTGTTTTATATTCATTTGTGTGTATTAGTGTTAATTACTGAACATGAGTTAAGATCTATAAATATGGACTAGAAAATTCAGTCTTGTTTATGCATCTGCTCTCGACCTTGCTAGTAAATAAATGGAAATGCAGAAGGGAAGCTAGCATTTATTGAGCACCTACTATATGAACAGCACTTTATATACACTTTATCTCATTAAATCCTCATGGCCTTCAACCTAATGATATGGTTATTTCATAGACATTTTACAGATGATGAAATTGAGTTCAGAGCAGTTAAGAGACATCCCAATGTCTACGCAGCTGTTGCATGCTGAAGAGATTACATGGCAATGCTGACTTAAAGGAAAGCCTGTGCATTATAGTGATTGTGTGTTATCTTCCCTACAGTGGATTTGCATGCTCCATGTTTTTCAGACGGGAGGTGGCATTTCTTAACAGCTGTTCACCCTTAGTCAACAGTTTGAGAAAAATGACAACTCAGGAAAAGGTTAATGACACTTCAGGGAAAGTTTTGCATATAGACCAAAACCCGATCGTATCTTAAAATAGAATTGCCAAACGTGTGGGGCAGTGGCTTCTGTAAACAGCAGTTCACAGAGCTACATCATGGTTCATTAGGGTCAGTGGTCGTAGCTCCTCCCTGGTCTCCCGAAACAGTGTTTCCCACATTTGAGCAAAAGCTGACAAAATTAAAGGAAGAAATAGATAAATCCACAACCATAGGTGGAGATTTGGATATCCCTCTCTCAGTAACTGATAGAACAGCGAGACTTTGAAAAGATTGCTGTTGGGAAGTTTCAAATAACCTTGTCAAATCATTCTTTCTTCAGAGAGGGCTTCTGTACCTCTAAATGGTTCCACAGATGCCCCCAAACACAAAATAAGTAGTTTCGTTTACCTCAGAGTAAGTTCATTTTCACTCCTCCCTATTTTTTTAAAAATAATATTTTATGAGAAAGTTGTTTAGTATAAAATTCTCATTAATCAGTTCATTTTACATTGGGTGACATTTTGGAATTTCCAGATAAAGAATCAATGATTTTTACGCTAGGATTCTCATTTTAAGCAGTCATCATCCATTTTTCTTACTTTAAAAGTTTGTTAATGGAAAGTGTTGATCAAATCGTTGAAAGGTTGATAAGATATAGGGAAAGAAGAGGGATTTGTAGGAAAATGGAGGATGTGTATTATTGGTGTTTTTCACTCTGAGAAAAGTTCTGACATACAAAAAAAGCCTTGGTCGATAAGTGCATTTTTGTGGTATCATTTAAGGTTGGATGAAAAAGGAGGTTAGGATACAAGAACTTCAGAAGGGTGCATGCAGAGTAGATGTAGCCTGCACACTGTGGTCTGCACCCCTAATAGTCTTAAAAGTTTTCTTATACTTCTCTCCACAATGATTAAAGTAAAAGAGTCTTTTCAACTTAAGATATTATAACTATAAAGTCAATAATTCATTTTATCTTTGCCTAATATTTAAATTAAAGCACTCTTTAAAAATTAGCAACCAGTGATTCTTCTGTCATAGTTTTATTCAAATGTATTTAAGAAATTAAGGTTTAAACAACAGCCAAACATATGGAACTTGCCTTTAAGCAATTTCTTAGTCTGTTTTAATGAAAAAACACACAAAAAATTTACTTTCTGTGAGTTCCTAGTGCCAAACAGCCACAGGACACTTCTGAGTGCTTGGCCCGTTCTGGAAATGGTGTGGATTGAGCAGCATAGACAGTCTCAAGCTTCCTGTTCTTACTTCATTTGGATTCACCTTTTATCAAACAATAAAATAATCTACCCTAGAGCTATTTCCTTGCCACACTGAAATCTCTAGTGGGAACAAGAATCTTTGTAAAGGATCACTCACTTGTTCTATACACATTGTGACTTCATTCACCTGAAGCAACAGGTAAAAAAGAATTAGTGAAATAATGTGTTTGATTTGCTGTAGTATATGGAGGGCTGCTGTATGAAAATAGACCATTTCTTCCTGGCTGTTATTGTGTTCAAAGTGTTTTTCAAAGATGTGGATTCTGTTTGGGTGTTCGAGGGCATTTACCATGCATGCTCAGGGGATCGTGCTCTCCATTTTCAAGAACATACACTTAATTTGTTGCAAGGAAACTGACATTTCTTTCAAAATATTTAAAATATAAATAATCATCAGGCACTGGGAAATTCATCGCCCTTGAACTAGGAAATTAGGACAGTGTGTTTAGTTTCAAGTTATTCACACAAAGCATGGAAAAGACAAGAGCGCACAGCACATCTTCTGGTGAACTTTTCTGTGTTCTCTGGAGGTAAGGAAACATCCTCCAGTAGTCTTTGCAGCAGGTGACACACATCCACTTATTCTTTCCACATACTATTATCATGTACCTATTATTCATCAGAGACTCTTTTAGACTTTTTTTTTCTTTTTAAATTATACTTTAAGTTCCGGGGTACATGTGCAGAACATGCAGGTTTGTTACATAGGTATACACATGCCATGGTGGTTTGCCCATCAACCCAGCAACCCGTCATCTACATTAGATATTTCTGCTAATGTTATCCCTCCCCTAACCCCCCACCCACTGACAGGCCCTGGGATGTGATGCTCCCCTCCCTGTGTCCATTTGTTCTCATTGATCAACTCCCACTTATGAGTGAGAACATGCAGTGTTTGATTTTCTGTTTTTGTGTTCATTTGTTGAGAATGATGGTTTCCAGCTTTATCCATGTCCCTGCAGAGGACATGAACTCGTCCTTTTTTATGGCTGCATAGTATTCCGTGGTATATATGTGCCACATTATCTTTATCCAGTCTATAGAGTGGTAGCCCAGATGGACAAGCATGTCTGTCTTCTGCCTCAGTGGTTGACATTCTTATAGCAGGAGTCAGATGTGCTCAAGTACCATGCAGAGATTTACAGTGAGGGGACAATGGCAATGTGGGGAGGGTGTGTGCTCTTGAGTCTATGGAAAGGCCTCTGAGGAGATGATATTGAAGCTGAACTCTAAGTAGGAATGTCAAATATATTAAGTTGGTGCAAAAATAATTGGCAAAAACTGCAATTACTTTTGCACCAACCTAATAGCAAATACAAATGCAGGACAACCAGTTAAATTTGAATTTCAGAGAAATAATAAATAGAATTTTAGTATAAGTATGTTTTATGCAATATATAATATGTGTGTGTGTTTATACATGTGTGCACATGTATGTGTGTATAGTTTGTGTCTGCATGTAAATATATATTTAGAGATGGTCTCACTCTGCCACCCAGGCTGGAGTGCAATGGCATGATCATAGCTCACTGCAGCCTCAGCCTCCAGTGATCCTCTCATCTCAGCCTCCTGAGTAGTTGGGACTACAAGCATGTGCCACTATGCCCAGCTAATTTTGTTTTCAGAGATGGGGTCTCACTCTGTTGCCCTGGTCTTGGCCTGGTCTTGAAGTCCTGGCTTCAAGCAATCCTCCTGCCTCAGCCTCCTAAAGTGTTGGGATTACAAGCGTGAGCCACCGTGCCCAACCTGTTCTATGCAATATTTGATCCTGCATTTTATCTGGCAACCCTAACCCTGAGGGAGTCCAGAGGAGTCATTCCTTGAGGATTAGGGGCAGGATTTTGACTGCAAGAAGAGGGGAGGAGCCTGTGCAGAGGTCCCTGGAGGCAAGATCAGGAGAGGAACTTTGATGGAGAGGCAGTTTCCTGGAGGGCAGGAGCAGTGGCACTGAGGACAGACTGCCCCAACTTAAATTCTATCCCCATGGCTTACTCCCCATCTGGCCCTTCAGTTGAGTCACAGAACTCTATAGAGTTTCTGCATTAGAAAAATAGGAATAATAATAGTACCTGTCTCATAGGATCAACTTGCTGATTAAAATAGTTAATACCTATAAACAGCATAAACCATCTACGTGTTTGCTATTATTATAATTTTTTTCAGTTACATGGGTAACTCACTATGAAGTATTTCCATCACACACCAGTTTAAATTGATTCACACACAGCAGATGTACTCTTTGCTTCCAGAGAGAGAGAGAGAGAGAAATATCTGATGATGTTAAACTTATCTATTCCTTTCATAAAATAAAATGCGTACCACCCAAACATCAATTACTACCTGAAGCTAGACCCAGAGCGCCACGCTTAGTGTCTATTTTAACAGGACTGTCTTTGAAGTCACTCTTAACTTACTGCTGGATCTCCTGGCATGTCTTAGGAGCTCCAGAACAGACTCCTTAACAAGGGAACCTGATAAAACATCTTTATCTACAATGGGTCCTAATATTTTTTAGCCATTTTCAATGCAGTGGTTTCATAGAATTTTTTTTTTTTTTTTTTTTTTTTTTACCGCTGTATGAAGCAATTCTTCCTTCAGGCACAAAATAAAAATGTTTCATGATGTTGGTACTTATAACAAAGGTTTTTCAAATGATGACCCAAATGTCCTTGATTCTTACTTGTGAGCTTAACTCAGTGCTTCCTTCTGGACTTCAGCATGCCAAGGCCAGGCCTTACCTCCCTGCTGTGGCATGATCACCACGCTACAGGCAGCTGCGAAGGTGGGAAATGTGTGTTGGGGAGTCCAAGCTCCACAGAAGTCATAGTGGGTAGTGGCTTTCACTTATCTATCTGCATCAAGCAAACCAACTCCTGATGACAACAGCCACCAAGGTGCAGGAGTGACAGAGCCCGGGCTCTTGATTTTTCACCAGCTTGGTAGAACCCCCCACCCTACTGTATCGCTCTGTGCCTCAGGTGTCTCAGCTTGCACATGGAGGTAAGAAGGGTAACTTACTTGTAGAGTTGCTGTGAGGCTCAGATGAGTGGATGCATGTAAAACAGCCCTGAGAAATGTGCCTGGCACATAGTAAATCTTATATAGCAAATACAAATGTAAATAATATCACCATATGAAATATAAAGATTACTATTATTTCATTGATGTTGCATGGAGGTAGTCCCACAAAGTTCCCAGATGCTGCCCAGAGGTGATATGGCGGGGAGGGGGGAAGCTGTTATAGCATGCTTATAGCCAATGGCTAAATGCACCTTAACAGAGCGAGATCCTGTCTCAAAAACAAAACAAAACAAAACCAAAATGCATCTAAGTACTAGTTATATTGTTACTATTATTATTTTTTTGATTATTTTTGCATGGAAGAGCTAATGATCAAGACTAGTATTTAACTGAGAAATTTGACTTTAGTTTCCAAATGATTGCAGGTCCTTTTAGAACAGTTCCCATCACTCCGCACAACTTTGAAAAATGTTTACTTGCCCGTGGACGCAGGAGCCCGTCTTTTGAATTCATGCCTTTTTTGGCACCAAGGCTAGCAGATGAGTTGAACAAGCCAGTGGGGCATTATTATCAGGAGCCAAAAGGAAGGAGTAATTAGAAAATAACCTGAACTGATTTTAGAACACATTGCAAAATTGTATCTAAAAGAGAAATATTAAAGAACATTTTGATCAGTGGCTACAAATTTGGAATTTACATTCCTAGGATTGCCTTGAAGGGAGAAAAATTATGACAATGTTTGAATTCTACATTTGGTGTTTTTTACGGCTTTGCTACTCGAAGTAGGTGCCATGGACCAACTACATCCCAATTACATGGGCATTCCCTGGAAGCTTCTTAGAAATCCAGAGTCTCAGACCTACTGCATCAGAGTTTGCAGTTTAGCAAGATCCCTGCGTGATCTGCATGCACTTTAAGGTTTGAAGGGCACTGTTTTACAGTCTCTTTACATTAGTGGCACATCATAATAAGCCCCTGGTCTTATGGGTAAATGTTTGAGGTCATTACACTCATTGCAATCTGATGTAATTCTCAACTGAACATGCTAATGACAATGTGTTCTTTGGCACAGTTACCATCAGCCCAGGTAGATGGAATTTAAACCAGCTATTCCAGTATTTATCTTATATAACTTGTAACACCAAGTAAAGCTGACCACAGAGGTTACCACTTGACCACTATGGGAAGCCACTATTGGAATGTCCTAGTTAAGGCAAATACTTAGTATTGATAACAGCCTTTGGGGTTTGTTGATGGCTGCTTGGGAGTCATAAACACTCTGCTGGCTTGTGTCAAACCTCAAATAAATGAGATCATCACTACTTCAGTATTGCCACTTCTGCGGACAGTTTTTAGTTTAATGTATCATGCGAAATAATTTGACCAGAGGAAGAAAGGTCTACCCAAAAATAATGCCAATGAAAGTATTTCTCGTTCCACAGGAGGATGGAGCATGTGTCAGTGTTGGTATTAACCAATGGAGGCACGAACCATGCTTTACTCAGTGGCACTGCCACGAAGTATTTGGAGATCTGCCTCCACCCACAAACTACTTAATGGGAAAAAAGTCACTTGCTGCCAACCCACCGTCTGATTCTGAGTTTTTATGTCTGTACTTTTCTGCCCAGTAATCTGGATCTAAATGTGGCCCCCAGTTCCTCCTTCTGCTTTTTTGCTTCTCCCGACCAAAGCACATGTGAGGTTGGACCTTCATGCTCTTGAAACCAGCATGCCCATTTTGATTAAACAATTTCCTTTAGCCCGGCTACCCTCTGCAGATGATTGTTTGGTTCTCAGTAGATGTCTGAGCTCGTTCTCTAAGGATTGGAATGGTCTTTGTCACCCTGGGAGTGAATTTTTGCCTTTCTTGCTGACATTTTAAGTAGACCGCTGGGTGTGGGCTGCTATTTCATTTCCCAACATGCTCAGTGAAATTACACTAAAATATTACAAACTCTGTTTGTGGAAAGGGTGAGGGTTTTGGCTTTAGAGCCTAAACCTCTCCAGAGGACAGTGTGAGACACAGCAGAGAACAAAAGCACTGACCCGATGGCGGGATTGTGGGTGAGTCCTTGGAGGTTCTGGTTAGCCTGGTCAGTTCCTGTCAGTGCCTGGAGAGCTCCATGCATTTCCAGGACTCAGTCCCCCTGCTGACGAAGTCCATGCCACGTGGACAGAGTTTCCCAGAAAGAAATGGCAGGAGATATCAGGAGAGGTTGACTTTTATTTTGTAGTAATGCTTTGGCAATCGAGTTCACATTGACTCTTTCTCACTCTGCCACCATGATGTTAAGTGGTAGCTGAATTTTACAGTGGTTTATTCTTACCTTTTTTCCCCAAGTCTGATGCATGGCTGCAAAAAGAATGTGATCACAGATGTCCTTTTGAGCATAGCTAACATAGATGAGGAGCCCAGCTTATCTTCTTTAGAGTTTACCAACCCAGGGCCTCGGAACTCAAAGTCCAGGTGGCAGAGTGAGATAATGTGTTCTCTTCTAACAACTTGTTCCCATAATATTTGAATCCATTACAGTGGTATTTTCTGAGCAAGGAAGGGAAAATGAAAGTTGTAATGTAAAAGTAACGACATCTATAATTATTGAAAAATATATTTCTGGAAAGAGTTGCAAAGTTGTATTTTTTGCCTTTCACATCACTTCTATCCCAGGATACTGTCACTCCAGAACTGCATTGGAGGCAAACTTGGTTCCACCGTGGAAGGGAGAGTCAGGTGGTGAAATTCCACCCGGGCTGTGGCCCTGACTGAGGGGTTAGGGGATTCTCGGGGAGAACAGAAATTACTGTGCCAGCAAAGGGAGATAGGGGCTTCTGTGTAATTAGAAAACATCTGTAGGTGTGAATGCAGATGTAAAGGGAAACATGATTTGGTTCCCCATTAAAAGGGCAACTGGCTAAAATGCAAATTCGAACTATACTGAGATACTATTTCTCAACTATGGGGTTGGTAAACATGAAAAAGTTTGACAACACATTCTATGTTAAGGCTGGGGTAAGTGTCACTTTGTGCATTGCTAGTGGGAGTACAACATGACACAGCACCTATAGAGGGAAATTTGGCACTATTTAGAAAGAATACTCAAGGATTTACCCTTTGAACCAGCAATACTATTTCAGGAAGACAATCCCAAAGATACTGGCAAAATATAAAATGATATTTGCACTAGATTATTTATTGAAGCATGGTTTATAAACACAAAAGTCTAGAAACAACTCATATGTCCATTAGCTGTTGGTTGATTGGTTAAATTAATTGTGGTACATCCATACAAAAGCAGCTGTGTAAAAAAATGAGAAAGATTTGTTTTCATGAAGTAATCTTCTAGGTATATTTTAAGGTGAAGGAGCATGTGTGTATTAGTGCATTCTCATGCTGCTGTAAGGACATACCCAAGACTGGGTGATTTACAGAGGAAAGAGGTTTAACTGATACACAGTTCCACATGACTGGGGAAGCCTCAGGAAACTTACAATCATGGCAGACGGCACCACTTCACAGGGCAGCAGGAGAGAGAATAAGTGCTGAGTGAAGCTGGGAACTTCTTATAAAACCATCACATCTCATGAGAATTTACTATCATGAGAACAGTATTGGGGGAGCCACCCTCATGATTCAGTTACCTCCCACTGAGTCCTTCTCACAACACATGGGGATTATGGGATTACAATTCATGATGAGATTTGGGTGGGGACACAGCCAAACCATATCAATGTGTTTAGCATTCTGTGTAAGAAAGGAGTAATACCCACAGATAGTCACACATGTCTAGATTTTTTAAAACAACCGGTAGAATGATAAATAAACTATTTTTAAATGTTGGGACAAGGTTGGACACTAGACCTTTCTGAATAGGTCTTCCTATATAGATCTGACTTTGGAACCAGGTGAATGTTTTATACACTAAACATTGCGCATCAAAATGAAAATGAAATTTTAAAAATACAGAGACAGCCCAGAAATTAGTTATATATTCCATGTGGGACATAGCTAAGGAGAGAACATAAAGAAAAATCTTAAACTACATTCTATAATAATTCTATAATATCAGTATTGTTATGTCAAACAATTATACAGGTGTACATATCAATATATCATAGGACAAGGAAATAAGTAATTTTGTTAATGCTATTAGAAAATCAGATTTGCATCCTGGAGATACAAAATAAAATCAACTAATCAAGTAGAAATCCTACACTTTTTCATGTAAATTTGAAATACGATATGAACACATGATTTATTTTTTTCTTTCTACAAAAACATGTATTTTCTAGTTTCCTCAAACTGGAAACATCCCAGTATCTATCAACAGGTAAATGGAGAAACAATGCGGTGTAGCCACACATTGAAATCCTGCTCAGTAACGAAAGGAATGAATTGGCAGGCCACACAGTGATGCAGATGGATCTCAAAAACATACTGGCAGAAAGAAGTCAGGGACAAACGACCACGTCATATATGACTGCTTCACGGGAGTTCTAGAAGAGGCAAAACTATGATAGAAAGTGGATGAGGGTTGCCAGCGTTGGGAGATGGGAAGGATTGAATGTAAGGAGGCCCAGGGGGAGTTTCTGGGGTGATGGAAATGTTCTGTATCTTAATAAGAGTGTGAGTTTCATGGGCGTACATATTTCTCAAAACTCATCAAACTTTATGCTTATACGAGTAGATGAAAGGAATACATTCTAATGTTTGATTGCAGGATAGGGTGACAATAGTTAATAATAATGTATTGCGTATTTCCAAAGAGCTAGAAGAGAGGACTTGACATGTTTCCAAAACAGATAAATGATAAATGGTTGAGGGTATCCTAAGTACCCTGAACTTGATCGCTACACATTCTTTACATGTAACAAAATGTCACCCCCATTCCATAGATTTGTGCAAATATTAGGTATTGATAAAAATATTTTTAAAAACTGTATGTTAAAATGTGAGGTATGTAAATGATACCTTAAAACATTTTACTTAAACAAAGAGAAGAAAAGACAACCTGATGGCCATTAGCTTGGGTCAGGAGCTTTATACAGCAATCTTGAGCTCCACATCCAAGAAGAGAATTTGTGCAGCACACAGTGGGCAAGTGAGCAAAGAGTCGGGCCAAGAGCAACATGCACACCCTGTCTGCCATCAAAGGTCAGGTCTGGTGAGGACTTCAATTGCTTAAGAATGAGCAATCAGGAAAAAAGCCACCCAAGGCAACAAAGTTGCCATTAAAAAAATATGCAGAAATAAGGGAAATGGATTGTCATGTTAGAAACATACCTCTGGAAAAGGTTTCCTACTGGAATTTTTTTAAATTTGTTAAAACTTTCTGCTTACTGAAACAAATGGTGGAGAGACAAGGGCCCCTTCAAACAGGATCAGGGCACCTTACAGGAAGAACCCACGGTTGTTCCATTTTGCAGGATGAGGCACGTATCTGGGCCCATCCAAGCAGGATTGCAAAGAGTTTTGATGATAAATGAAGGACTGTAGATTTTTATCTTGCAATAACTGACTTTTTCTTTTTCTTTAAAAAAAAAAAAAAAACTCAGGAGAATAAAGTGATCCAACTTTTTGGCTTCCTCTGTTTTTAATTGAGGAAGATTACCCTGGATATAGTAGGAAGAATGATGTTGTTGAGGGACACGTGGAGGCTGGGCTGTTGGTAGTCGTCTGGAGAAAGATAATTTGGGTCTGAGCTGAGACAGGGGTTGTGAAGTTAGGACAAGCTGGACTTGAGGGACATTTCCGAGGTGGCAATGAAAGAAACATTCTGCCAGTGCTTACACGTGTGGAAACAGATGTAATGAGACATCAGAGAGCTGGGGAGGACTAGCAAGAGGCAGGTGAAGAAATGATAGAAATTAAGGTTTCTGGCATTGGCACTCTTGGTAAGTGGTGACTCCATTAACAGAGTCTAGACATACACAGGAGACACAAAATTGAAAGGAAAAATAATGTGTCCTGGTTTAGAAACTTGAGTTTGATTTGTTTGTGGGATACCCAGGGATTATAAGCTAGTTGTATTATATTAGGCTTTTAGTAATTCTGTTTAGGGAGATATGATTAGACTCAAGTAGATCCAAGTCTATTATGATAAGCTGTTTCATAATAGACTTGCAGTGTTTGCCAAAAATTCATCTCACTATTTGGCATTTTATGGATCATCTCGGTGTAACTGTAACACCGCTCCAGAAAAAGACTTAGCTTTTACATTTCTTAAATCTTTGGGTTTAAAATCTCATATTCAGCTTCATAATTCACTCACTCATAGAAAGTGTTGAGTGTTTACTATATGCAAGACGCTATGTTCAGTGCTGTAAGAAACGTAAATGTAAGAACCATGTCTAGGTGTAGAAATTATAGCAATGCACACCCAAAGAAGACGCTGCCTGGAAAAGGCGACATGCGATATGTGTCAAGCGTGGAGAACAACAAGCAAGCTAGGGGCTGGGTTTATACTTTGCACTGATTTTGAAGATGCCCTATGGAAACATGCCTAGGTTAAATGCTCATCTACCTACAAGAGCAGATTCTGCGGCGAGAGCGGAGCATGGTGAGAGTAACTCTGTAGAGTGCCGGGGCTGTTTGTTGAAAAGTTAATTACCTAGACCCATAACTGAATGCGCCTCCTCTCTCTGCCCGTCTGCTGGCTTCATTCCATTGCTTTGCAAGCAACTTGTGCTTGAGATCGGCGTGGTAGAAACTTGCAGATATGGTAATTAAGTGACTACTCAGGGAATTTAGGCTTTCTGATATAGGACGCCTCTCTTAATTGGGAGGTCCTTATTCGGGAAATCCACTTTTTCAGGATGTGATCAGATAACTGATTTAGCCCTAATGATATTTAATGGCAGTGGCTGGAATTTAATAGGGTTGATAATTTCATGTAATTGAGGGGTCTTCAAATGAGGGAGTGCTCCTGAGTGGCACTGCATTAGGGCCGCTGTCTGAGTCAAACAGGTGCTTCCTGTCTGTGTTTCCCTTCTGTAGCTCTGTTAACAAGGAGATTCGAGAGTTTCTAGGAATATTGCAGAGCTTTTGGGTGTGCTTCTGCTTCACTGGATGGCTCTCTTTCTGAGAGGACGCACCAAGCCAGGTGATGTTTCTTAGAGGGGTGCCAACCTGGTTTAGTATCAGACAGTGTTTTAGTTTAAATTTATTTTTTTCTTTTAAAATAAATAACCCTAAACCAATACAGGTGACTAACTATTTAAATAGATCTAGCATAGAATTTGGCAGGTGATAAGTGTAGAATGAACTAATTTTAACTGTAACTGCCATGTCTACATTAGAATGTTGTGATCCAAGGTGCCGCTTTTGTAATTATCATGATGATATTAAGCTGTAAAAATCAAACTGTCTGAACTGCTTTGTTTTCCCCCAAACCAATTAGTTCTCCAACTCCCTGGATACAAACTGACTATCCTACCATTCAATTCAGTTCTGACATAACTACCTGGAGCTGAGGAAGATCCCACAGGCAAAGGGGTGGGTCCTACAAGACTTCCCCCACTTTAGACACTGGTTGCAAGTCCCAGATTTCCAACTGTGCTTTTGATCAATCAGCTGCGAGTTGAAGATTCACATAACCGCCTTCTCAAGTTTGATAACTTGCTAGAATGGCTCATGAAACTCAGGGGAACACTGCGTTTATGGTTACAGGTTTAATATAAAGGATACAGCTCGGGATCAGTCAACGGAAGAGATACATTGGACAAAATACAGAGGAGAAGGGTGCAGAGCTCCCATGCCCTTGCTGTGTGCACCATCCTCCCAGCACCTTCATGTGAATACAAGCTGGAAGTTCTCTGAAACATGTAGATTACAGGAGTTTCATGGAAATTGTATTACTTGGGAATGATTGATTGAATCATTGCCCGTTGATGATTAACTTAATCTCTTATCTCTCTGGAGATAGGGGATTGGGGTGCCATACAAAGTTTCAACCTTTTAATCATGCCTTCGTCTTTCTGTCCCTCCATTCTGAAGTTATCTAGGAGCCACCAGTCACCAACCACTAGTCCTTTTGTTAGCATTGAAAAGGACACTCTTATCACTCTGGGGGTTCCAAGGATCTTAGAGGCTCTCATGTCAGGAACCGGGGACTGAGATGAAACATTATAACAAAAGATGTTCCTATCATCCTATTCAGGAAATTATAAGGGCTTAAGAGTTACTATGTATTGAATGTTTGTGTTCCCTCCCCAAAATCTTTTGTTGAAATCTTAACTCCTGATGTGATTGTATTAGGAGGCTGGGCCTTTGGAAGGTAATTAGGTCAAGAGGATAGAATCCTCAGGAATGAGATTAGTGTCCTTATGTGAAGAGGGCTTGCTGAATCTCTCTCTGCCAGGTGAAGATACAGTAAGAAGATAGTCATCTGCAAATCAGCAAGAGGGTCCTCACCAGACACCAGATCAGCTGGCACCTTGGTCTTGTACTTCCTCGCCTTTACAATGGTGAAAAGTAAATGTTTGTTGTTTAAGCTACCCAGATTATGGTAATTTGTTATAGCAGCCTGCACAAAGACAGGAGCTCTGTGCTGGGAACCAGGGATGAAGACCAGATAGATATTTTTTATTATATCACAATATCACAAATAAGTATATAATTAATTATACATGGGTATGAATATTTGCTTTGGGAAATGCTATCACATATGAAAAAGACTTTTCCATGTGAATAGAAGAAACAAGAAGTGATGACAACATCAGATATTGACTGGGCCCTAATGATGTACCAGGCAACCTACAAAGCACTTGGCACACACAGTTTGCTGGGCAGGACACACCTTAGATAGGGTTTGGTGAAATTTCTGAAATAATACTGCTAGTGTTTAATGGGTTACTTATTTTCTTTTCCCTATGAAGAACTGTAAAACCCTAACTAAAAAACAAAGCCACTACATTGTATAAGGTCTCTGTGATTCTATCTCAGGTCCTATGAGCTTCCCTCTTCACCCAGAATTATCACACTCTTTGTGAAACCAGCTTCTTGTAGGGGCTGTTAAACACAGCCAAACTGTTGATTCAGAATGTGCTGGGAGAATCCTACTGACCCTCTGAGTCAACAAAGCTCAGTAATTATGTCTGTCAACATGTCAATATTTTACATGAATGAAACATCTATGGCTGGACTGTGGACTGCAGTTAGTTGGTGTTAATGCATTTTTACAGATTAAAGACCCAGATGGAAGGCTGAGTGATGCTAATGTCACTACAAATAATGCTTTGCATTGCTACTTGTCATCATGTGGTTTTTGGAGTTGCCTACTTCATGATGTCATAAAACCAGAGATGAGCAAGACAGACTTGATAAGTTAGATTTTTTTTCTGGGTATTAGTGGTAGCAATAGTATCTTTTCCTTTGCTTTAACTGCATTTTAGAGTGTTTCTGCATTCTAGGTATTGATTAACGTGGGTGCCTGCTATTACTGACTCTCTGATGATGATGATGATGTTGATAATTATGGCCATGATGACTTATTGCATCATCTTAAGGGGGATAACAACATTTGGATTAACCACGGTATCTGCCTTTGAACTTAAAATTTATTAAGGGAAGCAAGACAAATGCACCAGTCAGCACAGAGACTGGGAGACTGGTGACCTGCAGGTGGGGAAGACTTTTACCTGAAAAGTGGCATGATTTGTGAGGTGCTTGTAACTACCCCCTTGGTCCCACACATCTGACCCTGTTTAGTTCACATGGCTCTGCAATAATTAGTAATCTGATATCTGGCACTAACACTTCAGGTTAAAAATGTTCAAATTAACAAGATAATCTTACTATTGGTTCTCCAGGATGGATCACAGACCAGGCACATTTTAATGGTAAGGCAAGATTCAACAAAAAGTTTTTATAGTGAGGGTCAGTGTAAACAGGTAGTGTGTATGGGAATTCTCTGGAACCTGGAAATGGGAGGGAGGGAAAACATTAGAAGGGATGCAGGATTTAGTCCATGGATGATATCTGACACCCTGGGTGATTTTTGATTGATAGGAATTGAAGAACATTAAGGATTTCATGTGGATTCTGCCACTTGGTCCCCACTTGGGTACTTTTCCTAGTCACTTTTTATATATGAAGAGATTGAGGCATAGAAAGGCCAGATAAGGTCACACTGCTAGTACATGTTGAAATCAGGGCTCCTATCTATAACCGCTGCACTGCCCTGATGCTTCAATATAAAAATGTGGAATATTTAAGATATGGGAACCTAGGATAAGGGGTTACAGACACAGGAGGGTGAAAATGGGAAAAGGCGACCTTCATTCAGATGAAGCTCATAATGAAGGATGTCAAGAAAGGAATTAGAGGAAATGTCTGCTAAAGAGAAGGTGTATGGCTGGAAATGCCACGCAGCCAGGATGAGATCCTCAGAGCAAGGGATGGGTTTGTGCTTGAACATACCTGAGAGGAGAAGGGAGTGGTCATGAGGAAGGGCCCAGAGGGAAAGAGATGATATGAAAAGCCCTCATTCAGATGGAAAGAAAGAGCCATGATTCTGTCCAGAAGTGAGGGAAGCCTCTGTTAGGACACACATGGTGAGAGACCGGGCATGAGAAGACCTGCTGCTCATGAAGCTCTGGGTCCTGGGTACAATTCTGGGATACATCATGGGCCCGTGCATGACCTTACAAGTCATCACACCATTGAACACTCACCTGGACGTTGAACCACTGAGCTCCAAGATCCCTTCCTGTAATAACTTTCTATGCCTGCTATAAAACTGTATTATTTAACACTTTTTTATCATTTACATTTTATAGTTTCCCCTTAATTTCTGTTGACTTTATGGAAACAAACCTACATACATGTAATAATAAGGGTTTTGTAGAGTTTTTAAGCTTCTGATGTTTCAAAATTTAATACAATGCATAAGATCATAAGCATTTGTAACACATGACGTTAAGTGACACTGAAAGAAAAACTGTATTCATGTCAAATCCACAGGGTGCAGTTTAGCACTGTCTGTGGAGTCTGATAGTTTTGAGGTCTCCTGTGTGGTTGTGTTGCAGAAAGTTAGAGACCCGGAATGGAGGGACTGGCTGGACCCATGGCAGAGGAAACGTAAATTGTGAAGATTTCATGGACATGTATCACTTCCTTAATAATGCTCTTATAATTTCTTATGCCTGTCTTTAATCTCTTAATCCTGTTATCTTCGTAAGCTGAGGATGTATGTCACCTCAGGACCCTGTGATGATTGTGTTAACTGTACAAATTGTACACACATGATTGTAAAACATGTGTGTTTGAACAATATGAAATCAGTGCACCTTGAAAATAAACAGAATAACAGCGATTTTAGGGAAGAAGGGAAGACAACCGTAAGGTCTGACTGCCCGTGGGGTCGGGCAAAAAAAGCCATATTTTTCTTCTTGCAGAGAGCCTATAAACGGACGTGCAAGTAGGAGAGATATCACTACATCTTTTTTCCTAGTAAGGAATATAATATTTAAGACCATACATAGGAAAGGAATTGCATTCCTGGGGGGAGGTCTATAAACAACTACTCCAGGAGTGTCTGTCCTATGTTGTTGAGATAAGAACTGAGATACGCCCTGGTCTCCTGCAGTACCCTCAGGCTTACTAGGATTGGGAAACCCCAGTCCTGGTAAATTTGAGGTCAGACCAGTTCTCTGCTCTCGAACCCTGTTTTCTGTTAAGATGTTTATCAAGACAGTATATTCACTGCTGAACATAGACCCTTGTCAGGAGTTTCTGATTTTGCCCTGGTCCTGTTTCCTCAGAAGCATGTGATCTTTATTCTCCTTTTTGCCCCTTGAAGCGTATGATATTTGTGACTTACTCCCTATTCGTATACACCCTCCCTTTTTGAAATCCCTAATAAAAACTTGCTGGGTTTGTGGCTCAGGTGGACATCACAGTCCTACCGATATGTGAGGTCACCCCTGGCGGCCCAGCTGTGAAATTCCTCTCTTTATGTTCTTTCTCTTTATTTCTCTGACTGGCTGACACTTAGGGAAAATAGAAAGAACCTGTATTGAAATATTGGGGGTGGGTTCCTGCAATAGGGTTGCAGATGGTGCTGTAAGTTGGAACCACCACTGAAGTCTTAAATTACCTTATTCTTTAGCCTTTGACTGCAGGGTAGGATTTGAGCTTCTCTACCTCTGGTGTCCAGAATGGGAAATAAGTGCATTTGGCTTGGTTAAGAGAGTCATATGTGGACTATTGAAGCACAAGCGTCCAAGGCCAAGACACTCTGCAGGAATTAGTGCGTGGTTGGGAATTCCGTGTTGATCTGAAGAACAGCCCAAGGCCGTGCATTCCTCATTGGCCATTAACATTCAGGAAGAGTGAACATTTTTGCTATTATAAATGGCAAATAAATAGATGAAAGTATGCAGTAAGGAGAGTATAACTTAAGATCTATATTTTTAATAAGAGATACAACTGAGGTTATTTTATTTTTTTCCATTTTTAATTTGGTAGTAACTGCATAGTAAGCACTTAATACATATACTTAGGAAAGCAGAAAGGTTCAGTGTTCCATTTTGCTAAGTAAATATGTCAAAATAGAAATGTGTCAAAAATTAATATCATTGGGCCAGTGTAAGTTAACAACTATTCAAAGAGAAATAGATTCCACTGTCTAATTATTTTCTACTTTCAAAAGGTTAGATGAAACAGCTCTTCTGAGCATGGCACGGGGATCACAATAGTTTCACTGCTGACATAGGTTAATGGCACAATTATTAGGCAATGGTGCTTAGCAATTCGTGTGGCGCAGGAAGAGCCTAATCTGTGGATGGATCATAAAACAGCCCATCAAGGGATTTCTGAAGACATGACAGGGACTTTCAATAAAGTCCAGAAATTAAGTGCTCTTTTCCTTCTCCCAAAAAGTGAAGTTATTTTGAAACCTCTTTTAGTATTGTTTGTGCATAATTCCCTCCAGAGGAAGCTCCTTTGATGAGCTCTTCTGCAACAGCAACAGTAAGTTGTGCGGGTTCCAGATACTGTCATTTCAAAGCCATCTGGGTTGTGCTTCCCTGAAGAAGTCTCAGCCAGCAAGCACCAATCTTTCAGTCCTCTGCTTCCAGGTAGCTACTAGGGTAGCTGATGGAAGGTGGATTCTGGGCTGTTTTCTCTGGGAAAACACTCATCAGTGAATGTGAATGCTCATTCATGGGGTGATTGAGAATTGGGACTGCCTCAAGGGCAGTATCAGAGGTTTTCAGGCTGACCATGGGCCTCTTGACCCTCATCAGAGGGATCAGAAAGGGTCTAAGCTTTTGGGTTAATTCCACATGGATTGGGTCTCTGGAAGATCATTCAAATCAGCAGCAGTCCGCTAATCTTAGCGCTCTTGTTACTGCCTCAAACTAAAACCAATATCTAGTTGTCTATTCCAGGCAATGAACAAAGGTGAGACTACCTTACTCTGTTATGTGTACTCATGTCTCAGATGCCCATCTGGACTCAAATTCTAGACTCTCAAGAGGACAAAAACGGTGCTTGGTGGGGAGGGAGCAAAATTCTTTTTATGCCTAAACCATAGATATGCATACAGTACACAGTGAATATGTAGCATTACAATTTCAGAAAGGAGGGATATTTGTTTTTTTAAAAAATGTCTCAAAAGGATCCTTAGAGATACAATAATGAAAAATATATATTGCACAGCGCTGGTCTAAGTAAAAGCTGTTAAGGAAGGGAAGCTTGCCTTCTCTTTCATATTTAAGAAAACTGACATAATCTGAGAAAATAAAATTTGGGGGAAGAAAAGGAAAGGAAACATTCTTTACCCCACCACTCCAGAATTGCTTTTTACTTCTACTTAATATGTGCAGATCGTTTATGTGGTGATGATCACTGAACACACAGTCTACATGCATTTTTACATTCTGATCTGTTTGTATATCTTCTATCACCTAGGCATTTTCATGTTGCAACACAGTCTTCCTAATTCCTACAGAATAACCCTCCATCTGGTCAAGAAACAATTCTCAGTTTTCTTCTGAATCTACCTGAGGTCAAGCAGGTAGAGCAGTATACAGCACAGGAGGCTTTGGAAGACAGCATCATTCGCAAATACTTGTGTGTGTAGGTCCTTTGTGGAGGTAAACAGATATAAAGGGCTAAGCCCTTCTTGGATGGCATCTGGCTGCTGACTGTCACCAGACCCCTGGGGAGGGCATTAAAGAGCAAGGTCAGGCCTCATCTAGGACTTCTGTGTTAGGAAGCAACAATGACCTGAGAGTTTCCTCTTCTCCTTTGGTCTAGTATGAAGGCTTTGTGCCTTCTCTCCTATAATTTCTTTTTGTTGAGACATGGTGTCACTCTGTCACCCAGGCTACAGTGCAGTGGCATGATCACAGCTCACTGCAGCCTTGACCTCCTGGGCTCAAGCGATCCTCCCACCTCAGCCTCCCCAGTAACGGGACTGCAAGCATGTGCCACCATACTGGCTAATTTTTTTTTTTTTTTTTTTAGAGACAGGGTCTCCATAAGTTGCCCAGCCTGGTCTGGAACTCCTTGGCTTAAGCGATCCACCACTCTCGGACTTCCTAAGTGCTGGGATTACAGGCATGAACCATCACACCTCGCCCTGTCCTGTAATTTCTGATACCAAATATGAGGGACCAACCTATAGTAGTAGATGGGTCAATTTCAAAGCCTCTGACCCTTCACTTTGTACATTTCCTTTTTATTTAATTGACTTTTGTGCCTGACCTCCTTTAGATTTCATCCACAAGAACCTTGCCCCACCATCCCAGCACCTTACTAAAGAGAGTGTCCCTGGTTATAACTATGTAATGGTTGGTCCATGTTTGACCAGTACCACTCAGAACATTCAAAAACACTTCAATAGTTTCACAAATAGTAGACACCAATTTAGCCCATAAATGGTGCAAGCCACAAGGAATACTTGGAGAATGAGTGCCTCCTAAATCCATCTTTTCCCATCGCAAAGAGGTGGGCCGTGCATCGTTTAATCATCCCCTGCTTGTTAAATATGGTGGATTGTTTAATCTTCCCTACTGTTAAATATTTTCTGTTGTTTGGGGGTGGAGAGTTCTGTATGTATCTATCAGGTCCATTTGATCAAGAGCTGAGTTCAGGTTATGAATATCTGTGTTAATTTTTTGTCCTGATCTGTCTGTCAAATATTGTCAGTGGGGGGTTAAAATCTTCCACTATTATTGTGTTGGTGTCTAATTCTCTTTAAAGACCTCTAAGAACTTGCTTTATGAATCTGGGTGCTCCTGTGTAGCGTACATATCTATTTATAATACTTGGCTCTTCTTGCTGAATTGAACCTTTACCGTTATGTAATGCCCTTCTATGTTTTTTCTGCAACATAAATATGCCAAGGTGATGATAGAAGATACACAAACAGATCAGACTGTAAATATGCATGTGGACTCTCGGTTCGATGATCATCATCATATAAAATATGTGCACATATCAACTAGAAGTAAAAAGCAATCCTGGAGTGGTGGGGCAAGGAGTATTCCCTTTCCTTTCTTCCCCCCAAATTTTATTTTCTAAAATTATATCAGTTTTCTTAACTATGAAAGAGAAGGCAAGCTTCCTTTCCTTAACAGCTTTTATAGTAGTTAGACCAGCATCGTACAATATATATTTTCTCATTATTGTATCTCTAAGGAGCCTTTCTAGACATTTCTTAAAAACGAATCTCCTTCCTCCTTAAAATTGTAATGCTGCATGTTTGTTTATGTACTATAGGCTTAGACATGAAGAGTTTTTGCTCCTTCCCCACCAAGAACTATTTTTGTCCTCTTAAGAGTCTAGAATTTGGTGTCTAGACGGACATCTGAAACATGAGTACACATAGTAGAGTAATGGATCCACACTATAAAACCTCACGTGATTGGAGAAACAGGGCTGCTGGAGATCCATGGAGGAAGGAAAGGAACAAATGCATTGGGTCCAGTTTGAACTTTCAGTCTTCAGTTCAAAGTTCAAATCTAGAACCTACTGAGAAATAGCAATGGATCCAATACATATTTTGTGTAAGTCAGAAATGTCTTCACTAAAACCAACTAAGTTCATTTTCAATTATACATTAAGGTACAATTGGCCAAGGTGCTTACTGTGCCATCTTCACCACACCCTGATCCTATAAATGTTATGACCATACATTGAGCCACAGACAGAATCATCATGCTTTGACATCTAACAGGAGACACTCCATCCAACAATAATTATTGACCTTTAATGTCTCATTGCAGTATATCCAGACTAATTATGCTATGCATTTGTGGACTCTTTCATCCTTTCATTTTTAGCCAGTTTGAAAATGAGGCCCCAAGGGTATGAGACTATCCACAAAAGAGGAGAAAATATTAATCTTTCTGACTTTTCAAACATTAGCTTCTTTTTCCTATGAGGAAGATTTTTGACTTTCCATTTTTGTTGATGTTCTCTTTTCTACATGAGGACTGACGAGGTGTAATGGGAGTACTGAACAAGATTTTGCAAGTCTTGTCATATAAGTGTTGACATAATTTAACGAATTTATTAGATGGAACCAACTCCTGTCAGGAGGAACATCTAATTGGATAGCATTAAAATAGAACAGACACAAATCTGAATAATGAATGCTCTGTATTTTTTTTAAGCAATAAGAGCCCCAAGATATTTCTGCAACACAGTTTTTGGTTTGGTTTCCCTTATACTTTCTAGCATTTTCAGAAATATTTAAGAGGCTATTGTCTGCTCATAAAACATTTACCAAATGTATTAGTTTGTTCTCATGCTGCTCATAAAGACATACCCAAGACTGGGTAATTTATTAAGGAAAGAGGTTCAATTGACTCACAGTTCAGCAATGCTGGGGAGGCCTCAGGAAATGTACAATCATAGTGAAAGGGGAAGCAAACATGTTCTTCTTCACATGGCAGCAGGAGAGAGAAGAATGAGAACTGAGCAACTGGGGAGGCCCCTTATAAAACCATCAGATCTTGTAAAAAATTACTGTCACAATAATAACATGGGGGAAACAATTGCCATGATTCAATTACATCCCACCAGCTCCCTCCCATGACATATGGAAACCACAATTCAAGATGAGATTTGGATGGGGACACAGCCAAATCGTATCACCAAACATAATTTCCATTTTGCCAATCTAATGGCACCAAATCTTATTCCCTCAACTTTACCTGGGGAGACCATATATTGAAAATTGGAACATAATTTTTAATACTTTAAATAAGTTGATCACAGTGTTTCCTATTTGGATTCTATTTCTAGTGTCAATTTCTTTTCAAAGCTGGGTTTGCCTATTTTATCCAAATTGTGGGATATGGAGGAAAGGAAGTTAGTCATGTCCAAGCCAATGGGGAATATCTAAAAGAGAGAAAGAAGAAGCCAGCATAAATAAAATTATCTCTCCGTGAATCCTGGCCAGGGTTAACTATGCAATTCCCTTTGTAATGGATAGTTGGTCTTTTTTCTTTCTTTCTTTTTGATGATGGAGTGGGGCTCTCAAACTTAGGCTATAACAACCTCCATGTACATAATTCATAGCACAGCTCTGGATATTTCTGTCCACCCTAGAGGGTAAAGACTATATTAATTAAATCTATGCATGGGCAAAGGCAGCATTTCAGTCAGGTATTGCGTTACTACTTACATCAGAGTTTGTGTCTGTAATCTGTTTCAAAAAGTTGCTTTTTTGTTTTGTATTTTCGTGAATCAAGGTGACAGTTCAGTACAATTAATGTTGGCCTAGAGGTATATGAACCGGGGTGTGTATAAGTTGGTAGCTGGCACCAATTTTAGAGAAATCTACTAAGAGATATCTAGATAGGATCTTGGTGACTGCCATGTATGAGGACCAGCCAGGTTATGCCCTAGGTTACTGTAGGTAAGAACCCGTGAGACTTCCAGGTGTGGTTGCAGGGAGAAGTGCACTCAGAATGATAGCTGTGTGACAGACGTTTTAAATGTATGTACGTGATATTTTTGATGAAGCCATAGTTGACTGAGAAAAATGCCCAGATACTCTTCTGGTGAGATTAAAAAATTTCACCAAATCACCTTTAAAAGTTTTTGAAAACCTCATAGCAGTTGAAAAATTATTTGTTCAATAGCAAGAATGAAGCTGAACTCATCATATGCTGTCTTACGTCTGGTAGTTCCATATAATCAGGCCTAACCCTGGGGAAAAGGTACTAATTTAGAGACCTTATAATTTCACACCAGATGGAAGCACATGAAGTGTTATGGTAAGGTCATGCTCACATTTTATATTTCCATCAGATATGAGCTCTTTCAATTCGGGAATCATGATTATTCACCTCTGGAACTTCCAAAATGGACATGCTATTTTGTCCCATGCATGCTGTAAGATTGCTCAAATTTACTTTGTCATTCCAAACTTTTACAATCTTGATTCTTCTACCTAGTTGTCGCTTCTAACTTTTTGTTACCTGAAAATGTAATTAGCCTGTCTTCCATATCTTCATCTAAATTGATAGTTATTGATATTTAAGTAAATAGTGATAAATTTGTAAAATTCTGATAAATATAACAGACTTGTTTTTGATAGTCTACAAATACAAATGATGAAACAGAAAGTACTAGAAAACAATCATTCAGACATTTGTTCACCAAACAGCTATTTGTTGAGGATCAGGTATCATGAGCAAAAACAGATGTGACCCTACCTTCATGGAGTCTAAGAAGGGAGACCAACATAAATTGAAGGACAGACCAGATAAGTAAATGTAGTATTACGGCTACAATGGATGCTGCCAAGAGGAGATGCCTGGTGTAATAGGGGCATGGACCAAGTCAGGAACTTGTGGAAGATTCCCAAGGAAGTGATAATTAAACCAGCTTCTAAGGGAAAGAAGGCTTCATAGGGCAGGGTTTGTTGGAGGTGTAGTCAAAGGCAGCATAGCACAGGAGGAGAGCATTCCAAAGAGAGAAATGGAAAGAATGAGACTCTCCAGGCCCTTTTAGGGCACGCTGAAGATTTGGACCTTTATCCTAAGAACAATACAAGTGTTACAAGGGCATAAAGGGATCATATTTACATATGCAAAGGCCATGCTGTCCACTTGGAGAACAAATTGGAGGAGGCCATGGTGGATTTTGGGTATCACTGGGAAGCAGCTTGAGTGAGGACAGAGAAAAGTCAAGAGACAGAGAGGTGTGTTTATGAATTCTTTATTGGGGTAGAAATTCAGTTTGAGGTGTTTGAAACAAGTTCTCCTCTTTCACATTTTGACTTACGTTGGCACATTCTAAAATTCATCAGTCTAGCTCTAAAAATGTAGACAGTTTACTGTTATAGAAGGAGCCAACTAGAAGTTGAAAAGATCTTTGGCACAGTTCAGCTGCTTTCTGCCTGTGTGACCTTGAATGAGTTATTTCATCTTCCTGGGCCTCAGTTTCCTCACCCAGTAAAAAAGAGAACCATTCCTCTCTAAGCCTCCTTTCAAACATAATACCCTCTTGTATTAGTTTGTTCTCCACACTGCTATGAAGAAATACCCAAGACTGGGTAATTTATAAAGGAAAGAGGTTTAATTGACTCACAGTTCCACATGACTGGGGAGTCCTTAGGAAGCTTACAATCATGGTGGAAGAGGAAGCAAATATGTCCTTCTTCACATGGTGGCAAGACAGAGCAGTGCCAAGTAAAGGGGGAAAAGCCCCTTATAAAGCCATCAGATCTCATGAGAACTCACTCAATATCATAAGAACGGCAAGAGGGTAACCGCCCCCATGATTCAGTAACATCCCATCAGGTCTCTCCCATGGCACGTGGGGATTATGGGAACTACAGTTCAAGATGAGGTTTGGGTGGGGACAGAGCCAAACCATATCACCTCGGATGGATTACATAGTTTCTTTTTGCACTTTTTCAAATTACTCAGACTTTCTGACTTCCTTCCAGATGTTCTTTATCCCATGCTAGGGGCTCAGTATTCAGGCAGTTTTTCACGTTTTCACCTTTTGGCTTTGAAAATATAACAACCTTGCCTGTAAGAACATTAAAAACAGGTCGTCAGTGGCAATTTGGTCATAACCTGAAGTGCTATGTGAATTTCAACCTCACCAGACACTGGACAGAGTTTTATTGGACAGAAATTTAAAACAAAGACACATTGTAAACTCACATGCACCAAAGGACATGTACAAGCATGTTCATAGGAGAAGTATTTGTAAGTGTCAAAACTTAGATTGATAGCAGAATTTATCAATGAATTGGGGCATAATCTATGCAATGGAATACTATCCAAAAGTGAGAATGAATGAATTACTGCTGCAAGTCTCATTGTTGATGAAGCTCACAAATAATGTTGAGTAAAAGAAGCCCAACACAAAAGGGTGCATGCTGGATGATTCTATTTGCATGAAGTTCAAAGACCAGGGGAGCTGATGTGTGGTGACCCATCAGGATAGTGGTTACATCAAGGGGAGAAGAGCAGTGTCAGGTGGGACCAAGTGAAGGTCCTGGTGTACTGGGATGTCCATCTTCTGATCTGGCATGGAGGTTACATGGATATATTCATTTTGAGAAAATTTACTGAGATATAAACTTGTGATTTTTGCACTGTTCTGTGTGTGCATGTACTTCAACAAGAATATTTTATTTTATTTCTTTTCTTCTCTTTTCTTTCCTCTTCTTTTGTTTCCTTTTCTTTTTGAGACTGGGTCTCATTCTGTCACCCAGGCTAGAGCAGTGATACATTCACAGCTCACTGTAGCCTCAAATTCCTGGGCACAAGCGATCCCCCTGCCTCACTCTCTATAGTAGCTGGGACTACAGGTGTGTGCCAGCATGCCCGGCTAATTTCTTGTAGAGATAGTGTCTTGCTATGTTACTCAGGCTGATCTTGAACTCCTGGACTCAAGAGATCTGCCCACCTTGGCCTCCCAAAGTATTAGGATTAGGACATTTTCTTAAAAAGGTGGAAGTAGTAGATTCAGTTCTCCCCAGTGCCTGACCAAAACAAGAGTTCTCTCAATCTCGATAGAGTTCTTTCCATACTTAACATACAGCATACACAGTTATTAAACACACCATAGACACATGTCAGAAACTTCATTAAGAGATATATCATGATATTTCTTTGGCTTTTGTGCTATTTCTAGCATTTTTCACCTTTTCTACATGCATAATATATACAAATATCTTTACTTGCTTCAGGTAAATATTCATTCTTATACCAATGCCTTGGCCTAAATAAAAAGGAAAACACAGAATATATTACATAGAACTGGATATCTAATTACCCAAATCACCACAACTATAGATTGCATTGCAATCAAAGCAGGCTGAAAAGTGCTGCCAGGCCTGCAGCCATCTGTTAGCTGAGAGGCCTCAGAGCACTTTGTGCATGTTGGGGTTATCACATTCTCTCCCCTAGGTCCTCATTTCATCCCTCATGGTTGTGTGACCATGGCAAGCATAGCCCTGCCAAAAGGTGTCACTCAAGAATGATTGCCATCCTACTCACGGTTTTGCAGTGTCCAAACTGCGAATCCCTGACAAGCTATTGTAAAGAGGTATACACGTCTCAGAAGTATTTGGGGCATTTCTGCAAAAGGGAATACTATTCAAGCTCCATGAAAGAGCAGTGGTTCTCAGTCTTAGCTGCACATTAGAATTGCCTCTGGAGTTTCAGGCACAGAAACCCCTGGGTCCTGGCCGTGGAAAGTCCAACTTCATTGGTTGGAGTGTGGCCTGGGCATTGGGATTTTTTTTTAAGCTCAACAGTTGATGCTGATATGCAGCCAGGGTTGAGAACCACTGTTCTAGCCAGTCTTCCTTCTGTTTCTCCTCTTGTGCTGAAGATGCCTGCTTACCCATCACTTACCCAGCCCTGGAGAATGTTTTCCCAGCTCTGGTTCAGTGACATCACCTTGGTAACTTGAACTCAGCATGGTGGGAGTACTTACATCATGGGAATCCACAGACCCTACAAATCAGAGCTTCCCCTCTGCCCTTCCCACTGAGAACTGGTTGTTAAACATTTACATTGACTGCTCCTTATTTTAACCTGATGGATGTTTTAAGGTGTGTGGAGATGAAATTCACTTCTTGTTTCCAAATGTGAGGATGTCCATGTAAAGCTGCCAAGTGAAACTGAGGTTGCATCTTGGAGTTCCTCATTACTGACCTCTGTAAACCATTTAGCAAGCAAGGGCGATTCCTAAGTTGCTTTTTCAATATACAATAGAAACGGGACAAGGTTTCCTCAGTTATACAGGTATTGATCAACTTTCTTTTTCCTCCTCTTTCATTCTCTTTAGTTTTTCAACTTTTTTTTTTCTAAAAAAGTTGAAAGTTGAAAGGTATTAAAAAGGTGAAAGAGAAACTATTTATAGAACATGTCTTCTGTTTTCCTTATGTAGGGGACAAAGGAATTATGATCCAGGAGGTCAAAGTGCATTCATACACTGTATTTCCAGAAGGTTGTACTGTATGTATAATTTACATTCTGCAAAGTTCCCCTATCCTGCTCTTCAAAGGGTGACCCCAGGGGCCAGCATTGTGCTAAATTCAGGAGGCTTTGTGGACCTAAGAGGCAAAGAGATGGCCCCAGGGCTGCTCCAGGACTGAAGATAGGGAGTCTTTCCTTCCCCAGTCACCATTAGCTTTAGCCAAAGCAGGACAGGTGGCAGTGGTGACAGAACACAGTGTTCTGAGTGTTATCCTCTTCTCTGTGAAGTTTGCAGCTCTACCTCAGGGCAGCCTTGCTGTTTTCATCTTGCTGGTCCTTTAAAGGGAAGGCCCTGTTTTTGAGAAAGCCTATGAATGCTACCAGGGGAGGAAAAAGCCCTGAAGAAGACATCCGTGGCCCAGAGATTCCTGTAGCTTCAGAAGTACCCGCAGAGACCACTTTCAACTACTCAAAATCTAGAGGTGGTGGCGACAGGCAGGAGAAGTCAATTAGCAAGAGTTTGCCCTTTGTGCAGACTGTCCTGTGTTCCACCAGTGGGGAGCTTCTCCATCTAGTTCACACCATAGATTGATGGTTGCCTTCTTGTGTCTTAACACAAGTTTTAACAGTATGTACTTATGCCAAAAACTGAATTTGTCATAGTTAGGTCACCAGCCAGGCTGGCTTGCCTGGGACTCAGGAAGTTCTTAGGACATGAAAATTTCAGTTTCCAAACCAGGAAAGTTCAATGCACCCCCGGATAGGTTGGCCACCCTATAGTCAAATTTGAAGTTAGAGAGTTATTTAGAATAGGACTTGCAATCCTTTGATTACATCACTTAATCACCACCACTCTGTCTTGACTATTGCTAACTTGTTTTTTTTGTTTTTTGTTTTTTGAGACAGAGTCTCACTCTGTCACCCATGCTGTTGTGCAGTGGTGCAATCTTGGCTCACTGCAAGCTCCGCCTCCCGGGTTCATGCCATTCTCCTGCCTCAGCCTCCCGAGTAGCTGGGACTACAGGTGCCCGCCACCACACCTGGCTAATATTTTGTATTTTTAGTACAGATGGGCTTTCATCGTGTTAGCCAGGATGGTCCCCATCTCCTGACCTTGGGATCCACCCGCCTTGGCCTCCCAAAGTGTTGGGATTACAGGCGTGAGCCACCGCGCCTGGCTTAAATTCTTTATCTGAGTCGTCTTGTAGCAAAGACCTCTTTTGTAGCAAAGATCTTTTTGAAAGCTGAAAATTCCACATTGTGCTGTTTTCTTAACCAGTGGGGCATTCGAACTCAAAATGACATCAATGTGCTAGAATACATACATCAAAATGTCTGAGAATGAGGGAAAGTAAAACTAAGCAAACAGATAAGAACAGCAACCAAACCTGATCTTAGTCCAAAGGCCTAGAAAGGATGACAATTCTAAGTGTTTACGTTGCCTACCTTGGAACTATGATTGATAGTAATGGATTAGCATGACATGTGCTGTGTACATTAAAGTGAAGGAGACCGGATAAGTCACACTAGATAAATACTTTATTTATGAATGATTAAAATATTTTACAGCCGTCTATCATCATGAGCTTGAATGTAGTTAAAAATCAATTCAAAGTGAAAGTGAAAGGAGAGAGGCAGGAGAGGAAGACGTGTCCTCCCCCTGCCTCTGCCTTTGGCCTCAAGTTTATAATGGTCCTGCCTGCACACGTGCATTGCTTGGTTCTTCGCTCAAGCAGCCTGGTTTAGTTGGGGTTCAAGGCCAAGCTGTGCAATAACAAACCCTGACAGGCTTTAATAAAGAGATATACAGCGTCTCGGATGTATTTGAGGGAACGCTGATGCTTGTGGTTTTGTATATGGTTATGGTAAATAACTAGCCCGCTGATTCTTGTGGTCGGCCTTTACTGGGAGCGCTGGACCACTGGAGACCCATTTAACCCGAATCCCCCACACCTACAGAGAGCCTTGCATTGCAATCACAACAAACAGGGCGGAGCCAGGGGCTGCTGGCCTGCGGCTCATTCTCCGCGCTGAGTTCTGCTCACTTATCCTCCCGCAGGAGCAGGGCTGGGAGGCTGACAAGCCTGACCGAGGCGGCAGAGATCTTTCTGCATGTTGGGTTGTCACTCTGCGTTTCCCCTTTCCCCATGACTGGTTCCTGGAGATGCTCTCTGTAAATGAGCCCAAGTGGGAGGAGAGGCTGACTGCTGAGTCCTGAGCAGTGCTGGAGACCCCCCGCGGGGGGGACAGCAGCTTCACATCCTGACAGGAGGCACTCAACCCGAACCAGAGCTGCAGGCGCCCAGGGTCCCTATCTGAAATTAGGGCTGGTGCGCCAGGCTTTGAACCTAAACCTACATCTTTCTTTTTCAACCCTTTTCAACTGCTTAGCATTTTATCTTTCTAAGTGTGCATAGAAGAACTTAAGAGGGAAGTGGCATTTTGGACAGCAGCAGCCATAGAAAGGAAAGTTGCAAAGCTGCAAGATACCATTTTGGAGCAAATGCCTACAGCTCATGGTCTTGGCTCATTTTTAGCAGAATGAAAGGGTTTGATACTGTTTGACTTCATCTCACCCAGCGACTTGAGACTAGGGTTCATCTAATGCCACCCCCACCCCATGCATATTTAAAGGTCTATGACTCAAAACCATCAATCCTTTATCAAATTAAATGTGGAGACGATGATATGATTGTACTCCCAGTCCCCTCTGAATGTGCAATTCTTAGATTTAAAAAGGCAAGAGAGGCATTGTTTCCCAGACCCTTCTTCCCTCCCCACAGTATCCACTGAGAGAGATGCCTTTCCCAACATCACAGGAGACTCATGGCATCTTCCGTGCTGACCTCATGAGCTTCTCAGGGGATTTCGTTGCCCACTGTCCTGCCATTGGATCCTGAATTGGAGACGGGAGTACAAGGAAGGTTCTACAGAATCAACAGGCTTCCCTTTCCCCTGGTGTGTCTAACTTTTGAGAGACACCCTTTCTTCCACACATCCACAGGGAACTAGGAGAGAAGTTGTGCGTTAATGATGTGGACTAAGTGTTTGTGGCCCCCTCCCTGAATTTCTGTGTTGAAGTCCTAATCCCTAAAGTGATGGTATTTGGAGATGGGGTTTTGGGGGGTGATGGGTCATGAGGCTGGAGCCCTCATGAATGGGATTAGTGCTGTTAGGAGAAGACACAGGAGAGAGATGATTGCTCTCTTCCTTATATAAGGATTCAGAGAGTAGCCAGTCATCTACAAACCAGGAAGAGGACTCTCACCAGGAACAGAGTTGGCTGCCACCTTGATCTTGGACTTACCACCTCCAAAACTGAGAAAGCCATGCCTGGTGTGTACGCTGCCCCATCTTTGGTATCCTGTATGGCAGCTTGATTTGACTGCGATAGTGATGTGCTCACCATGCACCTGCTGCTGGAAGTGCCTGTTAGTTTTCTGCTGCTTCTGTCCAGGGATAAGAAAGAAGGTGATGTCTGTGAAGACCAGGGCCCCTCCACCCTGTATATTTTACCATTATTGTTTCCCTTGTTCCAGCAATACTACTTCTCTCAGTCCTGTTTGGTTTGCCCCAATGAAAATACCATAGACTGGGTGGCTTACACACAAAAGAAATTTATTTCTCTCAGCTCTGGAGGATGGGAAGTCCAAGATCAAGACACTGGCAGATTTAGTGTCTGGTGAGGGCCTAGTTCCTAAGAGATGGCTGTCTTCTCCCTGTGCCCCCATATGGTAGAAGGGGCAAACAATCTCTCTGGGATCCCTTTTATAAAAGCAGCAGTACCATTCTTGAAGGCTCCTCCCTCATGACCTAATCACTTCCCAGAGGTTCCACCTCTTAGTACCATTACCTTAGGGGTTAGTAGGACTGGTTTCCCAGAGGCCCCTCTCCTTGGCAATGTATGAATTTTGGGAAGACATAAAAATATAGTCCATTGCACTACTTTATATACATAACATATATATATATGTATATATGTGTGTTGTGTGTGTGTGTGTGTATATATATCCATCCCCTCTGGACTGCAGTCCAGTAGTAGCAAAACTTTGAAACATATATATTATATATATATATTATATATGTTTATGTATATATATACACACACACACACACACATAACTTTGGACTGTAGTCCAGTTGTTTCCTTTGGTCAACAAGCCTCAGAGGAATAACACAGACTCAACTCAGAGAATCTTATCTCCACCCCGACTCAGATTTAAGGCACTAAAATATCATCGTACCTCCCAGCTTCCCAAGCATAGCCTTTTCTAATTTGTTTCCAAGGCTGATCACCATGATTGGTCATTTTGGTCTTCAGGGAGGAAAAACCTTTTGCTTAATGTTTGGTGATATCCGTACAAATGTGCAGCTTTCTGGCTCAGCCACTCCATGGGTGTTCCTGGGCATTACTCTCAAAAGTCTCATTTTCTCCTAATGTCTCCCACACCCTGAGCCCCAGTTTTGGATTCAAAACCCATGTGCTGGGATGTAAGCTCATTGGAAAACTGTGTCCTCAGATCTAGACACTATTCTTTACCTGGGCACTCTTGGCGTGCTTCCTGCCCATGCTCAGCTATTTAGAATGTGACACCTTCCCTGAACAGAGGCACCAGAGCAATCGCCCCAAAGGAAGGTCCTGTCCTCTGCCTTCACCCATGTTGGTAGGTGGTTCTTCCAAGATCAAGGTGCCAGCAGAGCTGGAGGGGACTATAGGTGGAATAAGGTCATTGTATGTCTGTGGGTTGTCTGTGATTGACTGGCTCTCAGAACAATTGCTCATTGTTCTTCCCCACCTGGGGCTCTCTACCAAGTGAGGTTAATCTTATCTTATCTTAATCTTATCAGGACTCCACAGGTTTATTGGAAATCAAGTGTGAGGATGGACCAGGGAAGACACACTGACAAAGTCAGGCGTGTTCTAGGGTCTAAAAGTAGGAAGGCTTTTAGAGGAATGTTGAGAAGGAAGGGAGCCACTCCTTCTATAGAGTTACCCTTTTTGTTAAGATGCAATACAGAGGTTTTAATCATTGGCTACAGCTTGCCATATACAGGCTAAAATGTGGATGTGTACGACAATCAGTAAAACTTTATGATTCAGAGACAAATCAGAAAAACATCATGATTCAGAAACAAATCAGTGTCCTTTTTAATGTCAGTAGGTCATGCATTAATCAGTACATCAACAATCTGAGGAACTCACAGTAAGGTTCTTTGCTTGGGGACAGGATGTGGCCATGAATCACAAGACCTCCCTCATGGAAGCCTGTCAAATGTGACCTGTAGGCTATCAACCATAAGAACTGTGTCTTATAGATCTTTGAGTCTCCAACACTGGTCACAGAGTCAGGTACCCAGCGAGGTTCATACACACACACACACACAAACACACACACACACACACACACGTATATAACTTTGGACTGTAGACCAGTTGTTTCCCTTGGTCAACAAGCCTCAGAGGAATCACAGAGACTCAACTCAGAGAATCTCGTCTGGATGCTCAATAGATCTACAGGCGACAAGCCAAAGCTAAGCCAGAATCCCCATTATTTTAATTCCCTTCTGTATTCGTCATCTCAGGCTGCGACAACATAATACCATAGACTGGCTCACTTAAATGACTGAAACTTATTTTCTCCCAGATCTGAAGGCTGGAAGTCCAAGATCAAGGTGCTAACCAATTTGGTTCCTGGTCAGGGCTCTCTTCCTGGCTTGTGGACTGCTGCCTTCCTGCTATGCTATGTCCTCACATGGTGGAGAGAGTACTTGAGCACTCTCCTGTCTCTTCTTATAAGGACACTGATCCTATTGGATCAAGCCCTGCCCTTATGTCTCCACTTAACCTTAATTACCTCTGTAAAGGCCCTTTCTCCTTGTACAGTCACTTTGAGGGTTAATGCTTCAACATGTGAATTTTGGGGGGCACACAAACATTTGGTACATAACACCTTCTTCAACAAAGACATTTTTTTATCGATTAAGAAAGAAATCCACAGAGATGAACACAAAGATCAAAATTGACTACTCTCATGGGCTCTTACCTGTCTACGGGTCTCCTTACCAGGAAGATGGCATGAAGGACAACAGTAATCAGGATACAATAATCAATAACAATAATATCCTCTGCCTCAGCTGCCAAGCAACAGCTGCTTCTCAACTTTTGTGGTAATTCTAGTATCTCTGGGTGTGGGGCTGGGAGCCTTCTGTGGCTGCCCCAGGCTGAGTACAGAGCAGGGAGATGCAGACACTGCATAGGTTTCCACCATTTCTGAAGTCAGTGAACAAGCTCATTCAAGAAGTATTTTCCTATCCATTTGCCTCATATGCAGGAGAACAAACATGTAGTAGAAAGTAGTCATTGGCTGGGCGCAGTGGCTCAAGCCTGTAATCCCAGCACTTTGGGAGGCCAAGACGGGCGGATCACAAGGTCAGGAGATTGAGACCATCCTGGCTAACACGGTGAAACCCCGTCTCTACTAAAAAATACACACAAAAAACTAGCTGGGCGAGGTGGCGGGCGCCTGTAGTCCCAGCTACTCGGGAGGCTGAGGCAGGAGAATGGTGTAAACCTGGGAGGCGGAGCTTGCAGTGAGCTGAGATCCGGCCACTGCACTCCAGCCTGGGCGACAGAACGAGACTCCATCTCAAAAAAAAAAAAAAAAAAAAAGTAGTCATTTATCAGAGGATCGTATTTCAAATGCATGATAGACTATCATATTTTTATGATATTTGTCGTAGCCTCGAGCACTCTCTCAACCACACAAGGACACTTATTTGACTGCTACTGCCATAATTACTGGTAATATCCAGCAGGTTTTAATTTGCAGATAAATACTTTTTACTTTGGCACACAATTAACACAATGACAGCAAAACAATTTAATCATGTCATATGTGACCATTACCTAAAGTGTCTGTCTTTATATAATCAGTAGAAAAATTGCAGCCATCTATTTGTAATATTGCTAATATTGACATTTGAATGAAATTCGATGAATATCTAGAAATAAAATGGATACTGAGCAATAATTAAGCACTTTTATGTTTGCAGTTGTATACTTCCAAACTATTTTCAAAACAAATGGGGCCGGGGTATAGTGTTCTGGGAGTTTCTGTTGGACTTGACATTTCCTGGGTCAAATCTCAAGAACTGTTTACTTGAGGAGCGGGAGGCAGGGCATGGAGCTGAGAATGTGAAGGAAGGGGCAGCCTCCCAGGGAGAATTCCAGTCAGTGATCCAGTCATAGGTTTGGAGGGGATACTGCACCTGGACATGCGCCAACAACATGGAAACTGGGGCATCTTAGGGGAAAGAAGACTCCAAGAAGTCCTGATGGTAATTCACTGAACTGACTTGAGCAGACCAGGAACAATGTTTTATACGGTCCCTTGGGAAATTAAAGCAGGCATACTCTGTGGGACTTCTGATATACCTAGGACAGCAGGGTTAAATAAATATAAGACAATAGAGATCTCATTGGAGGGCAAGGGTCCTCTGGAAGGTTTCTGTGTTTGGTGGAAGGGGTGGTAAGTACAAGTCCTTAGAGTAGCATTTAGGAAAACATTGCTTTAAGCTAAATAACAAATTAAAGTCTAAGTTGCACACAGACACAGACATGCAAAGATCTGTTACTGTTTTGCTTTATTTAATCTATAGGGAGATTTTTCAATTATAATGGATCATTTAAGTGCTGGTACATTTTAATTAAAAGGCAAAAGAAGTCTTAACATTTTATAATATGAATGCATCCAAAAATCATGAAGATGAGCTGCATTGTTCTCTGCAGCATTTTCTAATAGACACATCAGAATTAGCCTAAATAGCCAACAAAACTAGTTCTTTAAATTTGATAACCTACATACTTAGCATGGCATATTACACATCTATAAAAAGGATGTCCAAAATGTATGCAATTACATGAAAAATTGTTCCAAGTATACATTAAAAGTAAGTTTAAACAATGAATGTTGTATAAATCAGTTTTATAAATAAGTCCATTCATAGAAAAGACTGTCTGCAGACATTAATTGATTAATCTATCTAGCAGATAATTTTAATCTTCTTCCCTTTGTTCTCACAAAGAGCCATTTAAAAATAGACTTAAAAAAAAAATTCAGGCTCTTGAATGCTTCGTTGTTTTTTTGTTTGTTTGTTTTTGAGACTGAGTTTCGCTCTTATTGCCCAGGCTGGAGTGCAATGGCGTGACCTTGGCTCACTGAAACCTCCACCTCCCAGGTTCAAGCAATTCTCCTGCCTCAGCCTCCTGAGTAGCTGGGATTACAGGCATGTGCCACAACACCTTGCTAATTTTGTATTTTTAGTAGAGATGGGGTTTCACCATGTTGGCCAGGCTGGTCACGAGCTCCTGACCTCAGGTGATCCACCCACTTTGGCCTCCCAAAGTGTTGGGATTACAGGCATGAGCCACCATGTCCGGCTTCTTGAATGCTTTTTGATAGTGGCTACTGTCAGTGTCAAATCAGATGGGCAGATGCAGTGTAGCACAGACATGCTAAAAGAGACTGGTATTGCCCCCAAGGTGAGATCCCAGCTACTATGAAGGTGTGTGGCCTTCCTAAGGACCATCATACATAACCAGATACACAGTGCATCATATCAAAATTTCAAGGAGGTGGAGAATGGGGAAGCAATCAGAAAAATGTCCAAAAGGTTTTTTTGTTTTTGTTTTTGTTTTTGTTTTTTGTGGGAGTGATCATGGAAAAAAGGACAAAAATGTTTGCTGATATGGCCTAACATTTTTAGGAATATAGTTGTTAAATTGAAGTACAGCTATGCTTTTAAAAGATGAATTGAAGTAATTGGAAGACCAAGTCTTTTTGTAGACTCCCTCCTACCAGTCATCTCAAGTTGAGCATGTGGTGGCATGTCATCCCCTGGTTCCCGGAGTACACAGGTGTGAACAGTCTGTTGTCTTCCCTGCAACTGACAGAGGCCGTACCAGGGCTGCAAGCCCTTGTCAATCTCCTTTTCAAAAAGGCTCTTATAAATTTGAAGCAGACAGTACAGCTGGCTCCTCATCCACCCTCTCAGGACACACAGACATGTGTTACAAAGAATGTCCTGTGCTTTGTTGGAAACATAGAGTGGAAGCATCTCCCTGATCTGTATCTCCGAGCAGTGTGCCGTCCTGGGCCGTGGCCACGGCGCCTGCCTGTCTCAGTTCCAAGGCAGCAATTGAGTGATAATTGCAGGATCTTATTTTGAACAACACTACAGCAAAGCCTGATAAAGTTTGTAACTATTTAGATCGAAATCTGAGAACTCTAAACAATTTATTTACAAAGAAAGACACAGATAGGTTTTAATGTGTCTCATAAATCCTCTCTCCTTGACCGCAAAGAGAGCAGATACACAGTTCTTGGGGGAATCAATTAGCCCTGGACAGGGATTCCTCTCTCCAGTTGCTTCCCCGGGTGTAAGGCTTTCATAGGCCAGGAGGTTCCAGGCACTAAGGCTGAACAAAGCAAAGCCCTGGGGCTTCACTTTAAGAGTCGGGTTGAGGTTCCTTGGGAATAGTCAAATGGGTCTGGAAACATCCTGAGCAGATAAACTGGAAAAAAACCAGAACAGATCCTTAGACCAGAATTTCTTCTTAGACCACTGTTTCTCAACCTTTCTCAGCCTCTCCATCTCAACGTCTGTCAACTGACGCTGGCTCATTCTTTGCTACGGGAGGCTGCCTTATGCATTAATATCCCCTCTACCTTGTACCCAGTAGAGGCCAGTAGCACCCCCACCTCCCACCCCCATTTGTACTGTTGCCAAGTGTCCCCTGGGAAGGCGTAAGAATCATCACTCCCCCCCCCCCCCCCATTTAGAGAACCACCTTAGACAATGACATTTCTCCCTTTTCAGAGGTTATTTTTTTTTTCTAAGCACAGATTGCTATTTGGATATCATTGCCTTCTCTCCTCTCAGCCCTTTCTGAGTGCCCCGCTATAAAATTACATATTGGCTAATTCTTCCATCTTTAACCTGAAGCTTTGAAAGGAAACAGCTTTTATCTTCTCTGTTACATTGAGGGTGGGGGGTGGATAGTAAGGGTTTGAATATCTATTGCTTTGCATGCAAATTTTAATCCTTTAATCACCTCCCCACAGTTTCAGGGGGAGTTTGACTGAGAATCCACCAGCCCACCCTGGTCTTTACCATAGGCCTGCAAACAGACTGAAGGAAACCTGAAAAGGTCGTTTCCTTCCCTTAGCCCTAATACGCAGGTTTTGGATGCAGATAACTTCAGGCCTTTTAGCTCAGAGAAGAGGGAGACTGCTCCCATCTGTACCTCTGTCTGTCCTGCTGGGCCCAGGGTATGAATGATCTTCTTCACTTATTAACAATTTGCATATTGTTCTCCATCTGACTGAATTACTTCTTTGTCCTGAAAAAGATAGGTTTGTGAGAAACTTCCTTTGGTGCCAATTTTCCTTATTTTTTAGCCTTGGCGAAATAAAAAGGGTAGTATTTTAGCAAATTCAACAATAGAACAAAACAAAAGTATTCTTTTATTTTGAGTAGCAGTCATTAAAAAGAACTGGGATATTTGCTTTCCCTCTGCGAGCTCTTTATTAGCTAATGATACAAGAGAATGTTGTCCCCATCCATGTGCCGCTGCTACGTGTATGATTTGTGCAGGGCCAGTTTCCAAAGCAAGTTCTTACCTGGCAGAGTCGGCTTTGCGTGTTGACTATGCTCCTGTTAACATGGTGCCATAAATTATATGGCTCCAGTTTTTTCTTGTAGTCTTATCATTTCTCTGGGAAAACAGTGTCCCACTGGGTCTTGCCCTTCACAGGATGTGTAAAAACACAACTCCAGCAAGATGGGAGGACAGGAAGCTTTATCATTCATCGCAGATGAAACATGCTCCATCACCCCAAAGACGCCTTCCAATGTTAAATCTCTAAACAAAAGATTTCTACACACGTTAGAATGTGAACTCTACACACGTTAGAATGTGAATAGGCAGATATAGCAAATGCAAAACTGCAGTCACTGAAAATAACACTCTGCTGGAAAAAAATGACGACAACACTTCTTTGCCTTTAAATATGAAGGATAACCAGGACCACAAGGAATTACTTATCCACCTGCGTTGCTTTTCAGATCAAGAGAGCTGACACTGAAAGAAGAGAAGGGAATTGTTCCATGTGAAGCAGCTGATGAATGGCAGGGTTGGGACAAGAACTTACCCAACTCTGACTCCCAAGTTCTCTGATTGCAATTTGCCGCCTGTCCCCAGCAGGAAGACCAACCACCACGTGTTCCCACCCAGGGCCTCTGCACAGGCTGCTCCCTGTGTCTGCAATGATCTCCCCCCAGATACTGGCTTCACTCTTTCCCCCACTTTATTGAGGTCTATGCTCTGATGGCCTCTCCTCACTGACCACCGTGTTGACAACAGCAGCCACAGCTTCTCCCCTTTCTGCTATTTTGCCTTCTATCACAGCACTTACCACCACCTGGCATTATATTTATTTGCCACGTGGGCCACCAAAAGCATCCGCCAAAAGTAAATTGCAGATATTCATGTCAGAAAAGAAAGGCCTGACTCCATGCTTCAAGGCTGTAGTTATAAAGAACTTAGAAATGGGTAATCATTAAGAAAAAGTCGGGAATCTCACATCTGATTAAATAAATACAAATAAAATGATAAGATGCCACAACTTAGGTTAAGCTCACCAGTGGACTATGTTTGCCAAGTCAGTTCTCCCTCCCCACAAAGCTCTTTGACCTCTGCCTTTCTGGGACACCTCACACTCCTGGTGTATTTGTCAGTGTTCTCCAGAGAAGCAGAATCAACAGGATATGTGTGTGTGTGTGTGTGTGTGTGTGTGTGTGTGTGTGTGTGTGTTTGTAGAGAGAGAGAGACAGAGAGAGAGGGAGATGTTAATGAATTCCCTCATGTGATTGTAGAGGCGGGTAATTCCAAGATCTTCAGGGTGGGCTGGCAGGCTGGAGACCCAGAGAAGAACTTATGCTACAGTTCAAAGTCCAGAGGTCTCAGCTGCAGAATTCCTTCCTGCCCAGAGGAGGTCAGTCTTCGTTCTATTAAGACTTTCTCAACTGATTGAATGAGGCCCACCCACCTTAGGGAAAGCAATCAGTTTTATTCAAAGTCTATTGATTCAAATGTTAATTTCATCCCAAAACACCCTCACAGAAGCATCCAGAAGAATAATGTTTGACCAAATATCTGGGCATTGTGACCCAGCCAAGTTGACAAATAAAACTAACCATTCATTGCACCTGTTTTTCTTCCAGTTATACAAATGCTCCATTTGATTCTTCTTAACCAAATCCTCCTCCACCAGGATTATTGGAATGCCCCACGCAGGGTTTCCAGACACAGCAAATAAAAACACAGGGCCTCCGGTCAAATTTTAATTTCAGATAAACGGTAATTTTTTAACATAAGTATGTCCCAAATATTGTATGAGAAATACTTATTCTAAGAAATTATTCATGGTTGATTCATTCACATTTAATGGATTTTTCTGTATTTTCTCTGCCATGCTATGTGAGGGGCTCTGGGCAAGGCCATTTTCTCTGCCCTTCCTAGATTCTGCTTCCCCTGCTAAGATTCCAGATTATAGAGATGACTCTCACGTCTACATTTTCAGCATGGGTCCCCATTTGTTCCATTGCTGCAACAGAAATATTAATGTTCCTGGCCTCATTCAGCCTTTTCCATCAGTGGCGGAGGTTAGTAACCTCAGCCTCTGTTTCCTATAAGCCAGTTTCCATCAATTACTTCCAAAATGTTTCCTGCATCTGACAACTTCTCAGCACCTTAATGAGTCAATCCTACACCTTCATCACTTTTCTGGACTATGCTGCAACCTCCCAGCAGGCTCCCAGGCTCCATTCGTGCCCTTACTGTCTGTTTTCTCCTTCACAAGTAGGCTTATTTTTATAAATGGAATCTCCTTTAGTCCTTGCCTTATCCCTCTGTTAAACAAAAATCTCCCAACATGGCTCCTTGTAATTAAAATCTAAGCTCTCCACAAGTCCCTGTGCGATCTGCTCCCTGCACTGGGGCCTCACGGGCATTCTTTATCTCAGGCTCACCACCTCGTACTGGCCTTAGGCTTTGGCATTGCTGCGTCCTCTGCTGAAGAAGTTCTTCCTTCAGATAAGGCTCCCCTGTCCAGCCTGGGCTCAGATGTTATCTTCCTAGAGAGGTCCTGCCCAGCCACCTCGGAACATCAGCCTTTGTCTTCTTACTCTGGCTTCTTCAAGGCATCTGCAGTACCAACGTTTCCTCCAAATGGGATATAAACTTCTGGAAGGCACAGACTCTGCACAGTTGGATCTTTATTATACCCACTCCCACATATTTGTCTCTTTAAGTGTTATTTTTCAAATATAATATTATCGGGAAAAAATCATGTTATGAAAAATTAAGTGAAATGGGCACTTTGACAAACTGTTGGTAAGAACTTTACTGGGGAAGGCTGTCTCAAAAACACTTTGCCAGTATATTTTAAGAATCGTGTCCAGGTGCGGTGGCTCACACCTGTAATCGCAGCACTTTGGGAGGTTGAGGTGGGAGGATCACCTGCGGTCAGGAGTTTGAGACCAGCCTGACCAACATAGTGAAATCCCATCTCTACTAAAAATACCAAAGTGGTTGGGTATGCTGGTGTGTGCCTGTAATCCTAGCTACTCAGGAGGCTGAGGCAAGAGAATCACTTGAACCCAGGAAGAGGAGGTTGTAGTGAGCTGGGATCGCATCATTGCACTGCAACCTGGGCTAAAAGAGTAAAACTCTGTCTGGAAACAAAACAAAACAAAACAAAACAAACAGTGATCATGTCTTTGTCTCACTAATTACAAAGTTAGAAATCTGTTTTCAGGACATACTGTGCGGTGTGGGCAAGAGTTTGTCTGTAAGGATGTTCTTTGTGGAGAAAATATATAAAGAAAGTGAAGTGTAGCAATGGGGGAATGAATAAAAATCACAGGGTATGTCTGTATGGTGGAATGTGATGCAGCTTTTACAAACGGCATTTTTCTTTGAGTCGATGGCAGGCCTTCTGTACTTTCCTCCTGGGACATTAAAGTACTTATTAAAATCCAAAAAGCTATGCAAAGAGGATGTCAACAAGACTAAAAAGTAGGACTCTGTATGAATGGGTGCCAGACCTAAGGAGGAATATTCACATGCCCATAAAGAAAATCACCTCATGGAGGTGAGAGACTGCACCTGCTGTCATGGCTATACCTCCCGCAGGGTCTCAGGGCCTTCATGGGACAAAGGAGTTAGGATGCACTAACGCATCCTAACTGACTATTGCATTTTGAGATATTCTGAACAGTTAGTCTTGTTACACCCAGAGAGACACAGCCTTCCAAACATCTCCAAATTTTAATGAGACTGTAGGCCCTGGGAATGCATCCGGGCTGGCGCAGAGATGAGAAGTGGTGTGAGTTGTATAGGGAGGGGTGGAGTTGGGAAAAGAAATGGTCTGGGAAGGAAAACATCTTGGGGACCACCTTTTCTGAAGGTTGTAATGTTCATGTATTGCATTAGAAAGGGAATAACAACACCTTGAACCAAAATATTTAAGAAAATCGGCATTTTCAGGTCATCAGGCCCCAGGGTAGAGGTGAAGAATGTTCTCAATGAAGCATAACCAGAACAGATCAAGTGACTGCTGGATGCCGGACCTGAGTGTGGAGCAGGAGACACAGACATCAACTGATCCTTGTCTTTAGATCAGAGAGGGAACGTTCCTAATATAACCTAGTAGACAGGAAAACAACAACAGCAACAATAACAAAATCCAGCCTGGTTTACTGGCACAGTCACTGCTACCTGGGACAGAACCGTGACGGTCAATAATGCACACGAAGCGAGTAAAACACCAGACACATCAATAAATTTCAAAACATAAAAGATGACACGGGGTATATTGCTAGGACTGCCTTAGCAAAGTACCACAGAGTGGCTTAAATAACAGACATCTGTATTGCATTGTAGTTGGATGTAGTCCAGAAACACCCAGGACTTCAGGAGGTGCTAGAAGTCTGAGACTGAGGTGTCAGCAGGGCCATGTGCCCTTGGAAGGATCTAGGGAAAGGCCATTTCTGGAAGTTCCTTGGCTTGTAGCAGCCATCTTCACATGACGTTCTCTGTGTTTACATGGCTGTGTTGCAGTTTCCCCTTTTTATAAAGACACCAGTCATGCTGGATTAGGGATCCCTCTGATTCCAGTGTGATCTCATCTTAACTAACTGTATCTGCAGCTCTGTCTCCAAAAAAGGTCACATTGTGAGGTCCATTAGGACATTAGGATTTCAACATATGAATTTTGTGGGAGGGGGGTGTAATTCAGCACGTAGCACAGAGATAAAGCATATTAAAATAAAACACCAGCAGGAAAACTTTACAAAGCATCTGTTTTGTGTTCTCAATATAAGATATGACAATATGAATTTCATAACATAAAATTTAAAAGTGAAGTGAGAGCATAAGAGACTAAAATGGAAAGGAATATCTGGTTAAGATGCAGGCCAATATGAAATGAGAGGTGGAGAAAATGCAACGGATTTGCCAGGAAACTAGAAGTTGCAAATGTTGGATTAAAATCCATTTTAGATAAACTACAGAATCAACACTGTAGAAATCTGAATGATGATAAAAAGTTCTAGATGCCTTTTTAGACTATTGTGGAAATATAAAGAGATGAAATAATGAAATAGATATAGATGAATGGAAAGATAAATATAGATATTGGCTCATAGACATTATTAAAGAGTTAGATATCAATGGAAGATGGTAAGTAGATAGGTAAGAGATAGATGGATGGGTCAATAGGTCAATAGGGAAGTTAGACAGATACGAAATAGAGAACATATAAAGCAATGTAAAAGAGAAGTGAATAGAGATAGAGGAAAGTGGGGGGGAAGTGGAAGAGGTAGAGATGGATAGATACCAAAAATACAAATTGTCCATGTTTTCATTTCAAGAAGGGAAAATGATTATTCTTTGAACAGAGGATAATGTAGTCACCAGAGCCAGTTTTAAGCCCTCCCTGACCGACCTTGGATGGCACTATCTGAGCGCATGTGCTGTAAAGGTGAGCCAGTGAATGACAGTCCCATACCTCTGAAATCAGGCAGCAGCATTCACACTCCCCCAACACTGCTTTTGTGGCTAATGGGAATTCTGGTTTCTGAAATTCTTAAACTCAAAAGTGTTTCTCAGAATACTCCATGAAACCGTTTTCAAAAATGGCATAAGAAAATAGAAGTGAATATCTTGCAAACAGATTAGGAAAGATTTTTCTAAGCATGAGTTAATAGAGAAAAAAATCACCCAAAAACTATTAGATAATAAAAATCAAAGACATTTGAGTGTCACAAATACTATAAACAACATTACTAGACAAATGAACTAGAAAAATTATTTGCTTCAAATATAACAGACAGATTGTGGTTAGCAGTCATCCTTGTTTAAAAAATAGGCACAAGCTACGAAGACAAGTCACAGGAGAAACTCAAAGAGCAGTAAGCAAACAGGAAAACGTGTTTCTCAAGCAACTCTCAAGTAAATCAAAATCAAAATCAAAGAAATCACATTAAAGAATGCAAATTTAAACCATCATGGCATTTTGTACATCAAACTAGCAAATATCCATCTTGATGAAGCCATTGTTAGCAAGGGTGTGCCCATGTAGACTTGTTCAGTCATTGCTAAGGGAGGTGGAAATTGAAATATTTTTCTGAAACTTTAATGGTGTTGCATAGTAAGAATCTTACAAAAAAGTCGATACTCTTCACCCAGAGGTCCCCTACTAGGTATCTGTTCCTTGGAAGTATGATAACAAGAAGCTAAAACCAAGCTCTCGGCATAGATATTTATTACTGAGATGTTTATAATTATGCAAAACCATACACACAATGATATAAATTCTGGTACATCCTCTTGCTGGAATATTTTGCAGTCATTTTAATAGAGTGAGTAAGAAATTTTTAGTCACATGTAAAAAGAAAAGCAGGAGTAAAGTTGGATAAGCTTTACGATTCAACTTTTACTAAAATGTGTATAGAAAAATACAATTGAAAATACATCCTTTTTTCAGGAATTATCCTGAAATAATTTGGTCATGACTATTATTTTCTACATTCTGAACATTTTCTCCCATTGTCTGTTTCTAAAGTCCCTATTTATTCAGAAGACTTCTAGCCCCTTGCAGATTATGTTCTTTGCTTTCCTTTCCTTTTTTCCCTTAAAACTATACTTTTTCCTGTATAACAGAACCATACTTACCATAGGTACACCAGGAATACTGCATTTTAGCTATACTTCAGGCAGTTCAGTTTCCTAGTGGGCCACATGACTTTCCCAGAGTGCTCTCTCTCTCTCTCTCTCTTTTTTTTTTTTTTTTTTTTTTTTTTTAGCAAGGGCTCAATGACTCACAGGTCTATCTATATTCATGCCCCATCCCAGAGCTGGTGTGGGGACTCAGGTCATGGATCTTTGCTGATTGCATTTATGTAGCCCTTAATATGCTTGCCATGTGGCTTCACCAAGAAAGGTTTTCCCAAGTCCCATTTTATAATTGTTCCTATCCTGGGAGCTGGCCCTTCCTCTTGGCCATGATGAGTTTGGGCAATTATAGGTGCTCCATTTCTTGTCATGAAACAAGAAGGCCTCCAGGCAAAGTATATCATTTTTATAATCACACACACATACACACACAAACCACAGATACCATTACAAACAAAAGTTCTAGTGACAAGAGAAAACTGTCATCATAAAATGATAGGCAAAGAAAAGAACCTAAAAGTTATATCAATAATTGGAACTTCACTGTAAAATTTTTTTTTAGACTGGAAGTATACCTAAGAAAATTTTACTGGTGTTTCCTTTGGATTGTAGGAGTATAGGTTTTTGTTTTCTTCTTCATAGTTTCCTGTATGTCTCAAGTTTTCTATCATGAGTCAGAAAAAGAAAGTCTATTATTTGCAGAATTGGGCGGACTGGGTGGGGCAGGGTGACAACAGCAAAGAGAATTATAGAGTAAAGTTGATCCTAGAGAAAAAAATCCCCTAAATGAAGACTGATTTATGCATGACATACTCTGGAGGCCAAGCCCACCCACACCCTCTATCTATCAACAACTGTGCCCTGAAGTAAGTATTATCAGTCCTGCTTTACAAATGTGAAAAACTAAGACTTAGGTAGATCATGCAAATTTCCTGCAGCCACACATCTGGTAGGAGGCAGGGTAAAACACTGCTATTATCTACTCTTTGTAGATCTCCTGGGGGTGGTAAAGAGACCACCACTGGGCGTACTAAGTTGATCAAGAAACAGAACATGCTGGAGCACTTTCAGAAAATTTCCCAGGGATTTAATTCAGAAGCAGCATTTCTGAGGATCGTAGAGACTTAACATTTTTCCTGCCCTGGTAAATGAATGGAACCTACCTACCGTGCATGACAAAACATTCTCAACATTTCTGTTCTTTTTTGGCCACATGCAATCATGAATTTATTTGGGCTATATATTTTTTTCCCTGTCCTCAAAATTGTCCTGCATTCTCATTCCTCCTGCGACTCTCTCTCCTGTTCTGTACAGGCTGGGGTGCTGACAGAGGAGTAGAATGGTCCGGGAGGAGTGAAGTCACGTGACTCGGTTGATATTTACACCATCTACATCATTCCCCAAAACCATGCTCCCTGGGGTCCTGTTTTCTGGAAGGATGACCAGAAACCATTGTGGGTCCTGTCCCAGGGCCCCTGGATGGGACTGCTGGACAGCACATTCTGCAAACCCCTGCATCTTTTATTCTCCTGGAGAATTTACCTCATTGGTTCTCAAAGGAATATGATAGGAACTCTTGTGTCATGGGAAGCTTAGGAATGCTATTTCATTTGGCTTTGGAGTTCATTGTTGTACTGTGAATGAGCTGCTTCTCTGGGGTGATGGCTTTCCTCTCCTTTTGCATTTCCTACTTCACATAGGTGGCATAGGATGCCGTAAGCCTGTCTACACCTGCAAGGTTCTACTTTATGTGATTCATGCTAAGGTATTCCCTTTGCCTGAAATTGAGGTTTCCATTCAGTTTGTGCTTGAATTACCTAGGAATTTGCTTCATTTCTTCAGTGTGCATCTCAGAAGAACCACACCGTTTAATGTTTGGGGAAAAGTGCAGATATTGTAATTAATAATATAACTAAGTTGCCTGCTTTGTTCAAAGAGGCAACCCAAACATGGAAAAGCCTTGCCTGAGTGAAGCTGGTTCGCGAACAAGCCCTGGGAATGCCATTGGACTACTGGCACGACAAACCGAATGTAGTTTAGAAACCGAATTAGGACAGATATGGTTAATACCGCTATGAATAAAGTATGCATTTATGCAACTATAAAAATGCAAGCTTTATGCAAAATGCTATGTAACTACCTTCTAATTTAATATTGACTTTTCCTCGGGAAATCCAAAGTATTGGAGATTTATCACAAGCTGAAAATTACCAAAGAGAGAGCCACGCCTCTTCATGTACAACTCTTTCTGCTCGTTTGCTTTGCCATCAGGAGGAAGGAATTGTGGGTTTGAAATATAACCACCTGCATCTGTCTTCCTAGGGTACCAGGCACAGAGTTTTTTATGTGTTATTCATTCTCACAACAACCCCATGCAGCAGAAGGTATTCTCTCTTTTCTATCGATGAGGAAACCCATGCTCAGAAAGTTTAATTGGACTTGCAGATGTTTCACAGCTACAAGGTGGCAGAGGCTGGATGGGAACTCAGGACTGAAGATCCAAAAAACCATGACCTTTCTAATTGCTACCCTGCCTTTTGAGTTTTAGGGATGAGGTTAAGGGACTTCTAGTTTCAGTCTCTCATGGAACACCATCCCGGGCTAGTTTTTCACTTCCGAAGAAAGTGAGAGAACAGATGGGAGCTGTCATGCCACCAGCCCTTACAAATGCCCCTTCTTGACTGCCTGACCCTATATGACTTACAGCATGTCAATGGCGTGCAGTGCTGGGGACAGCCTTAATGTGGATGCTGGAAGTACTTTTTGATTTTGCAAAGCAGACTTACGGGAATACAGCCATGGAGTGTGTGCATGCACACACACCTGTGTACACACACACATGCACACACACACCTGTGTACACACACACACATGCACACACACATACCACACACAGGCAGGCACTCAGGCAGCTCACACATAATTTCTACTTCCGGTTAGGTCTTTACCAGGACTCTTGAACTACTCCTAGAGGGTAGACATGGCTTAGTTATCAGTAAGTTCTGCAATGTTGAGGGGAAGGGGAAGTTGGATATGACACAAGTGCGTGGTGGGGGCGGGGGGGCGGAATGGGAAAATCGTGTCTGTAACAATGGTTTACTTTTTGTAGCAACTGAGAAAGTCACTAATGTTGCTGCCTGCTGTAGTTAAGTTAGAGTCCTCTCAAACTAGATCTTTTGATTTCTGTTGCCTTTCAATGTCTGCATACCTCGATTGGTGCTCAGTAGCCTGAAAACTTGTGTTTGAACAATGGATCCCTGAGTTTAGGGTTGGGAAAAACCTTAACAGCCATGGAGGCCAGCCCCTACCCACAACTTAATTTCAAGCCCCCTCTGGAAGTCCATACCAGATGGTAGAGCAGCCTTGGCTTGCAAATGTCCTATAACGGGTCCTCACTACCTCCTGAGTCAACCAATATCATCTTTGACAGCTTCCTCTTTCAAAAATGTTTTCTTCATATTGAGTTGAAATGTGCCTCATTGCTTAACTTTCATCCAGGCATATATATTCTTTGGGCCGCAGTTTCTTGCCTTATAAAATGAGTCATCTGGCCTCAGGACTGACCTATCCAGATGCACAGGTTCTGCACTGCACAGCTCCAGGGGGCACCATTCCCCTAGACTTTGAGGAGTCTGGCCTCTGGCTAGAATTGTGCAATGCCATGGCCCTGGTTTGCCACAATGACCTTTGTGTTTCCTTATGACTCTCAAATTTGATGTCAGCCTCCAGATGGGGACATAGGCTGCAAAGTAGTTCAATTAGCACTAACGAACTTTCAAGGTCCTTGTCTGAGAAGAGCTGCCTATTGTCACTAGAGCAGGCCACCCCTTGTTATTCACACCTTGTGGAGCTTAATTTCATTCAAGCTCCTACATGCAAGCTGGATTTTTACCCTGAAGGCAAGGCATCATCTGTAATTTGGCCAACAACAGATACTAAATGAAGAGGAAAGGAGAATGTGTATTTTTCTTTGAGAATCTATTATATTTCATACTGTAATTTTTTTAAGAAAGTTTTTAAGTATCAATTTTTAAGTATTAATAAAAATGTCATCTTAGTTATTTTTTCAGAATTGAAGGACATTGAAGGAGAATGATATTGGCAAATGTTTCCTTTCTGACCAATTATTAATTTTATATTAAAAATACCATTTTTCCTAAACCACTAATAGATAGTTTGCATCATTTGCTCAAAGGCTAACGCTTGGACAAACAAAATCAGGCACATATCCAGAAGATGTTCAACTTAATTTTTCATACGTCTTAAAAGAACCTATCTATATTATGTGACCATTATAAGTTCTTATCTTTTTTGTGAAAGGAAATTTGTTAGAAACTGAATTGGGACACATATGGTTAAGACCTCTTTGAATAAAGTATGCATTTATGTAACTATAAAAATGTAGCCTGTATGCAAAATGCTATATAATTACCTTCTAATTTAATATTGACTTTCCCCCGGGAAATCCAAAGTATTGAAGGTTTATCATAAGCTGAAAATTATAGATTCCTGAGGAAGGTGATTGTTGCTAGAAATAGAATAATTTGGCCTTTCAGTGGTTGGCATGAACAGTGCATTCTCTGCCCCGTTGCGTTTTTGGCGAAGTGGCAGTTTAAATTAAGCACTTGGGTACTGTGATGATGGACAGGCCCAGATGAAAAGATAGCTCTGGTGTTATGCTCAGGGCTTCATGTTTCCCACAAGATGAGGTCTTTATTAACTAAGAGTCACACCCACTTCACTTTTATTATTAAATGTTTGCAGAGCCTTCCTGAAAAGAGTAATGTGGGCAGAATTTATACTGGGAAGGTTTCAACATCCCATAAAACTGACACTCTAGCACTTTGTAGAAAAGATGGGCCTGGGGAATGCAAGGAGGGAAAGGAAACTCTCCAAGATATAGATCTTGCTTAAAAGGGAGTTTTACCTCTGATAATTTAGGAGGTCAGAGGGCAAGTCTAAGTTCTCAGCCTCTGGATATAAGAAGTGACCAGGAACAATAATGGGCAAGTGTGTGTGTGTGTGTGTGTGTGTGTGTGTGTATGTGTGTGTGTGATATACTTTTAAAACACATTTACTCTCCCTTGTTTTCAAACACTTAAAAACATATTTTACTTTGCTGGCAAGAACAGATAGGGGAATTAAAGGCTCTGTAGTTTCTATGAATAGCAATGCTGCAATGTTAAAACAAAAGAATTCAAGGTGTTTCCCGTAACCCCCCTCTCCCCAGGGACATCTTGGGTTAATAAATTAATCAAAACCAAGTGTGGGCTGCAGTGAAACTATATAAGAAGGGTATCTCCTTGGATCCAGCTGTACATACCGGTGTCAAAACAGCAAAAGCATCCAAAAGTGATCTCAAGCTAGGATGAAGCGTTGATCCATCATTTTTCACCAAAACTAGTGAAACCAGTGGATAATGATTTGGGGACACTCTGGAACAAGAGTTATTAAGTACCGATGCAGGCACATGTTACTCTAAGAGATACAAATGAATGAAGCAGTTGCTCATCTTCAGGATTCCTCCTCCCTCCACCCTATTTGCAGGGACTATTATCCTTCTCCCCAACACACCACATACGCCTTTTGTTTTTCCCCTTGGAGACCCAATGACAAGCCACAGGATATCTATTAGCATACATTAAAATAAGAACCATCACTTGGAATCTCTACTTTAGTTGGGACCAGTCCAACATCCTAGCAAAAATCTGCCAAGTTTCTCTCTCCTGGAATTCAGACATTTAATCAATGACACTTGCTTTGCCAAGGTTGTAAAAATAAAACAACTCTCAAAGTGCTAAACCTCCATTTCGTTCTGCAAATGCTTCAGTTAATGATGGAAACGTACGAACCAGAGGCTAATAGAGTAGAAAAGAATTGCACGTGTGTGTGTGTGTGTGTGTGTGTGTGTGTGGGCACACAGCAAATGTTAGCATGACAAAACATAAAAAATAGGCACAATGAGAAAGATGTTAACACGAAGTCCCAGCTAAATTTACATTCCTGATTATTTCAAAAGTGTTATCTTATATAAAACTTCTGATTCCATTACAAAAGGTAGCTGTTTCTTTTTGTTCATTTTATTTATTATTTATTTATTTATTTTTGAGGCTGGGTCTCACTCTGGGGCCCAAGCTGGAGTGCAGTGGTGTGATCTTGGCTCACTGCAACCTTGACCTCCTGGGCTTAAATGATCCTTTCTCTTCAGCTTCTGGAGTGGCTGGGACTACAAGCGTGTACCACCACATCTGGCTAATTCTTTTTATAGAGATGGGGTTTCGTCATGTTGCCCAGGCTGGTTTCGAACTCCTGAGCTCAAGTGATCCACCTGCCTTGGCCTCCTGAAGTGCTAGGATTACAGGAGTGAGTCACCACATCCAGCCAAGAGTAGCTGTTTTTTCTGTACTTTGAACCTACACTGATTAAACTATGTTGCTACATGACATATGTATGTACCTTATGAAGTCTTTTTCATGTGGCCATCGTACTGTTTTGTATCCCAACATAAACATATTATTTAACATAAAGGCATAGCACACAGTGACATACAAGATGTGCTCCCAGAAATTAAAAACACTGCAATATCTAACATTTGAAAGCCAGCTCTTATCATCATTTGCTCTTGATGGACAGAAATAACAATTTGCCTATATTTCGTGCTCAATGTGCATGAGTGCAGAGAGACTTAGCTTATGGGAGACTTAGCTTATGGGACATCGAATCATAATAGACTGGGCAGACTTCTTGTCATGATCTTTCAAAATGTGGGATAGGCTGTTTGTTCCTTTTATTAGGAATACAACGTGGCTTTATGAAAACAAAGGAAGATGTAACCCCGGGATACACAAGCCGTGCCGGTTTCAAAGTGGGTTCTGCAGCTCCCTAGGTATAGGGAACCATCCATGGCAAGCCAGACTTCCGGAAGGGTTGAGCCCTCGGTGCTGCAGTCTCCAAGGCCTTGAGCAGGATTGCTGGTTAACTGGCTCTGTGGTGCACAGCACCTGTGGGGCTTGTGGCTCCCTCAGCCCCAAGTTCCAGCCTCCAGAGCCAGGAATGCAGCTGGACACAGTAATGCACTTCTAGCTCTCACTGATTGAGATTAAATAAAAGAAGGAGGTGGGGATGCATTATTCATGATTTTCTTTGTAATGGAATCCAGAGCACTTTTGAAGGTTCTATACTTCGATACTTGCTCCTGGCAAAAAAAATAAAAATAATAATAAAATAAGTCAGGGAGAAGAGGAGGAGTAGATATTGTTAGATATGTACTGCTTGCCTGGCTTACTGCAAGAATTCTTTCTGTCTGAGACCAGCAGACAGCGGCTTGCCCCCAAAGAAGCCCGTTTGTGGCTTATAAAGGTATGGAGACCTGTTTTAAAAATCAGGAGAATTTTTCCAGGCACAGAAAGGTACTAATTTTAACTCTAATCTAAAGGATAGGCTTCTTTTTGACATCTCTTGATAAAAATAAATAAATACACTTTTCAGTTTATTATACGCTTCAGAGGAATGCTTAGGGCAATTCCTTCACAAGAGAAGAGAGAACTGAAATGCACAGTTCCTGAGCTTTTTCTCCAAATGTACACACACTTTGCTTTAGCAGAAGCCAGGTGCAGATCCCACCCAGGTTCCTAGGCTTGTAGCCCTGACATACTCTGTACAGCGGTGTCACTTGCAAATTAGTCTTAGATTGACACCTTAAATGTGCAATGTCATCCTGTTTCTCTCTGGAAGAAGCCTTTCCAAGATACTAAACCACTCTGTTGTACCAAAGCTCCCATGAAATCATGCAAAAGGCTGGAAGCTATATCCCATTTGCACAAAGGTTTTGCAATATCTCCATGCAGGAACTTTATGGATTCGTGGGAGTAAAATAAAAGGAATGGAGGATGTGTGGGAAGTTTGTGTTGGAAGACATTTGTCTAGCCCAGTAGTGATTAAAATATGATAAATTGTGTTGTGTCTGGGTGGCTCCTATGGTTTCCGATGTTATTCCTGTTTAATGTTGGCTGCTGAGGGTGGAGGTGGGAGGTGGGGACGTTTCTAAGATTATGGCCCCATATCTGAGAGTATAGCCCACTCCTCCTCTCTCACCAATGGACACATGCTTTGGGTTTAGCCCCAGACTGTTTAGGAAAGGAACTTTCAGCAGCTGCTTTTTAGAACTTCAGGTTTTTGGCATTGACAATCAGAGCATGTTCTATGTGTTATGGGGATGAGCAGATGTGGGTTCAGATTTGCCTGTTAAATGCATGTCAACCACGATGCGGAGAAGACTCTTGCTGCTGGTTTGTGTGTTGTGCCCCGACTGCTGAACAGCTCACACAATCCCTCCAAGCAGGCCCTGGAGGAGTCGAATTTACCCAAAGGTGTCTCTGCAACTGAGAAGCTGCCTGCTGGACTTAGGACTTCCCAGCAGTGCTGGCAGCTGCGTTAATTTGTCTGTGATGATGGGACCAGCAACGTTTGGTCTGTAACACAGAGGAGAAAAACAGGAAACCCTCCCCCTTGACAAACTGGCTGAAAATCCTGAGAAGCTTGTGTTCTCACATGCACTTTCTTCCTTTCTCTTTCCCCTGCCCTCCTTCTACCCTGAAGCCTTTATTTTTGCGGGTATAACACGACCAGTGTGGGCTGGATTAACTCTCAAACATCATTATTCCAAAAAAGGAGACAAAATGATAATGGCAATCAAAACCATGTTTTGCAGTTTGGCAGTTTCTTACAGAACTAAACATTTTTTTATCAGGAGACTCACCAAGGATGCTTCTCAGTATTTACCCAAATGAGCTCAAAACCTGTGTCCACAGAAAACCCTGCACACAAAAGTCTGTAGCATCCTTATGTGTAGCAACCAAGATGTCTTTAGGTGATGAAACAAATTGGAATAATCCATAGGATTGAATGTTATTCATCAATAAAAAGATAAGAGCTGTCAAGCCACAAAAGACATGGAGGAACCTTAAATGCTTCTTGCCAAGTGAAAACAGCCAATCTGAAAAGGCTACACACTGTATGATTCCAACTATATGACACTCTGGAAAAGGCAAAACTATAGAGACAGTGAAACGATCAGTGGTTGTCAGGGATTTGGAGGGAGAGACGGAGGTGTGAGTAAATGCAGCACAGGGGATTTTTAGGGCAGTGACACTATTCCATCATGGGGGATGCGTGACATCATGCGTATGTCAAAACCCATAGGATACAGGACACAAAGAGGAATCCCAGTGTAAACTCTGGACTTTAGTTAATAGTAGTGTATCAATATTGGTATCAAATGTACCACACTGATAAAATACGTTAATAAAAAGAAACTTGGGGCAAGGCGGGAGTCTTTTGGAACTGTCTGCAGTTGCTGCTCAACTTTTCTGTAAACCTAAAACTGTGTTTAAAAAATTAAAGTCTATTAATTTAAAAGGCAAACTTTTTGGAGGTAGGAGGTAGTCTGTATTACCGGCCTTTTGCTGGGTGGAGTTGGGACAAAGTGTCCAAAGGTGTAAGATGTGAGTACTGAGCACTGGCACAGACCTGGCATAATCTGGATTCTCTGCAGTCACATTTGACAGGCTTTGATTTTAGTTAAAGTGCCATTTGAATGTCTGGAAGAAATTCCACTCAAATCAAGAAGTAAGTGGCCACCATTTCATTTTGGGGTCCCATTCTTTCTCCCCTTCTTTTTTTTGTTTTTGCTCACATCTATTTGTAATAACAAAATGGGTAAGAAAATAGATAAAAATCATTGCAATCCATATCTTCAAATACTTTTTGTTTATAGCCTATTGAGTATCTACTATGCATATTGGATGACATGAGGTGCTGGGAGAGACACCGAAAAATTTAACCTGAGATCCTCTTTCCTGGTTTTTAAAGTTCTAATGGAAAGGTCAGAAACTCATTCATGGAAAAAGCCATTATTATGCTACACTGTGATACAGGCCATCTGTCAAATATGCAGTGTAGGTTAACTTTCCTATGCTATAAAGATCAAGTTTATTCATTCATTTAATGATTACTTCTTGCATTCAAGAAATATCAATGCCCCCTTTGGTAAAATAATCACACTTGGTTCTTGCCCTTGTAGAGCTTAAACTTTATTAGAAAAAGTAAATATTAAATTACAGGTAATCCCACACCAGCGGACGCAATGTTAAGTTTTGTTGCTCACTGACTCCATCTCACTCACTGGGGTGCCTGAGACGTTGGACACTTGGGAGAAACAGAGAGAGACAACGCTGAGTGTCTTGGGAAGGGAAGGGAATTTGGGAGGTATCTAAGGATTTCAAAGACTCTGTACAGTACCAGAAACAGAATGTTAAATATCTGACTAATAGTTGTTGTAAAGACTACATGTTAAAATGATAATATATTGGCTATATTAGGCCAATACTGTCGCTAAAATTACTTCCAATTGTTTCTTTTTCCTTTTTGAAATATGGCTTATTAGTTTGCTAGGGGTGTCATAAACATAATAAAATACCAAAGACTGGGTGGTTTAAACAATAGAAATTTATTTGCTTACCGTTCTGGAGGCTGGAACCTCTGGGGAAGGGTCCTTTCTTATGTCTTCCTTTGCTTATAGCTGCGTTACTCCAATCTCTCCCTCTGCCATCACACAACCTTCTTCTCTGGGTCTCCTTCATATCTCTGCATCCAAATCACCTCCCTTTCTCTTACAAAGATACCAGTCATTGGACATAGGCCCCACCTCAGGTACAACCTCATTTTAACTTTATCTCTTCTGCAAAGACCCTATTTCCAAATAAGGTCACATGATACCTGGTGGGGTAGGACTTGAACATACCGTCTCTGGGGACCCAAATCAATCCACTACAATATGTAAGGCAAGGATGGCAGATTAAGTAAAAAGGAATTTAGAGAGATTCTGGTGCCAGGTTAATGAATGTGGATGTTGCTTTGTATATAGCAGGTATGGGGAGCAGGGGATCTATGGAAAAGCTTGAGATTATACCATTCTTAGAATCCTAATGTTTGCAGCAGAATAAAGGATGGGGAGATTGAGGAGGACTCCAGGCTGGCTAGCCATTGGGAGGTTACTGCACTAGCCTAGCAGACCTGCCAGTGGGAATAAAAATGGTAGATCCATGAGGGAGATAGAGATATCAGGTATTTGGAACTAACCACTTAGCCATCGATAGAATGTTGGGTGGGAGATGGGGGTAAAGAAGACCAGAGAGGGGTGGTATAGAAAGGGAGGGAGGTGGGGGAAGAGAGAGAGAGAGACAAGAGAGAGCGAGCGAGAGACGAGAGAGAGAGCGAGAGAGCGCTGGTTATACAATTGAAACAGAGGTAGGAGTGCAAAAGGTTAGTTTTTCAGCACTTGACCGATCAGATGCTGGCAGCTGACCCAGAAATGCAAATTAATCAGAAAGCTGGAAATGTGCGTATAGAATTAGAGCAGGAAACCTGGATTTAAGAGAGTTTTCAGTAATAAAAAAGAACAGAGTTTGTTCTATGTTGGCTGTTTCCTGTTTTGTTTTGTTTTGTTTTCATTTTAGATGGGGAGATGGAAGGCATGTGGAGTCAGGAAAGGGTTAAATACTTCATATTACTTCTTTTTTTTTTTTTTTTTTTTTAAATCTAGGGAAAAGAAATGCATGATATAAATTGGGACTAGAAAGGTCCAAGCTATGAAAATCTCAGCAGTAATGAAGAGTGTTGAAATATTTCGTTGGAAATCACTACAGTCACACAAAATGGTGGTCCTGGTTCCATCTTAAATTTATTCATTTCTGCTTCCATTTGACATTAAGAAGGAATGATCCTATTTGAGGCTCAGTTACCCATCTGTTTAGCTCAATGTGAACAAGTTAAAAAACAGAATGTGGTGGAGAAGAGAAAGAGAGAGAAGAGAGTTCTTTTATATGTTTTTTAAAATAGGAAATTCCAATGGAGCACTATTCATTGGTATTAACATACATTCTGATGAATTCAGTGTATTTGTGGGGAGGTAGCTCTGCAGTAGTTTGGAGGCCATTTCTAGACACATTGGAAGTCTGGGAGTAGAAATAAAAGGGGAACCAATAAGGAGACTGTATTGACTGAAAAACTCAGATGTGAGTAGTTCTTCCCTCCGTTTTTATCTTGGGCGTCCTTCTTGTCAATGCCATACAGAGGTCAACTGCATGCAAATTTACTGTGAAATTAATTATAAAGGAGTATATTGAGCATTTTCTATAGTGGGAACAATAAAAGTAGGCAGCAGTGGTGGTTAAGATTGAGAAAAAAAAAAGGAACAACAAAGGTGACTCTAAATATGTTGAATTTGTATTCAGTGAGTAGGCCCATTATTTCTTCTTCATTATTCCAAAGGGTGAACTCCGTTTTTAATTTCTTAGCTTTTATAAAAATATTAATGGAGACTCCATGTTCATGCTTCAAACACTTTTGCACTTATGTGGAATACAAGGTGACCTCCTTCTTGAAAGTAGTATTTGTTCTGAATATTTGAAAAAAAAATAATTGTCATTTGATGTTTCTTTTGGTGCAGTGCTTTTGAGCTATGAATGGTAGTCAATTTTCAGGGTGATTAAAATTAATATTTACAAATAAAAATTTATAACAATAAATCAGACATCCTCTGCTTTCAGGAACTCAAAATCTAAAAAAAAAAAAAGAGAGAATTCAACATTTATACAAATAATTATAATCAGCAGGGCTGGCTACTTATTTGTGGAGCCCCTTGCTCAAAAACTTAGAATTTCAAAATGATGACCACATAACATATCATTGAATCAACTCGGGAACCATTGTGAATGAGGGTCCCTGTGTAACTCTGTATGTCTATAATGCCAGCCCTACTTATAGTATTAGCCATACTGCAATAGAAGATGGCATTGGGGAAATGTGTGTATAAACTGGGCCATAGCTACTTCTCTGATCTCATTTCCAGCCATTCCTTCTCTTCACCACTGACTTTCTTGCTGTACATTTAAGACTCAAAACATGGCACCTCAGGAGGTTCGCCCTTGTTGTTTCCTCTGCCTGGAACATATTTCCCAGGTGTTCATCTGCTTTACAACTTTGTACCAGCCTCTGTTCAAATATCACTTCTTAAGAAAGGCCTTTCCTGACCACCCTAAAAACCATTTTCTATCATTATTTTCTTACCCTGTGTTACTTGTCTTAGTATTTTCTCCATAGCTGACCAAGTGTCTGTGTGATGAGTGTTTCTTAATGGTCTCCTTCAGACAGAATAGAAAGTGTATGTGGGCAGGGACTTTGTTTTGTTCACAATTGTATCCTCAGAACCTAGAAGAAGACTTGGCACGAATAAGGGACTCAAGAAATAATTAAATAGATGAATAAATGAATGAATAAAAAATGAATGAAGACGTGTTGCTGTAGGAGCTACTATTTCTGCGAGGGAAGCAGAGCAGCTCTTTGTTGGTTCCAGCCTTTGATGAGCGAATTGGCCTTTGATGACGGGCGATGTGTATAAAGGGCATCCCACAATTATGGAAGGACAGGCATGAAAGAGCATGGCCCGTATAGAAACGTTCCTGCATACACACCGTGCTCTCCTAGGACCAGTATTTAGCAAATCCTAATTGTATCTCTTCTACGTGTTTCATGAGCTCTGCCCAGTTCACACACATTATTCAAGGTCTTAACAAGTTCTTAATGATTCACACCTGATGGCATACTTTAGTGCATCTGCTAGACTCCTGGACCTGTTTTCTAAGGACTTGTTCTCATAACCCCTGCCGAGGAGGTTGACCCAGGTGGCCATGCTTGGCTCCTTTACCTCACCAGGTTTGCCGTAAGTGACTGCAGCAGAAGTGGACACGTGACCCAATGCCAACCAATCAGCTTGTTGGCCAGTGACCAATCAGTGTGTCTCTTACAAATTTAAACAGAGACAGAGACTGTCTCCAATTGGTGATGGCTATTGCACCTGATAGACTCAGAGCTGGTGTCTACATTGACTTCATTGAAGAGACAGAAGAGGCAGAGAGGAAAAATCCCAAGAGACAGTGAGAAATAGAGGAAGAAGGAAGACCACAGGGCTGTTGAGTAATGAGGAGGCTTTTTTGTTCCTGAGAGTTTCCTGGTTGTGTGGACCAGCTGTGCTTTTGGTTCCTCTCCCTACCTATGAGATCATTTTCTATCCTTATAATAACCCACTTTGGGCAGCCAACACCCTCACTTTCTATAATAGAGAGAAATTAATTAGAATTAACCAGAAAAACGCAACTAGTGGGCCATACATCTTTCTGGTTACCTGAATACACATTTCAGTGTAATGTGTAACTGTGCAATGGCATAGGTATTGTAGGAGATAAAGAAGGAGTAAGAAAATTCATTTTCTTCAGAAGGTGTATACATTTTGTTGATAAAACAGATAATACACATCACACAGTGTGGTTAAGTTCCCAGGGAGTGGAGAGGTATATAGGAACAGTGTTGGGAAGATTTGAGCTAGTTCTGGAAGGATATGTAAGATGTAGGAGTTTCTTTCACGTGAGAGGAATTGAATGAAGATGTGAGGAAAGTGTCTAGAGGGACATGAGACTGTGCTTCTTAGAGCAGAGTTTGTGTGTGAATGAGAGAACTAAGGCTATTTGGATGAAAATTTATCTGGAATGTTGAAGCCTTTGATAACTGGGCTGAAGAATTTGTTCTTTATTCAGGAGACAGCAAAGAACCACTGAAGGGTTTTGAGGAGAGTAGTCACATTGAACAATAATTGCATTGAGAGATGAATCTGTTGGGTCAACAAATCAGAGGTGGAACAAATGCTTTGGTGCCTTGCAGCACAAGTGCTGGTCCCCTCTGATTTCAGCTGTGATGGAAATGGACAGCTCCTAGGCAGGCTGATAGAATCCCACCCCAAGGGCAACCCTCAATATCCCTGGACTTCTTTCTTTCAGGGCTTTCTATGAAGGCAGGAGTGCCACGATCCATCACAGAGCAGCCCATAAATGCGGGGGAGATACACTTTCCAAGGTACTTTTTAATTACTGGAGGATGGGAGCCAGAGGTAGATGCCTGTTTCCCATTCTTCAGAGGACACGCGAGGCACTTTCTAAAAGGTTTCTCTCTGGCTTTCCACTGCTGTCCAGCTCAGTAACATCTATTCACTGGCTTTTCCTCCTTCCCTGTTTCATTCTCCCATTTCTGTACCTTCCAAATAAACTACTTGCACTCAACAAAGTCATAAAATATCTCCCATAAGACTTCCTAGATTTCAAAGGATTGGAATTCACTTCAATTGAACACTATTCAGGTACAAATACTCTGTAGTGTCTACAAATAATTTGTTTCTTAATATGGCACATCACTTGTCTACTTTTTTTTTGTGTGTGTGTGTGTGTAATGTAGGAACAATTTGTTACATACATTTTCTTCTTGCTGGTGTAACAGAAAAGTAGGAGTCTATTATGCTTGGATTTGATTTTGCCTTTCTCAAAGCTTGCACTCCATATACAGTGCATGCCAGTGAAGTGCCTCTATTGTGTGTTAGTCAAGGTGAAGTGTGGGTGGTGGGTGGGGTTAAGGTTACCCACTATTGTGGTGAGACCATGCTGGATTCCTGTGATGTGTGTGAACTTGATCTAGATTATGAGTCTTAGTTAGGTCAAGCTGCCATAACAAAAATATCATAGACTGGATGGCTTAAACAGCAGAAATTTATTTCTCACAGTTCTGAAGGCTGGAAGTTCAAGGTCAGAGTGCTGGCATGGTCAGTTTCTGTTATGAGTTCTCTTTCTAGCTTGTAGACGGCCACTGTGTTCTTACATGATATGAGTAGAGGATTGAGAAATCTATCTTCTTATTATTATTATAATGCCACTAACTCTATCATGCGGGTCCCATCTCCATGACTTATGTAACTCTAACTTTCTCCAAAATACTCTATCTCCAAATCCCATTGCATTGGGGGTTAGGGCTTCAACATGTGAATCCTGGGGCCATAACAGGTGCCACATACAAAATGAAAATGTGGGACTCCTTACCCAAAAATTATTGAGCATTTCAAGACAGTGACTGCAGAGAATCGAACCAAGCACAGGCTCTTCTGAGGGCAGGGTCTTGTCAGGTCCTGTGTTTGTGGGGACCCTGTCCTCTGGCCCCCACTTCCAAGATAAAGAGACTTGGACTCCCCTGGAATGGAATCCTTGGTCTGTGTCTTACTGGCTGTGTGCTCCTGGTCATGTTTCTTTACCTTTCTGAGCTTTAGTTGTTCATCTACAAAATGAGTAGACCCTACATCATCAGGGTATTCTCGGGACTAAGTGAAATGATATGCAAAGCACTTGCCCAGGCTGCACTTGGAGTAAGCACATGCTCACCCATGGTTCTTGAGATCCCTTTTCCTGGGGTTTTCCACCTGCTAAGTAAGACACAGGGAAAAGCTCCATGTGCATGCAATGCATAGTTTTACATACATCCCTGGCAACATGCCTGTGGTATGTGGTAGTGTCTCAACTTAGAGTGTGTTTGGAGAATAATCCATTAAAGAGGGGAAAAAATCAATAGCACAATTAGAAACCATTTCTTCCTATAATGACGCCAGCTGCCGGAAAGGCCACTGCTACCGAGTACTGCCTCTAATGGTGTGTGCTGCCTGCTGCTCCAGCCAGCCTCTCTTTTTTCCCAGTGTGCGATGTCCTCTTAGGACATCAAGGATATCAAAAATGCAGCAAATACAAGGCATACATATCCTGCCTTAATCAACAATACAAGATAACAATTTATTAAAGGACTAAACACACCCTACCCCCTCAGCTAAACTCCATCAACAATGCAATTTTGCTTCTGTGCATATATCCTATTTGGTTTTCTTCTTTTCCTATTCTCCTTTCCTATAGAAAGGATTTAAAACATCAGGACTGAGCTGATTTTAATCTACAAGGAAAGCTGAAAGAACCACATGAAAATTCCTTGGGAAATTGTGCATTAGGAATGATTTGCATAAACTGTCCATCACTTTCATGTCTAGACAATGGTTTGGGTTTCCACCTTTTTCTTTAATAATCATCATCCTTCAAGATCATTTTTTCATTGACTCATTCAAAAAACATGCATTCAGTTGCTACACTGTGTGTCCACTTGCGTGGGGAGTTGTAAAGTTCATTAAAAGTAAAGGTTCTTGATACAAATAAGATCATTTTCCCAAATTAAAGGTCAATCTCCAGATCAACCATGAGCACATTTTTTAAGGTCACTTGAAATTTAAGAAGTTATTTTAGTTCTGTTTGGAGGTAAAATAATTAGACTAGAAAATAATGGAAACTTAGCAGTAGAAGTGTTAACTATTAATTTTAGTGTAATTAAAATGTTAGCCAGGTGTGGTGGTGGGTGCCTGTAATCCCAGCTACTTGAGAAGCTGAGGCAGGAGAATCACATGAAGCTGGGAGGCGGAGGTTGCAGTGAGCCAAGATCGTGCCACTGCCCTCCAGTCTGGGCGATAAAGCAAGAGTCTGTCTCAACAAACAAACAAACAAGGAATGAAAAAAGTGTGTATTTTATAGTCGAATAAGAAAAACAATGAACAGAATAAAGTGGATACAGAAAAGCAATTTGAAAATCCTACTTTGATTCTTTAATTAAGCATGCCCAAAGCCTCCCTCTGACAGATGAGAAAGCCCCACATGGAGGTCTCACTTGGGGTTGAGTGTTCCATATGCCCTTGAGCCTTTCTTCTTGTTTCCCTAACATCATCAGATACCCAGAGACAAGCAATCATTTTTCAAATAGCTCCTGCCTCCATCACAAGCTCACTTTTCTCTTCCTCTCCATCGCATGTTCTCCAGGGGAAAAAGCACTTAAAAGTCAATCTTTCAGGGGTTCGACCCACATGCCCCTTTCTCATTTTCGAATGCTCAGGAGGAACAAGAAAACACTTGCATAGAATATGATGTCGGTGCTCCCTGCCTGCTGCCTCAGTTCCTTACTCCTGCCAGGCTTCTTTTTGCCCTTGAGGCTCTTGGGCAGTGGAGTCTCCATTCCCCCCAGCTCTCTGATAACATGTGTAGGGACCATAGAAGCCCCCTGTCCACTATGTGTTCCAACGACTTTCTTTTCCTGACCTCCACAGAGGCAGCCAAACAGTGGGGTGCATTTTGAAAGGGGGAGCTACCCTGCCCTCAGTACAGCAGGTCATCAGCTGTAGGTGATGTTGTCAAACTAGAGACATACATCTCCAAATTGGGTTTTCAGTTGCATTTCCCAATGGCTGGTCATTCTGCTTTTGCTATGTGTTGAGAAGGGACCATCATGTCCAGGAAACCTGAATAAGTACATAAATAAGGGTAATTAAATCTAATGCTTGACAAATGACAAATGCTCATCACTGAGGTCAAGGAAGGCTATGAGTTCTCACATCAGAATTACATTATTGTAAGTGATATGGTTTGGGTGTTTCCCCCTCATAGTCTGCATGCATTAACTATCATTGGAGACAGGATGTGGGATGCACTGACTATCCATTAACGTGGAGGTCCCTGAATTGCATTTAGTCTAAGAGTTTTGCTTTCATTTTCATAGAAGCTTTATTCAACTTGTTGCTTTGAATTAGGCTTTCTTTTCAGAAGAGATCTTGAAAGAAGAGAAGCATTTATGTCTTGTTCATTGGCAGGAAGAGAGCACAAAATGTTATCATCTTCCAGGCCATTTGCTAGTTAACTTATTTTCACGGTAGAGATGGTTTAACTCTGTTTCAGTATAAATGACTTATCATTTTAGGACTTATAATAGCTCACATTTTAAAAGTAGTGTAATTTGTACATATACTTTGTGTAATTCTTTTAACTACTTTCAGATTGTTTTATTCTTTGACTCAAGTTCCAATAATCAATTTGATTTGATAACCAATATTAATAAGTGTTTTATAAAAGGGGCAACTTTCTGCCCTCCCTACCCATTCTCTCTTACCCTGCCTTCCTGAAATTGGCAAAAGCTCCAAGAATTTTCCATTTCTGGACATACCTGTGGTGCTGAATGCTTCTGGTGTGGCTAAAGCCCAGTGCTCCTGCCACTGTGATGGTGGGGAGTGGGCTGTGCTTTTGACACACCCAAAACCTAGAACCACCTAGAACAACCAGTCACCAATGGGAGCCACTTTCAACCACATCCACAACCCTGGCCCGGACACAAAACATCCTATCTTTCTACAAGTTAAGGTTTACAGAGGGCTCTGATGGGTTTCTTTACATGATTTTTGCCTTGACATTCCTTGTCATGAATGCATGAATGAACCTTGGTTTATATATTCTGAGTTTGTTTTACCCTCAATCCAGATGAGGAACACTTAACAGCTGAGGAGGAAGGAGATGCTCTGTTTTGCAGGGCTCAGGGAGATGAGTTGTTAAAAAGAATGTTTTATTATTTATTTTTAGGTATGCTTGAAGAGAAAAAGGGAAAAAAATAGACATACGAATAGTAACATTTGTTTCTGGCTACCAAAAATATACATGTTCAAAGTATAAAACAGAAAATTTTAAAAGGAAAAAAAGCGCAGGGAAGAAATAAAAATCACCTCATGCCATATAGTGGCTCTGTCAAACATTTTTGTTTGTGTCCTATATTCCCGTACGTTCACACATATACAAATTCTAGTGACACATGCACCTTCTTTTACCACAAGAAAATTTTATTCTAGAAAGTATTTTACTCCCTGTACTTTGCACTTTACAATATATTGTAAGCATTTTTTCCCAGAGCAAGTATAGTAACTGCCTCATGTCTCTTCTTACAGATGTGTCAAAGTTTACCAATGTCCTCCTGTTACAAATCTGTGCTGCTTTTCTTCCTTAGGCATTATACACATTTCTATCTCATGATAGTCTTTCCATTGAACTGCCTCTATTTCCTTAAAATGCATTCCCAGAAATGGAATTGCAGGATCAAATGTTATACACACTTTTTTAAAGCTATTATACCCATTGTCCAATTGCCCAGAGAAAAATTACAACGTTTTATACTCACTTAAACAACAAACCCCCACATTTCTGTACTGTCACCATAAGCATTAACAGTACAACATAAAATGTGCCAGGCACTATATTAAGGGTTTTCTATGCATTTTTTTCACTTAATTCAATAATCATTCCCCAAAGCAGTATTGCTGTCATTTGCATTTAGCAGATGTGTGAAATGAAGCTTAGAGAGCTTGAGTTCATTTGATCATAATCCTGTGACTCTGGTTTCAACTCTGAAACCTGGCTCTTAGCTGCCATGGCATATCATACATCAACATTTATTGAGCATCTAGTAAGTGCAAGGTACTGTGCTATGGCACTGTAAGGAGGTGCACAGAGGAGAAGTAAGCATGATCTCTGTTTCCAGGACCTTCTAATCAAGTAGGGAGAAGAAAATAGATGCATTCATGGTATTGTAGTATGTGTCTATTTTCTTCCCCCTACTGAATGCCGTTGGGCCAAGTTATGTAATTTTGACAGCAGGAAAATAATTTGGGCTGCAAAGGATGGGGAGATTACAGTCAACTGAAAGGATTAGGAAATGCTTTGCAGAAAAAGAAATTATTTGACCTTACCTTTAAAGGCACCACAGATCCATACATCTGGAGATGGAGAGCGAGCATTTCTAGCAGAAGGACTATAGATAAGTCGTGGCTACAGGGGAACACAGGGTGGCCACAGATAAGAGTTTGATGGTAGTGAAGGGGGTTATAGGAAATAGGATTGCAAGATTTAGTTGGAAGTCAAGTCCCAAAGGTCTTTGCTACATTGAGGAGATAAGGTTTACTCTTATAAACAGTTAGGTGTCATTGAACATTTTAGTGAAGAGACATGATTCATGCATCCAAATATTAGTTTTAGAATAATTTTAAATGTGATTAGAACAGAAGAGACTACAGATGGTGACACAGGTAATGTGGCAAGAAGAGGATACACATTGCTTAGGTAGAATCAAGACCTGATATCTGATTGAATATAGGAAGCAAAAGGGGAGGGGTTAAAAAATTCTCCAGTTTGAGGTCAGGCTAATTGGCCAGACAGGTTGCCATTAACAAAAGTAGGATGGATATTAGAAGGGGGAGCTGATTAAGGGGAGGGCAGAGTCAACTTTGAAAGGAAAGAAGCCTGAAGTGCTAGTGAACACTGGAGATGACAGCTGAAAATGTGTCCCTGCCCTTCATTGAAGAGATCAAGGCTTCAGAAATAAGCCTCAGCCTTATCCTTAGGGCAGCAACAGCTGAAACCAAAAACTTGTATATCACTTGTCGGGGAGGGAGAATAGAGAAAAGAAGAGGGTGGGCAGGGTCTTTGAACACTTTGAAAATGGAAATAAGAGAAACAAGCAAAAGAAAATCAGGAGCAGTGGTCAAAGAGAAAGGAGGACAGGCTGGATGGTTCTGAGCCATCATTGAAAGGAAAGATGCTTTCAAGAGCAGGAGCTGATGAGTAATGGGAAGACGATGGCTTTGCAATGCTGGGAGAAAATGTCTCAGAGAGTTCCAAGGCAAATGATGATTGAAAATAGGCCTGGAGATTTGGTAGGATTCATGCTACAGGTGGCCTTTTAGAGAGTTTCCTCAATAGGATGCTAAGGAAGGCAGGAAGGAATTTTCGCTTGTTTGGAAAATATGGAAGCAACAACAAGAAGAAAAAAAGATCATGTTAGGGTTTGAATATAGATAAACACATGCAGAAAAAGACACATACAATACATCTAAAATACACATGTAATATGGACAAGACCATTGGTGCTTATAATTCAGAGACAAGGAACCAGTAGAGGCATCAGGCATAGAATAGAGATACAGGGTAAAAGGCAGTAATTGCTGGGAAAAGGTCCAAAAGAGATGGGAGGGTTAAAATCAAGGGCCCAGATGAAGGGATTATCTACTAAAATATATGTCTTATGGAGGCGGAGTAGAGGGGGAAGGGTGATTAAGATTAGTTTAGAGGTGGAGGGAAAAGTGAACAAGGGAATTGTCTTTGATACCCCCTAGTTTTAGGTAAAGAGGCAGATGAGGTCATCTGAGGGGCATCGGGCGGTGGAAACAGTGGGAGGGGGCCTGAGTAGGGTGGCGTGGGGCAGATACAGCAATGAATGCATCTTAGTCTGCCTTTTATTTATTCCTGGCCACATCAGCAATAGGAAACACCCTTCGCTTAAGAATCCTTGCTCCACTTTTTTCCGTAAAGAACATGCTGTTGTGGGAATTAAGGATGGTACAGAGGAAGAGGCAGAGTAAAAAATGAGACACAGGTGTTTTTCCACATGTAGACTTTGTCAAAGTGTTTGAAATGAATTAAGGATTCCCCCCACCCCGGTTCCCTTGCAAAGAGAAAGTGATGGGACATCGTTATGCTTCCTAAAATGGCATGACAGGATATGTTAAAGCTTTTATGTATTATACATTCTAAACTTACTATGACTAGATTTGCACATGAACTTAAGAAGAAAAGGTGCACAGTGAAAAATAATTATATGGGAATTATTATTATTTAGATAAATTATTTTCTATAGTTACACACCATATAATGCTACTGGTTTTTAAATGTCAAAAATGCTTTGAAAACTTCTTTTACTTTATAACATTTTCTGTCTCTTTCTGAACACTTGAGGTCTAGTTTTGACATGTACATTGAGATATTTGTGAGTCTCATGGCAGCACAGTGACCCTTTTCTATTAGTGCTGAGCTAATTCTATAGAAGGTTTTGACTCAACTACTCATGACCTATTCCAGGAAATGCATTACGAAGGAGCTAGCAGATAACAAATCTCCAACTTAGGAAGAATTGCTTCTGGAAACTGCAGGTCACAAGATAAGGCTTATTCCATGGGAGCTGACTTTATCCAACTCCACACTTGGGTGATGTAGTGGGCTCTGAGTAAGCTTTGTACACAGAACTGATAAACTCTGCACTAAATTAATTAAGAATTCTATTGCTTTAATAGCTTGTCCTCAAAGACCAATGACTAACACCACGATTTATTATGTGTACAACAAAAAAATGGGGCTATGTAAATTTTATAATGGGAACTCTAGGGTTGTATTAAATCATCTCCAGATTTGTTGCTATTTCTGATATCCAAGCTACACTATGTGGAATTACCGGATCACAGAAATCCAAGGTTTCTCTCACAAGCAGAATAGTCAATCTTGCCATTGAGAGTACAATTTATAAGGTGTTTTAACAAACACTTGAGTCTCATAATGTCCCTGGAAGGAGATATGACTAGTCCCAATTCACAGATGTAGATGCTGGTTCATTAAGATTGCATGTCCTGTTCCAGGAAACTCAACTCCTAAATGGCATTGATGGGGTTTGAACTCAAGACTTTCACTGACACTTACAGAGGCCACGCAACTGCATTGCTTGTTACTGATGAAACCTGAATTGGACTGACCACCCTGGCCAGGGCTGCCCCACCGTGTCTCTTAGAGCAGAGGAACAGGATTAAAGTTGGAGCTTCTAAGTGCTACTCCATGATGATTCACACTTGTGATTTATTCACCTTTCTGTACCAATGTAAGAAGACACAGAAAAGCTAAGGTGGGATGAGTAAGACTCACAGGACAGAAACGACTGTCCTATACCATCCATCCTGTCCTGAACTGCTCATCAGCTCTGCCTTCTACACTGGGTCTTGGGGGTTCCATGACTATCGACCCCGTGTTCCTCCTTCTGACTGCAAGAGTCGTTTGTACTCCAACGCTGGATGGCAGACAATGTTTCATTCTGTTCCCACGCCATTCTTCCATGGATCAGTCTGAGCCCTCAGCCCCAGGAATGAAATGGTATCTTCAGTGTTGGAGGCTCCTTTGCCAAGAAACCGAGCTAGTGCCCATTACTACACTTTTTCTAATCACTCTGAGTACTTCCAGGTTGTTTCCAGAATTTGCAATTAGAAAATGAGGACACAGTGAAGATCCTTGCCTGTGTCTGCCTGTGCATGTCCTAGCACTTCTCTATGCCACATTTCTGCAATTGGAGTGGTTCAGTTGAAGGGTATTGACATCTTCACTTTAACAAGAGAATTGAAAAATTGCTCTCTCAATCTTGGTTATACTAATTTATAGTCCAGTCCCACCAAAACTGCCAAAGACTTCGAGGCTTTCCTCATTGTTGTCATTGTTATTGTCATCATAAACACTTATTCATTGCTTCCTCTGCCAGGCACAGTCTAAGCACTTTACACATATTAACTCATTTAACTCTCACAACAATCCTAGGCAAAAACCCATTTTGCAGATGAGGAGATTGAGGCATACAAAGATATTATTTTCTCAAGGCCACAAAGTTTGTGAGTGGAACTAGAATTACATGTCTGGCACCCTGGCCCCGATCCTGCCCTCTTAACCATAACTGTAGATTGCATCTCTCAATATCTGCTATTAAAAGAGTTTTAAGTTTTTGACAAAAAGATAAGTGTACAATGGTGATAGGCTGTTGCTTTTATTTGTATATACCTGATTTCTGGTATATATAAATGAGGTTGAGTCTTTTTTTGTATCTTTATCATCTAACCATGTTTCCTCTTTTGTGAATTACTTGTTCATATTTTTTTCACCAAGTTACTTATTATTTTTTCTTTTTGATTTTGAATAGTGGTCAGTTATGCATTGCTATGCAATAAATTATCCCAAACTAGGTAGCTTCAAACCACACCAGTAACTCTATTGTTCTCTCTTATGGTCCTGTGGGTTGACTGGACCCAACCAGGAGGCTCACATGGGGTTTTTCATGCAGCTGAGTCAGATGGTGGCTGGGGCTTGGGTTAATGAAACGCTCATTCACTCATTCACTCATCTGGTAGCTATTGCTGGAGGTTGACTTGACCTCAGATGAGGCTATCAGTTGGGAGATTTACACATGGCCTCTCCACTGTGCCCTGGGCTCCCTTGCAGTGTGGTGGTGGGTTCCGAGAGCAAGCCTCACAGGAGACAAAGCAGAAGTGCATGATGTTTTTTTATGGCTCAGCCTCAGAACTGACTTAGCCTTGCTCTCCATGTACTCCGTTGATCAAGGCAGACTGGAAGTTTCAGCGAGGGTCAAAGGTACGGGACGTGAAATTTGCCACTCTGTGGGAAGAATGTCAACATCACACTGTGAGAAAGACATACAGGATGCAATGGAATATATCACAGCAGCCATCTTTGAAACATTTTCTCAGCCACAGAAAGTAGTAATAATTCCTCCAAGTCTTTACTTGTTTCAAGTTTTTAATGGTCCCTCTTGATACACAGACATTTTAATTACAATAGAGTGGGTTGTATCAATCATTTTCCTTTTGGTTTGTGCTGCTTTTATTGGTTTTGTAAGACATTATTACTGTATTCTGCAATTTTAGCTATATGTATATATAATTTACATACATAAAGATGTGTTTATAAAAATATATGTGTGTATATATATACTATATATTGTTTTATTTTTACGATTTAATTTATATGGGACATATTTCTCCACATAGTGCAAGATGAGGGTTAATTTTCTCTCTTTTCATATGTACAGTTGGTTGTTAAAATTGAGGCATTTGTTATACTTTTCCTTTCTTTTGAACAAATTTAATATTTATACTCATATTCGATTGACTTTTCATTATGTCCTGACCCCCACCCTACCTTTTCTTTACTTTGGGAAGCATGCATTTTATTTCCATTTTCAGTATCTACTCTTATGTTAACAAGTAAACTTAACATTAAAAAAAAACAACACTAAATTTTATCTCTACCCTTTTCTATTCTTCTTTTCCACAATATAAACACCTTAGAAGGTATTTATAACTGTAAAAACCCCAAATAGTCTATCATGTTGTGGTCTAATGTTTTATTTTTTCTTGCTTTTTTCTTTTATATTTATTTATTTATTTATTTTATTATACTTTAAGTTCTAGGGTACATGTGCACAACGTGCAGGTTTGTTACATATGTATACATGTGCCATGTTGGGGTGCTGCACCCATTAACTCGTCATTTACATTAGGTATATCTCCTAATGCTATCCCTGCCCCTTTCCCCCTCCCCACAATAGGCCCCTGTGTGTGATGTTCCCCTTCCTGTGTCCAAGTGATCTCATTGCTCAATTCCCACCTGTGAGTGAGAACATGCGGTGTTTGGTTTTCTGTTCTTGGTGAGAGTTTGCTGAGAATGATGGTTTCCAGCTGCATCCATGTCCCTACAAAGGACAATAACTTATCCTTTTTTAGGACAATAACTTATCCTTTTTTATGGCTGCATAGTATTCCATGGTTGTATGTGTGCCACATTTTCTTAATCCAGTCTGTCACTGATGGACATTTGGGTTGATTCCAAGTATTTGCTATTGTGAATAGTGCTGCAATAAACATACGTGTGCATGTGTCTTTATAGCAGTATGTTTTATAATCCTTTGGGTATATCCCCAGTAATGGGATGGCTGGGTCAAATGGTATTTCTAGTTCTAGATCCTTGAGGAATCACCACACTGTCTTCCATAATGCTTGAACTAGTTTACAGTCCCACCAACAGTGTAAAAGTGTTCCTATTTCTCCATATCCTCTCCAGAACCTGTTGTTTCCTGACTTTTTAATGATTGCCATTCTAACTGGTGTGAGATGGTATCTCATTGTGGTTTTGATTTGCATTTCTCTGATGGCGAGTGATGATGAGTATTTTTTCCTGTGTCTGTTGGCTGTATAAATGTGTTCTTTTGAGAAGTGTCTGTTCATATCCTTTGCCCACTTTTTGATGGGGTTGTTTTTTTCTTGTAAATTTGTTTGAGTTCTTTGTAGGTTCTGGGTTTCAGTCTTTGTCAGATGCCAGAGTAGATTGCAAAATTCTTTCCCATTCTGTTGCCTGTTCACTCTTGATGGTAGTTTCTTTTGCTGTGCAGAAGCTCTTTAATTAGATCCCATTTTAATTTTGGTTTTTGTTGCCATTGCTTTTTGGTGTTTTAGACATGAAGTCCTGGCCCATGCCTATGTCCTGAATGGTCTTTACCTAGGTTTTCTTCTAGGGTTTTTATGGTTTTAGGTCTAACATTTAAATCTCTAATCCATTTGAATTAATTTTGGTATAAGGAGTAAGGAAAAGATCCAGTTTCAGCTTTCTACTTATGGCTAGCCAATTTTCCCAGCACCATTTATTAAATAGGGAATCCTTTCCCCATTTCTTGTTTTTGTCAGGTTTGTCAAAGATCAGATAGCTGTAGATGTGTGGTATTATTTCTGAAGGCTCTGTTCTGTTCCATTGGTCTCTTGCTTTTATATAAATACCATCATTATTGTTATATTTATAACTCATGTTTACGAGATAGAACTATGTTTATAAATGCCTTTACTCACTACTCACTATTGTTTTTGCTTTTTCTAATCTCACCACATCTTTCTGAGTTCAATTTCCTTTTTTACAGAGATCATGTTTTAATCATTATTTCAGTGCAGGTCTAAGAGTACAAACACTCTCATTTTTTTTTTTTAATTTAGTAATATCCCTTAGCCATTTGAAGGTATTACTTCATTCTCTTCTTTGCTCTACTGTTGCTGATCAGTTCTTCACAATCTAACTGCTGTCAGTTTGTAGATTTTTTAAATTAGCTTTTACAAATATATTCTCTTTGTCCTAGATGTTATGCAGTTCCACTTATTTAGTCTAATTGTGAATTTATTTTTCATTCAGCTTAGAATTTACTAATTCAATTAATCTAAGGACTTACAACTTTCATCAGTTTTTAAAAAATTCTTCACCATTGTCTCTTCAAGTATTACTTCTCTCACATTCCATTTGCTCCTTCTGGAATTCCTATTAGATTCATGCTAGCTGTTCTCATTCTATCTACCATATAACTTAGCCATTTTTAAAATCTCTATCTTTCTGATTCATTCTGTATAATTTTCCTCAGCATTGACTTTCAGTTCACTATTTCTTTTTTCAGCTTTGTTTAATTTGTTGATTAACTCATGCACTGAGTTTTAAGTTTAGTATCTTTATTTTATAATTTCTAGAAGATTTATTTTATTCTTATAAAATTTATGCTTTTTGTACATGTAGTCTTATTTTTACCTACTGAGCTTTATTCTTTCTTTCATATCTTTATTTTAACATCTTGAATTGATACTTTTTTTTCAGATTTTTCCCCTGATATCTTTAGATTTCAAGTATTTCTGTTTTTTGAGTTTATTGTTAATGGAGCATTTGTTGGTGTATTTTAATATTTTTTACTATGCACTTGTTTTCACAAGAAATACATTTTGTGGCCTGAGTTAAGGAGAGTCTCTCTGAAGTGATTTTGCATTTGCTAATGTGAGTCCTCCAGCATGTCACCAGGCTGGGCAAACTTTATGTTAAATTCTCATTCTGGGGATTTGAATACCAGAGAGGTAGTACAATGGCAATGGCAGTCTCTCAACCTGTGCCTCATGCTGGTATAGGGTTTTTATTTTTCATGGGGATCTTTCTTTCTCCATGAAGATCTCCGGGCACAGAAAATCTTTGCAATGTTGACTAGCTGGATAGAGAAGAATTGGGGTGGGGTCATTTGAAAATTCTGAGTTTATGAAAATGTCTCAGTGTCAACATCCCACCTTGAGTGAGCCAAAAACCTGGTCTCCAAGCTCTGGGATTCTCACTTCCCAAGCCATTAGAATCTCCTTCCTCCCAAACCCTTTCTTTTCTTCCCTCCCTAGGCTCACCAGTTTCAGTTCTAGTGCTTACAGACACTGCCTTCAGTTCCTTCTTTATTTCTGGAATCTGTGATTTTACTTTCTTTCTTGTGTACACAGTTATATTTTTAACTTATTTTAATTTTATTCAACATTGTTATTGCTTTATAGTATTAAGATTTCCATAATAACTTAGTCTACTATGTAGCCAGAACCAGCAGTATCTGGAAAGATTCTAAAGCTAACTTGATATAAAGCTTGGGACCGAGGTTCATCCATGTTCTTGGGAGCTAACTGGGGCAGCCAAAAAGTTATTCTCTGGGTTCACGTCACAGGATTACTCATAGGCGATAATACCTCTCAACTGTCAACTTTCAATGGTATCTAAGAGGTTCCTGACTTTTGCTCATTCAGTACTCTAAGGCAGTGTTTTCCAGATCATGTTTGTGGAACATTAATACTTAAAAAAAAACATTTTGTATTTACTTAAGTTTGGAAAATGATGGGTTAAACTAATTTTAACAAGTTTCTGTACTGCAGGATTTCTCAGAAAAGAAGAGGAAGGCACCTGCTTTAGCATCACTTCTGTGTTTAAAAGGAAGTAAGAAAGGCTCACGTCTAAGCATGAGCAGTGGATGGGGACATGGATCAAGAACGAGAAGGTCAGAGTATCTCTGAACCCAACACCAGAAAGCAGCAGCAGAGACTGATTTTCAGGGCTGCCTCATCTGTTTGGTTCCAAGCATGTGCTTATCCTTCTAGCACAGACTCTCTTTAGTTTAGATATAATTTAAAGCGAACACTCCTACAATCTACATGATAGTGACTTACTAACTTACTGCTGTAATTAATCCACCTTTTAAAGTTTGAATTCACCTCAGGCCAGATATCCTGTGAAAGAAGAGATGCAAAATAAGTTTCCTATTGCAATTGTCTGGACGATCTCATTTATGGTAATAGCTAAGCTATGACTACCATCCAGAAGCCATCAGCAGCAACTTTACAGGGTCTTTACAATCTCACAACAACTCTGTGCATTTGGTTCTATAGTTAGACCCATTTTACAGATGAGAAAACTGAGACACAGAGATACTAAGTATGACTTCCCTCTCTACGGCTTCCTTTCAATTAGCTTTTTACCATGGAAAAATAAAGTTTTAACAGATGAATGCTTACTTGCTAGGCTCTGAATCTAATTTGTGATATCTGTCTTGAATAGAGGGCATATGGTAGCTGTCATCTAACCACAGTTGGTAGTAAGACTCCCACTCCTTTGAGGTTTAGATATCCTAGGCTCTAGACTTGTCTAACACATGATGGTGGGCAACCTTCACTTCACCTTCTTAGATCCATTTTTCTCATCTGTTAAACAGTGATTCATAGTACTAGCATGTCTGCATCACAGGATTGTCCTGGTCTTTAAGTGAAATAATAGAAACTCATTGTAAATGGCAAGGCACTATGCCAAATGTAAGATACTACTACTGTTTATAGAACACAGCTTTGCTTTTCTTCTACTTCTGATGCATATCTGAAGTTAAGATCATGGTCCTGATGAGGACCGTGAACTTGGTGTCTGGGTTAAAGATGAGAGTGGCAGCTGGTTCCCAGGTGGTCGAGGATGTCATTGAGGTGATGGAACATTCCACGTCCCTTTCAATCCCAGGATCAGTGTTGGGAGCTATCTTCAGGGAAGCTGCCCTCTCCTGGATTTGCTGATTATATTTTTAAACTAAATACTAATATCTTTCACCCCAAAATGTTTTCCTGAGGATTCATGAGTAATCAGAAAGGTATGTTTCAAGGAATGTTGCTATTTTTATTATTTTTTTCTCTTCCAGACAATCTCAAGAGTCTTTACAATTAGAAAATATATTTTTGAAAAGGCATATTGTACTTAACTCTATTTATAAAAGGAGATCTAAACAAGTCTGCTTGTTCTAAATCTGCCTAACGACTCGGGTAATAAATATTTCTGTATTTGTTTTTGGAGCCCATCTGAGTCGTCAAACGTGTTTGATTTAGGCTTAGTTCCCTTGGAACAAATGATGGCTGCATTTCCTTTTCCTTCGACCACTATCGTGTTTTTCCAAGAACACCAGCATTCTCCGTGAAGGCCCCCCAGACCTCAGTGCTAGCTTGTTCACTTCTCTGGAAGTGTTGTGTCTCATGTTAACAAAACAGATGGGAAAGTCTGGGGTTATGAGAAAAGACAAATTCTGCCCTGAGTTGTGTTGGTCCATTCATTCCCTCACTCAGTGATCCAGACATGCAGCAAATGCATATTCAGTACTTGCCATGGGTCAGCTGAGAATGAGAGACAGGGTCTCTGCTGTTATGGACCCTGTATTCCAGTGAGGAGGAAGACATTAAGCAGACGATCACTCATATGGTTTATTTTTTAATTAGGAAACTTTCACATGCCATTTGCAGTTTCTGTTGCATGCAGTTCCCTGGGAAGAAGTGGAAAACATAATTGAATATTTATCAGAGGTACCTGATCATAGGAGTAGGTGTGTGAGGGTAAGAATCATTTACTTTTTTGAGAGTTATTCCATTGGTAGAGGTCAAAAACTTGTAAGCTGTTTCATGGGGAGAAGAGTAAGTAAATTACATTATGTTTCAGTTTAGAGAAGGGAATTGGAAGTAGAAAGTACCTGAATTTTTCTCTTGAGAGTCAGGTTAAAAAAAAGAATTGAATTTAAATTTCAGAAAGGATTGACTTAGATCTCTGGTTAGAATATCTAGAAGCTGAGATTAGACTTCCATCAATGGAGGTGTTGAGAATAAGATAGATCATGGGGTTTGATGGGGAGAATCACTGAGGGTAAGGAGTCGGGGGCTGGGCCCTGGGTTTCTGAGACCGTCTTAGGCCATTATTCTTAGCTGTTCTTCTGACTGTTCCGCCATTAGAACATGTTTAAATATATGTCTTGAGCTTCATCTAGTTGCGACACTCATTTCCTTTAACACTCACCACAGCTGAGTCTTGCATTTTGTCTTTCTTAGAAGTATTTGATTTTTTCACAACATTTTCCATTTTTATCTATTATGATCTATCTCTTCCTGTCATAGCCGGAAACATGATACCAGGATTAGGCAACTCTCCAATCGCTTTCTCTTGGGTAAAGTCTGAAACAGAATAACCCCAACCCATCTGTTATCTTTTCAACATTTTCTTGTTTTCCCTATTATCACTTTCTAATTTTATGGGGGAAAAGGAATTCATTTCTTTTTAAAATTGATGTACTTATTTGAAGTCTTATTTGCATTGCACCAATTCATCTAGATCTTTACAGGGTGATAAACTGTACACACAATTACATAGCACTTTTGGCTTTTAATTTTTGTCTAATTTTTGTCTTTTTAATTTTTGTTTGACTTTCTGTTTTAATTGTGTGTTTTGTTTTGTTTTGTAGGGGGTGGGTGGGATACAGTTACTGGCTTGATTTCTAAAGATCTGTTTATTCCAGTAACATTAATTTTCTGTTTAAAGTCATAAATTAAAAAAAAAAGTAATGAATTTAGATTTTACTCTTAGGAGCCTGAAGAGTATAATTAATTGTCTGAAGAGTGGGAAATCAAACCAAAGGGAGATGTTTACTGAAGCTGCATATAATGGAGGATGTTCCTAAAGAAGAAAGGCATGCATTGGTCACTTCCTTTCCAGAAAGCAACAAACAAGACCAGTCTTTGGAAAGTATGCATTTAGGACAGTACAGCTATTATCACATCCCTGATGCTGATGTGGTGACTAAGATGGAGAACTTGGGTGTTCATCACATGTCTCTTAAATCATCAAGCAGCCCAACTTCCTCAAACAGCTTGGGAAATGCTCTTCATTTCAGAAATAAAAACAATGGAAAATGAGTCCTGCCTGGATAGGAAAAGTCCATACATTGCATTTTCATTGACCTCCTGGGCTCACTTGTTGTAGGGCTTTGTAATATGTAGAGGAGGTTTTTGAGCTACTCATACCTAAGACGGCTTTTGTTAACCAGCCATTCAATTTGAGAGTAACTAAGGGAAGCAGAGATCTCATTCCACTTTACCACTTTCAGTGAAATGCATCCCAGCAATACGAGTTAAGAAACAAGAAGATACTTTTGCACAGTCATTCAACTTCTAGAAGTTTCTAGAAGGAAATTGTCTTAGGGAAATAATATACAAATAAATCTCTCTTTACGTCATATTTATTTCTTTCAGTTACATTCTTCATTTTATTTTATTTTAATTAATTAATTTATTTATTTGAAATGGCGTCTTGCTCTGTCGCCCAGGCTGGAGTGCAATGGCGTGATCTCGGCTCACTGCAACCTCTGCTTCCCGGGTTCAAGCGATTCTCCTACCTCAGCCTCCCGACTAGCTGGAACTACGGGCACCTGCCACCATGCCCAGCTAATTTTTGTATTTTTAATAGAGACGGGGTTTCACCATGTTGACCAGGATGGTCTCGATCTCTTGACCTTGTGATCCGCCAGCCTCAGCATCCCAAAGTGCTGGGATTACAGTCATGAGCCACTGTGCCTGGACTCTTCATTTTGACACTGGTTGTTAGTATATATTGCATCAAGTTTCCACTGTGTCCCATTCTTTACAGGTGTTAACAAATACTTAAAGAGAAAAAAATCCTAATTTGCCTTTGTTAAGCAACTTGAGTTTATAGATATGAATAGGGTTATGATTTACTAGGTAGACCATCACATTTGGGTTGTTCCCTTTTTGAAACCCTGGTCAGAAAAACAAGAAAGTATTTTATATATGCTGGATTTTTTGTTTGTTTGTTTTTGAGACAGAGTCTTGCTCTGTTGTCCAGGCTGGAGTGCAGTGGCACAATCACAGCTCACACTGAAGCCTTGAAATCCTGGGCTCAAGCAATCCTCCTGTAGCTTCCACAAGCATGTGCCACCACAGCTGGCTATTTTTTAATTTTTTGTAGAAACAGGGTCTTAATATGTTGCACAGGCTGGTCTCAAACTCCTGGCCTCAAGTGATCCTCCCACCTCAGCCTCCCTTAGTGTTGGGAGCCACCATGCCTAGCCTGGAACTTTTATAACAAAGTCACAGAATATGATTTCAGAAAGTACAAGCTACTATAATTAATTTCTTCTGCATGAACTCAAAATTTCAGGGTTTTTTTCCTCTGTAATTCTAGGAATTAACCTTGTAAAACAGTATATTTTAGGGAAATTTTGGTTAAAAAAAAAAAAAAAAGTGTACCATGCATTTTGAGATGTTTTAAGTTTCCAGAAAATTTGGCTATTGTGTAGTTCTCATGAGAAAATGGTACTGTGGACTTCTGGGTGATAATTATTCTGACACAAAGCAGCAGCAGGCCTGAGCCCTCTTGCAAATGCAATGCCAGGTAGATTTTTTTTTTCAAGAAATAAAAAGTCAGTTTTAGCCACCTGCACGTCTTCGGAAGTTGTGAAATGCTAGGACCTGTAAAAACTGACTTCCCATTCTGGTTTCTAGGAAATGCTTTGGTTCTCATCAGAATAAGACTTTATGATCTCAGACCCTCTGTCTTCCACTTTCTCTTCCCCAATTGCATTCTCCCTTTGAAAAAAGTCCACTGGATTCTGAAGCTGCACAACTCCTCATGGCATATTTAGATGACTTCTTCTGCGACGTTCCTCACTATTCCATTGTATGTGCCTTTGAGGCTTCATTTACAAGTGTAATGCTTGCAGGTACAGCCCCAATGAAAGAATTTGGGGCTTTCCAACTTTTCCTCCCTGTTGGCAGTTTAAGGGCAAAGAATTAAAGGAGTTAGGATGAAGGGTGGTTATTAGCTCATCTTACCAAATGATGGCTCTGAAGTATTTAATAACAATTGAGTTGCAGAGAAAGCATGGCTTCTCTATGGGCAAATCTACATGTTCACTTATTTTCCAGGACACCCAGCCTTACAGGCAAATGGTACACAGCTAAGGGAGAGAAAGTGTAGGGAAGGAATGAAAGGATTTTAAAGATTGACTGTTGCAAGCTTATTTCTAGTCATTTGATTTTCTAGGGTAGTATAGTTTCTCAATTCTCTTCACATGGGTAGTTGGGGGGAACCATAGGAAATAAAATGAAATGTTTATGTTAGGAAATTAGATGTTACTTATTTTCTTCTTAATACTATACTTCTATTTTAGGAGAGTATGTGTGAGAGAGAGGAAAACAGAGAGAGGGAGAGGGAGACGGAGGGAGAGGGAGATGGAGGGAGGGAGGAAGAGGGAGAGACTGCGACAGAGACAAAGGATGGAAGAAAGAATGAGAAAGAGGAAAGATAGGAGAATCAGAGAAGGGCAGACAGAGAGAATGAATCCTTGTTTTATTTTGGGGACAAACATTGCTCTCAAAGTTGCAGTTATACACACATACGCGTACACACACACATCTGTAGTTGACGGAGGTTTGAAAAGCATAGGCATAACAGAGTCTCAGAGACGGCATATATGTTCATGCTCTACGGAAGGATGGGGACATGAATGTACTTAGCGTGGCCAATGGAATGATGCAACTAACCAGTGGCAATAATAGTTTCTTACTGAGTAGGTCACAGAAAGACAGGAACTATGATCATTGTTCATAGAAGCCGATGGAGGCATCAATGCTCTGAACATTCTCTTCTTGTGATGATGAGAGCTCATATTTACTGAGCATACTGGATTCTATGCACTTGATATCAACTGACATCTAAATTTCAAAGCATTCCTCACCAGATCGGTGCTGGAGTTTTATTTATTTATTTATTTTTTGAGACGCAGTCTCTCTCTGTCACCCATGCTGCAGTGCTGTGGAGCCATCTCGGCTCACTGCAACCTCTGCCCCTCCAGGTTTAAGCAATTCTCTGCCTCAGCCTCTGGAGTAGCTGGGATTACAGGCGCGTGCCACCACGCCTGGCTAATTTTCTTTTGTATTTTTAATAGAGACGGGGTTTCACCATCTTGGCCAGGCTGGTCTTGAACTCCTGACCTCGTGATCTACCCGCCTCAGCCTCCCAAAGTCCTGGGATTACAGGTGTGAGCCGCCGCGCCTGGCCGTACTGGAGTTTTCTTTGATTTAAAGATGAGCTTTTTCCTCTTCTGGGGACGATGTCTAGAGGCACTCAGAATGGTCCAGTGTTTGACAAACCGTCACAGGTTTTCCCGCAATCCAGCTTCTCACTACACTCGGCTACCCAGAACCCGTGGTAGTAAAATTGTTTACCTTTACACCAAGAAGCTTGGGATAGCACCAAAATCTGTACTCAGCGTGTTCAAGGGTTTCATGCTGTGAGACCTAAAATCTTATGAGCTTGTCCAAAACACAGAAACATGTCAGCAGGGCCTGTGGTGGTTCCATGTGTGCTAACTGTGCTTGTGAAGGGATCAAGCATGCTTTTCTTATTGAGGAGCAGAAAATCATTGTCAAAAGTGTTGAAGGAACAAGCACAGAGGCAGAAAGCTAAATTCAAACTAAAGCTTTTATGAGTAATAAAAATTAAGAGATATAAAAAATAAATAAATATGAGGACACCGAGGCACAGAGAGGTTCATTAACTTACCCAGGGGTAGTCCGATGGTGGAGGTGGAGCTGTGAAACCTAAGCGGTCAGGCACTGGCGCTGAGCCCCACTCAGCTATGTTGCTGTGAACTTTGCTTCCTTATCTCAATTTTGCTATTTGCAGGAAGCCAAGACTTTTATTGTCCTTGACAACAGTTTTTTTATTTGCATCAAAACGCGACCTGTGTCCGAGAAGAAATAATTTTCAGAGGACACCAAGTAACCATATCAAGATATTGTTGCCATTGAATGATAAAAGCAGATCATGCCTGTACTGCGTAACAAAGGGAAAACTTGTACTTACCAGTTTAGGTCAGAAGAGAGCAGTGGTAGAAAAATAGTGGCCATGGAGGGTATCTGAGAAAGAAAGACTATCTTCAGATGCAGAGGGGAATTTTGTGGCATGACAAGTCATGCCCGATCCAGGCTGGGTTGCTAGGTGCTGCAGGACCGGGGTGCAGGGCCCCCCGGGTCCTGCCCCACATGTGTACCCTCCTTGGCCCCAGAGAGGTAGCTTTTAAAAAGTTCTGCATTTAACTTTTTTTTTTTTTTGAGACGGAGTCTCGCTCTGTCCCCCAGGCTGGAGTGCAGTGGCGCCATCTCGGCTCACTGCAAGCTCCGCCTCCCGGGTTCACGCCATTCTCCTGCGTCAGCCTCCCGAGTAGCTGGGACTACAGGCGCCCGCAACCGCGGCCGGCTAATTTTTTGTATTTTTAGTAGAGACGGGGTTTTACCGTGGTCTCGATCTCCTGACCTGGTGAGCCGCCGGCCTCGGCCTCCCAAAGTGCTGGGATTACAGGCGTGAGCCACCGCGCCCGGCCTGCATTTAACTTTAAAGCCTGACCTTTCCCAGGTCAATATCAAGCTCAGGAATTGGGGAAGAATAAGGAACCCTGGAAGGCTCATTTGACTGAGGTATCCTTCTGAAGTTTAACTTTTCGTTTTGCTTTTCTCTTTAACCCTGGATTGAAGTTCTTTTAAGATCTTAAACCTATAAGCCTTCTCTGTCACTTTGCTGGCGTCTTCCTGTATCTGGGAGCAGTTTATAGAGGGGACAGCAGTATTCTTCGAACTGCGTTCAGAGAATCAGGGGCACTTGGGTCAGATTGGGGTAGTGGTTAAAATTCAGGATCCTGGCCCCACTCCTCACCACCCCACCCCACCCCCATCCCCCGCCCTACCCACCAGCCATCCCGCCCCACTGAATCAGCACTGCAGGCAAGAGGCCCTAGAAGGGACTGCTGTCAATCGCCAGAGGGTTATTTGCATGAGAAACGTTTACAAACCACCTTTTGACAAGTTCCGTGGTTTATAAGGATACATTTCTTGCATAACAATAATTAAATGTGTTTCTGCCCAAGGAATGATGTGAAAGACCACTGTTAGGGCCATGAGCATGGATAAGGCACTGCCCCTGCCATGAGGAGGACCCATGCTTATCAAATGACCTCCACATATGGGTGGAATAGAGACATGAAACCAGACGCAAAACTGGGACAGTCTCTCACTGCCCTTCGCGAGTCATACCTCAGTAAAGTTGGAGATAGGATCTTTGAAATACTATTTTCCTATTCAGATAAATTGTCACTTTCCCCCTTCACAAATATTTTGACTCATAGATACTTACCTAAAATGTTTCAAAGTAGTTTTTTTAAATACAAATTTGGGATAATCAAACTTTTAAAGAACTCACATCACAATCTTAAGTATTTGGCCGATAATTCCTCATAGGCCATAAGGGTAACTTCTGATAGTGCGAAGAAAGACAGCACTGAATTTGTGGGAAATTTCAACGAGGATTAATAGTGATCTCGTATGGGGATGGAGTGATTAAAAATAGAAATCAAAGTGTTGTTTATTTATTTAGAAGAAAGAGCTGGGTGCAGTGTAGTTCCAACATTTTGGGAGGCTAAGGTAGGTGGATTGCTTGAGTTCAGGAGTTTGAGGCCAGCCTGGGCAACATAACGAGACCATGTCTGTACAAAAAATTATTAAAAGTAGCTGAGCGTTGGGGCACATGCTTGTAGTCCAGCTACGAGGGAAGGGGCAATTGGGAGGATTGCTTGAGCCCAGAAAGTCAAGGCTGCAGAGAGCTCTGATTGTACCACAGCACTCCAGCCTGAGCCACAGGCAGAGGCTCTGTCTTAATGTAAGTGCCTGGTATTTTAATGTGAAGAATATGAATTTTGAAAATTAAAAGGAAACAAACAATGTACAGTGGAGAGACACTTCATGTGTGCAGAATGAGGGGTTTTAGTTGCCCCACTGCAGAGAGAATTAAGAATAGTAATAGCAATGCTGTTTGGGGACAGCGGTTAAGATGTAGAATACTTGTGAGTTCCTGGGCCTTTCCTTGATTCAGAGTTGTAAGAGCCATCCTTTATCAACCATTCCTATGACATCTGGGAACCAATGTTTTCAAACACAGTCACATCTCCGATGGTTAAACTAGAGAAGGGATACCTAGAAATCAACATTGCTCAGAGCTAAGGTTACCAAATATCCCATGGGAAATGCTTACAATAAAAATTCACTCATTGCTTACCTAAAGTTCAAATGTAACTAGCTATAGCGCATTTTTATTTGCTAAATTTGGTGACTCTACTCACTAGAAAAATAAAATATGGTAGTTGCATTTTAAAAGAACCAGGATTTTGAGAACAATTATTTTCCCCGATTAATAACAGCCTCCCCTTCAGTGGAAGATGGTGCCTGCTCTCCGTGGTCTCCTGAAGTGCTCTGGATCTCTGTCCCCTATCATATGCTGGTGTCCTTCCAGCTGTTCCTGGCAGTCTGACGATCTTAGGCATTCTAGCTTGTCATTCTAGCTTGTCGGTGGCTGGGGAAGACATGGTAATAATAGGCACTTGTAGTTAAGCCCACATCTCCAGGGTCAGAACAGCTCAGGACTCCTATCTTGTTATACCTCACGGTTTTACACGCAGGCCCAAAACCAGGGCCTCCAGATACTCAGCCCCGCCGATGTACACACTGGTGCCCCTCTGGCATTTCCTAGATAATGTATTTACGCATCACTTATCCTTTAGACTCTGGGGCAAATATACATTTCATATATTTTCTTATTTAATCTTATATCAGTTTTATGAGGAAAATATTATTCTGTCTTTACTTTTTGAAAGAGAGATTTGTAAAGCTTGTAAGAGAATTGTGAAGCTTGGAATGGTTACCTCATGTGTCCATAGTTCATAAAGATTCAAACACAAAGTCTCCTCCAACGCCCAATCTCTTACCTCTTCTGTACTGCCTGCCTGTCTCCCATTCTCCCTACACCCTCTCCCCATTCTGCATTTCATGTAAGTCACAAAGGGATTATAATGACTTACAAGGATGTAAAGAGATGAACTGGACTTTGGGACAGGCTGTCTCTGTGAGCTCTATTATCAGGGGGCAAGTGAATTCATCTGTCTGAGACCCAGTTGCCTTAATCTTTAAAACTGGGATACAAATATTGGCTGCATAAATGTATTGGGAGGATTAAATAAATTAACTTTGTAACATATAAGGCACTTGGCACGTGCTTGGTTCTGAAATCTAGGATGCTCACTGTGTATATAACCAAATACCTAACAGTATGAAGTGCCGTGGATGTTGTAAAAGAACTAGGTGCAAGGAACAATAGAAACACAAATGAAGAGCCAAATGAGAGAATAGGAAGAAGAAGAGGAGGAGGAAGACGAGGGAGAAGGAGAAGGAGATGATGGGAGCCTTGGGGGAAGGAGATGACTTGTCTCAGGGACTCAAGATAAGGGGTATTAGAATTTGAGCCTACTTTTTCAGTGAGGTTTTTTGGAAGCTGAGGCAAAGCAACTTAGCATAAGCAGCAGGGATACCTTTGAGCCAACAGGGCTCTCAGATTTGCATCTGTAGAAGGTCTGTGTGCAGCAGACTTTGTGGCTCTGAGTTCACCATGGGAAGGGGAAGGTCAGAACTCAGAATTCCTTAAGAATTCCTGAGAATTACTTGAAAATGTCTGGCTCATGACTGAGACATACTTATGTTCTTCATAGAATATACAGTCACTTTTCTGGACTTCCCTTGGGGAAAATCCAGTCTGCCTCAGTTATTTATAGTTTTTTCTGAAAGACAAAACAAAACAAAGTAAATTAAATCTGAGCCAATGCTTGAGGGTAAAGGATTCTGGGCTCAAATGAAATGTTCACTTATTAGTATTTGCTGAGTGACCTTGGCTGGGTTATATCATCTCTCTGGGCCTTTCTTCCTCATCTGTACAGAAAACAGATTAAGAAATTGCATGAACCTCTGTCCAGTGTACACCTCATGCCTTGCCCTGTGGTAGATGCCTGGTCCAGAGGACAGCCCAGCCTTTCCCATGGTGGTGATCACAACACAGTGAGCATGGGCAGGGGATGAACACAGGGTTAAGATTCACATAACCCAGCAAACATTGATAGTGTTACATCAGAAGGGGACACATGCTGTGAAGAAAATGATGCTGGCTTATAGAATAGAGTGAGGCTGGGGTGAACAGCCAGGAGGCAGGGCCAGGCCCTGTTCATACAGCAGTCAAAGATGGCTTCTCTGAGGAGGTGACTGTATTAGTCCATTCTCACACTGCTGTAAGGAAATAACTGAGACCGGGTAATTTGTAAGAAAAGAGGTGTATTAGTCTGTTTTCATGCCACTGATAAAGACATACCCAAGACTGGGCAATTTACAAAAGAAAGAGGTTTAATGGACTCACAGTTCCATGTTGCTGGGGAGGGCTCACAATCATAATGATAGGTGAAAGGCACATCTCATATGGTGGCAGGCAAGAGAAGAGTGAGAGCCAAGTGAAAGGGGTTTCCCTTATCAAACAATCCGATCTCATGAGACTTATTCACTGCGATGAGAACAATATAGGGGAACCATCACCATGATTCAATTATCTCCCACTGGGTCCCTCCCATAACATGCGGGAATTATGGGAGCTACAATTCAAGATGAGATTTGGGTGGGGACACAGCCAAACCATATCAAGAGGTTTAATTGACTCATGGTTCCGCAGATTATACAGGAAGCATAGTGGCTTCTGCTTCTGGGGGGGGCCTCAGGAATCTTACAATCATGGCAGAAGGTAATGGGGAAGCAGGAGTCTTACATGGCTGGAGCAGGAGGAAGAGAGACAGCAGGGAGGTGCCACACACTTGTACAACAACCAGGTCTTGTGATAACTCATTCACTCACTGTCACAAGAACAGCACCAGGGGGATGGTGATAAACCATTCGTGGGAACTCCGCCTTCATAATCCACTCACCTTCCACCAGGCCCTTCCTCCAGCATTGGAGATTACAATTCCACATGAGATTTAATGGGGACGCAGATTCAAACCATATCATTCTGCCCCTGGCCCCTTCAAATCTCATATCCCTCTCACATTACAAAATATACTCATGCCTTCCCAACAGTCCCCCAAAGTCTTAACTCATTCCAGCATTAACTCAAAAGTCTAAAGTCCAAAGTCTCATCTGAGACAAGGCAAATCCCTTCTGTCTGTTTTGTTCTAGTCATGTTGGCAGCCAGTTGGGTGGTGCCCACCCACGTTGAGGGTGGGTCTTTCTCTCCCAGTCCACCTGCTCAAATGTCGGTCTCCTCTGGCAACACTTACACAGACACATCCAAAAGCAATACTTTACTAGCCATGTAGGCATCCTTCAAATCCAATCAAGTTGACACCTAATATTAACCATCACAGTGACCTTTGATCGGACACTTGCATACATTGAAGGAACCAGTCACGAGAGCTGGCAAGAAGCATGTTCTGGGAGGTTCTTCAAAGAGTTGCCCAACAGACGGCTAGGGAAGAAGGTTATGTCAGGAAGGAATTTGGACTTTCCTGGAAAATGTGGAAGAAACAAGAAGAAATCTCTGCTGGTACCTTGTCTACAGCTTACAAACACTTTTGGTCTTTTCCACATTGGAGACACACACATGTAGTTTGTGTGCATGTGTATGTATATATCCACACTCTTAAAATAAATGCACTTCAGGGACATAGACCAGGCACATAAACCCTAGATTTTCCCTGCCATCGAAAGGTCCCTTATGACTAGTTTTGGGCAATAAACAGGTGCTGGCCATGTCCACTGCCACTACCCACTTCTACTGATGCCAACACTGCCAGTGCATCATGGTGGCCTCCCCCACAGGCATTCCTCTGGACACTGCAAAAGCAAACTTTCCAATGAATGGCATTAGCAGGGGAATTGAAACCTATTGGCTACTGTGGGCCAGTGCTCCCGGCTTTACTCTGATAGTCTTATAATCTGTGTTTTGTGACATAACCAAGAAAGTTAAAATAGACCTTGAGAATCAGAACAGAGTGGGTATCAAAGGGTTGTGGTGTCATCTCATCAGAGGGGTAATCAGAAAACAAGCACTTAGTACACACAAATGAGTGTGGATATGTAGGCTGGACTGGGAACAGCATCTTCATGAGATTGGAAGTGTAATCAGACAATAGCTTGAGGATAGATATTTGGATAAGGAGACTTCAGGTGGAAAAATACTTTATGCTGAGAATTACAAAACATTGCAGTCCGGTAAGGAAATACTCCACAATAAAATAAAATCATCAGGAAGGAGTGAGAGAAGAACTGATGGGAGCAAAAGATGGGAGAAGGAGAATTTATCACCCCAGTGAGAGCAGGATGAATGGAATCAAGGGGCAAGGGCCTGGAAAGAGTTAGAAATAGGAGTACCAAAAAAATGTTATTTTCCCCTGATGAATAGTGAGGATCAGTTTGGCCTCCCATAGCACCCTCTGTGTTCCTAGTGTTTTATGTGTATGTAGTAACCTGACGTGTGGCATTTAGTGAGAATAGGTACTTTTTCTTGGTGGCACTGACATCTGACTGTAATGCCATATAGCCATATACAAGCCTCACAATGGCTTTCGTCAAAGAAAGGTTTACTCAGAATACAATGAAGTTCTGTGCTTTTGCTAAAATCTGCACAAAACACCTAAAGACTAACAGTTTAGGAAAGATGACAAAAAGTACTACCTCTTAATTCAGAAATGGCATTGACTGGGTGTGGTTCACATCTGACATAAGGCAGAATACTCATTTTGAAGTGTATCTTGTGGATTTGCTAGCAGGAAAAGTGGAACAACTACAAGAGCCATACTCACATCTGTGCAAAGTTAATGAATGACTTTTCATATTTTTGGTGCTCTGCTATATTTAAAATTGAATGCCCTATCACGTAATAAAAATACCAAACTACTTATATGAACAGTGAAAGAGGGCGAGGCCAGTTCAAATTAACTGAAATCAACAAGATTATTTAGGAGAATAGAAGCAATATTGTACAAAGATTGACCAAAGACCAGACTGGCTAAGTTATCATTTCTCTCCCTTTGATGGCCTTTAAGTTGGGATTTCCTTCCAACTTGGGTTCATTTTTCATTTATCTGGGAAGAGTGTGGTTTAGTGAAATTTTAAAGTTATGCCTTTACTTTACTGCATCTAAGAAACAAAAAGAGACATGACTGTAATAATTTCAAGGTAATTTGATACAGGTATGTATTCGTCTGTTTTCACATTGCTGATAAAGACATACCCAAGACTGGGCAATTTACAAAAGAAAGAGGTTTAATTGGACTTACAGTTTCACACGGCTGGGGAGGCCTCACAATCATGGCAGGAGGCAAGGAGGAGCAAGTCACATATTACGTGGATGGCAGCAGGCAAAGAGAGAGCTTGTGCAGGGAAACTTCCCTTTTTAAAAACATTAGATCTCATGAAACACATTCACTATCACAAGAACAGCATGCGAAAGACCCATTCCCATGATTCAATTGTCTCCCACTGGGTTCCTCCCTCAATGTGTGAGAATTATGGGAGCTACAAGAGGAGATTTGGGTGGGAACACAGAGCTGAAGCATATCAAGATATAAGAGAAAAGATTGTATTATAAAACTGACCCTAACCTGGGCACCTCCATCTACTACTTCTTCCTCTCCACTAGCATCTCAGCCTTCATCCCCACCCCCATCTCTCACTAGATGAGCTACGTGGACAATCTGGTGTGTGAGCTTCCAAACATTTTCTATACATATGTAATTTAATTATAAAATCATATCATCTCCGCATACAGGAATGTCTCAGCCTCAGTGCTATTGACACGTGAGCCAGATAAGTCTTTGAGGTGGGGGGCTGTCCTGTGCACTGAGGCATGTTTATCGGGATCCCTGGCCTCCACTCACCAGGTGCTAAGAGCATGCTCCCCACAGCCTTGATGTCTCCAGACATCATGAAATATCTCTAGCAGGCAATATCACTCTTGATTGGGAATAATTGATACAAAGGCTTAGTTTTATTTGTTTATATATGTGTATATATATGTGTATATATGTAGATATATATAATATCTACAGATATATATAATATCTACATATATACACATATTTTATATATATATGTATAGAGAGAGAGTAACCATTTTATTACAAAACCGTTTTGCTCTCTTTCTGCCTACTGCTTTTCCCAATCAAAATCATTGACAAAATTCTTTAACATGTAATTAATGCTATTTAATTACATTCCATGAATGCTTCATATTCTGTCCAGTGAATATAACATTGCTCCATGGATGTATCCCACCATTCTTTCATCTATGGGCATTAACATGGTTTCTAGTTCTTGACCTTCAAATGGCAATGCTGTAATGAGTGTCATGGTGCATGTGCCTTTACAGATCCCCAGAAATGGAATTGTAGCATAAGAATTTTATTTTATTTTATTTTTTGGGACAAGGTTTTGCTCTGTCACTCACGCTGGAGTGCAGTGGCATAATCACCGCTCACTTCAGCCTCGACTTTCTGAACTCAAAGAATCTTCCTGCCTCAGCCTCACAAGTAGTTGAAACTACAGGCATGCATGCCCATGCCTGGTTAATGTTTAAACATTTTTTGTGGAGTCTGAGTCTCTCTCTATGTTGCCTAGGCTTGTCTAGAACTCCCAGGCTCAAGCAATATCCCCACCTTGGCCTTCCAAAGGACTGGGGTTACAGGCATGAGCCATGGTGCCTGGCCTTATGTATTTTTAATTTTATTAGATATTGCCAGATCACCTAATGGCAGCCTTTGAAAAAAACTTTTAAAACTCTAAATTTTGTGTATAAGACTGATACGAGTGATTAGTTAAGTGATTTCTTGAACATGAAAAGAATACAAATAATTCAAAGTCTGCCTTTTGGTTTTAGTCCTAAAAATTACAATTTTTTGTGCAGGAGGAAGTTTGGATTAGCAGTTTAATCATCAGATCTTTCAAATTTCTTGTTTGTCAGGGGTTTTGAGTATAGTCACCAATTAAAATGAATAAACTGCAAAATTAAATTCTATGCCAAGAGTGTTACTTTATTCTGTAATCAATTTACCTTGTGTTAAGTATTTCAAGACTAGAAATGAAAATGGAATGGGGGACTGGATTAAAGTTGTCTTAAGTGATGGAATAATACAAATATGCCTTGTGAGTTTCCTTAGGACTAATGAGTGGCTGAAACCCTGCAACTTAACCTCACCATGCAAGTCGGCACAGTCTGAGTTATGTGTCCTATCCAATGATGAATGAAAATAGTTCTGTTTGATAGTTTGGATCATTTTAATGTACTATTTTATTCCCCACTCAACAGCTCAGGATAGCTTTTAAGCAACATGATTTCAATTGTTTTACTCTTTTCCCCTTTTAGAGTTCTCCGGTTGAAAGAAAAAAGCGCAACCTGACTTCTGAATTCCGAGAACACACTACACAGTGGTAAGAAAATTAAGGTCTATTTTTTTTTTCTTCTTGAGGACTTGAGTGCCTCAGCAAGTGTGATAGTGGGAGATGTTATTTCTGATGGTTATTGTGCTGTATGTGTAGCTGTCTTCTGGAAGTAGAGGCTGCTGGGATCTTCCCTGGACTTGTGTATCAGGGAGAAAGAACTAATTTAAAATAAAGCAAAATATGTATCTACTCTTTACTAGGTTAACTTTAAAAAATAGACAAGTAATTGCGAAGTTTGCAATACACATGCATTACTTGTCTATTTTTGCAAGTAAATAGTTGCATGTGTGTATAGTTGCACCTGAGTGCCGGTGCAACAAGAGTGTTGCTCTCCAAGCTGTTGGGAATGGAAGTGTTAGCTCTAAGTCTCACAGAGCTTTCGGGCTTTGCTTGAAGCCTTTTAATGTTACAGGAAGATTTTGTTCTGTCAGTTTCTCTCATGCAATGTAATTGGACTTCTCTAATTCCTCTTTTCTCCTTGGTTATTTCTCCTAATAAGAGAAATTAGCTTTATGTGCCTTCAATATTGTGGTTATATGCCAGTTTAAAATGGAATAATCTCATTTGCTGCATTTTGGTTTGATATTGTGCATGAAATTTAGAAATAATTTCCATTTAAAATTACAAGTTATATCACAACATTATGAAAGGTTTAGGGAAAGAGACATTGAAAAAACTATTCCACTGATAATTTAGCATAGCAACAATTACTGGTTTGTTACCAACTTCATATGTATTTTTTCCTTTTACACATACAATTTAAAATTCTGACTTTAAATCAATTACTTTTTAATATGTAATACCTGCCAATGGGGCAAAATGTTAAGAACTCCAAAATTGTGTATATGAAATGTATTTGTCTCTCCTTCCTTCTTTGCCCCATGCCAGCTAGTTCCCTTTCCAGGACACATCTGATGTTTCTGGTTTCTAATTTACAGGTCCTTCGAGATTATTTACATTGTTTGCAGTCTGTTGCTATGCTAAACAATGCTTTGAAAAGGAGTAGAACATCTTTATGCATATGCTGTCTCTCCTATGTTCTAGTTCTTGGATGGAAGGAAAAGGCTGACACTCAGTATCTAAAGCAAAAATCAGACTTTATTGCTTGCTAAACAAGAGACAACAGTGCTTGTAGGACACAGTTCTGTTAAAACAAAGCAAATGCTGATCATATATAGGGTTTGGGAAGCATTAAGTTCAGGAATTAAAACACTGTGAGAAGTGTGTTTGGAAATTAATTGACCTTTAGCAGTGAAAGCTTGGCATTTGGAGTGTGCCTGTTGCTAATAGTTGGATTTCAGAAGTAAGGCTGTTACTGATTGGCTAGCTTTCAGAAGTGTGTTACTAAAGTGGATTGTCGCTGACCAATTTTGATGTATTTTTTCGTGTGTGTGTGAGACGGAGTCTCACTCTGTTGTCAGGCTGGAGTGTAGTGGCGCGATCTTGGCTCACTGAAACCTCTGTCTTCCCAGTTCAAGTGTTCCTCCTGCCTCAGTCTCCCAAGTAGCTGGGACTACAGGCGTGCACCACCACGCCCAGCTAATGTTGTATGTTTAGTAGAGACGGGGTTTCACCATGTTGGCCAGGACGGTCTCCAACTCTTGACCTTGTGATGCGTCCACCTCAGCCTCCCAAAGTGCTGGGATTACAGGCGTGAGCCACCGCGCCTGGCCAATTTTGATGTCTTTATAACAAGTTGTGGTAGTGACTTGTTGATACCTTAGGACTATGACCAAGAAAGAGTTATCATTTTCCTTTAAAATTTAAATTCTCAACTACGTGAGAAATTTATGGGAAATGGAAGTCCTGGGTCAAATAGTGTGTGCATTTTATATTTTAATTGACTAGAGATTTACCAATTTACACGCCCACCAGCAATGAATGACAGTGCTCATTTCTCCACAACATAGTGTGTCATCAGGTTTTTTATCTTTGTTAACCTAAGTGAAACATAGTATCTTCCTGAAGTTTTGTTGTCTATTTCTTACAATAAGTAAGGTTGAGAAACTTTGTATATGATGAAAATCACATTTTATTTTCTGTATGTTTTTCTGTCATCTACCCACTTTTAATGGAATTTAAAAAATACTGACTTTTAATGACTCATATATTAATTAGCCCTGTACATTAAGAGTTGTAAATATTTTCTCCAGTATGTTCTTTGTCTTTTTATTTTGTTTATGGTGTTTATTTGCGGAGAAAAAGCTTCTAAAAACAGGCCTGGACACAGTTGGATTGATCAGTATTTTTTATTGTCTTTTGGGTTTTAGATTACAGTTGGAAAACTCTCTTATTTTGAGATTATAGTATTTTCGATGCTCTCCTTTATTGCTTTTATGGCTTTATTTTCATTCATTCTTCTGGAATTTGTGCTAGTGTAAGTGTAAAGGAGGATACGATTTTTTAGGTAGCTAGATGCCTCACCACTATTTCTTAGATAATACATTATTTCCCTACTAATGTGAATGAACATCTTTGCTCAAAACTAAAGCTTCCCAAGTATGTTGATTTACTGCTGATCTTTTTCTCTGATCCATCAATTATTATGCTGGCTTTTTATTTATCATAATACCACATGCATTTCTCTGTTTAACTGGCTTCTTGCTAATCACTGTGGTGTTCACATTAAATGAATATTGTGCAATTTACTCAACAACTCTCCCTTTTGTTGCCCTCCATGTAACGTTGGGGAGATTTTTGGCTATAAATCAACAGATACATTTTTTAAAAAACTTTATCTCTGTTTATTCCATAAACCACCTATCATTCTGGGGCAAGGTCTGATTGTCTCTAGTTTAACAAGCACCCCAGGTGATTCCAGGGAAGGCTGATGTTTCATTGCTTGCTGCTCTTTGGAGTTGAATCCGATCACACGTGGATCGTATCATCACACAACTGATCCAATCAGTGATGATAAGCGATCGATTTTTCCGGTGACGGTTTGAGTTTTACCACGTCCACACATTATAGATTTATATACATATTCACTTCTATGTGTATATCAGTACATGCAAGTATATAACAAATAGATACTGCTGTGAAGGCGGAATGTATTTGATGTGATACTTTTAGAAATACATGAAATTGTTGAGATTTGATGAGAGTCCATTTATGATTCTTAGTTTTCGTAGAGAAATAGGAAGGGGCTACTGAATGGTCCACCTTAAGACCGAAAAGGGTGAAAGTCCAGAACGAAAGGCCAAACAATGATTTCATTATACAAATGAAATGAGAAAATGCAGTGAAATTCCATCCATCCCTGAGGACTGACTCCATTTAGAGGTTAGAAGAGCAGCCTGGAGTGATCTCACACTTACGGGTTCCGTACCGTCACTGCGGAGCAACTGTAGAAGGGTTGTGACTAAGAATGAAAGGATCAGCACATAAAGTTTTTCGCTTTAACTACCCTTCTGTGGGGTACATAAGAAATAAAACAGATAATGGATCCAGATGGCCCATCCCCTGGTGAATAGTGAACAAGGGGTATCTAAATAGGTGAGTGCAATCTGCAGCAAAAACCCCAAACGAGAACATCGGCCGTGAGTCTCAGTTCAGTTTTAGAGGCAGACTGTTAAGTACATTAGGTGATGTCATAGACTGTTTGTGATGAAGAAGATATTGGAAAGAACTAGCTCAGGGAAGTTCTAAATGCAAAAAATCATGATTTATTCCACTTTCACGGGCCATTGCAGTTTGCAGAGACTCTTCCCATTAAAACAGGCTTCATGATACCCAGATTACTGATGAGAAAACTGAGTTGCATGGAGGTGAGATGGTACCCAGCTAAGTCACGGTTGGAGCACCTCAGAGAGCACTAGCTCAACATCTTATTCACACACTTCAACTCAACTCACATTTATGAAAGACCTAGCCTACTTATGCAACCAAAGTATACGGGGTATCAAGGCATGTGAATTATCTCTGACACTAAGAATACGAAGCCCGATAGCATCAAACAGGGAGAGGGAGCTTTGTTATGCTTTTATGTGCCTTAATTGTCCTGGAGTCTTCAGCAAGTCTGTGGTGAATGCAGTGGAAAAAGAGCAAACTTCAAAATTAACTTAAAATTTTAATCATTGAAATTAAATCGCAGACATAAATTAGACAGATACCTGTGAAAGCAAACATTTTTTAAAGCTGGGAACTCCCTGCTATGTTGATTCACTTTATAGGATGGCCATACGGAACTGATGTTAATAGCCAACAAACCATTGTCAGATGCATAATAGATTGCTAATTACTCATGGAAACAGACTTTTTGAACTAGAATGGTGCGTTTTAATTGCCTTTTAGTAAGATGCTTTGTCTTTTTCTTCCCCCACCTAGGTCCCATCAGCACTTACCCCAGTGTTGGCCTGAGTTGTAATAGATTCGTAATAGACACGTTTATGTATTAATAATAATAAAGATAAATTATGTTTGCAAATGCTTCCCCCTACATTTTATCTCTATGACAACTCTGGGGGATATGCAGGGCAAGTGTTATTATCTCTACTTTATTGATGATGAAACCAAGGCATGATAAAGTCAGGAGGTTTTTCAAAATTTCATGAGTGAATCAGGATTCAAGGTCTGGTTTTGTTATTTGACAATATCCTGTTCCGTATATAATAAACCAACCTGTGCTACGACATGAAACTCACAGTGCTAAGGCAACAGGATGTGGCCACTGGTGTGAATTCTGTCCCTGTCAACTGTGCGTTCTTTACCTCTTTGAGACATAGTTTATTCAAATTGGTAAAAATAGTAGCTATTCCTATTTACAAAGTTTTGATGAGACTCCATTGAGATAATACATAAGGAATTTCTTCGAACTTTTCCACAGTGTTTCTCACCTAGAGCTCTTGAATGGGCTTCAGTGGGTCTGTAAAATCTGTAACGTTATATAAAATTTGATGCTTACTTGTATATAATGCATTTATTTTTTCTGGCGAAAGTGCTAACAATTTTATAAGATTTTCAGATTTCTGTGATTAAAAAGATTAGAATTATGCAAAACATGATGCACAATATTAGTATGGTGTTATTAATACAAAATATCGTTTCTGATATTTTAACACATTCTTTTTAGAAAATATGAAAAATACAGAAAAGCACAAAAAGAAAATAATAGTCATCCAAAAACATGTCATTTAGAGAGAATCAACATAGCAATGTCACATTGTTGATGTGGATTGTTATGGCTGATACCACATTGTGGCATTTTTTTATAAATAAAAAGTGTTGTGGGGACAGCACAAAATATATTTTATGTATTACATATATAGTTTACGTGCATATACATTTGTAGGATTGGGATCATTTTCAATATGTGAACATGGACTTACTGGTATAATATTTTTCTACATGATGTTTAACATCTGCCTTGAAATCTCTATATAGTTATTCCGTAATTTCTATACCTAATATTCTAGGTTTAGAGTATTGTATTGTACCTTCAAATTTGTTTTCGTTTTTGTCATTTTAACTAATATCACAATATATATGCTTCTACATGTAATTATACTACATATTCATAAATTTTATGTATTTTCTGAAATCAACTTATATATCTCTGGCTTTTCTAACTGAATGGTCAATTATTAAGTATTCCCTTCTCCCAGATGTACTTTAGCTTTTTATTACCATTTTTCCAAAAATCTTACTGGATTTAAACAAAATTAATTATGCCTATTAATTCTTTGGGGGAAGAATTTTAATATTGATACTTCTTTTCTAAAATGTAATTTGTCACTTCTTTTATCCAGAATCAATACCCTTGAGCATCTTCTCTTTTGACCTAATGCAGTAAATTCTTTTGAAATTTCCATAGTAAATAATGTTTTCATTCTTAGAGGAAATTGTTCTTGAACATGATATAATATTTTTAGACTACATTTCCAAATTAAATTGTCAATATTTGATTTAGAATTTTTTCATTTATAATTATGAGGAAGATTGGTCTATAAATTTATATTTCTGGAGTTTTTCACTTTTTCAAATATCTGTGTAGAGATTGCCATAAAAAATGGAAAAGCCTTCCATCTTTCTCCACAAGGAATTTTAGAAAATTGTGAAATTTTCTTCCCTATTTATTCATTAAGCTTTTTGGCATCATTTATGTTTTCTTTACCAATCTGTTTAATTAAAATTTTTAATTTGTCAGAATACAATATTACACAATTTTTACTCATGTCTGTGGTCATATTCATTGTTTTTCGCAGTTTTATATATGTAGGTTTTTTCTCTTTTTCTATTTGATTAGGCCTGCTAAATGTTTGATCAGAAATTTTTTTTCTACAAAGAATCCACTCTTAGATTTGTGTATTTTGTCTATAATTTACTTTCTAATTCATTAATTTCTGATGTTATTTTTCCCCCTTTTTATTTTCCTTAAATTGTCTTTGTTCTTGTTTTTCCATTTTTAAAAATTGAACACTTATTTTAGTAATTTTCGTTCTTTCTGATATTCTGATAAAAGTCTTACAGGCTATAGGTTTGCTCTGGTATATAACTGCGTCAGCATTCCAGACGTTTTTATCAATTATGTTTTCACTTTCATTAGTGTCAAAATAATCCTTAGTGGTGTGCCTGATTTTTAGTGGAATTGTTTTTTGTTTTAGAAAGAGTTTCGCTCTTATTGCCCAGGCTGAGTGCCATGGTGTGATCTTGGCTCACTGTAACCTCCATCTCCTGGGTTAAAGCAATTCTCCTGCCTCAGCCTCCCGAGTAGCTGGGATTACAGGCATGTGCACCACGCCCGGCTTATTTTGTATTTTTAGTAGAGACGGAGTTTCTCCATGTTGTGGTGCAATTGTTTTTTGAGGGAATAATTTGTGATGTGGTAATTTTGGACTGTCTTTTTTTCTATTTTTTGGGCTTATGAGAGTATATAGCGTACTATATAATTACTATTTGCCAATATTCTTTGTAGGCTTGATAGGAAATATATCATCCTTTTCTCTTGTAAGACGCCAAACTTTCTGTAAACATAATAAATCTTATTATTATTTGGAACTTCTTTCTCTATGCCCCACTCAGGTGTATACGTATTTGCATACTTCAACTGTGAAAGATGGAGGAAGGTCCCACTACTGTTAACTTCTCTTTATTCCTCGAATAATTTGTGATTACTGTATTTTGAACAATATTATTTGGAGCTTAAAGATTTATGACTTTCATGGTTTCCTTTTGTTTATCATCAAAATACTATAACTCTCTTCATTTTAGGAAATGGCTTTTTCTTCTAATTCTCTGTTGTCTGATAAGAATATGAAAACTCCTATTTTCTCTTCTTATATTTATTTTATTTCTTCTTGCCTTTAGCTGTTACATCTTTGCCTAATCACTTAATAATGCTTATGTGCCAATTTCTTTTAAGTGTTAGGGCTGTTAAATAATACTAGGTTGAATTTGATTAACTCACCACTTGAACTAACCAAATCAAACCATGTGGCTGTCTTTTACTTTGCAGTTTAGGGTAGATGTGTATGTTGTTATTACAGATGTCATTGTGCTTCCTTTATCTTGTTTTATTCTCATTAAAAATTTTTTTCCCTGCTATTTCCCTAGTAAGTTTTAAAAAAATATGAGCTCTGTTTTCTTTGCTCTTTTCTGTAGCAATTTTATTTTAAATTCTACTAGTAATATACTTTGTTATCAAAATGCTTTTAATAATATTAGTATTTTAAACACATTTATGTTTATTAAGCCGCTGACATAGAAATGAAGCACTAAATACTGATTAGCCTCCATGTAAAGTGAGAATATTAGTAGTCTTTAGTTCCCATATTATATCTAGGCTCACTTCCCAGTTTTTGTTGGTGTCACCTGTGATTTTAGAGTGGGATTATAGACATTTTATCGTATTATGTTGTAGGGCTTTTCTCTTAGTAGTTTGGGGCAGTGATCCATCGACTGATCCGATCCGATTGATCCGCCGCCGCCATTTCTTTCTCTTTTCTTTCTTTTTTATGGGAGGTTGTCTTGTTCCTTGTCACCTAGTCTGGGAGGCATGTTAACCATGGTTCAGTGCACCCCTAACTCCTTAAGTGCCCCACCTCTCAGCCTCCCAAGTAGCTGGAACTACAGCTGTGTGTCATTAGGTCTGTTCCAGACCTTTTTTAGTTTTTAGAGGACAGGTCTTTGCCATAGTTTGCCCAGGCTGGACTTTGAACTGCTGACCTGGCAGTCCACCTGCCTTAGCCCCTCTGAAGGCTGATTAGGCATGAACCACTGTGTTCGGCTGGACAGATTCTTAATTATTATACTTCTGAAAGTTCGGTATAGTGCATAACGGCGGCTCTTGTTTACATATGTATACTTGTGCCATGTTGGCGTGCTGCACCCATAAGATTCTTTAATAAAATATTTTCCTGTCAAAACTTGGTGGATGTGTCAGGTTGATGCAAAACTGTGATTACTTTTGCACCAACCTAGTGGTTTTATTGTAAGAAGGCCTTTGATTATACAAAGGGCGAAAGGCTTGTGTATACATGTCAGAATTTAAAAAAATACTCTGCTGATGAAACTTTTTCTGTCCTAGCATTAAAAAAAATTGTGCTTTCCACGAATTTTGTCTGGAATATACATGGGCGTTTTGATCAGCCAGTGCAGGCTGCCTTGTGGGTCATACCACTCTGTTGAATAAGGGGACAGTCACCAGTTTTTGGAGCAGCCACTACAAGGGGCTTCATGATGGTGGAATGTGATAAGGAGAAACCACTTCACAGAACACCAGATTCCAATTTTGTCTTGGTTGTTAAATGCCATGTGAGTCACTGAGCCCCAGGTGCTCATCTGTGAAATGGGAGTGTTAGAGAAGATTTTCTCAGGAAGCCCAATTCCTGAAGCAATTCAACCCAAAGTGGTAAAACTGTTTGCTGCATTAGCATTAAATTAAGGTTTAATTAGGCTGTCTGTGTTTTCAGTTGAAAAAAATAAATTCTCTATGACAGAAAAGTACTAGAACTAAACAGGTACTTTACATCTTATGGAAAGCAGAATAATGGCTCCCCCAAAGATGTCCACATTCTAATCCCCAGAACCCATATTGCCTTACATGGCAAAGAAGAATGAAGATTACAGATGGAATTAAGGTTGTTAATCAGCTGACCTTAAAGTAAGGAGAATATCTGAAATTATTCTGCTGGATCCAATGTAATCACAGGGGTCTGTAAAAGTGGAAGAGGGAGGCAGGAGAGATCAGAGAGATGGAGTGCAAGAAGGTCTCCAGGCACCATTGCTGGCTTTGAAGACAGTGGAAGGAGCCTCAAGCCAAAGAAAGTGAGCAGTCTACAGAAGATGGAAGACTTAAGGAGGAACACGGCCCTCCAGACACCTTGATTTTAACCTAGAGACCCATTGATATGGTTTGGATGTTTGTTCCCTCCAAATCTCGGTTAAAATGTGATTCCCCATGTTGAAGGTGTAACCTGGTGGAAGGTAATTGGTTCTGGGGGCAGATTATTCATGAATGGTTTGGCACCATCTCCTTGGTGATAAGTGAGTTCTTGCTCAGAGTTCCATGCAAATTCAGTGAGTTTTCTGTGAAACTCTGAGCAAGAACTCACTTATCACCAAAGTGTGTGGCACTTCCCACCTCACTCTTTTGTTCCTGCTCTCCCATGATATGCTGGCTTCCGCTTCACCTTCTACCATGAGTGAAAGCTCCCTGAGGCCTCATTAGAAGCCAAACAGATGCAGATATTGGTGCCATGCTTGCACAGCCTGCAGAACTCTGAGTCAATTAAACTTCTTCTCTTTATAAATTACCCAGTGTCAGATGTTTCTTTATAACAACACAAAAACAGCCTAATACAGAAAATTGGAACCAAGGAGTGGGGCATTGCTATAAAGATATCTGTAGACGAGGAAGCAGCTTTGGAACTGGGTAACAGGCGAGGTTGGAAGAGTGTGGAGGGCTCATAAGAAGACAAGATGATGAGGAAAGTCTGAAACTTCCTAAAGACTGGTCATATTGTTGTGACCAAAATGCTGACAGAGATATGAACAGTGAAGGCCAGGCTGATATGATCTTAGATGAAGATGAGGAACTTACTGGGAACTGAAGCAAAGGTCACCCTTGTTATCCTTTACCAAAGAACTTGCCTGCATCATATTCATGTCCTAAGGATTTGTGGAACTTTGAACTTGACAGTGATGATTTAGGGTATCTGGCAGAAAACATTTCTAAGCAATAAAGCCTTTAAGAGGTGGACTGGCAGATATAGGGGCAAAGAAATGACTTAAGATTGGAACTTATATTTAAGGGGGAAGCAGAACATAAAAATTTGAAAAATTTGCAACCTGTCCATGTGGTAGAAAAGAAAAGTCTAGTTTTAGGGGAAGCATCCAAGTGGGCTGCAGAACAACTTACTAGAGAGATTTGCATGACTAAAAAGAAGCCAAGTGCTGATGGCCAACATGATTGGAAAAAGGCCCTGAAGGCATTTTTTAGGGAGCTACAAGGCAGCCCCTCCCATTACAGATTCAGAAGCCTAGGAGGAAAGAATGGTTTTGTGGGCCAGGTCCGAGGTGCCAATGGCCTAAGCCACCCAGGAAATTGATCCCTGCGTCCTCACTTCTCTGGCTCCAGCCTTGGCTCAAAGGGTCCCATGTGTAGCTTGGGCCGTGGCTCTGGAGGGCATAAGCCATAAGCTTTGGTGGCTTCCACATGGTATTAAGCCTGTAGGTGCTCAGAATGCAAGAGTAAAGGATGCTTGGCAACTTGCACCTAGATTTCAGAGGATGTATGTGAGAGCCTGGGTGTTCAGGGAGAAGCCTGATGCAGGGGTGGAGCCATCACAGAGAACCTCTACTAGGGCAATGCCAAGGGGAAATGTGGGGGTCTGGAAAGGCCACAGGAACTTGACAGCCTGTGAGAGCAGCCACAGGGGCTGCACCCCCCAAAGCCACAGGGGTGGAGCTGTCCAAGACCTTGGGAGCCCATCCCTTGCCCCAGTGTCCCCTGAATGCGGGACATGGGGTCAAAGAAGATTATTTTGGAGCTTTAAGATTTAATGATTGCCCTGCTGGCCTGTAGCCCCTTTCTTTTGGCTGATTTCTCTTTTTTGGAACACGAATGTTTACCTAATACCTGTACCCCCATTGTATCTTGAAAGTAAGTAACTTGTCTTTGATTTCACAGGCTCATGTGTGGAAGAAACTCATCTCCAGATGAGACTTTGGACTTCAGGACTTTTGAATTGGGGCTAGAATGAGTTAAGACTTTGGGGAACTGTTGGGAGAGATGATTGTATTTTGCAGTGTGGGAAGGACATGATATTTTAGGGGCCATGGTGCTGAATGATATATTGAGTGTCTATCACCTCCAAATCTCATGTTGAAATGTAATTCCTCATGCTGGTGATGGGGCTTGGTGGGAGGTGATTGGATCATGGGGGCAGATTCCTTGTGAATGATTTAACACCATCCCCTTGGTGATGAGTGAGATTTTCTCTGAGTTCACATGCGGTCTGCTTGTTTAAAAGTGCATGGCACCTTTGTGCTCTCTCTTACTCCTGTTTTTGCCACGTGTCTTGCCTGCTCCTGCTTTGCCTTCTGCCATAAGTAAAAGCTCCCTGAAGCCCTCTCCAGAGGCCAGGCAGATGCATATGCCAGTGCCATGCTTGCATGGCCTGTAGAACCCTGAGCCAATGCAACCTCTTTTCTTTAATACACTCATTTAGACTGCTGACCTTAAGAATTATATGAGACATATGTGTTGTTTTAAGCCACTAGGTTTGTGGTAATTTATTACAGTAGTACTAGGAAATCAATACACATATATTATTACCTTTTTCATGGAAAAAGCTTTATGTCATGAAAACTGTGTGCTCCGCCCTCTCCCCTGTCAACCCAGTATCTTGCTTCTAGTACTTCTTTATCTGACTGTTCATGTACAGCCTTTATAATATCCTTTATAACAAACTGGTAAATGTAGTAAAGTACTTCCCTGCATTCTGTGAGCTGTCTTACCAAATTGTAAAACCCAAGGATGGGAGTCATGGGAACCACTAATTTATAGCTGTTGGGTCAAAAGCGCAAGCCACAACCTGGGGTCTGTGATTGGCATATGAAGTGGGGGCAGTTCTGTGCGGCAGAGCTCTTAAGCTCTGGGATCTAGCACTAGCTCCGGGTAGATGGTGTGACACTATTCTCACATATGGTGTCAAAAGTGGTGTGTGAGAGTGTAGGGAAGCAGTGTGCTTTCCTCATGATAGTGAAACAATAGAGTTGAGAGGGTCTAACCAGAAGAAAAAATAACTTTGCATTTTTAGGGATTTTTAATGTCTGTTAAGGAAGATACGGATTCTGGAAAATGTTAACTAATGCTATTTTTAGCATCGTTTTTATTGGTGCATCATTGACATCAAATGACCCTGGGCATGACTCTTGCATTCCCAGGAGAGTATCTTGAAGCTTTAGAGGGATATCTCAAAGTATTCCACACCCCCAAATGCAGACGGGAATGAAGAGGGATTTGGGAAATAGTCTCCTCTCTTGCTGAGTTCATAATTTTAATAGATCTTCTTTGATAAGGTGAACATTAATCCTCTGATTCTCAGGATTCAAGAGAGAAACTTCCTAGTGCCAAGGGCAAGTAAGGAATTAGGGAATTGGGGCAGCTGAGTCCTAGCCCTGGCTCTACTGGTAGCTGCTGTAGAGATCCCCTTTCCCTTCCATGTGTTGGATGAGAATGATTAAGTCAGTGAGCCCCAGTGTCTCATTTGCTGTTAAAATATAAATATATTCATGATATGATGGTAAACAAGTGATAACATCTATCTAGGTGGTGAAGTATTGACCAACAATCTAGATGGTAAAGTATTGATACCTATCTAGATGGCAAAATAATAACTAGTTATTATTATTGTTAATAAAATAGTTAACATTTGCCGAGCACTTACTCTGACCAGGTTTACTAGATCCTTGGACTCTCACAATCACAATGTGGTTTTGGAAATAGTTTATCCTTTATACAAACCAATGCTCCAGAGCCTTGGTTTTCATCCAGTCACATGAGTCTCTGGTTCCTCGAGGCACCGAGGTCAACATGTTCCATTGCTCAGCTTTTCCTTCTTCACCTTTGGTGCATTATTAGGAGTATAAGCCATGTGGGATAGAGCATGGGGAATGAGGTTCCTAGGATAGAAATCAATGGGTAAATGTGAGAATGTTCATAAGCAGACCAGCAAAGCCAGGATGACCTCCTGAAGGAGGAAGGTGCTGAATTACAGGTTTCAGTGGCTCGAAACTGAAGGACACAGAGGGTGAGTGAGAGTCGGGTGAGGCTGGAGTCAGGAGGATGAATGGTCCAGCTGCAATTCTTCACTCCGCTGGTATCAGGCCATGAGGTGCTCTTGGTTAGGCACATATTTGGTCTTTGTCTTTATGTAGGTTATATGAGTATAACAAAATTCAGAATTTTCCCAAAGTTTCAATAGTGGCCGTACTACATATAGAGAATCATACGAAAAAACATTCATAGGGCTCTGGTACTTTTTATCCATCTATATCAGGAGACCGAAAATAATCACATGCATTTGTCTCATTGCAGTGTCCACCAAAGGTAAAAAAGAATATTATAGATATCAGAATTACCTTCAGTTTCAAGGGGTCATTAAGTTCTTGATTTGCAAATAAATTTAAATGGTACATTAATGTCTATGTGATTTATTCAGGAAAAATGAAATTCACTATAAATCCAAGAGAAGGAAAATATTCTTACTTTTACAAACACATAGTTCCTGTTTTCAGTTGTCCTTCCTTTTTGCTTAAAAGTGATTGTTCTTTAGTTTTGAATTTTTTCTTGTAAAAAGTTCTTGTTTCTCAGATCTGAGACACTCTTGAGTGGGCTTATGAAATTATTAAACTTGGAACTTTGTACATGCACTCTTTGTTTTAAAATAAAATAATAAGATTGAGTACAGTCTGCTGTGGCTTCAAGCTGGGCCCTAAATTGGGTTAATCAAGTTAAGGAAGCCGTAACCTCTAGCTATGATATTTTAGGTATACTGTTCCTCAAGTGGAACATTGGCCTGAAGTGGCAAAATGCTGATTCTCTGAAGGGAAATCCCCTGTTACTTCCTGGGGCCATAGTCACAGGATTTGTAGACTTATTTGATACTTACATGTTCACCAAATTTTTGACACTGATACTGAAATGATATTTAAATCATGGAGACCGACCAGGCCCGGTGGCTCATACCTGTAATCCCACCACTTTGGGAGGGTGAGGCAGGAGGATCACTTGAGGTCAGGAGTTCAAGACCAGCCTGGCCATCATGATGAAACCCCATCAAATTACCCAGGCATGGTGGCATGTGCCTGTAGTCTTAGCTACTCAGGAGGCTGAGGTGGGAGAATCGTTTGAATCCCGGAGGTGGATGTTGCAGTGAGCCGAGATTGCAGCACTGCAGTGGATGGATGGATCATGAGTCTAAATGACAGAGTGAGACCCTGTCTCACAAAAAAGAAAAAAGTAAATAAATTATAAAGAACTTGGTATAAGGGCATTAGTAAAAAAGTACTTTTTTGCATATTTAATGTTATAAACATGTGGAGGAAAATCAGCAAAAGAAATTTACTAATTCGGATATTAATGAGATAGGATGGACAACCTCGTTAGTCATGTCAGATTTTATGTAATATTGCCAAAAGACTGAATTTGATGTGTAGCTTACCCATGTCATGAACTAGTTTTTATTGCTTACATGAAAGACAGAGTACTGCGTTCATATAACCAAGTCTAGCCTAGTTAGGCCTCATCCTCACTTTTGGTGAATTCCTGGAGGAAGGACAGTGGCTATGACAATGGGGATCCTCATTCCACAATGGACACTTCTATTTGGATTGGCTGGGACCTCAACCCTTCTCGTATGGCATGGGTTGCATCTTTGTCCTGTGCCATTGGAAGGGCTTATTCTCCGGATGGTCAAATAGGGAAAATAAGTGAAATTTCATTTCCTTTTTGGCATGTAAGCCCCTCAACTCAGAGGTATTTAGGTCATATGAAAGGGAATTTGGTGTGAATATGTAAAGTGACATACAGTGTCCATTTACAACTCAGTAAGGATAAAGTTAAGTGATGAACATGTGGATATGAAAACGAATGTCTGTTGTTATGCATTGAATTGTGTCCCCCTAAAGATGTGAAATCCTGGCCGGGGATGGTGGCTCACACCTGTAATCCCAGCACTTTGGGAGGCCGAGGCAGGTGGATCACCTGAGATCCAGAGTTCAAGACCAGCCTGACCAACCTGGAGAAACCCCATCTCTACTAAAAATACAAAATTAGCCAGGCGTGGTGGCGCTTGCCTGTAATCCCAGCTACCCTGGAGGCTGAGCCAGGAGAATGGCTTGAACTCGGGAGGTGGAGGTTGCCATGAGCCAAGATCACGCCATTGCACTCCAGCCTGAGCAACAAGAGTGAAACTCCATCTCAAAAAAAAAAAAAAAAAATTGAAGTCCTAACCGCCAGCACCTGTGAATGTGACCTTATTTGGAAATAGGGTCCTTGTAGATGATCAAATTAAGATGATATTATTAGGGTGAGTCCTAATCCAACATGACTGGTGTGCTTATAAAAAAAAAAACAAAAAAACAAAAAAAAACCAAAATTTGAGCCAGGTGTAGTGGCTCATGCCTGTAATCCCAGCACTTTGGGAGGCCAAAATGGGTGGATCACTTTGAGACCGGGAGTTTGAGGCCAGCCTGGCCAACATGGCAAAACCTCATCTGTACTAAAAATACCAGAATTAGCTGGGCATGGTGGCACACGCCTGTAATCCCAGCTGCTCAGGAGGCTGAGGCATGATAATTACGATAATTGTTTGAACCCAGGAGGCAGAGGTTGCAGTGAGCAGAGATCACACCACTGCACTCCAGCCTGGGTGACAGAGCTAGAATTTGTCTCACAAAACAAGAAAAATTAGTAAAAAAGAGGAAATTTGGACACAGAGACAGACACACACAAATAGAAGGTGATGTAAAGACATGGGGAGAATGTAACAAGCTGAAGAGTTCCTGAAGCTTCCAGAAGCTAGGTGGGAGGCCTGGAACAGATTCTTCCTCACATCTGTCGGGAGGAACCAACCTCACCAACCTTGATCTTGGCCTTCTGGGTTCCAGAACTGTGAAAGAATGATATATATTTCTGTTGTTGAAGTCATCCAGTTTGTGGTACTTGTTATGACAGCTCTAGCAAACCAATATGAGCTATTTAAGTCCCAGTTTAGCCATTTTGGTTGAAAATTGTACCAGTGGTAGTTATCAGTAAGTTTCCAAGTCAAGCAATTGAGTCACTTCTCTAAACAGTCATCTGAGGGAATAGCATTAGACTGCACTGCAGAGTTACTCTTAAATCAGAACTGTGTACTAAGAATGCTGTAGACAAATGCTCATAGAGCTGAATATCCATATGGTTGCCTTGTGCTAGTGTTGATAGAGACTGGTTAAGCAAGGTTTGCTTTCTTTCATCTCTTCTGACACTTCCCTTTGTTATGGACCATGATTTCCCTACATAGGTCATTATGAAATTGAACAGCACCCCCACTGCCCCGCAAACACATAATACACTGTTGACCTTACTATTTCTAATCTTCCCCTGGTGTTATGTATGATGTGTGAAAATCAACAGAGATTTTTTACCTTGCAGTCTACTTAGCAAAAGAACAATGTGCTATCTTTAATTATGCTCTGTTCAGACAGGCTTCTCTTTTAGAATAATTTCACGAAAGCTTATGGAAAAGTTGGTTTTGTTATAAGGCTATGGGTTCCAATCAGCTCCTCTCCTTGATGAGAAAGTTTTCAAGCCTCAGTCTTACAGGAGACCTGTGTGCTCCAGGGAACTCAAAGAGAAATCACCTAGCTAGCTTTTTTTTGGTGGTTTGCTGAAGTTCTGTCAAATTTCCATGGGAGGGAATTAGACACCTAAAATTAGAGGGAAGAATGAAAGATAGAACAAAGAAAGAGAGGAGAAAGGAGGGAAGGAAGCAAGGGAAAAAGAGAGAGAGAGAAGAGAGAGATGGGAAAAGAGAGAGAAGAGAATGCTTGAAAGGAAGAAAAGCAGAAAGGGAAAAAAGAAAAGAAAAAGATATGTAAGAAGATAAGTAAATAGTGAAATTCCAGAGGACTCTCACCAATGTTTTTGTGTGTGCATCTGTAATAAGCATGAAATCTATTTTAAAGCACATTAAACCCATTCTCTTTACAGTGAGACTAAGATTATACAGCACTGTGGATATTTCAATTTTGAAAATGTGATGAGCCCTGATAGTGATACCACATTAAACACATCTCCTATTGATTCCTTCTAACCTTGCAAAACGAGCTGCGTGCATTAAGTACCTTTTACTTCAGCCCAGCTGATGGGAGCACAGATGTTAACTGCAGGACTAAATTTCCTTGGAGGTCAGCAGACAGGGCAAGTGGGAGGTGAACGAGGGAGCGTCTTCTGGCCAAGAGACTCTTTATCCTTGCTGCCCTCAAATACAGCTTGAGGACAAATGTCTGGACAAGCCTGAATCACAGAGAAATTAAATCAGTCCTTACACTACCTGGATACCCACTGTGTAACCAGCCACATGAAGGTGTGTGGCTCCATTAAAACAGGGAGAGCATCCTAACATAAGAATGGAATTCAGGGTTTGCATGGTGGAAGTCCTCTCTTTGCCAAAGCCTGTTTACTCTAAGTTAAGGCTTTATTTCAAATGATACAAAGAAATAAATTAAAGTCCTACTGTGATTTCATCTGCTTGTCTGGGATGCCTGCTTTCACCTTTAATGCCTTTGACCTTATGACACTGCCCTCCCTGATAACAGACACGGAGCAGGTGAGACAGAGACGTCCATTTCTGTGAGTTGCAATGATGCTGCCTCAGATCGCACAATCAAGGGAGCTCTGTCTGAATTTGGAGAAGGGGCTGCATGTGCTGAAATGGAAAGGAAGCAGCCGCTGGCTCCTGTCAGTCACCTGGATTGAAACTCCGTTCTCCACCTGCAAGATTCATCCCACGGTTCTGTTTTCTGACCTGGAAAATGGATTGATAGTATCTGGAGGAATAATTACCAGTTAAGATATGTAGTGCATAGTGCTACATATCTTAGTATGTAGATATGCCCTGCATATCCATACTGTCCTCACTAAAAGGTGGCAATTTTTTTTTTTTTTGCTGCTAGTATTATTGTTAATATTATAAAAATGTTAATTTTTGTCTGCTGGTATGGATGATTCTTCCATACTCAGAGAACCATCTGGAGTTGTAGTAGGGGCCAGAAGTCACCTCAGAGGAGGGAAGGACCCTGCTGTCCACTCTCTGGAATTTGAAGAGTTCTGGGAAGAAACTTCTCAAGTACCTCCTACCTATGCTGGCCATGGCTCACCAGTACCTAGCTAATACATTGAATGAATGAATGAATGAATGTATGTCGGGGTCATCTTGTTCATCATTGCTTAGTTTAAGGCTTTGTACAGGAAAAGATCTGTAACTATTTGCTGCATTTATTTAAGTTGAAATGAGAGTATTTGGACTGAAGTTGAACATAAAGAACTTGGTGCATAAAGAGTAGCTAAGTCAAATGGGGGTGGGAAGAAAATACAGAGATGCCTCCAATGTGGGGAGACTTTTTGGATGGACACTTCGGGAAAAGTATTTGGGCCAGCCAGGAGGAAAAATAGGATGAGGTCAAAGGGCAAGGGAAAAGGAGAAGTATTGAGGGAGTGTCTCAAGAGCAAGATGATAGCAGCAGGTAGCTCAGAATCCGCAATAGGGTGGGTGTGGTGTAGCTGTGGGACACATGTGTGGTGCAGAGGAACAGCGCATATGATGTGTAAGTTGGGGGTATGCGTGCATGCAAATATGTGGAGCAGGTGTGAGGAGTGTGTGGTGTAGGTATGCACTGTTGATGTGTAGTGTGTATGTGAGTGCCTGTCTGCATACAGGGTGAATGTGTATGATGTGAGTTACAGACGTGTGGTGCAGCTGTGTGTGCCTGACAGTGTGTAATGTAGGCATGTGGTGTTTGTGTGCATGATGCCAGTTTGTATTACCTTTGAGTGGTGCAGATGTGTGGTGTGTTTCTGGCATACACATGCAAAAAAGGGTGTGTATGTGTGTGATGGGTATGCCTGTGATACCTTGTGCAGGTATGTGGTATTCTTGTGTGGTGCAGGTGTGCCAAGTATAGAAGTGGGTAGGCCAGGCGTGGTGGCTCACTCCTGTAATCCCAGCACTTTGGGAGACCGAGGCAGGCAGACCAGGAGGTCAGGAGATCGAGACCATCCTGGCTAACACGGTGAAACCCCGTCTCTACTAAACATATAAAAAAATTAGCCGGGTGTGGTGGCGGACGCCTGTAGTCCCAGCTACTCAGGAGGCTGAGGCAGGAGAATGGCATGAACCCGGGAGGCAGAGCTTGCAGTGAGCCGAGATTGCACCACTGCACTCCAGCCTGGGCCACAGAGCAAGACTCCGTCTCAAAAAAAAAAAATAAAATAAAATAAAGTGGGTAGATGCATCCTGTCTGCTATAGGCATGAGTTTGAAACATTGAGCACCAGGGTCATGGGTAGGTGGTTCTCAAGTGTGGTCCCTGCACCAGCAGTGTCAGCATCACCTAAGAACTTGCTAGAAATGCAAAATCATGCCCGCCCCCCACCCCAGATCCACTTCTAGGGGTGAGCCTGCAATCTGGATCTTTACAAGCCCTCCATGGAATTCTGATGTCTGCTCAAGTCTGAGCACAACCGCCATAGATCCACTTGTTTTGAGCTTTCTCTTCACTCTCATAGCTGGGTAGATTTCTCTTTTTCCATTCTAGTGATGAGATCATGACAGTTACTTCCAGCCTAACAGAGGAGAGCTGGAAGTGGAGAGGCTAGAAATTAGGTGCTTTATGCTAGTGGCATCGTTGACTATGTCATCTTTCCTTTAAATGTAACACCCATCACCTTTGAACTATAGAATACTAAATGGTTGACTTGGTAAATGCTTAAAAACTGTCAACTTGGTAAATGTTGTCACGATAAAAAAAAAAAAAAGCAACGGATTCTCTATACTCAGGGCCTTAAATCGATGACACATACCTAATGTTAAATCTCAACCATATGCATATATGATTACATTGATCCAAAACAACAATTTAGGCAGTAACCCTTCCTACGAGTGGTTTTGCAATTTGCCAAACTTAGTTGGACAATAATAAAAGATTTCTCTAGATAGCTTTTGGACTGAGAAGCTAGCTGACTTCTTTAGTTGTAAGACTTTTCCCCCGTAAATAATGTTTCTGAGAATTCAAGTTCAATCGAAAAGCAGGGAATGTGCTCTACATTTTAGGATAAGTGTGTCTGTGCTTGATCATTTAACACAAAGCAAGCTTACAAACAGGAAGGATTCCTAGTGGGCTTAGAAGCTTCCCACCTGGGTTTGGATTCCGCCCATGCCGTGAGGGACCAGTATTCGATCTCTCTGTTCTTCCCTTTCCTGGCTGTCTACAAGGAAAACACCAGTCCCATCCTTAAAGTCACTGTGGGAGTCAATCAAAATAGTGTGTGCAAGGCACTTAGTGTGCCATGGTTTGGGGTTCAGGAATATAAGTTAATTGTAATATTGAAGGAAATTATTTGTAATTTATCACAGAGGAGTATTTTGCATTTTTATCAAGCAAATTATAGTAAAGTAAAAATAAAAATGAGTGTGTTTAGATGGAGTTATTGACTTATGCAAAGATGTTGCTGATGGTGTTACCTCCTGGTTCCTGGTGTGGTTTCTTTATATTTTTCTAGTAAATTGGCCACAGGGGAAGCTTCCGCAAAAGATGAATTCTCTGTACTCAGGGCCTTATAATTGATGACATATGCCTAATGTTGAATTTCTGGGCTGAGTGCAGTGGTTCATGCCTGTAATCCCAGCACTTTGGGAGGCCCAGGTGGGTGGATCACTTGAGGTCGGGAGTTCGAGACCACCCTGGCCAACATGGTGAAACCCCATCTCTACTAAAAATACAAAAATTAGCTGGACATGGTAGCACGTGCCTGTAGTCTCAGCTACTTGGGAGGCCGAGGTAGCAGAATCGCTTGAACCCTGGAGGTGGAGGTTGCAGTGAGCCAAGATCACACCACTGCACTCCAGCCGGGGCAACACAGCAAGACTCTGTCTCAAAAACAAAAAAAAAAAAAAAATTCTGTCATATGCACGTCTGACTAAACTGATCCAAAACAACAGTTGAGGCAATAACCCTTCTTATGAGTGGTTTTGCAATTTGCCAAACTCATGGGCAACTGAGGTCACGAGACACAACCTGGAGTTCTAATCTTGGTTTTTAACATCCAGCGTTTTCATCATTTAATCTAGACTTACGAAGTTCATACTTGTTACTTTGGCTTCTAATCAAGTCTTTTTAAAAATACCAAAGATAGATGAAGTCTGTCCACTCTGGAGCATCTCTCCTGGAAGAATCCCAAGTCTCCTGTCCAGGCTACAGGAAGGGGTAAGCAGGAGGGATGGAGTCGGGAGCATGTGTTTATGGAGCCAGATGCTGTGTGTGACGCTGGGGAAATATCAGTGAACAAGACGGATAGTGTGTTTGTCACCATCATGGAGCTTACAAAGAAGATGAACTTTGAAATAGAAAATACGATGAAGAAATCATGTTAAAATTAACAAATGCTATTTAAAAAAGGGAAAGGAGGCTGTGATACTACGGAGGCAAATAGCAGAGTGATCTTATGTGATCGAATGATCAGGAACTTCTTTGAGGAAAACATGGCTAAACTCATCCGTGAAGGATAGATAAGAGTTACCCAGGGGATGGAGTGGGAGAGGGATGTTTCTGAGAATTCAGGTTCAATTGAAAAGCAGGGAATGTGCTCCCCATTTTAGGATAAGTGTGTCTGTGCTTAATCATTTAATACAAAGCAAGCTTACAAATAGGCGGGATTCCTAGTGGGCGCAGAAGCTTCCCACCTGGGTTTGGATTCTGCCCATGCCATGTGGGACTGAGTCCTAGGCAGAAGGAACAGTGTACCCAAAGCCTCCAAGGTGGGATAACGTGATGCACTGAAGGAACTTAGTGGGTCCAGGGGAGCTAGAGTGTGGTAGGTAGGAGTGACTTCTATTGGGTAGGCAGGGATGAGGTCATATAGGCCATGGTGGCCATAGGGCAGAGTGGCCATCCTAAGACTGTGGGCTGTGACCTGAAGAGAACAAGAAGATGTTGACAAAAATTAGCTGAACTCCGAAGTCTTTACGTGATGTGCACATAGCTGGTTACCGAGAAAACCAGAGAACAAATCCTGCTCTGTATCCACTGCAGGGCTCCTTCGGTCCTGTCACATTGGCTGAATACCACTTGGGGAATTGAGAGTGAGTTTGAAATCACAAAGAAACGTGGTGAAATTGTAGTCCCACCACTACTAAATGCGAGAACTTACAGCATTTAGTTTATCTCTCTGAGCTTCAGTTGCTTCATCTGTAAAATGGAAAGACGACTCTTATTTTATTGGAATATTATGAAAATTAAATTAAGTAGCATCTGTAAATCACCCAACATAATGCTTTCTGCATAGTTATTGATCAATTAAGTGTTAATTTCCGTTTTGACACCTTTTTGCTTGGCCAGGAGTTTGGTAACAAATGGACTTCTAGCTTTCAGTGAGTAGATTGACAGGATTATTTTACTTTATGGTTTTCTAATTCCTTATCAGGCAGTGAGTCATTTGACAGCTTTCTTGGGAGACAGTTCAAAGGCAGCTAGAAGTTCTGTAGCATGCCCAGAAGGCTCCAGTTTTACACGGGGTTTAACTAATTGTGTTCAGTACATGGCCTCTGTCGTCTAGGAGAGAACCAACTTTTTTGCAGTATTTCTGAGCAGTGTAGGGCTCATAGGTACAAAGCAGTAAGCAGACTTTCACCCCAGCTCTGCTGCCAGCTGTGTGATTTGGGACAAATCCCTTAATCTCTCTGAGACCATGTGTCTTTATTTGCAAAACAGATTATAGTGACAATAGCAAGTTGACGAATGCCGGGCAGCTACAGGATACCCAGCATAGAAAAGGAACTTGGTAAATGTTGAAGACTCCACCTTCTGCCCAGCCTTGGTCCCAGGTCCCAGGAACACATGTTTTGCAAACAACACCCAGCTTGGGAGTGTCTGGTGTTCTGACTTGGTTTTGGTCTAATATGGAAGTGGGGCTTCCCCTGGTTACTCCCACCCTGGCCTGATGGCTTCCTGTAGCATTCCTTTAGCCTTTTGCATGCAGGCATGCAGATGAGAGATCTGGAAGGCAACTGACAGCAGGGTGAGGTAAGAAACCTCACCCCCTGCTTATGCATCAGAGGGAATGAAACCCAGAGTGGCAGGCAATTTCGTGTAGATTACACACCTAGCTCACAGCAGGGCTGAGATAAGATCTATTTTTCAACTCTTGAAGCCAATGACTCTACTTTTCTATTCTTCCACTGGGTCTCCTCTCTCTAGTTCTATCTTTTCAGTACAACTTCTCTGTTATTTCTAAGTCAAATTCTTAGGTCTATATGCATGAAAAGCACCTGTCAAAAGCTTTAAAAATTGTTGTTATTAGGTGTATTTTAAGTATCAATAGCTTTATATTGATTCTCCTAATAAAGATCTTTCTTGGTGGGTGTTCTAACTGAATACTTTGAAATTTGAAAATATTCTCTTGGGAAAACACACATTCTTATGTATCGTTGGTGGAAATGCAAATTGGTACAGTCCCTAGGTAGGGATTTCAGCAACATGATAGCTCTAATTATCTTTTAACCAAATAATCCCACTTGTAGGAATCTATCCCAAAGATAGACTACCAAATATGAAAAAAAAAAAATTGCAAAAGCCTATTTATTGTGGCACTGATGGCAGTGGAAGGAGACTGGCAATAGCCCAAATATTCACCAGGAGGGGACTGACTGAATAAACTATGCTACATCTACACAATGAACTACTATGTAGCTACTAAAAGAGATAAAAGACTAATTTATATACTGCCAAGGGGTAATCTTTAGAATATATTCTTAAGTGCAAAAAGCAAGACAAAAATTAGAATGTGTATTATGCTACCTTTTGCCTAAGAAAAGTGAGTATATATTTAATATTTAACACATTCAATGACAGTAGGGTAGTAAACAACAAATTAATAAAAGTGATTAATTAGGGGAGGGAGGAAACAGTGAAAGCAACAGATTTGGAAACAAGGTTTTCCTCAGTTTGCTTTGTTTTGTTCATTTGAAAATATACAAATATTTGACAAAATTATAAAACAAAATGTAAAATAAAATCCCTTAATTCAAAAACAAAATGAAATAAATCAGTCTGAGTATTAACCACATAGAAAGGAATTATTTGAAGTGATTTACACTCTTGTCTATTTGGTTGTATATCTGCAGTGGGATATGTCCTCAGGACAAAAAGAACTGCAACAAAATATTAAATTGCTTTAGTAGTTATATTGTTAATAATATGTTGGTATGGATTTAAAAAAAATTTTTTTTCTTACATTAACCAGGAAAAGCACAAAATAATTATATTTATGTCATAAGAAATCAAGTTTTTTGACTTAAGATAATTAAATAGAAAATCACAGACACTATGTTTAAAAATCTGTAGCTCTTAACTTGGATTGTAAACATCAGTATAAACTCCTGATGTATTTCTATTTAAAAACATTTTCTGGATGTGTCCACTGAAAAGATCTAGAACCAATGACTAACCCCCCAAGAACAAGGAGCTCCCAAGCATCCATGCTTTAGTGTCCAAATGCCTTTTTTATTGAAAGGAACCAGGGCTCCTTGAGAAAAAAAAAAAAAATGGTTAATTCCAGCCTGGGGCAAGAAATGTTCAAGATGAACTGGTAACATCTTGTCATACCAGAAAGCAAAGAAGCCTTCAGAGACAGCTTAGGCAGTGGCAAAAGACTCAAAACACACAGGACCCAACAGGTAAAGCCTCCTACTGGCCAAAGATGAAGAAACTATATTCAAAGATGGATCTAAAAAGAACAATATCCAGGAGTTCAAGACCAGCCTGGGCAACATAGTGATACCCTGTCTCTACCAAAAATAAAAAAATGAAAAATTAACTGGATGTGGTGGTGCATGCCTGGAGTCCCAGCTACTCAGGAGGCTGAGGTGGGAGAATCACTTGAGCCCAAGAAGTCGAGGCTGCAGTGAGTTATGATTGCAACACTGTACTCCAGCCTGGGCAACAGCAGGAAATCCAATTTCAACACAAGCAAACAAAGAATAATATCCACAATGCATTGAAACATAGAGGGTATGTCAAAATCCAAGCATTTATAGCGATATTTTAAAAGCTTTGCACTCCCCTTGTAGGATGCCAGAAACCAACTCATTGTTCTGAAAACTGGCAAATAAAGGTAAAGAATCAAGCATTTATCCCCAATTTCCAGAAAGAGCTGTACCTTGGGGTAACCAAAATAGTTGAGGAGATAAACTTTTTCTATTGCAAAATAATTTATAAACAAAGCAGGCATTAGAAGGAGCTAGAATACCACCACTTTGTAACCACTAATGAAACAATGAGTCTAGGCAGAGATTATCAATGACTGCTAAAACTGTTAAGACAAAAAGCTGAAGGGAAGCTTTGGATGAAGCTAGCATCACCTACTCCCAATGGTCAATGCCAATATCACAAAAAGAGAGATAACCAGATATTATGTGTCTCCAGTTGGACGCAATGGGAAGGACACAGCACATCTCCTGATACATTATCACTCAAACCTTCTAAGCTAAATCTTAGCCTCTAGATCTAACTACTAGGCCTGTAGAAAACACAAGGGAAAAATAAATCTATCAAGAATCACCATGGGGATACAGTCAGCAACATGCAAAATGTAGAAAATATGCTTTAGGTTTTTCAACAAACAAATTTTAAGAAAATTAAAAAGAGAAGGATAATGTATGAAAAGATTTAAGAGGTGTGTTCCCAGGTGCGACATAGGAGCCTTGCTCACCCTCCAATTCAAGCACACCAATGATAGAACTAACCTTGATAGATATTTGAAATTTTACACAATGAAAAATAGGTTTTCACTAATTGTATGATTATGTATTTTTACATCTAGACATTATGGTGGACTCTTTTAGTAGCTTGGTAGGTGAGAGTTGCCTCTTTGCAGAAGTATTTTTGGAATATGTATTGAAATGTATGTATTTCTAAACTTTAGGCTCTAAAGGACTGTAAATTGATAGAATATATTTATGTTTCTACTCGACATAATTATGTGTTTTTCTTTACATCCTCCTCCAGTTGAAAAGCTCTTTGAAGGCAAGAATTAAATTAATTGTTTTACAAAACAAAATAAAATAAATGATGAACTCAGGTTTTTATTTTAAACACACACACAAAAAACAATGCTTGAAAAGTGACATCTGAGTAGCTGCTTTGGGTTGATGGATGGAAGCCTAGTAGGGGTTGACCTGTCAAACTCAGAAGTAGGTGAAATTTATCTCCATCATGTCTAGACCCCATTTTAAGTGTGTCTCTCCTCCATCTGTGATATCCTTTTCAGTGTCATCCACATATTTTGCTGGAAAAGATGTCTCTTAACCATTGAAAGCTGAATGTGGGATTGTTAGTGTAACCTTTCTCACAGGTATTCTTTTGTGATTGCTATCAATAATTGTGAAACGAAAAGCTGTTGTCTTCTATTATGGAAATTACAGGGAACATGAGGAGGCAGGAGATTTGGGTTTGGGAGACCTGCCCAGCATCCCATTGCATCAACTTACCTCCTGCAACTATACATGAAGCTGAGGCTCCTGCCAAGTCAGAGGTGCAGAAATTCTTAAGATGCACCCCTGATTTCTGGGAATGCAACAATTGTAGGTGGTTGACTTTTTCTTCTTGTGATAAAGTTAATTCCTGGATAATTTCTCAGATGTGTCATACCTGCATCTAGGCAACTGAGAGGAAAGAATTCCAAAGTTCATTGTGCTCTAAAATAAAACCAGTCTCATTAAATCTTAAAACAGATTAAATTAACTTGAACATATTTTACAACCCTGTGCCACGTGTAGAGGAGGAACAAAACCACTTTTCCCTCTACCTTATTAGGTATAGTAACTGGGACATAGAAATTAAACTGACAAAAGACAAATTAACAGGGAAAATGGTATACACTTTATTGATGTTAATATTTTTATGTGCCCAGGAGTTGACAACACAAAGAAGTGGTTAGACTCTGGGGCTTATATACCATTTTAACAAAGGGTAATAAATTGTGAAGAAGTACCTGGACAAAGGAAAGAGGAATTGGGTTTCCAGGACTGAAAATTTGTGGAAAAGTAACTAGGAAATTCGTAGGAAAAACTAATGACCGTTGTGATGGTTAGTACTGTCTGTCAACTTGATTGGATTGAAGGATACAAAGCATTGATCCTGGGTATGTCAGTGAGGATGTTGCCACAGGAGATTAACATTTGTGTCAGCAGGCTGGGAAAGGTAGACCCACCCTTAATCTGTGTGGGCACCGTTTAATCAACTGCCAGTGTGGCTAGAATACAACAGGCAGAAAAATGTGAAAAGAGAGACTGGCCTAGCCTTCCAGCCTACATCTTTCTCCTGTGCTGGATGCTTCCTGCCCTCGAACATCATACTCCAAGTTCTTCAGTTTTGGAACTCACACTGGCTCTCCTTGCTCTTCAGCCTGCAGATAGCCTATTGTGGGGCCTTGTGATCATGTGAGCTAATATTTAATAAACTCCATATATATATATATATTTTTCATATATATATATATATTCCATTAGTTTTGTCCCTCTAGAGAACCCTGACTAAAACCCTGACTAATACAGATTTTGGTACCAGGAGTGGTTCTAGAGGAAAAGAATATTAAAGATGGAGTTCTTTCGTTGGTTTTGGGGTTTCTGAAGCTGACTGCTTAATATGATTAGACCAAAAAATGTTAAGGACTCTACTTCTAATGGTATGGAGAACACTGATAGTCCTTGGTATGAACTGTTTAGAGAATTATGCAAAATAAATGCATTTGACACTCCTGATTTATCACTCAAGAGAGGCAAGGAGTTAAGTGACTCTATACATAATACCTTTGACCGTATGTGGAGAACAAAGGAACATAATGAAGCTAGTTGGTTGTTCCGAAGTTCAGTGGACAAAGTGATGAAATAAAATGATGAACTCAGGGATTCTGTTTCCCAACTTCAGAAGCAGGTACTGAGCCTCAAATTTGCTAAGATTGTCCTGATTGAGAGTCTTATCTCCTGTAGAGAAAGAGCTGAAATTGTGGAAAAACAGATGCAAGCTCTTATCATGCGAATGTCTGACCTGCAACAAAAGGTGCATGCACAGCCTCACTAGGTGTCTACTGTTAAAGTGAGGGCATTGATTGGAAAAGAATGGGACCCTGCACCTTGGAATGGGGACATGTGGGAGGACCCTGATGAAGCTGGGGACACTGAGTTTGTAAACTCTGATGAACCTTTTTTCCAGAAGAAACAGCTTCCTCATTCCCATTAGTGGCAACATCCCCTCCCCGACCCATGCTGCCATCAGCCTTTCCCCCTTTGTCTGAGGAGATAAACCCTGCACTGCCTGAGGCAACAGTGATGGCCTCCTCTGAGACATTTGCTAGGCAAAATAATGTTGATTCTCCTCAGGAGCCACCCCTAACACCCCTGTTTGCTTCTAGATTTGTAACTAGACTAAAGTCCCAGCAGGCCTCTAGAGGTGAGGTTGAGAATGTGACCCATGCGGGGGTGCACTATGCTCAAAAATAACTGCTTGAGTTTTCTAATTTATATAAACAGAAATCTGGAGAGCAGGCATGGGAATGGATATTAAGGATGTGGGATAATGGTGGAAGGAACATAAAGTTGAATCAGGCTGAATTTATTGATTTGGGCCCACTAAGAAGGGACTCTCTTTTTAATGCTGCAGCTTGGGAAGTTAAAAAAAAGGTTCTAATGGTTTATTTGCCTGGTTAGCTAAAATTTATATTAAAAAATGACCCCTGTGAGCAAGGTGGAAATGCCTGATCTCCCTTGGTTTAATGTAGAGGAAGGAATCCAAAGGCTTAGGGAGATTGGGATGCTGGAGTGAATTAGTCACTTTAGACCTCCTCATCCCAGCTGGGAGGGTCCAGAAAATATACCCTTGACCAATGCCTTGCAAAATGGATTTTGAGGGCAGCACTTGCATCTTTGAAGAGCCCTGTAATTGCTCTTTTCTGTATGTCAAATCTAATAGTGGGAACCACAGCCACTCAACTACAAAATTTAAATACAATGGCAATAATTGGATCTTTAGGTGGCAGGGGCCAAGTGGCAGCATTCAGCCACCAATGGCAAGGTGGGTGTTGCTACTGTAATGAGAGCAGAGGCAAAGTGGCAATCAGAATAGTCTGACTCATGTAGAGCTCTGGCATTGGATAATTAATCATGGTGTTCCTAGAAGTGAAATTGATAGGATGCCTACTGCATTTCTACTTGATTTACATAAGCAGAAAACTTCTAGGTCAAATGGATGAAAGACTAATTTGAATTATAAAAGCAGAGAATCGTGGCTTCTCAATCAATTTCCAGACTTGAGACGGTTTACAGACCAGAACCCCTTGAATGAAGAGGAGTCTAGGTCCTTTTGAGGAAGGACCCCACTACATTACCAACAATTTTTGCAGTGAATCTTTCTCCTATCCTTCCCCAAAGACACCTCCAGTCTTTTACCAGGGTAACTGTGCATTGGGAAAAGTGAAATGATCAGACTTTTTGAGGATTACTGGACACTGGCTCTGAACTGACGTTCATCACAGGGGACCTTAAATGTCACTGTGGTCCTTCAGTTAAAGGAGGGGTTATGGAGGTCAGGTAGTTAATGGAGTTTTCTATTAATCTAATCTATTCCATTAGTTTTGTCCCTCTGATTAATACAAAAGTTAGGGGTAATTTTAAAATTTGTTTTTGCAGACTTATCTCAGTGTCAATCATATTTCTCCAGTGATAAAGGTCATTCTTTTCATCCTGGTCCAGGAGGGATTGGGGAATATATGACACTTTCACAAAGGGAAATTTATGCCCTGTTTTTAGGCAGATAAGGGGAGGGCAGAGAACTTTCCCTGCTTCTGTTGATTCACAGTTGCCTTCAGCTCAAAATAATTCTCATGCTAAAGTGGCATATTTTGGGGTGGTATAATCTGGACTGCTACACCCCATCTAGTGATCAGGAATAGAAAAGGTCATCTTATAGTGTACACAAAACTCTTATCTCTGAGAAATTCAATTCCTTCAATGGTACAATTGACCAAACTAAGACAGCATTTAGGTTTCAGCACTCCTCTGTGCATCTTTCCCCAGTATTTTCCACTCTGCAAAAAAATCTTCTAAAGCAACATCTTAAGAGTGTGCAGGTCATCAGGGAGATCAGGGCTGATGCTGGCTCAGAACATCTGGGTCTAAGAATGCCAACCCAACTGTCACCACCAACTCCACTACTCGGCACTCATTATAGTGCATGGTCCTTTTAGAGGAATCACTGCAAATATGTTATTACAATCATCTTGCTTTCTTGCAAAACTTTGGGAACAAAGTTTTCCCACTCACAGTCCTCAGTAATCATCTTTTCTGCCTATTTTTATTTTTCAGAGGCTTCTGGGAGACTTACGGGGTGGCTTCTTAAACTTGATATGAATAGCAGCTGGAAAAAAAAAAGATGCATAGAGATGTTGGTTGTGGGTATGGTAACTGTTTTGTTCTCTGCTAGATTTTATTTCTGTTGTTGTAACAGAGAAGAAAATTAGCACGAACTTGTTCTAGTAATTTTAGGATATTGCATGGGAACTAAAAGCTGGGTTTTCCAGTATTTTTTGGCTGTAAAATATTCTGTTTTATTATGAAGGTCATGGTTAATTGATGGCATTATCCTTGTGCTATTTAATGCAAAAATAAGCATCAAAAGAAACATTTTTGCGGCTTAATAGATAGGCTTTTCTATTTTTTCTCCTTTTTATTTTATGGCCCTTTTAACACATGCTTGAATTCTTTCCTTTTCTATGAATGCAATGTGCCTTTTACTGCATATTGGCCCTCCTCATTGTTTTCTGTGTTTCTCATTTGCGTGAAATCACTGGGCCTCAGAATTTTTGTTTGGTTGTTTTCATTCTGTTCTTAGAAGGTAAAATCTTGCTCTTGCACTATAAAATATTTGCTATATTTTATTAAGTTTTCTTACTTATAAGTGTCATTTCATAATTAAGCACTTTAAAATATTGGAAGATAGGTATTTGGGTGGTATGGTCCTACGTTGTTTATTATCAGTGATGGAAGGACATGTTTACAAATTTAGCCAGGATGCTCCCAGTAAGTAAAAACCATTTTTTTTCCAGTTGTGAGCAGTTCTCATGCCACAACAAGGAGAACTATTCCAGATTAACACTTACTTGCCTGGGTTCTCGTAAAAAATAATAAAATAGGTTGGCTGCATTCTCAGGAACACATGAGAAACAAGATGAACTTCAGGTATAAAAGAAGGAAGGAAGGAACGAAAGGGGAAAAAAAAGAAGGGAAGGGGAAGGGGAAAGGGATGGGGAAGGGGAAGGGAAAGGGAAGGAAAAAAGAGAAAAACAAAAATAACTAAGGAAAGAAAAGGCTATCATTCTTTTAGCAAAGTTCGTCAAAGTTTATTAGGGAAACCTTCATTCAGAAGGACATATTTGCAGTTTGCTTTTTAACCTAGAGTGCGGAAATAGGATTACTAGATAAAATATAGAATGTGCAGTTAAATTAGAATTTCTGATAAGCTACAAATAATTTTTTGGTAAAAGTGTGTCCAAATACTGCTTGGGACATACCAAATAATTGTCCATTTCTGCTCTGAAATTTAAATTTGACTGGGTGCCCTGTATTTTTATTTGCTAAATCTGGTAACTCTATTTTGGAAAAATTAAGTGGGATATTAGTTTTTTGGTTCTTTGGAAAATACTCGTACTCCTTAAGTTTACTGTGGCCCCTACCTCTTCTGCGAACTCTGTTGTGATTTTCTTCACTCCCTGGTGACTTCTTTTAGCCCTGCCTGGATGGCATAACTGTTTACAAAATGGCTTCTCACAGTTTGGTGTGTGTGCAAATCACTCAGACATCCTGTTAAAATCCAAATTTTGATGCAGGGATCCTGGGGTGGGACCTGAGAGTCTGAATTTTAACAAATCCCAGGTGATGCTGATGTCGCATTTTGGTTCGCATTTTGAGCAAAATGTCTAGACCCAAGTTTCTGGCTGGGCACGGTGGCTCACACTTGTAATCCCAGCACTTTGGGAGGCCGAGGCAGGCAGATCACTTGAGGTCAGGAGTTCAAGACCAGCCCGGCCAACATGGTAAAACCCTATTTCTACTACAAATACAAAAATTAGCCGGGCATGTTAGTACATGCCTGTAGTCCTGGCTACTCAGGAAGCTGAGGCAGGAAAATTGCTTGAATCTGGGAGGCAGAGATTGCAGTGAGCCGAGATTGTGCCAGTGTACTCCAGTCTGGGCAAGAGAGCGAGATCCTGTTTCAAAAAAGAAAAAAAAAAGATCCAAGTTCTCATTTCAACTAATCATAAATAAAACTATAAAACAATCGTAAAAATATTTCTCTACACTTACTTTTTTAATTTTTGTGGGTTCTTTATGCTTTTTTTTTTTTTTGCCAGAGAAAATGCTAAATGTTATGCCTTTTGTAATGGAAGAAAACTGTATTAGTTTGTGAGAAAGTTCTGGAAAAGCACATGTGATTTATTCCAGGAATTGGTTATTAGATTGTTCATTCTTTCACATTTCTGGAAGGACCCAGATGTGTCATTAGAATAATCACATGATTGTATTTGGTTAACAGGCCATCCCAGGAGCCAAGTCCTAAAATGTATCTGTTACCAAGCATGAACACCCTGCTCCAAGTAATTTTTTAAAATAACACTGAACCTTGTTATGGAAGAGCATGTTGAAATGATTTCAGCATCTGCCTAAAAGGGCTCAAAAGTCTTTTAAAAATGAAAATCCCAGATTAATTTCTGAAGTTTTTTGTTGTCGGGTATTTTGAGCCTTACTGTGGCAAAACCCCAGTGAAGGAGGGGTGATGCCTGTCACTCAGGAGCGCCTTTATTCTTACCACGGCTCCTGCCTAATTCCCATCACCTGGCTCACAAGCAGCCGGCTTCTCTCTTGCACTGGATGAAAACGCTGGGGATTAAATCATCCCCGTGTGGGAAGCATCCTGTCTGCTGGTGACCCCCCGCCATTACTGTGCTGAGACTCAGGCAGCCAAAGATGTGTTGACAGGGTGTGTGTCTGCTTCTTCTCCCAGCGTCTGATGTGGCTTCGGTGTCAGACATAGGGCAGACAGGGAGGGGGAGGAAGCTGGCACGGAGGAACAGGGGACGGGAACAACTGCTAGACAACTCTTCTGGCAGAAACTTAACTGTTAAAACTTTTGCCGTCGGAGGGAATTTTGAGAAATGAAGCTGGCTAAACGATGAGTTGAAAATGTGTTTCCTTTGAGAGTTGAATGCCATCTTACTGGAGACTCTTTGGACCGAGGTTTGGATGGTTTGAGGTCCACCTCTCTCCCTGTTGGGAATCTCTTAAGACCCAAATAAAAATGAGGGTTGTTTTTTATTGTTTTGAATACACAGAAACCCATGGAATAGGAGAAATTGTGCAAAAGGGGCAGTTAAAAAGTCATCTCCAAGGTTAGATGAGAGTATTGTATCAATGTTCACTTCCTGACTCTGATAACTACACTGAGCTTATGTAAGAGAATATCTTTCTTAGGACATACACACTGAAGTGCTTAGTAGAGAGGCGTCTTGTCTGTAATTTACTCTCAAATGATTCATAGGTAGAAAATGATGGAGCAAAAATAACAAAATGTTAATAATTGAGAAATCTGGTGAAGACATAAAGGAGCTCTTTGTGGTATTTTGTAATTTTTTGTAAGTTTGAAATTATTTCCAAATAAAAAGGTCTTTAAAAAAAAAGTCATAATCCCTGCAGAATGCTGTTTGCTGCCCAGCCCAGTCCCTTGTATCACCTCCTTTCTGCAATTCCTAGAATATGTGCCTCTCGCCTTCACAGCCAACACTGAGCTGAAGTTGCTCTGTTCATCTCTGGGGCTTTGTGTCCTAGCTCCCGGGCTGGCAGGTAAAACCCAGGGGGAATGGGTTATCTCACGGAGTCTCAGAATCTAGCACAATGAAAGCAATCAATAAACATTCTTTCTTTCTTTCTTTCTTTCTTTTTTGATTTATTTTTTGGCTGATGCTCAAACAACCTTTCCTTCTGTTGTGACTTGCTTATGGAAAAGGGAAATCTCTAGCAACATATGGCTAACAGAATTATCTAAATTACTAGGTGTATGTGTACTGGAAGAGAGTTTACACATTGTCCGCTGTTCTACAGTAGGACTGATTCACACATCTCTCAGTGGGGGCTCACTTACTCCTAGAATGTACACCATCCTCCTGGGTAGAGAATCTAGCACTTTCGAAACAGCTTGATTCCACAAAGAAGGGCGCTGAACCACAAAGAGAATAAATGACAGGGGGATACGCAATATAAAGGAGCAGAAAAGGAGTTAGCACTCAATTTGTATCAATTTGATGACTTTCCGTGATCCCAAGAGAGATACCTTTAATCTCCTCCTCTTTTCATACAAGAAAATTCTTGAAAATTTTTAGTTTCAGCTTACCACAAAATGTATTAATTTTTCCTATAAATGGTAAGAAGCTTAAAGTATTTTAAGTCTATGAAATTAACAACTTAAGGTGTTCTTTGAAGTGATTTCCATGCAGGACGAATACTCCCCATGCACATTAATTTCAACATCATAAGCTGTCTTCTTCCTTTCTCACCGAAATCGAGGTGGTCAAAAGGAACCATTTGGGGAATTTTAACCTCAAAGATCTCTGGGAGCATGTAAACTCTCCAAGATCAGCATTTGTCTTTTCTTTGGGGTAGAAACATTTCGTTTGGTTTAGAGTTGCCTTTTTTAGATTTCTAGAGTGTGCAATAATTCGGTTTTTCCTTAGAATGTACTATGCTTTTTGAAGAATAGTGGTTTACAATTCCGTTTTAGAGCTTGCTAACTCACTGTTACTTCTATCTGTACTAAATTGCTGGTCATTGTTTTTTAAGGTGCTCTGTTTGCACTTTCTGAGCTTTCTTGCCATGAACTATCTGAGTCTGTCTCGTTCCTCACTAAGGAAGAGGCATTTGTTGCTCAGAGCCCTTCTGCAGTTCCACATTCCCATGCAGGAGGTGGAAGTACAGGGCTTCTGGGAGAGCCGATAGATGCTGCAGGCTTCTCATTAGGAGACAAGACAGCGTTGGAACACAGGAGAGGAGTGAGGGGGGCGGGGTGCGGCTGGAGGATCTGGGAGCATTAAGTAGCTCTCTGAGTGAGAACAATTAGTGATGTGTCTTCTTGAAAATGAACTGCTTTGGGGTGAGATTACTTACAAGCACCATCATCCCAGCTAAAATCTCCATAAAGAGTTCCGCAGTTCTGAGAAGTCATCTTTAGAGACGATACTTATTGGAATTCATAGATAGTATTTCATTTTGTACTCTCTGAAATTAGCTAATGTTCTGGTCACTCCAGAGCCTTTAAAAATGGCCTCAATCCCAAGGGCTTTCATGAAGGGAAAGTCTGGCAGTGCACGGGCTACAAATGCGTGGCTATTTGTGATTATTTATTTTAAGTCGGCATCACCATCAGCATCTTTTTTTTTTCCTCTCAACTGGATGTCACATTTCCCTTTTCTTCATTATCAAGAAATGAGCAATGCTTTCAACATAGCAAAAGTATAGTATGATTTTTTTTACTTCTAATTTTAAAATATAAAATTGAACTTTTAAAAAAAGTATTTTTCATCTAATTGATTTAACTTCCCAAATTTCATTTTAATAAGCCCAAGAAGGCAGAGAGATAGGTGGCATTTTCTGATAACATACTGACACAGAAACCTGGGAGCAGTCTTGTGTGATTTTTACTTGTTTACATACGGGAAATATACCGTGTAGTCCGTGGAACATCAGTTGAGATGGGATCGATTTCTGAGTTTTGAGAAAGAAAATCACCTTTTGCTGAAATATTGCCACAGTTTTACTATGGTCTTGACTTTTTATTTTAATTATATTTAAAAAAAGCATTTTATCAAATAAAATGAAGCCTGACACATTTTTCAAACTATTTCATGATTTGACACTTTATGTTGAAAGAGTTTCCAGTGCTTTCAATATGTAGAAAATGTGCATAACATTGATAATTATATCCACTCAAAGTTTGCAGTGACCAATGGAAAGAGCTGAAATAGCCCTATGATTTATCAGGTGCTTCAGGTAATGTAAGGATCCTAAACCTACAACTCAGTCCATAAAGCACTATAACTGTCTGGCCCAGATAATTCTTTCTAAATTATTTCTAAAACACTTGTTTAAAACCCTCCCAAGACATTGATATATTTTTGAATATCATATTCATTTTATTTTTAATATTATGACATTAATTTAGACTTTACTAGTAGTTCAGTACCTTATTATAAATTGATTGGCAGATGAAAAGGGCACTTAAATACTTATTAAACAACGTTGTACTTTTCAAAGGATGTCTTGGCTCCATATACACAAAGCTATGCCAATTCTTGAGCCCAAGTCTGGCCTGAGGCATGGACTGCTCTGAATGGCCAGGCTGCTGTCAGGGCCCATAGGAAAATAGGGATAAGTGGGATCAGTCCCAGCCGATGTGGTTGGTCTGAGGGTGGGTGAGAGGTGATTTCCAAAGGAAAATATTTGCATTATAACAACAACAACAACAACAGCAACAAGGAAATGAGTGCTGAGTAGGCAAAACCAACAGGTGTCCATTTGGTCAGAAAAAGTTTTATCACAATTAACCTAACATTTGCTGACCATCAAATAAATGCACATTTAAAAAATATTGGTGCATTTCTCATGAGTATGCTTTGGAGTATCAAGGACATTTTCCCTGTACCAAACTAGAAACCAAAAGATGAAAAGGATTGTCTAAGCCAGACAGACTCTCCAGTCAAAACAGGACTGGTTTTGTAAGGTTGCTTTGGGTTCTGTCTCTCCAAGGACTGCATATTTCCTTCTTTGAGCTTTCTTAGTCTTGAAAAATTCAACACCTCACCTTATTCACCCATTATTGCTTCTTGTCTTAAGGTCTTTCCCTGCTTAACAAGTAAGGTCCTTCAGAGCGGAAACCACGTATTGAGTTTCTTTATTCTCCATTACACACTGCTTGGCATATGAAAGACAGCAAATAAATTCTTGGTTACATAATTTTTGCAAATTGGAATAACATATTCTCTAATATATTAGTGAAAGTTACATTACAAGAGACGAGATGCACTGCTTTCTCACATATCAAAAATAGCTCAAATGAATGTTCTAAAGGCCAGCAAGTCCTTATTATTAAGTTAAAGATTTTCATATTTTTACTTGATTCAAGGTATTTTAAGTGTCTCATTTCAAAAAATAGTATGCTGCTCTCTTAATATACATTTTACAAGTGATGTCAGAAGGTGAAATGAGAAAACAGGAACAACTTCCAGGGGAAGATGGTTGTGCTCCATCCAACTCTTATAGCGAAGATTGTTGAAGAAATGGCTAATTTCTATTTTTACCACTACTACTCCCTTCATCTTTGTCATCAACATCCTCAATACCATGTTTCTTGAGTTCCTGCCATGTAGTGAATAAGACTTTCTTCCTTGGTTGTGAAAAATAAGAATTTCCCCAGAGGAAAGACCTAGCTCAACAGGAAATACCCAGCTCTTCAAAACTGGATTAATCACTGCTCCTAATGGAACAGCTGGACCTTCTCACTCTGGTGAAAACAGAAAACTTTTATTTCTTATTCTTGGCAGTAATTAGTTGGCTGACTGTATCATAATCAGGTCCTGATGATGAGTTTAAGGAGCATTGATTTTCAAGGTGAGCTTCTAGTTGCAGATGTTGGCCGACCCAGGTCACATTGGCCTGTGGGTACAAATGGAGCTACATTCCTCATTGTGTTTGTTTCCTAGGGCTGCTGTAACAAAATCCCACAAATTGAGTCACATTAAACAACATAAATTGATTGTCTCTTAGCTCTGAAGGTTGGAAGACTGAGATCAAGGTGTCAGCAGGGAAGGTTTCTTCTGAGGCTGTAGGCTGAATCTTCTGTGCTTCTCTCCTAGTCTCTGGTAGATTTCTGGCAACCTGGCATTCGTTTGGCTTATGAAGCATCACCCAGATGTCTGCCTTCATGTTCACATGGTATTCTCCCTGTGTGCATGTCTATGTTTCCATTTTTTTTTTTCTTTTTAAAAAGACACTGTCTTGCTTTGTCACCCAGGCTGAAATGCAGTAGCACAATCATGGCTCAATGCAGCCTTGACCTCCTGGGCTCAAGCAATTCTCCCACCTCAGCCTCCTAAGTAGCTGGGACTACAGGCATATACCATCATGCCCAGATAATTTTTGTACTTTTTGTAGAGACAGGGTCTTGCTATGTTGCTCAGGCTGATCTTGAACTCTTGGGCTCAAGCAGTCTGCCTACCTTGGCCTCCCAAAGTGCTAGGATTACAGGAGATAGCCACTGCATCCACCAAATTTCCTCTTTTTATAAGGACATCAGTCATTTTGGGGTAGATCTAAGCCGGTATGATCTCATCTTAACTAATTATATCTGCAATGATCTTATTTCAAAGTAAGGCCACATTCTGAGGTACTAAGCTTCAACATACAAACCTTGGGAGATGGGGGACACAATTCACTCATAATAATAGGAAAATTCTTTTCCACATTTTGCTATCACCTCCCCTAGATGACATTGCCTAGCCTCCTCATCCCTAGTTCTCTGCTAAGTCTCCCTCACATATTTCTGAACAAGTATTTCCTAGTGAATGATGGTGCTCTCAAATACACCTATCAAACACTGCTTTCTGTTACCATCAGCCTGTTCGCAGAGGACCTCTGCCTCTTCTCCTAGGTACCCTGGCTCTCCTGGGCACCAGCACTTGTGCCCTGGTTCCTTCTTCCCATGACCACTGGCACACCAGCAATCTACAGCATCTCTGGGTCTTGGGGTGATGAGGCTACTGTGTTTTCTGGAGTCCTCGCCACCCAAGGTGCCTTCCGAAGTGTGGAGAAGCTTCTCTCCCACTTGGTCTCTGTGTGTCATGAGAAGATCATCAAGGCAGGACCTACACACAGATGTCTCAGGAAATCTCTAGTGAAAACAGACCCTGCTACACTCAGAAAGTTGAGGAAGGAGGCTCTTGTTCAAGCCAGCCTTGTCTGCTTACCTTTGTATTGCATCTGCACATGCTTTTTTCTAGAATGTTCCTAGGTCCTGCATGCAAACTGACTCCAGGCAGCTGCACCCCACCATTCTGCCAGACATCCTCAGACAAGCTGGAACACTCCAGAAAGTGGTGGAATGCATCTGTGGGTCTTCTTCTAGCACTCCATGTTTCTCTTAGCACCATCCCTTCTAAGTTCACCGAGCACCTTCCTGCTTTTTATTCCTAAGTTTGAATCTGATCATCTTCTCACAGGGATCAAATAACCTGATGATTGCTGTAATCTGACATGGTGTGGAATTTGAATTTTAAAAGAAGAAAGGGTAGTGAAGAATAGGCATGAATTTCTCATGGTAGACTTTGGATGCTATGGCAGTTTGAGTGGGAAAAGTGTGGGTGCTTTCATGAACCAGTGTGCACTTGTGTGCATGTGTGTGTACCTGGAATGTTACTCTGGGGCTTTTCTTCAAATTCCTAGTCCAAGGGTGTCACTTCTGGCCCCATCGAGAACAGCAGTTTGCTCATGTTTCTGGCCAGTTGAAACCTTACACAGATGTGAGTGGAACCTCTCACACGGTCCCCCAGTCAATGCATATAGGTTTGAAATCCGGCTCCTCAATTTTTCAACTGTATGATCATAGTCAATACCTAAATACCCTGTGTCTCGGTTTCCTCATCTCTAAAATGGGAGAAACATTGTACTTAACTCAGTTAGGTCAATGCACATAGAGTGTGTGAACAGTGCCTGCCACGTGGATCTTCTGGCTGGAGGGTAGATGAGGGTGAGGTCCCAGCAGCTCAGGCAGGTCCCTGATGTGGTTTAAATGTTTGTCCTCTCCAGATCTCATGTTGCAATGTGATCCCCAATGGAGGTGGGGTTTGGTGGGAGGTGGCTGGGCCATGGGGGTAGATCCCTCATGAATGGCTTAGCGCCATCCTCTTGATGATGAGTGAGTTCTCACTTAGTTCACATGAGAGCTGGTTGTTTCAAGGAACTTAGATCCCCTTCCTTTCTCTCTTGCTTCCTCTTTGGCCGTGGGATACCAAGGTGTCCTGCTTTGCCCTCCGCCATTAGTAAAAGCTCCCTAAGGTCTCCCCAGAAGCCAAGCAGCTGCCAGCATCATACTTCCTGTACAGCCTGCAGAACCCTGAGCCAATGAAACCTCTTTTTCTTTATAAATTGCCCATCTTGTATTTCTGTGTAGAAATCCAAGAGTGGTCTAATCCAGTTCCCTTCCTCTTCCAAAAGTGTCCTTGAAAGAACATTTTGAAGGAGATCCCCCTGGGGTGACTCCTTTTGTCATTTCTGCAGAAGGATGAGGCAGGATCAGCTGGGATCTCAAGAAAGACAATTGTGCCAGTGTTCCCTGAGTGACACAGTGCCTTTCTTTTATGCTTCTTGTTTTTAAGACATCGACTGCCTTGGTGAATCATTCTAATGTCTTATGGTGGGCAGCATGCTTTCTGTGTGGAGAAAGTCCCAGGGCCTGCCTGCACCAGCCACTACTGCTCCTGCTCCCATTTCCACCCACTTCCCTTGGCTATGCTCATGAAAAGTGTATTGGCAAAGATTGTGATGTTTGGAAATACCCAGTGTCCAAGAACACGTAGGGAAACAAGCTTTCTCACATGCTGTTGTGGAATGAAGCTTTGTGGAGGGCAGTTTGACAGTATCCATTACGATTTTTTAAGTGCACATACCTTCTGAGCAGCAGGTCCACTTTGAGGAATGTATGCAACAGAAATATCCATGTTATCATGTTAAAATAATACAATATTATCATGTAACAGTATCATGTCACATATGGATATAAAATCTGTATCATCATTTAGCATATAAAACAATGTTTTTATTTGTATGTATCATTATTCATGATAATAGAAAAATAAGGAAAAATCTGTATCAATCATTAGCTGGTTATAGAAATTACTGTGGCTAAACTGCAATGGTTACAGTTAATTTCATGGTTAATGTTGGTTAATTTTCTGTGTTGCCCTGGGTAGGCCATGGTGCACAGTGTTTGCTTAAACACCAGTCTAGATGTTACTGTGAAGCTATTTTTTTTTTTTTTTTAGCTATGATTAAACTTTAAATTGTAGACTTTTAGTAAAGCATATTACCTGCCATAACATGGGTGGGCCTCATCCAATCAGCTGAAGGCCTTAAGAGAAGAAGATTGAGATCCCCAGAGGAAGAAGAAAATGTACTTCCAGACTCTGCCCTCAGACCAGAGCTACAGCATCTACATCTGCCAGGCCCTGTAATCCCCTGAGCGAATTCCTTAAAATAAATCACATTATCTATCTATCTATCTATCTATCTATCTATCTATCTATCTATCTACCTACCTACCTACCTACCTACCTACCTACCTACCTACCTACCATCTATCTATCATCTATCTACCTATCAGTCAATCATCTATGTATCAAATCTCTATCCATCCATTCTTACTGGTTCTGTCTCTGGAAAGTCCTGACTAATACAGATACCATGGTGTCGCCTTAAAATGAAGCACTGCCATATTTTCTGATACAAAATTTTTCCTGAATATATTGCTAATTGAAAAAAGCTAGTTGCAGACATATATACATATGCATAGTTCTCAGTGATATCCTGACTGTTGACTTGTATTTTTGTATTTTCTTGCTGTGTCGCCCAGGCTGGGGTACAGTGGCATGATTATAACTCACTGCAGCCTTGAACTCCTGGGCTCAAGCAATCCTCCTGCCTCAGCCTCTCCAGTAGCTGGGACTACAGGTGGCAGCCAAGTCACCACAGCTAGCTAATTTTAAAATTTTTATGTAGAAACAAGGTCTTGCTATGTTGCCCAGGCTGATCTTGAACTCCTGTCCTCAAGGGATCCTCCTACCTCGGACTCCCAAAGTGCTGGAATTATGGGCATGAGCCACTATGCCTGGCATGTTGACTTTTTATATACATCATGCTCCTTCTGGGACTATCTCTTCTAGTGCAGGCCCCCTTTCTTTCCTGATCTCAAGGTCAACTCCCTCCTTTCAGCTTTGCCTGATTTTATGGCTCACAGGCTTTTTCTGTCTCCTGCTATTTGTGTGGACTTGACCGTGACTTTTTACTTGTTTTAATCCCTGTCCCATGATGGCATTTGGCAAATAGTTATGTCCATCACTCCCACCTGTTTCCAGTCTCCCACTTGTTTCTAGTCTCCCACGTCTACCTTAAGTCCTGGCTTAGGTCCCCCCCACGGCACTGTCCCTAGGCTTCTGGAACATTACTTTGCCTGAGCTCCACTCAGCTGCTCCCCAGTCCTCTCTGCTCCCGTTATACGCTGCCGTCTATGACCATGCCATTGGCAAAACACTCAGGGAAAAATGAGCATATACGAGGCACAACTGACACACTCCTTTTCCAAGGTTATCACAATTTATTGATGATAATATGAGGTTATCACTATCAAGGCCAGGATTAGAGTGACGTAAGAGGGATTAGTCATATAAGTTCCGGGCTGGCCTAATCTCCATTTAAATTTTTGCTATTTTGTTCATCACAATTTTTTGGATTAGTTTTGACTTTTTAAATATTGCATTAATATTCGTCTTGATTCATGAGTTTTGTGCCTTTGAATTTGCACCTCAGGCAAGCACCATAACTCAGCCTTGGTTACCACAAGCATCTCCAGCCAAATAAAGAATGCGGCAAATGTTCTCCATAATCACTTCAGAAAACAGGAAAAATAATGGGACGTTCAACTTTAATTGGAGAGTGAAACACATCGTTTAGGCTTAAGAAAAACTTTAGAAAACTTATGTATATTCTCTTTTCCTGTTTGATTTCAGTTGGTCAAAGAATTCCTGAAGCTAATGTCAGCCTTCAGATCTCCAGCACCTGGACAATGACGTAGCTCTTGGAGGAGGGCTTGTTAAAACATTGTTGGCCCCATAATAGGTTTTTTCATTCAGTAGGTCTGGGGTGGGGCCTGAGTACTTGTTTTTCTTTTTTTTTAACTTTTAAGTTCAGAGGTACATGTGCAAGTTTGTTCTGTAGGTAAACGTGTGTCATGCAGTCTGTTGTATAGATTATTTCATCGTCCATGTATTAAGCTTAGTATCTATTAGTTATTTTTCCTGATCCTCTCCCTCTTCCCACCCTCTACTGTCCAATAGGCCGCAGCAATCCCATTACTGGGTATATACTCAAAAGAATATAAATAATTCGATTACAAAGACACAACCACAGGTATGTTCATTGCAGCACTAGTAACAATAGAAAAGACATGGAGTTGACCTAAATGTCCATCCGTGATAAACTGGATAAAGAAAATGTGATGATAGACTGGATAAAAAAAATGTGGTACATATACACCATGGAATACTATGCAGCCATGAAGAATGAGATTATGTTCTTTGTAGGGACATAGATAGAGCTGAAAGTCATTATCCTTAGCAAACTAATGCAGGAACAGAAAAATCAAATACCGAATGTTCTCACTTGTAAGTGGGAGCTAAATGACAAGAACACGTGCACACGTGGAAGAAAGAATTTGCTTTTCTAACAAGTTCCTAGGTGATGCTGTTTGCCCAGGGACTACACTTGGAGAACCACTGCTGTATGCAGAGCTGTCATTTTCAGAGACTTCTGTCATTTTCAAGTTATCCTGGAGCCTTGGGTAGAGGGGTAGGGAAAGGTCACTCCTGTTCACTCATAAAACATAGGCATTTTGAATTTTTATGGATTCAGTAAGATGTTGAGGCTGCAGGTAAAGAGTGAACCTTCTATTATTTTTTAAACAAGTATTTAGATAACAAGTGTATGCACAAATCAATAAAATTTCCTTTTAGTTTATATTCCTATAGGGCAGCCTGTTGATCTTTTCTTGATTAGTTTTAGCTGAAAACTTGTCACTACAACACAGAAAACTCAGTGCCCATGAGGTCAAGCAGTGGGTGCACTGTGTGAAACATGCTCAGATTCATAAAACGGAGTGATACCATTTGAGTCCTTGCTTCATTCGTTACTTGGATGCTCCTTTATTTAAAGATTAAACTGGAATCGAGACGCTGATATTAAAATCAGATGAGCTTGTGATTGAACCAGTTAAAGAAGGTGTCAAAGAAAGAAAACACCATCAATTTTAGGAGAATGGCTGTGAGCTATTTGGTGGGGAGGAAAAACACACCAGCGTTATATTGTTATTTTATAGCACAGAACAACAGCTTTTATCTAGGCAGGCCCAGAAGGCAGTTGAGAGGTGAGACTGCCAGGTTGGGTGACAGTCCGCATTGTGAAACCATGTTTATCTCATCCTTGACAGATGCTTCAGTTAGATGTGATCAGATGAACAAATTGCTACGCTGAAACCGAGGTAATATCTCTCTGTAACACGTAAAGATGTTTTGATAAAAAAGAAGGAACAAACAGGAAAGGTGACCAGGCAGGCTGAGAATCACAGAGACGTCTGGAAGGATTACAAGCCCTTCTACCTGAGGATCATTTCTCTAATAGGTGAAACTTGGAGGCTGTGATGATAGCTCAGGTTTGATCCCAGGGATGATGAAGATCAGAAGGGGAATAGAGCTGATACATGTGGTGGTCTATAGAACAGTAGAGAGCAGGAGGACTGAGTGAGGGGGGTAGGGAATAGGATGCCTTGAACCCAAGTTTAACCTGGCCTCGGGGGATATTCAGTGGGTGATGCCTGGGCAGTCCAGGATGAAGTGATGGTCTATAGGAAAGAACCAAAGGAGATTAAGTGTATAGTGCAAGTGTGAAGGACTGACATGATTGGAATGTAACTTCACAAACGCAAAAATTGCGTACAATTTTAAAGAATATGTTGCTCATAAGTATATGCGTGGATGTATTCTCTTTCCAGTGGTTGTTTGAAAAACAGATTCCAAGCCCCGCCTCAGACCTTCTATATCAGGGTCTGGGTTCCTGGAATTTGTATTATTTAAAAGCATCCTAGGGGATTCAGATACAGCCCATTAAAGGGCAAGGTTTGGAAATCAAAGCTCTAGTGGACAATTAAAATGTGGTGTAAAACATCAGAAATGACTTATTAATATATATGTATTGATTAATAAGGGCCTCCCAGCAGCACTTGCTGGGCTGTTTCATGACAGCCATTTATACATGCATTCAATGTGTACAAGCATCATTTTCGAACTTTTTATTTGAAAATAATTTCAAACTGAAAGGCATGTTGCAAAAATGAAAATAATGTGAAGAGCAGACACGAATCGTTTAGCACACACATTTTTAACATTTGCTTTGTCTTTGTGTTTTTTCTCTCTCCATTCACATGTACATGTGCACACACACATGCACACACGTGTGTTCAGACACACAAATACCTGTTTTTCTGAACTATTGAGGGTAAGTTACATATATCATGCCCTTTTATGCCTAAATTCTTCCTGGGCTATTTCCTAAGAATAAGGATATGCTCTTACGTAATATGGTACACTTATCAACTTTGGTATTTTAACATTGATAACATGTTTTATCTAATCTACCATTTGTGTTCCAATTGTGTCCGTTGACCCAATAATGTCCTTTAGAACGTTTTTCCTGCAGTACAGGATCCCTCTGGTATCAGGTAGTGCATTTAATCGCCCTGTCTTTTTAGTTTCCGTTTAATCAGGAATATTTCCACAGGCTTTCTTTGTGTTTTAGATGTTAACATTTTGAAGAATACAATCAGCCCATGCCCCTACTTGTTTTAATAGAACATTTCTCATTGTGGGCTTCTCTGATTTGTGTGTGTGTGTGTGTGTGTGTGTGTGTGTGTGTGTGTGTGTGTGTGAGATTACATTCAGGTCATGTGCTCCATGCTGAAATAACGCATAGGGAAGTGTGTGTCCTTCTCAGAGTACCATATCTGGGGACACTCAAGGGCCATCTTTGGTGATGTTAATATTGATCAGTTGGTTCAAGTGGTGTTTGATGTCTTCACTGTTTAATTACTATTTTTCTCTCCTTTGCAACTAATAAGCAGTCAATGGGATGGCATTTTAAGACCCTGAAAATATCCTGATTCTCATTTTTTAAAATCCCTTTAGATTTGACATACATGGACAATTCTTGCCTGATCCAGTCTTTGCCATGATTATTGCAGAATGCTGATTTTCCAACTCCGCCATGCTCTCCACATCTATCAGTCAGATTTTGGCATTCTACCGTAGGATCCATCCCTCTCTCCCTACTTTTTATGCCTGTGTATTCATGAATTCCTATTTGTCAATAGTTCGTTACTCTACTTGCATTATTTTGGGGTTCCAGTCGCCCACAATTTGGCCACTGGGAGCTCCCTCAGTGGCTCCTGTGTCCCTTATAGCATAACTCTCAGTCTATAAGCTACTTTCTTCCTTTCCAGCTCATGCTGACCTACCCTGCCCCAAGCCCTGGAATCAGCTATTCCTCTGAAGAGCTCTTGTTCCTTTTAGTGGGGGATGGCGTTTGCAGTGAAGAGCTGAGCTCTACTACTCATTGCTACTGAATGTCTTTGTTTTTGTAAAACGTGACCGAGGCAGATCTCAATCGATTTAAAGGTTTATTTTGCCAACACGGAGGATGCACCCAGGAAAAAGAAACACAAGTCACAGTAGGATCTGTGCTTTTTCCAGAGGGTTTTGAGGGCTTCAATATTTAAAGTGGAAAGAACCAGCAGGAGGGCTGGGGGAGGGTAGGCAACGAGGCAAGTGGTTCCATGGTTGTAAGGCTGTGATTGGCACTCAGTGGATCTACGTTTTACATGTGAAAAGAAAGGAGTGGGAGGAAAAGTCAATTGTGTGTTCATCTCTGGCTCAGTAAATCTGCGTTTTACATAAGACAAAGTGAGCATGTGAAATTACAGCTAGGCGGTTTTTGAGAGACTTAGTTCTTAAGCTTAACTTTCTGTTTGGCATGGGGAGTTTGGGGTTCTGAGATTTTATTTTCCTCTCACAATTTCTTGGCCCTTTCAATGGACAAATAGGAAATATATACATGCATATGTGTATTTCCAATATATTCATGCAAACAAATATACACAAAAATGTACCTATATGAGCACACATATTTTAGAAATCATGACTTCATGCCAGTACCTCTAATTCAAATCTATCCCTACAGAGTCCCTTCTTGCCTTCTTCCATTACATATTCATATATTCCTTTTTCTACACTGCTGGGTTCTCAAACATCAGCACATTTTTATATTTGCTACTCTTTCAATACATCCAAAATAGTTACAGGAATTTTTTTTTCCCATACACTATAAGAAATTCTTCTGATTAGATGAATTTTAATTCATCTGATTATTCATGCAATTTATTACCTAATTATTAATTTATTTATTAAAAGTAGTCAGGATTTGTTTGCAATTCTTCTGTCCCCATTCCACTCTACCCAAAACAGAGGTTCTAAAGTCAGATATTGTGTTCATAAATCTTTTGGATTTTCACTCCTTCAAGTTACTTGGATTTTCTTTCCCCCGCCCCTGCTCCCCTCTTCCTTCCTTCCCTTCTTTCCAGTACTGCTTTCCTGCTTTCTCACTTTCTTTATTCCTCTTTATCATTGTCTGATATTCATTTGAAATACAATTATCTTCTTTTTTTTTCAGTCTGCTTTTGGTTTTAGTTTTTTTTTTTTTTTTTTTCTCCTCCTCATTCTTACTGATTTTTTTCTAAAAATGTGTGGACTCTAAACATGTCTTCAAAAATCAAAATATTACCATTTTACTTACAGTAGCTTCACTTTTTCATGTTCTTGTCACTGGCATCTTACGTCCCATTGTAGGTAACCTGATTTTACTGTTTTTGGTGTTCCCTTTTTCTGAATTTTTATTGTTTTTTTAAAAGTAAGCCGGCTGGGTGTGGTGGCTTAAGCCTGTAATCCCAGCACTTTGGGAGGCTGAGGTGGGCGGATCACCTGAGGTTATGAGTTCAAGACCAGCCTGGCCAACATGGTAAAACCCTGTCTCTACTAAAAATACAAAAATTAGCCTGGTGTTGCGGCATGTGCCTGTAATCCCAGCTACTTGGGAGGCTGAGGCAGAAGAATAGTCTGAGCCTGGGAGGTGGAGGTTGCAATGAGCCGGGATCTCACCACTGTACTCAAGCCTGGGTGACAGAGAGAGACTCTGTCTTAAAAAAAAAAAAAAAGGCCGATATACACGTTTTCCTGTTGTGCCTTTTTCCTACACAAAGAGTGGTGGATTATTCCAACTTTGCTGGAATCCACGAGACTTGTACTTTAACCCACATTTCCTCCCAAATGAGCTGTGTGAATGCAGGTAAGGAATTCACTTTTTTCAGAATTCGGTTTCTTTAAATGCTAAATGTGAACCTTTTAAAAAGTCTGTTTTTCTTATCTCTCACCACAAAAAGTTGGCCATGAAATAAATTCATTTTTCTTCTTCTTTCCTATTACGAAGCTAGAAATGTGTATTCAGAGGGGAAACACAGCCTCAAATAAGACATTTTGGAGGAGGTAGCATTGAGCCAGGGTTGAGGTAAATCCTTTTGTAGTACCGGAATCATTTCTACCACTTTCCATGTCTAGACGCTCCACTCAGCTCTGGTCAGCCTTTGTCATTTCATTTCACAGAGGCTCCTCCTCCACAGAGCGTCTGCTCCCTCCAGGACACAGCTTCCTTCTGCTTTCTGTGCGGGCCTATTAGATCGACCTGAGGTGTTTCTCCAGCCAGTGTGTAATTTGGCCCTGAGTTCCTTAAGCGCAAGCTTCTGTCCTAGAGTCTAGGGTCCACACCCCACCCACTCCAATCAGGCGAGCCTGAAACACTATCAGAAGAGTTTGCCTAAATGCCATGTGGCTGTAGGATGGTGTCTCTCCTCTGTGAGGTCTGGGTGTCTGAGAACTCTCCTTAAAGCTAACTCACACCTGAGAAATGCAAACCTCACAGGGAATGTAGAATGAAAGAGAATGAACTCGTGGAAGGCCCTAAATCAAGACAGCTGGTATGTTAAACACAGTATTGTTGACATCTTCTGCATGCTAAGTTAGTTATTCATCCATGATTCCTTGCTTTTTGTTTTGTTTTGTTTTTCTTTAGACTGTCACCCAGGCTGGAGTGTAGTGGTGTGATCTTGGCTCACTGCAGCCTCTGCCTCCCAAATTCAAGCGATTCTGCCTCAGCCTACCCAGTAGCTGGTTTTACAGGCACATGCCATCATGCCATGCTAATTTTTATATTTTTAGTAGAGATGGGGTTTCACCATGTCGGCCAGGCTGGTCTCAAACTTCTGACCTCAAGTGATCCACCCGCCTTGGCCTCCCAAAGTGCTGAGATTACAGGCCTGAGCCACTGTGCCTGGCCCAAGATTCCTTGTTCTAACCCGTATTTTCAAGCCTGGCTTTTCCTTCAGTTTCAAGGAGATGAGTCTAAATTGGCATTGCTGTGTTGCCCAGAGGCCACACACCTCATGGCATGGTATCCCCATGTCTGATTCTCCAACCCAGTGCGGCCAGCCCCCTTCCTGATTTTTTTACTCTAGAGCTGGTCACTGCTGGTTTCCAGATTCAGCCATGGATCCAAAGAGGGAGAGTAGCTTGCATGTACCCTAACGAAAAGAAAGGCGGAGGAAAAACACACTTGTGTCCACGTTGAGTTCATCATGATGTTATATTAGAGCTGACAGTTGTTTCTTGAGTTCCCAGCACACACCCAGTGCAGGTGGCATTGCCCTGCCCCACGCACGCGCGGTGGCACTGTTCTCCACGCGGGATGCAGGGCTCAGCTTCAGAGCCTCCTCTTTAGGCTTCCTCTCTTTTTCCCAAGGTGGCTTCATGACCAAAGCTTCCCTCTCTCCCTGACATTCGCACCGTGTCTCCTTCTCTTCTCAGGATCCTTCTTTTCCTTGTTCTTCCCAGCAGGACAGACTTAGAATTCATGAACATTAGAAACAGAGATAGGAAGGTAAGTGTAAAATGGGATAAAAGCGGAAACTCCCCTGCTCCGCCACCAGTGGCAGTTGTGACATTAAATAACATAATATGAATTATTAAGTTGTGACATTAAATAACTTAAATATGGATTTAAATAACTCATAATTAATATAATTATCAATTAAATTAATTACATTGAATTGATTAAAATATATTAATTAAAATGATTGCATTAATTAATATGAATTATTAAGTTGTGACATTAAATAACTTAAATATGAATTATTTAGAGCAGCACTTGGCACTGGGTAAGAATGAGTGAGATAAAGTAGGTTCAAGGCACACTTCCACCCCTCGCTGTCTCACAGGCACCTCTCCTCAGCCAGCCCCAGATCCCTGCAAAATACAGATGAAATGGGTCCGCGAGGATGACAAGATCAGGCAGGAAAGCTCCTGCACATGCAGTGTTTAAACAGAGTGAGCTCCCGTCCATTGTAAATGTCAGGGTGAGCAAAGCGTCTCTTTACAGAGACCCAAACAACATAGGTATCTGTAGCCCTCTCTCCCTGTCCTGCACTAGTTATTAGGGTTATTTTGCATCTACCAGGCATGATTTCCTTTCCATCCTGCAACAACTTATGATAAAGTTGGGGACACAAGGCATGCTCTCTAAGTATAAAGAGCAAGGCAAGGTGGCCGAGCCTGAGTGTGACTAAGTGGCAAAAATGGTAAGTGTTGAGTGTTCAGGATGACAATGCTGGTATTGGTGCTACCGATCCAATTGATCAACAATAGGAGGCAGCAATATAAGAAAGTAAAGGCACAGTAGCAGGTAACATTTTCCGAGCACCGGCCATGTGCCCAACCCTGTGCTATGTGCTTCCGATGCATTATTGTTTTTAATTTCACCAGGAATCCTGTGGAGTAGGCACAGTGGATTCAGTTCACAGAGAGTTCCTCCTTCTATGTGGGGAAATGAAGCCCAGGAGAATTTATCAGGCTGCACAAGCAGAGTTGGACTCTTACCAAGCAAGTTCTGCAAAGTGGACCACTTGGATCAGGAAAGAGGTGTTGCTTCTCAGAAGCCTAACAATAGATGCAGCTGGACACCAGTCAGGAAGCAGCACAAGGGCAAGGCACGGTGAGGTTGATTCAGGAGGAACTCTGTTGAAATGGCTTTCAATTTTACACAGAAAGCACTCCACAGTATTTGTGAAGTTCGGAATGCTAAGTTAGGGTTCAAGGTGTTTAGTGCTTGGGTTTAAAATATTTTAGAATACATATAAAGTACTGTGGTGGGCCAGAGTTCATTTTTCTTGTGTGTGTGTGTGTGTGCGCACATGTAAGTGTGTGAAATTCTCTCATTATTAAAGAACCAACAATGGAAGTCCATTTTTTGGAACAAGCATTGCATTTTTATAAACACGATTGAAGAGGTTTAACTCTGCACTGTTAAGATTGCTGCCTTGATTCCTCAAGGGTCTAGAACCAGAAATACCATTTGACCCAGGAATCCCATTACTGGGTATATACCCAGAAGATGATAAATCATTCTACTGTAAAGACACATGCACACGTATGTTTATTGCAGCATTATTCACAATAGCAAATTCTTGGAACCAACCCAAATACCCATCAATGATAGACTGGATAAAGAAAATGTGGCACATACCCATCAATGATAGACTGGATAAAGAAAATGTGGCACATATACACCATGGAATACTATGCAGCCATAAAAAAGGATGAGTTCATGTCCTTTGCAGGGACATGAATGAAGCTGGAAACCATCATTCTCAGCAAACTAACACAGGAACAGAAAACAAAACACCACATGTTCTTACTCATAAGTGGGAGTTGAACAATGAGAAGACATGGACAGAGGGAGGGGAACATCACACACCAGGGCCTGTTGGTGGCTGAGAGGCTAGGAGAGGGATAGCATTAGGAGAAATCCCTAATGTAGATGACAGGTTGATGGGTACAGCAAACCACCATGGCACATGCAACAAGCCTGCACATTCTGCACATGTATCCCAGAACGTAAAGTATAATAATAATAATAATAATAAAAAGATTGCTGCCTTGAATGTTTTTTAAGCCATGAATTCCAAAACTATTTTAAAAGGATTTCTTAATTTCAGCATTTAGATAGAAAACACTGATGTTTATCTAGAGAAATGAAAGAGTATAGAAGTCAAAAGAAGAAGGAAAAGGAGGAGAAGGAGAAGTAGAAAGACAAGAAACAAAAGGAGGAAAAAAGGAAGGAAGGGTGTGAGGGAAGAAATAAGGACATGAATGAATCAATGAGTTGAAGAACCATTCTCCAGTGGGTTTCTTCTGTCTGTAAATTGGAAAGCATGCTCTACGCCAGCATAATCTGTTGTCAGCGAGAGACCTGACTCCTCCTTGGTTGCGTTTGGAACTCCTAACAAGCTCCTTAGGAGACGAGTCATCAAGGATGGGTGGAGGATGACACACAGGCTGGCTGGAGGGTTAAATAACCCCAGACAATTCCTTCAGAGAGACGTGGATTACGACGGCTTTTTGTTTATTTGTTTTTTGTTGCGACGGCTTTTAATAATCCACTAAAGTTGCTTGATTTGAGATCACTTACTTTAGATCAGCTTTTTTTTTTTCCCTCCTTCTTCTCTGTTTCTTTCTGAGCCTATCCAGGGAGTGTTGTTTTCGTGAATAGAACTTTCTAGAAAAAAATGAATAAGCCTGAATTGTATAGTTTTGTAGGAAGGTGTCTGATCTGTGTATATATGGCATCTTTATTCCAGGACTTCTCGACAGAAGCAATGATTTTTAGGGGGGCTACTCTGTACTACTGGTGTCTAGTGGGTGGACCCTGACCCTGCAGTGCACAGAACAGCCCAGCAAAGAAGAATGATCTGGCCCCAAATGTCAGTAGTGCCAGCGTTAAGAAATCCTGCTTCATTATAACATTTTACTGATTGCTTGCTATTACTTAATTAGAAAAGACATTCATCAAATAGGAGTGAATTTTAGACGTAAACTCATTTATAGCACAGGTGACTGTTCTGTCCTAAGCCCTGATCCAGCCTTGGGCATTACAGCTACAAAAAAAGGAAAGGACTTATCCTGCAAGTACTTGTCACCTGGTAACAAGTAAATAAAATCAGGTTTTATGGCTGCAAAAGACAGTTGAGGAACAGGGGAAGAATGGCAAAGGCATCTTTATTTTATTCCAGAAAAAAATACATGTAAATTAAGAAAGCAGTCTGGACAATATACATTTATCTATACCATCCCCCCTCCAACCCTCAGTACTTCTAGTTTGATGAAAAGAAGTGAATGTACTTCTATATGAATACTTGCTGTGATGGGAGAATAAAGTGTTTTTGTTTTCATCTGTGTCAGTTTTTTAACATGCTGGTGTAAAACCTATCTGTGTCTTGCCAGCATATGGCTTGAAGCAGAGGTTGATAGGATGCCTCTGTCTTCTTGACAATCTGAGTGTTGCTCCAGTTGCTTGTAGCAATTAGAACTTGTTGTGAAGAAAGACTAGAGTGTTGACTGAGCCAATTGAAAGACCAATTAGTGCAGTGCAAGTGCTTAGAGGAGTAGTTTTCTGTGACATGGAACAGGTTTTCCATCAGTATTTAGAGCTACAAGCAAAACCAACATGAAGGAGTATGTATTTGCTGCTCTTAACTTTTTTGGTTTAAAATGTTCCGTACATTGTTAAACATTCGGTGGAACTTACTAATCAATGGGCTACTATGACAAAAATGGCTATTTTTGCAATGACTCCCATTTATAATAATTAAACAATTACAAATCAGTAAAAATAAAATAACACTGAATTTTACTTTATTTTACTTTTGGCTGTGATGTAATCTGTTAAAAAGAGTTTTTTCCCATCAGTTATTTATATATGGTTTAGACTTCTTATTGTTTTTTTATTACTTAAAAAAAATACCCCAGTTTGTTTTTAGTTTTCCCCTGTGTTGGGATCTCAGCATATGTGTGCCACATTGAATTTCCAGATTTCTAAAGTCATAACTCTGGAAGGGGTCTTCTTATCAAGTAAGAAATACAAATGGACTCCATGCGAATTTTTCAAGGTGTAAAGTGTTAAATGCATTCGTTCAGCAAGTATTTATACAATGACCAGATAGCAGATGGAGAGATGACTGAAGCCCAGAGCCTGTTTCCTGCCCTTCTGCGGTGTATACTGCAGTTGTAGGCAAGGGCTAGTTATGCTAGTTACGACCATGTGTGGCCAGAAATGGATCAAATCCTTGACTCCCTGCTCTGCTTCCTGCAACCCTTCCAGGGAGAGAGGGGGAAAAGGAGAGACAGAGAGAGAGAGAGAGAAACTCAAGATCACTGGGTGTATTGTGTTATGTCCAGGGCATTGGTGTAAACCTCTCTAAGGAAGTTCAACCCTTGATAAACTAAACTGGACTGGAGAACTTCTTTTTTAGCACAGGTGGCTGCTATGTCCTAAGCCCTGATCCAGCCATGAGCATTATAGACACAACAAAGGAAAGGTCTCAGCCTGCAAGTACTTGTCACCTGGTAACAAGTCAATGGATTCAAGTTTTATGATGGGTACAAAAGACAGTTGAGGAACAGGGGAAGAATGGCAAAGGAATTTTTATTTTATTTTAGAAAAAAATACATGTAAATTAAGAAACCAGTCTGGACAATATACATGGGTCTGTACCATCTCCCCACTCCACCCCCAATACCTCTACTTTGATTAAAAGAGGTGAATGCATTTCTATATGAACACTTGCTGTGATGGAAGAATGAAGTGTCTTTGTTTCCATCTGTGCCAGCTTTTTAACATGCTGGTGTAAAACCTATCTGTGTCTTGCCAGCATGTGGCTTGAAGCCAGAGGCAGGTTACCTGACTTCCCTGCTTCATTTCCTACTTGACTCTTGATTTATTCTGGAGACCCCTTCCAAGTGGAAGGCACCTCCAGGCTCTTCTTCCTACCCAGACGCATGGATTGCCAGGAAAGGCAAGTCAGAAAGGAATCCAAGAGAGAAACTGAAAAGCAGATTCCCAGGCCGGGGGGTGCTTCAGGTTCATGTCCTAGTGTTTACTCTTCCTCCTTCCCTTCCAAGATCTCTGCTCAGCCATGTGGCCTAATAGCATTCTTGGCAGGGGACAATTGCAGTGTTTCTTCTTGTGGACCTGAAGGCAGAAGGAACTACATGTGTCTGCTGGGGGCTGGAGTATCTGACCAATTAGAGATTTAAATGTAAAATGTATAATGCAAGGTGGTATTTGATGAAGTACCAAAATTAGCAGGAGCATTATAGCGTATGCCTCAGAATTCTTAGTTCTGGACAACAGAATTCAGCCTAGCTAATTGAAGCTCTGTAAGCTATAAGGCGTCGGGCAGTTTGTGGAAATACAAAGAGGTTCGGAGAGCTATGCTTGTGTGCAACGCAGCAGGAGGAACACCCACCCACACCATGGATTCGTTACAGGAGAAGCCTCATGCCTGCCACAGCTGTGTGTGCTTCCAGGGTGCTCCTAGGGAGCTCCCTTCCAAGTCCCCCCTGGGTGACCTGCCTGGCAGAATGTAGCTACTGACCAGAGAGAACCTGAGCCGCTAATGAGAATGGAAATCATAGTTTTCATCAAATTTGCATATAAAGGTGCACTAGAGGGGATGATGGTGGGTAAGGAGTGAGCCCATTTGGATCTGCAAAGCGGCCACAGGACTTGGTTGAAGGTGGAAATAAATGGGGCCTGGAGTAGTTGAGGGGGACCTTAAGGGGGGAGCAGTGCATGAGTTGAAATAAAAGGTCTTGGATTGTTCCAAGAAGGGACATGGACTGTCCCAGCGAAAGGAGAGCGAAGACGTGCGGTTGAGGATGCGTGCCATGCCTGGAGACTGCAGTGGCAGGCTGGATTGGGAGTCTATATTTGAGGGTCCAAGTGGGTAAAGCCAAACAGAAGTGGGGCAAGGGTTTGAAAGCATTTGGCTACCAGAAAGGGATTGAAGACTTCCTCCTGCGTGTGGTGACGAGTGACTGAGGTTTATAACAGAGCGGATATGATGGGACCCATGTTTTGTGGTTCTAGTATATAGAATTGCCGGAGGCAAGATAATCTCCAGCCAGGAAATCCAGTGAGGGCCAAATGATCAGGGTGGCGGGTGGTGACAGCTTCGTCTAGGGTGTCAGCAGTGAGAAAACACACACACACACACACACACACACACACAGAACATCAGTCTTTTAAAAGGAAGAAACAGTGTAGGGAAAGAGACCCACATTCAAGAGCCAGGATTTGCTACTTACTAATTAGTGATGTGAGTTTGACCAGCCTTGGTGTTGCTGAGTTGGTCTTTGTATCTGAAAATAAAGGTAATTCTCCTTCACCACCTCACTGCACTAAGTCGCGATGAAGATCTAATAATGAATGGTTACAAGAGCCCTTTGTAAACCCAGGAAGCATCACATAAACTAAGTTGTTCTTATTAAGAGAGGAAGAATCAGCATGATTTGCTGACCGAGAAGGAGAGAAGAAAGGAACCTGCCTTTTTACAGAGAGCAGGAGGAAAAGAGGTGAGCCCCGGGCGGAAGCAGAGAGCTCAGGAGGTTTGGGGCTGTCGAGACAGCCTGGGTTTGAGCAGGGCTGTGGCACACACAGAGGCATTTGGAAGATGGCTGCAGAATCAGGACTGGAGCTCTAGCAAGGCCCAGGTAGGATGAAACTACCTGTTTGGAGATTCTTGATGCCCTCTATTATTCCAGAAAAATTATGAGGAAGGGGTAACTAATTTTCCGTGTAGTTCACTTTTTTGCTTGTTTTAGGGGCAGTATCTGTTTAAATTCTGCTTAGCTACAAGCCGAGAATATTTGGGCTGTGTGTTGATTAAAATATTAAAAAGTAAATTAACAGTAGGGGGACTGTCCAGGTGTGCCTGACCAAGGGGTTCTCAGAACGTGGACACCAGTGCTGAAATGGGAAAGTCCGGGGCAAATCAGGACGCCCCAACAGGCTGAGAAGAAATAGGAGGAGGTGAGATAGTGACTCCTTGATCATCGCATAGTTGCTAAAAGGGACTCAAGTGGCTATTAGCGAAGCAGCAAGTGCAGCTGGCACTTATCCTAGTTTAGTAAGAAAAACTCTGTCGAGTTACAGGGTCTTGTTGCATTTAGGGAAGAGCCAGAAATGTCTCTCCTGGGAAGAAAGGACACTGGCCTGCTCAGAGCTCCGATACGTTGTGGTTTGTACTATCAAGTTGGGAAGATACCTGGAAAAATAATGTGGAGATGATCAAAAGTATGCCAATTAATAAGGACACGTGTGCACTCTAGGAATTACACATTTTGCAATATTACTCTTCAAAATATTGTTCTCTGTGTATCTGATGTGAGTGTATATTCACCTGGTTCAAGACAGAAGCATCTTTTTGAGTTTGAACAAAGATCTGCAGACAAAGAGACCAGGACTGATATGAGGCAGGGCTGGGGCAGGATGCTCCCAGCTGCTCTGCGGGAAGAAAGTGCCGACCGACCTCACCAGGGGACGATGGTGGCCCCAGCACGTGAGCCAATGCCACTGAAGGAGCCGGCCCAGGAAGCACCAGGCCCTGGTGTCCTGAACTGTCCAGAAAAAGCGGCCCTGTGAGGTTAGACTCCTGTGGCCGCAGACTCCCTTGTCTGGCCCCAGCTTTCAGGATGACCCGAGACTAAATGGGCCTCTAAGAACTGAAGGAGGCAAGAGTCACACGAGGAATCGTCAGCTGCAACCGATTATTCTTGATTTTTAAAAATTAGGCCTTAAACATGGTTACCTGAATGTTGTGGATTGAATTGTCTCCCCCACATCCACATGCTGAAGTCCTAACCCCTAGTGTCCCAGAATGTAACCTCATTTGAAAAGAGGGTGGTTGCAGGAGTGATTTGTTAAGATGAGGTCACTATGCTGGGCCCTAATCTGGTGTCTTTATAAAAAGGAGACATTTTCACACACACTCTCACACACACACACACACACAGAGTGCCATGAGAGGACGAAGGTGGAGATGGGGTGATGTGCCATGGAACAAGGATTGCCAGCAGCCCCAGAAGCCAGGGAGAGCCTGGAACTGATTCTCCCTGGCAGCCTCATAGGGAACCCACCCTGCTGACACCTTGATCGTGGACTTGGAGCCTCCAGAACTTGAAAGCAATGCATGTCTGTTGTTTAAGCCACTCTGTGGACCTTAGTTATAGCAGCCCCAGGAGTTCAATAGGCTCACAGAGTTTCATTTGGACATTTTTCTCATCTGAAAAATAGAATGCTGCTTTATCATGATTTATTTACCTTTGGGCAGATAAGAAATAAGCAATGGTTTGAGAGATTACCTGTAAACAAACTGAAAACCCTCATACTAACAAGGAGAAATCAGAAATATATTTATTTGAGTTAAGTAACATTTTTCAAAAATTATGATTGACAACCACCCTGTAACACCCATATTTATGAAACTAAATATTAGTTAAGGGCCTCTGAAATTTCCAGTAAAACTGCTAGAAAGATTCTTTTGATCCCTAGGCAGCTCTGAGGACAGATATAACTTCATTCCTTCTGGAAAATGCTTTGTTCTTTGGCTCCACTTAAGGAGGCAGTGGAAAAGCATATAATACATCAGGCTTTCTTTCTCTGTAGAACAAAGTTAATCCAAGTCCTTATCGTAGGAAACTGCACAGGGATATAATCTTTTAGAAGACATAAATAATTCTCCATAATACTTTTGGAAATACTTTGATCTTTCTGTATACTTCTCCATCGCAAAAGGGTATTGCAAACCTTATTTTCCTTGTTTAGAGATTTGTTAAATGAAGTTAGTCATATTAGACCTTTGAAATTGTGTTTTAAATAGAAGCTACTAAAAGGACAAAGATAATTTTACTATGTCCTGAAAAATTCTGAATGATGTGCCAGGCGGCTGCCTCCCATGGTTCTAGTATATAGGATGGATTCACAGCACCATGGATGGACTTTTCATGTATCTAATGTTCTTCTGTTTTATTAACTTTGTTACTCTAAAAGATTCTTTAAAACTTCATTCTTCCTTGAACATTTTAATATTCAAGTGGAAGATGCTTTCCCTTAGCATTCCTGCTATACCAGTTCTAATCTTCCCTCCACCCCGCTCATACTATTGATTAGGCTGATGAAGGATTGATGGGAAAGGACTCTGGAAAGGAAGGTAAAATCTTAGAAGGTCACATATTCCATGATAAAGATCTGAGGTTCCTTTGATGGAGGATGAGGAGCTGCTGAAGAATTTCAAACAAAGGAATGTTGTCACCAGATCTGCATCTCGGAAAACTGCTCTGGAAGCAGCTTAGAGGAGGATCTTGGGGTGGGGGAATAAGACTAGAACCAGAGAGGCTCAATGGAGAGGCCATTGAAGCTGTCAAATATGGTGGCATTGTGGATGGGGAGGGTAGGCAGGAGGTAGACAGACCCAAGCAGACTGTGTCAAAGGCCTAGAGCTATACGTTAGTCATTTCCCTGCTAAAAACATACATATTATTGGTTACTTGACCCAACCTGTTAAAGATTAGTGGTTGGTGCTATTTAATCAGCAAGAAAAGAAAATCAAGAGTTATCATTGGCTGGGCACAGTGGCTCATGCCTGTAATCCCAGCATTTGAGAGGCCAAGGCTAGAGGATCTCTTGAACCCAGTAGTTTGAAGCTGCAGTGAGCTGTGATTGCACCACTACACTCCAGACTGTGTGACAGAGCAAGATCCTGTCTCAAAAAAACAAAACAAAAAAGAGTCATCATTTTGTCCTAGATGTTCCCATCCCAACTAGGTACATCTCATTCTAGTTAATTCAAGAAATTCCAGGTCAAGATACCTGGTCAGGGTAAACTCACACACATTCATAGAATTCCCTGAGTAGGACCCAGTGATGAGCTAAATTACTATATTTCTTTGCCATCCTGGTCCTCCAGACACCTCTGGGGAGGACATCCTTTTTTGATGTGCTCAGGCCATGTACAGAGAGTGAGAGGTTAATTCAGCCCAAATTCCTGGCTGTGTCCTGGCTGGTGGGTCCAGCAAGCATTTGTTGAACAGCCTCTGGACCCCTGTGCTGTGAATACATGGCCCTCTTAAGTGCAGCTGAGGGGAGTAATCTGCTGCCTTTCAGAGTGGGTCCACAGAGGTGACAGCGGGAGTCCTGCTATTTTCCATGGTGGACCCAGTCTTGACCAAAAGCCTGAGAGAGGACCAGATGGAGTTGCTTGCAGTTTGCTAAGGTGAGGCTTTCTCCAAGTCCAGGACCAGGTGAATGCTTGCTACCAGGTAAGATTAAATCTATTTCATAAGGAAGGCCAATAGGTGGCAGAGCAATCTTTCCTACGCTGCAAAGTGAGGACATATAGAGAAATCTTCAGCAGAGCTCCCTTGCTGGCTTCCATTAGCACATACTTTAACGCTTTAACAACCAGGCCATTTTAGAAGTTTTGCACATTTTATATGTTTATATATGTTAATGCTGAACATTGTGTAAAATATTTCCAATTAATTAAGACTTCAAGCCCTAGAACAATCAGCCAGAATATTTATAGGTATAATTTATTTACTTGAATTTTGTCTTCCTCCTGTGGCTAGAAAATTTGTTTTCATTTTAAAGGATATTTCCTTTTTTTCGGCATGTAAAAACAAAAGTAAAAACAGTGCTAGTTTATGCTGTTTTAAAATGATCACTCTTCATCGATTTATAAGCAGAATATGTGGTGAAGCTCAGTCTCTGTGAATTTAGAAAGTTGAGTATGTAGTAACAAGTTCACAGACATGCTAGAGTTTAGGAATCTCAGAGAGGGAAAAGATCTGTTTGAAAACTTAGAATTTTGCTCTTGAAATGGAAGTCAAGGTATTAACCTAGAAATCCTTCTCAATATTATTTTAACTTTATGCCTTTTGCCAATGATTTTTGTTTTTCTTTCCTGAATTAAAAAGTAAGTATTTAGAGCTAATTTAGGAACACTCAAGTGGGAAGAGTTTAGAAACCATCGCCAGGTGTCTTGGTGGCTTTTACAGATGGCGAATTACCATGTCTGTGGCATTCCGTCTGCCCTGAGCAGTTATCCATGGAGCTTTCTCTAAATCTCTCTAGGGTGAGGTCAGCCATATCATTTAAGGGGACAAACACACACAAAAACCCCTGTAATCAGAATAAATAATATTTTAATGCTATATATTTTTAAAATCAAAATTAATGCAGAAAAATCTACGATGAACAAACTATCAAAGTCTAAATAATGACAGGATTTGTAACAGTGCTGAGCTGCGCCTGTTCATGCCTAAGGCTCAGGAATGCTGATTCCGTCTTTATTTAAAATTTTGATATTTTGTTCATCATGACTTTTAGCATTGATCTTGGTTTTTAAAAAATACTGCATTAAAACATGATTGATTTTGATTCCTGCATTGTTTTGTTGCCTCTTTAAATTTTGTGTCCAAGGAGAGTGCCTGGCTCTCTTCACCCTAATTCTGCTGCTGGTTGTGGTCTACTCACTCCCGTAGTTTTGTCTCCCTGCTTTCTGAACAAGCTGTTCTTCAAACATCTAGAGGCCATTCGCACAAAAATGATCGTGGCCCCTCTAATGCCTGTTTGTAATCCAAAAATAGAATACCAGTGACCTGCAAAGTAAGTGTAAGGATTGCAAATTGCTACTGTTTTCCATGCCAACTTTAATTTTTTAAAAGTATGTATTATGTTCCTAAACAGCTTCCTCTGTCTCTGCTCTTTTTCTCTCTGATTGGCTTGTGACTCATACACATACTTAGTCTGTGCATAGGGGAACCTCACTCCATTTCTGTAAAAAGCCCAGATTATTTCTGACGGCATTACCTTTTCCAGAGGTCTTCACAGCCCTTGCTGACTGTATGATTGCTTTTTAATCAGATCTCGAATTGAAAATATTGCTAAGGACGGAGACGTTTTCATTTTAGCCATTTGAGTATCCACATAATAGTCCAAATGAATTCAAGCCTTCAGAGGATTTGCGCCGAATCACTGCCTAATGTTGTAGGGGACAATTTGGTTTCTTTCCCACCTTTGGCTACAGGGAACAGCCTTTCTTCTTGGACTTCCATTCTCCCTCCCTGTTTTCTACTCCTGATCCCTATAGAAAGTCGTTCCATTCCACAGAAAGTCAGTTGATTGGATTCCCCTCTGTCTACAGCACCTTTCCACACAGCTATGAAGTTTATTCTACTATGGCTATGTACCATCTTACCACTTTTTGATGGGATTTGCTTGGAACTGCTTGTCACAGGCAGCATTTTTCTATGAATGGAGATAAACCTCTGTTAAAGAGCAAAGTGGAAATGTTCATTCTGCCCTATTCCTTCTTCCTCTCTAGACAGCCATCAGACGTATGGCAGTCTCCACCCCAGAGGAGCTGAGACTTGGAGGTGGGCCCAACCTAAGTGAAAACTCCAGCATTCTTGAAAAAAAAAAAAAAAAAGAAAAAGTAAAAAAAAAACCCACTACCACCACCAACAAAAACCCATGAGTTGCAGAAGGGCAAAGCCTCCTCTTAGCTTTTTTTTTTTTTTTTTTTTTTAAGATGGAGTCTCGCTCTGTCGCCCAGGCTGGAGTACAGTGGCACGATCTTGGCTCACTGCAAGTTCCGCCTCCCAGGTTCACACCATTCTCCTGCCTCAGCCTCCCAAGTAGCTGGGACTACAGGCGCCCACCACCACACCCGGCTAATTTTTTCTATTTTTAGTAGAGATGGGGTTTCACTGTGTTAGCCAGGATGGTCTTGATCTCCTGACCTCGTGATTCGCCCGCCTTGGCCTCCCAAAGTGCTGGGATTGCAGGCTTGAGCCGCTGTGCCCCGCCAGCCTCCTCTTAGCTCTTAACTCCCTCTCAGGTAAAGCAATACTTACTCCACAGTCTTGCTTCTCATGATAAACAGGGAACAAAAAGGAAAAGGTTAAGTGTGAATACAAATTGGACAAGTATAAGTTTGAGACCTGGGTTCCTTGGGGAACATTCTGTGAATGGGTAATTTCAGTCCTACTTGGGTCAATAGCATCGGGTTTATTTGTTCATTGGACCTCAGAACAATAATTGATATATAGGACATACTTTTTTAAAGGCAGATTTTAGAAACATTTAACTTAAAATACTTCAAAGCAAAAGAGATTTTTCTGCTAAGAATCAGGCTTTAGTTATTCAAACATTATCTAATCTATAGTAACTTTTTCTCCAAAAATTCCAGACACAGAAAGTGCCATTCTTAATATGTCAATTCCCAATTCAATTAGTTATTTTTGAAGTAATTAACACAATATTTTTACTTTTATGATTATTCTATAATTTACATTTTAGGGGCTATCTTCCCTATCTTTAAGTAATTCTGGAACAATCGAAGGAAAATAAAATGACATACTTAATAAGTTAGTTATTTTTCTTCTTCCAAACATATTTAAACTCATGTTGGAAAGAAAGTTGGATTACTTACTTCTTAAGGATATAAATGTATATCCTGTCTTTTCCTGAATACACAAGAAAACTGGATTAAGCCACTTTATTTCTTTAAAATTATTCTTGGCCAGCCTTCGGGAAAATCTGTTAGCTTGTCAAGATAAATTTTACAAGCAGTATCCCAGGTTATGGAAACCATTGCAAAATATCTGAGAGATAAAGGACCTTTGCAGAACTAGGGTTACAAATGTGTTTATATATATATATATTATATATAATATATATATAATATATATATATAGGTACTATGAGCACTCAAAATATTTGGAGTGTTGTGTAAGTGAGAGACAGCTTTCATTATTTCATTTTAATTTTTAAGTAAGAGATACTGCAGTGAAAGAAGATTTAAAATGTTAAGGGAGCACCTGGCGAAAACGCATACTGTCAAATGTTTTGAGAAGCGATGTTGTGTTCTGCCCAGACTGTTTTCTGTGGACGACTATGTAGTGTGCTGGTTTTGTTTCCTAATGTTTAGTGAACGTTATGAATAACACTCACTAAACAAGACCTCACACCAACCACATTTTCTATTATTTTGAAATTTTCTATCCTGTTTGCCGTAAGGCCTTTCATCTTTTGCTTGATTAGAATATACTCATGTGTGTTATGCTTTTTCTTAAATTTCTGTAAGTCATCAAGTGTCTGCCCCCAGTTTCTCCTTTTGATGGCAAGATGCCTGCTTCCTTTCTACTTCTGACATAGAGTGCCGCTTCCAGACTACTGACAAGAAAGGCCACGTAAAGAAACCATGGCCCACCTCTTATGAAGTTCCTTCTCATAGGATCATAATGAATGGAGAGTTGGGTTGTCCTAAATTGGAAGCACAGGTCTTGGAGTCAGATGAGCCTAAGTTAAAACTCATAACCCACTCACTGGCTGTGTGACACTGGACAGGTTTTTACCCTCTCTGAGGTGAGCTCTTTCCTCCCCCATCTCCTAAAGCTACTGTGAGAACGGAAGGAGACAAGGTCTCTTGAGTGCTTAGCGTGGCTTCATTGCACTGTGGATGGCCAATAAGCAATATTGGTTTTGTACTGTTGCCACTGTTATTAGTAATAAATTGCAGGATCCTCCATAGAAGCAGGTGATGTACAGGATGTGAGACGAAAACAAAAGGCAGAATGGTTGTAGGGCAGAGGGTTATGTATGGGTGTGGGTATTGTGTGGATGGGAGATTAGGAAACCAAGAAAGAAGCTCCATGTGGAGTTGTTGAGGACATACGGAGCAGACCACAATCCACAGCCACGAAGTCTACCTTCCAGGAGAGCTCAGTTCTTCTTTTCATCGGACTATAGGCCTGTACTGAGATGGTCATGTTTCACCATGCACAAAAATCAATGCCTAGGGAACCAAATTCTGAAGTCAAACTCTTAAAAATCCTCCCCTTCTAGAAAGGCGCCATTGAGACGATCCCTACATCTCAGTCCTGAGCATCCCAGCCCTCCATGGCATCATGTTGTCACCGTTCCCAGGACCTTCTTCCCTGATAGGTCATCTGGACCATCACTGCTGGGTAGGGTCCCAGGTTCATGGCCCCAGACAAAAAGCTTCTTGGTCATTGCTGGGCTCTTCCCTTTCCTCTCCCACAGTTTGGCTGGTGTTCTCCACCTCCTGTCTGGGTCCTGCCCTTCACCTGCCTTGCTGGTCTCTTTGTCCTGCTTAGGTCAGCCCTGAGCAGCCACAGGGCTTAAGTAAAATGCCAGAAGGTTTTCCATCTTGCCTTATGGGTGCTACTCTTCTGACCCGACCCATTCTCATCTTGCCAGGGCATATAACTCTGTCTTTTCCTTTCCTGTCTGTCAAAGCTCAAGATGATTCATATTTATTCAAGCTATTTTTCGCTCTTACTGAGTTGTATTGGTTTCTCTAATCCCTCTACTACATGAGTCAGCAAGACTCAACATTTATTTGATAGAGAACTTATTTTTTAATATTTTAAAAATATTTTTAAAAATAAAATTTATTTTTAAGTTGAAGGATATTTTGAGTCAATTAGAATTAATTTTGAATAGGACTGAGGTTAGGAGCCTGAGAAGAATATCATTGACCATAATCAAAGAAGTAGACTGATCCAATATTCTTTTTATTTATTCATCTTTCCCCCTTTAAAAATCTGATAATATACATAGCATAATATTTATCATTTTAACTATTCGTAAGTTTACAACCCAGTGGCATTAAAATATACTGACAGTGATGTGTACCCATCACCACTACCTATACCCAAAACTTTTTCATTGCTGCCAGCAGAAACTCTGTACCCATTAAGCAAAAGCTTCTCCTACCCCCAATAGCCCTTGGTAACCTTTATTTGTTCATCTTTTTAACCATTAAGAAGCGAACTCGGCTAGCTCACTATGTGTATTGGTTTTCTATTGCCCAATGAGAAATTACCACAAACTTAGTGGCTGTAAACAACCCGTATCAATGGTCTCACAGTTGCTGTGGGTATGAAGTCCAGGCTGGGTATGGCAGGGTTTTCTGCTGATGGTTTCACAGACCACAATTAAGATGCTGAACGGTCTACTGTACTGTTCTCATCTGAAGGTGCTGCGGTTCTCATCTGAGGCTCAGGATCCTTTTCCAAGTTCACTGTTAGTGGGATTCATTTCTTTGTGTATGGCAGAGGTCCTTATTTCCCTGCTAGATGTTGGTCCAGGAAGGCTTTTGGCTTCTAGAGACTGCCTGCCATTCCTTGCCATGTGGCCCCTGTAGGTGGTTCACCACATGATAGTTGCTTCTTTCAGGCCAACAACAGCACATCTGTCTAACTTTCTCCTCTGCAACCAGTTGGAGTAAACACTCTTAAAAACCTCGTTTGATGAATTAGGCTCATCCCAAATAATCTGCCATTTGCATATAATGTAATATAATTCCAGGACTGATACCTTATTGTATTCGAAGGTTCTGCTGATACTTGGAGGAAGGGATTTTATAGGGCTTGCATACACCAAGAGAGGGTATCTTGGGGACCATCTTAGAATTCTGGCCCCACATTCTACTAGGGCCAAGACCCCTCAGCCCAAATGCTCTTTAGTAGTTCTTTCTGTGCTTAATTTCTACCAAGGCATTTCTAGTGTTCTGCTTTATAAGACTGTGCAGGCTGGTTACCAAGACAGAGGATGTAAATTGCCACCTTTAATTAACATGAACTTGATTAAGTCCTTTCACTTTCTCAATTATTTAATCCATGTCTGTACATATGGAATTATCAGTGAAGACTGTAAATCTGTGTGATGTGACAGGCAATCATGTATTCACTCAATAGTCACTGAGCATTTATTAAATGCCAGGTCCTAGGCTGGGTGCCAGGGGGCTGGGACTTCTTCCAGTTGCAGATGTATGTTTAAGAGATCCTCTTTTTCATTGTCTTAGTCCATTTTCTGTTGCTTATAACGGAATACCTGAAACTAGTTTATAAAGAAAAGGAATTTATGTTTTGCAGTTATAGAGGTTGAGAAATCCAAGGTCAAGGGGCCACATCTGGTGAGGGCCTTCTTGCTGGTGGGGACCCTGTGTAGAGTCCTGATGTGGCACAGAGCCTCATATGGCCAGGGAGCTGAGAGTGCTCACCTACTTGCTTTGGTCCCTCTTCCTCTTCTTAGAAAGCTGCCAGTTACACTGCCACAATAAGCCATTAATCCATTAACCCATCAATCCATTAATCCATGGGTGGATTCATCCACTCATGAATGCAGAGCCTTCATGACCCAATCACTTCTTAAAGGCTCCACTTCTCAATACTACCACATTGGGAATTAAGTTTCAATAGGAGTTTTGGAGGGGACAGTCAAACCATAGTAGTCATTTCTCACTGAGGATACACCAGCAATCAAAGCAGCTAAAAAGTCCTACCTTTCTGGAGCTGACATTATCAGCAAGGGAGACAGAAAGTAAATATCACAGATGATACAGTATATAATGGGCCAGAGGGTGGTAATGTCCTGCGGAAGGAGAGCTGGGTGGTAGGCTAGAAGGAGAGTTGTAATTTTCAAGAGTGATCTTGAGCAATACGAAAGTCTTAGAAATACCAACCAGGGTTGCCTGGTGCGGTGGCTCACACCTGTAATCCCAGCACTTTGGGAGGCGGGTGGATCACGAGATCAGGAGACAGAGACTATTCTGGCCAACATGGTGAAACCCCGTCTCTACTAAAAATACTAAAGTTAATTGGGCGTGGTGACGCGTGCCTGTAATCCCAGTTACTTGGGAGACTGAGGCAGGAGAATCGCTTGAACCGGGGAGTTGGAGGTTGCAGTGAGCCGAGATTGTGCCACTGCACTCCAGCCTGGGTGACAGAGTGAGACTGTGTCTCAAAAAAAAAAAAAAAAAAAAAAAGAAAAGAAGAAGAAAAAGAAATACCAAACAGATGATAGTCTGAAGCCATTCTTGAAAATAATCAACAGAGAGGCCTTTACAAGACATCTGGCTCCATGGCGTGCTGTGCTGCATGCTGTTTAAAGAGAATTTTACATCCATAGACACAGCCTCACAGAGTGAGCAACTTCAGTCCCATGCACAGCCAGAGACAACAAAACAGAGGAATAAAATGAAGCCAATGGATAATGTAACGTTCATACCCAAGATATGCTGAGAGCTGGCCCTCGGTGAATTTTAAAAAGGCTTCAGAGATTATTTTGGAAACTCTTACCTTGAACCTCCTCAGTTTTAGCAATGTCTCTGGGACAGACACAGAGCCAGGTGAATAGTGGAGCTGGAGGAACTTAGAAATGACCTCGTTCATCCTAACCTTTGATGTACTAGTTTAGGAACCTTTTATCTACTGATTTAGGAAACTGTAGTTGCAAGAAGTAGTGACGTCCCAAGGTCACCCAGAGAGTGGCAAAGCTTGAATTAGGCTTGGCCCTCTTCACTCTTCATCCAGTGCTCTTCCCCCATACCTTCCAGAAATGGGTCTCAGGGTAGCCCCTCCCAACTCCTGCACGCTCGTACCACACGGTGGAGTGACCTCCCTGCTCTCCTCCAGCCCCTGTCAAAGTTCTCCTGGCTCTCTTCAGGCTATAAGGGCCCCAAGAGAGGAAGTAGACTTTATTTGATGCCGGATTAGTTTCCTGGGGCTGCCACACCACAAACTGGGTGGCTTAAAAAAGGAAATGTATTGTCTTGAGATCAGAAGTCTGATATTAAAGCATTAGAGGGTTGGTTCCTTCTAAGGCTGTGAGGGAGAATGTGTTCCAGGCTCTTTCCTAGCTTCTGAGGGCTGCTGGCAATCTTTTGTGTTTCTTGGATTCTAGACACATCACCCCATCTCTGTCTTCATCTTCACTTGGCATTCTTCCTGAGTGTGTGTCTGTGTTCAAATTTCCCCGTTTTATAAGGATACCAATCATACTGAATTAGGGGCCTGTTGCAAGACCTCATCTGAACTAATTACATCTGTAATCGCCCCATTTCTAAATTAGTCACATTCTGAGGTACTGGGGGTTAGACTTTCAACATATGAATTTTGTTGAACCCATGACAATTCAACCCACAGCAGATACTATCGCACCAGCAAGCAGCATAGAGGCACTCAATAAAAATGTGATAAATAGATGTGAATACGTTGTCTGCACTGGCTTTTACATTGTCATCATCTGTCTCTTTGTTGATTTATTTACCTTTCCCAACTCTTAGCCTCTCTCAAGCTACTGTCTGCCCATCAGCTATGGGATCTAGTCTAGAGATGGATCAATGAGAGAGGGCTACACAACCTCTCCCAGTTCCCAGAGGTAGCCTTAAGGGGATTTACCCCAAAGGAAATGTAGATTGGTGCACATGGGACAACAGGAGAAAAACGTGCACTTAGCTGGATATTTTGAAGGTGGCCTCTAAAAATCACACAGTGAGGCCAAAACTTACCTGTGATTCTGTCTTCCCTACAAATCCCAAACTCCGGCAGTCAACCAGTAGAGCATCTTGGTCAGGTTCTTCTAGGCACCTTGTTCTAATCAAATCTCACCACAAACATTTTACAGCTGCAGAAACAGAGGAAGATTCTAGCATGTGCATTTCAAGGCTCAGTACTAATCTTACTTCCTCCATAAAGAATTCCAGGATTTTTTTAACCAGAAGGGCTGTCTTCCTCCTCTGAATCCCTGTAGCAAATACCATATTCATCATGCTCAAGACTGTTGTCCCAGAATTAATTTGATCCTAATTGTTGGCCAAGAGATTGAACACAAAAGTAAATGGTTAGGGTAGTCCAGAGATGGTCTTACGTATTAGGAGAGTAAGTTTTCAGGTTCAATGGTGCTAAGAAATTCCTCCTTTATCTTAAATAACTCTTTATACTCTGATATTAGAAATTTCTTCTAGTGGAGGAAGGTGGTTTATAATATAATTATCAAGATAAGACATCTACTTTAGTTTATACTAAGGTGTGAATGACTGATATAATGACCTTCTCTAAGATAAGGTTTTGATAAAGATAAGGGAGCATGGCAATACAGAGGTTGCCTGAAGGGAAGATGGAAGAGGTGGTTGGGAAACAACCAATTCATGAGGAAAGGGCCTGGAAGTAGGAGACAGATGCCACTGGAAATCGATTTTCTTTACAATTGTGTTTGTAGCCATCTGTGGAGGAGAAAAGAAGACATTAAAGTTTCTGGATCCTTTGGTTCCCAAAAGAATCATTCTCCTCTGCCTATTGGGCTGCTATGTCTTACCTTTTTAATATAAAGGGTTTCTTTACAAAGAAGTGTGAATGTCTAGACATTTATGAATATGCTGGAAGCTGATCAACTTTATTCTTGAGCCTGATCTTATCCTACAGTTGAAAGTATATTTATAGATGTCCACCTAGATGACAATACAAAGTCTCCAACTAAACACTAGTATTTCTGTGAAATGACTGAAAAAAGTAGATCAGTTTATGGAAACCTCTCTGAGAGGCTGTGAGTTTAGTAAGTTTCATGGTACTTATGAGTCAGGGCAGAGCTCCCAGGACAGCTGCCTGATAGATAGAGGTCCCTTCTCCTGGAAAATTTAAAACATATCTCATCAGACTGGTAAATGTGCTAGTGAGAGTTGAAGATCCATTTACTGTCTGTGGGAGAAGGAAGTTTATTATATTTGATCAACTGATGGTTGCGTCCTAATAAAAGATATGTCTCAAATTTTGTCTAAGTCTTCATTCTAAAGCATGCCAGAAATTTTGAAGGGAAAGCTCAGCTAGAGACAAGCCAAAGATCTGTCTTGCATCTCCAGCGCATAACTTAAGCTGAGTTATTGGAACACGCACACATTCACAGTATTACAAAAAAAAAAAAAAAAAAAAAAGGTCAGCTGTGGCGACCGCCAGGAAGAAATGCCAGACACTACCAGTTTGGCTGTGCCCTAACGTATGTTCGTTCATGGGCATGCAGCCAAGATGACTGTTCTTCAGTCCAGGCCTGACTTAATGCTTCATTACCTTACTCACCTCAACACAGGATGTAATGTTGAGCATTGAGCAGCAATAGCCGGCAACAGAAATCAACATAAATTACTGTAGGTTTAAATAGTTGGATGTTTTTCCAGAGCATATTTCCAGTCTATATTCTGAAAATAATTTGATAGGGTACTTCAAAAACAATAAATCTTTGCTCTTAAGTCAATTTAATCTCATAAATATTTTCTTATTGTGACAATTTCCATGTAGCATGCAAAATAGAAGTAAAACAAAGCTCTGATTTTCCTTAGTGAGCTTCTGCCTTTTCCAATAACTGAATTTTAAAACTAAAATAAGAGCAAAAGACTAATTTTATATGCATTTGTTAAGTGTTCATTGTATGTTTAGTGTTCATTGTATTAGGTGATAAGATTATCTTACAAATACTTTAAAAATATTATTATTATTTAGAGATAAGGTCTCATTCAGTGGTCCAACTGATACAGACTATATTCTTATTGTTTTAATTGGCCCTTTTATGTCTCTAAACTGGAAACTCTGTGAGCGTTGACCTTACATCTTTATCCCAGCCTCCACCAGGAGAAACAGAATGGAAACAAATTAAGCTAAGGAGAAAGCAAACCTAAAAATGCAAATTCACATGGGAAATAATGAAAGGTGAAAAGCTTTTAGAAATAATAAAACAAAATTACATTTACTTTTATTCATTAATTTTTTTTATGACCGTTTCATGAACATTTGTTCTATACAATGGTATTTGAGAACTTAAGGATCGTATTGTCTTTGGAATACCAAATTAAAGAAGCATACTATAATAAAAAGCTGAATGAAACAGAATATTTTTAGATACCCTTTTAGCTACACTACTATTAATAAAATGCTAAATGAGATGTCCAGTTGCAGCCATGATGAATTAATGAGTTTTAGACATAGTTGCCAATTAATGAAAGTAAGGAAAATACATGAGGCAACTATTTTCAGATATTAAATTCTACAGTTAGCAAGGCTGTGCTCCTCAAAAGAAGGGAGACACATAAAGTCAACCCCACATTCAACTCAGTCTTTTGCCTGGGTACACTTTCCAACCTGTGACACAAGGAAGCAGAACCAACACTGGGCAGAGGAAACAGACTAGAGGCTGGAGCAGCATTAGTAACTGAGTTTGTTGGTTGAGGCATTAGAGAGAGGGGAACCTCACAGAGAAGGAGTTCTATATATCACCATAGGGATTCCCTGGAGTTTTGAGTGACATACTAAGCTCTGTATGGGCAGATAAGACTCCATGAGGTCAGGCAGAGCATAGTTGTTAGGTACTGTGAGATGAATGGAGAATCCTGAGGACACATAGTATTAAGAGATGTTGGGGTGCTAATGAACCAAAGTTGCAGTTCCAATTTTAAAGGAAAATATCAACATAATGAATGAACAGATGGGAACTACCAGCTGATAAACAAAAAGTATCAAAAAGAACAAGATAAAATTTCTATAACTTAAAAATAAAATAGCAGAAATAGAAATTTCCCAGGATGGCCTTACCAGTGGATTGGAAAATGCAGTAAGAAAAAAAAGGAGTGAATTAACATAGAGGTCCATGGAAACTACCCAAACTGAAATACTGAGATGGAGGAGAAGGAGGAGGAGACTGAAAAAAATATGATGAGAGCTTCAGTGACCTGTGGCACAATATCAGGTGATCTAATGTATTTATAATTGGAATCCTAAAAAATAAGGAGAGAAATTGGAGAAGAAAAAAAGGAAGGATAAAAGATCAAGTTATTTCCAAATTTGACTAAAAATGTCAATCTGCAGATTCAAGAAACTCAAATAAACCCAGACACAGAAAATACAAAACAAAGTCATTTTTAGGAGCACTATAATAAAATTGATAAAAACTAAACAGAAAATTTAATGCATCCAGAGGAAAAAGACAAATTAGATACATAGGAAGAATGATAAGAATTATTTTAGACTTCTGGCAAAAACAATATAAACCAGGAGACAATGGAATAATATATCTACAATGCTGAAGAAACAACAAGATTAACATAGAATTCTATATGTAGCATATATAGCCTGTGAAAATAAAAGCAAGATGAGAACATTTTTCAGGTAACCAAAACTTAGAGAACATGTAGTAGACCTACACTTCAAAGAATGTTAAAGGAAATTATGCAAGTGGAAGACAAATGTTACCAGATGGAAATCTGGATATTCAGGAAGAAGTGAAGAGTGACATACCTTACAAATATGTGGAAAAATATAAAAGATGCTCTTTTCTCAATTATTAATTTCTCTTTAAGCAAGAATAATAAAAATAATAAAAATGTATGGTTTATAACATGTAGAAAAATATATGGCAATAGTAACACAATGGATGGGAGAAGGTAAATGAAATTATACTTTTGTTAGTTTCTTATATATTAAGTGTTATATTATTAATTCAACATAGATTATATTGTGCTAAAGACAAATATCATAATCCTTAGGGCAACTACTGAAAAATAATATATGGTGTTCTAAAAATTCATAAGGGAAGATAAGAGCATATTATAAAATACAAATTGAATTCAAAAGGAGATGCAAAAGAGAAAAAGAAACAATGAACTTCTGAGACAAAAGAAAACAAATAGAATGTTAGGAGACTCAGCCATACAATCATATTATTAAATATGAAGGCATTTACTTAAAATACAAACATTATAAGCCTTTTTATTAAAAAAAGCAAAACTCAGCTATATGTTGTTTGCAAGAGACTCACTTTAAATATATAGGCATGGCTAGGTTAAACAAAAAGGATAGACAGGCTAAAACATGCAAATAGTAATCACAGGAAAACAGAAGTGACTATATGAATATCAACAAAATAGACTTAAAGACAAGTATTACTTGAGATAAAGATAATATTTTTAATGATAAAATTTTCAAGAAGATATAATCCTAAATATGTATGCATCAAAAACAGCAATCTGAATGCAGGAAGCAAACTTTTAGACATAAAATGAGACATAAACAAGGCTATAGTTATACTTGGATATCTCCATACCATTCCCTCAGGAATTGATAGAACTAGACAAAAATCAATAAATCTGTAAAAGATTTGAGCAGTACTATCAACCAAGTCTTTATGGTTTATATTTATGAGAATGACCAGCCAACAACCACAGAAATATACTCTTTTATAGGACATATGAAATATTCACCATGATAGACCACATTTTGGGCCACAAAATAAATTTCAATAGATTTCAAAGAAGTGAAATTATATAGAGTATGCTCTGTGACCACATCAGCATTATATTGGAAATCACTAACAGGACATCTAAAACATCCTCACATATTTATAAATTAAGCTACGTAAAATTAAATTACTCATGGGTCAAATTTGGGAATTTGGAAATATTTTGACCTAAAAGATATTGAAAACACAATAGATAAAAGTGTATGAGAGTCATCTAAAGTACTGTTTAGAGAGAAATTGGTAGCCTTAAATGCTTATATTAGGAAAGAAAGAAATGGTTTAAAATAAATGATATAAACTTTCATCATAAGAAGCAGAAAAAGAAGAGCTAATTGAACTCAGATTAAGTAAAGAAGAGAAACTAAGAAACAGCAGATATAAATGAAAGAGGAAATGGACACAAGATTGAGAGAATAAATAAAATTTAAACTTGTTTGTTTGAAAAATTAATAAAATTGATAATCCTCTTTGTAGATGTAATAGGAAAACAAAGAACAGAAATCACCATCACCATATTATGAATAAAATAATAAAAGCAACACTAAGGTCCTTCAATCTTAAAAGAAAAAAAAAATGTTAGGAACAATTTTTATACCAAGATATCAGGCCAATTGAAATAAATAAATTTTTTTTGTATTAAACTAAAAATTTAATAGTCTTACAACTTAAATAACTTGTATTAAAGAAAATGTCACATGGGTTTTAAATTAGCAATAATTCACACCATAAACTTTTTTTGTACTTTAAGTTCTGGGATACATGTGCAGAACGTGCAGGTTTGTTACATAAGTATACACGTGCCATGGTGGTTTAAATAAATTCTTCTAAAAAACAGATATTTGCAGAATGTACACAGAAAGAAATGGAAATTATCAATAGTCTGATGTTGAAATAAAATTTGTAATTTAAAATCTCACAAAAAAAGACTCCAATTCCAGTTAGCTTTAATGGTAAACTCTCTCAAATATTTAAGGAGGAAATAATATTAACCTTACACAGATTCTTTTAAAAATAAATGAAATGGATTACTTCCCAAGAGGCCAGGACAACCCTGATAAAGACATTTCAAAAAAAAATTCATGAATATAGATGAAAAACTTCTGTAAAAAATATTAACAAATTGAATCCACAATATATAGAAAAGAATGATACGTATCATGCCATTTGTGTGTGTGTATGTGTGTGTTTTTCCAAAAAATATAATGCTGGCTAAACATTCAAAATCAATCAATGCAATTTAGAAAATAAGGGACAGAAATCACATTTTCATCTCAGTAAGTAAGGAAAAAACAGATAGAAATAGAAGGATATTTTCTTAGATGACTAAAGGGCATGCACAAAAATCTATAATTCACATTATACTTAATGGGGAAAAATGGATGTTTTTCCTTTAAGGTTGAAAATAAGGAAATAATATCCATTCTCATAATTTTCAATCAACATTGTACTAGAGTTTCTAGCCTATTCCTTAAAGCTAGAAAAGAAAACATTAGGTTATCTGTATTTACATACAGACTGTATATTAGAAAATGTTAAGGAATCATGGATCGATTACTAAAACCAAAAAGTGAATTTAACCCTGTCTCTACTAAAAATACAAAAAATTATCCGGGCGTGGTGGTGGGCGCCTGTAGTCCTAGCTACTCGGGAGGCTGAGGCAGGAGAATGGCATGAACCCGGGAGGCGGAGCTTGCAGTGAGCCGAGATTGCACCACTGCACTCCAGCCTGGGTGACAGAGCGAGACTCCGTCTCAAAAAAAAAAGAGTGAATTTAACAAGGTTGCAGGATACAAAGTCCATATGTATACATATATATTTATATATATGTATATATATTTTACTTTCCTTTTTTATTGCTACCATATAGAAATACAATGTTTTTATATGTATATGTATATATATTTTACACATACATTACCCCTATATATATAAAACCATACATGTCATTTATAAACAAATCAGATATGTGTGTATATATAAAACCATATATATATAGTTTTAAGGTTGAAAATATAGTTATGCTTAAGGATCCTAAGGGGATGGTACTGATATCTTCAAGCATAACTATATAGCATAACTATAACATATATATATAAAAAACATTGTATTTCTATATAGTAGCAACATAAATTGGACAAGAAAATTTAAACTGTACCATTTTACAATAGCATAAAAAATTATATGAACGATCTCTATACTGGATATTCAAAACACTGGTGAGGGAAATTAAGGAAGATCTAAGTAAAATGAAGAGATATATTATGTTCAGAGATTTACAACTCAATATTGTTAAGATGTCTATTCAACCCAAAGTGATCTATAGATTTAATGCAATCCCCACTAAAATCTCCTAGGCTTCTTTTATATAATTTTCCAGGGAATTTTAAAATTTATATGGGAATGAAAAGGATCGAGAGTACTCAACCATTTAGAAAAAGAATGAGGAGGCTATACACCACCATATTTTAAGGCTGTCTGTAGAGTAGTAATCAAGAAAGAGTGACTTGGGGATAAGACAGATAAATAGACAAATGGAACAAAATAAGAGAGTCCAGAAATCAACCTGTATTTATGCTATTGACAAATAAATCATGGTTTATTCTTAGAACACAGTATGGAACTTATATGAATGAGAACAGCAATTGCTGGTAATTTCATGGAACACTGGAGTTTTAAGAAAAGCCTTCCATGGGAACTTCCCTGAGGCTCTGGCCATCCTAACTTTTGGCATTTCTGTGCCCATTTAAAGTGCACTGTATCTGTATCAAAATGGGTAAGTCTCAAACACCAAGAAAATGTAAGTTGTTAAAGGATATTTATAATTCCACAACATTTGTATAAAATGTATAAACTAGAAAACAATACTTTCACATATTTATAGACATATTACTTGATATGGTTTGTGACCCACCCAAATCTCATCTCAAATTATAGTCCCCCCATGTCAAGGAAGGAACCAAATGGAGTTGACTGGATCATGGGGGCGGTTCCTCCATGCTGTTCTCATTATAGTGAGTGGATTCTCAGAAGAACTGAGGGTTTTAAAGTGTGGCTTCCCTTGTTCTCACACTCACTCCTTCCTGCTGCTTTGTGGAGAAGGTGCCTGCTTTGCCTTCTTCCATGATTTTAAGAGGCCACCCTAGCTGTGCGGATCTGTGAGTCAATTAAACCTCTTTCCTTTATAAATTACCCAGTCTCAGTATGTCTTTATAGCAGTATGAGAACAAACTAATATATTACTACATATCTCTATGAGTGATAAATACTTAATCCATGATAGTGATTACCTCTGGGGAGTGAATTAGTGTGCTAGAGTTACCTTTACAAAGTTCCATAAACTGGAAGGTTTAAACAACAGAAATTTATCATCTTAGAGTTCTGGAGGCCAGAAGTCCCTATTCGTACTCGATTATAACCTCATCTTAACTCACTATATCTGCAATGACCCTATTGCCAAAGAAGGTCACATTTGGAGTTACTGGGGAGTAGGACTTCTGTATGTGAATTTTGTGGGGGGGGATACGATTCAACCCATAGTGGGGAGGAGGGAAGTAAATGGCATCTGAGAAGGATAAATGGGGGGGTCTAATGTGTCTGCAATGATTATACATTGAATATAGAGAGAGATTTGAAGCAAATATGATAGAATGTTATAAACTGATAAAGTTGGATAGTGGATATAATGTTTCTGTAGTTTTGTCTGATTGATGGAATGATTTCGTAGTTGAAGATCTTTAAAAATATCAAAAATCTCCCTACGTGGTCTCACGCTGTGTAGCAAATTGGAAACTGAACTCTCCAAGGAAGATTGATTAAAGAAACGGAGGAGGTGAGAGAAAGGGGCCTAGTATTTGTGTTCATGTATGAACCACTCTCCATGGGGCAAGAAAGTCAGATCTATGCTGAATTTCCTCCAAATGTTCAAAGCAAAACCAAGTGGTGGAAACCTTCACTAGATTTCAACTTAATATAGGAAAATACTTGCTAACTCATCCAGACTATGCAAAATAGTCTCAACTCTTCACAAATGAAATGTGTTATTATGCAAAGCAGTGAGGCAGTAGGTTCCATACACTAGAGATTCGACAAGGCCAAGTGACATCTTGGTGAAGATATTATATGTGAACTTAAACATCATCCAACCAGCCCTGAAGTTCATCACCAATGTGAAACTCTGTGCTTATGCATCAGTCTGCTGACTCCCTCCCTCGTTTGTAAGCGTACAGCAGAAAAAAATGGAAATGCAGTAAGTCTGACTTAGTCTGTTTTTAAGAATCTGTGTTGCTCCTAGTATTAACCATGTCCTGTTTAAGTCCTCACAAACCATCTACATAACAATTGATTATTGAGTCATGTTAGAAATTATTATTTTGCAGAATTGACCTTCTTCTTCTTTTTGAAAACTAAGATAACCTTATTCTTCTTTTTGAAAATTTCCTGTCCTCCATATCTCCTCAGAGATTGCCAATGATTCAGTGATCGCCCCTGTAAAGTGTCCCAGTCCCCAAGTTAGTTTTATAGAGATAACAGACGTGAGGAGTTACATCATGTAGTTGTTAACTCATTGGCTTTTTGAGTCAACAGTGTAAACATCTTGGCTCAGCCATTAAATACCTGAGTGCCGTGAGCATCTATGCAGTCACAATTTCTATTTTTTTTTTATTTTTGGGGGGCAAAGTCTAGCTCTGTCACCCAGGCTGGAGTGCAATGGCACGATCTCTGCTCACTGCAACCTCCGCCTCCTGGGTTCACACGATTCTCTTGCCTCAGCCTTTTGAGTAGCTGGGATTACAGGTGCCTGCCGCCACACCCAGCTAATTTTTGTATTTTTAGTAGAGATGGAGTTTCACTGTGTTGGCCAGTCTGGTCTTGAACTCCTGACCTTGTGATCTACCTGCCTTGACCTCCCAAAATGCTGGGATTACAACTATGAGCCACCGCGCCCAGCCTATGGGGTCTCAGTCTTTATCTGGAAACTTAACTTTCTAATTCAGAGAGTGGCTGTGAAGATTAAATGAGGTGTCCATGACACACACTAATTAAATAATCAATGTCAACTCTCACCTAGCTCAGGCCTCAGCTTTATCATAGCACTAAATCCTTTTAGGTCGAAGAGGACTGTCAACAGAAAAGATGATTCCAAATAGGAATTCAGGTAGTTTCAGTTCCTTTCCATTGTCTGTGACGTACATTGACCTATTTCTCAGTGCAGTTAAACACTAAAATCCACCTCTTCCTTCTTGGCCTTGGGGATTTTTTTAAAGGTTTATGTTTCTAGACTTTGTCAATAATCTCATTACAAGATAATATTACTGGTTATGAGTTCCTCTCCCCTTCTGCTGTCCTTGTTTTTGAGAAGCCCCAGCCCACTGGATGACCCTTGGACATCTCATCCTTGTAGACATTGCTCCTTGATTTCCCTCATCAAAGACATTCCCAGTTTATCATCAGAAATTCATTTTTGCACACTTCCCTTTCTTTTTGAAATAATGACTTTTTCATTATTATATCGGGAAGGAAACACCTAACATAGTCTTTGAAATGTGGTAGGTGTTAAAGGAAACTTTTGTTTTCCTTAATTCTTTTGCAGCCATTACAACGTCCAAAACAACACTTTCTTCCAAGATTTCCTTTCTTCTTATTCCAACCATCTGCTTGGATTCAGCATAATAATTCTCTGTATCTCTCTAAGAGATAAAGATAATGCTCTGAGTTTGGGAGCAAATGAGAAGAAGAGTTAGAGATGGCTCTCAGTTTCACAGCCTGGGGCCTGGGAATTACCAATGACTTTTGCAGAACTAAGGGAGAGTGGAATAGGCCTTATGGAGGAGGGAGGGCAAAGATGTTTGGTTTTTATTTGTTAGTTTTAACTTGCTGATGTGAGATGATGGCATATCAGGATTTGGTTAGCAGATAGTTTGTGGGAGAGGCTGAGCCTGTCCTTCCACATTTGGGAGTTACCCATAAATAAGACAGGGATAATAGGAGCTCTGGTCATGAGGAGATCACAAGGGAAAACAGTGTAGGAGGAGGTGAGGATCAGCTGATTACACTCCTAAAGACAGTGTATAGTTTGATGGGGGAGGAATCGGATCCACTGAAGACAGGAGAAAAATCATCAGAGATAAGGGCAGAATTAGATGAGTAATTGTCATGGGTAAGGAGAACATTTAAATACTTTAAACAATCTCGAAATAAATGGTGCTGAGAAGTTAAAGAAGATGAAAATTGAGGAATATCATGGGATTTGGCCTCACAGCATAATAACAATGGAAAACACACAAAATTCAGCACTTCTGACCACTTAAAATTGGACCAGTGTGGTATCAAGCACCTGTGTCACTTACTAATTACAATAACTCTGTGAGACACTGAAATTGATTAGAATCCTATTTCCAAAAAAGAAAAAACAAATTGTGTAGCTAGGCATTAGCCCTTGAGAGAACGGGGGTCCAGTGCTTGGGATCTGACTCCAAAGCAAGAGTTCCTTAACATTTAATTTCTACCAAAAACTTATCTCTAGTGTAGGGCTGGAGAACAGATTATAAAACATCAAGGAACTCTTGCGTGATGAGGAAGTCAAGGCAGGAGATGTCAACTACTCTTTCAAGAAATACAGCTGGGATAGGAAGGGTGGAGAGAGTAAATTTGAGTGCAGTTGGGAAAAGTTGAGAGTTTCACTTTTGTTTCTGAGGATGAGGAAATGGGATATAGGAAGAAGAGATGAAATTAACACAAATTAAAAGAGAAGGCAGGGTTTTGTAACTTCATCTAGAAAATTATGGTAGAATGGGATTGGATATTACTGAGGTAGATGCAGAAATAGTTGTAGAAAGGTTAAAAAAAAAAAACCCAAATTTCCAAGTTGTGAGCAGGGCTGTCAGTGAAGGGGAAAGGTACCTTGGAACACAATGAAAGATGAAGACTGGAATAGGGAGAGGAGAGAAGATGAGACTTTCGTTAAAAAAGAAGAGATTGCTGAGAAGACAAGTGGAGATGTTACCGGGGAGGTCCTCGCTCCCAGAGCTCCCAAGATGGTGGCAGGCCGCTTCCAAAATGGTGGTGGGCCACTTGCAAGATGGTGGCAAGCCTCGTGTTCTCTGACCTGGGGTCCTTGGCCTCACAGATTCCAAGGAATGGAATCTTGGGCCATGCGGTAAGTGTTATAAGTCTATTAGAAGCCGTGGGTCACGGAAGGGGAACCATGGAACCCAGTGACTAGTGTTCAGCTCCATTAGGAGGAACCCAGGCACTTAGCCATGCAAAAACAATGGTAAGCCCGATCGGGAGTGGCAGTGGGCACCATGCTGGATCAGGAGCACAGTGGACACCCTGCCGGATCCGGAGGGATGGAAGTCAGTGGCGGGTCTTCTGTGGTGGCAAACAGCAGTGGCGGATGGTGAGCGAAAGCTCAGCTCCAGCGGTCACAAAACATGGACCAGAAGAGTGCAGTTGCAAGATTTAATAGAGTGAAATAGAGTGAAAACAGAGCTCCCATACAAAGGGAGGGGACCCAGAGGGGGTTGCCGGTTGCCCGCTCAAATGCCTGGGTTTAAATCCTGATCCTTGTCCCTCCCGCTGTGCTCTCAGGCAACAGATGATTGGCTATTTCTTTAGCCAATTATTAGGTTGTTGCCTAATTAGCATTTTAGTGAGCTCTCCTTACTATCTGATTGGTCGTGTGTGAGCTAAGTTGCAAGCCCGGTGTTTAAGGGTGGAAGCGGTCACCTTCCCAGCTAGGCTTAGTGATTCTTAGTTGGCCTAGGAAACCCAGCTAGTCCTGTCTCTCAGAGAGAGACTGAGAGAGACCACTCACTCCAGCTCAGAGTGGCCAAATGTGTGCATGGTGGATCCCAACTCCTGGTAGGAAGAAGAATTTGTAATGCCTGTCCAATATCCTTTGTTGGATAAAGTTTCTACAGAAAACCATGTGATCAGGCATGATACTTTAGATTTGTCATTCTGTAATGCAATCAACTGGGGGAATACGGGGGGTGGTTGGAACTTGAATTTGCAATGTATTTAATGGGCTATTGGACATTTTGTCAACTTAAGGTGCCTGGATTTGAGTTTCACTTGGTGGTATTATATGGAATTGCGAAGGTCAAACCAATTTCAATTTCAAATATTAACATAACTAGAAGCGCCTTGTGTCTTAATTAGGGGTCATCAACTCCCTTGTAAAGTGGTCCCTGTCAGGACTGCCTGTGGTAATTTGGGGAGCTCAGTGAAGCTTAAAATGAAGGATTTGATAGTCAGTGGTTTTGGTCATATTGTTTTGTTCTCCAGCAAATAATGGGTAGCTTGGACGCCAATTAGAGCAGTATTCAAATAATTTTATATTTGCATATTTGAACTGACCGTCTTCAGGAAGGAGAGGCCAGGCCATGCGGCTCTCCAATTATTTAGAGCAATTAGAAGAGATGATCAGACACTTCTGAGGTCTCATTAGCAGGCATGTTGCCTGCTCCCACATCTCCAAGATCACAGCCGCGACTGGGCGCTGGCGGCCCACATTCTTCTGTTTCGGAAGAGTTCTGCAGACAGTGACTCACTTCGAGTTCAACAACAGTAGCTATTTTCACAGCTGATTTCTGCTTTCCATTGGAAAAGTCATACATTACAGCTTTTTCTCTAAAATATACGTTATAAACACTAGTGTCTTTTTCTATTTAATAGCTCTCTCATTTTTGCTCTAGATCTAAATCCATCATCATCTTGTTCCTTAATACCAGGCCATAGTGATTTCTCAGAAATAAAACTTTGTACCTAGGAAACTAACTAACTTTTGGGAAGTGAGGTACCCAGATTTCAACTTTTGTGTTCATTCAACTATAATCACCTTTTCACCTTTTTCACTGATAAGCACTTTTTATTATTTATTTATTTATTTATTTATTTTTTAGGCAGAGTTTCGCTTTCATCACCCAGGCTGGAGGGCATGATCTCAGCTCACTGCAGCCTCCGCCTCCCAGGTTCCAGTGATTCTCCTGCCTCAGCCTCTGAGTAGCTGGGATCACAGGCACCTGCCATCACGCCCAGCTAATTTGTTTGTATTTTTAGTAGAGACAGGGTTTCTCCATGTTGGCCAGGCTGGTCTTGAACTACTGACCTCAGGTGATCCGCCCACCTCAGCCCCCCAAAGTGCTGGGATTACAGGTGTGAGCCACCATGCCTGGCACACTGATAAGCACTTTAAGCATAGATCAGAGTTTTGGTAGTAGAAGTCCTCCAGTTGGCAGAAAAAAGGTGTTAGCTCTCTGTTGATGACCGCACTTGGTGTCACTTTCCAAAGTAGGGATTTCCTTTATAATGACTCCTAACCCTCCCATTCTGGCATCGTTACCAAGCTACCCCAAGACTACTGAGCAAATAATTCAGAGTGATGGCGTTCATTTCCTTCTATCCTGCTTCACCAAGCCCAGCCCTGCCTCAGATTTCTTGTAATCCCAAACTTAAAGACATTCCTGCATTGCGAAATCCAGATTTTTAAATCAGAGGAAGACAATCATTCTTAGCATTTTCTGGGTTCTATTTTTGCTTTACCATATTGATCCTAGGTAGAGTGGATAGAGAATCTGGTTTAGATAAGACTCCATGTTTACTAATTTGCTATTGTTGAACCCGTCATGCATCACCACTCACAATCTTATCTCTCTCAATCTCGTCTGCAAAATAGCAATAATAATACTATATTACCTGTCATTTACACCTTATCCAGTTGCTCTAAGATCCAAAGGAGATGATGTCTGTAAAATAGTTTTGGAAATGATGAATAGATCATGTGCTTTTTCATACATGCAGAGAATTCTTGATCTGTTTCCAAAACTTCACAATAGATGGAATTCGAGTTGGCTTTGTTTAGTGATTCGGAACATGAATTCTGGAGCCTGCCTGCCCAGGTTTGAAACCTGGCTTTATCATTTTCTAGCTGTGTGACCTTGGGACATTATGTAACCCTGTCTATTCCTCAGTTTCCTCCTCTGTAGCATTGGAATAATAATAGGATCTATGTCGTAGGGTTTTATGAAGATCAGAAGAATAAAAGATACGGAGCCACACCCAGTACAGTAAATGCAATACAAATACCAGTTAAATAAAAATTACCTTTCTTGAGAAGCCTGAGAGAGTTGGGTTGGGGGCCTCGGGTTTAATGTTAGTTGCTCCTAGCTTTCCTCAGGCATCACCGTTTTAAACCAGGTCTCAGCTCTGCCATGGGTTTTTGTGCTCACAGGTTAATTTTTAAGCCAGAAGTTTTGTTAAGGTAGCCTGACTTTAGATGTATTAAACTCAGAATAATATGTCATATTTCATTTTAAGGACACATGAGGTAGCTTAGGACAGGTCTTGGGCAAGTGGTGTAAGCCCTCTCTAAGCCCCCAGTTCAACCTACCTTTGGGAGTTGGGAAGACAGACAATGGAAAGGATTTTATATATATAAAATTTATATCTATATATAAATTATATAAAATAAAGTAATGTATATAACAAAGTTATATGTATATAAAACTTTATATATATAACTTTATATATATATGTGTGTGTGTGTGTGTGTGTGTATATATATATAAAACTTTTAAGTTCTGGGATACATGTGCAGAAAGTGTAGGTTTATTACATAGGTATACACGTGCCATAGTGGTTTGCTGCACTCACCAACCCGTCATCTACATTAGGTATTTCTCCTAATGTTATCCCTCCCCTAGCCCCTCACCCAGCGACAGGCCCAGGTGTGTAATGTTCCCCTCCCTGTGTCCATGTGTTCTCATTGTTCAGCTCCCACTTATGAGTGAGAATATGTGGTGTTTGATTTTCTGTTCCTGTGTTAGTTTGCTGAGGATGATGGTTTCTAGCTTCATCCATATCCCTACGAAGGACATGAACTCATCCTTTTTTTATGGCTGCACAGTATTCCATGGTGAATATGTGCCACATTTTTTAAGTCTGCAAGCCACCTTAAAAATGTCTCGAAGCTTCTTTGAACCTTGGCCTCATCCAGTTATTGTACCCTTTGGCTAACACCAAGTAACGCCTAAGAAGAGTTTGACCAAGATGGTAGCCTGAAGATGAATCATCATTTAACTGAAATAATAATAATATCATTGCTAGGTAAAACATAGGATGCCCAGTTAAATGTGTATTTCATATAAATGGCAAATAATATTTTGCGTAGCTGTGTCTCAAATATTGCATGGGATATAGTTATATTACAAATATTTATTCATCTGAAATTCAAATTTAACTGGGCATTTTGTATTTTTATTTGCTAAAACTTGCAACCTTTGATAATAGGATTTACCTCAGAGGATTTGGGGATTAAATAAAGTTATACAAGTACAATGCCCAGGAAAGTCTTATCATGTAATATGTGTTTAATCAATAGAGGTGTCTCTTAAGTAAATGGAAAATAATTTCCCAGTTCCATAATAATTGTTAGAGGTTGACCTTGCTAAATTTTGCATATTCAAAATAATTAAGTATTCAGCTGAATATTTCCCCATTTCTGTCTGTTTTTTGGTTAGCTTCTTTCTTTGAGGTTCTTTAAGAATGCTTATAGACTAGGTGTGATGGTTTACACCTGTAATCCAGTGCTTGGGGAGGTGAGGCGGGAGGAGAACATGAGGCCAGGAGTTCAAGACCAGCCAGGGAAACATAGTGAGACCCTATTTCTACAAAAAATAAAAAAAATTAACAGGCCATGGTGGCAAGCACTGCAATCCCAGCTACTTGGGAGGCCAAGGCAGGAGGATCTCTTGAGCCCAGAAGTTCGAGGTTGTAGTGAGCTATGATTATACCACTGTACTCCAGCCTCAGTGACAAAGCGAGATCCTGTCTTTAACAATATTTGAATAAAATAAAAAATATTTTTTAAAAAAGAATACTTATAATTTCATTGTCTCCATTTCTACATTATATTGTAGATGCTTAGTACATTTTAAAAAAATAGTCTATGTTAAACTTTGAAAAAACTAACATCCAACCCAATCCTTTTTCCTCTTTTTGTTACTGAAAATATGGCTTATTAACTTTTGAAGACTCTGTCTTTCCTAATCAGTAACTTGTACCCTCTCAATTCCTTCTACAATGACATAATCTAGCCTTAACACAATCCTACCATCAGGCCCACTGTAAGAACTGCTCCTGATACCATGTACTTTGTATCCAGGAATGGAATCACACAGTGAATGGGTGGAGTTAGGCATAGCTTGGGTCTACTTTGGGTGCCCAAATGGTGATGAATGGGCTTTTGACTGAGGAAGCTTTTCATCGGTAGACTGAGGCCTAAGGAAAAACACTCAGCAGGTTCTCTGTGCCTGTTTGTGAAGACCCAGAATCTCATGACAAATGACCAGGGACTGCAGCCCCAGTCAAACAGCTAACCCTGTCCTAAAGGAGAGGTCACACTGTGTGAGGATCATCTGAAGACTCTCCTAAGGAAGAGGAATGGACATGTAAGATCCTGGTCTACTGCGTCACTCTATTCTATACTCAGGTCTTACTAAAAGAGAACAACAAGGACAAGGCAATAGATACGGCAGCTGATCACTGGTCTGGTCCTCTGTCCCTATGATGAATTCTTTGTTGCTCACTGTAATTATCTCAGCATCATTCTTTCTCATTGATGTACTCCCCGTTGCTCTCCTTCTCATTTGCCCCTCCCCCTTCCCCCCTGCAAGACTGTAAAATAAGATATTGGATATGGAGGAGTGACTGGTATGAAATGCACTCTTGAGTGTAACTTCCAGGAGTCCCTAGGAATCAAGTGTGTGCCACAAAATACAGTAGCTATTACTAGACAAGCAGCTCCCATAGATTGCATTAATGAAGCTGATTTTTCACACACCTACTTCAA